>NC_141461.1:43167500-44417500 GCF_015680905.1 Coptis chinensis
TTTGATTTCATTTTATTCCTAGAAGAAATTCTACTGATAGGATTGAAATGAACAACATTACCAGTAGATCTTAACAGTTTCCATCTTATTTTTGGATGGGTTGATGCTATTTGATCTATTGTTACTGCAAATCTCATAAAACAATTTGTTTTTTTTGCTTGAAGGATTATTCATCTCTTGCTTTACTAACGTTTATCTATATTTCACTCTCCATCCAGGAACCAACAGTTTCGAGAGGTTTTTTTTTTTCTTGCATAAAGGTACATTCTTTAGATTAATATGATTTTATGTTGGGACCAATAAATAACACAACATTTTGCGTATACATTTTATCATTATTACTGAATATAGAAGCATTTGTTATTGTTAATATGAATTTATCTGTGCACTTGTTGGCTTTTAATGCAAAGGAGCTGAGATTCCTGATGCAATTTGTTTATGTGCTTGTTACTCTACACTTGTTTGAATAATTTCCTGAGAAGCATTTGAATGGGTTGATTGGATTGGTTTTTTGTCTTAAATAAGTTGTTATACGGAAAATGGTGGTAGTTGGAGGGGCTAGAACAAACGAGGTTTCTTTTAGTACAATATGTCATTCATGGGATCACGAGTTTTGTGAACTGGGTTATGAGTTTATCATACTGTTATAGACAACTTTGGTCTCTTTTAAGTACTATTATTGGTAGTATTATTTTGTCATAGTAAAAAAATGTCATTGAAGTCAGTATGTTACTAATTGGAAAGAGCGAGTGTTAGTCGTAAAGGAAAAGTGGATATCTTGTTCATGAGCTAACATTAGAAAGGAGTCCAACTTATAATGATGTGGCAAGTTTCTTACACTTGCTTATTCTGTCAATGAATGCATATCTTGACCTCTTTTTCTGTCTGGTATTGTATCATGCGTTAGAGATAAGTAATATATGAGTTTACGTCAATTGGTAGAGTTCTAACATTTGGTAGTCATTTTTGGTGAAAGGAGCTCTGCCCTTTTTTTTTTTTTTTTTGAAAATGTTCTATCTTATAAGGATTGTTGTGTTGTTTATACTTTCTTCTTCTTTTTGATAGTAGTCTGATTGGCCTCTGTTTGTTGCTAACAATCTGAGAAGGCAATTTCGTATCACAATTCTGGCACTGTGGAGTTTATAGTGGACACAGTCTCTGGCCACTTTTATTTTATGGAGATGAACACTCGTCTGCAGGTGCATTGATAATTAGTTCTACTCTTTGTGCTTTTATAATGTAATTAATCACTTATGTTTACTGAAAACATAGAAAACCTTGTTCAGGTTGAGCATCCTGTGACTGAGATGATTGTTGGTCAAGATCTTGTAGAATGGCATATTCGTGTTGCGAATGGAGAATCTCTTCCCTTAAGTCAGGCATAGGTACCTCTAACAGGTAAACTTTACTGTAGAACAGCTATGTCTTGTCACTTGTGAGTTTTTATCCCTAAAAACTATGAAAGATAATGATTAATTCTGAAGCTATTAACCCCTAGCTTCTTCTAATAAAAAAAATAAAAATCTGAAGCTACAGAAAAGAAGAAAAAGATAAAAGGTCTATAGGTTAGCAGTAATCAGGAGAAGAAAATAGAAAAGAAAAAGAAGTTACTTGGACCATGCACTACTTGATATGTTCACTGGAATTTTTGTTAAATTGATTTTGTATCCATGCACTACTTAATCACTTAGATTTCAAATGAAAAGCATCTTTGTAGAACAACCAAGCTAGATTAGGGGAAAAAAAAAAGAATATTCAAGCGCTTATCTAACTGGTCATGCATGTAACCACTAACCAAATCCTGGGATAATATACTGTTGATTCCAAATGGGCATTTGTATTCTTCTTCCATTCTAGATCATATTCTAGAGTAAGATTCTAACATGTTTTTTGCTACTTCCCACTGCAATAATAGGGCATGCCTTTGAAGCTAGGATTTATGCTGAAAATGTGCCAAAAGGATTTCTTCCTGCAGCAGATGTTCTTAATCATTATGATCCAGTAACCATCTCTTCAACAGGTGCACAAACATGTGAACTCATTCATTTTCAAGTCATATATCAATGTTAGCCTAGAGGATTAGAAAAATCAATATTTCCAAATCCTATACACATGCACAAAGCACGATCAGAAGTTAGGAAGTCCGAAGGAAGGTTCACACTAAGAGATCTCTAGTCTAAGGCAAACCTTCATGCTAATTAGATGATCCTAAATCCCTGACTATCCGATCCATTATATCTCTGCTTTTTATTAGGAGGAATTTTAAATAGTTGAGAGATCAGATTGTGAGGATCATGGAATTTTCCTTCTTCACCAAGTCTTCACTTGAATTGCACTGGACTTAGAACATTGTTACTTATCCTTATTCAGTTTTTTGTTGATGTTCTACCATTGAACAGTTCGAGTTAAGACAGGAGTGGAACAAGGAGACAATGTCAGCATGCATTATGATCCAATGATAGCTAAGCTTGTAGTATGGGGAGAAAACCGCAGTGCAGCATTAGTTAAAATGAAGGATTGCTTGTCAAAATTTCAGGTATAATGATTATTACAGTTGCAATGTCATAGTCTTTTATGGTCTGCACTGCACTAAATAAACCACAATGGATCTTTTATATCATCACGTAGTGGCTCTTACACACTCTAACGCCAAAGAAAAATGGATATGTAATATATCCTTCACTCTTTAGACATTAAACTAAGAGTGACACATGAAAAAATGGTTGTCTGCTCATCCATTTCGTTCTTTTATCTAGAGACCTTTCTTCAAATGGGTGTAAGTGTATTTATGTCTCTTGGTAGTGGTGCTGTATCATGTCTGGTGGCCTATCTTAGTTGAATTTTTGCTTTCTTAGTTGTGTTCACTGGATTTTAATTTTGTCGTGACGAAACTATTATATTTTTGGTTTCACATTTTTTTTTGGGTGATCTAATGGATAACATCTTAATGTGCAGATAATTTTACGTCAAAAGAGAAATGATATTATTTTTTGTGAAGAAATGGTGATAAGGAATTGCAAGAGGCTTTCGATGAATCTAAATGCTATTAGTCAATTTTTTATTTTTTTGTGAAGACGGGTTCATTCGCAACTTACTTGAGGGATGTTTAGAATTGTGTTTGTTTAAGTTAATATTTTTATTAAGATGATTTTAGAAAAAATTTATGAAAGGGGATGATGCAACTCTATTTTGTTTCTAAGTGAGTTAATTGACTCATTTTTATTTATTGAAATTTTGTTGTGTATTACATATTATTAAATAATTGATGTTCTAGTTGTTTTATTTTAGGTTTATTTGTTAAATGGTAATTGGATGGGAGGGGGGACATGTGAAAACTGTACAAATGGTGCAAAAAAATTAACGACAATATTAGTAATGAAAATAGTCTCATCTATTGTCTCTAGCAACGATTAGAACGTTGCTTAAAACACTCAAAATTCAAATATTTTAGAGTTTTGACGACGATAAAAACGTCGCTCAAACACTCAAAATTCAAATATTTTAGACCTTTGACGACGATAAAAACGTTGCTAATAACACCAATTTTTCAAATATTTTGGACTTGTAGTGATGATCAAAACGTCGTCAATAATACTAAATTTTTCAAATTTTTTGGGCATTTACCAACGATAGAAACGTTATTAAGTAAAGCCTCATTATTGACGATTTGGCAAACGTCGCAAAACATTCACCTTTTGCGACGTTATTGTATTGAGAACGCGAAAATAAATTAGCTTAATTTAAATTAGGACAATGACGGCCGATTACTATCGTATTTGAAGGTGCCACATTTAGCGACGTTAAAAAAGCGCAGCTCTATATAATTGCCGACTATATCATTGGCTACGATGTGGAAACACTTCAAAAATCATCGCTAAATATCATGGGCGACATTTTATCAATATTCAGCGACGTTTATTTTTGTCGCTAAAGACCTTGTTTCTTGTAGTTGTTGCCATCTTCACAAAAAGATTTAGGCCAGAACATCAAGAGACAAGGTAGTCGTGTAAATGTGTAATTGACATGCCGTATTATTGTTTTGGGCCGGGCCTAAACCTTGATACAACCGGAACACGGGCTTTCTGAACTATTTATTTATTTTTCCCAAAAGAATTGAATTTTTAAATCAAGAAGAAACCTTTTAGTTACAAAAGGAGACGAGATGTTTAGATTATGAGCAAAACTTGGGATGTTGAGAATAGGATCAAAGTTTATGAAGCAGAGAAAATTGAATATAAATAGTGAAACCAAGAAATGTCATCCTCGCGTAGTTAACTGCCCAATTGGCAACGTAGCGGAGGAGGAGATGACCGTGTGCTTTGTTGTGTTTATGAAAGGTAATTACCGCTTGTACGAGTTAAATCCGACCTTTGATACTGGTAGTAGTAAAAGTAAAATTAAATATGTCCCTTGTTTATTATGGGAGCTTCCTCCTTTATGGATTTAGATGTGCTTCAGTAGACTCTAAAGTTTATATTATTGGAGGTCTTGACTGTAATTCTCAGCTGCCTGAATATCATCATATTCCGTCATCGACTGTCCAGGTCATGTACGGTGGCAAGTCTTTGGCTTTAACGACTATTTTGGATGGGAAAATTTATGTATTCGGTTCTACCGGGGTGCCGTGGGCAGAGGTTTTGATTCGGCTACGAATAGGTGGGAAGGTTTACCTTATCCTTCTGAAAATGTTATTAACCTTTTAAAGAGTAGGGTTGGTATGCCCGTAGTTTATGAAAAACAGAAGAAGATTCTTGTGTTCTACAATGGCGTTTGTGAGTGTTATTTTGATGTATCTACTCATTTATGGAAATATGATCTAACCTTGCCTATAAGAAAGGACTGCTATATGAACCGGGGTGGAAGTGTTATTGTAGATGACCGTCTATACATGTTCTGTTTGCCTAAAAAGGAATTGTATGCCTATGATCTAGTCCAGGGAGGGCAAGACTTCATTCCGGTGCATGGTTTAGAAAAGGCTGTCGAGTCAATAAATCTTCACGATCGTCGAGCAGGATACACACGTATGTTTCATTTGGGAAACGGAGTGATATGGATGGTAAACGGAGTGATATGCATGGTCTGGCTTGTAGGGATTTTCTCTTCGTATGATGTGAATTGTGTTGAATATTATCATATTCACTGTTTGAAGTTTCATGTTAACGACAGAGATGGTTGCTTGCATGCTGTTGTTGACCGCTGCGATTACTATTTCCTCAAAGGTTTTGTCGATGTCTCTGATTGCTTTGCAATGTAAGTATTCATGTCTTTGTCTTTCAATTTTAATTTTTCAAGTTTTTCCTGGCGGAGTCATAGTTGGTGGTCTTGAGGGAGCTGGAAACACCTTGAGGATTTGCATGCTTCAATGATGCGGGGAGAACTTCCATAGTCTATCAGTACTGCTTGATGTTGATCTCTCTCGGAATGAACATTTGGCAGTGTTGGCATGGTAAATATCGAAAGTATAAAAGACGAAATACCGGAGGTGAAATTATTTAACTCGGGCATGCATGTTTTGTGAATAGTGCGACTTCGGTCAACTTGGTCAACTAACAGAAGTGGTACTATTTCCTAATATCGGTCTAAAAAGTGGTACCAAAGTCTAAAAAACCCTGAGGGTATTGTGGATATTATGAAAATCAGAATATATTGAAACAGTTTGACTTCGGTCAACTGACAGAAGTGGTACTATTTCCTAATTTTTTTGAAATCTGGTACCATTTCCTAATATCGGTGTAAAAAGTGGTACCAAAGTCTAAATAACCCCGTTTTGACATTGATTACATTCATCTTTGTTTTCACGTCTCTGACAATCAACTCTGTTACTTGTTTTGCATATGAATACTTGTGTTCGAAACATCTCGAGTTCCTTTCTTTCTAAGTCCAGTAGATGAACCCTGTAAATATTAATCTTAGCGCTGCTTGAAACCCACCTTTTCCCTGTGTTTTCGATTGGATCCACTCAATTTCTTGCTCCCATATCTGTTCCCTTAGTCTATTGTATCCTGCTCTAACCAGTAGCCCTCTCCATATTTCTTGACCGTACTCACAAAGGAAGAACATATGCTCCTCTGTTTCTACTCCTCGATTACATAGAATACATGTTTCGCTATCCACCACATTCCATTCCTTCAATCTCTGTAGAGTTTTTAGGCCATTGCTTAGAGCTAACCAAGTTATAAATGAGAACCTCGGTATTCTATTCGCAGACCACACAACCCCACGCCAGTGTATTTTCTGTTTAGCATTCCTCATACTGTGATAGGTTTCCTTCATTTGATAATCCCCTCTCAGTGTTACAACCCATACTACTTCCTCTTGTCTCGAGTGTATCTTCACTTCCTCCTTAATTTCTTGAACCAGCTCAAAACAGTGAACTCGAAACTGATTTGGTATTTGCCATCTTCCATCCTCTATAAATCTTGACATTCTTGCTCCTCTATTACATACTGAGTCATACATGAACCTTGTTGGAAATTTCTCTCGAAGTATCATATCCTAGCTGGATGCCAAGGATCTTCCCATAGACTTGTACCCTATCCATTCCCAATCAGATGAACAACTATTATTTTGGCTTCCATTCTATCCTTTAATATATTTCTCCAGCTCCACGAATAATAATTTGGGGTTTTTAGACTCCAGAAATTCCTACCTCTGATTAAGTTAGTGTTCACCCATTGTACCCAAAGAGTATTCTTACCAATTATGATGTTCCATATATGCCTTAAGTTAGTTGCATGATTTGTTATTTCCAAGCATCTAACTCCCAGGCATCCTTCATCAAATGGATAGCAGATGTCCTCCCAACTAATGAGTGCGTGCGATGTATCTCCATTAGGTCCTGTCCATAAAAAGTTTCTGCATAATCTGTTGATCTCTTCTATAACTCTTTTTGGAAGTAAGAATGCCAAAGCCATTATGTACTTATATTATTAAGCACCGATTTTAGAAGTTGTAGTCTCCCTGCATAAGAAAGGAACTTGCCTCTCCAGCTATGGATTATGTTTGCAACCTTTGTTAGGAGTGGCATGCAATCTGTATATGACAACCTAGTTGTAATTAATGGTAATTGATGTTTAGTATTTTGGTGAGGGATATCGAATACGCTTAAAACAAGTGGAAAATAAATCAAGTTGAAGACAAATAGTTGGGGATGAGAGAATGATTTTTTTGGGTTTGTTTTATATTACTTTAAACTACAAAGATAATAAATCTAATTACTAAAAAGAAAATAAAAGAAGGTGGTTTAGATTATGCAAGGTGATAGAGATTGGAGAAATTAAACTCCACCTCAAGCTTTCAAATGCAATAAATGCTACTAATTTGATTTCAATAACTAATCACAGACAACTAGTTATAATTGATCCCTTGTAGTTGTGTTATCATCTCTAATAACCAACTGCAAGCATATGGAACTCCATTAACATCATAGCTATATGTATGCAATGAAATCCCTAACATTTATATTAAATAAAATCTTTTTTAGTTCCAAACATAAAAATGCCATAATTCCTAATGAAATCAAATTAGTTAAATCTATTACATCAAACTTCCTCTTGGGGTTTCATTTAACTCTCCAATTGAGAGTATTACCTCATTGACATTGAAAGCTAATCAATAACAAATAAGTAAGCATGAAAAAAGAATGAAAATGGGAGAAGAAGAAGTGAATTTTATTACTAAAATTACAACTATTTATACAACTAATTTAATCCTACTTCTACTTACTAATTAAGAGAAAGAGAAGAATGAGAGAAGATTTGGCCACAAAGGTGTTGGAAATAAGGCTGGATAAACGCCCACCAGGATAAGGATAAACCACCAAGATAAGGATAACCACCAGGTATTAGGATGAGTGTAGGACTCTATCCTATATGATATTAGATGAGTATAGGACTCTATCCTATCTGATATTAGATGAGTATAGGACTCTATCCTATCCAATATTGAGGAGGTGGGAGAGCTCTATAAATAGACCCCCCACCCCTCACATATTGATCATCCCAACAAAGAAAAGCTCTCTCTCCTTTAATGGTGGCCTCCAACATTTTCTAAAGAAGAAGTTAGTAATTTGTGGAGATTCCATAGGTGGTAACCTCCCTAGCCATTGTCGGTTCTTGGTTTGTGAACAAAGGTTGCTTCCCGTTCGTGGTTGGAACTTGACTCCAGCTAAGTTGAGAAGAAGAAGATCTTGAGTGTGCCAAGAACATCATCTTCTCCTGTAGATCAAAGCTTGAACTTCAAATTGAAAGCTGTGACCAATGTACGATCTTCTGTTTCCGCTGCGCTATTTTATACATGTGATATAGTGTAATTATACATATCGTAGGAATCATGCATGAGATATCGGTAAAAACCCTACATTGGCATCGAGCCAGGCTTTCCATGGTTTGCATGCTTTTGTTTGTAGTTTTGATCTTGTGATCTACATTTTTTTTGGAAAACTGTTTTTTTCAAAATCTTTTAATTAATTTTTAAATAATTAGGTTGTTTAAAATTAATTAGAAATTGCTTACTTTTTTTTGCAAAATAAATTATTTATGGGAAATAATTTGGCTATTTTAGTGGAAATTTTTTTTAGGAAATTTTTTTTCCTTTAAATTTTTTATTTTTCCACGATTAAAAATTGACATTAGGATGTTTATTTTTACCATGCAGTAATTATTTAAATTTGGATTTTTACTATTGCATGTAAATAAAATTGTATGTTTTCTATCAACGGTCATATGAAAACTAAGGCACAATGCCTAAGTTGCATATACCCGAGGCTTGTAGGAAAATTGAACCAGATCTTGGGAGACGGGCTTCCAAGAAACGCATGACTGCAAAGCAATATAGGAGAGTTTTGTAGCGTACTGTCTTGAAATCTGATAAGATAAAGACAGAGCCACCATCACCAGAATATACACCAAAGAGCCCCAGTCCTATTCAGGATAGGAATGAGGCTCGACCACTTAAATCTCTCCTACATCGATTATGGGACGATGCTGAGGAACCAAATCCATATGATGTGTCATCAGGGTTTATTTTCCCACCTCACAGGGAAACAGAGGAAGTGGCTAGTAATTTTCAAATAGCTGATAGTGACTGTGAGGATGAGGATGACTCCCCTGGGCACCCAGGACGTTTCTATGTTCATGGTTGACTGGCTCTTTTTAGTTCCACATTGTTTTTGAAAGATAGAAAACTCCTTTGTGTAGAAACAATTTTATTAAATGGAAATTTAAGTAGTAGATTTTTTGCATATTCTATGCTATTGATAGTCAAATGCATTGATTTTATTTAATGGCTAGAATCATGCTAGTAGATTATCATGATCATCTCATATGTGAAAATGTGGATTACTTAGATTTATTTTAAGAGATGATTCTTATTCGTAGTATCTTATTTTTGGAATTCAAACTTGATAGAATGGCACCCGATGGAAAATCCCCATTTACGATGCTACCTGAAAAGGACTTGTTAAACGATAAGAATTACGAACTTTGGTCTAGGAAAGTTAGGCTAATTCTGGCAGATAGGAAGGTCATTGACGTAATAACTGAGACAGTAGCAGAACCTACCGCCGAAGGAATAACACAAGCTGCTTATACTGCTGCACTTAGGAAGTACAATGAGTATACAAGCAGAGACAATGTTGCCCGAATTGCCATACTTGGCACCATGAGGAATGACTTCATGATGCGGTATGATGGCCTTGGATCGGCTAAAGAGCTATGGGAAGCAGTAAAGGCGGACCTTGGGGGTACGACTACTGCACAGCTGAGGAGGCTACAAATGAGCTTTGACAAATTTATCAAGCTGCCCCATACCTCTATGACACAACATTGCACGGTGATGAGGAACATGGTTGCTGAGTTAGCCCAAGCAGGACAGGTCCTGTCAAATGAACAGCAAATTCAAGCTGTCATTAGGTCTTTACCTAAAACTTGGGAACAATTTCATCTTATCTTAACTCATGACGACAGTATCACAAACTCTGCACAGGTGCAGAGGAAATGTGAGCTTGAGGAACAAAGGCTTCTCAATGAAAAGCCTGTTGTTCAAACTGAAGCAAATGTTGTCAACTCCAAAAAGAGGAAGGCTCCTTGGAACAAGAAAAGTGGAAAAGGGAAAGGCAAGGAAAAGGCCAAGCCTGACCCACAACAAAAGAAACCTAGGAAGTCGATAGATATGACTAGTGTTGAATGCTTCCGTTGTCATCAGATGGGACACTATGCTAGGGCATGTCCTTCTCCTGAGGTAAGTTTTACTTTAAGTACTGTCAATGTGATAAGTATTGTCATGCTGTTTGATTCATCACAATATTGGATTGTAGATTCAGCAGCGACAGACCACATAAGTCGGGATAGGTCCCTGTTTGAAGATTTCCGGAAACTTCCACAAGGAACTCGGAGAGTCCACATGGGAAACCAAAGTGTAGCTGATGTTTAGGGTACAGGCACTTGTAGGTTGGATTTTGCGAGTGGGAGATCCATCCTTATTGAAGAAGTACTCTTTGTACCTTCAATTAGGAGAAATCTTTTATCAGTTTTGAAATTACTTCAAGAATCCTATTGATAAAAGATAAAAGATGGTTTACCTACGAAATGAACGATGAAACTCAAAACGTAAGTAAACTAAAACTTATACGTGTCTATATTTATCAAGTTTCTACTCTCATTCTATTGAACAGATATAGTGGACTAACAAGTTCGTTCCACTCCTAGTTCTTTAGCATGTGATGTTTTCTAGTTAACTAATCGGCCTTAAGTCTAATGAGAGTTTTACGAGGGGGAATTATACTACGATGCAACTACCCACAAGATACAAACTATAATTGATTCAACTACGGAAACACTACGTTGATTATATAATAAGGAATTAGGGGGGATTGATTCCACCTTAACTCAACTTAACTCACTAACGACGAATTAATCGTCAATCCGAATTGAATCGCCACTTGAGAACAATTGGTTCTTCCTAATCCCTAATTACACATGGCATTTCTACCAATTCATAACTAGCATGTGAACGATTAAACCCATTCTCATTGCGAATTAATCGTTTCTAGAGTGGAATAGAAATTATGACGACTCTATGATAATCAGAATCAAGCTTTCATCAAGGCTTCTCAACCCCCTCTAATGGAGGTTTAGCCGAGAATCATTCCGCAATCATTTCCATATGAATCTAAACTAAACATAATATCAAGATTCGAAATTTACTAATCTAAATTAAACAATAATTAAAATCTAATTAACAACTAAGAAATGGTAACCAACAATAATTAAAACTAGATCTAATAGATTGAAATAACAAAAATCAAAATGACAAGAATAATAACTTTTTTATTTATCTAATGAATGATATTCAATGATTCAAGAAATTAATCTAAAACAAGAAATGAAATTCTAAAACTAAGTTCTAAAACTCATTAATGGAGGCTAACTAATCTAATTCAAATCTAGGTCTAACTATCTACCATTAACAAAGAGCTAAGCTTTTGTTTTTATACTTTCAGATCCAAAAATCGTGCATGGGCTTGGAGCCATGTTTTGGGCTAGAGAATCAGGCCCAAAACCCAATTTCTTTAGTCCAAAATGGGCTCTTCAGCTGCAGTTGGATTCAATAGATGTTTTATCCACTTTTGCTCCTCTGATTGGGTCAAGGCTTAGACCATTGGAAAGCTCTTTCCGAGCCGGTCGTTTTGACATAAGGTAGGCTCAATTCCGAGGTCTGAGTCCAAAGATATGGCCTTCGGAAGTTCTACTAAGTTTGTGTGCTGTTTCTGCCCGCGTTGACTTTGACTTTTCAGCTTTGACTGGGCTTTAGAAAGGCTTTGTCTTCTTGAATCTTGGCCTTTAATCACAGAACTCCTTAGCAACCAACCATTGCTCCTTTATCTCGCTAAAGTGGCACATTTTTGCACATAATGGACTTTGAAGCCTGGAATGCATAAAAACACGTAATCAGTATTAACTCTTACTTATTATTCACATAATTGGTCTAAAAGTATGATTATTATGGGGTTAAAACTACAGTTTTGGGCTCTTATCAACCACCCCCAAACAGTATTTTACTTGTCCTCAAGCAAATATGAGAAAATAGCATAAGTGACCAAAAATGGAGTTCTATCTACTCTCATTTCGCTGAGTGCGATTGCATTGACCATATGCAACAAGGCCTTAAACCATTAGGAATTCCCTAGTGGACGAGTTATAGCCTTGTGAGAGTTTTCCAGTGAAGGTACTCACAAACTTCATCTATAATACAACGACTAAGAAAGAAAACTATTGTTTCCTTATTCATGCTCCAAATTATCTATACATCTCACTAGCTATGAACAAGAATAACCAAGTAAAAAACCTAAGCTAATATATGCATCAATCATCTACAATAAACATATATACAATGAGTAATACTATGAAATGCAATAGCAGGCCCGTTTCTAAAACTCGGAATAACGTCCTTAAGTAGGTTCTCACAATAATAGTCAAGATACAACACTCTGATTTTTCCACTCAAGTTTTATTTACTCTAGTCTTGTGAATGGGCACACTTTACCTTACAATCTCAATGACACACAAGGAAGCCAGAGTCGATCAAACACATTTACCACTTACTATCACACTAACCTATTCCTAATTGAGCTAGAGGTCTTTATTAGGTGTTTTGGGGATTAGGAGATGGTTTAAGAAGGAAGGAAATTGATATTCAAAATGGACAAGTATGAGATAATAGAGTTTTCATATTATGTAACTAGAGAAAACCTTGTTATTTACTTTTGCTTCTACACGAAGTTTCCATCCTTAGCCATATTTTTTTTTCTTTTTCTTTGGCTTTTGACTCCTTTTATTCTATTTTTTGGAGTTTTTATTTTATTTCTATTTCTATTTTTCTTTTCTTTGGATGGAAACTTCTTTTCTTTATTTTCTGAAGCAACTAACTAATTTTTTGTTTACCACGAGGTTTTCTCTTCTTCTTTCTTCCTCATTCTATTCTCGGACTTATTCTAAATTGGGTAGGTTGATTTTTTTTTTTTTTTTTGTTTTGTTTTTGTAACAGTGTAAAGGATTTGTGGTTTATGAAAGGTGAAGAAAGGCTCGAGGGGGCGACTAGCGGAAAATAATTCATAGGTTTGAATTTCGGCTATATCGATCCAAAGAGGGCCTAAATTCTCACTTAGGATATGGTTTAGTGATCAAGCAAGTGGGGCGTGTGATTTCTCTATCCGGATTTTACTTCTCCCTTGTGTCATTTCTCAAATGTTTCACTCTTATAAGGCTTTAGGCTATATTCTCACGGGATTTGTAGAATAAGTACTCTAGCCTAGATTTTAAAACTTCATCGCTAACAATCATAGATACTCATGTAATATATTTATAGATAGATGCAAAGATTATTACCTACATATTAACCTAAGTTTCCAAAAATTATTCTAATGCAAAAGCTCATTGAAACTTCTAGATTGTTAAGAGCATAGAGAAAGAAAACAATACCAATATTCCTAAGTGTATAGCATAACTTATTTATTTATATTTTTTGAATTTTTGAAATTTTAACTAGAAAACAAGTGCATATTATATATATCTATATCCTAACAGATGCCTTAATTACACGTGTTTCTATGCCCACCCCAAACAAGAAGCATGCTTTGTCCTCAAAGCATTTAAATAAAGAGGGTAGAAAAATACCATGGAAACGCAGTAAAATTCGGAACATCGCAAAACAAGGTTAAAACATAATAATATAAAAACTGACGCAACTCTATAAGAGTTCCACCCATTATGGGGTTAACAGAATTAAATATCTTGGGACATAAGCAGACACTAAATGGAATTAAAAACTTACCTTATCTCCCGGACATGCATATTATCTACCCAATAGCACCATGGGTCTTGTATTTCAGCGGGCATGGCAAGTCCAAGAACAAATACTAGCAAGAACTATAAGCGGTTCCCAGCCTACGTGTGTGATCACCTCGCGAGACCAAGCACCATAAGTAGTGCTTTGGAACAAATCTTTGAAAGATTGTTCCGGTATTATTGTAGGAGATGTCATCTCGAAACTACGCTCTGGAATAGCGCGCAAATGACCGGGAACAACCCCAGAAACGAGGAAATTTTTGGTCTACGGAAGTCGAAGTCAGCGGTAGCTCCACTTGGCGCTTGAGTCGTTTTTTTTTTTTTTTTTTTTTGACTTATAGTGTTTTGGCTTGAGGCGCTCTCAACTTCAAGCGCAGAATGCTTTCGGTGCTAAATTTCAGAAAAATGTGTAGAGGCGCAGTGCTCGAGGTCTTGATGGTTGAAAATTGAGGCGAACAACGGAAACGTGGGAGTGAAAGGTGAGTGATGGAAGTTAGGTGTAGTGTGGGTTGTGAGTGTAGAATGAATGAAGTTTATATAGGTTTTAAGTTGCTAAAACGAATCAGGAAGTTGCCAAAAAGCTTTTTCGGCAATTTCCAGAAATACTAAAATTTCCGAACCCGAAAACGGAAGCAACTCATATTCTTGATTATAAAACAACCCTAATATCTTTTAGGTTGAATTTAGGATAGAACCTACCTATTTTATCGAGATTTCATCCTACCATGATATTTATTCATAGATATGCCTATTCGGCAATATTCTCACCCTGACTCCGAAATAACTTCTTAAAAAAAAAGGAAGTCATATAAAAATCATGCTGGACTACGTAATACCACTCCCAAACAATTTGGGAAAGTGGGATCAACATTAAACAACCACGCACAATGAAAATAATCACATTATATTAATATTGTCATTCAAACAACATTTCACTACAAAAGTCAAAATTAACTACGGAATTTAACAACGTAACATCCTATCTACTAAATATAATAAAACACAACATCAAAACAACAAACAAGAAGAAATCTAGCTACTCTTCAAGGGAGCGAGGTGGGGGTAAGAATTGGAATTTGAGTGATCAAGAATGGAAAAACCAACACTCCACCCCCAAACAAATTTTTGAAAACAGGTTTGTAAAAATTTGTTTTAAAACGTGGGTCTTTTAAAGTCGATTCGAGACTTGCTAGATTACTATTTTTATAGCTTTAAACTTTTTACTTTTTATGAATTAGGTTTAATATAAAGGAAAACAATAAGCGATAAAGACATAATTCACACCATAGAGAAACATGACTCAAAAACCAAGAAAACATGCAAGAGTGGAAAACGTGAATTATGTTAAACGTGGACTTAGGATCCGGTACTTATAACCACACACTCCATAGGGAGGGCCCGGTTACCTGAATGGTGCATTCACCAATATATGGAAATGAAAGGAAATGCACCAAACACAAAAATTGAGTCGTTTATAGTCAGATACTCGAGACTTTATCTAAACATATGTATGAATATGCAGTTTATCATATATCAACAACCGAAATAGTTGTGGATCGTTCCATAAATAAATATCACAGAAAACATATCCAAACACAATCAAGCACCAAGATTTCCTATGACGCAGCCTAGTGGAATGAAAGCGAAGTCGGATAGACCTATAACATAATCGAGCATGCACCTTATGTTTTATCTTTGAACGAGAGGGTGTCCTAGTGAATAAGTGTGGAAAAGTGAATGGTTGTGGAAGATATGGTGGATTGGGATAAGTTTTAGAGGGAAAACATGGAAAAAATGAGGATGTGGGTTTAGCACAAAACTCATTCATGGTGTAGTTAGGGACTGTCTCAAGTCTGAAAATGAAGGTGTCAAGTGGTTTATCCTTGGGAAGTATTTGTTTACTAGGTGGATTTAAAAATCATGAAGCGGGGAGAATCTAAAGGATCGAGTGCAAACTCGAGGTTCCTTTGAAAAGGTGGAGGGTGGAGAATATTGGTGATGGAAGGTGAATGATTCTCAGCTAGAGCTCTCAAGTCCATATCATCAGAAATCTTGATATATGCAAGACATTCCTCAATAGGTGGGTCAAAAGGATCCTTTGGGATAGAGATTGAAAAATTCATCTTCCGTCATAGCATCAAGGGATGAATGGTTGTTGGCAAGGGGGGCTCGGCGAAGTGGTAAAGAAGCGGTGCAAAAGAGTTGCAGGAATTCTTCTTCGATTTCGTCTACTACCAGGGAGTCATTGTTAAAGTCGGAATTTCCGAAGGAAAGGAATTTGTTAATCTGTTTCTCCGGAAACATGTTTTTGAAGTAATCTTGAGCTAAGCTCTCGATCATGCTAACCTCTCCATTTGTAGATGAATCGGGATATTGTGTCCTCGTTTTGAAAACATTTACCTCAATAGAAAGATAGCCAAAAGACAAGGACATCGAACCATCGCGGCAGTTTATGAGCGCGTTGGCAGTAGCCAAGAAGGGACGTCCTAAAATGATAGGTACAGAGTCGTTAGTGACTTCTGTGTTGAGGATAACGAAGTCGGCTGGGTAGTAAAAATTTTGGACTTTAACCAACACGTTTTCAACCACACCCTTAGGATACTTAATAGACCGATCAGCTAATTCCAATGTCATTTTAGTAGGTTGCATCTCCTCTAGACCTATTTGTTTATACAAATAAAACGGGAGTAAGTTAACACTAGCCCCCAGGTCTAGTAGCGCGGTCGTCGTGTGAGAATCTCCTAAGGTGCATTGTACAATAGGACGACCAGGGTCCTTGTACTTAACAATTCCATTATTTTCGGATAAATTTGGGAACTGTTCAGTTAGAAAGGCGTCTTTAGGTATGTTGGTCTTACGCCTAGTAGTGCACAACTCTTTAAGAAACTTAGCGTGGTTAGGTAGTTTTTTTAAAGCTTCGAGAAAAGGAAGGTTTATCGTTAGATTTTTGAAAACGTTCCTAATCTCCTCAAAGTTAGTATCCCTGGTTAGCATGGCTAATTTCTGAGGGAACGGTGGTTTCGCTCTATATTTAGCGTATGGCTTGACTTGATGTGTAACCTTGGCTTTCGTTTCTTAGGTTGTGGTTTTAACGGGTACCTCTACAAATTGGTAGGTTCTTGAGTTTCTATTTCGGTATCTAGTTTGATATCCGATGTAGAGAATCTTGATGGGGTAACTATAGGCATAGTTACTTTGTTATCAACCACTCTTCCGAGCGGAGAGTGGTGATGGCATTTAGCTCACCTACGGTTGTAGTTTCCGTACTAGTATTACCGTTTACCTCAAAGGTGTGTTGTTGCCGTTCTAGGGTTGGGTATCGCTTGGCCCGGAAACCTTTTGGTTGGGCTTTCTCTTGGGCTAACTGTTGGTTTAAATTATTAACGGATTGTAGAATGTGTTGGTTAGATTGAGCCATGGTTTGGAAAAGTTGTTGGCTCACTTGTATGAAGGTGTCAAGACGATCCGGTTGTGTGGGTGTAGTAGTCACGGGTGGTGTGTATTTCGAACTATCTCGCGTTGATTATTTATGGGCAGATTATGATAGTTATTATTTTACGGAACGATACCTCTATTAGCATTATAATTGTTATAACTACATTGACCTTGTGCTTGACCTTGTCGAGGTTGCGCTTGGTTGTTATAATTATTATAATTACCCTGATCCTGTCTTTGTTGTGGTGGAGCTTGGTTATAACTGTGCGTTGGCCTAACATATTGATTATTGTACCACTGAGGTGTGACTTGTTGGTTATTTCTCCAACCGAAGTTGGGATTTTGTCTCCAAGGGCATTAGGTTCACTATTAATGGAACAAGAATGTTCATAGGCTATAGGGCCGGTGAGAGTCGGGATCTTTCGGGACTCAACGAAACTACATGGATTTGAATTTACATTCATGACGGGGATAGACTTTTGTTGTACGAAATGGCCTCTACCTTTTTGTGAGGGATTCAATTAGAGTTTTAAGCTCGGGATCTGATTTAACCTCAAACATCTTGGTAGCCTTAAACGCTGAAGAAGAAGAACTAGCGGCGGGGAGTAATCGTTACTACCCCCCCAATTATTATTACGCTTAGTCTAATCTTCCAAAAATTTATATGCCTATGAGGCTCCTTTACTTAGGAAACTACCCCCATTTCATTATGTCTAGGACTTCTTTATGGTGGTGTAGAAGTCCTTTCAAAAAGGCACGAACTAACGTGTCTTTTGCTAGGTGATGGTGTGGACACTTTATAAAGAGATCGGTGAAACGATTCTAAGCCTCTGAAAATAATTCATGAGGATTCTGTCGAAAGAAGTGAATCTTGGAAAGCATTTCATCCGTCTTTAGGGGTGGGTAAAAATGTTCCATAAACAGCTGAACAAGTTTGGCCCACGAGTCCACAGAATTAGGCGCTTGGGCAATTAACCAAGATGCCGCCTTATCAGCTAAGGTGAAAGGGAATACCTTCAATTTAATTTGTTCTGCACCAACCGTAGGATGGTGGAATGTTGTAAGGACTTGTTCAATCCTACGACGTAATGCCGATAAGGTTTTTCATGGTCTAAACCATGAAAACGGGTAACAAATTAAATATATTTGGGGGGATGCGGAAATCCCCCACTGGGTCTGCTAGAACGATGCAAGATTTAGGGCTATCGCTCAAGGCTTTATAAAAGTCAGAGAGAGGAGTCTCTCTTTCTTCAGCCATAATATCAGGTGGTGTGTGTGAAATAGTAGCTAGAGGTGTAGTGGGTGGGAAACTAGATAGACTTGTTTGTTGACGTTGCCGTGTAATTACGTTAGTTGTTTTTCTTCGACTAGACCTTAATTTCATGCAAGACTAAGTCTAAACATGACAACCCTCTAAACAATCTTGATATATTTGTATAAACCTCTAACTGGAGATGCGAGGTATGGAAGAAAGGAATACCTGATTGCGTCCTTGCTTCGCTTATGAATAGCGTCTTGTTTATCGTGTTGTTGTATATAACAAGTTAGAACACCGAAAAACTTAAAAATCGGGTTTGAAACAAACCTATAGAAATCCGGAAAAATTTAGCTTAGGGTCTTTCGCTTTTGAAGCTTGATGCGCTCGTGTAACTTCAAGTTACAGTGTTTTAGGGCGGGGTCGCTCAAGGTTCGTGCATTTGGGGCGCAGGTGCTTCGCTTTGGAAAGCGATGTCGCTCCGTGTTATTTTTCGCGGAACTTTTCAATGCTGAAACAGACAACCACAGTATGAATCAAACAAGGGTGGGTGGGTTTAATGGGACTTAAAAATGACTAATTATACTATGAAAATAATGCTAAAGTGAAACTAAGATGGCAGCGGCGCCATTTGATAAAAGATAAAAGATGGTTTACCTACGAAATGAACGATGAAACTCAAAACGTAAGTAAACTAAAACTTATTTTGAGCCTAGGTTTATCAAGTTTTTCTACTCTCAATCCTATGAGATATAGTGGAGTAACAAATTCGTTCCACTCCTAGTTCTCTAACATGGAATGATTTCATAGTTAACTAATCGGTCTTAAGTCTAATGAGAGTTTTACGAGGGGGAATTATACTACGATGCAACTACCCACAAGATACAAACTATAATTGATTCAACTACGAAAATACTACGTTGATTCTATAATAAGGAATTAGGGGGGATTGATTCCACCTTAACTCAACTTAACTCACTAACGACGAGTCGTCGTAATCCGAATTGAACTGCTACGTAGAACAATTGGTTCTTCCTAATCCCTAATTACACATGACATTTCTACCAATTCATAACTAGCATGTGAACGATTAAACCCATTCTCATGGCAAATTAATCGTTTCTAGAGTGGAATAGAAATTATGACGACTCTACGATAATCGGAATCAAGCTTTCATCAAGGCTTCTCAACCCCCTCTAATGGAGGTTTAGCCAAGAATCATTCCGCAATCATTTCCATATGAATCTAAACTAAACATAATATCAAGATTCGAAATTTACTAATTTAAATTAAACAATAATTAAAATCTAATTAACAACTAAGAAATGGTAACCAACAATAATTAAAACTAGATCTAATAGATTGAAATAACAAAAATCGAAATGACAAGAATAATAACTATTTAATTTATCTAATGAATGATATTCAATGATTCAAGAAATTAATCTAAAACAAGAAATGAAATTCTAAAACTAAGTTCTAAAACTCATTAATGGAGGCTAACTAATCTAATTCTAATATAGGTCTAACTATCTACCATTAACAAAGAGCTAAGCTTTTGTTTTTATACCTTCAGATCCAAAAATCGTGCATGGGCTTGGAGCCATGTTTTGGGCTAGAGAATCAGGCCCAAAACCCAATTTCTTTAGTCCAAAATGGGCTCTTCAGCTGCAGTTGGCTTCGATAGATGTTTTGTCCACTTCTGCTCCTCAGATTGGGTCAAGGCTTAGACCATTGGAAAGATCTTTCCGAGCCGGTCGTTTTGACATAAGGTAGGCCCAATTCCGAGGTCTGAGTCCAAAGATATGGCCTTTGGAAGTTCTGCTGACTTTGTGTGCTGTTTCTGCCCGCCTTGACTTTGACTTTTCAGCTTTGACCGGGCTTTAGAAAGGCTTTGTCTTCTTGAATCTTGGCCTTTAATCACAGAACTCCTTAGCAACCAACCATTGCTCCTTTATCTCGCTAAAGTGGCACATTTCTGCACATAATGGACTTTGAAGCCTGAAATGCATAAAAACACGTAATCAGTATTAACTCTTACTTATTATTCACATAATTGGTCTAAAAGTATGATTATTAAGGGGTTAAAACTACAATTTTGGGCTCTTATCACCTATGTGTTTAATTTTTCCCAGAACTCGCTTGAGATATCTTTAAATAACAGTTTGATAGGTCATGCTTATTTAATGAATTCTTTTATGGCATTACACTTAGCACAAACTGAAGTTTTTATGTCTAAAATGGTTGGTTGCCAATTGTGGCATGCTAGACTAAGACATATTGGACACAGTAGGATAAACTGCTTAGCAAGGGGAGGGTTGTTAGGTAACTTAACCTCTGTTAAAATGGAAACCTGTGAAAGTTGTCTTGCTGGAGAAGCCACCTAGAAACCTTTTGGGAAAGCCCAAAGGACAACTTATCCTTTACAACTTATTCACTCTGACATCTGTGGACCAATGAATGTAACATCAAGGCATGGGGCTTTGTATTTCATTACCTTCACAGATGACTATACACGTTATGGGACCGTGTACTTGATGTCTCACAAATTAGACGCCTTGGATTGTTTTAAAAAGTACAAGAACCTTGTTGAGAATCAACTTGATAGGATAATAAAGGCCTTTAAGAATCGATCGGGACGTGAGTATCTTTTCGATGAGTTTAAGGAACTCTGTGAAAATAAGGGTATAGCTAGACAGCTAACTATTCCTTATACCCTTCAGCAGAATGGTGTCTCTGAGAGAAGGAATAGAACCCTGCTGGAAATGGTTAGATCTATGATGGCTCAGGCTAACTTGCCCATCTCATTTTGGGGTGATGCATTGTTAACGGCTGCGCACATACTTAACCTAGTTCCTTCAAAATCTGTTGACAAAACACCTTATGAACTATGGACTGGTAGACAACCCGTTTTGAACTACCTTAGACCATGGGGGTTGAGTGCTCCTGGAAAGAAGTGTGTCTTTATAAGATACAGTGAGACTTCTAAGGGGTATGTCTTCCTAGGGGAGGATACTCAAGGGCATGTCACAGAAATAGAAGCACGTAACGTCAGATTCTTAGAGGATCAATACCCAATGAGGGGTGAGGTTGATAAGGATATACAACTTTACGAAGTTGACAACCTTATAACTGCTAATGAACAAGGCAAAGATGAAACTTTCATCAACCCTGATTCCAGTGACAATGGCATTGGTCAACTGATTGATCAATCCCAACCTTGTAAGAGTGTTAGAGGCCATATCCCCAAACGTCGGTTTGAGATTGAAGGGGAGATAAATATGACCAATGCACTTACAGAAATATCTGATGAACCTAAAACATTTAAGGAGGCTATTTCTGGGTCCAATACAAGTAAGTGGATGGAAGCTATGAAGGAAGAATTGGAGTCGATGAAGAAAAACAAAGTATGGGACTTAGTTGATCTACCTCCAAATAGGAGATCTATTGGGAATAGGTGGGTTCTCAAGATCAAGAAAAATGCGGAATGGAATATAGACAAATTCAAAGCCAGGCTTGTTGCAAAATGTTACACCCAAAAAGAAGGAATAGACTATGAGGACACCTTCTCACCAGTAGTGAGATTTGCCTCTATACGTTTCCTCTTGTCAATGGTTGCCCACTTAGATTTAGAGCTTTACTAGATGGATGTCAAAACTGCTTTTCTCAATGGAGAATTGCAAGAGGAAATCTATATGGATCAACCCACTGATTTTTTAATCAAGGGTCAGGAACACAAAGTGTGTAGACTGAACAGATCCATATATGGTTTAAACAGGCCTCTAGACAGTGGAATCTGAGATTCCATGAAGCTATGCTTCAAGACAAATTCGAAATGGTAAATGAGGACCATTGCGTATATGTCAAGACATCTAAAAATGGTTTTGTGATTCTATCTCTATATGTGGATGACATTTTGTTAGCAGGTAACAATAAGGCATTGATAAATTCCACTAAGGAGTGGTTGTCATTAAACTTCGAAATGAAGGACATGGGTGAAGCTAGTTATGTCTTAGGAGTTAAAATAACTCGGGATTGGCCCAAACGCTTGTTATCTTTGTCTCAGGAGACATATATCAAGAAGATTTTGGAAAGATTCAACATGACTGATTGCAAGCAAGTGGATCTCCTAGTAAGTCTAGGAGAGTCTTTGAGTTATAAAATGTCTCCCAAGAATCCTACTGAAACTCAGGCTATGAAAAATGTACCATACTCAAGCGCAGTCGGAAGCCTTATGTATGCAATGTTGTGTACAAGGCCAGACATCTGCTATGCAGTTGGGTTAGTATCAAGGTTCCAAATAAATCCTGGGGTCGCACACTGGAAGGCTGTCAAGAAGATAATGAGGTATCTTAATGGCACCGTGGACTACTCACTTGTCTACCAAGGGAAAGATCTTAAGCTGATTGGGTACTCCGATGCCGACTGGGCTGGAGACCTTGATAAGAGGAAGTCAACTTCAGGATATACCTACATAATGAATGGAGGTGCTATATCCTGGAGCAGCAAGAAGCAAACTTCCATAGCACTTTCAACTATGGAAGCTGAGTATATTGCATGCTGCTGTGCCACACAGGAGGCTGTGTGGCTCAGACGATTCATCAAACACTTGTCAGTGTTCTCAAGAGCTGCTGAACCAGTTCACATCTGGACTAACAGCATGGCTGCTCTTGGATATGCTAAAGATCCAAAGTACCATGGAAGAACCAAGCATATAGAGTTAAAGTACCACTACGTACGACAAATGATACTGAAGAAGAAAGTGGTTCTACAACATATATCCACTAATTAGATGGTTGTGGATCCACTGACCAAACCTATTCCAAAGGAACTCTTCCTTGCACATGTAAAAATGCTTGGGTTAAAGAGGATGTGATTATGCTAAGAACACTTTGATGGTTTAATGAATAAACGTGCATTCTTTCCAGATCGATTGCATTCTCATTATAATCGTTTTATCATCTCATATGTATGTCGATTAGGGTTGTTGGTTCACTCACATGAACAATCACTTCCATTTTAAACAGTGGGAGTTTAGCTTGACAAGTCACTAAACCTTATGGGAAGGGTGGACCTAGTGCCGAGTCATGCCCCTTCTTATAATTGGATAAGAAGAAACAAGCTTCATAGAGAAGATTCTGTCTAAACCTACAAACGGTTGTTGCCAAGTGGGAGCAAAGTATCCTTGGAATTGTCATTAGGGATGACAACACTTGCATGGTATGAGTGGACATACAGATATCTATTGTTGAGTAAACAAATTAGATACTCTTGCCATGACATGTTTTCACACGACATGTGTATAGTTGACCACCTGAGAGCAAGAAAATAAATATCCCTAAAAATTCTTGCTATGTGAGCTTTATTGATATGTTTTTTGTTTAAGACATATCGAATGGTACCCTCCTTGAACTTTTGACCTTGTCAAGAAAATAAGAGGACTACTCGTAACTTTGGTTTCCTCCCCACAAGCTCTTACTAAAAGGCTGACTAGATGCATACTGGGAAGTTGGTAGAACTCTGACGACAATGACTTGCGTGCAAAGGGTAAAAGAACTGAAGGTTTATCACACAATCACTGGGATTCTACCTGGCCAGGACAATTGATGATAATTGTGAATCATGTGATACATTTTTTGATTTTATGGTGTGGACTCATAGGGATGAGTGCTATTTGTTAAAGTGATGAAACAAACAGATCTTGGGGTATACACACACTCTCCGGATATTAGGTTTCAGGATTCGTCTTCTTTAAGATCACTTTCATGGTAGATCACTGTGTCGTGCTTTTCATTGCGACTTGCTACTTCACAGATATCATGATACGTGTGCTAGGGTCACACGAACCATTTGTCGTGTGAGACACACAAATGGCTGAGCATTCTACTTAAATGCTTCTCTTAGAAACCTTCTTCGCCGTTGTGGGTGAGTGGGAGATGTTGGAAATAAGGCTGGATAAACGCCCACCAGGATAAGGATAAACCACCAAGATAAAGATAACCACCAGGTATTAGGATGAGTGTAGGACTCTATCCTATCTGATATTAGATGAGTATATGACTCTATCCTATCTGATATTAGATGAGTATAAGACTCTATCCTATCCAATATTGAGGAGGTGGGAGAGCTCTATAAATAGACCCCCCACCCCTCACATATTGATCATCCCAACAAAGAAAAGCTCTCTCTCCTTTAATGGTGGACTCCAACATTTTCTAAAGAAGAAACTAGTAATTTGTGGAGATTCCATAGGTGGTAACCTCCCTAGCCATTGTCGGTTCTTGGTTTGTGAACAAAGGTTGCTTCCCGTTCGTGGTTGGAACTTGACTCCAACTAAGTTGAGAAGAAGAAGATCTTGAGTGTGCCAAGAACATCATCTTCTCCTGTAGATCAAAGCTTGGAACTTCAAATTGAAAGCTGTGACCAAGGTACGATCTTCTGTTTCCGCTGCGCTATTTTATGCATGTGATATAGTGTAATTATACATATCATAGGAATCATGCATGAGATATCGGTAAAAACCCTACAAAAGGAATTGGCCAATTTATTTAGAGCACCACCTATCCTATTTATAGTTACAAAGGAGTGAAATGGGTGGCCAAGATTACATCTCACAATTTCAATCCAAAGGTTACAAATTAATCTACTTTTATAATGGAAATTACTATTCCTTAATTTAATATAAGTAGAGAAAGTGGGTGAATATTAATTTCCATTACAAGATAAATAATTAAGAGTGGTTTGTGCACTTATTAAGTGGAGAAAGTGGAAAAACACATAAACTTCCACTTGACCATGGTGAATAGTAATTTGAATTTTACTATATCTTGGTTTGGACTTGTTTTAATTCCTAGTCAAATCAATTTATAGAAGCTATATATCATTGCGTAGAGCTCGCTGTGCTGATTATTTTGATAGGTCACACACCCAAATCGGAGTTCGGAATCAAAATATATGATTTTCTAAAGTTTCGTTATCTTTTCTGCAAGGTTTGACCATGTTTGACCAGGGTTGACCCGGAATTGACTATTTTGACCAGGCTTCTTGAGCTTGAATATGATCTTTTTAAGCTTCCAATGGGCCTATTTTGGACTTGATATAAAGACTTTGTTTCCAATTAGCATATTCACCTTGTTTCCATGCCAAAATACTGATTTTGTTTAAATTTCATCATTTACGTGTTGAAACGTGCAAAAGCATGAAACCCATTATTATACCTATTTATTAAACACACTATTGACCTAAACCAAATGTTATTAAGGGGTTATTTACATAGTTTTAGGTGCTTATCAGTAATTCCAAATATTTGATTGGCAGTGTACCTATACTGAATTAGATTGCACTGCTAACTTAATTATATAACACCTCATTCATCCCAGCACAAAATATCTGACTCTTCTGTACATTTGCTTCTAACCCCGAAAAAGAGGAGAAAACATTCAGAGTGTCTCTTAAGGTCTTAGCTGTATCCAAGTCTCCATTCATGAACGCTATAAGATCATCTGCAAAGGATAAATGAGTAATCATAGGGTCATGACATTTATAGTGTGGTTTATAGTCACTAACTCTTACACTTTCTAGCATGAGGTTTGAGAAAAGTTCCATCACCAACACAAATAGATATGGGGACATGGGATCCCCCTGCCTAATCCCTTGTTTCCCTTGAAAATAACCATGTGGTGACCCATTTATCATGATATAAAAATGTGAGGTTTGAATACAGGCCATGATCCAAGCAATGAATTTTCTTGGGAAACTCCACTATCTCCCATCTAACTGTGTCATAGGCTTTCTTCAGATCAATCTTTGCTGCCAATCTTGGGGGATAATTATCTCGATGGTAATTATGCAACAATTCATGAGACAATATGATGTTGTCTTGTATACTCCTCTCTGATATAAAAGTTGATTGGTTGTTGACACACGCTCCTTTTGTGTTTATGAGATGGTGTATGGATGATGTAGATAGATAATATAAATGGATGATGGTCGTTGAACAAAATAAAAGCGTATCAAAACCTAATTATCCCTCAATAAGTAAATGATGAGTAGGGTAGTGTTCCACTTTTAAGTGTATGTTATGTGAAGAACATGACTGGAAAAGGGGTTTGAGGGATTAAAAACTATGATTGTAGATATTTTAGATTCTAATGTTAAACTAAACGAAACTAACTAAACTATTGAGAATTTATAATAAAGGGAATTCAAGAGATTAAAATCCACCAATACTTCTGATCTATGACCTTTTGCTTCATGGTTGTTCTTACAAGTAGACTACAATTAGGCAATCAAGCGAGTGCCGATGCCCTCTTGGCGAAACATCATTAACAAATAACTATACTTAAGGTTGTTCCTATGTTTATGCTATTAATATCTTCTTTCCTTTTATGTAAGCTCGGGCAGCCATTCAATGTATTACCGAGAGCAACATCAAGGAGTACTTCCTAATAGGGCGGCCATTCAATGAATCACCACTTAACACAAACACAAAGAATACTTCCCCTAGGCAGCCACTTCCTGAGCTACCCCTTCTAAGGCAACACAAAGAATACTTCCCTAACTTTAAAGAACTATACTACTAGAAGAAAAGTAAAGAACACTAGCATGATATTAATATTGTAAAATATAAACCCTATTCTATACTTCCATCCCCTGGTGTGGGCAATGGAACTAATAAGTAAAAACATAAATAACTAACCTGATTGAAGAACACCATGAACCAGAAGAATCATTAAATCTTAAGCAGCGGCTTCATCTTCTCCCTTGAAGGAGAAGATTAGCCTTCCATAAAGAAGGAAGAACATGAAGAACGAGAAGAAGAAGAGTCGAAGAACATAAGACTAGAAAGACTAATTTATTAAGACTCGACTAGTTAAAACCGAATCTTTTATTATTAATCTCTCTCTGCCTCAAGTTTTGGAGACTAGAGTATAAATGAATTGGCAAATTACATGAGGCACTTAGGTTCTCTATTTATAGGGGTTACAATGAGTTCTAGAAGCATTCCAAACCACTATTTGTTTCCTAATACAAATTAACTTCTTTCAGAGTCCAACTTTGTCTCCAAAACTGAGAAGGAAATGGATACAGTGTTGTTTCATGCGTCTGGTCACACAATCCTTGCGCCTCAGATGCGAAAATTGTGTCTGGACGCACGATCCATGCGTCCCAGTTGCGTAAGTCTATTTTCCCTCTTTTGCTCTATCCTTCTATCCTCTTTTGCGGGCATTGGTCCAAGTAACAAATTATTTGGCCTTGGGTTTCCGAATAGGCTTTAAAATAGGTCCAAGTCGATCGCATCTTTAATAACTTCAATTCCTTGGCCTTCTCCATAGTTGTCCACGGGCATCCCATGTGATCCTTAATGCTCCGTATTGCTCTGTTTTACCCTTTTTTCTCTAATATTCCACAAAACTCTCTTTTTCACCTGTAGAATCATAAAACATAACTTACAAACACTATTAGTTCACTAAGATGGCTAAACAAGAGACATAATCGAGGGTTAAATTGCACTTTTTGAGCACCTATCACAACTCCCAACTAGCCTTTTGCTAGTCTCTTAGCAAATAAGATAAAAAAAATAGATAAGTGATCAAAATCACATCCTAATAACAGAAATAAATCCTAACTCACTTTCGCAGGCATCGCGATTGCATTTACCATATGCAACAAGGCTTTAAACCTTAAGTTCCCCAAATAGGACGAGTTATAGTCTCGTGAGGGTTTTCAGGTGATATACCCACAAAATCAATCAATAGCATGTTCAAGAATGATAGTATTTTTCAGAGAGAGAAATTCCTTACCCATTTAGTGCTTCCTCCAACAGATAGTCTCCATTGCTAACTACATTACTGCAAAGACTCATATATTATGATGGGAGATAGTAAAAATTGACAAAATTCTCAATCAAGGCTTATGTGTGTACTCAGTCAATCTCCTATATTTTCCTATCCAAGAAACGGAATCCCTAGTTTACCATAGGCAGATAATCTCGACTTTCAATCCTCACCGGTCATACTTTTAAAAAGAATCTCTCAGAAGATGGTCTACTATTTTACCTCATGTATGTGGGGAAAAGAGTAATGAATACAAACATCCCACATACTACCTTAAAAAACGGACTTCTGAATGAAAGTAGTCTCATGGAAAGAATGTCAATCACATATGAAGTGTCGAGTCCTTCACTTTTGCATCCTCTCACCTATTCTAGACTTCGTACCATATTGTAGTGATAAGTCATGGGTTGTAATTTTGCTTAGGTATTGGTTTATGAAGGAAAGGTAAAAAGGATTCAAAGGTTGTTTCTGAAAAACATTAAGGGTTTTGCTTCATTCTTTAGAAGATTTCTTCAAATTCTGTATTGCAGAGAAAATTCTTCCTTTGTAGCTTTTCCATCCATTCTGTTCAACTTTTTTTTTTTTTTTTTTTTTTTTTTTTTTTTTAGCTTAGTGGTATATCCTGGATATGCTTGTTCTCCATTAGCTTCTTTCACTTAGAACAGAATGATGGTTTTCATTGTATCTCTCTGATATTTCCTTGTAATCTTCCTTTTGTGCTCTTTCTTCCTCCTTGTTCCCCTCGTATTCTCACAAACATATGGGTATGGCTGATAAAGATTTTGGCTATACTCCTTGTCTGGAGTTGGGTAAAGGGTAAAGGGTTTTATGAAAGAAAATGGCTTATTGTAAGGTTCAAAAGGGTTTAACATGATGGTCCTACTAGGTGGGATAAAGGCTGAATGGGTTCACTACTTGACTTATCAATATGATACTCTGTTTCGAATAGACTACAAGGCCTAATGGCGATCTCCTCAGTTGATGTCACTTCGTGATTAACCAAATCAACGAATAATGAGACTATATTACAATGACATAAAGAATTGAAAGATATTGAGTCACTAAGACTCGGATTTTTTGTAAAAACTCTCCAAAGAATGGGTATAAAGCTTAAGTCTCACGGGCTAAGTCTCAAAATTATACTTCCAGTTTACTAGGGGTTTAAATCTCTCTTCTAGCAAACGTACACAAAACTGACCAAGTACTATGGTGGTGCATTGATAAAGAATTCTATCAACAAGAACTATGTCCGAGCATAATAAATAGTCTAAGCGGCAATGAAATCAATAATATCAACTATCTATCAAACTTAACACTAAGCAGTATAGAATATATATCCCAGACTCATCATTAAAATTTATTTTTCTCATGCTACTGATATCGAAAAAACAAAATTATTTTTATTTTTGAAAGCTAATTTTTGAAATTCATTTCTCAAGTACACCCTCCCCCAACTTAACATATGCATTGTCCTCAATGTATAGAAATTAAGTAAATGAAATGAATGAGAAAAAGGGAAAATGTTACCATTGATGCCGAATATCAAAATTAATCCAAAAAATAAGAACATTTCCTTTTACCAAGATTTATTTTATTTTGTTAGGTCTTTTTAAGTCAGATCCCTAAGACTATATACCATGCATTATCAATTTGGAGTGAGGAGATCAGATTTTCTTACCCAAATTTGACAAATGTTTGGAAGACGAGGATGTCTTACCTTGTGGGTTGTCAAAAATACTCCTTGATATGCTGGAAAGATTGCTGGTGAAGTTACTTTTCTACCTTGAACTATTTCAGGTCTGATGATTTTGTGATAGGCCTTGTGGTTCCTCTGTGTAGAAGATTGACGAAAATCTTTCTTTCTAACAGAACAATAGTATCTGATATGCCCTTTACCACCACAGTAATGATAATGGATGTATGACTGACTGCGTTTAAGGTGGGCGGTAGACGGGTTCACATACTTCTCTCGTTCAGACAATGATGGTGTAGAAGATGCTTCAACAGTGCAATGCTTCTTATCAATATGGTTCACTTTCTGGTTCATAAGACTCATTTCAGTTTCTAGATTCTGTTGTTTTTCCAAAACTTCTTTAAGCTGATTCTCTAGTAATTGATTTTTCTGGGCAGAAGTCTATTGTTCATCCTGAAATGTAGAGTTCATCTTTTCAAGATATGATACTTTCTCTGTCAATTTTCCATTCTGCTCCAAATCCTGAATTTTCTGTAGAGATTTCAAGAACATGGCTAGCAACGCCTCTGTGGTTGGGTTCTCAGGTTCATCATAGTTTTCTATAGATTGAGCACTCTCAATTGTATCTTTGAATGGGCAGAATTCTTGTATCATGCTATCAAGGAAGTACATTGATAAGAGTCTAAAACTGTAGTTTTAACCCCTTAATAATCATACTTTTAGACCAATTATGCAAGTAATAAATAAGAGTTAATGCTGATTACGTATTTTTATGTATTTCAGGCAGTAAAGTCAATTATGTGCAGAAATGTGCCACTTTGGCGAGATAAAGGAGCAAGGGTTGGTTGCTAAGAAGTTCTGTGATAACGGCCAAGATTCAAGGAGACAAAGACTTTATAAATCCCGGTCAAAAGCTGAAAAGTCAACACGGGCAAAAACAGTACACAAGTCAGCAGAATTTCTGAAGACCATATCTTTCGACTCAGGCCTCGGATTTGGGCCTACCTTATGTCAAAACGACCGGCTCGAAAAGTGCTTTCCAATGGTCCAAGACTTGGCCCAATAAGAGGAGCAAAAGTGGACGAAAATTCTGTTGAAGCCAAATCTAGCTGAAGATGAGCTGAGACTATTGACTTGCCCAAAACTGAGACTAGAACATTGACTATTAAGATATAGGATTGAGAGTAGAATCTTCAGCTGAGACTAGAACATTGACTTGCCTGAGATTGCTGGAGATTAAGCTGAGACTGTGTAATAAGCTCTAGAACACTTTCAAACTTTTGATTTTTATATGATAGCAAAGTAATAGCATTCTCCAGGTTGGTAGGTGCGGCATAATTTCTCCTAGGATCAAGCACTAACTCTCCACTTGTATTGGAATTCTGCTAAGAGTATAATTGTTGTTGAGGAACCAACTGTGAAGCTTGACTTGTCTATGGAATATAACTTTGATCTTGAGAACCTGGGGGTCCAGCGTCCTGTCTCCAATAATTGCATTGAAAGTTATTACCACCTAGGTTGGGCCTCTGAAATGAGTTTATATTGTACTCTCCAACTGATGCATGTTGATAGTAACCAGGATATTTTAGAGTTGCATGAGAAGTGTTCGAACAGACTTCGCAGTATCGGCTAGCTTGCATGTCTGGGAGAGATTTAGCTTGAGAATTGTTGATCGTGGAGGGATTCATGGAGAACTGGTTGAATTTCTTACTCAGAGTTTCAATGCTGGTGGCCATGCTGGCCAATGTAGACTTCAGTTCTTGATCTAATTGTGCATGTGTTTGGTAACCAAATTGCTTTGGCTCCCCCTCCATGTTAGCGACATCCTCGTTGCTAGTAGTCCATTGTTGTGTTTCTTTAGCTAAATTCTCGAGAAAGTTGTAAGCTTCCTCTCCATCCATTGATGTAAACTTGCCTTTGTACATTGACTGTATCATCTGCTTGTTCATCATCGAGAGTCCTCGATAGAAAAAATGAGCCAGTGTGCTCTTGTCGTATCCATGATGTGGACATGAAACTAGCAGATTATTGAATTTCTCCCAGCTTTGATGATATTCTTCAGTCACCTTCCCTTTGAAATTGCTGATGGCTTGCTGCATGGCATCTGTCTTCTAGGGTGGGTAGAACTTTTTCATAAACTTTGTTCTTAACTTCTCCCAGTTGTCTATTGAATTGATCAGCTATGCAGTTAACCATTTAGATGCTTTACCTTCAAGTGAGAGCGGAAAAAGAATCAACTTGATACTCTCATCTTTGATATTCTGGTTCTTGAGAGTTGTAAGGACTGATAGAAATTTGTTCATGTGAACATAAGGCTGAACTTTGTCTGAATTATTGAATTTTGGAAGCATAGAGATTGCTGATGCTCTAAGTTCAAAATTGTTAGATTCTGTCTCTGGAAAAACAATACTGCTGGGTGGGTCTCCAATGATTGGCGAATAGAAATCGCTCAGCTTCTTCCTCTGTTGTGCTTGCATGGGTGGGATAGCTTCAGAATTATTCAGGTCCATAACACCTCCATCATTGCGATTGGCCATTGTATCAATCTTGTATAGTATTCTTGCTATGCGAAGATGATGAAAAACTATCCTACTATGCTTGAATGCAATTAAACTAACATATGCAACTATTCTAAATTATACTAATATGCAAAACTACTTTCCTTCAACTGGGTTGGGCTTTGCAGTTAGTATCTCGCTCGTTGTCTAAAGCTGTCTCTTCTAGGGTTATGGTGAATCACTTGGATTGCTTAAGTACCACGGCCCACAGACAATAGTCCATTTGTCAAGTTTCATACAAGAAACACTAAAGTTTGATATTTCACTGTGTTGGCTTACAACTTCAACTGTTGAAAAGGTCCTAAATGCAATTATACTAGAAAGCAATAAAATTAAACTATGATGCAACTATACTAAGAATGAAATAAAAAGAATGAAGATTCGAAGAACATAAGACTAGAAAGACTAATTTATTAAGACTCAGATAGTTAAAACTAATATTTTATTATTAATCTCTCTCTGCCTCAAGTTCTGGAGACAAGAGTATAAGTGAATTGGAAAATTACATGAGGCACTTAGGTCCTCTATTTATAGAGGTTATAATGAGCTCTAGAGGCATTCCAAACCGTTATTTGTTTCCTAATACAAATAGACTTCTTTCAGAGTCCAACTTCGTCTCTAAAACTGAGAAGGAATTGGCTATATTGTTGATTTATGCGTTTGGACGCATGATTCATGCGTCTAAGACGCAAGCAATGCGTCTGGACGCTCGATACATGCGTCCCAGTCGCGAGCAATGCGTCTAGATGCGTGATCCATGCGTCCCAGACGCGAAAGTCTATTTTGTCTTTTCTGCTCTATCATTCTATCCTCTTTTGCGGGTTTTGGTCCAAGCAACGAATCCTTTGGCCTTGGGCTTCCAAATAGGCTTTAAAATAGGTCCAAGTTGCATCTTTAATAGCTTAAATTCCTTGGCCTTCTCCATGATTGTCCACGGGCTTCCCATGTGATCCTTAATGCTTTGAATTGCTCCGTTTTACCCCTTTTTCTCTAATATTCCACAAAACTCCCTCTTTCACCTGTAGAATCATAAAACATAACTTACAAACACTATTAGTCCACTAAGATGGCATTTATCAATGCCCATTCAATGAATCACCACTTAAGGCAAACACAAAGAATACTTCCCCTAGGCAGCCACTTCCTGAGCTACCCCTTCTAAGGCAACACCAAGAATACTTCCCTAACTCTAAAGAACTATACTACTAGAAGAAAAGTAAAGAACACTAGCATGATATTAATATTGCAAAACATAAACCCTGTTCTGTACTTCCATCCCCTGGTGTGGGGAATGGAACGAATAACTAAAAACATAAAGAACTAACCTGATTAAAGAACACTATGAACCAGAAGAATCATTAAACCTTAAGCATTGGCTTCATCTTCTCCCTTGAAGGAGAAGATTAGCCTTCCATAAAGAAGGAAGAACACGAACAACGAGAAGAAGAAGAGTCGAAGAACATAAGACTAGAAAGACTAATTTATTAAGATTCGACTAGTTAAAACCGAATATTTTATTATTAATCTCTCTCTACCTCAAGTTCTGGAGACCAGAGTATAAGTGAATTGGCAAATTACCTGAGGCACTTAGGTTCTCTATTTATAGGGGTTACAATGAGTTCTAGAAGCATTCCAAACCATCATTTGTTTCCGAATACAAATCAACTTCTTTTAGAGTCCAACTTCGTCTCCAAAACTGAGAAGGAAGTGGCTACAATGTCGTTTCATGCGTCTAGATGCACGATCCTTGCGTCTCAGATGCGATCCTTACGTCTGGATGCACGATCCATGCGTCCCAGACGCGTAAGTCTATTTTCCCTCTTTTGCTCTATCATTCTATCCTCTTTTGCGGGCTTTGGTCCAAGCAACGAATCGTTTGGCCTTGGGCTTCCAAATAGGCTTTAAAATAGGTCTAAGTCGATCTCATCTTTAATAGCTTCAATTCTTTGGCCTTCTCCATAATTGTCCACGGGCTTCCCATGTGATCTTTAATGCTCCGAATTGCTCCGATTTACCCCTTTTTCTCCTGTAGAATCATAAAACATAACTTACAAACACTATTAGTTTACTAAGATGGCTAAATAAGAGGCATAATTGAGGGTTAAATTACACTTTTTGAGCACTTATCAGTTGTGTGACACAATCCTTGGCATGATGTTCTTCATCCTTGTAGTTATGATCTTGGTAATACACTTGTAGACCACACTACAACATGTTATAGGCTTGTAGTTACTCAAAGAAGTAGGGCTTAGTACTTTAGGAATTGAAAAACGACTAAAAAGGGTATCAAACTTTACAAGTTTTGACAATATGGGGACTAAAATTTTTTTCGGTCAAATTGGGGACCAAACTTTTTAATTTTTGCAATGTGGGGACATGTGTAATATGACATCGAAATTTCTCATCACGGTGTTTCACAATTCTAATTAATTTCTATAGTCATGAGGTTGTAGCATGGATATACTTTGATAAGAAAGTGTATAACAATGTATGTAACTTTTGAATTATGAAACACCGTGTGAGAAATTTAGACTACGTATGTAACTAGTCCCCACATTGCAAAAATTAAAAAGTTTGGTCCAATTTCACCGAAAAAAAAGTTTAGTCCCCATATTGTCAAAACTTGTAAAGTTCGATACTCTTTTTAATTGTTTTTCACTTTAGGAATTAAAGTTACGTAAGTAAGGTTTACCTCTTTGAGTAGCATACCAGAGACAAAAAAATTCCTTATGGCTTTTACAAAGTCCTTTCCAATAATTCTCCATGCGAACTTGAAGAAATGTGATCCAAACCCATCCCCTCCTGGTGCTTTGTCACTATTTATGCTTGATAGTGCCTTTACTATTTCATCCCTTGTCACATTCTCTTGTACCCTTAGTCTTCATATGATCACTCAGCTGGTGTCTTAGCTGTATTTCCCTAACTGGTGTAAAGTTCAGCTCCTATAAATTCATAGGGTTGTACAGATTCTTATAAAATTCTACACACTCCCTCCCAATGTCATATGTATCCTCTATTACCTTGTTATTAAGATCCCTAAAGCAAGTTATCTTATTTGTCATTCTTCTTGTTTGAATAGACTTGAAGAAATAAGCTGTATTGTCATCCCCAACTGTTATTACTTGATCCCTCGACTTCTACTTGTTTACTGACTCCTCATTTAATGATGCTCTTACAAACCCAGTTATAGCTTCCCTTTCCTCATGCATGAGCTCTTTATTCAATGGTTGTTGATGTAGTTTGTCTTGCACTTCTTGCAATCTTGTTTTCTCCTTCACAAGTCTGATTGTGACATTCCCCACTCTTTCTTTATTCCACTTTATCAAGGTAACCTTTACATGTTTCAATTTCCTCATAAGTACATACATTGGATTCCCTACCACTTTAGATTCCAATGCTTCCTGTATCAATTCCATATAGCCCTCCTCTTTAGACCAGAAATTGAAATATCAAAATGATCTCTTCTTCTTGTGTTTCTATGCCAGTGAGTATACAACTATTGATGAATGGTTTGACACTACCCCCGGACTCAAGAACTCTGCTTCATAGTCATTATGCTTATCTACCCATTCTACATTCATCATTGCTCGATCCAGCTTACACCATATTCTTTTATCTTGTTTGTTGTTCCATGTGAGAAAGTTTCCCTTATATCTTAGGTCTATCAACCCTGGTAGAGATGTGCACTCCATAAGGTCACTGAAATTACATGGCCTCATAGCCAGCGCTCCCACCTTCTCTTGAGAGTTCAATATTGAGTTGAAATATCCTATCACCATCCATGGCACTTGTATTCTATTAGACATGTTGATGATTTCATTCCAAACCCTCCTTCGTAATCTGTTCTTTGTGCTTGCATAAGGAACCGTTAATACAAAGGTTTTACCATTTACATGTGCAAAGTCCACACTTATGTACTGCATGTCTCTCTATATTTGAATCACTGTACATATAGTTGGGTCATAGCATACCCAAATTCTTCTTGTATCACTAACCTCACGATTCTCAATTACCTCCCATCCTGGAGACACTTTGTTCTTCACCTCATCCATATTTTCTTGTTTCACCTTTGTGTCTAGTATTCCAAACACACTAATGCCATACTTCTTGACTAAATCTTTCACTTCTAGCTGCTTAAACCCCATATTGAATCCCCTTACATTCCAACATGTCGTATTTATCATTTAGATTGTTTTGGGTTTGCGCTACTGTACCTTGATTGGTCCTTGCTACCCTTTCTCTGTGTGTTCCCAGAACCACTTGCTTCACTCTTGCTCACCGATTGCTTTTCAGTTCCTTGAATACCTCCTTGAGCTCTCGATTCTTTCATTGTGGGTCCAGTTATAGGCATTTCTTTCTGTGGTCTTTCACTTATCTCTTGTCTTGGTTCCTTGACTCTAACACTCCCCTTTGAACCTTCTTTCTGTTTCATTATATTTCCTTCCCCATTAACTGCTGCTTGCTTATCTTTTCTTGGTATTATGTGTTCAGTTATTACTTTTACCATATGTTTCCTTGTTGGAGACTCCCATCCTTCGTTCTCAGACCTGACTGCCTCTATCTCTTGATCATCTTTCTGCTCTTGTTCCTCTTCAATTTGTGTTACTTTCTCTTGTGTTTCATCCTGTGTCTCCTTCCCTTTCTTTAACCAGACTTTAAGAGCTTCCTTAACTTCCTTAGTGTTCTTGGCACATTATGCATCTGTGTGCCCAAACACTCTACAACACTTACACAAAGGGGGTTTCCAATTGTATTCTATAGGAATACTGAATTGTCGCACCTCATCTATAACCACTGGCACCTCTTTCTGATACTTGCAGTCCGCATCCACCTCCACGCAAATTCTTGTGTATGTTGTTCTGGTCATCTCCTCCGTTGGTTTGTCAGTGAACATAAGAATCCCTATTGCACTTGCTACCTGACAAAAACCCCTCGAGTCCCACATCTCCAATGGAAAGTTTTTCAGGATGATCCATATAGGTATGGTCTTAAGTTCATTCGATTCAGCTTCCACGAACAGCTTCCATGGACGTACAACAAAGAACTGACTCGCAACATGAAAACTTCCCATATCCAGAACAGTATCTCTGTCTTCATCAGTTTGAAATTCAAACATGAACATAGTATCCCCATAAGTTTTCGTTGCAAACTTATTCTTTAGTTTCCATGTTCTTGTGACTACATCACGAACATACAGGAATCCAGGCTTCTTCCCAACAAAACTTCCAACCACAAGTTTATCATATTTTTTCCTTACATTCTCAAACTGATCAGATTTCACATGCGCAACTGGTTTCCTTTCCACCATTGTTGGTGCTATGTAGGATAAGTTCTTCCTTACTGAATTGTGGCCTAGAACATCAGCTCATGATGATTTTTTCTGATTTCCTTAAGATCCTAAACTTTCGGATCTCAGACTTGTGTTCTTCCCACTTCCACCCCTTTCTTCTCCCTCATTCCGAAGTTGCTGAGTTATTTCTACTGGTGGCTTTTCACTTGCCCACTGATAAGAGCCCAAAACTGTAGTTTTAACACCTTAATATCATTACATTTAGACCAATTATGTGTATAATAAATATAAGTTAATACTGTTTACGTGCGTTTAAGTATTTCAGGCATTGGAGTCAAATATGTGAAGAAACATGTTACTTTTGCGAGATAAAGGAGCAAAGGTTGGTTGCTAAGAATTTCTATGATTAAAGGCCAAGATTCAATGAGAAAAAACATTTTTAAAGCCCGGTCAAAGCTGAAAAGTCAAAGTCAACGCGGGCAGAAATAGAGTAGAAAAGTCAACAGAACGTCCGTAGGCCGTATCTTTGGAATTAGACCTCGGAATTGGGCCTATTATATGTCAAAACGACCGGCTCGAAAAGAGATTTCTAATGGTCTAGGCCTTGACCCAATAAGAGGAGCAAAATGGATGAAAAGTCTGTTGTAGTAATTTCCAATAGAGAAACCCTTTTTGGACTTATGTAATTAGGTTTTGGGCTTGATTTAAGGGCCCAAAACATGGCTTCAAAGCCCATGCCATGCACGAAAATGTAGACCTAGCCTCTCTTATATAAAAAGGATTAAGTCATATAATTAGATATACTTAGACTTAGATAGATATAATTAATTAGAGATAGATAATTATATTTTAGACTTAGTTATTAGTTTAAATCTTAGTTAATTATTGTTCTTCAGTATTCATTAGATTAATAAAAGTTCAGTATTGATTCTCCATTATGTCTTCTTCTTATATATCTGTTTATGATAGTCTAATGACATCTAGCAAAACCTCCATTAGAGGGGTTTGATGAAGCTTGATGAAGACTTGATATGTTAGTTAGAATTATTTCTTGTAAAGAGTTTTACTCTAGAAGGATAGTTGATTAGCCATGAGAATGGGTTGGACTTCCTTACATGCTAATTATTAGTTGGCAGAGATTGCCATGAGTAATTAGGGATCAACACTTAATCTTATTTGATTAGGACTGCAATAATCAACACTAGCATTTTAGGAATACATCAAGTGGATTCAAACCCCCGTAGTCCCTTCTCCATATTCACACTTCAATATTCTATTACCATAGTATAAGTTAAACATCTTATTTAAATTCAATAGCCATATTAGTGTAATTCAATTCACTACTCTCAACTGTTTTGTTAGTAGCCATTAAACTAGCGGAAACTTACGTTTAAAGGACTAGGAGTGGAACGAATTCTCTACTCCATCCATTTATTACATGATTCAAGAGAGTAGATAACTTTGATAGTCTAGAGTAAAATTATTATTTTTTACTTCTGTTTAAGTTTAATTAGTTAAGTAGGAGTAAAGGATAATTCCTACTTTATCAAATGGCACCGCTGCCATCTTAGTTCTTTTTAAATTCGTTTCCTTTAAAATTTTCGTCCCTACCGAAATCCCATTAAAACCCACCCACCCTTGTTTGGTTCTGACTGTGTTTGTTTGGCTCAGAAAATATTTGTTTCAGAAATCTACACGGACCGCGCCCGCGCCCATAGTAGGCTATCTAGAGAGCGCGCGCTCCTTAAAAACACTGGACATTGGTTCAGGCAAAAGCGCGCCCGCGCCCTTCTACACCTAGTTCCAAGCGCGCCCGCGCCCACTTATTAATTTGCCCGATTTTCACAAGTTAGTTTCCAACTAATTTCATTTAAGTTATTCAGTGTTTCTAACTTCTTGAATACACTGTGATCGTGTATACAAGACGCTATTCAAACGTGTAGCAAGGAGGCATTCAGGAACTCATTCTTCCGCTCCTCGCCTCTCCTGTTAGAGGATTTTTTCTGGCATATCAGGGTTGTTTGACTGTTTGTTCGTAATTTGCTTTTATATTGGCCTTAGCCTTGTATGAGACTAAGATTCCGTACTAGTAAACCATCTTCGGCTATTTATCGTAAACATCAACGCACATGCCTATCTAGAATACCACACACTACACCTGCACAAATGGCTGACGAAACAAAGACTCCTCTCTCTGATTTTTATAAAGCCCTTAATGATAGCCCTAAGTCTTGCATCATTCTTGCAGACCCAGTGGGGGATTTTCGAATCCCCCCGAATATATTTAATTTGTTACCAGTTTTTCATGGGTTAGACCATGAGAAGCCTTATCAACATATGCATAGGATAGAACAAGTTCTTACCACATTTCATCATCCTATTGTTGGTTCGGAGCAAATTAAATTGAGGGTATTTCCTTTCACCCTCGCCGATAAGGTGGCATCTTGGTTAACTGCCCAAGCGCCTAATTCTGTGGACTCATGGGCCAAACTTGTTCAATTATTCATGGAACAGTTTTACCTACTGCTAAAGACAGATGAAATGCTTCAAAAGATTCATTTCTTCTGCCAGAATCCTCATGAATCCTTTTCAGAGGCCTGGAATCGGTTCACTGATCTTCTCATTGAGTGTCCACATCATAACCTTGTGAAAGACACGCTTGTTCGTGCCTTTTTCAAAGGGCTTTTACATCACCATAGAGAAGTTCTTGACATAATGACTGGGGGTAGTTTCCTTAGTAAAGGTGCAGTGCCTTGAGCATCTCGACTCCTACTGTCCTCTAGTCTATGAACAACCATCCGCTTAACTGGATAATATTTATTCTATTAATAGTGAACCTAACGCGCCTTGGAGACAACATCCCAACTTCGGTGAGAAAAATAATCATCACGTTACACCTCCAGGGTTTAATAATCAAAATGTTAGGCACGCGCCAAATTACAATCAAGCTCCACCGAGACAAAGACAAAGACAAGGTAATTATAATAATTATAATAATAATTATAGTGCTAATAAAGGTATCGTTTCGGTTACTAATAACTATCGCAACCCACCCGTTAATACTCAACGTGAGATAGTTCCAGTCACACCACCTGTGACCACTACACCTACACAACCGGATCGTCTCGACGCCTTCATCCAGGTTAGCAAACAACTTATACAATCCATGAATCAATCTGACCAACATGTTTTACAATCCATTAATCATTCCATCCAACAGTTAAACCAAGAGAAAGCCCAACCAAAAGGTGTGTTTCCAGGTTAAGTCGTACCTAATCCTAAAATGCCAAACACAGCCTTTGAAGTAACCAGTAATCCTAGTAATGAAAATATCAATGTAGATGAGCTAAATGCCATCACCACTCTCCGCTTTGGCAGAGTGGTCGATAGTGCCGTAACTATGCCTGTTATTACCCCACCAGTGGTCCCTACACCTGATATTTTACTAGATACCGAAGTAATAATTGATGATCCTACTCCTGTAGAGGTACCAGTTAAATCTCAACCCAAGAGGAAAACGACTAAGGTTAAAACTCATATTGATCCATATGCTAAATATAGAGAGAACCCACCGTCTCCCCAGAGACTAGCCATGCTACACAAGGATACTAACTTTGATGAGATTAGGGAAGTTTTTAAAAATCTAACGATTAACCTAACTTTTCTTGATGCTATTAAAAAGTTACCACAACATGCTAAGTTTCTAAAAGAGTTGTGCACTACTAGGGAGAAGACCAATATACCAAAAGATGCCTTTTTAACTGAACAGTTCCTAACTCTATCTGAACATAATGGAATCGTTAAGTACAAGGATCCTGGTCGTCCTACTGTACAATGCACCTTGGGAGATACCCATATGACGACTGCGCTATTAGACCTGGGGGCGAGTGTTAACTTACTCCCTTATTATATATATAAGCAAATAGGTCTACAGGAGATGCAACCTACTAAAATGACCTTGCAATTAGCGGATCAGTCTATTAATTATCATAAGGGTGTTGTTGAAAATGTGCTGGTTAAGGTTCAAGATTTTTACTACTCAACAGACTTTGTTATCCTAGACACAGAAGTCGCTAACGTCTCTGTTCCTATCATTTTAGGGCGTCCTTTCTTGGCAACTGCCAACGCGCTCATAAACTGCCGCGATGGTTCGATGTCCATGCCCTTTGGTCATCTTTCTGTTGAGGTAAATATTTTCAAAATGATGAAACAGTTACCCGATTCATCTATAGATGGGGAAGTTAGCATGATCGAGAGCTTAGCTCAAGATTATTTCAACAATACGTTTCCAGAAAATCAGATTAACCAATTCCTTTCCTTTGATAGTTCCGACTTCGACGATGACTCCTACTTAGAAGAAGTCAACGCCCTTTTCAATTCTACCCCTGTTTTAGATCATTTTGACACTCTACCTTCCGAGTTTGAGGACTTCTTACCTAAATAGGTCTTCACTACTCAAGACAAGGATCCTTTGAAATCACCTTTGCCAATTCCTCCCACCCCTATGCTCCAGTATCTTCCTGCTGAGTTGAAATATATCCAACTTGATCTGGATGGTAGTCATTCGGTGATCATATCTTCTCAGTTATCTGCTGATGAAGAAGCACGTTTGACTAGGGTGATTAGGGAACATCGTTCGGCGATCGGTTGGTCCCTGGACGACATTAAAGGGATTGACCCGAGTGTATGAACTCATCACATCCATTTGGAGTATAATACGAAGACTTCACGTGAACCTCAGCGTCGCTTGAACCCTGCCATGAAAGAGGTGGTCAGGGAGGAAGTCTTACGTTTACTCGATGCAGAGATCATATATCCTATTTTTGATAGTGAATGGGTAAGTCCTATTCACGTAGTCCCTAAGAAATCAGGGGTTACCATTGTTTATAATGTTACGGGTGAATATGTTTCCACACGTGTCCCTATGAAATGGAGGATCTGTATTGATTACAGACGCTTAAACGCTATGACACGAAAGGATCACTTTTCTTTACCCTTTATAGATCAGATGCTCGAACGTCTAGCTGGTCATGCTTATTATTGTTTTTTAGATGGCTATTTTGGCTATTTTTAGATCATTATCAATCTTGATGACCAAGACAAGACTACCTTCACATGTCCTTCCGGAACATATGCGTATAAACAGATGCCTTTTGGTCTTTGTACCTTCCAGCGGTGTATGTTTCATATTTTTAGTGACATGGTGGAGCGCTTTATGGAAGTTTTCATGGATGATTTTTCTATCTATAGAGACTCTTTTAGTGAGTGCATGTCTAACTTTTCCCAGGTGTTGACACGATGTGAGAAAAAAAATCTGGTTTTAAATTAGGAGAAGTGTCATTTTATGGTAAAGAAAGGAATAGTGCTAGGTCATATTGTATTCAGTGACAACATAGAAGTAGATAAGGCTAAATTGGATAAGATAGTGTTTTTACCTATACCACGGACTGTCCATGACATTAGAGCCTATTTAGGCCATGTAGGTTTCTATAGGCATTTTATCAAGGATTTTTTGAAAATAACTAGGATTTTAACTAATATGCTTTTAAAGGATGCCATCTTTGATTTCAATTTTGACTGCAAGTAGGCTTTTGCAACTTTAATAGCAGTTTTAACATCTACACCGATTATACAACCTCCCGATTGGTCTAAACCTTTCGAGCTTATATGTGACGCTAGCGATTATGTTGTTGGTGCTATGTTAGGACAAAAACTAGATGATAAGTCGACTGTAATTTATTATGCTAGTAAAACTTTAAATGAAGCTTAACGAAATTACACTACTACTGAAAAGGAATTTTTAGTTGTGGTTTATGCTTTAGATAAATTTTGCCTTATTTGGTTAGTTCTAAGACCTTAGTTTACACCGACCATGCAACTTTTAGGTACCTTCTTGCCAAGAAGGATGATAAACAGAGATTGATCCGATGGATTCTTCTCCTGCAATAGTTTACCCTAGAAATTCAGGATAAACTAGGGGTAGAAAATGTGGTTGCAGATCACTTATCTAGACTTACCAATGACAGTGATAGTGATTCAGAGTCCATACCTGATTTTTTTCCTGATGAACATCTTTATGCTATTTTTTATGCACCATGGTATGCCAACATTGTGAACTATTTAGCTTCCGATATTATTCCTGATATTTGGTCAAGAAATAAACGTAAGAAGTTTTTGGCCAGAGTTAAGCTATACTATTGGGATGAGCCCTACCTTTTTAAGTATTGTGCAGATCAGATTATTCATCGTTGTATTCCCCAGTGGGAATATCATAAGGTTTTATCCTTCTGCCATGACTAAGAGTGTGGTGGCCATTTTAGTGGTATAAAAACAGCAGCTATAGTTCTTCAGTGTGGTTTTTATTGGCCTACCCTGTTCAAAGATGCCCAAGTTCATTGCAAGGTGTGTGTTCGTTTCCAACAACTTGGGCGTATTACTAAACGTAATATAATGCCATTAAATCCCATTTTGGTGGTGGAAATTTTTGTTGTCTGGGGCATTGATTTCATGGGTCCTTTTCCTGTTTCCCATGGTTTTGTTTATATTCTTGTTGTCGTGGACTACGTTTCCAAATGGATAGAGGCCATGGCTTTCCGTAGCAATGACCATAAGACAGTTGTGTATTTTGTTAAGGAATACATTTTCTGTCGGTTTGGCATTCCTAAAGCCATCATCAGTGATGGTGGAATGCATTTTTGCAATAGAGTTGTTGCTTCTTTAGTTAAAAAGTATGGAGTTATCCATAAGGTGGCAACTCCTTATCATCCACAAACTAGTGGCTAGGTAGAAGTCTCTAATAAGAAAATAAAGAAAATATTAGAAACAACAGTAAATCATAATAGGAAGATTGGTCTAAGCGTCTTACTGATGCCTTATGGGCATATCAGACTGCTTTTAAAACTCCTGTAGGTATGTTTCCCTTTAGACTTGTGTTTGGAAAACCTTGTCACTTGCCCGTTGAGTTAGAGCACCGTGCTATGTGGGCTATAAAAAGCCTTCACTTCAATTATGATGAGGCAGGTGTCAGACGCAAATTACAATTAAATGAGCTTGAAGAAATCCTTAGTGATTCTTATGATCTCGTGAAAGATTAGAAAGCTAATATGAAATGTGTTAATGATAAACAAATTTTGCGTAAGGAGTTTGTGGTTGGTCAAAAGGTCTTGCTTTACAAATCCCGTTTCCACATTTTTCCTGGAAAATTAAAAACCCATTGGTCTGGTCCTTTTATGGTTACTGAAGTCACCCCTTACAGGGCAATCACCTTGTTAAATCCCAAGGACAACAATACCTTTAAGGTTAATGGCCAACGATTAAAACATTTTCACGAGTTAATGTCCCCAGATGTGGAGGATGTCCTTTTACAGGACCCTGTCTATGAGGACTGACCTTTGTTGTTGGTGTATTTCCTTTCATTTCCATATTTTGGTCAGTGCACCATTCAGGTAACCGGGCCCTCTCTTTGGAGTGTGTGGCTGTAAGTACCGGATCCTAAGTCCACGTCTAACATAATTCATGTTTTCCACTCTTGCATGTTTTCTCAGTTTTTGAGTCATGTTTCTCTATTGTGTGAATTATGTCTTTATTGCTTTATTATTTTCCTTTATTTTAAAACTTATTCATAAAAAAATAGAAATGTTAAAACCATAAAAATTGTAATCTAGCAAGTCTCGGGAATCTGACTTTAAAAGACCCACGTGTTTAAACAAATTTTCTAAACCCTGTTTTAAAATTTTGTTTGGGGGTGGGGTGTTGGTATTTCCATTCTTGTTCCTTCAACTTCCTATTCTTGTTGTTTATACCGTTTAGTCATATTCTGATTCGGGTTGACAATATCTATGAATTTTGATTCTTTTTGCTCACATAACTTATGTCATGCACGTACTTGGGGGAGTTTTCTATTTTCTTACATGTCAACCATGGTTAGATTTAAGTTTTTTTTATAGATCATTTAATTGTACTATCTTTGATGATCGTTTTCATAGCTCATTCGTAAAAATCGGACCGTTAATGAATCGGAAATTTTAGTTTTAATTTCACGCGACATAGGACGGAATAGGTATTTTAAAATTTGTTCTGGGCTTGGGCTGAACATGTTAAAAAAAAAGAGAAATCCAAAAAAGCCACGCGACCCACTCTAATTTGTTTCAAATAGAGTTCAATTAGAACTTCTCCCTACCTTGCATTCCACCCAAATTCGAATTCCAAACCCCAATGACGACCCAAAACCGATTTTTTTTTTTTCCGGAACAAGCTTTTGTTTCTAAATAATTTTCTCTCTTTTATGATACTGAGATGATTAGTAGGAGGTGGAGAGGGTTGTCGTATTCGGTGAATGATTTCTATCACATTGATTTGGTGTTGAATTTCCATAACAAGAGGGAGATTGAGGGTAGGAAGGTTTTTGTGAAAGTCAATGGTATGAGGAGAGAAGTGTGTAGAGCTATGTTGTCTAGGATTCTTGGCGTTGATGCAAATTACAACCTTGTAATCACAACACATGAATCACAGTAGGGTGGGGTCGAGGCATTAATGAAAGAGACTGTATTGGAAGGACAGTACAATGCGAAATCGCATTGTGTTCTACAGTCGTCTCTGAGAACCAACCAACTGCCTGTTGGTCAGTGGATTGGTAAGAACATCATTGGCACCCCGAAAGTCAGTGACATCGGCTCGTCTTGTCTGCACGTTCTTTAGGTCCTTCAAGATAAGAGGTATGAGTTTTTCATCCTCGACTTTTTGATTGCTAAACTTAGAAGCGTTGGAATATATATTTCACCCTTCCCTGTTTTGATTACTCAGATCATGCTTCATTTTGGAGCTGTTATGAAAACTCAGCGAATTATGTTGAAGTTGCATGCAAATGCAAAGATTTATAAAGACTATATTAAGAGGAAGTGGAAATTGCCTGAGGATAAGGGTGTTGAGACTGAGTCGAGTGATGATGATGAGGAAGACACGACATGTTTTGAAGCTGATGCCTTGGAAAAGGCTACTTCTGATATAGAAAGCATGGCATTGCTTTATCGTGGATTGCGTTCTCTTAATACCATTTGTGGGGATCTGTGAACTAGGCAGCTTAACATTCATAAAAACTTTGAGGACCTCAGTGCTAGTAACCGGGAGCTCCAGGCTAACATGGAGACCCTAGTCCAACGAGATAAGGAGAGTGAGGAATCCATGTACGCATATATAAAGGGACAGAGGAAGTTCCAAGTCGAAGTTCTATGACGCTTGCCACCTGATGGTGGTTCTTCTTTGGATACCTCTGTGAGGCATGCGCGTCGTCGGCGCAGGACGGATGACTCTGGCCCATCATCGTCGCGTGGCTAGTTGTTTTTGTTGTATTTTTGTTGTGTTAAGACTAGTTTTCTTGTTTTTCGTAGGTTTTGTTTCCGAATTGTTAGTTAAGTAGTTAATATTTGGATTCTGTAATTGTTATTTCATTTTAATTTAATTTGAAGTTATTTTAGTTTTTGGCATATGGTATGTGTTGTATCGTGAATCCCACCCTTTCAACTTGTTTGGGGGTAGAATTATTTATTTAGAAATGCCTATAATCATATCCACGTATTTTGTTGTCAAATTTATTGACGTTTTGATTATGATTGAGTTATGTGAGAATATTGCTATTTTGGTGTCGCTAGAATTAGCAAGTGATGTTTGGTGCAACATCAAGGAGTCATATGTAGATGATTGCTATTTTCATTCCAACCAAAAAGCTATTGGTTTGGTTTTGGAGTATGCCTCTTGTCTGTTTCTATTTTGGATTTAGAACTGCCTTATTCCATCATGTTGCCTTAACTAGTTGGGAAACTTGTGGAACTTAGAAAATAGTTCTCTATAAATCCTTGGTGCACTCTTACTTCAGTTTGCATCTCTCACTTTGCCCTTTGAATTTTGCACTTCATAGCACTCATCATACTTGGAGCACGCACGCCCTCTGTTTTGCCTAAACTCAGAGCGTGCGCGCGCTAAAATCACTAGACATTGAGCAAGGTAAGAGTGCGCCCGCTCCCTTCCACAGACAAAGTTGAGCGTGCCCGTGCCCTTCACCTCAGCAGCCACTTTCAGTTTTGATTTTTTGTAGGTTCTTCCAAGGTTGTTTTCAGTAGTTCTAGAGTATGTTGTGTGATATTAAGCCTCCCCAGGTTATACCAGAGTAGTCCTTTAAAGATTTGCTTGGGAGCGAGACCTATGGAGGATGGTTATGCAAAAGGATCGTGTAGTCAAGATGGCAGAATTTACTGGTAAGTCCTGATGACTCATACTCACCTAAACTTACTGAATATTTCTATAATAATTATAAGTTCTTTTATAGTCCAGATAGAGAACAAGTGTTCTCTGTCATAGTTAATGATACGACAATGGATTTCAGCAAGTTTTTGGTTGCCTTTGCTGTGAAAATGGCTATGCCTGTTCTTAAAACCTCATGGGGATATCTGACTAATAATGTATACCTTTAGAACTATGAGTACTTTCACGAGACTTATGGGGCAGGAATTTTCGTGTAGAGGGCCGAGCGTAATATAACATAGCCCTTCGTAGCTTGTCCCTAAACGTAGGCACTACCATGTTCTTTATCATGATTAACATCTTAGGGGAGTGGCGGTTTTCTTCTGCGAATCATGCTGCTGGTGACGTTTTCCTTGCTTTAGCTGAGGTACATTTCTTATATGACATTCCCCAGGTTTTACTGGCTAGTCTAGCAAGAGCTCATAGTATGAGGCATAAGTACCTTCTTATGCCCGTTTTAGTTTGCCGCATCATGTGTTTCCTTTTCCCTGATTTTTGTACCCGTTTTAGGAATTGGGTTGGGGTTGAAATTATGAGACCCACCAATTGTATTGTTCGTTCGTTTCGTGTTATGACTTGGTCGGGATGGAGGGTACACCCTCATTGGATAGCTCCTTATACCCTATCAGACTGAGTAACGCTTGACAGATTAGCACGGGTTGATGATACAAGGAGAAAGGCTTGGCAAGTTGTCATGGCATGGCAAGACGCAAAAGAACCTCGCTTCTTTATTAAGGAGGAGGAAGACGAGTAAAAGACGGGATATGAGGTAAGTTTTATTTTTGTTAGTGTCTGCTTATGTCCCAAGCAAGTTAATTTTTGTTAACCCCATAACGGGTGGAACTCATATAGAGTTGCGTCTATTTTTCTTTACCTATATAGTATGTTATAATTTGTTTTGCAGGTGTTCTTCAATTTTCACGCATTTCAATGGTATTTCCTAACCTTCTTATTTTAATACTTTGAGGACAAAACATGTTCTTGTTTGGGGGTGACATAGAAACACGTGTAAATTAAGGCACCTATTAGGATAATATATGTATAATATGCACTTGTTTTATAGTAAAAAAATTCATAAATATAAATAAATAGTTTATGATATACACTTAGGAAATAATGGTATTGTTTCTTTCTCTATGATGATAATAGTCTAGATATTTCACATTAACTCTTATATTAGAATAATTTTTAGAAATTTAGGTTAATATGTGGGTAATAATCATTGCATCTTTCTATAAATATGTTGCATGAGTATCTATGATTGTTTGACAGTAAGTTTCTGAAATCAATGCTACAGTACTTATTCTACAAATCCTGTGAAAATATAGCCTAAAGCCTTATATGAGTGAAATATTTGAGAAATGACACAAGGGAGAAGTAAATTCCGAATAGAGAAATCACACGTCCACTTGCTTGATCACTATACCATATCCTAAGCGAGAATTTAGGCCCTCTTTGGATCGATATAGCCAGAAATTCAAACCTATATGAAATAATTTTCCGCTAGTTGCCCCTCTGAGCCTTTCTTTAGCCTTTCATAAACCACAAATCCTTTACCCTTTTACAAAACAAAATAAAAATGAAAATCAGCCTACCCATCTTTGAATGAGTCTGAGAATAGAGATGAAATGAATAATAGGAAAGAGAAAAACCTTTGAAACCAAGAATTTGTTAGTTGCTTCAAATAAGAACAGAAAGTTTCCATCCAAAGAAAAGAAAAGAAAATAATATAAAATAAAATAAAAGTTAGAACTCCAAAAACATAATCAAAGGAGTCAAAAGCCAACAGAAAAAGAAAAAAATGGCTAAGGATGGAAACAAAGTGTAGAACCAAAGTAAAGAACAAAGTTTTCTCTAGTTACATAATATGAAGACTCTATTATCTCAGACTTGTTCTTTTTGAATATCCATTTTCTTCATTCTTAAACCATCACCTAATCCCCGCAACACCTAATAAAGACCTCTAACTCAATTAGGAATATGTTTGTGTGATAGTAAGTGGCAGATATGTTTGATAGACTTTGGCTTCTTTGTGTGTCATTGAGATTGTAAGGTAAAGTGTGCCCACTGCACACTGGAGTGAGCGAAACTTGAGTGGAAAAATCAGAGTGGTTTTTGACTTGACATATATGTGAGGACCTACTTAAGGACGCTATTCCAAAGTTTCAGAAACGAACCTGTTACTACATGTCATAGCATAGTTCATTGTATTTATGTTTATCCGTAGATGATTGATTATTATGCACGTATTAGCTTAGATTTCGACTTGATTATTATGTATGCATTGCTAGTGAAATGCATAGATATCTGAGGATAAAGTAGGAAACAATATTTTTATTTCTTAGTCGTTGTAGTATAGATGAAGTTTGTGAGTACCTTCTCTGGAAAACTCTCATGAGGCTATAACTCGTCCACTAGAGAATTCCTAGTGGTTTAAGGCCTTGTTGCATCTGGTCAATATAATGCAATCGCACGTGGCGAAAAGAGATTAGTTAGAACTTCATTTTTGGTCACTTATGTTAATTTCTCATATTTGCTTGAGGACAAGCAAAATGCTGTTTAGGGGGGGTTTGATAAGAGCCCAATACTGTAGTTTTAACCCCTTAATATCATTAGATTTAGACCAATTATGTGTATAATAAATATGAGTTAGTACTGTTTACGTGCGTTTATGTATTTCAGGCATTAGAGTCAAATATGTGAAGAAACATGTCACTTTTGCGAGATAAAGGAGCAAAGGTTGGTTGCTAAGAAGTTCTATGATTAAAGGCCAAGATTCAAGGAGAAAAAACATTTTTAAATCCCGGTCAAAGCTGAAAAGTCAAAGTCAACGTGGGCAGAAATAGAGCAGAAAAGTCAACAGAACGTCCGCAGGCTGTATCTTTGGACTCAGACTTCAGAATTGGGATTATTATATGTCAAAACGACCGGCTCGGATAGAGATTTCTAATGGTCTAAGGCTTGACCCAATCAGAGGAGCAAAAGTAGACAAGAAGGCTATTACAGTAATTTCCAGCAGAGAAACCCTTTTTGGAAAAAGCAGACGACTATGCATGCAAAATTGCAAACAACTGTTCAATAAGCTTGTTTAGTATGAATGGTGGCCTTTAAGGGGTGATTTACTTCTAGGGGAAAAACAGACTTTTTACTAAAAAATTAGGAAATATGAAAACAAAACAACAAAAAAATCGTACTACACATGAATAGGAACACAAACACAAAGGTACGCTTGATAGTCCAGCTCGGGATTATGATGAGGATGAACTTGAAGCGCTAGTGGTGAAAAGGTATGGGGAAGGATCCGTTGAGAAACTTCTCAGGAAGAGGATGTTGTGCATCCATGAAGAGTTATTACAAGGAGAGGAGACAGACCATGATCGTGCAAGTACTCCAACAACAATAACAGGTGCAGAAGATCGAAACGGAAAAGATGGAGAAGAAGTAACTGTTATAGAAGAAAACTTGAGATCCGGAATTATAGGATCTGAGGAAACCGGAAACAGAGGTGATAGTCCAATAGGCAAAGGAACGATACAGCCAAATCACAGTAAGAACACACAGCCAATACAAGTGAAGAGTTCATGGGCAGACGTGATAGGCAAAAAGGCAGTAGGTAGTGCTGAACTTTTGTATGTTCCCCCCACCATTGTCAATGGGAAGCCAGTCATACATGTGACCAGTAACCAATTCACAGAGTACAATAAGAAGTTTGAGAATATTATTGTGGGATCTTTTGTGGGAAAGAGGATGAATTATAACTATGTAAAGGATATTGGTAGTCGGACATGGAGAATAAAGAGTTTTGTGATGAAACCATATGGAGACACTATGTTTACATTCAAGTTTGAGACTGATGAAGATAAGAAATCAATTTTGGACATGGGATCCTTTTATATTGCAAGTCAGTTGTTTGTGATAAGGCCGTGGAGAACCTTTGTGGAAGCAGAGACGAGAGCTAAAGACTATACCAATTTGGGTTGTTGTAAAAGGCTTACCTATGGAGATGTGGAACAAGGATGGGTTTAGTCAAGTTGGAAGTGCAATAGGGATACCAATGTTCACTGATCGATTGACTGAAAACATGTTTAGAACAGCGTATGCGAGAATGTGTGGAGATTGATACTGACTGCCATTACCCAGATGATATTCCAGTGATACTAGACCAAAGGAGAGTATATAAAGTATCGTTCGAGTACAATTGGAAACCCCCGAGGTGTACGGAGTGCAAGATATTTGGGCATTCGGATCAAAGATGTCCAAAGAAGGAGAAAGAGAGGAAGTAGAGCACAATCACAAAGTGTGGCTACAGAAACAAGATAATAGCAACAAGGAAGGAGAGAAGATGACATAGAGACCGAAACCTCAGCAGGAAGAATGCCCAACACAAAAGGAAGGAACAGCAGAAATCCAAGAGGTGCACGAAGTACAAAACGATGAGGTAGAAGCTGGGTGGGAATCACCAAGCAAAAGACACAAGTGCAAAGCTCGGAATATTCAAGGGGGAGTAAACCTAGAACAAAGCCAACTCTCTAAAGGGCATGGTGAAGAAAGAGAAGAACAAAGGGAATGTACTACTGGAAACAGCAGCAAGCAGATTCAAGAACATGCAAAGGGAACTAATACGAAGGAGATAAAGAACACATCGCATACAGAGGTAAAAGGCACAGGTGAGCAGAAAGGAAAAGGAATGGCTACTGTGGAGAGTGGGAATCAACAAAAGGTACCCACAACATCAGGTGGAAGGTAGAATAGAGTGACTACCAAGTATGGTCACTATAAGCATTCCAGTGTTGCCAAATGAATGTACAACTGTGTTGCTGGAGTATGAGAGGGTTTAACATGGGTTTCAAGCAAGTGGAAATCAAGGAAATGATAAGGAAGCTTGATATCAGTATTCTAGGATTAGTAGAGACAAGAGTGAAAGAAGAGAATAGAGAGTGGGTGTTTAATAGGAGTTATGTACGGTGGGAAATGGAAGGAAATTATGCGGAAAGTGATCAAGGTAGAATTTGGTTCTGCTGGAACCCGAGGGTATGCAAAGCTGAGCTAGTGAAAAAAGAATCACAACATATAACTATGGAAGTTACCACAATTACAGGAGTATAGTTTATAGTTACGATGGTCTATGCAAGTACAGATATGATGGAGAGAAGGCAGCTATGGAGAAATATAGTGGATCTATCGTGCATAATTCAAAAACCATGGATATTACTTGGTGATTTTAACACTATACTTAGTCCACAGGAGAAAGTAGAAGGGGCAGAGGTAAGGCCATACCATTTCACAGATTTCACGGATTGTGTAACCTCGGTAGGCCTAGTGGATATGAAATACAAAGGGAACACTTTCACATGGAGTAACAAGCAAAGGGATATAATAAGTAGTAAGCTAGATAGGGTGATGACTAATGCATAATGGGTGAGTGATTTTGGGGATTACGAAGCTAAATTTCTAAACCCAGGGGCAATTTCAGATCACTCATCAATGGTGGTCAGCTCAAACACGCAGATAAATCAGAAGAAAAAACTTTTTAAGTTCTTTAATTTCTGGTGGAAGGAACAAGGATTTATGTAGACAAATGGAGGCGTGGGGGTAGCTCATGAGTGGGAAATCCTATGTATATCCTAATGAAGAAACTGAAAATCACAAAGGCAGCTCTCATTGAATGGAATCGAGAAAGAATAGGGAATGTGGAGGATAGAGTACTTTCGAAACAAAGAAAGAACTGGAACATGTGCAAACCGAGCTACAGTGCGACCATTGAATTGAGAGCTCATTGAAAAGAAAGGGAAACCATCATAATACATGTGAAAGTAGGCTGAAGCAGAGGAAGGGTTTTATAAACAGAAATCGAGGGATCAAGTAATTAGTGTGGGGAGACAACAACACAGTACTTTTAGGTCGGTACAAGCAAGAAGAGTAGTAAATAAAATAACATGCTTACAGGATCGAGATGGAAATTATATACAAGATGTGAATGGAATTGGGGATGAATCGTAAAAGTATTACAAAGAGCTCGATAGCCCGGATCGGTTGCCAAACATTGATCTCTCTATCTTTCAAGATATCGGGGCAAGGTAGCAAATTAGTGAAGAAGATGCAGAGGACCTGGAAAGGGAAGTTACACGAAATGAGATTACAGAGGTGTTGGCTGATATTGATAATGATAAAGTTCCAGGGAGCGATGGATTTTCTTCTTTTTTCTTCAAATGTGCATGGAGGATAGTTGGGGATGACTTCACAAGGGCCGTTAGAAATTTCTTTACATCAGGGCAGCTACTGAAGGAAGTAAACTCAACGTGCATAACACTAGTGCCTAAAGTTCAGAATCCCTCATCTCTGGGAGAGTACATACCAATAGTTTGTTGTGGAGTAGTTTACAAGTGTATCACAAAAGTAATGACTAGAAGAATGAAGCAGCTTATGCCCAAAATCATAAACAAGAATCAATCAGCTTTCATTGTGGGGAGGAGCATCCAAGATAACATATTACTGTCGCACGAATTGCTGCATAACTACCATAAGGATGAACATCCACCTAGATGTGCTGCGAAAGTGGATTTGAGGAAAGCATATGACTCAGTGCGATGGGAAGCAGTCGAATTTGCTATGCAAAGGATTGGTATGCCAAGAAGGTTCTATGAATGGGTAAAGAAGTGTGTGGAAACAGCTCACTACTCTATAATGGTGAATGGTGCCCCTTATGGATACTTTAAGGGAAGAAGAGGAATACGACAAGGCGACCCCATATCCCTGTACCTTTTTGTAATGGTCATGGACCTTTTCTCTGAAATCATGAGTCATAGTGTAAAAAATAATTTGTATAAGTTGCATTATAAGTGTGTAAACCCAGTTATCACTCACCTATCTTTTGCAGATGATTTGGTGGCGTTCATGCATGGAGATGTTCAAACGGCAATGCAGTTGAGAGAGAACCTCAACAATTTTAAAGCATGTTCTGGGCTTGAAGTAAACACTTAGAAAAGCCAGATATACTTAACAGGAGTGGATGCCAACAGTTGTGAAGATATAAAGAGGGATCTGAAATTCCCAAGAGGAGAGTTACCTGTGAAGTACTTGGGACTCCCATTGATTACTATAAGATTGAAATCCATAGATTGTAGTCCTTTACTCCTAAAGTTTACACAAAGAATTCAGAGCTGGAAGGGAAAATTTCTCTCTTATGCAGGAAGGCTGCAGCTCATCAAGGCAGTGCTAAATAACTTGAGTGTGTTCTGGTTTGCATCATTCATTGTACCTCAGAAGATTATAGATGACATAAACAGGCTGTGCAGAAACTTTCTATGGACAGGCCCTGATTGCAATTAGTCGCATGCTCTGGTTCGATGGGAGGATCTTTGCTATCCTTATGCGAGAAGGAGAATTTTGGGCATTATAACCTGGAAAAGGTGAATCAAGCATCGAATATGAAACATATTTGGAAGATAATCACAAAGGCGCAGACAATCTATGGGTTGAGTGGATCCAAAAGAACTTAATCAAAGATAGAAAATAACATTTGAAGATTCCACACAACTGTTCATGGAGCTGGCGAAATTTATTAAAGGGCAGAATAGAAGCAGCTCAGATAGCAGTGAATCAGATTGGAGACGGAAAGAATACAAGCTTCTGGCTAGATCCCTGGCACCCAAAAGGTATGTTAACAAAAAAATTTCCACAAGCCTTTCTCTACAGATCTCTCTGCCACCTTAATGCAAAGGTGTCAGACTTCATAGTGCAAGGGAACTGGGTGTTCCCAGACTACATAAAGAATCAGATCAAGGAGATATTAGAAGATGTCGAGGAAGAGGTTGAGATAATGGGGGGCGAAGACAAAGCAGTTTGGAGTTCATCGCTTAAGGGAGAGTACAATCTCCGAGATACATATGAAGGTATAAGAGGAGTGCGACAGGCAGTAACATGGAGTAGCATTGTTTGGTTCTCAAATTGCATCCCTCGCCATTCTTTCATAAGCCGGATGGCTGTTAGTGGAGCGCTAAAAATGCTAGCGAAAATGAAGGAGTTCAAGGTGGTTACGACTGATCTATGCGTTTACTACTGGAGAGAAGTGGAGACTGAGGAACACTTACTTCATGAGTGCAGTTTCTCCAAAGCAGTGTGGTACACGGTTTTGGGCAAAATGGGTTATCATAGAACAATGGCAAACTCATGGCAGGAGGAAATTGATTGGGTAAGAAGAGTAACAGCAGGGAAAGGGCCAAAACAAGATGCGACTCGACTGGTGTGGAATGCATATAACTACTGGATATGGAAGACGAGGAATGAGAGAATATTTGAGAATAAACAAACTTACGCTGATGGAGTGGCAGCAAGGATACTAAGGGATGTGCAAATCAAGATACAAACAATGGAGATAAAGATGCCAGAAGGACCAGAGAAGCAGCACTTCCAAGAGATGTGGAATGTAAAAGTCGAAACGGCACAACGCCAGCACAAGACATGTAAATGGGAAAGGGCAGAAAATGGAATCTCAAATCTAAATTCAGATGGCAGTTTGCAAGGGATGAATGGGGGTTGGGCAACAGTAGCTAGAGATGGAAATGGGCAGGTCATAGTGACGAGCAAGGGAAGATCGAATAAGCACTCTATTGAACTGATCGAATTGAATGGGATAGAGCAAGGACTGAAAATGGTAGTAAGGCATGGCATCAAGAAGGTACGAGTGCAAACTGATTCCAGCACAGTGATTTCATTCTTTAGAAACAAAGGGCAGCACCCATGGTAGGCCGAAAAGATGATGAGGAGTATTAATCAGTTGAGGGAGCAACTAGAAGACTTCTCCATCACTCATGTGTACAGAGAAGCAAACAAGCTAGCCGATGCTTTAGCTAGTAATATTCCGACAGTTAGCAACATAGAGTTAATTCCCAGTTCCTTTACAGAGGATGTAAAAAAAATTATTTATGATGATGCCATAGGTCAAGAATATGTAAGAATGTAACAAGCTATGATCTTTATTATATTAATGAAAAGGGGTAGGGGACCTCTATAACAACCTCGCTTTTCACCAAAAAAAAAAAAAAAAAACCCTTTTGGACTTATGTAATTAGGTTTTACACTTTATTTAAGGGCCCAAAACATGGCTCCAAAGCCCATACACGAAAATGTAGACCTAGTCTCTCTTATATAAAGAGGATTAAGGCATATAATTAGATATACTTAGACTTAGATAAATATAATTAATTAGAGATAAATAATTAGATTTTAGACTTAGTTATAAGATTAAACCTTAGTTAATTATTATTCTTCAGTATTAATTAGATTAATAAAAGTTCAGTATTGATTCTTCATTATGTCTTCTTCTTATATATTTGTTTATGATAGTCTAATGACATCTAGCTAAACCTCCATTAGAGGGGTTTGATGAAGTTTGATGAAGACTTGATATGTTAGTTAGAATTATTGCTTGTAAAGAGTTTTACTCTAGAAGGATAGTTGATTCGCCATGAGAATGGGTTGGACTTCCTCACATTCTAATTATTAGTTGGCAGAGATTGCCATGAGTAATTAGGGATCAACACTTAATCTTATTTGATTAGGACTGCAATAATCGACACTAGCATTTCAGGAATACATCAAGTGGATTCAAATCCCCCTAATTCCTTCTCCATATTCACATTTCAATATTCTATTATCATAGTATAAGTTAAACATCTTATTTAACTTCAATAGCCATATTAGTGTAATTCAATTCATTACTTTCAACTGTTTTGTTAGTAGCGATTAAACTAGCGGAAACTTACGTTTAAAGGACTAGGAGTGGAACGAATTCTCTACTCCATCCATTTATTGCATGATTCAAGAGAGTAGATAACTTTGATAGTTTAGAGTAAAATTATTATTCTTTACTTCTGTTTAAGTTTAATTAGTTAAGTAGGAGTAAAGGATAATTCCTACTTTATCAAATGGCGCCGCTGCTATCTTAGTTCTTTTTAAATTCGTTTCCTTTAAAATTTTCGTCCCTACCAAAATCCCATTAAAACCCACCCACCCTTGTTTGGTTCTGACTGTGTTTGTTTAGCTCAGAAAATATTTTTTTTCAGAAATCCACACGGAGCGCCCGCACCCATATTAGGCTATCTCTAGAGTGCGCGCGCCCTAAAAACACTGGACATTGGTTCATGCAAAAGCACGCACGCTCCCTTCTACGCCTAGTTCCAAGCGCGCCCGCGCCCACTTATGAATTTGCCCGATTTTCACAGGTTAGTTTCCAACTCATTTCATTTAAGTTATTTAGTGTTTCTAACTTCTTGAATACACTGTGATCGCGTATACAAGACGCTATTCAAACGCGTAGCAAGGAGGCATTCAGGTACTCATTCTTTCGCTCCTCGCCTCTCCTGTTAGAGGATTTTTTCTAGCATATCAGTGTTGTTTGACTCTTTGTTCGTAGTTTGCTTTTATATTGGCCTTAGCCTTGTATGAGACTAAGGTCCCGTACTAGTAAACCATCTTCGGTTATTTATCGTAAACATCAACGCACATGCCTATCTAGAATACCACACACTACACCTGCACAAATGGCTGACGAAACAGAGACTCCTCTCTCTAATTTTTATAAAGCCCTTAACGATAGCCCTAAGTCTTGCATCATTCTTGCAGACCCAGTGGGGGATTTTCAAATCCCCCCGAATATATTTAATTTGTTACCAGTTTTTCATGGGTTAGACCATGAGAAGCCTTATCAACATATGCGTAGGATAGAACAAGTTCTTACCACATTTCATCATCCTACTGTTGGTTCGGAGCAAATTAAATTGAGGGTATTTCCTTTCACCCTCGCCGATAAGGTGGCATCTTGGTTAACTGCCCAAGCGCCTAATTCTGTGAACTCATGGGCCAAACTTGTTCAATTATTCATGGAACAGTTTTACTTACCGCTAAAGACAGATGAAATGCTTCAAAAGATTCATTTCTTCTTCCAGAATCCTCATGAATCCTTTTCAGAGGCCTGGAATCGGTTCACTGATCTTCTCATTGAGTGTCCACATCATAACCTTGTGAAAGACACACTTGTTCGTGCATTTTTCAAAGGGCTTTTACATCACCATGGAGAGGTTCTTGACATAATAACTGGGGGTAGTTTCCTTAGTAAAGGTGCAGTGCCTCTGAGGCTTATAGGTTTGTAGAAGATCAATCTAAATGCCAAAATAACTGGGGGGGGAGGGGGTAATGACATCCCCCGCTCCAATAATTCTATTTCCACAGTTAAGGCTGCCAGTATGTTTGAGGTTAAATCTGATCCTGAGCTTAAAACATTAATCGAATCTCTCACTAAAAAGGTAGAAGCCATTTCTGTCCAACAACAACCTACTCCTGTCATGAACGTCAACACTCTTCCATGTAATTTCTGTTACAACCTTGAGCATCCCGACTCTTATTGTCCTATAGTTTATGAACAAACATCCGCTCTACCGGATAATGTTTATTCCATTAATAGCGAACCTAACGCGCCTTGGAGACAACATCCCAACTTCGGTTGGAAAAATAATCATCACGTTACACCTACAGGGTTTAATAATGGGCTTTTTAGACTTTGGTCCTACACATAGTAGGTTTATTAGACTTTGGTCTAGAAAAGCCTGAATATTAGACTTTAGTCCTAGTTCTGTTTGTTCACCGTTAGTCAACGTGGTCAATCTGCTATGAGTCAACTGAATTGATTGAATTGACTGTGAGTCAACTGAGTTGACTAACGGTGAACAAACATAATTAGGACTAAAGTATAATATTCAAGATTTTTTGGACCAAAGTCTAATAAACTAACTATGCGTAGGACCAAAGTCTAAAAAGCCCTTTAATAATCAAAATGTTAGGCAAGCGCCAAATTACAATCAAGCTCCACCGAGACAAGGACAAAGACAAGGTAATTATAATAATTATAATAATAATTATAATAATTATAATAATAATTATAATGCTAATAAAGGTATCATTTCAGTTACTAATAACTATCGCAACCCACCCGTTAATACTCAACGTGAGATAGTTCCAGTCACACCACCTGTGACCACTACACCTACACAACCTGATCGTCTCGATGCCTTCATACAGGTTAGCCAATAACTTATATACAATCCATGAATCAATCTGACCAATAGGTTTTACAATCCATTAATCATTCCATCCAACAATTAACCCAAGAGAAAGCCCCACCAAAAGGTGTGTTTCCAGGTTAAGCCGTACCTAATCCTAAAATGCCAAACACAGCCTTTGAAGTAACCGGTAATCCTAGTAATGAAAATATCAATGTAGATGAGCTAAATGCCATCACCACTCTCCGCTTTGGTAGAGTGGTCGATAGTGCCGTAACTATGCCTGTTGTTACCCCACCAGTGGTCCCTACACTTGATATTTTACTAGATATCGAAGTAGTAATTGATGATCCTACTCCTGTACCACTTAAACCTCAACCTAAGAGGAAAACGACCAAGGTTAAAACTCATATTGATCCATATGCTAAATATAGAGAGAACCTACCGTTTCCCCAGAGACTAGCCATGCTACAGAAGGATACCAACTTTGATGAGATTAGGAAAGTTTTTAAAAATCTAACGATTAACCTACCTTTTCTTGACGCTATTAAAAAGTTACCACAACATGCTAAGTTTCTAAAAGATTTGTACACTACTAGGCGGAAGACTAATATACCAAAAGATGCCTTTTTAACTGAACAGTTCCCAACTCTATCTGAACATAATGGAATCGTTAAGTACAAGGACCCTGGTCGTCTTACTGTACAATGCACCTTGGGGGATACCCATATGACGACTACGCTATTAGACCTGGGGGCGATTGTTAACTTACTCCCTTATTATATATATAAGCAAATAGGTCTACAAGAGATGCAACCTACTAAAATAACCTTGCAATTAGCGGATCAATCTATTATGTATCATAAGGGTGTTGTTGAAAACGTGCTGGTTAAGGTTCAAGATTTTTACTACTCAACAGACTTTGTTATCCTAGACACAGAAGTCGCTAACGACTTTGTTCCTATCATTTTAGGGCGTCCTTTCTTGGCAATTGCCAACGCGCTCATAAACTGCCGCGATGGTTTGATGTCCATGTCTGTTGAGGTCAATATTTTCAAAATGATGAAACAGTTACCCGATTTGTCTATAGATGGGGAAGTTAGCATGATCGAGAGCTTAGCTCAAGATTATTTCAACAATACATTTCCAGAAAATCAGATGAACCAATTCCTTTCCTTTGATAGTTCCGACTCCTACTTAGAGGAAGTCAACGCCCTTTTCAGTTCTACCCCTAATTTAGATCATTCTGACACTCTACCTTCCGAGTTTGAGGACCTCTTACCTAAATAGGTCTTTATTACTCAAGACAAGGATCCTCTGGAATCTTTTTTGCCAATTCCTCCTACCCCTGTGCTCAAGCATCTTCCTGCTGAGTTGAAATATATCCAGCTTGATATGAATGGTAGTCATCCGATGATCATATCTTCTCAGTTATCTACTGATGAAGAAGCACATTTGAGTAAGGTGATTAGGGAACATCGTTCCGTGATCGGTTGGTCCCTGGACGACATTAAAGGGATTGACCCTGGTGTATGAACTCATCGCATCCATTTGGAGGATAATGCGAAGACTTCACGCAAACCTCAGCGTCGCTTGAACCCTACCATGAAAGAGGTGGTCAGGGAGGAAGTCTTACGTTTACTCGATGCGGAGATCATATATCCCATTTTTGATAGTGAATGGGTAAGTCCTATTCACGTAGTCCATAAGAAATCTACGGGTGAATATGTTTCCACGCGTGTCCCTATGAAATGGAGGATCTGTATTGATTACAGACGCTTAAACGCTATGACACGTCACTTTCCTTTACCCTTTATAGATCAGATGCTCGAACGTCTAGCTGGTCATGCTTATTATTGTTTTTTAGATGGCTATTCTGGCTATTTTCAGATCATTATCAATCTTGATGACCAAGACAAGACTACCTTCACATGTCCTTTTGGAACATATGCGTATAAACGGATGCCTTTTGGTCTTTGTACCTTCTAGCGGTGTATGTTTCATATTTTTACTGACATGGTGGAGCGCTTTATGGAAGTTTTCAAGGATGATTTTTCTATATATAGAGACTCTTTTAGTGAGTGCATGTCTAACCTTTCCCAGGTGTTGACACGATGTGAGAAAAAAAAATTAGGTTTTAAATTAGGAGAAGTGTCATTTTATGGTAAAGAAAGGAATAGTGCTAGGTCATGTTGTATCTAGTGACAACATAGAAGTAGATAAGGCTAAATTGGATAAGATAGTGTCTTGACCTATACCACGGACTGTCCATGACATTAGAGCCTTTTTAGGCCATGTAGGTTTCTATAGGCATTTTATCAAGGATTTTTTGAAAATAGCTAGGATTTTAACTAATATGCTTTTAAAGGATGCCATCTCTGATTTCAATTTTGATTGCAAGTAGGCTTTTGCAACTTTAAAAGCCGTTTTAACATCTACACCGATTATACAGCCTCCTGATTGGTCTAAACCTTTCGAGCTTATATGTGACGCTAGCGATTATGTTGTTGGTGCTGTGTTAGGACAAAAATTAGATGATAAGTCGACTGTAATTTATTTTGCTAGTAAAACTTTAAATGATGCTTAACGAAATTACACTACTACTGAAAAGGAATTTTTAGCTGTGGTTTATGCTTTAGATAAATTTGGCCCTTATTTGGTTAGTTCTAAGACCTTTACACCGACCATGCAGCTTTTAGGTACCTTCTTGCCAAGAAGGATGGTAAACAGAGATTAATTCGATGGATTCTTCTCCTGCAATAGTTTACCCTAGAAATTAAGGAAAAACTAGGGGTAGAAAATGTGGTTGCAGATCACTTATCTAGACTTACCAATGACAGTGATAGTGATTCAGAGTCTATACTTGATTTTTTTCCTGATGAACATCTTTATGCTATTTTTTATGCACCATGGTATGCTGACATTGTGAACTATTTAGCTTCCGATATTATTCTTGATATTTGGTCAAGAAATAAATGTAAGAAGTTTTTGGCCAGAGTTAAGCTATACTATTGGGATGAGCCCTACCTTTTTAAGTATTGTGCAAATCAGATTATTCGTCGTTGTATTCCCCAGTGGGAATATCATAAGGTTTTATCCTTCTGCCATGACAAAGAGTGTGGTGGCCATTTTAGTGGTATGAAAACGGTGGCTACAGTTCTTCAGTGTGGTTTTTATTGGCCTACCCTGTTTAAAGATGCCCAAGTTCATTGCAAGGCGTGTGTTCGTTTCCAACAACTTGGGCGTATTACTAATCGTAATATGATTCCATTAAATCCCATTTTGGTGGTGGAAATGTTTGATGTCTGGGGCATTGATTTCATGGGTCCTTTTCCTGTTTCCCACGGTTTTGTTTATATTCTTGTTGTCGTGGACTACGTTTCCAAATGGATAGAGACCATGGCTTTCTGTAGTAATGACCATAAGACAGTTGTGTATTTTGTTAAGGAATACATTTTCTGTCGGTTTGACATTCCTAAAGTCATCATTAGTGATGGTGGAACGCATTTTTGCAACAGAGTTGTTGTTTCTTTAGTTAAAAAGTACGGAGTTATCCATAAGGTGGCAACTCCTTATCATCCACAAACTAGTGGCTAGGTAGAAGTCTCTAAAAAGAAAATAAAGAAAATATTAGAAACAACAGTAAATCCTAATAGGAAGATTGGTCTAAGCGTCTTACTGATGCCTTATGGGCATATTGGACTGCTTTTAAAACTCCTATAGATATGTCTCCCTTTAGACTTGTGTTTGGAAAACCTTGTCACTTGCCCATTGAGTTAGAGCACCGTGCTATGTGGGCTATAAAAAGCCTTAACTTCAATTATGATGAGGCAGGTGTCAGACACAAATTACAATTAAATGAGCTTGAAGAAATCTTTAGTGATTCTTATGATCTCGCGAAAGATTATAAAGCTAATATGAAATGTGTTCATGATAAACAAATTTTGCATAAGGAGTTTGTGGTTGGTCAAAAGTTCTTGCTTTACAACTCCCGTTTACACATTTTCCCTGGAAAATTAAAAACCCATTGGTCTGGTCCTTTTATGGTTACTAAAGTCACCCCTTACAGGGCAATCACCTTGTTAAATCCCAAGGACAACAGTACTTTTAAGGTTAATGGCCAACGATTAAAACATTTTCACGAGTTAATGTCCTCAGATGTGGAGGATGTCCTTTTACAGGACCCTGTCTATGAGGACTGACCTTTGTTGTTGGTGTATTTTCCTTTCATTTCCATATTTTGGTCAGTGCACCATTCAGGTAACCGGGCCCTCTTTTTGGAGTGTGTGGCTATAAGTACCAGATCCTAAGTCCACGTTTAACATAATTCATGTTTTCCATTCTTGCATATTTTCTCAGTTTTTGAGTCATGTTTATCTATAGTGTGAATTATGTCTTTTTTGCTTTATTGTTTTCCTTTATTTTAAAACTTATTCATAAAAAATAGAAATGTTAAAACCATAAAAATTGTAATCTAGCTAGTCTCGGGAATTTGACTTTAAAAGACCCACGTGTTTAAACAAATTTTCTAAACCCAGTTTTAAAATTTTGTTTGGGGGTGGGGTGTTGGTATTTCCATTCTTGTTCGTTCAACTTCCTATTCTTGTTGTTTATGCCGTTTAGTCATATTCTGATTCGGATTGACAATATCTATGAATTTAGATTCCTTTTGCTCACATAACTTATGTCATGCACGTACTTGGGGGCGTTTTCTATTTTCTTACATGTCAACCATGGTTATATTTGAGTTTTTTTTTATAGATCATTTAATTGTACTCTCTTTGATGATTGTTTTCATAGCTCATTCGCAAAAATCGGACCGTTAATGAATCAGAAATTTTAGTTTTAATTTCACACGGCATAAGACAAAATGGGTATTTTGAAATTTGTTCTGGGCTTGGGCATAACATGTTAAAAAAAAATAGAAATCCAAAAAAGCCACGCGACCTACTCCAATTTGTTTCAAATAGAGTTCAATTAGAACTTCTCCCCACCTTGCATTCCACCCAAATTCGAATTCCAAACCCCAATGGCGACCAAAAACCGAAAAATTCTTCCGGAACAAGCTTTTGTTTCTAAACAATTTTCTCCCTTTTATGATATTGAGATGATTAGTAGGAGGTGGAGAGGGTTGTGGTATTCGGTGAATGATTTCTATCACACTGATTTGGTGTTGAATTTCCATAACAAGAGGGAGATTGAGGGTTGGAAGATTTTTGTGAAAGTGAATGGTACGAGGAGAGAAGTGTGTAGAGCTATGTTGTCTAGGATTCTTGGCGTTGATGCAAATTACAACCTTGTAATCACAACACAGGAATCACAGTGGGGTGGGGTCGAGGCATTAATGAAAGAGAAAGTCATCTGTATTGGAAAGACAGTACAATGCGAAATCGCATTGTGTTCGACAGTCTTCTGTGAGAACCAACCAGCTGCCTGTAGCTCAGTGGCTTGGTAAGAACATCATTGGCACCTCGAAAGTCAGTGACATCGGCTCGTCTTGTCTTCACGTTCTTTGGGTCCCTTCAAGAGAAGAGGTATGAGTTTTGCATCCTCGACTTTTTGATTGTTAAACTTAGAAGCGTTGGAATATATACTGCACCCTTCCCTATTTTGATTACTCAGATCATGCTGCATTTTGCAGTTGTTATGAAAACTTAGAAAATTATGTTGAAGTTGCATGCAAATGCAAAGATTTATAAAGATTGTATTAAGAGGAAGTGGAAATTGCCTGAGGATAAGGGTGTTGAGACGGAGTCGAGTGATGATGATGAGGAAGACACGACATGTTTTGAGGCTGATGCCTTGGAAAAGGCTACTTCTGATATAGAACGCATGGCATTGCTTTATCGTGGCTTGCGTTCTCTTAATACCATTTGTGGGGATTTGTGGACTAGGCAGGTTAACATCTATAAAAACTTTGAGGACCTCAGTGCTAGTAACCGGGAGCTCCAAGCTAACATGGAGACCCTAGTCCAACAAGATAAGGAGCGTGAGGAATCCATGTACGCATATATAAAGGGACAGAGGAAGTTCCAAGTCGAAGTTCTACGACGCTTGCCACCTGATGGTGGTTCTACTTCGGATACCTTTGTGAGGCATGAGCATCATCGGCGCAGGACGGATGACTCTGGCCCATCATCGTCGCATGGCTAGTAGTTTCTGTTGTATTTTTGTTGTGTTAAGACTAGTTTTCTTGTTTTTCGTAGGTTTTGTTTCTGAATTGTTAGTTAAGTAGTTAATATTTGGATTCTGTAATTGTTATTTCATCTTAATTTAATTTGAAGTTATTTTAGTTTTCGGCATATGCTATGTGTTGTATCGTGAATCCCACCCTTTCAACTTGTTTGGGGGTAGAATTATTTACTTAGAAATGCCTATAATCATATTCATGTATTTTTTTGTCAAATTTTTTGCCGATTTGATTATGATTGAGTTATGTGAGAATATTGCTATTTTGGTGTCGCTAGAATTAGCAAGTGATGTTTGGTGCAACATCAAGGAGTCATATGTAGATGATTGCTATTTTCATTCCAGCCAAAAAGCTATTGGTTTGGTTTTGGAGTATACCTCTTGTCTATTTCTATTTTGGATTTAGAACTGCCTTATCCCATCATGTTGCCTTAACTAGTTGGGAAACTTGTGGAACTTAGAAAATAGTTCTCTATAAATCCTTGGTGCACTCTCACTTCAGTTTGCATCTCTCACATTGCCCTTTGAATTTTGCACTTCATAGCACTCATTATACTCGAAGCACGCACGCCCTTTGTTTTGCCTAAACTCAGAGCGTGCGCGCGCTAAAATCACTAGACATCGAGCAAGGCAAGAGTGCGTCCGCGCCCTTCCACAGACAAAGTTGAGCGCGCCCGTGCCATTCACCTCAGCAGCCACTTTCAGTTTTGATTTTTTGTAGGTTCTTCCTGGGTTGTTTCCAGCAGTTCTAGAGTATGTTGTGTGATATGAAGTCTCCCCGGGTTATACCAGAGTAGTCCTTCAAAGATTTGCTTGGGAGCGAGACCTATAGAGGATGGTTCTGCAAAAGGATCGTGCAGTCAAGATGGCAGAATCTACTGGTAAGTCCTGATGACTCATACTCACCTAAACTTACTGAATATTTCTATAATAATTATAAGTTCTTTTATAGTCCAGATGGAGAACAAGTGTTCTCTATCATAGTTAATGGTACGACAATGAATTTTAGCAAGTTTTTGGTTGCCTTTGCTGTGAAAATGGCTATGCCTGTTCTTAAAACCTCATGGGGATATCTAACTAATAATGTATACCTTTAGAACTATGAGTACTTTCATGAGACTTATAGGGCAGGAATTTTTCGTGTAGGGGATCGAGGGCAATATAACATAGCCCTTGGTAACTTGTCCCAAAACGTAGGCATTACCATGTTCTTTATCATGATGAATGATAAGCACCCAAAAGTGTATTATGAAACCCCATTGAGACATATAAATTTGGTTCATTATGTGTTTAATAATCATGAAATAAATATGTTTTCATACTTTTGCAGGTATTTGCAGTAAACATGGAAATATTGGTTAAACCTGCAATAAAGAACGAGGAACGGCGTATATATGAATTCTTCCAAATCCACGTAGAAGCATCAAACTTCCAAAGCTCTTACCTCTCGAACCAGGACTCTGAATGCGACAAGAGAGCTGCTCAGACAATCGTATGATGAACTCTAGCGATAGGCGGGAAGTTGTAAAACTGCCCAAAATACCGGACTGCCACTGGACTGCACATGGACCCACTATGCGGGGCCACAAGATTGGATGAGTCATCAATCATGGAGCATGTCAAGACAAAGATAACAAATTATTGGTGCAAAGTTGACACCTTGCATGTAATAAATTAGATTAGGTGTTAATAGTGAGAAAAAGGCAAGGTGTCACTTTGTTTTAATGTGGTAGATAAAAATGAATCAATGTGGTTTGATAATTCACGTGGGAGGAAATGAGATTTCTCTAAAATGGAGAAGAAATTAGACAAGGGTGGGGGACACTCCAATTACTCCCTTGACTTATTTTCCTCACATGACATTATTTTAGTTCCTTAGTGAAAATGAGAAGTTAGTTTTGGTTTTTATTAAAAAGCTTGTAATAGTTTTAATGGAGGAACACTTGTTCTTCTAGAAAATATAGAAGTGAGTTTGGTTGTGGATATTTCTTCTCTCTCTCTCTCTTTCTTTTTGGTGTTTTGATTAGTTCATAAGTCTTTGTCCCAAGGATCATGAGCTAACTTCCCTTTTGGGGAGTTGGTCTAACTCATGTGAGGGTAAACCAATTGTTGGTTTGGTAGGTTTAGGAAGAACAACTAACTCTACATCCTACCCCAAAATGGTAGTTGGTGTAGAGTTTAGTTAGAAATCAAGCAATGAGCTTAGAGATAAGTCATTGTTTGGTTTCACTTGCTAGCATGTATGAGCTCTTTAGTGAGCCATGCATGCTAGGGATCAAATCTATTTTTCCGTTAGGGACTTGTCTATGAGTCTAGGAAGAATCAAAACCTATTTCAAATCAACACTAATGATAGTTTCACATGAGGAGGATTAACTCTCCAATTTCTCTTTCAAATTTCCATTTTCGGTATTAAGTGCATGTTTTCATTGTTAATGTTTTTATTAATGTTTGTATAGGAAGGAAAAATCTAACATTTATATTATATCCTTACTCCTTAATTTCCCTTTATTGTAACATCTAATTTTTAGTTGTTCTAAGCTTTAGGTTAGTTGAATCCTTATTCAAACTCTACTGAAGCGAAGATCGTGAGTAAGGAATCTTGATTGCTTTTACATTAATTTAGAGAGTTCAAAACTCTAAGTAGTGTTCTCCAAGCTTATATCAAATGGCGCCGCTGCTGTTCTAAAGCCATAGAACTCATGCTAAAGATCGGAAGTTGCATCAAGGGGGAACCCCCATTTTCTTCATTCTTTTCATTTTCGTTCGTTTATGTTTTTTTTTTTGTTATTTTTTCGTATTTTTGCCTCGCGATTGACCTGTAATCCAAAAAAAATTTCGTTCCACTTTCAGGTACCAAAAGTTAGGATTGGGAGAGATAACTACAGATGATTATAAGACTTCTGAGAAAATTTGAAAGTATTCGAAATCTTGGACAGCGTCTTGTGGTTGGGGGAGTCAGCGTGGCGAAGTGGGACCAGCGTCCGTGGGTTAATTTATTCAGTTTTTGCTCTGTTCAACCACCAAAGCATCTCGGATCTACCTTGATCCATTTCGGCCTAAATATCTGATCAGTACTGAAATATTCGATAATCCTTTGGGATTAATCGCGTCGGCAATTGAAACGTTTGTTTGATTCAAAGGCTTAAAACGGAAGCTACTGAGGTTCCAATTTTCGATATTAGTGTAATTTTTTTTATGTTTTTATGCATGTATGCCATGTATATAGTATTAGGAAATATTTATGGATTATTATTTAAGTTTTAGCCTAGAATTATGCATGAATCAAGTTAGTATACGGTAAATATTTATATCACGATTACGGACATGAATTGCATATGAATGTATATTTACATATTAATGGTAATGTATTGCATGGGTATATGTCTTTCACGTATAAATGTTTCTTGTTACATGTTTGATATTTCTCATTATCATTACGGTCTTGTCTAATAAGTCGATTTTGTCAAGAAAGAGGAGAACATTCCAACGAGGGTTAAAATCTGAGTTGGGTAAGTTGTTTCTAAACCCTATGGGGTAAAGTCGCTCTCTATAGGACATTTTAATCTCAATGAGTATTGTCGAAATCGATTTATTATGCAATACAAGAGTCGTATTTTAGTTTAAGTATAATACTTTGCATGTTTAGTTTTGTCATCTATTCTGGCATTATGTATCTTTGTATTAGGTATGCTAAGGTATTTAGATAATTATGAGTGATTCAAATTCCCCATTCTTGTTGATATCGTTTACGTAATATCGATTTACAAATTAGCATACATATCATTATTATTCGCGATGTTTATTTGCCCATGCATTATGGAAATAATTATCGATGACACAAGCTTGCCTATTCGTATAGCTATACGTATGAGTAGAGTACCTTCACATGCTACTACACATAGTATTGTCTGAGTAGATCGTATTTGCATGTTTGTATTTTAACCCTTGCATAAATCTTAAAAAAAAAAAAAAATAAATAAAAATAATAATAATAATAATTAAAATAATAATTAAAATAATTAAAAATTAAAAATTAAATTAAAATTAAATTACTACCACCTTTGCATAAATTTTAATTCCATAAATCTTAAATCATATTCCAATGGTGTCTAGGAAACTTGAAAGATTGAGGTTACTTAATTAGAACGTGCTTGCACGCGGAAATCCTCCCTCATATCTATCTTGTGACTGTTTGTTGGTTTATGCACGCGTATTCCTAGCTTCATCACGCACGTTAGCGGCAGCTTTAGGCATATGTTGTTCAATCCTAATGCTTAAGATAATAATAAAATTCGAGTCCTCATAATTCCTTACGTAAGTTAGATCTAATTTTATGCTTGCATGAGATTAAGGTCGGTTCCACTAAAGAAATTGAACATACCTATCGTCGAAAAAAAATACGATAAGCAATTGCGTAAGTTCTCACCTAAAAATTGTTCTTCTTACGCTAATTACCTTCATCACAATCCTTCGCCGCCATCAACTTCGTCATTATGGCCGACGATCCTCCCTCCACCGCCAGAGAAGCCCCTCTCGGACTTCTATCTTTGCATTCTGGGAATGACCTTCTTCCTGCATCAAACTTGAGGACATTGTCGGTGATTTTCGTATCCCACCAAACGTTTTCAGTTTGTTACCAATATATCATGGTTTGGAGCACGAAAAACCGTACAATCATCTTCGTAGACTTCAACAAGTGGCAACAACATTTCATCATCCAGCAGTCTCTAAGGAACAACTCTTGCTTCGACTGTTTCCATTCACTTTAGCGGAAAAAGCATCAATCTGGCTAGCAGGACAACAATCACAATCCATAGACACATGGAATAAACTAGTTCAAGCTTTCATGCTTCAGTTTTACACTCAGAAGAAAACAACTGAAATGCTTCAGAAAATTCAATTCTTCCGTCAAAATCCTCATGAATCCTTTACGGAAGCATGGAGTCGTTTTACTGATCTTCTGTTAGAATGTCCTCACCACCAACTAGAAAAGATGTCCTTGTTCGTTCATTATTTAATGGTGCAATGTCGATCATCAAAAAGAAACTCTTGATATAATGAGCGGAGGTTGCTTCATGGACAAAGGAGCTCTTGAAGCTTATACTTTTCTTGAAAAACAAAGCGAAAAAAGGTACACATTTGGGGTAACACCGAGCCGTCTAGATCATCAAAGGATCTTTGTTACAAAAGCCACATCTATTTTTGAGGTAAAACCCGATCACGAAATAAAAATTTGATAGAATCCTAACTAAAAAGTAGATGCCTTTGCGGTTCAAGTAAAGCGATCAACTACCAAAAACTAGTCATGAGCGTTGACACCGCTCCTTGTGTCCTTTGTCTTAGTCACGATCATCGATGCATATTGCCCCTTGTTATATGCTTCCCTACTCAACAAGCGGAGGAGGCATGTGCATTCAACATTTCAATGCACCGTGGAGACAACATCCGAATTTTCGGCGGCCAAAATAACCAACAAATGGGGGCTCCTCCCGGTTTTAAGCTAATCAACATTCGACCTACCAATAATTTTATTCCATACCGCCAAGGAAATAATCAACAATACCAACAAGGTCAATTTCAAAATAATTCTAATGCTAATTATCATACCAACCGCAGCCTTGTTCCAGCTAATCCAAATCCCAACTATAATCAACAACTTCTAAGCAATAATCGAGAACTACTACTTGTTGCACAACTGCGTAACCATTACGGATAGGACAAATGAGACTTTCCTGGCTTACATGAACCAGCGGTCTCAAATTTTAGCGTCTATCCAACAATCACTTCAGCAATTGGCGCAAGAAAAGAGTCGAGAAAGCGTGTTTCTGCCTGGCGAGTTCAAACCCTAAACCCGACAAACCACGACCTTTGAACCGACCAATGCCCCGGTACAAGCACCCCCACCCAAGGTGAGGTCCATGCAATCGACTCTACGATCGGAAAAACGCCGACAATCGGATCATTATGCGGATGATCAACCAAAAGGGGAGGGTTCAAAGGAATCTATTTCTAAGAATGAACCTACGGAAGATTCCCAGATTCAACAGAGTCAACACCTCGAATGTAGGAAACAAGCAAGTAGACCCTTTTGCTAAATTCAGCCCTAAGGCACCGTTTTCTGCGGGCTTGGCAAAGAATAAAACGATGACAATTTTCTTTGAAATTCGAGAGACTTTTCAAAATTTAACAATAAACTTACCTTTTTCGATGCCTTAAAATTATTACCAAAACATGCAAAATTTTAAAAGATATGTGCACCACAAAAAAGAACTAACGTTCCTCAACAAAGCGTTCCTCATTTGAGCGGTTTCCCTCCATTACCGAACACAATGGTATAGTAAAATACAAGGACCACGGTAGACCAAGCGGTTCCATGCACCTTAGGTGACAAATACCGCGACTCTTGCTCTACTAGACCTAGGAGCTAGTGTGAACTTACTTCCATATTATTTATTTAAACAACTAGGTCTTCATGAACTTAAACCTACCACCATGACTCTACGGTTAGCGGATCGTTCCATAAAGTATCCAAAAGGAATTGTGGAAAGCGTCCTTGTAAAAGTCAAGATTTCTTCTATCCTATAGACTTTGTTATTTTGGATCTGAAGTTGCATGTGATTCCATTCCAATCATCTTAGGGCGTCCGTTCCTCGCCACTTTGCTAATGCTCTTATTAAGCTGTCGAGATGGTTCCATGACCATGTCCTTCGAAATCTTCGGTCGAGGTGAATGTCTTCAAGTTGATGAAACAACTTCGAGCGACATTGATGGTGAGGTCAACAGGGTTGATAGCATTCAAGAGTATTTTACAAACTCTTTTCCTGAAGATGAAGTGTACCAATTTCTTTCCTTTAGCGACTCTGAGTTTGAGGACGATGATTATACACAAGAAGTAAATGAGTTATTAGAGTCAGTACCATTATTTGACCCTACAACAGTGATGTCTAGTAACTTGGATGATCATCAATCTGTTTACTACATGGATGATGACCTTCCTCAAGAATCTTTAATACCCCCCTCCCTGAATTGAATTAAAACCTCTTCCTTCGGAATTAAAATACGTACAGCTTGATGCTGATGGTCGTCACCCAGTTATTATTTCTTCACAATTGACTGACGATCAGGAAGCTCGTTTAATTAATGTCATTCAACAACATCGTTCTGCTATTGGATGGTCCCTCGATGACATTAAAGGCATTGAACCTAATGTGTGCACCCATCGCATACACCTGGAAGAAAATGCTAGGGCGTCGCGTGAACCCGCGGTACGCCTAAACCCTACCATGAAAGATGTGGTCGAGAGGAGGTGTTAAAATTACTAGATGCGGGTATTATTTACCCTATCTCGATAGTGTTTGGGTGAGTCCTGTATTAACGTAGTTCCAAAGAAATCGGCATTACGGTTGTGCGAAATAATAAAGATGAATGCATTTCGATTCGTATCCCAATAAAATGGCGAATATGCATTGACTATCGCAAACTTAATGCCGTCACTCGTAAGGATCACTTTCCACTTCCATTCATCGATCGGATGCTTTCGAAGCGTTTAGCCGGTCATGCCTATTCTTTGCTTTCTTGATGGTTATTCCGGTTATTTTCGGATAGTCATAGACCTGGCGATCAAGAAAAGACAACGCGTTCACTGTCCATTTGGTACATTTGCATATAGGCGAATGCCTTTTGGCCTTTGCAATGCACACCTGTACTTTTCAAATTGCGCATGCTTCATATTTTCAGTGATATGGTTGAGCGGTTTATGGAAGTATTCATGGACGACTTCTCAATTTATAGAGATTCTTTTCGATAGCTTTCTATCAAATCTTGAAAAGGTCTTTACACGTTGTGAAGAAAAACCTTGTTCTTAATTGGGAAAAATGCCATTTCATGGTTACTAAAGGAATAGTTTTAGGACATATCGTTTCAAAGGGCCGGAATCGAAGTCGACAAAGCTAAGATAGAAAAAATTGCTTCACTTCTTATACCAAAACAGTTCGAGACATTGGCGATTCTTAGGACCGCGAGGTTTCTATAGGAGATTTATTCAAGATTTCTCAAAGGTTGCTAGACCTTTAACCAATCTCTGCTTAAAGATGCCGCTTTTTATTTCATTTCGGTTGCAAACAAGCCTTTGAGGTATTAAAAACCGCATTAACTACGCTCCCCCATAATTCAACCACCGATTGGTCTAAACCTTTTGAATTAATGTGTGGCGGCGACTATGCTATAGGAGCTGTACTAAGGCAACGCCGAGAAGATAAGCCGGTTGTCATTTACTATCGCGAGTAAAACCCTTAATGAAGCTCAGCGTAAATATACCACCAGAAGAAAGAGTTTCGCCGTTGTATATGTGTTAGATAAGTTTCGTCCTTACCTAGTGGGTTCTCCAACTATTGTCTACACCGACCATGCGCACGCCGTTATCTATTAGCGAAAAAAAGATGCAAAACAAAGGTTGATCCGATGGATTCTCCTTTTGCAAGAGTTTACTCTCGAAATTAGAGATAAAAAGGTAGCGAAAATGTGGTTTGCGGACCATTTATCAAGACTTGTCGGTGATGTTGATACCGATCTTGAACCTATCGTGATTCCTTTCGGATGAACACTTGTACTACTATTTTTTTCGTCCCCTTGGTACGGTGACATAGTAAATTACTTAGTTACCGAGGAAGTTCCTTTATCTTGGTCTCGTAATGACCGGAAAAGTTTTTATCCTTTGTGAAATTCTATTTACGGGATGATCCCTACCTCTTCAAGTATTGTTCGGACCAACTAATCCGCCCGTTACATTCCCGGACCGGGAACACAACGATGTGTTATCCTTACGCCATGAACAATCTTGTGGTGGTCATTTTAGTGGTAAGAAAACTGCGGCCAAGGTTCTACAATGTGGTTTTATTGGCCAACACTGTTTAGAGATGCACATGAGCATTGCAAAGCATGCAATCGCTGCCGGCAGATTAGGTCGCATTACTCGGCGTAATATGATGCCCTTAAATCCCATTCTAATTGTGGAAATCTTTGATGTATGGGGCATCGACTTCATGGGTCCATTTCAAATTCTCATGGCTTCCTATACATACTTGTAGCAGTTGACTATGTGTCAAAATGGATTGAGGCATTGGCATGTCGAGCTAACGATCATAAAGCGGTCGTTTTGTTTATAAAAGAAAATATTTTTCTCGATTTGGTGTTCCAAAAGCTATAATTAGTGGCGGGGAAAACATTTATGCAATAAAATTTTTGAATCATTAGTAAAGAAATATGGAGTCACGCACAAAGTGGCAACTCCAGTATCATCCTCAAAACCGATTGGTCAAGTAGAAGTCTCTAATCGAGAAATAAAATCCATTTTGGAAAAAAAGCGTCAATCCATCTAGAAAAGATCGGTCTCTACGATTATCGATGTCTTGTGGGCATCTGAGCGACTTTTAAGACACCTATAGGGATGTCTCCGTATCGCCTCGTTTTTGGAAAACCTTGTCATCTGCCGGTTGAACTTGAGCACCGTGCTCTATGGGCCATCAAAAGCCTCAATTATAACACTAACATGGCGGTAAAAAAGAAAATTGCGATTAAATGAGCTTGAGGAAATTGAGTGATGCCTATGATCTCGAAATCCTATAAAGCCAACATGAAAAGAGTGCATGACAAGCACATATTGCGAAAAGAGTTCAAAGTCGGTCAAAAAGTTTTGATGTACAACTCAAGATTACACATTTTTCCAGGAAAATTAAAAACTCGATGGTCCGGTCCTTTCTTTCTCTCTGCTGTCACCCCCTTATGGGGCTATCTCGTGAAAACGAAAATGATGGTAGCGAATTCCAAGTAAATGGCGGTAGCTTTAAACATTATCATGAGTTGCTCTCCGGATGTCGAAGAGACTCTTACGAATGATCGGTCTACGCCGGACTAATAGATTATTTGGTGTACTTCTTTCCATGTATTTAAGCGGGGAAAAGTATGCCATTAGGGTAGTCGGGCCCTCTTCTATTTTCTTTTCTAAAATTCCCTAGAGTGTGTGTGGTTGCAAGTGGCCGGAACCTTAGTCCCGAAAACTCTACTTGGTGACCGAAAGTATAAATGTCTTCCTCGATAATCGAGCAAACGTGCCTCCAGGAAAACAATGGGTACCAAAAATTTCAACTCCTTCTTTCTCCTCCCTTTTCTATTCTCTTCCTCGCGAACTCCAACTCATCATTTGGTCCAAATCTCACCCATCTCGAATTGGTAATGGTCGTAGTACTTTTGCTCGAAAGCGACGAGCGAAAAGGATGGGGTGGTGTATGAACTGTCAAACTCCTTTCTGTCTAGGTCTTGATCTTTTATCCGAGATGAGCCGGTATAAGGTATATTATTGTCTGACACCAGCCCAACAGGATAAACTTCGTCGTCGTCCCGTTGCTCCCACAGGTTGGGATTCGTCTTGAGGATCGGCGTTAAAAGACTCACATTCGTCTTGAGGATCGGCGTTAAAAGTCACTTGAGGATCGGCGTTAAAAGACTCACATTCGTCTTGAGGATCGGCGTTAAAAGACTCAACATGTATATACTCGTTTTGTTTTATTAGCACCCAGCATGGTGCCCAAAGAGAGTCGTGATATGCACCATCGGACATTTCCTAGTTCGTACGGGCAATGGATTCCACCAGACCAACCCCATTCAGTTTTCTATGTGACTGTTTCGGGGCGGTTTGAGGCTATACCATATGTACTAAGGGTAATATTATTATTAGACCATTGCACAATTGGTCAAGGATGGTACCGTCCTAAACCCTAGGCCCCCAAAACATAAAGGATAAGCCCGATTAATTTGGATTGGGTTCACCCAGAGCCGACATGAAAGTTGCTTGAGTTAAGCTGTTGTGATGTGTTGTTTTATTTGGATTTCCGGTGTTGTTGACACGTTCTTCTCGACTTGTACATTTGTATATAAAGGATAAATAAATAAAAACCAAAGATTGTTAAAAAAAAATTAAAAAAATAAAAAAATAAAAAATAATAATAATAATAATAATAAGTAACAAAGAAAGGCCATCCAAAACTCACCGAAATAATTAATGGATACACATCGTGTTCAGAGAAAATCGCGCACGCTGCAAGGTACACATAACACTTGTCACACATGCAGCTCGATTATTCTATCCATATTCTATTACTGAGTTATGATCATCATTTCTGAAATTACGTGTAAGTTTAACTACCCTGTGAAACTTTCCTCCGTATTTTCTAAACATTAAACCATCCCATTAATTGTATTTGGATATCGACATGACAAAGACTTTTGTGGATCCCCTATGATGCCGTACATAATCACATGGGTCATTAAATACACTTGGACTCAGATTGGTATAGCCCTCATAGATTGCCTATAAATCTCTTCTTTTTAAGCCATTCTTATTCATACAATTTTCACTATCCTTCCTTCAAGAATGGCTCAACCAAGAAAAATAGCGGCAGAGAAAGACTACCTAAAACTTTTCGAAGAAGGCGGTTTTCTCCTTATTTTGACACTGAAAATCATCGTCGAGGATGGACGCCTCTTCTATATCATTCGTGAGCTAGTTATTCAGAGAATTGGTTTTGATGTTCTACCAATTTAGCGGTTATGAAGATGGAAAATTCTACTTCAATGCCTATGGACAACGATTGGAATTGAATAAGGAAATGATCTCCGACATACTTCAAATCCCACTAAAACCGAGTCCCTTGTTCAAGAGTCATCATTCGATTCAGAAAAAACTTTCTCATGAGCTATCAGTATCTCATGGCGGCGTCGAACATACACATCACATGGTTCTTCAACGCTCTTTTGAAGCGGAGAATCAGCGTGTTGTGCTCCTTCGGGTTGGGACATAATGTGGTAGGTACATCACACCAATCTGAAGTCACAAAGCCTCAACTTCACCTACTTTGGATTTTGTAAACTCAAAGAGATGACTTTTGTCCGATCCAACACCTCGGAGCGTAATCACCAAGAAAACAAGGCGATCGGCAGTTCTACCCACTTTGGTTACGCAGATTATGATCGTTGGGGTTATCAATAATATCTCCAGAGACACCCCTTCAAAGAGCATATATAAAGGTACTTCAAACGGACTACTCCGTTGGTTTTTGGACCCCTGATGCTCTGATAGATGAGCATAACACCTCAAGCTCCAATTCGACCATTTATTTGATGAAAATGCCATCTTTGAATATTATTAATCCCATGGAAGGCATTAAACTTCTTCATCGGGGTTTGAGGGAACTACACGCTTCGTCGAGAATATCATCATCACAACCGCCGGGATTTCCAAGATCGTCAAGCAACGCATGATGTTGAACAGGGGAAGAGATCTTGGAAAATCATTCTCAATTCTTGAAAAATCATGCTCTCCTAATGGAAAATCAAACTGTACTCTCTGCCAGCCAAGGGGACATTCAGATGCAGCTCGGCCAACAAATAGATGACCTAAACGATGCGGTGCAAAATATGCATCTCCTAGATCAATATCGAGAATCCATGATATTACTAAGTCAATAAGTATATAATCATATATGTTATTACGTTTTTCCGTCGTACTATGTATTTTATCTTATCCTTTTGTTTTATTTTGTATGAAATGCTTAGTAGAATTGTCATCATTTCCATTGTGACTAATATAATTTTAACATGTGCTTTCTGGGAGGGTTTATTTTCTTACATACTCATTTTTCCATCCAGTTGCCGTACCTAGTTCATTACTTCATCCATCATGGCATCTTCATCAAACACAGCATCTTCATCATCCATGGTCCCTCCCAAACTCATTCCTGAGCAATCCTTTCAGTCTATGATGGATTCCAATACCTATGGCCATCTCTTCCATGATTACATCACAAACATTGGGTGGTCTTCCCTAATTTTTCAACCTGACCAAACGTATTCTCCAAGTTTGGCTGCATACTTTTATGCTAATATGGAAGACACACCAGCATTCAACCATGCACATGGTTTCTACTTAGAAGGGTTCACAATCCGAGTTGGTGACACACCCCATATCTTTTCTGAACAACAACTTGCCCCAACTTTGGACCTTCCATATCCACTTAACCTCTTTGCATCTTAGCATTACATCTATCATAATTCTTACCGTTCTTTTTCGGTGGCAAGCATTTAGCGACTCTTATGGTGATGGTCTTGAGATCAAGCGAAGGAGATGGCCATGTACCATGGCGCAACATCACCATTCCATTAGCAAGCATGACCATGAACATGGGGACTGCAATGTTATTTGTACTCTCGAACATTATGGGAGATTGGCATTTTCTACCGCCAATGAGAGGCTGCGTCGTATTGATTGCACTAGCTTCGGGGTCATGCTTTATTTAACATTTTAGGTTGTGTTGCCTCCGGCTGAAACGAGCTCGCACTTTTCGGGATAAGTATATACTTTTACCGGTCACCGCTTGCGAATCATGAAGACACATTTCCCACGGTTTGCGGCTACTTTTCATGGTGGGTCAAGGTGGATTCCATGTGCCCAAAGAAACGAGAATCATTAAGCTCATTAAGGTTTTCGTCAATGGAAGCGTCCTTTCGACACGAGGCATGTTGATGTTACCCAAAGGGCGAAAAGATGAAGACCAATTTGAGGGAATCCGGAGACAAAGAATGGGCGAAATCGGCAAACTATTATCTATTGGCGTGATGCTAAGGAAATGCATTTCCTTAAAGAGGGCCTTGACCTTCGATCTCTTTGGATGGTAAACTTGAGTTTGCCATTGTACATATATCTAGCTAAACCTTCTATTTGGTGTGCTATTGTTTTTCATGTTTAAAGACGCTTATGGTTCATTATATCGTGTGCTATGTTTAGTGTGGTATTGAACATTTTCTTGTTCTTTCTGAATAATATATTATGATCTCCAACCCTCTACGTTTCAGCAATCTAGCCCTAATTTTGCTTTACGGTTCTCGGTACTTTCTCTCTTTAATTATTGATCCTTCAAGGACTAAGCATCATTCTGTTTGGGGGTGCTTTAAACCTGTAGCAAAAATTAGGCATCTTGTAGCCTATATATAGTTTTTATTTTCATATTAATAATTGTACTTAGTGACAAAGTCTTGTTTCCTTTTCAATGATGAAAATTGTCTAGAAATCTCACATTAGTATCCGAATTAGGATTTGTTTTAAGAAACTTTAGATAATATGTATGCAATAGTTTATACATCTTTTCATGAATATTCATGTACCGAGTATCATTGATTGTACATAGCAGTAAGTTTCTAGAACCAACGGTTAGTTACTTAAACTATAAATCCTGTGAGAATCTAACCAAAAGCCTTGATATGAGTGATTTGTGTGTGATGACACAGAGGAGTAGTTTTTCGATTAGAGGAAATTACGATCTACTTACTTGATCACCACCGAACCCTAGGCGAGAATTTAGGCCTTCTTTGGATCGACATAGCTAAAAATTCTTACTGTTACAAATATTACCGCTAGTCACTCCTAATTGAACCTTTCATCAAACCTTTCACTTTCACCACAAAAATTCCTTACCCATCTATTAAACCAAATAAAAGAACCTACCTAAGTGATGAGTATGAGAAATAGGATGAAATGTGGAAAGAATAAAGAGAAAGACTTGTCCCAAATATAAGTCGGGTTACTTGCTGAGAAAAGGAAAATAGAATCATGTTCTTAAGCCTATATATATATATATATATATATATATATATATATATATATATATATATATATATATATATATATATATATATATAAATAAATCCTAAATAGTATCCGGAGGCTTAAGAACAAGGTTGGAAAAACTTCGGTTAGAAGAAGGAAAGGAAACAAGGATTTCTCTAGTGTAAATATATGAAGACCCTATTATCTCATACTCGTAAATTTTGATTATCCATTTCCATTTTCTTGTACACTATCGCCTAAGCCCCACAATACCTAATAAAGACCTCTAGCTCAATTAGGAGTAGGGTGGTGTGATAATAAGTAGTAGGCGTGATTGATCGACATCGGCTCCTCATTTGTCATTGAGATGTAAGGAAACGTGTGCCCACCTGACACTTGGAGTTAACAAAACCTGAGTGGAAAATTTTTGAGTGAATATGTGTTTCAACACATACCTGTGAGAACCCATTTAGGTATGCTCTCCAAGGATCGAAACAACCCCTGCTAGTATATTTCAATGAAAAGTTCCTTTGCATGAATAATCATATGTAGATGTTTTAATTATTGAATACATATTAACTTGAGTTTCAAAGAAATAAATCCTCGTTCCTCGCTAAGGAGATGTATGGATATCCGAGATTAATTTAGGAAACAAGTTTACATCGAAGTCGTTGTAGTATAAATGAAGTTTGTGAGTATCTTTTCGGAAAACTCTCACGAGGCTATAACTCGTCCACTCGGGAATTCCTAGTGGTTTAAGGCCTTGTTGCATATGGTCAATGCAATCGCACTCTGCGAAACGAGAATTAGTTTAGGACTACACATTTTTGGCCACTTATCTATTTTAGTGTCTCTTCTTTGCTTGAGGACAAGCAAAGTGTTGTTTGGGGGTAGTGTGATAAGCACCCAAAAGTGTATTATGAAACCCCATTGAGACATATAAATTTGGTTCATTATGTGTTTAATAATCATGAAATAAATATGTTTTCATACTTTTGCAGGTATTTGCAGTAAACATGGAAATATTGGTTAAACCTGCAATAAAGCATGAGGAACGGCGTATATATGAATTCTTCCAAATCCACATAGAAGCATCAAACTTCCAAAGCTCCTACCTCTCGAACCAGGACTCCGAATGCGACAAGAGAGCTGCTCAGACAATCAGGGCGATGAACTCTATGCATAGGCGGGAAGTTGTAAAACTGCCCAAAATACCGGACTGCCACTGGACTGCACATGGACCCACTATGCGGGGCCACAAGATTGGATGAGTCATCAATCATGGAGCATGTCAAGACAAAGATAACAAATTATTGGTGCAAAGTTGACACCTTGCATGTAATAAATTAGATTAGGTGTTAATAGTGAGAAAAAGGCAAGGTGTCACTTTGTTTTAATGTGGTAGATAAAAATGAATCAATGTGGTTTGATAATTCACGTGGGAGGAAATGAGATTTCTCTAAAATGGAGAAGAAATTAGACAAGGGTGGGGGACACTCCAATTACTCCCTTGACTTATTTTCCTCACATGACATTATTTTAGTTCCTTAGTGAAAATGAGAAGTTAGTTTTGGTTTTTATTAAAAAAGCTTGTAATAGTTTTAATGGAGGAACACTTGTTCTTCTAGAAAATATAGAAGTGAGTTTGGTTGTGGATATTTCTTCTCTCTCTCTCTCTTTCTTTTTGGTGTTTTTATTAGTTCATAAGTCTTTGTCCCAAGGATCATGAGCTAACTTCCCTTTTGGGGAGTTGGTCTAACTCATGTGAGGGTAAACCAATTGTTGGTTTGGTAGGTTTAGGAAGAACAACTAACTCTACATCCTACCCCAAAATAGTAGTTGGTGTAGAGTTTAGTTAGAAATCAAGCAATGAGTTTAGAGATAAGTCATTGTTTGGTTTCACTTGCTAGCATGTATGAGCTCTTTAGTGAGCCATGCATGCTAGGGATCAAATCTATTTTTCCGTTAGGGACTTGTCTATGAGTCTAGGAAGAATCAAGACCTATTTCAAATCAACACTAATGATAGTTTCACATGAGGAGGATTAACTCTCCAATTTCTCTTTCAAATTTCCATTTCGGTATTAAGTGCATGTTTTCATTGTTAATGTTTTTATTAATGTTTGTATAGGAAGGAAAAATCTAACATTTATATTATATCCTTACTCCTTAATTTCCCTTTATTGTAACATCTAATTTTTAGTTGTTCTAAGCTTTAGGTTAGTTCGAATCCTTATTCAAACTCTACGAAACGAAGATCGTGAGTAAGGAATCTTGATTGCTTTTACATTAATTTAGAGAGTTCAAAACTCTAAGTAGTGTTCTCCAAGCTTATATCAATGAACATCTTAGGGGAGTGGCGGTTTTCTTCTGCGAATCATGCTGCTGGTGACGTTTTCCTTGCTTTAGCTGAGGTACATTTCTTATAAGACATTCCCCAGGTTTTACTGGCTAGTCTAGCAAGAGCTCATAGTATGAGGCATAAGTACCTTCTTATGCCCATTTTAGTTTGCCGCATCATGCGTTTCCTTTTCCCTGACTTTTGTACCCGTTTTACGGATTGGGTTGGGGTTGAAATTATGAGACCCACCAATTGTATTGTTCGTTCGTTTCATGTTATGACTTGGCCTGGATGGAGGGTACACCCTCATTAGATAGCTCCTTATACCCCATCAGACTGAGTAACGCTTGACAGATTAGCACGGGTTGATGATACATGGAGAAAGGCTTGGCAAGTTGTCATGGCATGGCAAGACGCAAAAGAACCTTGCTTCTTTATTAAGGAGGAGGAAGACGAGTGAAAGACGGGATATGAGGTAAGTTTTATTTTTGTTAGTGTCTGCTTATGTCCCAAGCAAGTTAATTTTTGTTAACCCCATAACGGGTGGAACTCATATAGAGTTGTGTCTATTTTTCTTTACCTATATAGTATGTTATAATTTGTTTTGCAGGTGTTCTTCAATTTTCACGTATTCCAATGGTATTTTCTAACCTTCTTATTTTAATACTTTAAGGACAAAACATATTCTTGTTTGGGGGTGACATAGAAACACGCATAAATTAGGGCACCTATTAGGATAATATATGTATAATATGCACTTGTTTTATAGTAAGAAAATTAAAAAAATTCATAAATATAAAAAAATAGTTTATGATATACACTTAGGAAATAATGGTATTGTTTCTTTCTCTATGGTGATAATAGTCTAGATATTTCACATTAACTCTTATATTAGAATAATTTTTAGAAATTTAGGTTAATATGTGGGTAATAATCATTGAATCTTTCTATAAATATATTGCATGAGTATCTATGATTGTTTGGCAGTAAGTTTCTGAAATCTATGCTAGAGTACTTATTCTACAAATCCTGTGAGAATATAGCCTAAAGCCTTATATGAGTGAAATATTTAAGAAATGACACAAGGGGGAAGTAAATTCCGAATAGAGAAATCACACGTCCACTTGCTTGATCACTATACCATATCCTAAGCGAGAATTTAGGCCCTTTTTGGATCGATATAGCTAGAAATTCAAACCTATATGAAATAATTTTCTGCTAGTCGCCCCTCTGAGCCTTTCTTTAGCCTTTCATAAACCACAAATCCTTTACCCTTTTACAAAACAAAATAAAAATGAAAATCAGCCTACCCATCTTTAAATGAGTCTGAGAATAGAGATGAAATGAATAATAGGAAAGGGAAAGACCTTTAAAACCAAGAATTTGTTAGTTGCTTCAAATAAGAAAAGAAAGTTTCCATCCAAAGAAAAGAGAAAAAAATAATATAAAATAAAATAAAAGTTAGAACTCCAAAAACAGAATCAAAGCAGTCAAAAGCCAAAAGAAAAAGAAAAAAATGGCTAAGGATGGAAACAAAGTGTAGAAGCAAAGTAAAGAACAAAGTTTTCTCTAGTTACATAATATGAAGACTCTATTATCTCAGACTGGTTCTTTATGAATATCCATTTTCTTCATTCTTAAACCATCACCTGATCCCCGCAACACCTAATAAAGACCTCTAACTCAATTAGGAATAGGTTAGTGTGATAGTAAGTGGCAGATATATTTGATCGACTTCGGCTTCTTTGTGTGTCATTGAGATTGTAAGGTAAAGTGTGCCCACTACACACTGGAGTGAGCGAAACTTGAGTGGAAAAATCAGAGTGGTTTTTGTCTTGACATATATGTGAGGACCTAGTTAAGGACGTTATTCCAAAGTTTCAGAAGCGGACTTGTTACTACATTTCATAGCATAGTTCATTGTATTTATGTTTATCCGTAGATGATTGATTATTATGCACGTATTAGCTTAGATTTTGACTTGATTATTATGTATTCATTGCTAGTGAAATGTATAGATATCTAAGGATAAAGTAGGAAACAATATTTTTATTTCTTAGTCGTTGTAGTATAGATGAAGTTTGTGAGTACCTTCTCTGGAAAACTCTCATGAGGCTATAACTCGTCCACTAGAGAATTCCTAGTGGTTTAAGGCCTTGTTGCATATGGTCAATGCAATCGCACGTGGTGAAAAGAGATTAGTTAGAACTTCATTTTAGGTCACTTATATTAATTTCTCATATTTGCTTGAGGAAAAACAAAATGCTGTTTAGGGGTGGTTTGATAAGAGCCCAAAACTGTAGTTTTAACCCCTTAATATCATTAGATTTAGACCAATTATGTGTATAATAAATATGAGTTAGTACTGTTTACGTGCGTTTATGTATTTCATGCATTGGAGTCAAATATGTGAAGAAACATGTCACTTTTGTGAGATAAAGGAGCAAAGGTTGGTTGCTAAGAAGTTCTATGATTAAAGGCCAAGATTCAACGAGAAAAAACATTTTTAAATCCCGGTCAAAGCTAAAAAGTCAAAGTCAACGTGGGCAGAAATAGAGCAGAAAAGTCAACAGAACGTCCGCAGGCTGTATCTTTAGACTCAGACCTCGGAATTGGGCTTATTGTATGTCAAAACGACCGGCTCGGACAGAGATTTCTAATGGTTTAAGTCTTGACCCAATCAGAGGAGCAAAAGTAAACTAAAAGGCTATTACAGTAATTTCCAGCAGAGAAACCCTTTTTGGACTTATGTAATTAGGTTTTAGGCTTGATTTAAAGGCCCAAAACATAGCTCCAAAACCCATGGACGAAAATGTAGACCTAGCCTCTCTTATAAAAAGAGGATTAAGGCATATAATTAGATATACTTAGACTTAGATAAATATAATTAATTAGAGATAGATAATTAGATTTTAGACTTAGTTATTAGATTAAACCTTAGTTAATTATTATTCTTCAGTATTCATTAGATTAATAAAAGTTCAGTATTGATTCTTCATTATGTCTTCTTTTTATATATATGTTTGTGATAGTCTAATGACATCTAGCTAAACCTCCATTAGAGGGGTTTGATAAACTTTGATGAAGACTTGATATATTAGTTAGAATTATTTCTTATAAAGAGTTTTACTCTAGAAGGATAGTTGATTCGCCATGAGAATGGGTTGGACTTCCTCACATTCTAATTATTAGTTGGCAGAGATTGCCATGAGTAATTAGGGATCAACACTTAATCTTATTTGATTAGGACTGCAATAATCGACACTAGCATTTTAGGAATACATCAAGTGGATTCAAATCCCCCTAATTCCTTCTCCATATTCACATTTCAATATTCTATTATCATAGTAACATCTTATTTAAATTCAATAGCCATATTAGTGTAATTCAATTCATTACTCTTAACTGTTTTGTTAGTAGCGATTAAACTAGCGGAAACTTACGTTTAAAGGACTAGGAGTAGAATGAATTCTCTACTCTATTCATTTATTGCATGATTCAAGAGAGTAGATAACTTTGATAGTCTAGAGTAAAATTATTATTCTTTACTTCTGTTTAAGTTTAATTAGTTAAGTAAGAGTAAATGATAATTCCTACTTTATCAAATGGCGCCGCTGCCATCTTAGTTCTTTTTAAATTCTTTTCCTTTAAAATTTTCGTCCCTACCAAAATCCCATTAAAACCCACCCACCCTTGTTTGGTTCTGACTGTGTTTGTTTTACTCAGAAAATATTTTTTTCAGAAATCTACACGGAGCGCGCCCGCGCCTATAGTAGGCTATCTCGAGAGCGCGCGTGCCCTAAAAATACTGGACATTGGTTCATGCAAAAGCGCGCACGCGCCCTTCTATGCCTAGTTCCAAGCGCGCCACGCCCACTTATGAATTGCCCGATTTTCACAGGTTAGTTTCCAACTCATTTCATTTAAGTTATTCAGTGTTTCTAACTTCTTGAATACACTGTGATCGCGTAAACAAGACACTATTCAAATAGGTAGCAAGGAGGCATTCAGGTACTCATTCTTCCGCTCCTCGCCTCTCCTGTTAGAGGATTTTTTTCTAGCATATCAGGGTTGTTTGGCTGTTTGTTCATAGTTTTCTTTTATATTGGCCTTAGCCTTGTATGAGACTAAGGTCCCGTAATAGTAAACCATCTTCGGTTATTTATCGTAAACATCAACGCACATGCCTATCTAGAATACCACACACTACACCTGCACAAATGGCTGACGAAACAGAGACTCCTCTCTCTGATTTTTATAAAGCCCTTAACGATAGCCCTAAGTCTTGCATCATTCTTGCAGACCCAGTGGGGGATTTTCGAATCCCCCCGAATATATTTAATTTGTTACCAGTTTTTCATTAGTTAGACCATGAGAAGCCTTATCGGCATATGCGTAGGATAGAACAAGTTCTTACCACATTTCATCATCCTACTGTTGGTTCGGAGCAAATTAAATTGAGGGTGTTTCCTTTCACTCTCGCCGATAAGGTGGCATCTTGGTTAACTGCCCAAGCGCCTAATTCTGTGGACTCATGGGCCGAATTTGTTCAATTATTCATAGACAAAAAACTACTAGCCACGCGACGGATGACTCTGGCCCATCATCGTCGCGTGGCTAGTAGTTTTTGTTGTATTTTTGTTGTGTTAAGACTAGTTTTCTTGTTTTTCGTAGGTTTTGTTTACGAATTGTTTTATAAGTAGTTAATATTTGGATTCTGTAATTGTTATTTTATTTTAATTTTATTTAAAGTTATTTTAGTTTTCGGCCTATGCTATGTGTTATATCGTGAATCCCACCATTTCAACTTGTTTGGGGGTAGAATTATTTATTTAGAAATGCCTATAATCATTTCCACGTATTTTGTTGTCAAATTTATTGCCGGTTTGATTATGATTGAGTACCTTCTCTGAAAAACTCTCATGAGGCTATAACTCGTCCATTAGAGAATTCCTAGTGGTTTAAGGCCTTGTTGCATATGGTCAATGCAATCGCACTGGGCAAAAAGAGATTAGTTAGAACTTCATTTTTGGTTACTTATATTAATTTCTCATATTTGCTTGAGAACAAGCAAAATGTTGTTTAGAGGTTGTTTGATAAGAGCCTAAAACTGTAGTTTTAACCACTTAATATCATTACATTTAGACCAATTATGTGTATAATAAATATGAGTTAGTACTATTTACGTGCGTTTATGTATTTCAGGCATTGGAGTCAAATATGTGAAGAAATATGTCACTTTTGCGAGATAAAGGAGCAAAAGTTGGTTGCTAAGAAGTTCTATGATTAAATGCCAAGATTCAAAGAGAAAAAACATTTTTAAATCCCGGTCAAAGCTTAAAAGTCAAAGTCAACGTGGGCAGAAATAGAGTAGAAAAGTCAACAGAACGTCCGCAGACTGTATCTTTGGACTAAGACCTAGGAATTGGGCTTATTATATGTCAAAACGACCGGCTCGGAAAGAGATTTCTAATGGTCTAAGCCTTGACCCAATCAGAGGAGCAAAAGTAGACGAAAAGGCTGTTACAGTAATTTTCAGCAGAGAAACCCTTTTTGGACTTATGTAATTAGGTTTTAGGCTTGATTTAAGGGCCCAAAATATGGCTCCAAAGCACATGCACGAAAATGTAGACCTAGCCTCTCTTATATAAAGAGGACTAAGACATATAATTAGCTATACTTAGAATTAGATAGATATAATTAATTAGAGATAGATAATTAGATTTTAGGCTTAGTTATTAGATTAAACCTTAGTTAATTATTGTTCGTCAGTATTCATTAGATTAATAAAAGTTTAGTATTGATTCTTCATTATGTCTTCTTCTTATATATCTATTTCTGATAGTCTAATGACATCTAGCTAAACCTCCATTAGAGGGGTTTGATGAAGCTTGATGAAGACTTTTTTTTTTAAAAAAATGTTTTTTGGGTTTTGGTTGACCCTAACCTGTATTAAGATTGAAAATAAACTTTTCCTATTTTGTCCTCCTCAACATAACATGATAGTACTGAACTCAAAGGAGGTACAAAATAAAAACATCCATTACAAGATTCCAAACCTGCTAGATGGTCTGCTACCCTATTAGTTTCCCGAAACACATGAGAGAATTCGACACTAGTAAAACTAGTAGATAGGTGAAGGATATAATTTACCACGTTCCTACAGTACCAAGGTGTTCTCTATTTTCCTTGTAAAATCCGTATAGCCCTCAGAGAGTCTGAAGCTTGATGAAGACTTGATATGTTAGTTAGAATTATTACTTGTAAAGAGTTTCACTCTAGAAGGATAGTTGATTCGCCATGAGAATGGGTTGGACTTCTTCACATACTAAATATTAGTTGGCAGAAATTTCCATGAGTAATTAGGGATCAACACTTAATCTTATTTGATTAGGACTGCAATAATCGACATTTGCATTTTAGGAATACATCAAGTGGATTCAAATCCCCCTAATCCCTTCTCCATATTCACATTTCAATATTCTATTATCATAGTATAAGTTAAACATCTTATTTAAATTCAATTGCCATATTAGTGTAATTCAATTCATTACTCAAGCGATTAAACTAGCGGAAACTTACGTTTAAAGGACTAGGAGTGGAACGAATTCTCTACTCCATTTATTGCATGATTCAAGAGAGTAGATAACTTTGATAGTCTAGAGTAAAATTATTATTCTTTACTTCTGTTTAAGTTTAATTAGTTATGTAGGAGTAAAGGATAATTCTTACTTTATCACCTGCCCATCTGTAGGGTCATTACTACATTCAACATCCTCACCTTGAAGTAACTCTTCATGTATTCTCATCATTCTCTTATTGAGAAGTTTCTCAATGGAACCCACTCCAAACCTGTTCACCACCATTGCTTCCACTTCTTCCACATCATAGTCTTTAGGGGAACTAGCACTACACCATTTGGGCTAATTTGCAACCAATGAGATTTTTCATTAGTAACACATATCCATCCGTTAGGTAATTTAAAACATTTATAATCCGTTAGCAATGCAAGTATCCGTTGGTAATATTATGTAACGTTTCTTTTAATGTTTTGTGACGTTTGGCCATGTGTTACAGAGTTGGAAAAAAAAAACGGAGAAATCGCTTGGTTAAAAAAAAAAAAAAAACAAATCATATTGACAAAAATAACGAAAACTTAAGCGGGAGATTTTTTGGTCTCGCGCTCATCTAAATTCCAAACCCTACCCAAAATAACTCCAAAATAAAGTAGAAATATAGAAGTCAATGAAAAAAAAAAACAGGAGTGGTTTCAAGGGTTTCCATCGATTTCCCCACTGGGTAAGTCGTCCGGCCTCTCTTGTTCATCATCTCTTCCTCCCTTTCCAATAAACTGTCTAGGGTTTTGATTTTTGATCAATGTTGATTTCAGATTTACTAAAGTAAAAATTAATCTATATTTTAAGGTATCAAATCATCTCAAATATCAAAAGGAGCGTCGTTGGTTTTGTCACAAGTGTTCGATTTGCTCAAGGTAACTCAAAGTTTGGGTAATAAGCTATATATTTTTGTTTTCTGGTTTATGATTATTTGTGTTCTTTGAGGTTTCCAGCATTTAGACTTGAGTTGTTGAAGAAGAGTCTACTATGACATTGGTCTAAGGTGTCTAAGATTTATTTGATAAAATTCTAGAAAGAATTTCTGAACATGGAAGTTCGGGTTGAATTGCCTTGATATGATAACTAATGTTTGAATGAATGTCAAAAAGCTTTGCTTTCACTACGTCAAAACAAGCTTGTTTTGACACCAAGCCCGACCAGAAATTGATGGGTACTAACCATCAATAATATTTTTTGACTACTTCCATAGTTGATGGTGCATACCCGTCAACTATAGTTTTGATGGTCAATGCCCGTCTTTTTTTTCTTCCCCAAAAATTCACCTTGTGTTCCCAATTACATTCTTTTATGTTTCTCTATCATTTATTTCTTTCTTTCTTTCCCAATTTTTTCTTTACTTGTCCGCAACACCCTAGATCTCAATTTCATGGTGGATCCATTACATCTCTGTTATCTGAAGCTCGCCTCCATTCAAGCAGTGAAGTCGAGGGTTCCATTTCGTGTTGTCATGCGCTTGGGAATCTGCGATTTTTGTTGATGGGATATCTTGTTATTCCCTCATGCAGTGTTGTTGTTAATAAAAGAGGAATGGTGTTATTAGGGTTTTGTTTATGGTAAGATGCATTTTTAGGTCATATGGTTCATGTTTAGGTTTTTAATTTATATGCTCTTTGAAAAGATTAAAGCTTGTAATTGAAAATATATTTAACTATATTTTCAGTATCTAAGCAAATATATTGCCACTAAGAATTGTGAGAAGATTTAGCTAATTTATAATGTAGTTTGTTGCTGTGCTCTTTCTTGTCCATTTTATGGAGTTATTTAAATAAAGCTTTCACAGTGAGAAAGCTCCAGAATACTAGTTTATTGTGGAGGAATGGGGTCAATTGATACACATGATGAAGTCCACTTCAAACATTGATCGGTTCATGTTTTTTGTTAATTGGGTTTTCTTTTCTTAATTTAGGTGTTAAGGAATTTCATCTGGTTTATGGAGTGATGAATTGGTCTATTGGGTTTGCTTTCACGAGTTGTCCTTAGGTGAGTTACTCTCCCCAATCAATTTAACAAAAACACCAACTAATGAAGCTTTCTTATACATATATTTTTTGTTGTTCAATACTTGTTGTTTTGAGTCATTCACTTTAACCAGTTAGTTTGAATACTGGCTTTAAAAACAGCATAGCATAGACAAACATGCATTTAGCACTTACCAGTTACCACTGACATACATTGTTAACATATATTAGCTAGATTGTGAGCAAAAACGTATGTGATCACCACTAAAAAAAGGATAATATGCAGGCCATATTTTTGATTGGACCATATATATATGCAAGCCATTGAAAGACAAATTTAATTTTGTTTCCTAATTCGTTTAGTGGCTTGATTGTATTTTCTGGCTTCTAGATCAGTTCTTTCTATATGCTCGCTTTCGTTTGCAAAATTAAGTCAGCTAACCTTTGACTTATTACTTCCAGCATTTTCGGGTAATTTAATCACAAGTTCTATTGAAACTTACTTCAATTTAAGATGTTATTCCTATTATGTTTTATGCATGCTTTGTGCAATGGTTCTTAACATCTCTTATACGTGTTTTATTTCTAGGGAAAGAATATACTAGGTATTGCGTTTGGTACGGGATTTGTGCAAAACTTGTGAAGGTGTTTGCCGAGAAAGGATAAACTAGCTAGCTACTCCCTAAATTGACAAGTTCGGTAAATATGACGTACTATTTGCAATTTTTTTAACCAAGCAATAGTATGTACAAAATGAACCATTATTACCCCAAGCTACATTGTTTCTTTTTGAGTTTTTGTTCTGCCATCTTAATATCTTGGTCGTGCCCATGATATATACCAACAATATAGGGAATAAATTAAGCTACAAAGTGGTTGCTTACCCTTTTTATAAGCCATTAACTGGCTGCATACTTGTAGTATAAAATATACATAGTTTTTTTTAAGCAAATTATTGGGTTAAGGAGAAAAATATACATTGTTAATACCTAGGTTGATCTCCTCTTTCAAATACATGAGCAATGTATGAAATATGGTACTTAGTTGGATGTATGGTTACGTTGGTTGATTCTTCCTTTCTCTCTAGCATTTAAAACTAATAAGAACATGGACTTTCCAAGAACCAGATTGCATTTAATTTACAATTTATTTGATTGTGAGGTAGTTGTTATTGGTACAATTTGATATAACTTCATTGTTGAAGTAGTACACCTATGCTTGGTTGTTATGTATTTTTGGATTGAATTTGCATTTAACACACTTTATAAGCAATTATGCTTTGGGTTGAACTGTTTATAGTTGCACTTGATTACTTAAGCACATATATATGTGGTTCAAATAGGGGGTTGTAAATATGATTGAAGAAGACAGTGCACCTACTACTCGTGTTGAAATAGCCTTGAGGGTGTTCCGAGAATGCTAGCTACTTGTGCAGCCGATGCCTTTCGGGGATGCACTGATTTTGAGAACATTTTTATCTTAGTTGGAGTTGGATTTGGCTAGGTTAACCAACATAGGATAGATAGTACTTTGTCTGTTTTCTAATTAATGAGGCCACATTCATTGCACTTAGAGATCTGACCACATCTCTGCCGCTTCTGCGACTACTGGAAGTATCGAGGCCATTCACACAGCAGCTGGAAATGTCTGTTTTGCAAGTGCAAATGCAGGCTGGTCTTTCACACATACTGCATTCATTTGCCAAGTTGTATGTTAAGCTCCATGGGATCCCATTTGATGCCGCAAAATTTGCTTCTCGTCTCTGGGGATATATATATTATCATCCTGATACCAGGGTTTTTAAGGGAGAACCTCCTGGGAATGGAGGGGATAGATCATTCGTGTAGTTTATCCTTGAACCTCTTTACAAGATTTATAGCCAAGTAATTGGAGAGCATAAGAAGAGTGTGGAGGCGACTCTTGCAAAACTTGGTGTCACTTTTAGTAATGCAACATATATGTTGAATGTCCGGCCTCTGCTAAGGTTAGCTTGTAGCTCTATTTTTGGAGTGCGCCCACGGGCTTCATTCGATATCTTTGGTTTAGCATATCCCTTCTGCCAAGGAAGCTGCGTCTAAAAAGGTTGAGCATATATACACAGGACCTTTGCACTTGAATGCATAAGCTCCATTATACCTAGATGTTTCCAAGCCTCTCTGGCTCATAATTTTTCAGTTCTTACTGAAAAAGTGAAGTTCCAGTTTATTAACAAACACGCTTTTATAGGTTTGACTTATAAGCCAAGGACCCGTAAGTGCAAAACCTGGTTTTCCTTAGTTAGCTAATTGATGCACCTCCATTTTTAAAGTAAGTATAGATTCTAGTCAATGTAAGAATTGCATTGTTAGGATGAAGAGATGAAATGAATGATGTTCGACTCTGCTTTGAAGGAACTCTTTTTGTATCGATTCTTAATGTTTGGCAAGCCATTTGGTAGATGTGATCTTACATTGTTCTTATCTCCTTTTTTTTTTGGTAATGCATGGTGGTACATTAAGGGGATGTGATTGTGTGAATGCCATAACGAAAGTAATGGGGAAAAATCTTTCACGGATGTGCATCATGGGGTGCTATGGCCATGTGCGGGTTTACTTTTAAACTAACACTAGTTATTTAACCAATTTATTAAAGTTAGAAATGTATGAAGTGATGCCTTAGAATTATGTCCATTTAGCTTGCTGGCAGCAAATGATTTAATTAAGTTGTGATTCTTTTGTAAGTCATTATGCCAATTACATGAACTTCTCAGTTCAACTTTTTGGCTAGAGTTAGATTAGTTTGAGCCATGTTTGTATTAATAACACCATAATTTGCCAAGTTTGCCTGCCACTAGCATATAGGACAAGGAATTGATGATAAATAATTTCTTGGGACGTTAGCAAATTTATTGGTGCTGGTACGTATACACTTAGTGAGTCTAGCTTTGTTGGCAAATACTTGTTTGGTGTGACTGAATTATTGTTCAAGTGAACCACTTTAATGGTTCACTGAGTTCTCCGTGTAAGACGCCTTAGTGTTCTTATTACTATATGTGCAGGTGTAACTTGGTTTTAAGTTGGGAGGGAGTTTTCCAAATGTGTCCATGTTGGCGGCACCTCCACTAGTAGAAAGTGGCGAGGGAGTTCTTCGCTGCGTGTGTACTACATTCTTGAAGAAAAGCGGGACCCAGAATTGAGTTCTGGCGTACAATAATTGACATGTAAGTTTTCACTTCAATGTTTCACGAAAGTGATTCACTTGCTATAGACTTGATAATATTTAAAGAGCACTTGTTTTTCTGTCATTCATCTGTAGTAGTAGTTAACCGGGTCCGACTTTGCACTAGAATTTGTTTTAGTTAGAGTGGGTTTTGGGATATAGTGATCTAGGATGAAGAGTTAGTTATCTAAATCTATTTACCAAGGGTTCCAGTTTCATGGTATTTGGATATCCGAGTCAGGAGTTACGCATGTCCAAAGATGGTATTCTAGCGTGCCTGCCAGGAAAACTACACTGGACTGACTTCACGCTCGATTTTGTAGTAGTTAGAGTTAGATTTGGGTTTTAGTGATCTAGGCAGTAAAGTTAGTACTCTGTATCTGCTTTCTAACGATTCCAATTTCATGATATTTGGATTACTGAGCTGGAAGTTATGGGTTTTGAAAGGTGGACTGTTCCAACAGAATTTCAGGCAATCTTGGGTGATTTCAAATTGTGTGTTTTAGCATAATCCTAGAGTTTCAAATGGGGGAAGTAATCCTAGAGTTTTCGTGGGGCAGTAATCCTAGAGTTTCAAATGCAAGTTATATAGGAGAAACTAAAATCAAGCAATCAAAACAGAAATAGTCAACTACAATGAGGACAACATAACATACTGATATTGCAAAAGAAATAACTTGAGGAGTCGGAACTCAGAGAAAATGTAATATTAGAGAACTTCAGTATAGCAAGTGAAGGAAGTTAGTGTTCGGGAGAAAGAAGAGACATGCAGTGGTTTCTTAATTTCTTATAAGAAATTACTCCTTTGGACAATTTACCAAATTAAAAAAAAAATACATCTATGCACCATGCTGTCGTTCTAGATAAAAATCAGCTAATAACAATACATCTATTCAACATGGACTTCAAAAGATGGAACTAGAGCAGCCTAATGTCTATGAATATTATTCACCCAGCCCAAACACACAAGGCAAAAAAATTCTTCGTCATGGCTGGGTCTGTTTTTTCATGAGGACCTTGTTTGTAGGTGTCACAACAATTAGAATCAATTCTAATGTTCTATTGCATTTCTTCAGAGATGGTTCCTTCATAAGTTATACCTATGTGTTGTAGCTGTTTGGTAGTGAATGGACTTATATAAAATAACTTCAACCTAACTCCTCCCAAGGTTGCTGTTAAGTGATACCCTAATATGTGTAATGTTGATAGTGATATTGTGTCATATCATTTTATGGTTTTTAAACTTTTGATTGTATTGTACATCTTCCTTTCACCTTCTATTAATTCCTTAATTTGTTAATTTTAGTATCTTAGAATGTGCTTCTCCTCAGGCAGCAGTGATGGTTATAAGAGAATCGGTTGAACCACTGTGGGAAGAACATCGACCTCCAGGAATTACATCACTAAAGTTCAGTAAACTCTCTCTTGGCAGTGTGGTTCCCAAGATTGAAGGTATGTTTCAGTATGGTCTTTTACCTTACGGGAGTGTACTCTGATGGATCTTATGCTTTTAGCTGCAGGACCTTGACAGGTAATCTTAAACAAGCTTATAGTTTCTTTGTTTGCATATAGCTGAATGTGTAGAGCATCCCCCCACCTCACCCTTTTTTTTTCCTCTACAATTGCTTCTTCTTTTCAGATGGGTCGGTCATCTTAGTTTGTGTTTGCTCTTTTAAGGTGGACAAAAGGTTGTTGTTGTGTCGTAATGTGGACGCATGTACTGGTCTTTTTGTTTGTTACTTATTTTGCTTTGAAGTTCAGGCCTGCGTAATTTTTTTCCAGTTTTTACTGACATAGTGCAAACAAAGGGCGAGGAAGTTACTCTTGGGGCACGAGAAGTATATAGAGGTAGATGGCTTATAGCCCGCTTGCAAACTGCTATAAATTATGAAGGATGATTTGTATAGTGAAAAATCACTTCAATGGATACAAAATCAATTTGAATTGCAGTTGAACATGATGAGCTCAATTGTACGTAGGAAGATATATGATGTAGTAAGAATGTGGACAATGTCAAATGTCTTGGCTGGAGAGTCACATGGAGTGCTGTCTCCCAAGAAGTTAGCCAACGAGTTTTCTTCCATTTTGCCTTCTCGGAACTTGTACTACTTTGGTGGTTTTAGGATTTTAATTTAGTGTGATGCCAAAGTTTCCCTAAGTGTCCAAGTTTCAGGAGCTGAACTGCTAGACAGGTATGACTTCCTATCTTTCTGCATTGGTTAGCTTAATTGGAAGAGTAGAATAATTCTTTTGATACATTTTTCACAGGGCATAAATAAGAATTTGCAGTGATTACACTCTTACACTGATCTTTAGCTAGTCAGGGCCTTTTCCATGTTTATTATCACTTGCGAGACCTTGGCTACTATTTTGTTTTGGTCTATTTGAGTTTTTGGCTTGTGTATCTTTCATTTTCTTTCTTCTTATATGTTCTTTCGTCGTAATGGATTGGCTTATATAGTTAGACCAATTGATAATTGAGGAGTATTATCGTTGTGCTACAGACCCATGCCATTCTTCGTTTGCTTGGTGTATATGGGTATTTGTGTACAAGTTTGATATGTGAGTTGTCCAGTAGTGTTCATCTTATTCTTGTTTAAAATGTTTAGGCTATGTTTGTGAATGATAAGTGAGCATTTTAATTAATGACAGGGAAAAGTCAACTATAGCTAGGTAGTGTGTTCAAATACTGTAATTAACTAGTTGTGAATATTTTTTGCACTGTCTACATCTGATACACAATCCTTTGATTGTAGGGTGTCTAATTTTGTAACTTAAGATGGCTGAAAATCCCCATCATCTGCTTGTGTTTCAGAAATCATAACGAGCTAGCCAGGTACAAAATATAATAGCAGTAAATGGTTTGGAGGAAAATATAATAGTAGTAAATGGTTTGGAAGTAAAAAAATTCATGACAACTTTTCACTTGGAAAGACGATATCAAAGTACCTTGCGGTCATTTAAAATCTATAGGTCCCGAAGTCAGTCATCATGTATAACAAATATGCTGCCTATGATCCAAAACAGGTACGGTATTAGCCTTCTTTACAGCTTGATAGACACCATTATTCCATTAAAGAAACACTTGTATCCAATTACTCTAGAAACTGCGTACACACACACATGCACACTTCCTTGTTGGCATGCACTACATGTTTTAACTAGTTGTGATTGTTGCATACGGTATTTCCTGTGTTACCTTCCCTTGTCTTAAGTGCCAAGTAGAGTTGAGAAAACATCTCAAGTTGTGTAGGTTCATTTATTGTTATCACTACTCCATGCTACATGTGTTTATAACCACATGGTTTTCTTATATCAACTTCTAGAGTAGTTTTAGTGTTTGGTTTGCTTCTCTAACCATTCTCCATATTTAAAATCTGAACTAATTTTGTCACTTATAAGCGGATGTTGGTTATATTGATGTATAATAGATAAATTAGTGATTATGTATTTGATTTATTTGTTGCAGGTCGAGAATGCAAGCATTGATGGGAGAAATAATCAAGAAAGCTTTTCTGTGGTAATGGTATGTTAGGTGTCAAATTTGATAGAGATAGAGTTGTTAGAAGAATGGGCAAGGATTAAAGATGGTGTCATGGGGAATGAAGTCTTAATAAAGTCATATATTGGCTAATGGACTGTTTGGTGTGGTGTTTACAAAAGACTTAATGAATTTACTAGCTGTTATTATACTCTTGGATATCATCTCATTCTCATTCTCATTGTTGAATAAAATGTAATTAGAGTTGAGACTTGGGACTTATTAATGAATTATGGAGTATGTTTGGTTTAAGTGTTATTTCTTTTCTTTCTTGCTATTGTACCGAAGTGTATGTCTAATTGGATGGACAGGTTGTGTAATATATGTGGAATGTAGGGTAGAAACAGCTGCAGGTAGCCCAGGAACAATACTATAGGTGGTGTGCCAGCAAAATACAATACAATAATTTTTTTTTAAAACAATGAATCATTAGTAACGGATAGGAAACCGTTAGAAACATTCTAACACTAACAGACGAAATCTTTTACTATAAAATCATAGTGTCACTTATATCCGTTACTGATGGAGAATTAAAATTTTTGGTATCCGTTACTAATACATTGTAACGGTTACGTATCTGTTACTGAAATTAATTTCAGTGACATTTTATATCCGTTAGAAAATTTTGTAACGGATATTAAGTGTTACTAATTTCCATTACTAATATTTGTCACGCTTTTGTGTCAACGCAAGATAACCGTTACTAATATTTTTTGTAACGGATGCATATCCGTTACAAATAGACTGATATGGTGTAGTGTAGTGAGAGGACCTTCCTTCAGTGCAAGTGCTTCTTTGTTACCATGTGTAATCCGAACATTCATTATATTTGTGTGTTTTCCATGTTTTCCTAATTTTATTGTTAAAAGTCTATTTTGCGCCTAACAAGAAAATCTCCCTCAAGTTGCTACCATTAAAATTAATCTAAGCTATTGTATTCAATGAAGCTATACAACTATCCAATATTGAAGCTACTTGAATAGCAATGCATTCCCAATCATAATAAAAGAATTATGATAAGCACTACTTAAAATACAAAACTATACTTGCCGAGATATTATATTCTCCCTACATTATAATACAACTATGTTTCAGGGTTAGTTCAATGTATTTGCACCAAGTTTCCGATTTTACATTAATTACTCTTTGAGACTAGTTCAATATAGTTGCATCTAGTTTCTGATTTCCCATTAATTATTCTTTGAGGTTAATTTAATGTACTTGTATCAAGTTTCTGATTTTCCGTTAATTATTCTTTGAGATTAGTTCAGTGCAGTTGCACCAAGTTTATGATTTCTCGTTAGTTATTCATTAAGGTTAATTTAGTGCAGTTGCATCCAGTTTTCGATGTTTTGTTAATTACTATTTGAGATTAGTTCATTGCATTTGCATCCAGGTTCCAATTTCCCGTTAATTATTCTTTGAAGTTAGTTCAATACATCTACATCCAGTTTCTGATTTCCCATTAATTATTTTTCGAGGTTAGTTCGATGCATTTGCATCTAGCTTCCAATTTCCGGTTATTTAATTTATGCTTTGAGGTTAGTTCAATGTAGTTGCATCTGGTTTTCGATTTCCAATTAATTATTCTTTGAGGTTATTTCAATGCATTTGCATCCAGTTTTCGATTTTTGGTCAAATATTCTTCAAGGATATTGTATCCAATTTCTTATTTCCCATTTGTTAATCTCTGATTTTAGTTTAATATAGTTGCATCCAGTTTTCGATTTTCCGTTAATGATTATTTGAGGTTAGTTCAATGCAGTTGCATCCAATTCCCGATTTCCCGTTAATTGTTTTTTGAGATTAGTTCAATGCATTTGCGTCAAGTTTTTGATTTCCAGTTAATTCTTTTTTTAGGTTAGTTCAATGGAGTTGCATCAAATTTATGATTTCCCGTTATTATTCATTGAGGTTAGTTCAGTGCAGTTGCATCCATTTTTTGATGTTTCGTTAAGGGTTTTTAGACATTGGTCCTAGTCTTACTATGGACTTTGGTCCAGAAATGCTGAAATATTAGGTTTTAGTCCTACTTCTGTAACTTGACCATCAGTCAACTTAGTTGACCGTGGTAATGATGCTTGCTCTTTTGAAATGGCAAGAATGCCCCTGAGCATGTTGTTTCCGATTACTCGTTAATTATTCTTTGAGGTTAGTTTGATGCATTTGTATCCAGTTTCTGAGTTCTCGTTAATTATTCTTTGAGGTTTGTTGGATGCATTTACATCCAGTTTTCGATTGTCTGTCAATTATTCTTTGAGGTTAATTAGTACAATGCACTTGTATACAGTTCCTGGTTTCCCATTAATTATTCTTGGAAGTTAGTTCATTGCAATGTAACATCCAGTTTTCAATTTCCCGTTAATTATTCTATGAGGTTAGTTCATTTCAGTGTTGCATCCACATCCAGTTTCCGATTTACCGTTAATTATTCTTTGAGGTTAGTTCATTACATTTGCATCCAGTTTTTCAATTTCATCCCACTAATTATTTTTTGAGGTTAGCTCAATGCATTTGTATCAAGTTTTGATTTCCCATTAATTATTCTTTGAGGCTAGTCGATGCATTTGTATCCGGTTTCCGATTTCCTATTAATTATTCTTTGAGGTTAGTTAGCTGGATTTGCATCTAATTTTCGATGTCATGTTAATTATTCTTTGGTTCAATGCAGTTGCATCCAACTTCTAATTTCCCGTTAATTATTCTTTGAGGTTAGTTAAATTCATTTGGATCCAGTTTCCAATTTCACGTCAGTTATTCTTTGAGGATAGTTTGATGCATTTGCATCCAATTTTTTATTTTCCGTTAATTATTTCTTTGAGGTTAGTTTATGCAGTTGCATCTAGTTTTTGATTTCCCGTTAATTATTCTTTGAGATTAGTTCAATGCATTTTTATCCAGTTTTTGATTTGTCGTTAACTTTTCTTTGGCGTTAGTTCAATACAGTTGCATCCAGTTTCCAATTTTCCACTAATTATTCTTTGAGGTTAGTTTGATGCATTTGCATTTATCAAATTTTCGATTTCCCGTTAATTATTCTTTTAGGTTAGTTCAATGCAATATTGCATCCAATTTCCGATTTCGCGTTAACTATTCTTTGAGGTTTCTTCAATGCATTTGCATCAAGTTTCCGATTTCCCATTAATATTCTTTGACGTTGGCTGGTTCAATGCATTTGCATCCAATTTTCCGATTTTGCATTAATAACTCTTTGAGATTAGTTCGATGCATTTACATCCAGTCTCCTATTTCCAGTTACCCTTTAATTATTCTTCGAGGTTAGTTCATTGCAGTGTTGCATCCAGTCTCCGATTTCCCGTTAATTATTCTTTGAGGTTAGTTCGATGCACTCACATCTATTTTCCAGTTACCCATTAATTTTTCTTTGAGGTTTGTTCAATGCAGTGTTGATGAGGATTAGGTGAATGAAAATAGTTACTTGAAAATTTTTATTGATCAAGAATTGCTCATATGAAAGAGAAGTTCAAAGCTCCGAAACTATACATGTAAAGTTTAAATTAAAGCTTTAGATCCACTTACTAACGTTCTTATGGAACATACTAAAATATGTTGATAATATATAGATAGTGACGACTAAAATAAATAACTTAACCTTCTCCCTAGATGAGGAAGTAGACTGAGTTGATAAACAGTTAGGGTTGGTATATATACGTAAAATATATGGTTTGTCAATCTCGGAAGTCACAGTCAAACGTACTAATGTTAGACCTGCATTACCTTCTCCCTTAACACTCCAAACTTTATGGTAAACACAAACCAAAAGAAAAAAAACTTTTGAAATCAGCACATACTGGGGAGGTAGAAAAAGAAGACTTTTGAAATCAGCACAATAGTTGTAAATTGAAGAACTCGAGAATATGGGATACTTATAAGTTCAAGAATTGGGACTTTTAGTTCCTATTTAGTTTTTTTCTCATAGCTTGTTTCTCTAGCTTTTTTATCAGCAATTTTTTTTCTCCTGATTTGAATAGAGTCTCTCCTGTAATCTTTATTATTCTTTGTTTGGATGTGTATAGATTAGGAACAAGAAACATAATTAATTAGGACTCTTGAAGAAGAGAGTCTCTCCTGTAATCCTTATTATTCTTTGTTTGGATGTGTATAGATTAGGAAATAGGAAACATAATTAATTAGGACTCTTGAAAAGAGATTTACTATACAAAAGAAAAATAATTAATTGGGACTCTTACTATATTTTTTCTCTTATTTTTTCTTAATCCCCTTGATTACATGGACAGCACCTGAACTCGAAAAGGGACTGCTATTATATATACTAGCAAAAGTGTACGTGCATGCACATCTTCACTTGCCAAGATGTGCTAAAATATGCACTCGATAAATAAAATTGGTTAAACTTGGAGAAAATTGAGTGAGAAATCGGGATAAGGTATTAGAAAACAATCAATAAAACAAAATATAGCAGTGATATTTCAATTTGAATATATTTCAATAACATCTATGTTTCTCTGAAGTCTGAACATCTCGGCAAAAATAATTAAAAGTCACATCGATTAATTAGAAAGTATGTCAACGTAGAAGACAATAATTTGTATCTTCATATGCACTGAGAACAAAAGAGAAAAAGAACGGACATTGAGCTCCATCTCGCCATCCATTTGTGTCCGAAATAAGAATTAGAAGTTTCAACAACTGATGTGTTCAAAACCATCTTTGATCTTTCATTCACCAAAGCTATGCAGATCAACCCTTTTAGTCAAGTTCTCCACACTTTAGCATGGACCAACAGCGAGGATAAAAGATTCGATAGTGTAATTTTAAAATTAGTTCTTCATTCATTTTGAACATTCCTGTAATACATCTCTTCATCCTGTAAACAATTATGCATTATATTATAAATGAAGCGTTGACGCCATTCCTACAGTAGTACCAATGGAGCATTGATGTTTACACCAATCATATCCAATCATTTCTATGTAGCCTTAACTCGATGAGAGAACAGTACACGTTCCAAAGTTGGTGAGGAATGTTCCAAAGTTGGTGAGGAAAGAAAATATAAATAGAGAAATCAGTGTCATAAGCAAGTGGTTGTAATAGATGGAAGAAGACAAAGCTAAACGACATCAATAACATGGCAGCAAATGGAGCAGCTATGTATGGGGGTAGTGCACCAACTATGACGGTTGATTCAGTTGAAGGAAGACCATTAGAAAGTGGGAATCACTTGATACTAACTACTTTAATTTTATTGACTAAGATCATTGTTGTAGTGTCTATTAGTTTGGCAATGTTTTGAGGTTTTCAACACTTAAAAGTGCTATGGTATAAAGCACGTCAATTCCCCAGACTTCAGTACTTCACAGTCCCCCCACCCCCTTTTATTTATAAAATTAAAATTGTTGACTTTGCCCAAAAAAAAAGAGTAATAGACAACCAAATATAGGATATGGAATTTGCCACCATGCACTTCAGGATAAATTAATCAATAGAATCCACACATACTTTATATTGGTTATTGGTTATTACCCAAGAAAAAAACGAACCTTACAAAAGTAAGAATCTGAATACTGTTGATTATTAATTTTAAGCCTAACACGGTAGAAATTAGAAAAAGACAATTCATTTGTTATCAAGATCAAAGATCTAAGATCATATAAGTATATGAAATATGGAAAGGAGGATCAGTAACAAATAAGAAGTCAAAAACTTTTCATAAGCATTTCTAAGAAGCACATTTTGGATACATTTTTGTAGGATCAGTGATAACAACATCATCGATATTGATTTTTAAATAAATAGAAAAGAGGGGCATCGTCGCATTATAGGCTTGACATAGTGATCTGCATGAAATATTATAAAGCCTGAGCAGCTACAAATGTAATGTAATTAAGCGACGATAAATGTAAGTGACAGAAAGGAGCTTAACCTTTGAATGGGCGTCAACGATATCTTTCCAAATATTTGGAAATGGTTCAACCAATGGGGGCAAGTCATTATGCACAGGCAGGCATGCTTAGGTACAATGGGCACACGTTGCGCTCGTGTGGCTGCGAGACAAAAAATGCATGAATCGAAAACATGATTGAAAGAGAAGAAAAGCTAAAGAAAAAAATTGACCAAATGGCACGTGAAATATATACCTAAACATAGATAACAAGAAAGAACATATCTGCACTCCGTCACGATTTTATTCCTTTATTAGGTTCCAAATCTTAAAATTTTAAGTTCTTGATATGTTGTTCAAACCTCAACAAATTTCCAAATTACAATGATAACTAATGAACATACTACTCGTGGAGCAAAATTATTGACGCTACTAAGTGCACCAACAATGGCCAAACCAGGGAGTTCTTTTAGCATGTTAAGATCTCGTAAAGTTGGATCTTTTGTGTTTAGAACATTCCCCATGTCATATTCAATAATAATAGTCTTGCAAAAAACCGAAATAGAATCCTAATAACGGAAATAGCATTCAATAATAACCTTGCTACTCTCAATGGTTTGCGAAATACTATCCTTCTCACAGGGCCAGGCATGCAAAACCGGTGTGCTATGTCAAACATTGACACCTATAGATAAAACAATTCCACCAACTTTGATATCAACGTAAATAATAAGTTACAACTATAGTTGGTCGAAAATGATATGATTTATAGAGCTGGGAAGATATATAGTCATACTCTTATCTAATTTTCTATCGTAGCCACAACTTGAGCAATAAATCAAGGAGTTAAGGGAACCAATGATAATATACCCTTCACCACCACTTCTCTTCTTAATCATCAGTAGGGTATATACATATATCCTTGAAAGTGTTCATGTCACTTCAAGGAGAACTTGTGATCCGTCCATTAAAGATATTTATACAAAGTAATTGAATACTGATTTCGTCTACAGTGACAAATTTTCACGTAAGAAAATGCGTGCATTCAAAAAGAAGCAAAATGAAAAATCAACCAATATTGTCATGAACCCAAGATAAGTATGTTATTCTTTAAAACAGTTGTACGTGAGTGACGAAACCTAGAAAATATATATGAAATTAAGCGTCTAACTATTTCGGCAACTGCAGACCGAAGAGCGTCGCACAATGTCTACTAATTGAGTAATTAATACAAATATTTGAATTTGCATATACCGTGTATGTAGGGCTGCTGAGAGATGCCTGACCACCTCCTGAATTAGTGATTGTAAACCAAATAGGCAGCTTGCTCAACCAGACCGAGATTGCAGAGTTCATCTAATTTCTCGGTGATGATGCAAGTGCCTCGCTTATTTGAGCCAAACAAAGCGAAGCATGCTCCAAAGACTGCAAAATGTTACACATCATAAGACAAAGAATAAAAATGATGACTTGAACTTTGAAGCTTGGATATAGGCAACATTGCCTTTGAGTCATGATAATTGAAGAAGGTTTGTAAGTAAAGGTGCAAATTCCATAACAAAATCAGCTGCACTTTGAATAGAGTTTCTATAACAAATTTGCAAGTAGTAGATAATGATATTCGTTGAAATACGACAATGAAAAATAGTGAGATATTAATAAAGAACAAACAAAAGAGAGGCAAATTGGCCTTACCACATAATACAATTAATTAACCAAGCTATGTGCTATAATCTTTACAATTACCTAAACACCAATAGAGAAGAAGTCAAGATAAGACAAAGACAACCATAAGTGCTACTTGCTTTCAGAAACAGTGTAGTTGAGTATTCTTGGATGTCTTCTTTGGCGGTTGAGTATTCTTAGGATGTCTTCTTGAGTTTGTATCGATTTGCATAGTTGTAATAATAAGAAAACACCAAATTCAGAAACAAAACCATATTCATAAGGCAAGTTTGGCTATGAGTAAAAAAAGCGGGGAAATTCCAAAGAAAAACCACATCAGGCCAACCAATAGAAATGTTTGACAATGTGGACTTTTGCTAATATAATATGAAGGAGATAAAGGCAGGTCTTTCGATTTAAAGGGGAAATTAAAGACCAGCAAAAGATTATATCGAAAAATACCCCTTCCTAGCAAACTATGGACCTGAAGGAACTGAAGGAACATCAATTCCACTTTACAGTATCACAAATATAATGTGACTGAAGTCTTGGCTTTTGTTTTGGAGTAGCATGTGTTTATATAGTGTAAGAAAGTAAGGTAGATATATTGGAAAACCTATCAGCTTGAGAGAGTATAAAATTCGTAATGTGAAGAGCGAAATCATTACCTCCTTCTCATTGTTATAAGCTTGAGCACAGTCTATATGTCGATAGCCAGCCTGCTTTGAAAGAGAAAAAAACAGTCTTTCAAGCTAAGTTACATCGACCACGCGCAACAAAATATTAAAAAAAAAAAAAATGATACCTTGATGGTAACAGTGACAACGTTACCAACGACACGTGTTCAAATTTTGCCATGTGCCTAACCCGATCGATGGAAGTTTAGCTCCAAAGATTCAATTTAAAGAATCTTATCGCGTTCGACACCAATATAAGCTTTAAAAAGGGAAGATATGTTCAATCCAAACTCCAGATTACCTTAATTTAGTTTTGTTCCAGAAGTTTGCATGGAAACCTTCAAACTTTTTACAAAAAGGGCATGCACACTTAAGTCGAGAAAAATATTTATCTTCGTGAGGACTTCATCTTTCCATGGAGCAAATATTCGGAAGTCTAAATTACAACATAATATTTGTTAAGAATGTCGGAATAAAGCATGATTAATGAACTCGGTTTAAGCATACATAGCAGAAATATGCGGTGTTAGACAATTCCAAAACCGGTTCAAGCAACCGTTTTGATAGCTTCAATAAATTATTACAAGTAAACTCATTTGATTGAACAAATTTTCATTTTTCCACAAGAACCATTTTCAACCAAGCCAATTATAGAACAAATGAAGGATTGACCAATAGCGAAACATTTATTCGGATAACATGTTGATGATTCGAAAGCGATATAAATAGAGTATATTTTACCCGGTCATGACCGACCGATAGCACATAATCACCGGCTTGCGAGACCAAGTAATATATCGCCACGGCCGCGATAATGACTGAAGGAACCTTTTGTGATTGCCAATTGTCAAAGTCCACTCCGACATTTCTCCAAAGATGGAAAGATCCACCATACCCATGAGCTAGAATTGAATCTCCACCGGGCTCCAATGGCCACCATAAAACCCTAAAGCACAATGGCTCAATTCACCAACGAAACCACATTCATCCGGATACGTGGTTTTTCAGGTTGCCAAATCATCATGGTCTTATCCATAGAAGCAGATAAGATTGAATAAGGTTGATATACATCACTCCCTTCAGCCAGATAAACTTGGATGGAGGCTGCCATTGCCTTGAATATACCCAAGTCCTCATGTCCAATTAGTAAAGATTGTTGCTTTACCTTCATCCCTGCTCTAACAAGCAGTTCAGGGACACTTTCCTCCATATGGCTGGTTTCGAACATTTGGCTTCCGCAGTTGGATCGACAAATTGAGCTCATGAAGCGGTTGTTCGTGGAAAGATTGTGAACATGCAAAATGTCATCAATGTTAGGAACAATGAAGGCGTAACTCGCTTTTCATATGGCAGTTTCGGGAATATTTCTAATCTGGTGGAGCTCCTCATGACCGTTCCATCTATTGATCCGAACATCCGTGATATTAATGGCCTTACACCACTTGATCTCCTCCGCCCGGCCACGACCGATCTGCCTCATCGAAATTCTCGATTAAACAAATCATTTCAGCCGGAGGAATCTCCAATTGTTAAGAATATATGGCGAGGAGTGCTCTTGTTTCTCATCTTAAAATGCACGAGGGATGGAAGCGATCCCGGGACTTCCTTCGGATCCCCGACTTAGAAATATTCTTGTATTACGGTATCGAGACATCGAAGCATGTGGTGATCAAGGAAGTGCGAGTTGAGTTCATGCTCGGCGACATGAGTCACTCGACTCCATAAATAGCAAATATGCCTCCTCTAGTAGTAAAATGCCAAGTTCTATGAACAACGGCGCAAGGCGTTTCAAAATTCTCCTTCGATGGCCCACGGCAGAGAAGAGAAGAAATCTAATGGCATAAAGAAGTTGGGAGATGGAGATTCAGAGGGTTCATATAAGAGATCGAAAGTGATTTAGAGGAAGAAGAACCAAAGAATTACCAAAGGACCTTCAATCTCCTGTGCTTCAAAGATGGAAAAGAATCGGTTCTTATTCTTATTCTCTAATTAGACTTTTCCATTTCTGAACCTCTTATTAAATATCTTATTAAATAATGCAATTATTGCTAATTAAATGACATTAATAGTAATGCGTACAAATGAGAATGGCGTGGATTTGGTTTTCTAATATACTCCCACATGAAAAGACTGATTGGCCCTATTTAAAAGTGTTAAGCAATTGTTTTATTTAAGGACAATATTGGTACTGAAAATTTATAAACACATAAAAAAACAAAGTAGTCCTCATTAATAAATAGCTAGGCATCTACTTTTATTATTCATCAAGGGTATTATGCGTCAGAAAAATACCCGGATGAATTTAAGAGGCCACGATCATTATAGATATACTAGTAGTAGAGATATAAAGATGCAAATACCTCTCCATCCACCAGAAACATAGGCAAGACCTCATATATCTCTTCCCTCTCCTATTTGGTAAGTTTGTTCCTGAAAATCTGAAATCACTTTTGTATATAGGTGCCATTATATTGTGGGCGCAAAGTGTTGTGCTTTTCAGCACCCAATCGTAAAACATCAAACAGTGTGGGATCAAATATTCACGGTAAAATCCTAAGCTTAACATTGGAATAACACAATATATATTTGTTGTAGACTTAATTGCATGAGGCATGCCAGCAGGACACACATTGACACGCTAAAATACATAGGTAAAATTGAAAGTGTGTTCAATATTACTTAACATACAAGTAATTCTTATGGATGTATATTTTGATTCAAGTTCTATATATAAATATATATTTATTTTAGAAGTTTTTTTTTTAAAAATTCCAAATTAATTAAAACGGGAATCACACTTCTAAATTAAGACAACTATTAAAATGGGATCCCTCTTCCAATTAAAAAATAGGTTTTTAAAACATCCCTCTCCCAATTAAAAAACGGGGTTTTAAAATATAATTAAAATAATTTGTTAGAAAATTAAAATGGGTTTTTAAAACTTAATTAAAATAATTTGTTAGAAAATTAAAATGGGTTAGAGACGAAAATTGGAATCATGATTTGTTAAAAAATTTCTGTTGTATAATTATGATTGTTGAGCAAATTTTCAAAAAAGGCTATGGGTATGTACATGCCTATTTTCTAATATAATATATTTATTTTGAAATTTTTTTTCAAAAATTCCAAACCTTATATTAAACAAATTCAACAGGGAAAGTGGAAATGAGCTGAGGTTGAACCTTTCTCAAGTATAATTGTTTCGGGAGCCTATTTCTTCATGTTATTTAATTTACGAAGACTAATAGTTAGATTAATGGAGTACAGTGTGGGCAACATGGAGCTCACCAAGTGCCCCGTTTCTTGGTGCAAAAAAGAGCTTACGTCTCAAGCCATTTATACCCATGTCCAAACAGCCCACCAAAAGTCTATCGTTTGTCCTAACACCGACTACAACTATGTATCTTTCTCAAAGCAAAAAAGATCGAGAAGAGTCATATTGGTTACAACAGGGGAAATTCCGGCCCGTTAACATTTTCTATTAAAATTCTCCTCGAGTGTAATGTTTAAATCTATATTGTTATTTGTTTTTCTTGAAGTGGCATTGATAGAGTCAAAAAATCTTTTTATTTGTATTCTTATTTTTTTAAAAAAATATTTACTGACTAATACTCTTTTCTGTTTGACTTTCCCCGCCCTCTTTCTAGATCTAGTGGATGGAGTATTCGATTAATGATTCGGTCATAGTCACAACTTTGTAGTCCATCTTTGTGACCACATATGTGATCTATAAATGTACGTGATCATCGTATACTACACAATACACACACACACTAATAGGCGTACATAGAGATATTAAAAAATTAGCTACTCCCTAACCAAGTTGAGTACTACATACACTACTACACCAATGTTCATACATCGTTAATCTGCATCGCAATACGCAGTATTCACTTTTTTAACTAAGTTAACAATTGTATTATAGGAAGGAGTTAAAAAGGTTGGCTTAACTGAGGAAAACGCTCAGTTAAACATAGAAAATCTAAAATAGACTACATCGGGTGACTCCCAAACCTTCAGCCATTGAGGTCTCCCTTCATACAGAATTGGCTCTTGAGATTGTAATGAGGCAGCCTGCTTAGCTGCACTGTCGGCAGCGAAATTCGCTTCCCGCCAAGCATTTGAGAGGAAACAAAAGTTCAATCTTTGTTTGCAAGATTCCCATCTACGTTTAATGGCCTAAGGTAACTCGGATGAACCAAAGGTTGTGACCACAACAACCGAGTCTGACTCCACCCAAATCCTATCCCATCCTTTGTCTAAAGCCACTTCCACGCTTTCTATGATGGCCAGAACCTCAGCCATGTAACTGGTGTTGATTCATATACTCCTACATAGAACCTATAAAATGACACAGAAGCTATCTTTGTAAACAACCCCAAAACCAGCTATCCCCAGGTTACCTTGCTTGGGCAGATCCATCAACATTAATCTTTATAACGCCTGAGTCTGGAGCCTCCCAATAGCATTCCTTCACTTGTGAAGCTTTGGCAAGTCTAGGAGGAAGTCCCCATTTACTTAAGATGGTCGAATCTGTCCCACAACCGTGGCCTGCAGAAAGGTGAAAAGAGTAGTGCACCTGCTTCCTTACTTCTGTCTTACAAAAGTTAAGATTTTCTTTTTTGTTCTCAAACACCAGCAAGTTTCTATGTTTCGATATGGAGACCATTCCAGCGAATGTATCAGCTCGCCATAGATGTTTGATGATGGAAGTGTGACCTGTCTCCTTGTCTGGTGCATCTTTGAAGTTGTTGAAGTCATTTGAGAAGTTGAAAATGCCTGCCAGCCAAACCCAAATATCCCTTGCCAGTTTACACTCCCACACTATATGATTTAGATCCTCCTTGTTTGAGCACCCCATGTAACATTTAGACACCAATCTAATACCTTTGGATTGCAAACAAGAGTCGGTCGCAACACATTCATAGAGGAGTGTAAAGGAACGTTTTAGTTATCCCTTACAAATGTGGAGAAGGAGGAGAAGGGGATTAGAAATGGTAAAGACCAAGTTCATTGTTGAGCGAACTGCCTACGTATCTATCTCTCGATTTTGGGGGGAGAGAAGAATCAGGTTGGGTGTAGTTCATATGGGAGGTATTTATAGCTAGGGAAGGTGGATCTCTATCCCACACGTGTACTGACAACCACAAATGTAGGGTTGAGATTGAAAAGGAGTGTTGGAATGGTGTTGGTAGGAAGTTTGTAATGATGGGGAGTAGTTACAGTGGTTCGTAATTTACGGTAAGTGATTGAGTAAGTAAGGCTTTGGTAATGATTGCTTCTAGAAAATAGGTTGAGTCATGATATAGAACGATATGTGTGATGATGTGCGAGTCGATTTGTTCTAGAGCGATCTCGTAACTCGTGGACATGAGTTAATGATGTAGGTCATTCTGAAGGTAGTTCGAAGAACTAGGTCAGAGGTCGGTGTGGTATTTCCACTATGCTGAACACGTGCTTGATATTCTTGAATAAGAATACCACTCCCTCACACAGCTCTCAGTAGGTCGTGTTGTTCATTGAAGCGATCTGCTGAGAGAAAACAGTGGCGCGTGTTGAGCAAGGGTGAAGAAACGGACTAGCCTAAATGGAAATACCTGTCGTACTATGGAGGTCGACTCGTGTGGGAAGACGAACTGATGTGGAGTGATAGCTGGCATGTGAGAGAATCTTAGCAGTTGATGAGGAAATGTGTCACCATTTTTTTCGGAATTTTGAAAAGACAGGTCTTTGGTAGACGTGTGCGGGCTAGGGCTTAGGCTGTAATCATGACACATTGGGAACTAGAGGGGCGGTTACACAAAACCAATGCTGGCAATCTGACAAGCCATTTCTTGCTTCTCTTTCCAAAAAAACTTACTACATCAAGAACTTTCAGGTTAGTTTTCTGCCATTGTTGTTCTTCAACTCTCTGCTTTGTTCTTGCTTTTTGTTGTTGAGTTGTTAGGTCGTCTGTCTTGTTGCTTGTTGTGAGTTATAAGAGAAAGATGTCTGATTCAGATGATACGCGATCTAATGAGATTCACGAAGTTTCCCTGGTTTGGGATGATGTGGAGGAGGAGAAGGAGGAGTCAGTTAGTTGTGAGAGTGAAAATGGTGATGAGGATGAGGTTAGGGGTGGAGAAGATGATGCACAATCTGAATCTGTGGTTGCTGTAACTAGCACTTCATGTCGCGATGAGAGATCTTTGTCTAGTGGGCTACCTCCTAGAATTGTAGACAAACGTGCGCTGAGAGCGTTCAACGATCTGAGAAAGACTTACGGGATAAACGTAAGCGATCTGGAGATCCACGAACCAAGACAGGACATACAGGTCTTTAGTGATAAGTACAACCCACCGAATTACGGGGCTATAGTCTGTAAGGGGCAGTTGAGGGCTGGTATGAGGATACCGCTCTCGAAGCTGGCCTGTGCATTTTTGAATTTTTGTGGCAAAGTGCCCTGTCAGTTCGTGGGTAACACGTGGTGGTTGCTCAAGGTGTTCGACTTGTCGAATGTGAGCGGTGAATACCAGATAGAGGTCGCTGACATTATTGAGCACTACTCAGTAAAGTAATCTCATTCTCTTAACTTTAGCTTGCAAACATGAACAAGAAGATCAAGCGTTCTGGACGGTGTGAGTAATGAGTCTTGGGAAAAGAGACCGTTGCTATTAGTTGGGAACTTCTGTGCTAGAGGGTTTGGTGTGGAGAATAGGATGTGTGACTTTGCTGGTGGGTACCAGTATATTATTTGATTGTTTTGATGTTGCGTCTGTTGATTTTGTATTGAACCTGCTACTTTGTTGTGATGTTAGTTCACTGAACATTGGGCTATTTGTATAATCTATTATGGCCAGGCAACGTGGATGTACTAATGATGATAGGGGGTCGATGGAAGTATCTCCCCTTGTAATGTAGGAGATTGAATTCATAAATCGTTGCCGGTGTGACCGTGGCAAACGCAAGGTTGTTACCTCTGGTTCAAGGGACGCCAAACGTGCCAAAGTGGAGGGGAGTTGTACCTCTGGTTTGCGCGATATAGCGTTAAGGTCCCCTAGTTGCAGGGAAGGTCCCCTATGGCAGAGCTTGAAGGTGAAACGCTGGAGACGACACTGAAGACTATGGATTTGGCATGTTGTTTGGTGAGCTCCTTATTTGTACTGGTTTCTTGTTATTTGATTGGTGAATGTTAACATTAGTGTTTTCTTTGTAGTTCCTGGCTGGGTACGATAAGCTGAAGCAAACTATTTAACGTACTGATAATGTTGAAAGTGATGATGCTGAGCTGCTAAGGATGCGTACTGCCTGGGAAGTTGATAAGAAGAAGCTGAAAGTATTGACGAAAAAGCATCAGGACGCGTTGGATGAGAAAGCTGTTATGGTTAGTTCGATGATCGACCTGCCTGAAAACTGGCCTCTGTGACTGAGTACGCCAAGTATTGCCAAGGCGTAGCACGAAAAGCACAAAGAGGATATGATCGAGTTTGTGAAGAACATGCTTTGCTGGAGGAGATGTATTTTGAACTCAAGGAGGAGCAAGATCGTGAGGCTAAGGGTACCGCTGCACTTGCCGTACCGCGAGATGTGAGTAATGCTCCTTCCACCAGTGCCGCTCCTACTGATAAACATGTTGTTGCTGATGCTTGACTGTGATTGCTGGACTTTTCTGTGTATGCTAAATTTTTTTTGAATGTTTTGCTTGTTTGTTTCTCTATAAGAGATTAAAACCAAAGAACTGGTATCCTAGGCTTGCCTGGGCAGTTTACCTTTTTAGTACAGATACAGAACGAACTGGTTTCCACGCAAGTGGAAGTTCGATAATTCCAAAAGTTGTAAGGATACCGATCTGGATTTCTAGGTAGTCCCAGCAGATCGATGGATTCGTGAACTGGTTTCCTGAATTTGTTCAGGCAGTTCTCGTTATGGATGTTTATGGAACGCATTCCCTTTGCTTATGCTTATCTTCTTGTATCTATTGTTTTGATCACAATAAATAAGGTATGTAGTGGCTGAGAAGCCTAAGACTTAGCTTAGGGAGTCTTTGCTCGTAGAGAGTGTTCGCATCTACTTGATCCTAGAGTTGTAAATCCTCAACTAGTGGTAATTGGAGAGGCTAAGGAGCCTATGAGCTCAAGAGAGTGTGCAGCTTGCGGAGAGCGTGTTGCTCACTGAGTTGATCCTAGAGTTATAGGTCTTTAACTAGTGAGAATTGGAGAAGCTATGGAGCCTATGAGCTCAAGAGAGCGTGCTGCTCGCGGAGAGCGTGTTAGCTTAAGAAAGCATGTTGCTCACTGAGAGCGTTCTCACTGAGTTTATCCTAGAGTTATAGGTCCTCAACTAGTGAGAATTAGAGAGGTTATGGAGCCTATGAGCTCAAGAGAGCGTGCTGCTCGCGGAGAGTGTGTTAGCTTAAGAAAGTGTGTTGCTCACGGGGAGCATTCTCACTGAGTTGATCCTAAAGTTATAGGTCCTCAACTAGTGAGAATTGGAGAGGATATGGAGCCTATGAGCTCAAGAAAGCGTGATGCTCGTGGAGAGTGTGTTAGCTTAAGAAAGTGTATTGCTCACTGAGAGCGTTGAAACTCATGAGAGTGCTGAAATTTTGCGTGTACTGGTGGTGCTTTCAGTGCGAGTTCCATGTCTTGTTGAAGACATTGAACGGAGAAGGTTGTAATAATGAAGATAAGTAAATTATACCAAACTCTGTACTAAATAGAAATATGGATTGTAAAAATATCACACTTTTATTGATAAAATTTCTTTAACAAATAAGTGTTCCAAGGCCATGGTAATGGTTTCCCTTCTTGAGTTTTAATCCAGTACGCTCCATTGCCGACGACGCGTTTCACTATGTTCGGACCCTCCCATGTTGTTGCTAGTTTAGAGTCATCTTGAGTCTTTTTCAGAACTAGATCACCAGGTTGAAAGGATCGAGGATTGACTCGCTTGTTGTAGGACTTCTTTAGAGAGTGATGGTAAGATTCCACTCTGATGGCTGCCAAGTCACGACGTTCTTCCAGTAAGTCGACCTCCCGAGCTAGGACGGAGTCATTGTGTCTAGACTCGACGAGTTCTGACCTAGTCGTAGTGCCTGTTAGTTCAGTAAGAATAATGGCCTCTGTGTCATATCATAAGGAGAATGGCGACTTGCCTGTGCTAGAGCGAGCTGTAGTGCGGGGAGCCCACATAATGTTCTCTAATTGATTTGGCAATTGGTTCTTGTTCTTTTCAATCTTTTTCTTCAAATTCTCTAAGATTGCTTTGTTGCTAGCTTCTGCTTGGCCATTGCTTTGAGCATACTGGGGAGTGGAAAATGCATGAACGATCTTCCACTTGGCCAGAAACTCCTTGACTGTTTTTCCCTTGAACTGAGAACCGTTATTCATCACCAGTGTGTGTGGTAAGCCAAATCTGGTGATAATGTGTGTCTAGATGAAATTTTTGACGTGTGATTCTTTGACATGATGTAGGGGGATTACTTCGACCCACTTAGTAAAGTAATCAGTTGCGGCCAAGACGAACCGAAAGCTAGTGCTTTTTTGTGGGATGAATGGTCCCATGATATCCAAACCCCACATATGAAATGGCCAAGCGCTTGCAATGTTGATTAACTCGTGAGCTGGCTGGATGATATTATGGCCAAAGGTTTGGCATTTGATGCCCCTGAGCACATACTTTTTGGCATCGACCTGCATCTGTGGCCAAAAGTATCCCTGGGAGATCGCTTTATGAGCAAAAGAGCGACCTCCCGCATGGTTCCCGCATTCGCCCTCATGAATTTCTGCAAAAATCAACTGGCCTTGTTTTGGGCTTATGCACCTCAAATGAGGTCCGCCAGCAGACTTTCGGAATAATTTGTTGTTGATTAGGCAGTAACGACGTGCCTGATATTGAACTTGTTTGGCTTTGGTACGCTTTTCTGGGAGTATACTGTACTGGAAGCATTCTATAATGGGCTGCATCTATGTTTGACTCATCTGATCGTCAGAGAGTAGGCACAGGTTGCTGATTTCTAGGGCGTGTTCAACTTGGTAAATAGGTCGGTCAATTACTTCAATGAGTAACTGTCTAGGGGCGCAGTTCGGTGTTTGAGTAGCCAGGTAAGCTAAACTATCCACGGGCTAAACTATCCGCGTGACGATTATCATCACGCAAAAAGTGGTGTATGGTGGCTTTCTTGAAAGAAGGAAGTAATTGATAAACAACTTGAATGTATTTAGAAAAGTTACCTTCATGGGTAGTGTACTCTTTCGCAATCTGGCGAACAACCAGTTGTGAGTCATTAAAGACTTGAAGTCCTTGTACACCGAGCTGTAGCGCCATTCTAAGCCCCATGATGTGCTTCATACTCCACCTCGTTGTTGGAGGTCGCAAAATCTATGCGAACTGATTTCTCCATCATAGCTCCATCTGGGGACACTAAGACGACTCCGATTCCACTCCCTCTGGGGTTGCTAGAGCCATCCACGAAGAGAGACCAGATGGACTTGTCTTGCTTCTTCATGGATGGGATATCTGTTTCTGATTCCCAATTTAGGTCGTCGACAGGAAAATCTGCAACGACCTGTCCCTTCTGAGAAGTACGTGGGATGAACTTGATATGATATTCTCCTAGCTCTTCGGCCCATACTGCCATGTGAGTCGTCTTGTTTTCTTTAAGTAGGATCTTCTTTAATGGGAGGTCGGTGAGTACTTTGATTCGATGTGCTAGAAAATAAGGCCTGAACTTCCTTACAGATTATAACAATGCGAGTACTGCTCTTTCAATGTAAGAGTAGTTATTTTCAGCTGGTGTTAATGTCTTACTTATGAAGTAGATCAGCTTCTCTAAGTTGTTGTCCTCTTTGAAGAGAACCGAACCGATAGCAAAATCCGATACTGCTATATAATGCCCCAGCGTTTCCCCATCTGTTGGTTTTGCTAGGACTGGTGGTGTCGTCAGGTATTCTTTGAGGGTGGAGAACGCATGGTGGCACTGGTTGTTCCATGAAAACTGTTCGCCTTTTTAAAGAAGTTGCAGAAACGGTCGGCATTTGTCTGACGCCCTTGATATGAATCGGTTGAGTGATGCAACCATCCCTGATAGCTTCTGTATTTGCTTATTTGTCTTTGGATTGGGCATGTCCAAGAATGCTCGGATTTGGTTTGGGTTGGCTTCAATCCCTCGTTGGGATACCTGATACCCCAGAAACTTCCCAGAAGATGCTCCAAAAAGGCATTTTCTGGGTTCAGCTTCATCTGAGTTTGGCGTAATCTGGAGAATGCCTGCTCAAGGTGAGTGAGGTGGTCACCTGCTTTCTTGCTCTTGACGAGACCATGTCATTGATATAGACTTCCATGGTGTCCCCTAACATGTCCTGGAACATGTCAATGACGAGCCGTTGGTAGGTCGCACCTGCGTTCTTGAGGCCAAACGGGAGCACATTGTAGCAATAAATACCCTGTTCTGTAATGAATGATGTTTTCTCTTGATCTTCTTCAGCGAGTGAGATCTGGTTGTACCCACTACATGCACCCATAAATGACAGGAGCTCATGGCCACAGGTTTGGTCCACAAGTCGGTCGATTTTAGGTAGAGGGAAGCTATCTTTAGGTATTTCTTGGTTGACATTGGTGAAGTCAACGCAGAGGCGAACTGTGCCATTCTTCTTTGGAACTGCTACTATGTTAGCGATGCAGTCTGGGTAATCGACCTTCCGGATGAAACCGACTTGCTTGAGTTTGTCGACCACATCATTGATTGCTTTTTAGAATCTCAGGGATAACCTCCGAGGTCGCTGTCGAACTGGCTTAGCATTAGGATTGACATTTAACCTATGACATGCAACACTAGGATCTATACCAAGAACATCGATATACGACCAAGCGAAAATATCTTTATTTATGGATAAAAAGTTTACAAGCTGGGCCTTGAGTGTAGGGTCAAGGTTAGCCCCTACATAGACAAATTTAGGATCGTCCTCAGTTCCCAAGTTCACTCGCTCTTTTTCTACAGTCTGAACTGCTACTTTTGATGGTTGGGCGTCCTCTTGGGGACTGGTTTCTAGTGGTGATTGATCGATTTGAGGACTGGAGGTCTTGGCAGAAGTAGCTGAAGCGACCTCTGTGGTTACGACAATAGGGGCTGATACGACCTCTGTGGTCATGACAACAGGGGCTGGTGCGACCTCCGAAATTTGTACTGATGAACTGACAAGTGCTTAGACGACCTCTGGGGTCCTGACTGGAGGAGCAACTGGTGTTGGGGCGACCTTTGGGGTCATGACAGACGACTGGACTTTTTTGTTAGATCCCCCAGCGTTCTACTTTGGTGCTTTGGATCTAACCTCAGCGATTAAGTCCTTGGCCATCGTGTAGCTGGTAAGCTCATTCCTAGCGCTGATAAACGGATCAACGGCTTTGTTCGCAGAAAGGATCTGATTGTAGTGATAAGTCTCGAGTTGATTGCTGCGAAGCTCCATCATACCCCTAGGACCAGGGAAGCAGAGCACTTGGTGGAGTGTTAAGAGTATTGCTTGCATTTGGTGGATCCAGCGGCATCCTAGGATTGTATTATAGGACGATTGGATGTCTAGAACGCTGAAACGCGTATTGAAGCTAATTTTGTCTTCCCTGGATCCAACAAAAACTGGGAGTATGATATCACCTATTGGGTCGGCTTTTGAGCCATTGAACCCATAGAGAGAAGCTATTGGATTGATGAAGACCGATTTAGGCAAGTTCATCTCTTTGATGGTATGGTAGAACAAGATGTCACATGAACTACCAGGATCTTTCAGGGCACGTTTGACTGTCTAGTCGCTAATTTTGACATGGATAACTAGTGCATCATTGTGAGAGAGGCAAACTTTGTTGAGGTCAACTTCGGTGAAAGTTATATCCCCTGAACTACTACCTGAACTGCTTGGGGTAGGTGCGGCCTTTGAAGAGAACTGGTACACTTCTTGGAGGGTGATTACCCATAAAAACTCAACTAGATTACTCTAACTTCATTCTTACGGTATCAATTATTTATTTCCTACTCTCACATAAATATTCATGCAATATATAGAGTACGTAATCGTTCCACTCTTAAACTAGCAAGACATAAATGAATTCAATTAATCAAACACAAGGAACAATGGTGAGAGTAATGTGTGATGTAAAATTTCTATTCTACAATTATACTATAGATTCAAATAAATCTAAATTAACTAAACTAATAGAAATAAGGTTTTTGATAACAGAGAAAGTATAGAGAAGAGTGATCAATCCACCTAATAACTACTTTCATGCAATAATCGAATTATTCATTGAAAAGATATCGTATTTAGGTTTTCACGCAACGATTCAACCTAAAGCCTCAACCTTTATCATCCCTAGCAACAACCTACATCTCTATAGTCATTATTACTAGCATGTAAGATTATTACAACCAAGTCTCTCGACTTAATTACAACAATCCCTAGTTTAATTTATCATATGCTTATTTTGGAAGTCATACAATAAACAAACCTCGTTGAAATACATACACAATTAAATAATTCTACTAAGCAATTTATTCCTCATTAGGTTTCATAATCACTCCCTCTAATGGGGGGATTAGCCTAATATCATTGGATTAATTAAACTAAAATAATGAAAGGAAAACATAATTTAAATTAAACTAAACTTGATTAAACAAATAGAAAAAGTCATTATTGAATAAGTATTAGACTTTATTAATCTATTTGAATAATAACAATAATAATTCAAAATGAATTAAAACTAAAATTAAAACTAATTTAGAACTAAGATTATGAATAACTACTTATCAAATTAAAACAAACTAATTAATTGAATGTAAAAAAACTAGATCTAAAACAAGTTATTGGAACTAATTAATGGAGTCTAACCTACTTTTCTAATCTAAATCTAGGTAATCTTAAGAGTTAAGTCTTCTCCATACAAATGGAGGAGACTAGATCCACTTTTTCGTGCATGGGCTGAGGAGCCATGTTTTGGGTCGGAAAATCGAGCCCAAACCCCAATTTCTTCAGTCCACAGAGGCCTTTTCAGTTGGATTTGACTTCCACAGATTTTTTGCCCACTTATGCTCCTCTGATTGGGTCAAGGCTTAAACCATTGGAAAGCTCCTTCCGAGCCGGTCGTTTTGACATAAGGTAGGCCCAATTCCGAGGTCTGAGTCCAAAGATACGGCCTTCGGAAGTTCTGCTGACTTTTATGCGCTGTTTCTGCCGCGTTGACATTGACTTTTCAGCTTTGACCGGGCTTTAAAAAGGCTTTTTCTCCTTGAATCTTGGATTTTATCATAAAACTTCTTAGCAACCAACCCTTGCTCCTTTATCTCGCAAAAGGGATGCATTTCTACACATATTCGACTCCATTGCCTGAAATACACAAAAACACGATAACAGTACTAACTCTTACTTATTAATCACATAATTGGTCTAAAGAAATATTGTTAAAAGGGTTAAAACTATAGTTTTGGGCTCTTATCAAACCACCCCCAAACAGCATTTTGCTTGTCCTCAAGCAAATATGAGAAATTAGAATAAGTGACCAAAAATGGAGTTCTAACTAATCTCGTTTCGCCGAGTGCGATTGCATTGACCATATGCAACAAGACCTTAAACCACTAGGAATTCCTTAGTGGACAAGTTATAGCCTCATGAGAGTTTTCCAGTGAAGGTACTCACAAACTTCATCTATACTACAATGACTAAGAAATAAAACTATTGTTTCCTCATTTATGTCTCAATGATCTATACATCTCACTAGTATTTAAACAAGAATGATCATTCTAAAACTTAAACTAATACATGCATAATAATCAAATCATCTTAAGATAAACAACTATACAATGAACTATGATATGAAATGCAATTGCAGGTCCGTTTCTGAAACTTTTAGGTAGTGTGCCTAAGTAGGTTCTCACAAGGAATGTGTCAAAACACATAACACTCTGATTTTTTCACTCAAGTTTGCTAACTCCAATGTGCAGTGGGCACACATTTCCTCACAATCTCAATGACAATCCAAGGAAGCCAAGGTCAATCAAACACATCTACCACTTACTATCACACCAACCTATTCCTAATTGAGCTAGAGGTCTTTATTAGGTGATACGGGGCGTATGTATTGGTTAAAGAATAAAGGAAATGGATATTCAAAAAGACAAGTCTGAGAAAATAGGGTCTTCATATTATGTAACTAGAGAAAACCTTGTTCTTTTGCTTCTACACTTTGTTTCCATCCTTAGCCTTTTTATTTTGGCTTTTTGACTATTTTTATTCTATTTTTTGAGTTTTTATTTTATTTCTATTTATTTTTTTACTTTTCTTTTCTTTTCTTTGGATGGAAACTTCTTTTCTTTTTCTTTTCTGAAGCAACTAACTAATTTTTGTTTACACAGGTTTTTCTCTTTTCTTTTCTTCATTCATCCTATTTCTCATACTTATCTAGATAGGTAGGCTGATTTTATTTTTTATTTTATTTTATTGGGTAAAAGATTTGTGGTTTGTGAACAAGCTAATAAAAGGCTCAGTGGGGGTGACTAGCGGATAATAAATTTCATATAGGTGTGAATTTCTGGCTATATCGACCCAAAGAGGGTCTAAATTCTCGCTTAGGATATGGTGTGGTGATCAAGCAAGTGGATGTGTGATTTCTCTACTCGGAATTGACTTCTTCCTTGTGTCATCACTCATATATTTCACTCTTATGAGACTTTTAGGCTAGATGCTCACAGGATATGTATTAAGTACTCTAACCTAGGTCTCAGAAAAATATTGCCAAGTACAATCAAAGATGCTCATGCAAAATGTTCATGAAAAGATGAGATAACTATTACCTATATATTAATCTATGTTTCAAAAATTAAATCCTAATTCAAGTACTACGTGAGATTTCTAAAAGTGCGTAATTTAGATCCTAAAAGTGCCTAATATTTGCAAATATTTTTATCCCACCCCCAAATAATCGAACGCTTTGTCCTCAAAGTGTAAATAGATAAGGAAAGAATTTACCATAGAAACATGGCAAAAATTGGCAGTACATGTAATAAAAATATTGTAAAAATGATATGATAACATGAAGCATAATTAAACTGTTACGTACTAACTAACACAAACTCTACTGGAGTAAACATGACAAACAAAGGGTGGCAAAAAGATTTGAAATGAAATACCAAAATACGTCACCCCCAAACAAAATAGGAAAACTCTTTTTAAGTTTGAAATTTTTTGTTTGGCCTATACTCCAGAAAGTTGGTATTGTACAAAAACTTGGGTCTTTTAAAGTCAGATTCCCTAGACTTAATGTGATATATATGTATTAACATGTAGTTTCTCATATATCAATAATCTAAATAATTATGGATCTTTCCATAAATAGTTAACACAGAATGCACCATCAAACAGAATTAAGCACCAAGATATCCTATGACATGGCTTAGTAGAATGGGAGTGAATTTTGATAGATCTAGAACCTAATCGAGCATAAAGTTTATTCTTTTTCTTTGAACGAAAAGGTGTCCAAGTGAATGATCGTGAGAAAATGGATGGTTGTGGAAGATATATAGGGTATGGATAAGTTTTAGATTGAAGGAATGGAAAAAATGAATGCATGGTTTTAGCATAAAACTTATTGGTGGCATGGGTTGGTATTAGCACACATCTGAAAATGAAGGTATCAGGTGGCTCTTTAGGTTGTTCTTAAGAGGGTGGATCATCACAGGCTCTTAGAAACTCATCGAATTCCTTATCTAGGTTGTTCGCATCCAATAATTATGGTATTCATCTCCATCTTTGAGGAATTCATCTATCTCGTCTATTGTGAGGTTTACTCCATCTCTTGTAGGGTCGAAAGGCAGGGTGGAAAATTCTTTCGCTAGTTCAGTTATGTTCAAGGAGTCAAAATTATGATATTTGTCTTCTTTCAGAAGCACTAATGTGATATACAAAACTCTCAATAGACTTAACTTCACCTTCTACAGGAAAACCTAGTTGTCTCTGCTTTTGTCTAAACATGTTAACTTCCACAAAAAGATTTCCAAAAGAAAGAGTCATTGAGCCATCCCAACAATTGATTTGGGCATTGGCGGTTGCCAAGAAAGGACGCCCTAAAATGATGGGAATGGAATCATGAGCAACTTCTGTGTCGAGAATAACAAAGTTGGCTGGATAGTAAAAATCCTGAACTTTAACGAGAATGTTTTCAACTACACCTTTGGGATACTTAATAGAACGATCGGCTAACTGCAAAGTCATTTTGGTTGGTTGAAGTTTTGTTAGACCTAGTTGTTTATATAAATAAAAAGGGAGTAAGTTAACACTTGCTCCCAGGTCTAATAAAACAGTTGTTATGAAGGTATCAACCTAAGGTGCATTGTATAGTAGGACGACCAGGGTCCTTGTACTTAACAATTCCGTTATGTTCAGATAAAGAGGGATATTGTTTAGTTAAGAAGGCTTTATTAGATATGTTGGTTTTCCTTTTCTTGGTGCACAACTCTTTTAAAAACTTAGCGTGTCCAGGTAGACTTTTTATAGCATCTAGAAAAGGTAGGTTTATAGTCAGATTTTTAAACACTTCCTTAATCTCATCAAAATTCTCGTCTTTTTTAAACACAGCTAGTCTCTCGGGATACGGTGTTTTACCTCTATATTTAGCATAAGGTTCCAAAGTATTATTAGTCTTTGCTTTATCTTTAGCCGTTTTCCATCTAGGTGCCCATATTGGAACCTCTACAGGTGTTCTATGACAGTATTCGATATGGTTTTATTTTCAGTTTCTGTTTGCGGGTGGTCTTTAGGCATAATTACTTTGTTATCAACTACTTTCCCTGAACGAAGGGTAGTGACTGCCTGTAGGTCCCCTGGGGTTATATTACCATTACACTGAATACTTTTTATTTCAAATGTGGTGTTTGTTAACTTAAAATTAGGCACTGTTTGACCTGGAAACACGCCTGTTTGTTTATTATTTTGGTTAGGAGACATGTCAATAACCTTTTGGCACAAAGACTGCATCATTTGCATCGTTTGTTTCATCATATTAGAGTTTTGATCATGCTGATATTTCATCAAGTTGGAGTTTTGTTGCATAATTTGATTTTGTTTCTCTAACAGGGTAACTACTATTTCCTTTGTAGATGGTTGAACTGGAATTAGGGCTTGTTGAGTGTAGGGCTGGAAATGGAGCGGGTTTGGGTCGGATCAGACTATATCCATGCCCAGATCCATTTTTTCAATACAAAACCAGATCCGGATCCATGACCCGAATGGATCCAAAATGGCATACCATATCCGAACCATTTATGTAAATGGGATAATCGGATCCGACCCGACCCGACCCGAATTGCGAACCACAAGTTCTCAATCACCCACGTGTCTACAAACAAGAGAGACCTATTATTATTTGGAAGATATATTAACAAAATTTTATATTTTGGATTCGGATCTAGGAGGATCCGAACCGTTTAGAGTAAAACCATATTTGAATCCGAATTAAAAATGGATAATCCATATCCGACCCATTTTCTTATTCGGACTCATTATTAAGGTCCAAACCCGTTGAAATGGGTTTGGATCGGGTCGGATTCGGGTCAAAACCCGCACCATTTCCAGCCCTAGTTGAGCGTTCATGTCTTGATGTTGATAGTTCTGGGTCATGGGTACGAAACCTCTATTTTGATTACCTAAGTTCCCTTGCCCTTGATGTTGAGTTAACTGGTTGAAATTTGATGGTTGTGGTGGTGGTTATGCATAAACAAGAGGACAATAGAAGTCGGAATGCTCAAGACTAAAACAAACATTACAACGAGTAGATTTAATGTTCATGACTGGAGTGGGTTGTTGTTGAATAGAGATGGCATCTACCTATTTAGTGAGGGTATCGATAAGAGTTTTAAGCTCGGAATCAGGTTTAACCTCAAAAGAAGAAGGAGTGGAGCGGGAAAAGTCGTTACCTCCCCAATTGTTGTTCCTCTTAGATTGATCTTCTAAGAATGTATAAGCTTCCAAGGCTCCTTTACTAAGAAAACTACCCCCAGTCATGATATCTAGAACCTCCTTATTATGATGTAAAATCCCCTTGAAGAAGGCACGAACAAGCGTGTCCTTCGCAAGATTATGATGCGGGCATTCAATGAGAAGATCAGTGAAACAATCCCAGGCCTCTGAAAAGGATTTATGAGGATTTTGGCGGATGAAATGAATCTTTTGAAGCATTTCATCTGTCTTCAGTGGTGGGTAAAACTGTTCCATGAACAATTGAACAAGATTAGCCCATGAGTCCATAGAGTTTGGCATTTGGGCAGTTAACCAAGAAGTCGCCTTGTCGGCTAGGGTGAAAGGAAACACCCTAAGTTTAACTTGATCCAGACTTACGCTAGAATGATGGAATGTAGTGAGAACTTGCTCTATCCTACGTATATGCTGGTAAAGCTTCTCGTGGTCTAAACCATGAAAAACCGGTAACAAGTTAAATATATTAGGGGGAATTTGAAAATCCCCCACTAGGTCTGCAAGAACGATGCATGACTTAGGGCTATTGTTTAGGGCTTTATAAAAATTAGGGAGAGGAGTCTCTTGTTCTTTAGCCATTGATGCAGGTGTAGTGTGCGAAATTCTAGATAAGCGTGTGGTATTTATGTCTACGAAAAACAAGCCTGATTATACTAGAATTATTAAACTAGAATTAAAACTCCTCTGATAGAAGAGGTGAGGAGTGGAAAAAGGAGTACCTTAATGCCTCCTTGCTACACGTTTGAATAGCGTCTTGTATACGCGATCTCAGTGTTTGTAAGATGTTAGAAACACTGAATAACTTGAAGAAATAAAAATTTGGACTGACCTGTGAAAATCGGGCTGCTCCAGAAGAGGGCGCGGGGCGCACTCTGGTTCAGCCTTGGGAGGGCATGGGTCGCGCTCAGGTCAAACTTGAGTTCCAGGCGCTTGAGCGTGGGGGGCGCTCGAACTTTGCCTTGATTGGGCGCGGGGAGCGCTCAACCTTGAATGATGTCCAATGTTTTAGGCGCGGGTCGCGCTAAAAAATAGGCTATCTAGGGCACGGAGAGCGCTCCAAAAAATTTGAAAATTTTATAGTAGTTTGCTAAGACGTCTATCAAGTAGCCTGTAAAATTTCAGATTAATCGGAGCTATGAAAGTTTTTCTACTGCCCTTCAAAGTTTGTGAAACAGTTTTCGTAGACAATACAAACAACTGAATGGTTAACCAATCAAAACAGAGACAAAAATCGCCAAAAGTTTACTGGAGACTTCTGACAGATCATGGGTATTCTTATAAAAATTTTAGAGCAATTGTAATTTTACAAACCCTCCTTATCGGCTGTTGTTCCAGAAATTAAGTGTTTACAAAACTGGAGAAACACACTGGAAACACTCCACTAGTTAGGAGCTCAAAACAAATCAAAAACTCATAAAATTGTTACTGAAAACTCCTGACTTAGGATAGATACTCCCGTAAAAAGTTTAGAATTTTTGGAACTGCCTAAGTAACCTTACTCGTCTATTTTTCAAGAACTTACGGTTTGAAAACTGAAATACAGCAATGTAAATATCGTATTTGTTCACAAAGTAAAACAATTAGGAAAATTCTGAAAATATTCCAGTAAATCAATAACACCTTAAATATTATACCTAAAAAGTTTCCGAATTTCCGAAAATTTAAAAATACCTTTACCGCAGTATTCGTTGCTGTGATTCCACAGACACAAGGGTGGGCGGGCGCGCTCTGTGCTTAAAACAGTGAACAGTAACGAAAATATGAGAAAAAAGAAAGAAAAATGAAAAGGGTGGGTGGGTAGAGAATGGGGGTTGCCCGTTGAATTTAAGAAATTGAATTCTTGTCTTGAACGGGACTAAGATGGCAGTGGCGCCATTTGATAACCTGTAAAAACTCAACTAGATTACTCTAACTTCATTCTTACGGTATCAATTATTTATTTCCTACTCTCACATATATATTCATGCAATATATAGAGAACGGAATCGTTCCACTCTTAAACTAGCAAGACATAAGTGAATTCAATTAATCAAACACAAAGAACAATGGTGAGAGTAATGTGTGATGTGAAATTTCTATTCTACGATTATACTATAGATTCAAATAAATCTAAATTAACTAAACTAATAGAAATAGGGTTTTTGATAACAGAGAAAGTATAGAGAAGAGTGATCAATCCACTGAATAACTAGTTTCATGCAATAATCGAATTATTCATTGAAACGATATCGTATTTGGGTTTTTATGCAACGATTCAACCTAAAGCCTCAACCTTTATCATCCCTAGCAACAAAATACATCTCTATAGTCATTATTACTAGCATGTAGGATTATTACAACAAAGTCTCTCGACTTAATTACAACAATCCCTAGTTTAATTTATCATATGCTTATTTTGGAAGTCATACAATAAACTAAACTCGTTGAAATACATACACAATTAAATAATTCTACTAAGCAATCTATTCCTCATTAGGTTTCATAATCACTCCCTCTAATAGAGGGATTAGCCTAATATCATTGGATTAAGTAAACTAAAATAATGAAAGAAAAATATAATATAATGTAAATTAAACTAAACTTAATTAAACAAATAGAACAAGTCATTATTGAATAAGTATTAAACTCAATTAATCTATTTGAATAATAACAATAATAATTCAAAATGAATTAAAACTAAAATTAAAACTAATTTAGAACTAAGATTATGAATAACTTCTTATCAAATTAAAACAAACTAATTAATTGAATGTAAAAAAACTAGATCTAAAACAATTTATTGGAACTAATTAATAGAGTCTAACCTACTTTTTCTAATCTAGATCTAGGTAATCTTAAGAATTAAGTCTTCTCCATATAAATGGAGGAGACCAGATCCACTTTTTCGAGCATGGGCTGAGGAGCCATGTTTTGGGCCGAAAAATCGAGCCCAAACCCCAATTTCTTTAGCCCACGGAGGCCTTTTTAGTTGGATTTGACTTCCATGGACGTTTATTCCACTTCTTCTCCTCTGATTGGTTTAAGGCTTAAACCATTGGAAAGCTCCTTTTGAGCCGGTCGTTTTGACATAAGGTAGGCCCAATTCCGAGGTCTGACTCCAAAGATACGGCCTTCGGAAGTTCTATTGACTTTTATGCGCTGTTTATGCCCGCGTTGACTTTGACTTTTCATCTTTGACTGGGCTTTAAAAAGGCTTTTTCTCCTTGAATCTTGGCCTTTTATCCTAGAACTTTTTAGCAACCAACCCTTGCTCCTTTATCTCACAAAAGGGATGCATTTCTGCACATATTCGACTCCAATGCAAAAATACACAAAACACGATACAATGATTACTAACTCTTATTTATTAATCACATAATTGGTCTAAAACAATATTGTTAAAGGGGTTAAAACTACAATTTTGGGCTCTTATCAGAGGGCACCTACGCACGTCCTTTTTTCTCTAGAGGATGAAACAGAATCATCTTGGAAAGTAATCATATCTATGGTTCTGTCATTATCTCCGTCTGACGAATGTTGCCAACGTTCATGACTAGAATGGTCTTTGGGGCGCCCTCTGCTACGAGAGTGAGGTTGGACACTGTGGCGATTATGGCAGGGTGGAGATCTACTTTACACCCTGCGAGCCATGAACTTATGGGGCAGATTTCCATCAGCGATGTTGGTGTATTGCTTGATATGTCCTGATTTGATGAGGTCTTGGAAGTAATCCTTGAGCCCCCAGCACGCATCAGTCTCATGACATTTGGCTCGGTGAAAGGCACAATAAGGCTTGCCAGGTCGATCTTCTGGCTGTCGTACATCAGGTCGGTAATATGCGGCTTTCTTGATCTTGTCCAGTATGTAACTGGGAGATCGTGTGAGAACAGCGAACTCGCGGTTATTGTTCGTTATGTTCCCCAACTTCCATTCTTGCTATCGAGGTCGCTTTTTGGAGGGTGGGGCATCATCGGATATTGCTGCTACCTCTTGTTCTTCTGATAGGCCTTGACGCTTCAGGCCTTCCTGTAACTTAATGTACTTGTCTACTCGAGGGTATAGCTCGGATAACGTTTCTGGACGTTCTTTCATCAGCGATCTGGAGAGTGTCGTGTGATGTAAATGGCTGGCGTTGGAGAATGCCAATGTGGTGAATGACTCTTTGAGACCGCTTTCCATGCATAGTAGTTCGGTTTTGAACCGACCTAGAAATTCACAAATGGTTTCATTTTCGCCAAGTGAGAGCTACAATAGTGAATCAAGATCAGCTTTTTTACGCCTATTGTGGACGTACTGGCTAGCAAACAAATCGGTGAGTTGCTCGAAGGTCTTTATCGAGTCTGGCTCGAGTGAAAAAACCAATTGAGCGCGCCATCTTTGAGACTGGCAGGAAACAAACGACAATGAAGATGGTAGAACTCCGGCGCACTATAAAGTGCAAGGCTTTGAATGTAGCGTGCCACGTGTTGACCAGGACACGTGCTACCGTCGTACATTGGAAAACGTGGTTGGATGAAATCTGGCGGAGAAGCTCTGCTAAGTACCTCAGCAGCGAACGGGGACGCGCGGTATGTCTTCAGCATCTTTTGAACGATCTGGGTGGCGTCTTTCTTAACTGCACTTTGATCGATCCTTTGTGACAGTTCGTTAATCTGTTAATTAACCTCGTTGATACCGTCCTCTGCTATGGCACCTGGTGGATTTTGCGTGTCCACTTGCGCACGCAACGTAACATTCTCCTACCTGAGCAAGGTAATTTGCTCGTTCATTGTACCTAACTGACCTGCTAGACTATGGATTTGAGCTTCGAGGTTTGCCATGCTTCGTGGGCTTGAGTATTTTTCTTTTTGGTTTTAGGATTTGTAAAGTGGTTTCTTAAGAAATCGAGACCATAGACGGCAACAATATAAAGGAGCGTTTTAGTTATCCCTTACAAATGTGGAGAAGGAGGAGAAGGGGATTAGAAATAGTAAAGACCGAGTTCGTTGTTGAGCGAGCTGCCTACGTATCTATCTCTTAATTCTGGGGGGAGAGAAGAATCAGGTCTGGCGTAGTTCATATGGGAGGTATTTATAGCTAGGGAAGGTGGATCTCTATCCTACACGTGTACTGACAACCACAAATGTAGGGTTGAGATTGAGAAAGAGTGTTGGAATGGTGTTGGTAGGAAGTTTGTAATGATGGGGAGTAGTTACAGTGGTTCGTAATTTGCGGTAAGTGATTGAGTAAGTAAGGCTTTGGTAATGATTGCTTCTAGAAGATAGGTTGAGTCATGATATAGAACGATCTGTGTGATGATGTGTGAGTCGATTTGTTCTAGAGCGATCTCATAACTCGTGGACATGAGTTAATGATGTAGGTCGTTCTGAAGGTAGTTCAAAGAACTAGGTCAGAGGTCAGTGTGGTATTTCCACTATGTTGAACACCTGCTTGATATTCCTGAATGAGAATACCACTCCCTCACAAGGAGTTTCCATGCCGTCGCTACAACTTTAGAATTAATATAATTATTCCAGATGTCCTTGTGCCGCCACACTATTGATCTTTCCTTTCTAATGTTCTCATAAGCTAATTTAACTGTGAATTACCCCTTCATGTCAGGGGGGCACATTTTGTAGTCCACCTGCCTAGTGTGTATCTTGGGGGAGCATGCATTGAATAAGAAATGCCAGCTACTTGCAAGAGATGTTGAAGTTGTGATGGTATACACCAGTCCCCATTTCTAATGATGCTACTCAACTTCAGTATGCACCATTTCAGCTGTTTAGAGGTAAACTATAGACCGTGTTTGATTGAACATACACCGCTCCAATTTTCTCTCCAGAGGTCAATGGACTCCCCATCTCCAATGACCCAACATGATTTATTAAGAACTTCATTCATTCAAAGCAATTCTCAAACTAGGCCAGGTGGTGGACTTCGAATAATAAGAAATCAACTCCCCATCTCTTGTGAAGTATTTACTCTTCATGAACATACCAAACTCTTCATATTTTGTTAAAATGTGCCATGCCAATTTCATTAGAAGTGAAATTAACATCTCTCAAATACCTAGGATTGCCTCTTACGCATCTAGGTTGGGTGCAAGAGATTGCTTACCTCTTATACACGGGCCGACCCAGAATTTCAACTCTCTCCGGGCTAAACAATGATAGCCAGTCTTAAACGAAAAAAATAATAGACACATTCCAAAGAAACAACTGAAACACCAAAATTCACAAGTAACCAAATATATACACTAATTCATCAAAATATCTGGTCAAGTTCAACTACAAATCTATTTAAAAAGAGAAACTACTTAAACGGTATTTTACGGGTCTTGCGGGCGTCAAAATCATCTATTACCAAATCTAGATCAATAACATTAGCAAAATCTCTTTCAATGTAGATGACCATTGAATCTGCAAGAAACTCATCCTCCATCTTGTTTTGAAGCTGTGTTTTGATAAGTTTTATGGCTGAGAACGCCCTTTCTGTAGTTGTTGTAGATATGGGAAACAAACCAATCTATCAATCGAGTGGTAGGACTTCGACTTTCCAGTTTCAACTAATCTTTTACATAGCTTAGACACCGGCCGTGGACATATTATAGAAAACCAAATTACGACAAACATCAATCTCATAATGCTGCAGTTGAGTTCTTAATATAAATAACTCTTGATCACTGAAATCTCGAAAGTAAAATCTCTCAGCAAGATTACAAATATCATCAATCTTAAATGATTTGAAAGAATCTTTAACTAAGAGTAAAAAGCTATATTGTTTCCTCAGTGAATCTACTTTTCAACTCCATTAACTGAAAATCTATGGCACTGTTATATATATCAACGTGATACCAATGCTCAAACGTTATGCAATCATGTTATTGACAAGAACTACCCATGCCTATCGTATAACGTGCATCCATATTAGGCATATCAATATTATTCTTCTTGCAAAACAAGTCAACTTCACAAAAAAAAGTGCTCCAACCATCGTCTCTCAGGTTTTGAAGGAGTACTTTTGTGGTGGAGACTAGATGCATAGCATTAATAATGTCTTGAGATTGATCTTGCAGAGCTTTGCAAAGTATGTCAGTGATTCCCATAGTCTTACGTAGCAAATGTAACATGAAAACAAACTTAAACGATCTAAGTGCAATAAGAGCACCCTTAGCTTCCCTTCGGTTATAATTAGTTGATCTGTTTTTTGTGTTGTCCTTAAGAACACGAGAAAGTGCACTAAATGAAACTATCAAACTCTTTACATATTGAAAATGGGAGCTCTAACGAGTAGACCCATCTCTCTACAATGTCATAATCTGATTCTCCCCCCTTCCTGTCTCCAGTTCACCACAATCAATCAATTTTTGAATTTCTTCGACTTGAACAACTAGTAACTCAGCTTGGCGCTTAGGAGAAGCCTTAAAATAATTGACAATTGTGCCTAACTTTGAAAAAAACAACCAATGCTAATTGTATATGATGAGCGAAACAATGCATGTAATACGCACTAGAGCACTCCTTAAGAAATAAAGCTTGCAATCCATTCCAAGCAGCCCACATGTTTCTAGCACCATCATACCCTTGACCCCTCATATCATCAACAAAGAGATTGTTTCGAACAAGAATATCACATATTTCATTCTTGAGGGTTTGTGAACAAGTGTCATCAACGCAGACAACATCTAAAAACCGTTCACGTACAAAACCATCATAGTCGACAAATCTTAATACAAGAGCCATTTGTTCTTTATTTGGAACATCTTGTGATTTATCAACAAGAATACAAAACTTAGTATCTCCAACTTCCTCGCGAATCTTACACCTTACATGCACTAATAATATTCAAAAGCTCTTTTTGAATATTCAGAGAAGTATATGTGGCTTTTTCGGAAGCATTATTTGAAACACGATCAATATCAGGATCCAATTCAGCTAAGAACTAAATAAATTCAAGAAAGTTTCTACAATTACTTGACTTGATTGATTCATCATATCCTCTAAGTGCACAACCTTGTAATACAAGCCATCGGAAAGTCTGTAAAATAGTTTTCAACATAAACCTATTTTTCACTACCTCCTATTTGTATTGGGCATTTAAAAGATTACCAATATGCCGAGATGAATTCACTAGATCCTCACAAGAAGCTACAACAGACATATGAGCGGAACAAGGGCCTCCAACATGTTGCAAAAATGCACATTTACTCCACAATGAACTCCCTTCCAACTTCAAAATCCATTAACTACAAAATTAGAACATCTATAACTAAAGACAAAGCAAGGAAAACAAAAAACACTATCTTTTTCTTCAGAATATTCTAGCCAAGGAAAATTGTCAAACCAATGACTATTAAAATACCGGTTTTGTTTTTCATCAACGGTGGGTGGATATTCGTCGAGTATATAGAATGAAGTGGCCCTAATGTGACATAAGCTTGTCGGATCTCGTCATGCTGATTAATAGGATATTCACTTATTTGACGGCATAACCTGGATCATGTACCAAAGAACTAGTAACACTGGTTTTGCTAGATTCAATCACTTGAGAGTTAGGACAAACTTGTTTAATGGGTTCAATCCCTTGAGGATTGGGACGAAGTTGTTCAATGGGCTCAACTCTTTGGAGCTTTGAACGACCTTGATCATCCTTTTCAATAGTTCTAGCAACATTGGATGTCTTGGTTTCTTTTGGTTTAAAGAATGAATCTATGTTTAGCACTCCCTTTGACATTTTAGACGTCTGGAACAACATTAAAATAAAAAAGTAAAAAAACTCACACACTTTGATTCTAACAAGCACCAAAATTCAAATCCAAATAAGAAAAATAGTATATCTCGACACAATGACACATTAACAGATAACATACAAAATTTGACAACCAGCGAACCATATCAACATTTCAATTTTCAAACAACAATTTTTACATATCTAAAACCTACATTCCACCAAATCAAGCAATACAATTTAAAAAAAAAAAAAAACCAAAATCATTTCTTTCCACAATTTCACAAATCCACAATAAACAGACTAGCTTACACTAAAAAACTCACCTCCTAAAATTGTATGCTTCTTCCTCAGTTAGCTGACCACCAAACAAATAAACAACACTTTACTAATCTTATCAAATGGCTACAAATAATCAAAACCAAAAACCAATTAACCTTCAACATTTCATATTTTAAAAAACAAAGGAAAAGAAAAAAAAAACATATATAATAAATTACCCAAGGAGAACGAATAGTAAAATGAGTGAAGAATGTGGATTAGAATTAGGCAATTAGAGTTATTAGTGAGGAATGAAGAATCAAGACTTCAAGAATCAAGAGATATCGCTGAGTTGTTCGTTTGTTTATCGACTGTATTTCTATTCTTTTGTTTGTCGCTAGTTTCTTCTGTTTATCGCTGAGCTGGGCTTTAGACACATTATACATACTAATTTTTTTTTTGACCCAAACGAACCTCGAGCTGAAGCCTGGTGCAGCCCTCTCCTGGATCCACCCCTGCTCTCATAGATTAAATTACAAGCAAGATTTCTGTTTGGAAAAATCGTTTTCTTTCCTATGCTGGGAGATTACAGCTTATACAGTCAGTTATCTCTTCATTCCAAACTTACTGCGCCAAGGCCTTTATTTTGCCAGTAGATGTATGGAAGAAAATCTCCAAGATCAGCAACAAGTTTCTTTGGGCAGGTCTAGGACAAGGAAATAAAATGCACAAGGCTAGCCATGAGACACTGAGAATGAGCAAGCAAGAAGGTGGACTGAGCATAGTTGATCCTATTGTTTCGAATAAAGCATCCTACTATGGACTTATCTTTAAAGTAGCCTCCAAGGATGAGACACCATGGGTATAATGGACGTGGGCCTACCAGTTGAGAGGTAGAAATTTTTGGACTATGCACACCCTAACTGACTGTTCTTAGGTTTGGAAAAAGGTGCTAGAGCACAAAAAGGATGCCCAAAAACATATCAACTACATGCTTGGAAATGGTGAAAAAGTCAGCTTGTGGCACGATCCATGGTGTCATTCAGCAACATTGCACTCTTGAACACCATAGCTAGGAATGTCATTCCTCTCCCTGACAATGCAACAGTCAGTGAACTGATCATTGATGGCAAATGGAACCAATTGGTGTACAACCTACCAAATGCAACTCTAAATGAACAAATCCTGAGTACTGAAATCATCCCAAGACTTATGGAAGATAGAATTATTTAGATTCCAAACAACACTGGTAAATTCACCATTAAGTCTGCTTTTATGGTCTTAAAACATATGAGAGATAAGTTAAATGGAGTAGACTAGTTTGGGGGAAGCTCATTATCACCAAACATTTCTTTATTACTTGGTTACTATTTAGTGGATGCCTCTCAACTCAAGATAGGCTTATGAAGAGACAAATTCTGCATCACTCAAAACGTTGCATGTTGATCAGACCCACCCCAAATGTACATTTTTATCCTTTTACATTACTGTGTGCATTATTGATAAGAGCCCAAAACTGTAGTTTTAACCCCTTAATAGTATTATATTTAGGCCAATTATATTTATAATAAATAAAAGTTAGTACTGCTTACGTGTTTTTTTGTATTTCAGGTCTTAGAATCAATTATGTGAAGAAATTCACTTTTGCAAGAGAAATGAGTCAAATTGTTTGCTAGAGAAGTTATATAGTTAAAGGCCAAGTTTCAAGGAGAAAAAACATTTTAAAGCTTAGTTAAAGCTGGAAAAAGGAGAAAAAGTATTTTAAAGCTTAGTCAAAGGTGGAAAGTGATAAACACCCAAAAGTGTATTTTAAACCTCTTAATAGTGTTATACTTAGGCCAATTATGTTTATAATAAATAAGAGTTAGTACTATTTACGAGTTTTTGTGCATTTCAGGACTTGAAGTTGATTAGGTGACTAAAGACGCTACTTTTGCAGGGAAAATGAGCCAAGATGATTGCTAAGGAAGTTCTACATTTAAAGCCCAAGAATCATGGAGAAAAGCCTTTTTCAAGCCCAGTCAAAGCTAGGAAGTCAAAGTCAATCTGGGAAGAAAAATAATAGAAAAGTCAACAGAACTTCAACAGGTCGTATCTTTTGACTCAGCCCTACTTTATGTCAAAACAACTGGATCGGAACCAACTTTCTAATGGACCTGGCCTTGCCCCAATCAGAGCTGTAAAAGTGAACGAAAACGGCACAGAAGTAATTTCCAGCAATTGTGGCATCTTTAGACTTAACCTAATGGACTTTGGGCTCACTTTAGAGGCCCAAAGTCCCCCTTTTTGGCCCATGTACGAAAATTTAACCTTAACTCTCTCCTATATAAAGAGGGTTAAGGCAAAACACTCATATTCTCTTTCTTCTCTCTCAACCCCTTAGTTATAATTAGTTTTAGTTTTAGTTTAGGGTTATAATAATTTAGTTTGTAGCCACCCTTAATTCCTATCAATAAAAGCTTTTGTTTACTTTCAATACTTGTTTTTTAAATTATGTCTTCTTCTTATTGCTTTAGTGTAATGATTCCAATGATACAAGGCTAAACCTCTATTAGAAGGGGTTTATGGAGCCATGTGAGGATGAGTAACTATTAGTATTATTGTTTTGCATCAAGAACATCAAGTTCTTTGTTATGAGTGTCCAGAGATAGAGCTCATAATGGAGAACTAGAGTATAGAGCCACCACCAAAGAGATTTGTAGTGGAGCTACACTCTCATGCTAGTGAAACCTCGATCCGAGAGGACTTGGCCTTCACTAGGGATTAACACAAGCGATTCGATACTAACTAATAGTCAATCGAATTGCGAGGCGGATTAAACCTCTTCTAATATATTCTCTTGTCATTTAAATTCACTGTTTTTACCTTCATATCTATTGTTTTGACTCTCAATAGTAAAAATTATTTCTAATCTAAACTTGGATCCAAGTAGTGTACGACTAGAGTGGTATGAACACGACTACTCCTCCTTCTATCACATGATTTAGAGAGTTTCATATCTTGATAATCTATTGTTTTCCCCTCTTCTCAATACTATTTTCGTAGTATATAAATATATTATATAATATCAATGGCGCCGCTTGCCATCTAGTTCATTTACATTACGCGTGTTTAGATTACAAAACACTGTTTTTACTATTCATAAAACACACTGAAAACACTGTTCGTAATTTCTTCGAATTTTTCTGCTACTGTTCGAGAGCGTACGAGTTGTTCAGCCAACTCCCTACCCTCCCGTGACCTAACCCTAAAAGTTTCAACCCTAGTTATTTAGTTATGAGCGTGCGCATACCTCATATTTGCCTTCACTGAGCACGACCCGCCTTCTACATCTTAAGCGTGACCCACACCCAAATTGCCCTATTTCTAACCGCGCACGCGCCCTAGGTTAACTACAGTAAATTAATTTTTTTAATATTATTTGCTATATTATCTCACGAGTATAGTACAGTACTCGTATGCTATCAACTAAAAAATTTTAAAAATATAATTTTCTTCATTCTAAACGGTGTCTAGCAAACTGACAGAATTTGGGGTTATCTAATTAAGGAACGTGCACACACAGATAACCTCCCTCAAATTCCTAAGTGACCTGGCTGTTGGTTTGATAAAAAATATATAAAAAATTAATTAAATATTAATTAGAAAGCCCACCCACTACCAAAGCCCGTTTCATAGGCCTAACATCAAGGCCCAACACAAAGCCCAAAGTAATTAGCTTAAACCTAGCTAATTCTTAAAACTTTATCACTAATAAAGTTAATCTTTTTACAGGACTTCACAATCCACACAGTGTACCCGGACCAGTACTCGTATAATTGTTCAAGTAACATAGACGTGCTTCAAGGCTATTGAAAATGCTATTTATACACGTAGCAAGGATGCTCTAGGTAACACCTCTATACATTCTCGAATCTACTATCAGAGGATTCTAATTCTAGTAATAATCAGGCTATTTTTGCATGCTCGTTTGGACTTGCCTATTAGACTTAAAACTTGCATGAGATTAAGATATGGTATGCATAAACATGCCATATTAGTTTATCGTAGACTTTGAAATAATTGCCTATCTATAAATTCACCAATCAACACACACACATACACCACCTACACCCACCACAACTACATTTGTAACAATGGGTGAAGAAATAGCAGAGAGATCCCTCTCTGATTTCTATAAAGCTTTAAACGATAGACCTGAGTCCTGCATCATTCTTGCAGATACTAGTGGAGATTGTAGAACCACCCCAATATATTTAATTTGCTACCTGTTTTCCATGGTTTAGACCATGAGAAACCTTATCAACACTTACGTAGGATACAACAAGTTCTTACTACATTTCATCATCCTAACATAAGACCTGAACAAATAAAGCTCAGGGTGTTTCCTTTCACCCTAGCTGACAAAGCGGCTGCTTGGCTAACATCACAAAAGCCGAACTATGTCAACACATGTAAAAAACTAGTAGAATTATTTATGGAACAATTTTAACCACCACAGAAGACTGATGAAATGCTATCACATATTCATTTCTTTCCCCAAAAGCCTTAAGAATCCTTTTATGAGGCTTGGAATCGTTTTACTGATCTTCTAGTAGAATGTTCCCATTATAATCTTGGTAAAGACACACTAGTTCGTGCCTTCTTCAAAGGCCTATCCCAACATTATAAAAAGACTTTAGATATCATGAACGGAGGTAATTTCCTAGGTAAAAGAGCCACAGATGCTTGTAACTTTCTAGATAATCAATCCAAGAAAAGTAAAAACTGGGGAGGTAACGATTACTCCCGCTCTATTCCTTCTTCTTCTACAGCTAAGGCAGCCAGTATGTTTGAGGTTAAACCTGATCCTGAACTTAGAACTTTCATAGAATCCCTCACTCATAAAGTAGATGCCCTTTTTGTAATAAACAAGAAGCAAAACCCATTCCTGTCATGAATATAGACTTTTTTCGCTGTAATTTATGTTTTAGTCTTGAGCATTCCGATCATTATTGTCCTCTTGCCTATGAACAACAACCACCACCACAGCTAGAAGATGTCTGCGCTTTTAATATACCTAACGCACCTTGGAGACAAAATCCTAATTTTAGTTGGTGTAGTAATCACCATCAAGGAGCACCTCCAAATTTTAATAATCAAAATGTTAGGCCCACAAATAACTACAATCAATATCAACCAAGGCAAGGACAAGGGCAAGGTAATTATAATAATAATAATAGAAGTTTAATCCCGGTAAATAACAACTATCAAAATCCACCCGTTAACAATCAACATGAGATAGTTCCTGTTACATAACCCGTGGCAACTCAACCCTCCCAGACTGATAGATTCGATGATTACATCCAAACTCAACAACAGATATTACTAGCAATCCAACAATCCATCCAACAATTATCCCAAGAAAAAACCTAACAAAAAGGCGTGTTTCCTGGTTAACCCGTACCTAATCCAAAATCAACAAACACAGCTTTTGAATTAACCGGTAATCATAGTAATGAAATTTAATATAAGGAGAATTAAAGGCCGTAACTACTCTCCGTTCAGGGAAAGTGGTTGACAACAAAGTAATAATGCCTGAGGATTCCCACAAACTAATAAAGATAAAGGAACCTTACTAGATACCGTAGTTGAAACTGAAGATCCTACCACTATAGAAGTACCAGTTACTCCTATTGACCTTTATGCTAAATATAAGGAAAAACCTCTATTTCCCCAGAGACTAGCTATGCTAAAGAAGGATGATAATTTTGATGAGATTAGGGAATTTTTCAAAAATTTAACTATACCTACCCTCAAAGCTATAAAATGTCTTCCAAAACACCCTAAGTTTCTTAAAGATTTGTGCACCACAAAGAAGAAAACAAATATACCTAAAGAAGCCTTCTTAATAGAACAATTTCCCTCTTTATCTACACATAGCATAATTGTTAAGTACAAGAACCCTAGTCATCCCACTATACAATGCACCTTAGGCGACACTTTCAGCACAACTGCTCTTCTAGATCTAGGGGCGAGTGTTAACTTACTCCTATTTTACCTTTATAAACAACTAGGTATACACGATTTAAAACCAACTAAAATGACTTTGCAGTTAGTCGATCATTCGATTAAGTATCCTAAGGGCTAGTTAAAAATATTCTTGCTAAAGTACAAGACTTCTATTATCCAGCCGATTTTGACATTCTAAACACAGAAATCGCTCATGAATCTGTTCCTATTATCTTAGGGCGTCCTTTCTTGGCAACTGCCAATGCCCTTATTAATTGCCGCGTTGGTTCAATATCCATTTCTATTGGAAACCTTGTTGTTGAGGTAAATGTTTTTAAGATGATGCAACAGACACTAGACACGACTATAGATGGCCAAATTAGCATGATAGAAAGTCTTGCTTAAGATTATTTTAACAAAAATTTTCCAGAAAATCATATGCATCAATTTCTTTCCTTTGGCAGTACTGAGAATTCTTACATCCAAGAAGTACATGCCCTTTTAGAATCTACTCTTATCCACGATCTAGCTCCTGAGTTTGAAGAACTCATTCCTAAACAAATTTGCATTGTAGAGGAGGAAAACCCTCCTGAATCCCCCTCATTCCCACCCTTTTTCCCGCTGAGTTAAAGTATATTCATCTTGATCCGGATGGCACTCATCCGATTATTATCTCATCTCAGTTATCTGCTACTGAAAAGGCAAATTTGATTAGAGTTATTCGTGAACATCATTCTGAGATTGGTTAGTCTTTAGACGACATTAAGGGTATTGACCCTAGCGTATGCAAACATCACATACATTTGCAGGATAATGCGAAAACCTCCCATGAGCCACAACGTCATTTGAACTCTGCCATGAAAGACGTAGTTAGAGTGGAAGTTTTGAGATTACTCGATGCTGGCATTATATACCCCATTTAAGATAGTGAATGGGTGAGCCCATTTCATGTATTCCCTAAGAAATCATGTGTTACAGTCATTCATAATACCTATGGAGAGTTAGTTTCCACCCTATTCCTATAATGTGGCGGATTTGTTTTGATTATAGGAAACTTAATGCTATGACATGTAAAAATCACTTTCCTTTACCATTTGTTGACCAAATGCTTGAACGTCTAGCCGGTCATGCTTACTATTATTTTTTAGATGGCTACTCTTGCTATTTCCAGATTATTATTACCCCTGATGACCAAGAGAAGACTACACATTCACATGTCCCTTCGGTACGTATGCATATAAAAGAATGCCCTTTGGGCTTTGTAATGCACCTAGTACTTTCCAGCGTTGTACGTTGCATACTTTTAGTGACATGGTAGAGAAATTCATGGAAGTGTTTATGGATGATTTTTCCATTCATGGTCATTCCTTTGAAGATTGTCTTTCAAAGCTTTCTAAAGTTTTAAATCGGTGTCAGAAAAAGAACTTAGTCTTAAACTGAGAAAAATGTCATTTTATGGTCACTAAAGGCATAGTTTTAGGTCACATTGTTTCTAAAAATGGAATAGAAGTAGATAAAGCTAAAATAGATAAGATATTGTCTCTGCCTATACCACGGACTATCCATGACATTAGAGCCTTTCTAGGCCATGCAGATTTTATAGACGTTTCATAAAAGATTTTTCAAAAATAGCTAAACCTTTAACACAATTGCTTTTAAAAGGAGTCATTTTTTATTTTAATCATGACTGCAAACAGACTTTTGAAAATTTAAAAGCCGCTTTAACCTCTGCACCTATCATACAACCACCAGACTGGTCAAAACCTTTTGAACTTATGTGTGATGCAAGTGATTATGCCATTGGTGTTGTGCTAGGATAGAAGTTAGATAATAAATATACTATTATTTTTTATACTAGTAAAACCTTAAATGATGCTCAACATAATTACACTACTACTGAAAAGGAATTTCTAGCCGTTGTCTATGCCTTAGATAAGTTCTGTCCCTACTTAGTTGGTTCAACGACCATCATCTATACATACCATGCCGCTCTTAGGTACCTTCTCGCGAAGAAGGATACTAAGCAGACATTGATCCGTTGGATTCTTCTCCTAACTGAATTTACCTTAGAAATTAAAGAAAAAAAAAAGGAGCTGATGATGTAGTTGCAGATAACTTATCTAGGTTAACTAATGAGGACGACAGTGATTCCAAATCGATATCTGACTATTTTCTAGATGATCATCTTTATTTAATTTTTTCAGCACCTTAGTATGCATACATTGTTAATTTTTTAGTGTCTGAGATCATTCCTGAGATATGGACTAGGAATGAATGCAAGAGATTTTTGGCCAAAGTTAAGTTTTACTACTGGGATGAACCCTACCTTTTTAAATATTGTGCGGATCAGATAATTCGTCGTTGCATTCCCCAGTGGGAGCACAATGAAGTCTTATCCTTCTGCCATGAACAATCATGCGGGGGTCATTTTAGTGGAAAGAAAACTACCGCCAAAGTTATTAAATGCGGTATTTATTGGCCGACCCTATTTCAAGATGCCCATGCACACTGCAAAGCGTGTATTAGATGTCAACGACATGGGCGTATTACTCAACGTAATATAATGCCCTTAAATCCCATTCTTGTAGTGGAGAATGTTTATGTCTAGGGTATTGATTTCATGAGCCCGTTTCGTATTTTGCATGGTTTCATTTATATTCTTGTCGCTGTAGACTATATTTCTAAATGGATTGAAGCCATGGTTTGTCGTAATAATGACCATAAAACTGTAGTTTTGTTTATGAAGGATTGTATCTTCTCACGTTTCGGCGTACCTAAGGCCATCATTAGTAATGGATAAAAACATTTTTGTAATAGAGTTATTGAAGCTTTAGTCAAGAAATATGGAGTTACCCATAAAGTGGCGACTCCGTATCATCCTCAAACTAGTGGCCAAATAGAGGTGTTCAATAGAGAAAAAAAAAAGATATTAGAAACGACAGTTAATCCTGATAGGAAAGACTGGCCTAGACACCTAACAAATGGTTTATGGGCATATAGAATGGCTTTTAAAACATTTACTGGTATGTCCCCCTACCGCTTAGTTTTTGGTAAACCTTGTCACTTGCTTGTTGAGTTGGAATACCGTGCCCTGTGGGCTATTAAAAGTCTTAATTTCAATATTAATTTCTTCAAGCGCATATTACAATTAAATGAGCTTGAAGAAATCCATAACGATTCTTACGATTTAGCAAAGAATTATAAAGCTAGCATGAAACGTATTCATGATAAACATATTTTGCGTAAAGAATTTCATCTTGGTCAAAACGTTTTGCTATATAACTCATGTTTGTATATTTTTCCTAGTAAATTAAAAACACATTGGTCCGGACCTTTTCTGGTTACTGATGTCACCCCTTAGGTTGGTAAATCCCAAGGACAACATTACTTTTCAAGTAAATGGCCAACACTTAAAATATTTCCATGAATCACGTTCGCCCGCTGTAGAAGAAACCTTTCTACAAGACCCTGTTTATGAGGACTGACCCTCTATGCTTGGTGTACTTCCTATCCATATTCTATATTTTGGGAGTACTCCATTAAGGTAACTGGACCCTCCTTTTGGAGTGTGTGGTTGTAAGTGTCGGATCCTTAGCCCACATTCATGTAATTCACGCATTTCTTTCTTGCACTTTTTCTCGTTTTTTTTAGTAGTGTTTCTCTATGAAGTGATTTATATTTTTATTTGCTTTGTTTGTTTTCTACTTTTCAAAAATCATTTTCATAAAAAATTAGAAAATATAAAACCTATAAATATTAGATAGATTAGAAAGTTTAGGGTATCTGACTTTAAAAGACCTTCTTTTTCACCATAACAAATATTGTCATCCTATTCCAAAATTTTGTTTGGGGGTGGATAATCACCCCACCTTATTCTCTAAATTTCCTATCTTTGTTTATGTTGCCTTTTAGTTATATAGATTCGTGTGACACAATCTAGTCTCTAGATTTTCCTTCACCCTCATAACTTATGCTATTTACGCATTTCGAGACGTTCTTTCATCACCATTTATGTCACCCATGGTTAGATTTGAGTGTTTTTTAGATCATTAGATAACATTATTCATGCTGATCATTTTCATAGCTCATTCACAAAAATCGGACCGCTAATGAATTGGGAATCTTAGTTTTAAGTTTACAAGGCAGTATGACAGGATGGGTATTTTAGAAAAGATTTAGGCTTGGGCCAAAATTCATTTTTCCGCCCAGCCCATGATATTTACACCCCATCGACCATCCCATTTAATCTCGCGCACTAGTCCATTCACTTCATCTTCTCAAACAAAACTAAACCTGAATCCAAGTGCGCCACACGCCCTTATCAAAATAGACCTTCTCCAAATTTTTACAGCACCTTTCCCCCATCATCCCCTACTTAAACCCCTACCCGACCAGCAAAAATCATGCTGGAATTCGCATTTAACGGGAAGAAATTCTAGCCATTCTACAGTACTGAGATGCGTGCTAGAGGGTGGGATAGAATATGGTACTTTACTGATGAGTACTACCATGAGGATTTGGTATTGAGATTTTATCAGAATAAGAGGATACTTCCTTTAGGGAGGATGTTTGTGGATTTGGATGGCATTCATATGGATGTGACACATGATTTCTCGCAACCATCACTGGGATACCGACAAAACAGGTCACCCTGACCTTACAGAGATCCCAGTTTGATGGTGTGCATCAGTTGATGCTAGAGATGCTGCTCAAGGGTTGTTACAACGATCGTTCTCACTATGTCAGGCAACAATCGCTTAGGATTAACTAGCTGGCTGTGACGCAGTGGCTAGGAAAGAACATCTATAGCACTTCAAAGCCAAGTGACATCAGCTTGTCATTCATGCACGTTCTTTGGGTTTTGCAGAACAAGAGGTATGGTTTTTGCCTCATTGATTTTCTGCGTGAAGAGCTTATGGCTGTAGGCCTGACCACTGCACCCCTACCTGTTTTAGTTACTAAGATTATGTTATCTTGGGATTGCGTGCCTGAGTCACCTAGGACTCATATTAAGTTTCACTCAAACGCAAAGGTATATAGTGACTGTGCTCAAAGGCATTGGACATTGCCTGAAGAGAGAGCTGATGGAATAGATCAAGATGAGGATGAGTATGAATATCATCTTTGTTTTGCTGAGAATGCTATGGATCGTGCTACTTCTGATTATGCACGTTTTTCACTACTCCATAGCGAGATACGTACGCTTTATAATCATCAGCAAACCTTATCTACGCTATGTGAATTGATACAGAAGTGCCAAGGTTCCATTCAACGTGATCACCACAGCTTAGAGTAGAACATTTGAACCAAAGCTGAGAACCACGCTGACATATATGCTTAATTCTATAGAGAATATGCAAGAGGCGCAAACAACTTTTCAGGCCGAGGTCTTGAGATGCGTTTGCCCCAGCCAGGAAGTTCGACTTCTTCTTCTGACTCTAGATGTGAGCGTCGACATCGCCGTCCTTCTGATGGTTCTGAACCATCTTCTTCCCAAGGATATATTATTTCTTTTTGATTTGTTGTGATGAAATTGATTTAGATTTATTTTTGTTTTGTAATAACTAGTTAATTTCCGTACTTGTTTTAATTTCAGTAACTTTAGTTTAATTATTTGTTTATTGCATTCTGTAGTTAAGTAGTTAATATATTTTGTTTATGTGATTATTCATCTATACACGTATTGTTAAATTTAATACATGATTAATCATATATTCTTGACCACATAGTTTTTATGTTGAAATTTAGCATGTTTAGGTAATTTAATTGATCAATGTCATGAACCTCCCCTCTCAAATTGTTTGGGGGTGGTATATTTTAAATTTAGCACAATGTATGTGCACGTATGAAATTGCATGACTTATTCACATTTTTATAAATTTTGGGCCAAAATATAAGAACCATTGGGCCTTGTTTAATTCAATTGGGATCCATAATGTAATTAGGAACCTTAAATTTCATGAAATGCCAAAATTTCAGGGAATTTTGGAAGCTAATCATATATAAAAATTCCAAAAACTGAAATAGAATTCATGTGTAGGAAACTATTATAAAAATATGTTTTTTCCCATCTTTGTTTTGAGGAACCATCCGGCCTTAGACTTAGCAACCAAACACTATAAAAACAATCGCTAAGCATGCAGTTTCATAACTAAAAACGCTAAACACATCGCTGCATCTCAGAGCGTGCCTGCGCTTTACATAATAGAAAACTTAGCGCGCACCGCGCTCATCTAAAGTTGGTATCAGCATTCTTACTCGCGCACCGCGCCCTCTGAAGGGATATCTCAAGCGTGCGCGCCCCCTCACCACAAGCTTCCAGTTTCGGATTTCCAGGTTTTACTTCTAACACATCCAGTACTTCATTTCATTACTTGTTCGCTATGTCTATTCCAAAAATTATACCAAAACAGTCTTTTGAGGATCTTTATCTCAATGATAAGTACGGTGCATACTTTGATGATATAATATTAGAGCACCATTGGGAGACCCTACTGGTAAGACTTGATCAAACTTATTCTCCTACCCTTACTAAATATTTTTATGGGCATGTTGAATTCTATACACGCTCCCAAGGAGAAGACGAGCTCATAGTGACGTTAGATGACAAACATTGTTTACTGACTAAATACTTAATTGCATGTGCCTTAGAAATTCCAACTGCTGTCCCACATACCCAGATTAATTATATAGATGATAATGATAACCACTATGATTGGGTAAACTTCCACGAGACGTATGGTGCGGGTATATTTCAAGTAGTACACCAAGGCCAACATAACATATCCTTAGGAAGCATGGCCCTTAATACGGGCCTTGCTATGTTTTTCCTTAATCTTAATGTCATAGGAGATTGGCCCTTCAAATCTGCAGATTCCCACACATGCAACGCCTTCATTGCTTTAGCAGAGGGGCGTTGGTATTATGATATATCCAAAACCATAGTGGCTGGTCTTGCAAGAGCACAGACTATAAGGCATCAATACCTTCTTATGCCAGTCATAGTCACACGTATAATGACCTTCTTTTTCCCAAAATTATGTACACGTTTCACCGATTGGGTCAAGGTTGATACAATGCGCACGACCAATGCGATAGTCCATTCTTTACGTGCTATGGTTTGGCATGGCTGGAGCCTATAACCTCACCTAGTGGCCCCATACACCCCGTCCAACCAAATTGCACTAAATAGGTTGGCTAGGGTAGATGAAAACAGGATGAAGGCATGGAAAGTTGTCATAGATAATTAAGACTTAAAGGAGCCTCATTTCACAAGTGAGGAGCAAACAGAGGATAATGCATGATTACCTCAACTATATATGGTAATATTTATAATTTCCTGTTAGAATCCACTTATGTCCCAAGAGAATTTTATTTCCTGTTATCTCCATTATAGATGGAACTCATATAGGAGTTGCATATGCATTTAATTCTTTATATTTTGTATCATTTAACTTTCATTTATAGGTGCTCCCATTTCCAAACATGTTTCTATGGTACTCTCTATCATTTATTTTCATTCCATACTTTGGGGACAAAGCATGATTCTGTTTGGGGGTGGTATAGAAACACGCTGTAAATGTTTAAGCACATATTAGGTTGTCTATTACATATTTTTTGTCGTATAAAAAATAGAAAAAACATAAAAATAGTTTATACTATTATTTCCTTTTCTATGATGATATTAGTCTATAAATCTTAAGTAGCAATAGAATTAAGCATAGTTCTTAGAAACTTAGGTTAATACGTAGGTAATAGTCATTGCATCTTTTTATTAACATCTTGCATGAGCATGTATGAGTGTACTTGGTAGTATTTTTCTGAGACCTAGGTTATACTACTTAATTTTACATATCCTGAGAGATTCTAGCCTAAAAGCCTCATATGAGTGAGTATCTGAGTGATGACACAAAGGAGACATATAATCTGAGTAGAGAAATCACATATCTACTTGCTTGATCACCATACCATATCCTAAGTGAGAATTTAGGCTCTCTTTGAATAGATATAGCAAAAAATTCATACCTATAAATAATTATCCATTAGTCGCCCCACTGAGCCTTTCATTAGCCTTTTCATAACCACAAATTATTTACCCATCATTTAAACCAATAAAAATAAAAATAAGCCTACCCATATTTGAATAAGTAAAGAGAATAAAGAGAAAGACCTGTGGAAAACTGAAATTAGTTAGTTGCTTCAGAAAAGAAAAAGAAAATAAGTTTTCATCCTAAGAAAAGAAAAGAAAAGAAAAGAAAAAAAGAAATAGAAATAAAATAAAAACTCACAAAAAATAGAATAAAAGGAGTCAAAAAGCCAAAATAAAAAGGCTAAGGATGGAAACTAAGTATAAAAGCAAAGTAAGAACAAGGTTTTCTCTAGTTACATGTAATTCCTATTATCTCAAACTTGTTTATTTGAATATCCATTCCATTTCTTCTTAAACCATCACTTCTGCCCCATATCACCTAATAAAGACCTCTAGCTCAATTAGGATTAATTTGGTGTGATAGTAAGTGGTAGATGTGATTGATCGACCTCAGCTCCTTTGGACATCATTGAGATTGTGAGGAAATGTATGCCCACTGCACACTGGAGTGAGCTAACTTGAGTGGAAAAATCAGAGTATTTTTGTCTTGACAAATTGTGAGGACCTACTTATAGTTCATAGCATAAATGTGTATCTTTAAATGATTTGATTATTATGCGTGTATTAGCTTAGGTTTCAAAAGCATTGTTATTATTATATTATGATTGAGATGTATAGATATCTGATCGAGATTAATTAGGAAATTTTATTTTTATCTCTTAGTCGTTGTAGTATAAATAAAGTTTGTGAGTACCTTTTCTGGAAAACTCTCACGAGGCTATAACTCATCCACTAAGGAATTCCTAGTGGTTTAAAGCCTTATTGGATATGGTCAATGCAATTGTACTCTGTGAAATGAGATTAGTTAAGACCATATTTTTGGCCACTTATCTGTTTTTATTTCTCGTCTTTGCTTGAGAACAAGCAAAATACTGTTTGGGGGTGGTGTGATAAGCACCTAAAATTGTATTTTAAACCTCTTAATAGTGTTCTACTTAGGCCAATTATGTTTATAATAAATAAGAGTTAATATCATTTACATGTTTTTGTGCATTCCAGGACTTGAAGTTGATTAGGTGACTAAAGGCGCTACTTTTTCATGGAAAATGAGTCAAGATGATTGCTAAGGAAGCTCTGCGTTTAAAGCCCAAGAATCATGGAGAAAAGCATTTTTCCAAGCCCAGTCAAAGCTGGGAAGTCAAAGTCAATCCAGGTAGAAAAAGAACAGAAAAGTCAAGAGAACTTCAACATTCCGTATCTTTGGACTCGAGCCTCGGAATTGGGCTCACTTTATGTCCAAACGACCGGCTTAGAACTAGATTTCCAATGGACCCAGCCTTGCCCTAATCAGAGCTGTAAAAGTGGACGAAAATAGTACATACAGAAGTAATTTCCAGCAGCTGTGACCATTTTAGACTTAGCCTAATGGACTTTGGGCTCACTTTAGAGGCCCAAAGTCCCTTTTTTTGGCCCATGCACAAAAATATAACCCTCACCCTCTCCTATATAAAGAGGGTTAAGGCAAAACACTCATATTCTCTTTCTTCTCTCTCAACCCTCTAGTTATAATTAGTTTTAGTTTTAGTTTAGGGTTATAATAATTTAATTTGTAGCCACCATTAATTCCCACCAATAAAAGCTTTAGTTTACTTTCAATACCTTGTTCTTTAAATTATGTCTTCTTATTATTGCCTTAGTGTAATGATTCCAATGATACAAGGCTAAACCTCCACTAGAAGAGGTTTATAAAGCCATGTGAGAATGAGTATCTATTAATATTATTGTTTTGCATCAAGAACGTCAAGTTCTTCGTTATGAGTGTCTAGAGATAGAGATCACAATAGAGAACTAGAGTATAGAGCCACGACCAAAGAGATTTATAGTACAGCTACACTCTCATGCTAGTGAAACCTCGGTCTGAGAGGACTTGGTCTTCACTAGGGATTAACACAAGCGATTCGATACTAACTAATAGTCAATTGAATTGCGTGGCGGATTAAACCCCTTCTAATCTCTTCTCTTGTCATTTAAATTCACTATTTTCACCCTCAAATCTACTGTTTTGACTCTCACTAGTAAAACTTATTTCTAATCTAAACTTGTATCCAAGTAGTGTACAACTAGAGTGGTACGAATACGACTACTCCTCTCTCTATCACATGATTTAGAGAGTTTCATATCTTGATAATCTACTGTTTTCCCCTCTTCTCAATACTGTTTTGGTACATAAACATGTGTAACTTATCAGAAAGTCAAAGTCAGCTCGGGCAGACAAAGAACAGAAAAATTAATAGAATTTCAGCACATCGTATCTTTAGACTCAGATATCAGAATTAGGCATATTATATGTCAAAATGACCAACTCAAAATGAGGTTTCTAATGGTCTTGACCTTGCCCCAATTAGAGTAGTAAAATTAGACAAAAAATGTGTTGTAGTAAATTCCAGTAGAGAAACCCTTTTTGGACTTAAGTAATTAGGTTTTGGGCTTGATTTATTAGCCCAAAACACAGCTCCAAAGCCTATGCACGAAATTGTAAATCTAATTCTCTCATATATAAAGAAGATTAAGGCTAAACTAAAACTCTCTCCCTCTGCTCTCTCCTACCTCTTCCCCATAGTTTAGAATAATTTAGGTTTCATATTTTCTAGTCTTAAACTCCATTAAAACACTTTAAGTTCTTAGTTTAATATAATTTCTCTTTCTATTATGTCTTCCTCTTATTTTTTTAATCATGATAGTCCCATGAATCAAAGTTAAACCTCCATTATAAGGGGTTTGAATGAAGTTTTGATGATGACTTGATTTGTTATTATAGAATTATTGGTTAGAACTTCAAGTTTAGGTTTTTCTTGCCTTAGAAATAAGAAGAGTTTAATATAAACTAGAAAATGGTGTGTTTTTTCATGAGAATGGAAACAAACTTTCTCTCATGCTAATTAGTTATGACTAGAGATACTATAAGTGATTATGGATTATTAAAGGTCTAGTATTTATGTTTACACCTTGTGTGAAAATATAAAGACTTGAGGTTTCTCTACAAATCTTTGCTAGCATATTAAGAAATCATTAAAGTAGATTTCAATCTCTCTCTAACTTTCTCTATATCTCTTTATTCCTCATATCATATTTTGATTGCAACATATTATTACTCTATCCCATTGTTTCCTTTTTGATTTAATTAGTTAAATTCTATTTAGTCAAGATAGTTTAAGAGTGGATACAAACCTTTACTATATATATATATATATATATATATATATATATATATATATATATAGAGAGAGAGAGAGAGAGAGAGAGTATTAATTTAATCACGTGTTTGTTAGATTAGGTATTATTGTTCACGCATTAATATTATGTCTATTAAATATGTGGTTATCAATTACAGCCATTCTTATACTTAATAAACAGATAACTTATAGCTTTTACTATCATTTGCAGGTTACAAGCCATTTCAGACTACTTATCATGAAAGATGCACTTTAGCTCCAAAATGAGCTCTATTAATGCTGCTTAGGAAGACTCGAACTTATATGAGAAAATGCTGAAAAGTCAAAGTCGAAGTCAATGATCAAGGACTCAAACCCAAAAGACTAAAGATTCCGTCCTTAGCTTAAAAGACTGAAGAAGATGACCTTATCTCAAAAGTGGTTGTAGCTTGCTCTTGTTTGACCTAGCTTTCTCTAGAATAAAAGATAAAGCATAAAGCATAAAACAAAAAGAAAAGCAAAAGCAATTGTATGAAGTGTCCTACATCTAGAGGAAGAGGGCAAATAAGTAATTGTAAAAGTAGGAGTATATAAGCAAAAAGTGTAGAGAGAAATCATTATCCAACTCTTGGCTTGACAAATCAAGGTTGAGATCATGATCCAATTCTTGGCTTGACAACCCAAGGGTTGAGACGATGATCCAACTCTTGGCTTGAAAAACTAAGGTTGAGATCATGATCCAATTCTTGGTTTGACAAACCAAGGATTGAGATAATTTTACTCATGTTTTTGTAGATAGATTTATTTTATTTCAAATTTTATTTTTTGTCTTGTTATTTTCCATTGTTCAAAATTATTGTTTTCTTTTACTTTAAAGTCTTTCATTGCATTAAATATATTTTTTTCAATTTTGTTATCAGTCAAACTTGTTTTTACACTTTCCTTTGTCATTTCAATCAATAGAAAACAAGTTACACTCATTTGAATCAATCAAATGAGTGTGATGTTTTAACCAAGTCATCTATTTTTCTTCCCCTTTTCATTTCAAGTTTTTAATCCAATCAATCAACTTTCAATGTTTTCATCTTCTTAGATAACTTGTTTTCAACCATTTTAGAATAAGAAACATGAATATGAGAAGTTAGATAGTTTTTGTTTTTAGCCATCAAACCATTATCTTCAACTTAAGATTTAAGATGAATTTCAACTCACTAAAGTCTCACCACTATCTACACAATGTCAAATGGCGCCGCAGAGATCAAAGCTTGGAAAGGAACATGGATTCAAACACCAACTCCTAATCTCTTCTCTTCATTTTTCTTATTTTATTTTTATTTATCTTATGTTTTTATTTTAATATCATGTATTAATCTTTATTTTCATGTTTTCATTGTAGATTTAATCAAACGGAGACCACCATGTTATTCGTTCGAGTTATCTGACTTCTTGCACAACAAATCCCCCAACACACATAAATAAAGCCACAATCTGATTGGATTGGGTTTAATAAAGAGTCGACAAGAAAGTTGCCTAATATCACCTGTTATGGTTTATTTTCAAATTTAACTTTAGAAATCATAGCTTTTGTATGAGTTATCTTTATAACATCTCTAAATAGTTTTTTTTCAAAAACTAGAGGATATAAAAAATGAAAATCTTACGTCCTAAAGTAACCAAAATTATACTGGATGAACGTATGATTTTATTCTCTTGTAGAAGCCCTCTATATGCTTAGAGATACATTTTGATTGATAAAAACAATTCTTCCAAAAAATAAAACCACACACACACACATTTCATATTTGTTTGTATAGATAGTTGTTTACATACTTTACATTTCATATTTTTTATTTATTCAATTGTTAGTGTAATAATAATCATGTATGCATGTTTAGATTTTCTTATGCGAAATATGGTATACGAATAGAAGGTAATACAAATACATCATGCTAAAATTTCCAATTTTTTGTTTGCATTACATATGTTTTCAAAAATACAAAAACACAAAAATTTCATATTAGAATAAGTATGTAGTTTACTATTTAGATAGCTCATGTATTTCTCATTCTATATCTAACAACCCACACTCCAAAAACAACCCACGCTTCCAAACAAAAATATGAGCAAACTTGTTTGGGGGTGGTATATTTTCAACACGAAGAACATAATACAGGTGTACTGCCGTTTTTGCTAATGTTTCTATGGTAATATATTTTCTTATATCTTCATACTTTGATAACAAAACATATTTTTGTTTGGGGGTGGTATAGTAATATTTTGCAAAAACTAAACATTTTTTATATTAGGTATATTAGTATATTTCTTTCTTTCTTAAAATATTTTTGAAAAGGCAAATTTTTTTTTATGTTTAGTACTAAAAGTCTTGTTTCCTTTTTCTATGATGAATAAATAGTCTAGAAGTTTCATTATAGCAATAGAGTAAAGATTCGTTCTTCAAACTTAGACTAATATACGTACAATAGTTTATGTATCTTTTTATGAATGTATAAGCATCGTTAATTGTATATAGCAGTGAGTTTTCGAGACCAATGTTAGAACAATTAAGTTCCATATCCTGTAAGAATCTAGCCAAAAGCTTCATTTGAATGATTATTGAGTGATAACACAAATGATGTTCGGATAGAAAGACCACATGTCTACTTGCTTGATCCACGCCATATCCTATGAGAGAATTTAGGCCATTTTTGAATCGATATAGCCAAATAAACGGTAAAAACCCCAAAAAATATTTTTTCTATAGTTACCCCTTTCTGAGCATTCAAAAACATCTAAAAACCTTTTTATTCTTCCTCATCAATCCCTCACCCGTTACAATACATAATAAAAAGCTTACCCAACTGACGAGTTGAGAATAGGATGAGTATCAGAAATAGAGAAGAGAAGATCTTATACAAAAACATACCAGTTAGTTGTTTCGAAAAGAAAGAAAAGAAAAAAAAGACCCCTCAAAAACCAAAACTCCAAAAAAATCAAAGGAGTCAAAAATCGAATCTCCCAAAAGTTCAAAATCAAAAGGAGTCGATACCAAAAGAAACAAAAACAAAGTTAGAACTCCCAAAAATCAAAACCATATGGAGTCACAAAGCTAAAGGGCTAAAGAATGTGTCATAATTCGGAAGCAAAGAACAAAACGAGGTTCTTTTCTAGTTAGAAGTATCTTGAAGACCCGATTTCTCAACTTATCAAATTTTGTTTTCCCTTCCATTTTCTTTCTAAACTATCACCCTTGCCCCGTTGTCGGGGCAAAAAGTTAACCCGACACTCTCGATGTAATAGTGATTCCGAAAGCTTGAAAGAGATAGGATTAGGTATTTTGGAAGAAGAGAGACTGCACCAATGTTCTGGTTACCTACGTACCCAGTGAAGAATTCAGGATCAAGTCTCTTGAAACATAGTTCTTGAAGCTGCAGAAGCCTCCGTATATATAGCCATCTCTTGCCTTGGTGGCCAAGAAAGTGATTCTCGGAGATTGCCTTCCTTGATGAATCCTCATATGATCCTACTTCTCAAATATGATCATTCCCCAAGATTTCATTCTATCCTTGTGCAAAATCTTATCGGATTGCACTAAGGTCTCTTGCTTCTGCGAATCGTATTACTAGATCTGAGTGATCAAGACGGATTGGGTCCATGAACTTGGGCAATCCAGATGGACCCTAGACTTGTTGTAAACTTTGACAGATTAAAGAACCGGATGATCCACAACATTTTTAACCGCTACCAGGCTGGTCCGCTGCTGGGCCCACACCTGGTCCATGGTCCGAATGCACTCTAGATCAGAAATATGACGAAGGGTTCGCTGGTCGCACACATGGTCCATGGTGCGAGTTCACTTTGGACCGGAAATATGATGTAGGGCACACACACCTATAAATCCTAATAAAAGACCTCTAACTCAACTAGGAATAGGATGGTGTGATAGTAAGCGACAATTGTGATAAATCGACCTCGATTTTCTTTGGACGTCATTCATGTATGTGAGGAATATAAATGCCCCCTGCATTAAAGAGAATGAAACTTGAATGAATCTATCAGAGAGTTTGTGTTTTAAGTTTTAACACATCCCAATGAGAACCGACCTTAAGGACGCTCTCCAAAAGTTTTGGAAACAACTTTGTTTCTGCATTTTATTGCTCATGTTTGCGCATTTATCTTTAGAAGATTAAATTATTGTACATATGGTATTCTAAGTTCAAAAGAGCTTGTCTTTATTCCCCGCTAATGAGATGTATAGACTTTTGAGAATAAATAAGGATACAAGACCCTTTGTACTAGATAAAGAAAGTTTGTGAGTACCTTCTCTGGAAAACTCTCACGAGGTTTAAGCTAGTCCACTAGGGAATTCCTAGTGGTTTAAGGTATTGTTGCATTTGGTCAATGTAATCGCACTCCGCAAAATGAGATTAGTATAATAAATCACACATTTGTGATCGTAGTTTTTTCCTCTCTCATCTTTGCTTGATGATAAACAAAATGATGTTTGGGAGTAGTTGATCAGACCCTAAATGTGCATTTTTATCCCTTTACATTACTGCATTACAACCATTCTTATGCTTAATAAACAAACAACTCATAGTTTTTACTATCATTTGCAGGTTATAGCTATTTCAAACTACTTATCGTAAAAGATGCACTTTAGCACCAAAAGGAGCTCTATTAACATTGCTTAGGAAGACTCGAGTTTATATGAGAAAGTGCTGAAAAGTCAACGGTCAAGGACTCAAACCCAAAAGACTGAAGATTTTGTCCTTAGCCCAAAAGACTGAAGAAGGTGGCTTATCTCAAAAGTCTTAACTTGCTTTTGCTTGACTTATCTTGCTCAAGAAGAAAAGATAAAGAGTAAAGCATAAAACAAAAAGCAAAAAAAAAAACAACTGTATGAGGTGTCCTACATCTAAAGGAAGAGGGCAAATATGTAATTGTAAAAATAGGGGTATATAAGCAAAAAATGTATAAATAAATCATTATCCAACTTTTAGCTTGACAAACTGATATTTACACTTTGCGGTATAAAGATTTGATTTCTCTACACCGTTCGGTGTAAACTCAAGTCCTTACGAACGTGTCTTCGTTTGTTTGGCTCGAGTAGGAATTCGTTCCAACCTAAAGTCTAGGACAACATTACAACTTTATAGTGCTCCTTAGGAAACTAGTGAGTAAGTTTTATAGTGATTTTCTAGCAAAGGTTTGCTATGTTTTAAATCCTAACGGACACTTAAAATGCAAGACACAAAAAACGAAAAAACTAAGATTTTTAACAAGATATTTAAAAAGAAAGAAAGGGTAGAGGATTATGTTACTCATGCAAGGACTCATTATAATCCCTTAAAATCATATTACTTCCATCTCTAAGCCGTTTTGGGTTCATTATCAAACCCTAAACGGATAGATCGTCGATCCCTAGCGAGATGAACTCATATCTAAGTCCATTTCTTTAGCATAAGGAGTTGAACTGATATTTCATCTCTAAAATATCATCTCAACTCCTGGACTCATACAACATACACCTGTCAAATAGAAAATTAAGAGGTCAAATAGAACCCGCGCGTGCGGCTAGCCCATGCATGAAAAGGGTGGCACCCACGAGTCTTTCTCAACCTCCAGGCCTTAATTTTGGCCAGACACTACCATATTGGGGTAGTGTGCTACATGAGTTCTTAGTCCTAAGCAGTGAATCCTAATTCTAAGAAACATATACGAATCCTCACATGAGCATCATTATCCATTTACCTTGGAGGGTTTTTAGCTCATGATCCTTAGATTATTTGAAAAACTACAAGTTATATAAGCTAATGAGAGAGAGGAAGAAGAAAAGAAAAACTAAAACCTGAATTACCTAAGGAAATGATGAAGTTTATTTCATAAACTAAAGATGTTCTCCATTAACACTATTACAAGCTTTCTTACATAAAAACAAAAACTAAAAACTAAACTACTAGGCAAGGAATGAAAAAGGAATCTAAAAAAGGGACTTAATGCTCCAAAATCAGCCCCCCTTATACATAAGAGAGCTTTCTCCTCTTCTCCCACGTGAAACACAAACTCCTATTAATTTCCATCTTATCCACAAAACCAAAGCAAAGTGACACCTTGCATGGTTTATACTATTAGCACCTAATTTTATCTAACTCCATTAATTGTATGCAAGGTGTCCATTTTTTTCCAATTATTTGCTCCTTTTGTCTTAATTTGCATGATGACTCATCAAATCTTATGGGCCCGCATAGTGGGTCCACGTGCTGTGTCTAGTGGCGGGCTGGTCTTTTGACATTTTTACAACTTCCCGCCTTTTTGTAAAGCTCATCGCACTGATTGTCTGAGCAGCTCACTTGACGAAATTGGAGTCTTGGTTAAAGAGATATGAGCTCCGGAAGCTTGCTGTTTCGGTGCACATAATCCCGTTTCTGGCTTGATTCTGTCCTGTTTGAGTCTTTAGGCTTTAGTCCGAATTTGTTGGGCTTCACATGGCTTAATTGGAAAGCTTTATTTATACTCCCTATTCTGTGCTTAAATATTAGCTTTATCATCATTTTTACGTTGGTTGTTCCAACCTACAAAAGCATGAGACTACGATTATTTCATGATTATTAAGCTCAAAATTAACTGAAATGTTACTTCTCTATGGGGTTTTATAATACAATTTTGGGTGCTTATCACACCACCCCAAAATAGCACTTTGCTTGTCCTCAAGCAAAGAAGAGACATATATACAAATAAGTGGCCAAAATGTGCAGTCCTAAGCTAATTCTCATTTCAAAGAGTGCGGTTGCATTGACCGTATGGAACAAGGCCTTAAACTACTAGGAATTCCCTAGTGGACTAGTTATAGCCTTGTGAGAGTTTTCCAGAGAAGATACTCAAAAACTTAATCTATACTACAACGACTCAGTAACAAAAGCTTGTTTCCTAAATTAATCTCAGATATCTATACATCTCCTCAGTGGGGAATGAGGATTAATTCCTTTGAAACTCAAGTTAATAAGCATACAATAATTAAAACATCTACATATGAACTTGCATACAGTGAATTTTACATTGAAATGCACAAGCAGGGCCGTTTCTGGATCATTTGGAGAGTGTCCCTAAATGGGTTCTCACAGGTATGTGTCGAAACACAAATTCGCTCATAAATTTTCCACTCAGGTTTAGCTAACTCCAGTGTGCAGTAGGCACACGTTTCCTCACATACTCGATGACAATCAAAGGAGCTGAGGTCGATCAATCACATCTACTACTTATTATCACACCATCTTACTCCTAATTGAGTTAGAGGTCTTTATTAGGTATTATGGGGCTTAGGTGGTGGTGTAGAAAAAAATGGAAGTGGAAGATAAAAAATGACAAGTATAAGATAATAAGGTCTTCAAGATATTTACACTAGAGAAATTCTTGTTTTCTTTTCCTGCTTCTACCTGAGTTTTCCTACTTTGCTCTTAAGCCTTTGGACTTATTTCATATATATATATATATATTTTTTATTTTTTACCTAAGGCTTAAGAAACATGATTCTATTTTTCTTTTCTGAAGTAAGTAAGTAACTTTTATTTGGGACAAGTCTTTCTCTTTATTTTTCTACTTTTCATCCTATTTCTCATACTCATCATTTAGGTAGGTTCTTTTATTTAGGGTTAATTGATGGGGTAAGGAATTTTTGGTGAAAGTGAAAGGTTTGATGAAAGGTTTAGTGGAGTGACTAGCAAAAAATTTGTAACAAGTAAGAATTTTTACCTATGTCGATCCAAAGAAGGCCTAAATTCTCCCCTAAGGTTCGGATGGTGATCAAGTAAGTAGACACATGATTTTCTCTATTTGGAAAAAACTACTCCTCTGTGTCATTACTCACAAATCACTCATATCGAGGCTTTTTGGTTAGATTCTCACAGGATTGATAGTTTAAGTAGACTAACCGTGGGTTCCAGAAACTTACTGCTATGTATAATCGATGATACTCAGTGCATGAATATTCATGAAAAGATGTAAAAACTATTGCGTACGTATTATCTTAAGTTTCTTAAAAACAAATCCTAATTCAAATGCTAATGTGAGATTTCTAGACAATTTTCATCATTGAAAAGGAAACAAGACTTTGTGACTAAGTACATTCACTAACAATAAAATAGAAACTATATACAGCCTACAAGTTGCCTAATTTTTGCTACAGGTTTAAAGCACCCCCAAACTGAATGATGTTTAGTCCTCGAAGTATCAATAGATAAAGAAAGAAATTACTTGAGAAGCTTGAGCAAAATTAGAGCTGGAATGCTAGAACAGAAAGTGATTATAACATAATATATTATATAGAGATAAACAAAGAAAAACAATATCATACTAAACACAACTATATACAGTTAGATATATATATACAATGGCCTACTCAAATTTACCAACCAGTCTGTCTTGATGGTCTGCCGTATTCATGAGTAAAATGCATTTCCTTAGCATTGCGCCAAAAGATAATGGTTTGCCAAATAGTGCCCCATTTTTGTTCTCCTAATTCGTTCAAATGTGCCAACATTTTTGTAGGAACCGTTATGGTTGCATCGAATGATTTACAAACTGCGAAAACCCATGCGCAGTGGAATAAAGGGTTCTCGCAATTTGGTTAGGAATCATACCTTTGATCAACTGTGATTTCTCTGAGAATCCAAGCTCTACGAATCAGCAACCTCTTGATCTTTTGTTGTATTCCTATCCTTAGAATGGACATTGTGTAGGCAACGATCTACCAACCCTTTCTTTCTCTCTTTGCCTCTCTTTTTCAATCACCAAAACTAATAATCTCGGCCAAGAAGAAAAGGGTTTCTTTATATAGGCTACAACAGGGACCATGAGCAGAAATTAGGGTTAGGTCTCCTGACGGGCTTGGGATTCCCATGTTCGCCTAGAACACATAGCCTAAGTCCGTCAATAAATGGCTTATTCCACTAAAGGCCATTATTACACTACTGCCCTAATCCCAAATTACGTGTATGGGCTCTATATTATATGCTTGTTGATCTCCCTGTGTTAAAATATCGAATGCCCGTTGATTAAGTCAAGTTACTGATAACTACATTAATCAATTTCTTATGTCCTTGAGTAGTACCACTCAACCTCATTGTCATGTCCGATTAAATCCACCTGCAGGGTTTACATGATAATCCTTATGAGCTCCTCTAGGGGACATCATCAACCCGACTTCTTGCGGGTCAGGATTCCTTTTATAATCAACAACACACTTTACATACAATGTCATTATCCAATCCATCGAGTTTGTTGATTCACAAATGAATCTCACTCATTGATGATTTAAAGCAATGTACAATGCACGTAAGTGCCCGTTATTATTTCCGTATTAAGAGGACAAATATCCATAATAACAGAGGTGTTTGTTCTCTTATATAGTCAATATAAAGAGAAACAACCTCACTTGGTCCTGTTCAATACATACAAAGTGTATTAGTGTAATCCTATAGTCAAGATAGACTAATACCATATTATACTATAACCATACTAATGGTTTGTCCAAATCCATCTAGGTTGTGAACGTTTACTTATATTTTATAAGGTACTGATGATATGATCTTCTGCGTGTCACCACACACCATATCATCTACAACATAAAGTATTAGATGCATGCATATAACTAATAACATATATAATATGCAAAACATTTGCCCATATGATTCTCATTCAAAAAATAAAGAATTAGAGTTAATACAAAAGTAATGCTTTTAGTATATAACCCTATCAATTTTGTCATCGTTCGGGTAACAACGAACATGCTTGAGGTACCGTGTAGGACGTCGCCACTGCCTAAACCTTAATGAACGAATTATTTTGTTCACTGGGCGCATAGAATCTACCGTGACCCAGTCATGAAAAGAAGCTAAAAATTGTGGGAAATGTGTCCTCATAATTCGACAAGCGGTTACAGGTAAAAGTAGATACTGATGCTGAACAGTGCGAGCTTTTTTCAGATTGGAGATAACACAGTTTAAGATGTCAAAGAATGTATGACCTTTAGCAAGCGTATTGAATACTACACAGGCAGCATCATTGGCAGTAGAAAAATGTCAATTTCCCATGATGTTCAGCAGGACAAATAACATTGCATTCCCCACGTTCATGGTCATGTTTGCTAAGGGAATGGTGATGTCTGGCCATCTGCCAAGTTCAGCTCCTTCTTCTTTAATATCAAGACCATCACCGTATGTTACGCAAAAAGCAGGCCATGAAAAGGAACGGGTAGAGTTTTGGAAGATGTATGGCCATGTTGCTTTTGGCTCGTGATAGGGAAGATCCAAAGTTAGGGCAAGCGTTGGCTCAGAAAAGATATGGTGATTGTTGCCAACTTGGATTGTGAACCCGTCTATGAAGAAGCCATGAGCATGGTTGGATGCTGGTGTTTCTCCCATGTTGGCATAAAAGTAGGCCGCCAAACTTGGAGAATAAGTTTGGTCAGGGCGAAGAAAAAGGGAAGACCACCTGATGTTAGTGATGTAATCACAGAATTAAATCCCATAAGCATTGGAATCCATCATAGCCTGGAAGGATTGCTCAAGATGATTTTCAGAGATGCCATGCTTAATGAAGATGCCATGTGTGATGGAGTAGAGCGATGGGTAAGGCAAATATTCCTGACAGACTATCAATCAGTGTATGTGAGAAAACGTCCAAAATGAAGTATGGTTCCCACGCCTGATGGATAAGGATATGTATGAAGAAAAGCATCCAATAAAGTTTGACTGGATGGATGACAGAGTATGGAAGAAAATAGACCCATCCTGTAATCAAATTTAAAATAACAGGTTAAAATTTGATTATTGGATATTAATAACAACTTGATAATCCTAGTAGGCCTAGCTTACAAAAGAAGACACAAAAATAACAATTTTTAATTATTTGAGCACACGACGAAAACTTAATTAATATTTTTTTTTCTTTTTTTTTAAGAAATTCATGGATCACAATGATGATGATGATGGTGATGGGGATGCAGATCGTGTATAACACAGTTTAGTTCATCAATTTGTTGGCCTTGCTGAAGTTTAATGCCCCCCCTGGTTGGTAGAGAGTGTAGTTTGATTCTCCATTAGGAGAGCGTGATTTTCCAAGGACTAAGAGTGATTTTCCAAGATTGGCTCCTGTTCAACATCGTGTATTGCTTGACGTTCCTGGAAATCCAGAAGACTTTTGATGATGATTTCCTGGCGTGCGTGTAGTTCGCGCATGCCTTGATGAAGAAAATGAATGCCTTCCATAGGATTAAAATGTTATGCATGGCATTTTCATCAAAGAAATGGTTAGGTATTGAGCTTTGGTCTTCTTGTTCATCTGTCATAGTATCTGGAGTCCAAAAATCAGTGGCGCATTCTGTGTTAATTACAGTAAGGCCTGCTTTTTGAAGAGGTATTTCTGGATAAACAACTGGATAACCCCAAAGTAACATAATTTTTGTGACTAGAGTAGGTAGAGGTGTTAACCATTTTTTATGCCTAGTGATCGAGTTCGAGAGATATTGGATTATGGAAAAGTCATCCCTTCGGTTCTGCATAATCCAAAGTAGGTGGAGTTGAGGTTTTGTCACTTCAGATAATGATGATCTTCCCTACCACATTGTGTCATAAACAGTGGAGCATAACTCGTTGATTCTGTTCCACGGAGCGTTGAAGAACAACGTGATGTCTGTTTCCAATTTCTCCACGAGATACAATGACATGTAGTATTTTTTTTAACGGTATCAAATGGTTAATAACCCGTAAAAACTCAACTAGATTACTCTAACTTTATTGTTACGGTATCAATTATTTATTTTTTACTCTCACATGTATATTTATGCAATATATAGAGTACAAAATCGTTCCATTCCTAAACTACCAAGACATAATAGAATCTAATTAATCAAACACAAGGAAACAATGGTGAGAGTAATATTTATAGAGGTGAATTTATACTATGAAACTAAATATATGAATTTAACTTATACTAATTTAACTAAAGCAATTGAATATGACTTGAATAAAATATGGAAAAGAAATTAAGGGGATTTAATTCCACTTTGATTTATTCCTAATATGATAGTGTAGATTATTGCAATCCTAACTAATTAAGATCAAGTATTTGATTCCTAATTATTCATGGCAATCTCTGCCAACTAATAATTAGTATGTGAGGCAGTTCAACCCATTCTCATGGCGAATCAACTAACTTACTAGAGTGAAACTCTTAACAAGTAATAATTCTAACTAACATATCAAGTCTTCATCGAGCTTCATCAAACCCCTCTAATGGAGGTTTAGCTAGAAGTCATTAGACTATCCTTAATAGAAGAATAAGAAAAAGACATAATGAAGAACAATAACTTGACTTTTATTAATCTAATAGAGGCTATAAACTAAACTAAACTAAACTAAAAAGGGAGAGAGAGAGAACCCTAAACTATATTAAACTAAAGTGGGAGAAGCCAAGTTTTGTTTAGCCTTAAACCACTTTATATAGGAGAGATTTAAGTTTACAATTTCGTGGATGGGTTTTAGAGCCATGTTTTGGGAAATGAAATCAAGCCCAGAACCTAATTACATATGTCCAAAAAGGGTTTCTCCGTACAAAATTACTTCAACACCCTTTTCATCTACTTTTAATGCTCTGATTGATTCAAGGCTTAGACCATTAGAAAGCTCTTTTTGAGCCAGTCGTTTTGACATATAATAAGCTCAATTCCGAGGTCTGAGTCCAAAGATACGGCCTGCGGAAGTTCTGTTAACTTTTATGCTCTTTTTCTACCCGCGTTGACTTTGACTTTTCAGCTTTGACTAGGCTTTAAAAAGGTTTTTTCTCCTTGAAACTTAGGCTTTAACCATAGAACTTCTTAGCAACCAACCTTTGCTCATTTCTCTTGCAAAAGTGACATATTTCTTCACATATTCGACTCCAAGACCTGAAATACACAAAAGCACGTAAACAGTACTAACTCTTATTTATTATACACATAATTGGTCTAAATGTAATATTATTAAGGGGTTAAAACTACAGTTTTGGGATTTTATCAATGGTGACTCTTGAATATGGAACTCCGGGTTTTTCATTGGAATTTGAAGTATGTCGGAGATAATTTCCTAAGTTAATTCAAATCGTTGTCCATGGGCATGGAAATAGAATTTACCATGTTCATGTCTGCTAAATTAGTAGAACATCAAAACCAATTCTCTTGAATAAGCGGCTTCCAAATGATATAGAAGGGGCATCCATCCTCGACGTACAATTTATGTGTCAAAATAAGGAGAAAACAGGCCGTCATCAAAAAATTTCAAGTAATTTTTCTCGGGCATTAATTTTCTTGATTGATCCATTTGAAAGTATAAGTGAGGGAAGGATAGTGAAAATTGCATCAAATGAAGATGGCCGAAAAAAAGAAATTTATAGCCAATATATGAGCTTGTACGAATTAGGATGCCAAGTGCAGTTAGATTCAGAATTAATATGTGAAAACACAAGTGAACCATGTGTTGTTGTTACACAATAATATGGAACAGTAACTATGGGTATCCATAGTAGGTATTTTCATGCCAGATTCCCAAAACAAGTAATGAGGTGTTCCAATGTTAGAAAATACGGAAGAAGGTTTCACATGGTAGTTAGACTAACATATATTTTCTATCATGAGTTGTCAAATATGGTATTGAAAATAATGTCCCTAAGACTGTGACTGAGTTATGCAAAGAGATAGAACGTACGGAGGTGCAATAGCCACAGTTTAGTTAGACATACAGGTAATTTCTGAATTGATGTAGCAAACCTCAATAATGGGAGATGGATATAATGATAGGGCTACATGCGCAACATGTTTTAAACTTATCTTGTAGCGTGCGCGACTGGCTATGAACATAATGAGTTGAGATTGATTTATTTTTGTGAGTTATTGATTTCGTTTATTTGGTATGGTTTTTATGATTTTTTTTTTATGTTTATGATAAGGTAAAAATATAACTAATACATACAAATATTAAATAGGGACCTTCTCCATTTAATACGTAAACCGTACAAATATTTGAGAATTATTTAACACCCCACACTAATATACAAAACGACAAATGGAAATAGATATGTAAGTTACATAGATCTAGATATTTTGGAGGATGTTATGCATTATTAACAGTATCAAAACGATAAATATTGTTATCAGGATGACTATGAATGCCCCATCACGTTGCTCATTTTCCAATTTCTCGATCGGATCCATTATGTTGAAGAAGATGAGTATATGTGAAGATGAAGTTTTTGAGAGTGAGAGAATGAGATGAGTGAAGGGTGATGAGGAGTGTCGAAATTTATAGGCGAAAATCTGACCGTTTGTGGATATCTGACTGTTTGGATATCTGACCGTTTGTGGATATCCGACCATTTGGATATCTGACCGTTCGGATATCTTACCGTTGGGATATCTGATCGTTGGGCCTACTGAATAATTCTGATGGAGTTACTATTTGAATAAGTCAGTTAGGCCTAAAGATTAGGTCCAATGCATAAAAGAATAACTAATATATTTATAGGAGGAAGACAATAATTTCCTAACGTAAATAATTTCTCATTTAATCCGTCTGGAGGTCCAAAATTATGAGAAATTAATCGAAATACTATTTTACATTACTAGAAAAGTAAAATGCAATACATAAGGGAAAGAAATGACATAGTAATTTCAAACTGAAAGAAAGAAGCTGCTACTGTGAATCTTCAGGGTTAGATGAAGATGAACCAGGATTCCGACGACGACAGGCACTGCGAACTCCTGAGTGAGATAACTGGTCCTGTATGTTGCCTAAGGACTGAACCATTTGGTCCTGAAATTGCTACTGATTAGCCATCATCATGCGTTGGAAACGGCCCTGACGAGTACATATCTCTTGCTGAAATTCACCCATGGAAGTTTCCATGCATTGCTGAAAATCAACCATGGAAGTTTCGATGGTCACCTAGCGAGTAAACATGCTGCGCATGCCAGTGTTCATTTGTCTCAAAGCTTCCATAGGAGTACTAATTCTATGCATGGTATCCTCATTAAAACAATTGGGGGGGGGGGCGCGGGGGGAGGCACATTATCATGCTCCGCATTATCTCTTGCTATAGGTTCCCAGTGGTCCATGACACCCGTCTCGAAAATCCCAAATTTTTTCGAAGGACCTAGTTTGGATTAATGGAGTAGTAAACTAGAACCCTAAATTAAGCATAATCTGTGTAACAAGAACAGCAAGAGGGGTTGACCTACCGGAAGCAGTAGTAAGAACATGTCCAAGGAAATGGACCATACAGAAAGTTTTCTTCTTCTCTTGGAGGATCCACAGCAAATACAAGAACGTCTTGTTGACGTCGGACGTTTTTTAAGTACCAATCACATTGTAGTCCAGCTATTGAGTGACTGCCAGTTGGTTATGTTGGAAGGAATGTTGGTACACGCATCTCGAGCCATCATTATATTCTCCCTCGAGTAGCGTGTCGAACATCAATTCCATAGCATTAGGGTACTCCGATATTAGTAGGGTTGGACTATCGGAGTTGATCGGAATATTTGTGATAATAGACAACAACTCCAATGTGAGTTCACGTTCCATCCCATCCGTCGTAATCCAAAATTCATTTCCCCGGAAACCACCATTGTTGTAGAACTTCAACACTAAATCTTCAGAGTAGTGTGCTGGAATTAGGTGCAAAAGATACTCCCATTCCCTACTTGCAATTTCCCCGTCAAAAAATGGGTGAAATATGCTGACATCATATAGATTTTTCAAATTTCTCTCGACTGTGATTCGTCGATTTTCGGCTATAGAGAGATCGAAATGATTTTCTGAGGGTGTATATGGGTTGAACGAAGTGAGGGGAAGAGGGTGTAGGAAAAGCTTTTGATTTAGTGAAGAATCTACTGTGTGCGCGAGACAAATTCAGGCTATAGGTACCGTGTGCACGGGTGGTTTAGATGGGAACGAGATCCAGATTTTAAGGGGGAAGAAATGTGAGGGGCTGACGCATGGTGTGTATCACGTGAAGGCTTTATTAGCTGGGCACGTGACTTGGGTTGGTTTTGAATTTTTTGCCCAAGCCCATATGAAATTCGGAAATTCCCGTTATGTCTTGAAATGTCCTAAAATTTCAAAATTGAAATTTCGATTTGTTTCAACTCCGAATGAGGTACCAAAACGACCGGCATTAAAAATGTCATCCAATGGAATATGACAAAGGCACATTCAAACCTTTTTTACAAATTTACAAGGGGAGATGAACGTGTCAACAACCACTATATATCACATGAAAATTTACAAATTTGTTTGTATAAAGCGCTACGTCTAAGAAAGGAGTATAATATATAAAGTTATGCATAACCCCGAGCAACCATTGGCTTTGTTTGCCTTTTGTCCCTCAACTCCTCTTTCAGTTAGAATATCATTCCTTTTTTGGCTTATTTATTAGTTATTACACTTGGCTTGAAGGTTCTAAGTGAGAAATTAGACATTATACTGTAAACCGACTAATTATTCCTATATAAAAAGTGTAAGAAAAGGCCGAAACTAATTGACCCGTAGTACCAACTTGAGGTGTTTGTGAAATCCTGGTAGTGTCACTTCCCCATACTTACTTTGACAAAATGACAACTGTAGACATTTTCTTGATCGGTGCTTGTCAACCATAGACATAAAACCAGCAGAAAATAAAATAAAATAAAAATGAATAATTTACAGGGGAAAAAAGGAGGAATAAGATGTTTTCAAACCAAGAGTCACATAGTTTAGGCATCACACAAATAAAATTAAGATGTAAAATATTTAAAATTACCTGCCATAACTTTGCCAAAGTGTTGTTCTTCTTTGAGGTCCTTCATAATCTAATCCACTTTTATTTTAAACACTCTAACAACAACTTCGGGACAGTATTCGGATTTTAGACCTTCAACTCTTTTCATTGCAAGTTTAATTTCATTCCACTTTGGATTGCAAGTGAATGTGATGGATAGATCTAGAGGTCCCCCCATCTGCATATAGTAATGGCATCCTGATAATTCTGCACCATGTACCGTGGCCCACCAGTAAATGAAGAAGGCAAAACTAAACATTTTTCGACTAATCTTGCATCTGTATCTCCAGCGTGCACTGAGTTAACTATATTCTTATATAGTTCTAATATGAATGTGGACTGGTTGTTTCGGAACCAATCAAGTCTTTCTTCTTCTACACATGTGTATATATCGACCAGAAATTGCAGTTTTACTTTACCACCTCTAACTAAAGTCTGGTCATCATTTTCTCTATGTTGAAGTCTGAAAGCATAATATTCTCGCATGCTAACTGTGTGGCGGTGATTTTTGATATTTCTTCTTCTCCTCGATACAAAATATCGAATGTGTAGCTGTCCTCACCATATGGAAATAAAAGAGGATATTGCATTGCCATAAGGCTAGGATAATGTTCAGTAATTCATTTAAGGCCTTCTTCTTAGTGTTCAACAACTATATCTCAATGATGAAATTCAACTCCATTTCCAAGCATCAGTGCTACTACTTCAGTAGATGTAGGTAGGTTGTACTGTCTTGCATCTTTTGAGTGTGTGCCAATGAGTCTAATGCGTACAGGTATGTAGTCCTCTTCATTGAACTTATCTAGTGCCATTCGGAAGGCCTCTGCAATTTCATTTTCTGCATTCAGCATTGTTATCAATCCTTCAACTATACTACCATCTAATGCTTGTTCGAGTGCTTGATTGGGCAGAGCACTTAACCTATTGGACACCTCGTTCTCTGTGTCATATATATAAAGCTACGCAAACTTTGGTTTATCTCCTATTGGAAGTAACGATATGATTTTATGGTAATTTTGTCCATGAATTCTGAAGACATATGAACCACCACCATTGTTAATTGCATACTCTATTTTCCACCCATTGATGTGAAAGCAAAGATAGAATTATATGATCTTATGTTTTCAATAAAATTAGTGTTTTTTGGTCCCCTTGATTCAAGTAGATCCTTTAAGAATTGTGGCGGATTCTTCAATAGTGGAAGTTGTATCTTTCCCACTTGACAACAAATAGAGAATGTAGGAAGCTGTCTCTTTTGTTTCTTGTTGTTCCTTTCTTCATTCTGGAGTATAGCTCCACAGAAAGAACAAACTTTGTTGGGTTCACCAAAGTCCCATAGTTCTATATAAAGAAAAAAAAAAGATGAGAAAAATGATATAAGTTATTAATCGAAATATTCAACGTGTTTAATTTAATACTTACCAATATCACGAGTACTTTTGCGAAGTGGAATGCTGTCAATGAAATCAAAATCTGACAAATCAAAATTTGTTGAATTGTTGTTAATGTTCTGAAAATCAACATCAATAGTGATGTTTCTTTGCCTATTAATGTTTTCTTCTTTGTGCATAGACTGAACTCTTCGAATATTTGAAATTATGGTAGCACGCGAATCATTTATAACCAACTCTCTTTGTGGGAGAAGATTGCATCTTAGCTTTGATTTACGAACTTGTTTATTCTTCTCCTTGGCTATAGGGATTTCTTATAATAAAGATAAAAAAAAAGGCAGAATTATAATTATAAGGGACACTTAATATAGAGTAGTTAGATTGAACACACAAAAAAAAAATTAATCATGCACTCACAAAAAAATCTAATATAAAGAAAAGAAGTACTGATAAGACGATTAAACTTGATATAGTTTTACTAATGAATAAAGCGATGAAACTCTAAACGCAAGTAAAACTAAAACTGAACTATACTCGTGATTATCAAAGATTTCTACTCTCGATACTATTGAAGTAGATTTGGAATAGAAGATTTGTTCCACTCCTAGGTCTTTAGTTCTATAATTGCAAAACTATCCAAAGTCTAACGAGGGTTTTATGAAGGGAATTCTAAGAACAAGATACTAACTATAATGGAATTATAATGATTTAACTACGAAATGCTACGGAATATTAAAGTTTGAATCTAGAATAAGAATTAGGGGGGAATTGAATCCACCTTGAATCCAACTTAATAGATTAGCATAGATTGTTGTAATCCAATTCTCACGTTCTTACGGTAAGAATTGGTCGTTCTAATCCCTAATTATACATGGCATCTCTACCAATTCATAACTAGCATGTGAGGACATCTACCCATTCTCATGGCGAATCAACGACCTTCTAGAGTGGAATAGATTCTTACAACGATTCTACACTACACAATCAAGTTTTCATCAAACCCCTCTAATGGAGGTTCAGCCTTGATTCATCAAACTATCATTTCCATATGAATTAAAACTAGACATCATATAAAGATTCTAACTTTACTAATTTAACTAATCAATAGATTCAAATCTAAATTAACAACTAAGAAATGAAATTGATAAATAAATAATTAAAACTAGATTATGATTAACTAATTAGCAATTGAAGACAACTAATTTATGAATTTAACAATACTAAAACAAAACAAGTATTTAATCAATAAACTAAATCAGAATTAGAGATGAATACTTTATTATAAAACTAAATGTGATTCTAAATTAATCATTTACTTGTTCTAACTAATCTATTGCAAAGTAAAAACTAGATCTAAAACAATAATTGAAAACTAATTAATTGAATAATCAAAACTAGATCTAGAACAAAGCTTTAATGGCTACTCTAATGGCTACTTTCTATCCTAAACTAATTGATACTTAAGAGCTAAGTCTTGTGTGTGGAAATGGAGGAGACCAAATCCATATTTCGTGCATGGGCTGAGGGTCCATGTTTTGGGCCGAAAAATCGAGCCCAAAGCCCAATTTCTTCAGTCTACAAGGCCTTTTCCAGCTGGCTTTGACTTCAGTAGGCTTTTTGTCCACTTATGCTCCTTTTATTGGGTCAAGGTTTGGACCATTGGAAATCTCTTTCCGAACCGGTCGTTTTGACATAAGGTACGCCCAATTCCGAGGCCTGAGTCCAAAGATACTATCTTTGGAAGTTCTGCTAACTTTTGTGTGCTATTTCTGCCCGCGTTGACTCTGACTTTTCAGCTTCTGACCGGGCTTTACAAAGGCTTTTTCTCTTTGAATCTTGGCCTTTAATCACAGAACTTCTTAGCAACCAACCCTTGCTCTTTTATATCGCCAAAGTGGCACATTTCTGCACATAATTGACTTCAATGCCTGAAATACATAAAAACACGTAATTAATATTAACTCTTATTTATTACTCGCATAATTGGTCTAAAAGTATTATTGTTAAGAGGTTAAAACTACAGTTTTGGGCTTTTATCAAACCACCCCCAAACAGCATTTTGCTTGTCCTCAAGCAAATATGAGAAATTAACATAAATGACCAAAATTGGAGTCCTAACTAATCTCGTTTTGCCGAGTGCGATTGCATTAACCATATGCAACAAGGCCTTAAACCACTAGGAATTCCCTAGTGGACGAGTTGTAGCCTCGTGAGAGTTTTCCAGTGAAGGTACTCACAAACTTCATCTATACTACAACAACTCAGAAATAAAACTATTGTTTCCTTATCTATGTCTCAATTATCTATACATCTCACTAGCAATGAATACAGAATAATCAAGTTGAAACTTAAGCTAATATATGCATAATAATCAATCATCTATGAATAAACATATATACAATGAGTAATACTATGAGATGAACTAGCAAGTCCGTTTCTAAAAACTCGGAATAGCGTCCTTAAGTAGGTCCTCTTCATATAAATATAATGTCAAGACAAAAACCACTATGATTTTTCCACTCAAGTTTCGCTACTCCAGTGTGGAGTGGGCACACTTTGCCTTACAAACTCAATGACACACAAGGAAGTCGGAGTCGATCAAACACATCTAATACTAACAATCACACTAACCTATTCCTAATTGAGCTAGAGGTCTTTATTAGGTGTTGCGGGGATTAGGAGATGGTTTAAGAAGGAAGGAAATGGATATTCAAAAAGGACAAGTCTGAGATAATAGAGGCTTCATATTATGCAACTAGAGAAACCCTTGTTCTTTACTTTCGCTTGTACACTTTGTTTCCATCCTTAGCCATATTTTTTTTTCTTTTTCCTTGGCTTTTAACTCCTTGATTCTATTTTTAGAGTTCTAACTCTTTATTTTCTTTTATTTTTATTTTTTTATTTTTTATTTGGATGGAAACTTACTTTTCTCATTTGAAGCGACTAACGAATTCTTGATTTCAAAGGTTTTTCTCTTTTCTATTCTTCATCTCTATTCTCAGACTTATTCAAAGAATTGGGTAGGTTTTTTTTTTTTTTTTTTTTTTTTTTTTTTGTTTTGTTTTATAACAGGGTAAAGGATTTGTGGTTTATGGAAGGCTAAAGAAAGGCTCAGAGGGGTGACTAGCAGAAAATATTTCATAGGTTTGAATTTCGGGCTATATCGATCCAAAGAGGGCCTAAATTCTCGCTTAGGAAATGGTATAATAATCAAGCAAGTGGACGTGTGATTTCTCTATCCGGATTTTACTTCTCCCTTGTGTCATTTCTCAAATGTTCACTCATATAAGGCTTTAGGCTATATTCTCACAAGATTTGTAGAATAAGTACTTTAGCCTAGATTTCATAAACTTACTGCCAACAATCATAGATAGTCATGTAACATATTTATAGATAGATGCAAGGATTATTACCTACATATTAGCCTAAGTTTCTAAAGACTATTCTAATACAACACTACATGAGACTTCTAGATTATTAAGAGCATAGAGAAAGAAAACAATACCAATATTCCTAAGTGTATAGCATAAACTCATTTATTTATATTTTTGAATTTTTGAAATTTTAACTAGGAAACAAGTGCATATTATACATATCTATATCCTAACAGATGCCTTAATTACACGTGTTTCTATGCCACCCCAAAACAAGAAGCATGCTTTGTCCTCAAAGTATTTAAATAAATAGGGTAGAGAAATACCATGGAAACGTGTGAAATTGTGGAACATCTGCAAAACAAGATTAAACATACTAATAGAAAATAAAAACTAACGCAACTCTATAAGAGTTCCACCCGTAATGGGGTTAATGAGAAACAAATTGCTTGGGACATAAGCATACACTAACTGAAACTAAAAACTAACCTGAACTCCCGTTTAAGCATTTTCCTCGTCATCCTTAATAAAGAAATGAGGTTCCTTCGCATCCTGCCACGCCATGGTAATTTGTCTGGCTTCACGCCACTTATCGTCTACTATAGCTAACCTGTCAAGTGCCACTTAGTCGGATGGGGTGTAAGGTGCAACTTGATGAGGTTGTATCCTCTACCCTTGCCAAGTCATTGCACGGAATGATCGAATAATACAATTGGTGGGTCTCACAATGTCGACCCCAACTCAATCCGTGAAACGGGCATAAAAAATAGGGAAGAAACATAGCATTATACGGCAAATTAAAATAGGCATAAGAAGGTACTCAAGCCTCTTGCTATGGGCTCGGGCTAAACTAGACATTAGGGTCTGGGGAATATCATAGAGTGTACGTCCCCCAACTAAAGCAAGGAAAATATCACAAGTTTTGTCATTCACAGAAGAATAACGCCATTCCCCTCTAATGTTTAGCATGGTCCAAAACATAACAGTGCCCACGTTCATAGACAGGCTACCAATGGCAACGTTATAATCCCCTTGGTCCTCTATCCTAAAGATTCCTACCCCGTAATGCTCATGCAAATCATCATAGTTATACATGTACATATTATCTACCAAATAGGCCCATGAGTCTTGTATTACAGCCGGCATAGCAAGTCCAAGCACAAAGGCTAGCAAGAACCTGGAAATTTCCATTGGTTCATCCCCGATGGTGATGGAGAACACTTGTTCTCCATCTGGTCTATCAAAGAACTTATAATTATCATAAAAATAAGATGTAAGTGTCAATAAAGTTTATCATGACTTACCAATAGTGGCTCCCAACCTGCTAGAATGATCACTTCGCGAAACCACGCACCATAGGTGTCACTTTGGAACAAGTCTTCAAAAGACTGTTCCGGTATGATACGAGGGAATGTCATCCCCAATAAACTCGGTGGAATAGCTGCAAAGGATCCTGGAACAACCCACAAAAATCGATTTTTTTTTTTTTTTTTTATTTTGCCCCGGTCAGTCCGCGAGTGCGCTCAACCTATGCCTGGGTAGGGCGCGGGGTGCGCCTTGGTGATTTTCGAGTTCTAGGCACTTGGGCTCGGGGGCTTCACTTTTTACAGGATGGCTGGTCGCCTTCAGGATGAAAAATGGAATTCGGTGTTGTTGTGGGCGCAGTCGCTCATTTCGGGGTTTGGTAGGGCGCAGGTCGCACTTTGATGAAATTCTTTTAGGCGATTGCCTAGGGCAGTGTAGCTCCATCGGGCGCAGCCTCGAGGCTGGCGATAGTGCTAAAATGGAGAAGAAAAATGGGAAACGTGGGAGTGAAAGGTGAGAGATGCATGAATGTTAGGTGTAGTGTGGGTTGTGAGTGTAGAATGAATAAAGTTTTTATACGTTTTAAGTTGCTAAAACGAATTGGAAAGTTGCCAAAAAGTTTTAAAGCAATTGCCGAAAACAAAAAATTTCCAAAACCGAAAACGGAAACAACTCATATTCTTGATTCTAAAACAACCCTAATATCTTTTAGATTGAATTTAGGATAGAAACTGCCTAACTCATCGAGATTTTATCCTACCATAATATCTATTCATAGTGATGCCCATATCAGCAATATTCTCAACCCTCACTCCAAAACAACTTATAAAATGTAGTATCATATAACAAATCATGCTAGAGTAAATAATACCACCCTCAAATAATTCGGGAAGGTAGGATTAACGATAAAAACAATGCATAATTTGAAAAGAACCATATTATATTAAAAATGAAATTCAAATATAATTAACTAGCGAATTTAAATTTAACTACGAAATTTTAAAAAAAAAACTTAATATCCGAACTAAGAAAAACAATAAAAACAACTAAATAACATTGAAACCACATTATTTTAGAAAACCTAGCCACGTGATGAAGATGGACCCTGAGATGGAGATTGGGCCTGGGATGAAGATGGGGCCTGAGATGAAGAAGGGCCCGAGCCATCCGTCCTTTGACGACGACGCTCATGCCTCTGAAACTCATCTGAAATAGAAACCTCCAATAGTGGCATGCGTCGTAGAATTTCTACTTGGAACAGGCATTGTGCTTCCATTGCTGCTTTCATCTCTTTATATTGCTCATAGTGACGCCGAAGGAGTGTCTCCATGTTACACAAAATATCCTCCTGACCCTTTTCGAGGTTTTCAAAACTAGTCTGAAGGTTCGTTTGTTTATTTTGAATTATAATCTGCCTACCTCGTACATCTTCACAAATAGCATAAATGCATCGCATGCCAGTATGCAACACTGTCATGCATTCTGAATCAGACGTACACTTCTTTAAGGCATCTTCATCCAAACATGTTATGTCCTCTATTTTCTCATCCGAATCAACCATCCTGTCCTCCGGCAACATCCAAGTCTTTTGGATACACCCTGTATAAATAATTTCGTTTGAATGCAATTTCAACATAGTCCGCTCAGTTCTTGGTTCCCCCCCCCCCACAAGACAACATTATCTTCGTAATTAAAGCAGGAAATGGTGCAATACTCTTCCTAACTCCTCTAATCATATTTATCAATAACTCGAGGATACAGAATTTATACCTCTTCTCTTGCAATATCCAGATAACGTGCAGACATGTCAAACCGATGTCGCTCACTTTCTCTTTCCCAATGACGTTCTTACCAATCCACTGAGCTACAGCTAGTTGGTTGGTTTGCAGAGATGACTGTCGAGCACAATGAGAATTCGGATTGTATTGACCTTCCATGAGAGTGTCGTTCATCAATGCAGAAACTCCAGTATACTGGGATTCCTGTACGGTGGCGTTCAGGCGTAATGCCTAGAATCTCAGCCAACTTCTCTCTTGATAATTCTCTCCTAACCCCAGCCACCTTCATGAAAACTTTCTGACCATCTAACTCTCTCTTCTTATAGAATTGTTCGACCAAATCGGAGTGGTAGAAATTATTTTTCGAGTACCACAACCTATTCCAATTCCTCCTAATCATCTCGTCACGACAAAATGGCGTGAAGCGGTCGGCCGTAAAAGCTTGTTCCGGCAGAATTCTTTTTGTCTTAGAGCCATTGAAAGTTTTGAACTAATTTGGGGGTTTGTATGTGGTGTAGGAAACGATGTGAAACAACCCTACTTAATAATAAAAAAAAAACGATGGTGGTGGGACAGCTGCTGCGCGGCAGTTCAAATATTTTGTGGTTTTTCTCTAATTTTTGGTGTTGGGCATGGTGGTTGGAGTGTTTTGGGTAAGGTTTTGAATTTGGGAGTGGTTGTATTTAGGTTTCTCTTTTTTTTTTTTTTTTTTTTTTTTTTTTTTTTTTTTTTTTTTTAGGTTATGGTTTTGAATTTGGTAATGGCGGAATTGGAAAGAATCACGATACTATTTTGTTTGGAAGAAGGAAATGCACGCGCGTCGCACGTGCGTACCTTGGGCTCAAGCCCAAATCGATTTCGAAATTCGTCGATTTTTTGCTCAACTTCTACCTAAAATTGCCGCTTCGTTACCGGTCCAATTTTTGCGAATGAGTTATGGAAATGATCAGGAGAGAATTTCCAATCCAATGAACCATAAAACACTCAATTCCGACTGCAGATGATATATAAGAAGATGGAAAATGCCTCGAAGTACGTGTATGATGTAAGTTATGCGAACGAATGAAATCTAAATTCATAGATAATATCAACCTGAATCGAAATACGATTAAACGGCCTAAGTAACACAAATAGAAAGTTTAACAATCTAGTACTAAAAAACGAACATCCCACCCCCAAACAAATTTTAGACAACAGAGTTTAAAAATTTGTTTTTAAAAGTGGGTCTTTTAAAGTCAGATTCCCGAGACTTCCTAGATTACTATTTTTATGCTTTTGATATTTTTTACTTTTTATGAATAAGATTTAATATAAGAAAAACAATAAAGGAATAAATGCATAATTCACACCATAAAGAAACATGACTCAAAAACTGAGAAAACATGCAAGAGTGGAAAACGTGAATTATGTTAACCGTGGACTTAGGATCCGATACTACAGCCACACACTCCTTAGGGAGGGCCCGATTACCTGAATGGTGCACTTACCAATATATGGAAGAAAGGAAATACACCAAACAACAAAATGAGTCGTTTATAGTCAGATACTCGAGACTTTAACAAATAACTAGATATATATATATATATCCCCTTCAGTTTTCCATATATATATATATATATATATATCCCCTTCAGTTTTCCATATATCAAAAATCTAAAGAGTTGGGTCTTTCCATAAATAAATAGCATGGAATGCACCTCCAAATAGAATAAAGCACCAAGAGTTTCTACGACGAAACTTAGTGAAATGAAAACGAAGTTTGATAGATCTAGAACGAAACCGAGCATGCACATTCTTTTTCATCTTTGAACGAGAGGGTGTCCAAGTGAATGATCGTGAGAAAATTGATGTTTGTGGAAGATATGTTGGATATGGATAAGTTTTAGAAGTAAGGAATGGAAAAAATGAGAATGTGGGTTTAGCACAAAACTCATTCATGGTGTAGGTGGGAACTGTCTCAATTCTGAAAATGAAGGTGTTAAGTGCCTTTCCCATGGGAATTATATCTGTATTAAGAAGATTTAGAAAATCGTTAAGCACAGAAGAAGCAAGAGGGTCAAACGCAAACTCCAGGTTCCTTTGAAAGGGTGGAAGGTGGGGAATATTGGTGAGGGAAGATGAATGAGTGTCAACTAGAGCTCTCAGGTCTAGATCATTAGAAGCCTTGAGATATGCCAGACATTCCTTAATAGGTGGGTCAAAAGAATCACTGGGATAGAGGGTGAAAAATTCATCTTCCGTCATAGCGTCAAGGGATAAATGGATGTTGGCAGGGTGGGACTCGCGAGGTGGCAAGGAAAAGTTGCAAAAGAGTTTAAGGAAATCTTCCTCAATTTCCTCTACGTCCAAAGAGTATTTGTCAAGGTTGGAACTTCTAAAGGAAAGGAATTTGTGCATCTGGTCATTCAAAAATGTGGTTTTGAAATAATCATGAGCTAAGCTCTCAATCATGCTAACCTCTCCATCGATATTCGTATAAGGCAACTGTTTAATCATTTTAAAAACATTAACCGCAACGGAAATATGGACAAAAGACAAGGACATCGAACCATAGCGGCAGTTTATAAGCGCGTTGGTAGTTGTAAAGAAAGGGCTCCCTAAAATGATCGGAACAGAATCGTTAGCGACTTCTGTATCGAGGATAACAAAATCCATAGGATAGTAGAAATCCTGAACCTTAACCAGCACATTTTCCAATACACCCTTAGAATACTTGATACACCTATCAGCTAATTGCAACGTCATTGTTGTAGGTTGCATTTCTTATAGACCTATTTGTTTATATAAATAATAAGGGAGTAAGTTAACACTCGCCCCAAGGTCTAATAAAGTAGTGGTCGTGTGAGTATCCCCTAAGGTGCATTGTACAGTAGGACGACCATGGTCCTTGTACTTAAGGATTTCATTGTGTTCTGTTAAAGTTGGAAACTGTTCAGTTAAAAAGGCATCTTTAGAAATCTTTGTCTTACGCCTAGTAGTGCACAACTCTTTAAGAAACTTAGCATGGTGAGGTAACTTTTTAATCGCTTCAAGAAAAGGTAAGTTTATCTTTAGATTTTTAAAAACTTCCCTAATCTCGTCAAAATTTGAATCCTTGTTTAACATAGCTAATTTCTGAGGAAACGATGGTTTCTCTCTATATTTAGCATATGGATCAACAAGATGGTTAATCTTGCTTTTCTGTTTCTTAAGCTATGGTTTAACTGGTACCTCTACAGGGGTAGGATCTTCAGTTTCTATTTTGGTATCTAGTGTAGGGACTACTGGTGGGGGGACATAGTTACTTTGTTATCCACCACTCTGCCTGAATGGAGAGTGGTGATGGAATTTATCTCACCTACGTTTGCATTTTCGTTACTAGTATTACCGTTTACCTCAAAGGCTGTGTTTGGTGTTTTAGGATTAGGTATCGCTTGTCCTGGAAACACACCTTTGGGTTGTACTTTCTCTTGAGCTAACTGCTGTAAGGAAAGTTGGATGGCTTGTAAAATTTGTTGTTGAGATTGCATAAAAGTATCAAAATGATCCGGTTGTGGAGTAGTATTTGCTACTGATTGTGTGACAGGAACTATGTCACGTTTATTTATAATGGGTGGATTTTGGTAGTTATTATTTACCGGAATGATACCTCTATTAGTATTATAATTATTATTTTTATAATTATTATAATTACCTTGACCTTGTCCTTATCGTGGTTGAGCTTGGTTGTTATAATTATAATTACTATGACCTTGTCCTTGCCTTGGTGGACCTTGGTTGTAATTGTTTGTTGGCCTAACATTTAGGTTAAACAACCTTAGGGGTTGTTGATTATTTTTCCAACCGAAGTTAGAGTTTTGTCGCCAAGCTGCGTTAGGTTCGCTATTAATGGAATAAACATTATCTTGGTGTGATTGTTGTTGTTCATAGACGAAAGGACAATAGGAGTCGGGATGCTCTGGACTCAAACAGAAATTACATGGATTAGAGTTGACATTCATGATGGGGATAGGCGTTTGTTGAACAGAAATAGCCTCTACCTTTTTATTTAGAGATTCGATTAAATTTTTAAGTTCCGGATTGGGTTTCATCTCAAACATACCGGCGGCCTTTACAGTTGTAGAAGAACTAGTGTTGCGGGAGATATCGTCACTACCCATTATTATTACGCTTAGTTTGATCTTCTAAAAATTTATAAGCCTCTAAGGCTCCCTTACTTAGGAAACTACCCCCATTCATTATGTCAAGCACCTCCTTGTGGTGGTGTAACAGTCCCTTGAAAAAGGCACGAACTAGCGTGTCTTTCGGGAGGTTATGGTGTGGACACTCTATAAGTAGATCGGTGAAATGATTCCAAGCCTCTAAAAATGATCCATGAGGATTCTGTCGAAATAAATGAATCTTGGAAAGCATTTCATCGGTCTTCAGTGGTGGGTAAAAATGTTCCATAAACAGTTGAACAAGTTTAGCCCACGAGTCCACAGAATTTGGCACTTGGGCAGTTAACCAAGACGCCGCCTTATCAGCTAAAGTGAAAGGAAATACCCTCAGTTTAATTTATTCAGCACCAAATGTAGGATGGTGGAATGTAGCAAGGACTTGGTCAATCCTACGCATGTGCTGATAAGGTTTTTCATGGTCTAACCCATGAAAAACGGGTAACAAATTAAATATATTTGTGGGGATTCAGAAATCCCCCACTGGGTCTGATAGAACGATGCAAGATTTAGGGCTATCGTTCAAGGCTTTGTAAAAGTCAGAGAGAGGAGACTCTCTTTCTTCAGCCATTACTTCAAGTGGTGTGTGTGATATATTAGCTAGAGGTGTAGTGAGTGGTATACAAGAAAGGCGTGTTTGTTGACGTTGCCGGTTGATTACGTTAGGTGTTTTTCTTCGGCCTAGCCTTAATCTCATGCAAGGCTAAGCCAATCTTAACGAAACACAACAACACTCCAAACAATCCTAATATGCTAGTATGAACCTCTAGCAGGAGATGCAAGGTGTGGAAGAAAAGAGTACCTGAAAGCCTCCTTGTTTCGCATATGAATAACGTCTTGTTTACGTGTGCTCAGTGTGTATAACAAGTTAAAACACTGAAAACTATGAAGAAATGGAAATTTGAAACAAACCTGTAGAAATCGGGCAGGTTCAACAGAGGGCGCAGGTCGCGCTCAGGTCAAGCTGGAGTTCTAGGCGTTTAGGCACGGTCGCGCTCGAAGTTAGCCATGGTACGGCGCGAGTAGCGCTCAGGGAAAACCTCAAGTTCCAAGCGCTTCAGCACAGAGGGCGCTCATGTTTTGCCTTGGCAAGGTGCGGGTCGCGCTCAGCTAAAAAGTGGAGTTCCTGGCGCTTGGGCGCGGGTGGTGCTCAGGGAAAACCTTGAGGTCTAGGCGCTTTCAAAGATGGGGGCCGTGTTTGGTTTGGCAAGGCGCTGGTCGTTTCGGCCAGCCAAAAGTGGAGTTCTAGGCTTGGGCGTGGGTGGGCCCAATTTAGCTGCCCCAGGGCAATGTGGTTGCGCCCGTGTAATTCTTCGAGGAAAATTTTCAGTGCTGAAACGGACAACCACAGTGAGAATCAAACAAGGGTGGGTGGGTTATGGGACTTTGGAAAATTAACAATTCTAAAGAAAACAATGCTAAAGGCAACTAAGATGGCAGCGGCGCCATTTGATAATAGTAAAATTGATAGTTTTACTAATGAATATAGCGATGAAACTCTAAACGCAAGTAAAACTAAAACTGAACTATACTCGTGATTATCAAAGATTTCTACTCTCGATACTATTGAAATAGAGTTAGAATAGAAGATTCGTTCCACTCCTAGTTCTTTAGCATTCAAGTTTTCTATAATTGCGAAACTATCCAAAGTCTAACGAGAGTTTTACGAAGGGAATTCTAAGAACAAGATACTAACTATAATGGAATTATAATGATTCAACTACGAAATGCTACGGAATATTAAAGTTTGAATCTAGAATAAGAATTAGGGGGGAATTGAATCCACCTTGAATCCAACTTAATAGACTAGCATAGATTGTTGTAATCCAATTCTCATGTTCTTACGGTTGGAATTGGTCGTTCTAATCCCTAATTATACATGGCATCTCTACTAATTCATAACTAGCATGTGAGGATGTCCACCCATTCTCATGGCGAATCAACAACCTTCTAGAGTGGAATAGATTCTTACAATGATTCTACACTACACAATCAAGTTTTCATCAAGGTTTCATCAAACCCCTCTAATGGAGGTTTAGCCTTGATTCATCAAACTATCATTTCCATATGAATTAAAACTAGACATCATATAAAGATTCTAACTTTACTAATTTAACTAATCAATAGATTCAAATCTAAATTAACAACTAAGAAATGAAATTGATAACTAAATAATTAAAACAAGATTATGATTAACTAATTAGCAATTGAAGATAACTAATTTATGAATTTAACAATACTAAAACTAAACAAGTATTGAATCAATAAACTAAATCGAAATTAAAGATGAATACTTTATTATAAAACTAAATGTGATTCTAAATTAATCGTTTACTTGTTCTAACTAATCTATTGCAAAGTAAAAACTAGATCTAAAACAATAATTGAAAACTAATTAATTGAATAATCAAAACTAGATCTAGAACTAAGCTTTAATGGTTACTCTAATGGCTACTTTCTATCATAAACTAATTGATACTTAAGAGCTAAGTCTTGTGTGTGGAAATGGAGGAGACTAGATCCACATTTTCGTGCATGGGCTGAGGGTCCATGTTTTGGGCCGGAAAATCGAGCCCAAAGCCCATTTTCTTCAGTCCACAGGGCCCTTTTCAGCTGGCTTTGACTTTAATAGGATTTTTGTCCATTTCTGCCCCTCTGATTAGGTCAACGTTTAGACCATTGGAAAGCTCTTTCTGAGCCGGTCGTTTTGACATAAGGTACGCCCAATTCTGAGGCCTGAGTCCAAAGATACGATCTTTGGAAGTTCTGCTGACTTTTGTGTGCTGTTTCTGCTCGCGTTGACTCTGACCGTGCTTTACAAAGGCTTTTTCTCCTTAAATCTTGGCCTTTAATCACAGAACTTCTTAGCAACCAACCCTTGCTCCTTTATATCGCCAAAGTGGCACATTTCTGCACATAATTGACTTTAATGCCTGAAATACATAAAAGAACGTAATTAGCATTAACTCTTATTTATTACTCTCATAATTGGTCTAAAAATATTATTGTTAAGGGGTTAAAACTACAGTTTTGGGCTCTTACCAAGTACTCAGATATATAATTACATGCACACACAAAAAAATTATGAATTAAATCATGTAATTTAAAATTTTAACATTACCTATAAAGAAACGACGACATAAGTGAATCCAGTAGGCAAACTCTAATATAAGGTTCTGTTAACAATAGCAAACAAACAAGTAAAGTTTTATTTAGAGTTTCATACTTAAGTACACTAAACATAAAATATCCCCCTGGTCGTGCAATTTAAAAGATTGATTCAGATAGCTTAGAAGCCAGAAGGTTAAAGTAAATTCAGGACCCAACTGCAAACTTTAGGAAAAGCCCATTTTGCGTCAATGTAACACAACAATCCATTTTATTGTCCGATTTCTAAATGGATTCATAGATAATTGTCTAAAATAACTCTGGTTCACAATCGTTTCCAGATAAGACAACGCTCTTTAATACCAAAAGGAATGATGTTCTAGTTATGTACCATTGCAAAGCTCCTATCAAATGGTGCTGTCTCTATTTGATTTAGACAAAACATGAGATAATAGTTTAACCCCTCAATAAATTGCCTTCTGAAGAGTATAGTTCATTCAACCAATTAAAAGGAATGATGTTCTAGTTATGTACCATTGCAAAGCTCCTATCAAATGGTGCTGTCTCTATTTGATTTAGACAAAACATGAGGTAATAGTTTAACCAAATCAACAAATTGCCTTTTGAAGAGTATAGTTCATTCAACCAATTACAGGTCCGACTCAATAAAGAATGTTTTTACTTTTAAAGCATAATGTAAGGCCAAAGCTTAGTTGATTGATTGCAAACCTAAGCCATGCATGGCATTATCTTGTATTCGACTTAGACACCGATTGACATTTGATACAACTACTATCAATGGGGCCATGCATTTGGCCTAGCAAACCATTGAGGGTATCAGGAGGTCAAAGATACTACTATCTTTTATCAAGACTCGACTTGATGACAGGGAGGCATTACTACATATTTGGAAAAGACTTCATATTTATACCGGTTAGTTTTCCATCCAATATCAATATCTTACTGCAATTGTAGGGCACAACACAGAACTAACGTTGTTTCTGTTTGCGTTAATTCCTGCAGAAATGTCATGTGCATTCCCTTGCAAAAGGACCAAGTGCTATCACAACACAACGCAAGGTATCGAAATCACAGGACACGGGCTTTACCTTCTTGGGTTGTAAGATCATTGGCGTAGGGACTGCCATCTTAGGAAGGTCCTTATTCTAGGGTGGTGTTTATTATGAGTTTCATGTCTAGTGTTGTACTTCCTCAAGGATGGGATAACTGGGGTGAGCCGAGCAATCATAGGTACGCCCAAACTAATCCCAGATTTCTACTTTGTGTAGGTAAAAGTTCCTACAGCGTTTAATGATTCATCCTTAGTTGGTCATGGCATATGATGCACCAAATCTCGTATCAACATTCATATAAACTATACGCACTCAAAAGTCTTGCTTTTGTAAATTGTTGTTACAAAACTGTGTTTTATGCGTTCTAGAAGGGGCAATTGGTCACACACCCTTTCAGAGGCCGAAGCTGCGCCTTTCATGACAAAAGATATGATCATGTTACGACTAAGAAAAAAAATCCTAGTATATATGAACTCACAGACCACCCAGCAAAAAAAGTCAGGTTCAAAGAGAAAGTTGAAAGCAAAATATAGAAACCTTATTCAAGAACATGACACAATCATAGTTTCACATGATTTCACATATAAACAAAGTGCAACATATTTAGTTACTCATAGTTTCATGTTCAATCACCTAAAAAAACATCTCCTTATATTCAAATATTTGTGTTGGTGTTCGTTATATATTGATATTCATCATTTTCAACCAAAACTAAACTTATTTGTCCGCTAATACAGTTATAATACCTATTGCTCCAATATAATGTCAAGTTATTTAAAAATCTGGGTATAACTTCAACCTAAAGAAGGCATGTATAACCTGATATGCGTTCAGGCTATTGTGCTGAATGAATCCTATTGTTTGTCATCATACCTTACATTTTATAGTAAGTAATACACATCAAACTTTTATAATAATAATTAAAAAAAACAAAAAAGGCAAAATTATAACCTTATACTTATTCGCAGCAACCTACTCTTGATACTGCTTTAAAAAAACCTTATACCTCTCAACTATATGATTCTTCCTCTAATCTATCCTTATTCGCAGCAACCCACACTTGATACTGCTTAAAAAGAACCTTATACCTCTCAACAAACTCTCAACAAATCCCTTCATATATATAGAGAGAAATTGGTGTGGAGTTGGTGTGTATGCGTAATACAGTGAAATTGGTGTTTGATTTCGATTGCAAGAGAATAGTGTTTGATTTCGATTGGAATTAGTGTGGAGTTGGTGTGTATATGTAATACAGAGAAATTGGTGTTTGATTTAGGGTTATTTGGTAAATATTTCAAACTCAAAGGAGGAATGGCTAAATAATAACAAAATAGAGATTTAAATTTGCCTACTCAAGAGTTGAGGAGGCTTCCGGTAGACCCGGTTATCATATAGTGTAGAGATTGTATGATTCACATGTGTTATCTATTATGTCGTAGGTAATGGATTATTATTTGTGTATTAGGTTATAAATATGTATGGATCATGTGAATACGCCTGTTAATATATATATGCGGTTAAGTGATTATGAATTGAATATTAATGTATATATACATGCCCGTGGTACTATTTTGCATGGTTATATCTATCTATACATATAAGTGACTGTTGTTACATGTTTAGTATCTATCTACGTAGGAGTAAACTGTTTTGTTTAATAAGTCAATTTTGTCATGAAAGAGGAGAACATTCCAACGAGGGTTAAAATCTGAGTTGGGTAAGTTGTTTCTAAACCTTTTGGGGTGAAGCTGCTCTCTATATGACATTCGTAATCTCAATGAATATTGACGGTATCGAATTATTATGCAAAACACGAGTAGTATATTACTCTATATATAATACGCTGTCTGTTCTGTTTTTACGTATATGTACGTTTTTGCCTATTAGTATAAATGCGCATACGTATAGTACTTTCACATGCTACTATATCTAGATACGTATGAGTAATTACAATTTGCCTGTTAGTGTAGATATACGTATACGTAATATATAACCTATTAGCCTACATATATGTATTACAGATATGTATTTGCCTATACGTATCGAAGTATTTATTGATGATACAACCATACCTATAAGTATTTCTATACGTATGAGTAGAGTATATTCACGTGCTACTGTATCTAGTAATGTATGAGTTAGTTATATTTGCATGATTGTACTTAAATTCTATACGTATGAGTTATATATGTATGATTGCATGATTGTACTTTCTCCCTTGCATAAATTTTAATTAACTAAAAAAAAAAAAAAATTGTTGTCTTTATCCCTTGCATAAATTTTAATAAAAGAAAAAAAAAATCACATAAATCTTAATCATATTCCAACGGTGTCTAGGAAACTTGAAAGATTGAGGTTACTTAATTAGAACTGTGCTTACACGGAAATCCTCCCTCATATCTTTTTTGTGACCTGGCTGTTGGTTTATGCACACGTATTCCTAGCTTCATTGCTACGTTAGCAACAACTTATTAGGCCTACGTTGTTCAATTCTAAAGCTTCAAAAAATAATAGAATTCAAATAATAATAAGTTCCTTTTGTACATCAGATATAATTTTATGTTTGCATGAGATTAAGGTCTGGTACTAATAAAGAATTTGAACATACATATCGTAGGAGAAAATACGATAAGCATTTGCGTAAGTTCTCACCTCAAAATATTTCCTCATCTGTTAATAAAAATCATCAGGATCCCTTGCCACCATTACATTCATTCGTTATGGCTGACGAAACTCCACCAGCTGAGAAGCCCCTTTCGGACTTCTATACTGCATTACAGGAAAGACCTTCTTCCTGCATCAAACTCGAGGATATTGCCAGCAATTTTCGAATCCCACCTAACATTTTTGGATTGTTACCTATTTATCATGGTCTGGATCATGAAAAACCATCCAATCACCTTAGTAGGATTCAACAAGTAGCCACAACATTTCACCATCCAGCAGTCTCTATCGAACAGATCTTGCTTCGGTTTTTTCCTTTTACTTTACCTGATAAAGCGTCAGTTTGGCTAGCAGGATAACAGCCACAATCCATAGAAACATGAAATAAACTTATGCAAGCTTTCATGCTACAATTTTATACTCAGAAGAAGACTACCAAAATGCTTCAGAAAATCCAATTCTTTCGTCAAAATCCTCATGAATCCTTTACGGAAGCATGGAGTTCATTTACTGATCTTCATTTAGAATGTCCTCATCACCAGCTCGACACCACTGTCCTTGTTCATTCATTCTTTAATGGACTTTTCGATCATCAAAAAGAAACTCTTGATATAATGAACGACGGTTGCTTCATGAACAAAGGAGCTACTGAAGCATATACTTTTTTTGAAAAACAAGCAACATGAGGTACACATTGCAGTAACACTGATTCTTCTAGGTCATCTAAGGATACTGTTACAAAAGCTACATCTATTTTTGAGGTTAAACCCGATCCTGAATTAAAAAATCTTATACCTCACTAAAAAATAGATGCCCTCGCAATTCAAGTAAACGATCAACTCCCACAACAGGTCATGAACGCTAACACTTCCCCATGTATTCTATGTCTTAGTCCTGACCATCCTGATACTTATTGTCCCTTGTTATATGCCTCCCCTTCCCAACCATCAGAAGAGGCATGTGCATTCAACATTCCTAATGCACCTTGGAGACAACATCTGAATTTCGCTTGGCGCCCGAATACACAACAGATGGCTCCTCCAGGTTTTGCCAATCCACCAGTTCGGCCACCTAACAACTTTATTCCATACTGCCAAGGAAATAATAAGCAATACCAACAAAGTCAAAATCAGTTTCAAAGTAATTCCAACGCCAACTACCAAAACAACCGCAGCCTTGTTCCAGCAAATCCCAGTTCTGGCTATAATCAACAACTTCTCAGCAATAACCGTGAACTAGTCCCTATTGCACAACCTATGCCACTCCCTACTAATAGGACAAGCGAGACTTTCTTCACTTATATGAACTAACAATCTCAAATCCTAACGTCTATCCAACAATCACTTCAACAATAACGCAAGAAAAGAGTCAGAAAGGCTTGTTTCCTGGCCAAGCAGTTCCAAACCCAGAGCCAACAAATACTGCCTTTGAACTCACCAATGCACCTGGTACAAATGCTCCAAACCAAGGTGAGGTGAATGCAATAACTGCTCTTCGTTCTGGCAAAATCGTTGACAATCAAATCTGTATGCCAGATGATAAAACAAAGGTAACTGGAGTTTCCAATGAATTTGCTTCCGATAATGAACTTACGATGGAAACACCAAGTTCAACAAAGTCACCATCTAATAAATTGGGTAATGAGCAAGTGGATCCTTATGCCAAATTCCGCCCTAAGGCACCATTTCCTGCCCGTTTGGCAAAGAATAAACCTAACGAAAATTTTGATGAAATTCAAGAAACTTTTAAGAATTTGACAATCAACTTACCTTTTCTCGATGCCCTAAAATAATTGCCAAAACATGCAAAATTTCTGAAAGATATGTGCACCACAAAAAGGAGAACAAATGTTCCTCAACAAGAATTCCTTACCAAACAGTTTTCATCCATCACCGAATACAATGGTATGGTCAAATACAAGGACCATGGTAGACTAACAGTTCCATGCACATTAGGTGACAAATATATGGCTACTGCACTACTAGACCTAGGAGCTAGTGTGAACTTACTTCCTTATTACTTATTCAAACAACTAGGTCTTCATGAGCTTAAACCTACCAAGATGACTCTACAGTTAGCCGATTGTTCCATTAAGTATCCAAAAGGCATTTGTGAAAACGTCCTTGTAAAAGTCCACTATCCCGTTGATTTTGTCATTTTGGATATAGAAGTTGCCTGTGACTCCATTCCTATCATATTAGGACATCCGTTCCTAGCAACTGCTAATGCTCTCATAAACTGTAGGGATGGCTCCATGACCATGTCCTTTGGAAATCTTTCAGTTGAGGTTAATGTGTTCAAGTTGATGAGACAAATTCCAGAGAATGACAATGATGGTGAAGTTAACCTGGTTGACACCCTTGTACAAGAATATTTAACAAACTCTTTTCCTGACGATGAAGTACACCAATTTCTTTACTTTGGTGATTCTGAATTTGATGTTAATGCTTATTCACAGGATGTAAACGCGTTATTAAACTCAATACCACTATTTTACCCTACTACCATCCTGTCAAGCGACTTGGACGAACATCAATCTGTTTTCTCTATGGAAGACGACTTTCCTAAAGATTCTTTAATACTCACTCCTCCCATCCCTGACTTAAAGCCTATTCCTTCGGATTTAAAATACGTACATCTTGATCCAGATGGTAGTCACCCAATTATCATATCAACACAATTGACTGACGATCAGGAATCCCATTTAATTAATGTCATTCAAAAATATCGTTCTGTTATTGGATGGTCTCTCGATGACATTAAAGGCATTGACCCTAATGTGTGTACCCATCACATACATCTTGAAGAAAATGCCAAGACGTCGCGTGAACTACAATATCGTCTAAATCCCACCATGAAAGATGTGGTACGGGAAGAAGTTTTAAGGTTACTCGATGCAAGTATTATTTATCCTATCTCGAATAGTGTTTGGGTGAGTCCCGTACACGTTGTTCTCAAGAAGTCTGGTATTACAGTTGTGCAAAATAATAAAGATGAATGCATCTCTGCTTGTATTCCAGTGAAGTGGCGAATATGCATTGACTATCACAAACTTAATATGGTCACTAGTAAGGATCACTCCCCACTTCCCTTCATCGACCAGATGCTTGAACGGTTAGGGGGTCATGTACATTACTATTTTCTTGATGGTTATCCAGGATATTTTCAAATAGTCATAGATCTTGTTGATCAAGAAAAAACATCGTTCACCTGTCCTTTTGGTACATTTGCATATAAACGAATGCCTTTTGGCCTTTGCAATGCACCTGGTACATTCCAACGTTGTATGCTTCATATTTTCAGTGATATGGTTGAACGTTTTATGGAAGTCTTCATGGACAATTTCTCAATATATGGTAATTCTTTTGATAGCTATCTATCAAATCTTGAAAAGGTTTTTGCACGCTGTGAAGAGAAAATTCTTGTTCTTAATTGGGAAAAATGTTATTTTATGGTTACAAAAGGAATAGTTCTAGGACATTGTTTCAAAGGACGGAATCGAAGTCGATAAAGCTAAGATTGAAAAAATTACTACCCTTCTTATACCAAAAATAGTTCGTGACATACGTGCATTTTTAGGACACACAGGGTTCTATAGGAGATTTATTCAAGATTTCTCAAAGGTTGCTCGACCTTTAACAAATCTCTTGCTTAAAGATGTCGTATTTGACTTCACTTTCAATTGCAAACAAGCTTTTGAGACCTTAAAATCTGCCCTGACTACAGCTCCTATAATTCAACCACCTGATTGGTCTAAACCTTTTGAATTAATGTGTCACGCGAGTGACTACGCTATTGGAGATGTCCTAGGGCAACGCTAAGAGGACAAGCCAATTGTCATTTACTACGCTAGTAAAACTCTTAATGAAGCTCAATGTAACTATACCACCATTGAGAAAGAGTTTCTCGCAGTTATATATGTCCTGGATAAGTTTTGTCCTTACCTATGTTCTTCCACAATAGTCTACACTAACCATGCGGCGCTTCGTTACCTATTAGCGAAAAAAGATGCAAAATAGAGGTTGATCCACTGGATCCTCCTCTTGCAAGAGTTTACTCTATAAATTAGAGATAAAAAAGATTGCGAGAATGTGGTTGCAGACCATTTATCATGACTAGTTAGTAATGTCGATAATGATACCGAACCCATCTGTGATTCCTTTCCAGATGAACACATGCATTCCATTTTTTCATCTCCTTGGTATGCTGATATAGTAAACTACCTAGTTACCGAGGAAGTCCCTTCATCTTGGACTCGTACAGACCGGAAAAAGTTCTTATCCACTGTGAAATTTTATTTCTAGGATGATCCCTACCTCTTCAAGTATTGTTCCGACCAACTGATCCGCCGTTGCATTCCCGACTGGGAACAAAATGACGTGTTATCCTTCTATCATGAACAATCTTGCGGTGGTCATTTCAGTGGTAAGAAAACTGTGGCCAAGGTTTTACAGTGTGGATTTTATTGGCCAACACTGTTTAAAGATGCACATGAGCATTGCAAAGCATGCACCCGCTGGCAGCAGCTAGGACGCATTACTCAACGCAATATGATGCCCTTAAATCCAATTTTAATTGTGGAAATTTTTTATGTATGGGGCATCTACTTCATGGGTCCTTTTCTAAATTCTCATGGCTTTCTCTACATACTGGTAGCTGTTAACTACGTGTCAAAATGGATTGAGGCAATGGCATGTCGTGCTAATGATCATAAAACTATCATTTTGTTCGTTAAAGAAAATATTTTCTCTCGGTTTGGTGTTCCCAAAGCTATCATTAGTGATGGGGAAAATATTTTTGTAATAAATTTTTTGAATTGTTAGTAAAAAAATATGAAACGGGTAATAGAGAGATTAGTGGCCAAGTAGAAGCCTCTAATAGAGAGATTAAATCCATTTTAGAAAAAATTGTTAATCCATCTAGGAAAGATTGGTCTCTCTGATTATCTGATGCCTTGTGGGCATATAGAACGGCTTTTAAGACACCTATAGGCATGTCTCATTACCGCCTTGTTTTTGGAAAACCTTGTCGCCTACCAGTTGAACTGGAGCATCGTGCTCTATGGGCCATCAAAAGCCTAAATTATAATACCAATGCGGCCGGCGAGAAACAAAAATTGCAGTGAAATGAGCTTGAGGAGATTCGGAGTGATGCCTATGATCTCTCGAAGTCCTATAAAGCAAACATGGAAAGAGTGCATGACAAGCACATATTGAGAAAATATTTCAAAATTGGTCAAAAAGTTTTGTTGTACAACTCAAGATTACACATTTTTCCAGAAAAATTAAAAACTCGATGGTCTGGTCCTTTCACTGTCTCTGCTGTCACCTCTTATGGGGCTATCTCTCTGAAAAATTTAAATGATAATAGCGAATTTCAAGTAAATGGCCAACGCCTTAAACATTATCATGAGTTGCACTCTCCAGATGTCAGAAAGACCCTTCTCCAATATCCAGTCTATAGAGACTAATAGATTCGCTGGTGTACTTCCTTCCATGTGTTTAAAACAGGGGAAGTACGCCATTAGGGTAGCCGGGCCCTCTTCTATTTTCTTCTCTCAAATCTCCTAGAGTGTGTGGTTGCAAGTGCCGGAACCTTAGTCCATAAAAACTCTATTTCAGAACTGAGTATAAATGATTTCTGATAATCGAGCAAACGTGCCTTCTGGTAAACAATGGGTACCAAAAATTTCCCCTCCTTCCTTCTCTTCCCTTTTCTATTATCTCCCTCGTGAACTTCATCTCATCATTTGGTGTAAATCTCACCCATCTCGAATAGATAATGGTCGTATTACTTTTGCTTGAAAGCATCGTGCGCGAAGGATGAGGTGGTGACTGCAGTGTCAAACACCTTTCTGTCCAGGTCTTGAATTACTATCCGATATGAGCTGGTATAAGGTATATTTTTTTCTGACACCAGTTGAGCAGGATAAACTTCGTCGTCGCCCTGTTGCTCCCACAGGTTGGGATTCGTCTTAAGGATCTGACGTTAAAAGACTCAACATGTATAAACTCGTGTCTTTTATTTTTCCCTTTGCACTAAACATTGTGCACAAAGAGAGTCGTGATGTGCAACATCGGATGTTCCCTAGTTCGGACGGGCAATGGATTTCACTAGGCCAACCCCTAGCAGTTTTCTATTTGATTGAATTTTGGGGCAGGTTGAGGCTATACCATATGTACTAACGGTAATATTATTATTAGACCATTGCACATTGGTCAGGGATAGTACCGTCCTGAACCCTAGGCCCCCAAAACATAAAGGTTAAGCCACAGTCTGGCTGGATTGGGTTTGCTCCAGAGCTGACATGACAGTTGCCTGATTTTACTGTTTGTGGTGATTCTTCTGGACTTCTGATGTTGTTGACACATTCATCTCCCCTTGTACGATTGTACATATAAAAAATAAATAAATAAATAAAAAATGTTGCATTATGTTTTTACAAAACTCAACACCCCAAATAAAATAAAATAAAGATAAAAAAAGGTTTGAATGTGCCTTTGCCATATTCCATTGGATGACATTTTTAATGCCAATTGTTTTGGCACCTCTTTCATTCCATTTGGAGATGAAACGAATCAAGATTTCAATTTCAAAATTTCAGAACATTTTGGGACATAATGGGAATTTCCAGATTTTATATGGGCTTGGGCCAAAAATTTGAAACCGACCCAACTCACTTGCCCAGCCCTTAAAGCCTTCACGCAATACACACCACACGTTAGCCCCTCACATTTCTTCCCCCTTACTATCCGGATCTTGTTCCCATCTACACCACCCGCGCACGTGGTACCTATAGCCTGAATTTGTCTCGCGCATGCAATCGATTCTTTACGAAATCAAAAGCTTTTCCTACACCCTCTTCCCCTCACTTCGTTCAACCCATATACACCCTCAGAAAATCATTTCGATCTCTCTATAGCCAAAAATTGACGAATCACAGTCGAGAGAAATTTGAAAAATCTCTATGATGCCGGCATGTTTCACCCATTTTTTTATGGGGAAATTGCAAGTAGGGAATGGGAGTATCTTTTGCAACTAATTCCAGCACACTACTCCGAAGATTTAGTGTTGAAGTTCTACAACAATGGTGGTTTCCGGGGAAGTGAATTTTGGATTATGGCGAATGGGATAGAATGTGAACTCACGTTAGAGTTATTGTCCATTATCACGAATATTCCGATCAACTCCGATAGTGCAACCCTGCTGATGTTTGAGTATCCGAACACTATAGAATTAATGTTCGACACGATACTCGAGGGAGAATACAATGATGACTCGAGATGCGTGTACTAACACTCCCTCCGACGAAACCAACTGGCCGGCTGTCACTCAATGACTGGCTTACAATGTGATTGGTACATCGAAAACGTCCGACGTCAACAAGACGTTCTTGCATTTCCTGTGGATCCTCCAGGAGAAGAAGGAAACTTTCTGTATGGTCCATTTCCTTAGACATGTCCTTACTACTGCTTCCGCCAAGTCAGCCCCTCTTGATGTTCTTGTTACACATATTATGCTTAATTTAGGGTTCCAGTCTGCGACTCCATTAATCCAAAGTAGGTCTTTCGAAAATTTTAGGATTTTCGAGAATTGTGTCATGGACCACTGATAAGAGCCCAAAACTGTAGTTTTATCCCCTTAACAATAATACTTTTAGACCAATTATGCGAGTAATAAATAAGAGTTAATGCTAATTATGTGCTTTTATGTATTTCAGGCATTGAAGTCAATTATGTACAAAATTGTGCTACTTTGGCGAGATAAAGGGGCAAGGGTTGGTTGCTAAGAAGTTCTATGATTAAATGCCAAAATTCAAGGAGAAAAAGCCTTTGTAAAGCCCAGTCAAAAGCTGAAAAGTCAAAGTCAACGCAGGCAGAAACAACACACAAAAGTCAGCAAAACTTCCGAAGACCGTATCTTTAGACTCAGGCCTCGGAATTGGACGTACCTTATGTCAAAACGACCGAATCGGAAAGAGGTTTCCAATGGTCCAAACCTTGCCCCAATAAGAGGAGCAAAAGTGGACGAAAAGTCTACTGAAGTTAAAGTCAGCTGAAAAAGGCTCTGTGGACTGAAGAAATTGGGCTTTGGGCTCGATTTTCCGGCCCAAAACACGGCTCCTTAGCCCATGCACGAAAATGTGGATCTGGTCTCCTCCATTTCCACACACAAGACCTCTTAAGAGATAATTAGGTTAGTGTAAAAGGTAGCCATTAGACCATAGTTTTTAAATCTAGTTTTTCATTCCATTAATTAGTTTTCATACCTTGTTTTAATTTAGATTATTGAATCAATTGTTATTCCTTTATTAGATCAATAAAGATAGTTGTTCTTCATAATTTAGTTTCATTTTCCATTAAGTATTTAATTTCAATTCGTAGATGTAGTTATTTGTCATTATTAGTTTTAATCAAATCTTGCATGAGTAGTTTCCATTTGAATTCAAACAAGTAAATTTACAATATTTTATTGATGTCTTGTTTAATTTCATTGGAAAATGATAGCATAATGATTCTAGGCTAAACCTCCATTAGAGGGGGTTAAAGAAGCCTTGATGAAGCTTGATTTGTGTTAACGTAGAATAGTTGTAATTTCCATTCCATTCTAGAAAACGATTAGTTCACCATGAGAATGGATTTGATTGTTTTACATGCTAAATGTTAGTTGGTAGAGATTACCATGAACAACTAGAGATTAGGAAGAACTAATTGTTATGCGAAAACATTTCAATTCAGATTACGACGATTCTTCATTAGTAAATTAAGTCGAGTTAAGATGGAATCAATTCCCCCTAATTCTTTATCTAGTATCAATTTAGCATTTCCGTCATTTCGTTATTGTATCTTGTTTAGTATTTGAATTTGCATCGTAGTATAGTTACCTCCGTAAAACTCTCATTAACTTTGGATAGACTCATAGTCGTAGAAAATTTTGAATACTAAAGAACTAGGAGTGGAACGAATCTTTTACTCCACTCTATTTCGATAGATTCGAGAGTAGAAATCTTTGATAAACCAGTCTTCGTGAAGTTTTAGTTTTACTTGCGTTTGAATAACATCATTTATTCGTGGGTAGAACTATTCAATTTTATCGTTTTATCAAATGGCGCCGCTGCCATTGATAAAAGCCCAAAACTGTAGTTTTAACCCCTTAACAATAATACTTTTAGACCAATTATGCGAGTAATAAATAAGAGTTAATGCTAATTACGTGCTTTTATGTATTTCAGGCATTGAAGTCAATTATGTGCAGAAATGTGCCACTTTGGTGATATAAAGGAGCAAGGGTTGGTTGCTAAGAAGTTCTATGATTAAAGGCCAAGATTCAAGGAGAAAAAGCCTTTGTAAAGCCCGGTCAGAAGCTGAAAAGTCAGAGTCAACGCAGGCAGAAACAACATATAAAAGTCAGCAGAACTTCCGAAGACTGTATCTTTGGACTCAGGCTTCCGAATTGGGCATACCTTATGTCAAAACGACCGGCTCGGAAAGAGATTTCAATGGTCCAAACCTTGACCCAATCAGAGGAGCAAAAGTGGACAAAAAGCCTATTAAAGTAAAAGCCAGCTGAAAAAGGCGGACTAAAGAAATTGGGCTTTGGGCTCGATTTTCCGGCCCAAAACATGGACCCTCAGGCCATGCACGAAAATGTGGATCAAGTCTCCTCTATTTCCACACACAAGACTTAGCTCTTAAGTATCAATTGGGTTAGGATAGAAAGTAGCCATTAAAGTTTAGTTCTGGAGCTAGTTTTTCAATTAATTAATTAGTTGTTATTCTTGTTTTAATTTCAGTATTGAATGATTGTTATTTAGCTGTTAGATCAATAAAATATTTAGTTCTTGATAATCTAATTTTGTTTTCCATTAATTATTAGCTTCAATTCTTAGATTTACTTATTTGTCATTATTAGTTTAAATCAATTATTGTATGAGTAGTTTCCATTTGAGTTTAAATAAGCAAAGTTCAAATCTTTTTATGATGTCTATTTTTAATTCATATGAAAATGATAGTTTGATTAATCAAGGCTAAACCTCCATTAGAGGGGTTTGATGAAGGGTGCTGAAGGGTCAGATAGGGACAAGAGTAAGTCTACCTCAGGTTGTGTGTTTACCTTGTGAGGTGGAGCCATAGTATGGAGGAGTGTCAAGCAGAAATGTTTGTCTGACTCCACCATGGAAGCTGAATATGTGGCAGCCACTAAGGCAGCCAAAGAATCAGTTTTGGGTTTGGAACTTCTTGTAAGCAAGTAAACACATTGAGTGCAAGTACCACCTAGAAAATAGGAGATGTTTATGTTACCAAGATAGCATTAGAAGATAACCTAGCTGACCCCTTGACCGACATGTTGAGGGGATGGGAATCAGATGCTTAGCAGCATAGCTTTAAGTATAAGTGGGAGATTTGTTAGTAGTATACTAAAAAACAATGCTTTGAGTATAAGTGGGAGATTGATAAGGTTATATACTAAAAGCATTACTTTTGTATTAACTCTAATTCTTTATATTTTGAATGAGAATCATATGGGCAAATGTTATGCATATTATATATGTTATTAGTAATATGCATGTGTCTAATACTTTATGTTGTAGATGATATGGTGTGAATACACAGAAGATCATATCATCATTATCTTATAAAGTATAAGTAATCGTTCACAACCTAGATGGATTTAGACAAACCATTAATGCGGTTGTAGTATAATCTGGTATTAGTCTATCTTGACTATAAGATTACACTAGTACACTTTGTGTGTATTGAACAGGACCAAGTGAGGTTGTTTCTCCTTATACTAACTATATAAGAGAACAAATGCCTCTGTTATTATGGATGCTTGTCCTCGTAATTCGGATATAATAATGGGCACTTACATCCATTGTACATTGCTTTAAATCATCAATGAGTGAGATTCATTTGTGAATCAACAAACTCGATGGATTGGGTAATGACATTGTATATAAGGTGTGCTGTTGATTATAGAAGGAATCCGTGTCCCACAAGAAGTCGGGTTGATGACGTCCCCTTGAGGAGCTCAAAAAGATTGTCATGTAAACCCTGCAGGTGGATTTATTCCGACATGACAATGAGATTGAGTGGTACTACTCAAGGACATAAGAAGTTGATTAATGTAGTTGTCGAACTTGACTTAATTAATCAGCGGACATTCAATATCTTAAACACTGGGGGAGATCAACGAGCATATAATATGGAGCCCATAAACACTGACACGTAATTTGGGATTAGGGCAGTAGTGCAACAATGGCCTTTAGTGGAATAAGCCATTTGTTGACAGACTTGAGCCGTGTGTTCAGGGCGAACATGGGAAGCCCAAACCCGTCAGGAGGCCCAACCTTAATTTCTCCTCATGGTCCCTGTTTTAGCTTATAAATAGAATAATCTCTCTCTGGTCGAAATTCACTATTCATCTGAACAAAAAAAGAGGCAAGGAAAGATAGATCGTTGTCCACACAACGTCCAATCTATTCAAAAGGAATACAACAGAAGATCAAGGGGTTGATTGTTGATTCGGATTCATAAAGTTTGGATTCTCAGAGTTATCAAAATCGGATCTAAAAGGTATGTTTTCCAATCACAAATCGTGAGAACCCTATTGATTCTGCTGTGCGTGGTTCTTGCGGTTTGTAGAAATATTTGCATTCTAAATAATGGTTCCTACACCTTAGAGACAACATCCCAACTTCAGTTGGAGAAATAATCAACAAGTAACACCTCCAGGGTTTAATAATCAAAATGTTAGGCCAGCAAACAATTATAACCAAGGCCCACCATGACAAGGTCAAGGACAAGGTCAGGGTAATTATAATTATAACAACCAAGCTCAACCACGACAAGGACAAGGTCAGGGTAATTATAGTAATTATAACAATAATAATTATAATGCTAATAGAGGTATCGTTCCGGTTAATAGTAATAACTATCAAAATCCACCAATTAATAATCAACGTGACATAGTTCCTGTCACACAACCAGTAGCAAATACTATTCCACAACCGGATCATTTTACTACCTTTATGCAATCTCAACAACAGATTTTACAAGCCATCCAACTTTTCTTACAGCAGTTAGCTCAAGAGAAAGTACAACCCAAAGGTGTGTTTCCAGGTCAAGCGATAGCTAATCTTAAAACAACAAACACAGCCTTTGAGGTGAATGGTAATACTAGTACGGAAAATGCAAACGTAGGTGAGCTAAATGCCATCACCACTCTCCATTCTGGGAGAGTGCTTGATAACAAAGTAACTATGCCTATAGTTACCCCACCAGTTGTCCCTATACCGGAGATTGAACTAGATACCGTAATAGAAACTGAAGAGCCTACCCCTGTAGAGGTACCAGTTAAACCACAACCTAAGAAACAGAAAGCAAATGTTAGACATCCAGTTGATCCATACGCTAAATATAGAGAGAAACTACCGTTTCCCTATAAATTAGCTATGTTAAACAGGGATACAAACTTTGACGAGATTAGGGAAGTTTTTAAAAATCTAACGATAAACTTACCTTTTCTGGACGCAATTAAAAAATTATCTCACCATCTCAAAGAGTTATGCACTAAAAGTCGTAAGACAAATACTCCTAAAGACGCCTTTTTAACTGAACAGTTTCCAACTTTAACAGAACACAATGGAATCGTTAAGTACAAGGACCCTAGTCGTCCCACTGTACAATGCACCTTAGGAGATTCCTACACGACGACCACTTTACTAGACCTGGGGGTGAGTCTTAACTTACTCCCGTATTATCTATACAAACAAATAGGTCTACAAGAGATGCAACCTACTAAAATGATGTTCCAATTAGCGGATCGATCTATTAAGTACTCTAAGGGTGTGGTAGAAAATGTGCTTGTTAAGGTCCAAAATTTCTACTATCCTGCTAATTTTGTTATCCTCGATACAGAAGTCGCTAACGACTCTGTTCCGATCATCTTAGGGAGTCCCTTCTTGGCGACTACCAACGCGCTTATAAACTGCCGCGATGGTTTGATGTTCTTGTCTTTTGGCCATCTTTCGGTTTAGGTAAATGTTTTTAAAATGATGAAATAGTTACCAGATTCATCTATAGATGGAGATGTTAGCATGATCGAGAACTTAACTCAAGATTATTTTAATAACACATTTCCAAAAAACCATATGCATAAATTCCTTTCTTTTGGAAGTTCAGATTTTGTTGATGACTCCTACGTAGAGGAAGTCAACACCATCTTCGAGTCAACACAAATCGTAGACCCTTTGGTTGCTCCATATACAGAGTTTGAAGACCTGCTGCCTAAGCAAGTATTCATTACTCAAGATGAGGACCTTCTAGAAGCATTTATCGATATTCCTTCCACCCCGGTGTTTAAACCTCTTCCTCCTGAGTTAAAGTATATTCAACTTGATCCGGATAGTAGTCATCTGGTAATTATATCTTCTCTGTTATCTAAGGAGGAAGAGACACGGTTGATCAGGGTAATTAGGGAACATCGTTCTGCGATTGGTTGGTCCATAGCCGACATTAAGGGAATTGACCTAATGTATGCACTCATTTTATCCATTTGGAGGATAACGAAAAGACTTCTCGCGAACCTTAGTGTCGCTTGAACCCTGCCATGAAAGAAATGGTTAGGGAAGAAGTCTTACGGTTACTCAATGAGGGTATCATATACCCAATCTCTGATAGCGAATGGGTAAGTCTCATTCATGTAGTTCCAAAAAAATCAGAGATTACCATGGTACGTAATGCCAAGGGTGAATATGTTGCCATGCATGGTCCTATGAAATGGAGGATCTGTATTGATTACAGACGTTTAAATGCAATAACATGAAAGGATCATTTTCCTTTAACCCCCTTTATAGATCAGATGCTTGAACGCCTAGCTGGTCAAGCTTTTTATTGTTTTTTGGATGGATACTCTAGCTATTTCCAAATTATTATTGATATTGATGACCAAGAAAAGACTACCTTCACATGTCCTTTTGGAATATACGCCTATAAACGAATGCCTTTTGGCCTTTGTAATGCTCCTAGTACCGTCCAGCGGTGTATGCTTCATATATTTAGTGACATGGTAAAGCGTTTCATGCAAGTATTCATGGATGATTTTTCTATCTATGAAAACTCTTTCACTGAATGCCTGTCTAACCTGTCTAAAGTTTTGACATGATTTGAAGAGAAGAGTCTCGTTTTAAATTGGGAAAAATGTCACTTCATGGTGAAAAAAGGCATAGTACTAGGTCACATCGTATCTAGTGATGACATCGAAGTAGATAAGGCCAAACTAGATAAGATAACGACTCTACCTATACCACAGACTGTCTGTGATATTAGAGTCTTTCTAGGCCATGCAGGTTTTTATAGTGCTTTATCAAAGATTTTTCAAAAATAGCTAGGCCATTAACTAATCTGCTCTTAAAGGATGCCATCTTAGATTTTAATTTTAACTGTAAACAAGCTTTTGAAACTTTAAAAGCCGCCTTAACTTCTGCACCCATTATACAGCCTCCTGATTGGTCTAACCCTTTCGAACTCATGTGTGATGCTAGTGATTATGCAGTTGGTGCTGTCTTGGGATAGAAACTAGATAATAAATCCGTTGTTATTTATTATGCTAGTAAAACTCTAAACGATGCTCAAAGGAATTATACAACTATTGAAAAAGAATTCTTAGATGTCGTTTATGCTTTAGATAAGTTTCGTCCTTATTTGGTTGGTTCTAAGACTCTAGTTTACACGGACCATGCAGTCCTTAGGTACCTTCTCGCAAAGAAGGATGCTAAGCAGAGATTAATCCGATGGATTCTTCTCCAGTAAGAATTCACATTAGAAATAAAGGACAAATGAGGGGTCAAAAACGTAGTTGCCGACCACTTATCTAGACTTACAAACAACGATGATAGTGATTCTGAGTCCATACCGAACTCTTTTCCTGATGAGCATCTGTATGCTATTTTTTCTGCACCATGGTATGCTGACATTGTGAATTATTTAGCGTCTGATGTTATTCCTTATGATTGGTCGAGAAATGAACATAAGAAATTCTTGGCCAGAGTTAAGCTATACTACTGGGATGAGCCCTACCTTTTCAAGTATTGTGCGGATCAGATTATTCGTCATTGTATTCCCCAATGGGAATATAATGAGGTTCTCTCATTCTGCCATGACAAAGAGTGTGGTGGCCATTTTAGTGGTATGAAAACAGCTGCTAAAATTCTTCAATGTGGGTTTTATTAACCTACTCTCTTTAAAGATGCCCAAGTGCATTGCAAGACGTGCATTCGATGCCAACAACTTGGGCGAATCACAAAGCGTAATATGATGCCATTAAATCCAATTATGGTGGTAGAAATTTTTGACGTATGGGGCATTGATTTCATGGATCCTTTCTCGGTTTCCCATGGTTTCATTTTTATTCTAGTTATCGTGGACTACGTGTCTAAATGGGTAGAGGCCATGGCTTGCCGTAACAATGACCATAAGACAGTTGTGTTTTTTGTTAAAGAGTATATTTTCTGTCGATTTGGCATTCCCAAAGCCATCATTAGTAACGGTGGAACACATTTTTGCAACCGAGTTGTTGCATCTCTCATGAAAAAGTATGGAGTTACACATAAGGTAGTAACTACATATTATCCACAAACTAGCGGACAAGTAGAAGTTTCTAATAGGGAAATCAACAAGATATTAGAAACAACTGTAAATCCTGATAGGAAAGACTGGTCAAAGTGTTTATCTTATGCCTTATGGGCATATAGGACTGCTTTCAAAACTCCTATAAGTATGTTTCCCTTTAGAGTTGTATTTGGGAAACTTTGTCATTTGCCCGTTGAATTGGAGCACTGCGCTATGTGGGCTATAAAAAGCCTTAACTTCAATTTTGATGAGGCGGGTGTCAAGCGCAAGTTGCAATTGAATGAGCTTGAAGAAATCCCTAGCGATTCTTATGATCTCGTGAAGGATTATAAGCTAACATGAAACATGTTCATGATAAGCAAATCTTGTGCAAAGAGTTTGTGATAGGTCAAAAGGTCTTACTTTACAAGTCCCGTTTACATATTTTTCCAGAGAAATTAAAAACCCGTTGGTCTGGTCCTTTTCTGGTTACTGAAGTCACCCCTCATGGGGCAATCACCTTGGTAAATCCCAAGGACAACAACACCTTTCAAGTCAATGGCCAACGGTTGAAACATTTCCACGAGCTTTTGTCCCCTGATGTAATGGAAGTCCTTTTACAGGACCCTATCTATGCGGACTGACCTTTTCGTTGGTGTACTTCCTTTCATTTCCATATATTGGTAAGTGAACCATTCAGGTAACCGGGCCCTCCCTATGGAGTGTGTGGTTGTAAGTACCGAATTCTAAGTCCACGTTAAACATAATTCACGTTTTCTACTCTTGCATGTTTTCTCGGATTTTGAGTCATGTTCCTCTATGGTGTGAATTATGTAATTATTGTTTTCCTATTTTTTCTTATATTAAATCTTATTCATAAAAAATAAAAATTGTTAAAATCATAAAAATAGTAAGTTAGGAAGTCTCAGGAATCTGACTTTAAAATACCCACTTTTAAAACAAATTTTCAAACTCTGTTGTCTAAAATTTGTTTGAGGGTGGGGTGTTCGTTTCTGTCCTGGATTGTTCAACTTTCTAGTTGTGTTGTTTAGGCCGTTTAATTGTATTTCGATTCGGGTTGACATTATCTATGAAATTAGAGTTCATTCGGTCGCATAACTTACGTCATGTACGCACTTCGAGACGTTTTCCATCTTCTTATATGTCATCCATGGTCGGAATAGAGTGTTTTATAGATCATTGGATTGGAAATTCTCTCCTGATCATTTCCATATCTCATTTGCAAAAATCGGACCGATAACGAAGCGGCAATTCTATTTTGAAGTTGCTCTAAAAATCAAATTTTTTTGGAATTCGAATTGGACTTGGGCCCAAGCCCACAGTACAACCCAAGAACGCATCGCGTTCTTCTTCTTCACCTTCACCATCACCATTAACATGTTTTCAACCCTAGAACCAAAATAAAAAAATTTAAAAAAAAAAAAAAAAACCTAACTTAACCCACGCCCAAATTCATGCCCAAAACATTTATTCTTCTCAAACTCATTCCCCCAACAATTTCCACCACCGAAAACCACTAAAAATAAAAAAAAAAATTGAACTGCCGCACCACCATCATTTTTTTTTGTAAGGTTGTTTCAACTTGTTCCTACACCTTCTACAAACCCTCAAATCCTTTCAACACTTAAAAATGGCTCAAAGACGTAGGATTTTGCCAGAACACGCGTTTACTGCCGACCACTTCGCACCGTTTTATGGTGACGAGATGGTTAGGAGAGATTGGAGTGGTTTGTGGTACTTGATAGACGATTTTTACCACGAAGATTTGGTCCGATAGTTTTATAGGACGAGGGAGTTGGATGGGAATAGAATTTTTGTTAAGGTGGCTGGGAGGAGGAGAGAAGTATCTACTGGGTTGTTGGCTGAGATTTTAGGCATTCCGCCTAGACTCCATCTCAATGTCACATTACAGGATTCCCAATTTACTGGGGTCGAGCCTTTGATGAAAGCGACTATTTCGGAAGGGAACTACAATGCAATCTCGCATTGTGTTCGCCAATCGTCTCTCAGAACCAACTAGCTGGCTGTAGCTCAGTGGATTGGTAGGAATGTCATAGGGAAGGAGAAAGTCAGCGACATCGGTCTGAACTGCCTTCACATTCTATGGATACTCCAGGAGCAGAAGTATGAGTTCTGTATTTTGGAGTTTTTGAGTAACATGATTAGGGGAGTTGGGAAAAGTATTACACCTCTCCCTGTTTTGATAACGAAGATCATGATGACCTTGAGAGCGACTCTGACGTCTGATAGGATTTGCCTGAGAGAGCACCGAAATCCTCATATTTATACGGAGTGTATCCAAAGAGTTTGGAGGTTGCCTGAAGAGAGGGTAGTCGAAGAGGATGAGGAGGACACGACATGTTTTGATGTCGATGCCTTGGAGAGGTGTAGGTCGGATACAGAACACATGATTGTGATTTATCGTGGCATGCGTTCTCTCAATACTATTTGTGAAGACCTCCAGACTCGGCAGGCTACCATGCATCATAACTTTGAGACTCGTGCCCAGCGCGAGGATTCGCTGTGGGAACAGACAAGGGCCGAGATGGAAACTCAGCGCAAGTTCTGAGACAATATACTTGCACGCTTTCCACCCCAAGGGGTGTTTCTTCTAAGGAGCAGTCTGTGAGGCACGAGTGTCATCGCCGCAGGACGGATGGCTTTGGCCCATCAGGAGCTCAGGAGCCATCACCTTCCCATGTGCCTTCCACTACCAGCAGCGAGTGGTTTCGAAATATTATGAGTTGATTTTGTTTTGTATTTGTTTTTTATTTAGTTCGGATGTTAATTTATGAATTCCGTATTTAAATTTGAATTTGGTTGTTAAATGTTGTTTGAATTTCAATTATAATATAATATGGTTCTTATCAAATTGTGCATTATTTTTATCATTATTAATCCCACCTTCCCGAATTGTTTGGGGGTGGTATTATTCACTCTAGCATGATTTGTGATATGATCCTCCAGTTTAGGATTTGTTTTGGAGTGAGGGTTGAGAATATTGTCGATATGGGCATGGCTATGACTAGATATTGTGGTAGGATGAAATCTCGATGAGTTAGACAGTTTCTATCCTAAATTCAATCTAAAAGATATTAGGGTTGTTTTAGAATCAAGAATATGAGTTGTTTTCATTTTCGGTTTTGGAAATTTTTTGTTTCCAGAAATTGCCTTAAAACTTTTTGGCAACTTCCTGATTCGTTTTAGCAACTTAAAACCTATAAAAACTTCATTCATTCTACTCTCACGACCCACACTACACCTCACTTTCATCTCTCACCTTTCACTCCCACGGTTCCCATTTTTCTCCTCCATTTTAGCAACTCAAGAAATTTCGAGCGCTTTATGCCAATGGGAGCTACTGCGCCTCTAGGCAATGTCTGCCAGAATTTCATCAAAGTGCAACATGTGCCCTACCAAGCCCAGAGCTGAGCACACCCTGCGCCCACAACACTAGAATTCCAGTTTTTATCCTGAGCGCGACCCACGCCTATCCCAGGCAAAAAGTGAGCGCGCCCTGCGCCCAAGTGCCTAGAACTCAAAAATCACCAAGGCGCACCCCGCGCCCTAACTAGGCAAAGGTTGAGCGCACCCCGCGCCCAGAACCCTGTGGGTAAGAAAAATTCCAATTTTTTGTGGGTTGTTCCAGGAACATTGCAGCTGTTCTAAAGAGTAGTTTTATGATGACTTCTCCTATACTAATACCGGAGCAGTCTTTCGAACACTTGTTGGGGAGCGAGACTTATGGACATTGGTTCCACGAAAGGATCATGCAGTTCGGATGGAGGCCTCTTCTAGTAAGTGAAGACGACTCGTATTCACCTAAGCTTACTGAATTTTTTTTAAATAATGTTAAGTTCTATTGTAACCAGGATGGAGAACAAGAATTCTCCATCACGGTTGATGACACACCACTAGAATTCAATAAGTATGTGGTAGCATTAGTTTTGGGAATACCAATACCTGATCATATTCACACGTGGGGATATATGATCGATAATGCATACCTCTATGACTATACATATTTCCATGAGTATTATGGGGGAGGGGTATTTCGTATAATGGACCAAGGGCGTTACAACATAGCCCTTGGTAGCCTGTCCCTAAATGTAGGCACCACTATGTTATTCATCTTGATGAATATTTTAGGGGATTGGCAGTTTACCTCTGCAAACAGTACCGCTGGTGACGTTTTCCTTGTTTTAGCTGAGGGACGTTGCCGATATGACATTCCCCGAGTATTAGTGACTACTTTTAAGAGAGCCCAAAGCATGTGACATAAGTATTTTCTTATGCCTAATTTGGTTTGCCGCATCATGCTCAGTTGTCTACCTAAATTATGTACCCAGTTCACGGATTGGAAAAGGGTTTAAGTCATGAGACCCACCAATTGGGTGGTTCGCTCATTTCGAGTAATGACTTGGCCGGGATGGCAGGTGCAACCTCATTTGGCTGCTCCTTACACCCCATCAGACATAGTAACACTAGACATCTTAGCACAAGTTGACAACACACGGCAGCGGGCTTGGCAAGTTATCATGGCATGGCAGGATGCGAAGGAACCTCCTCTCTTTGGAGAGGGAAATGAGGAAAATGCTTAAACGAGAGTTAAGGTTAGTTTTTATTTCAGTTAGTGTCTGTTTATGTCCCAAGCAATTTAATTCTTATTAACCCCATAACGGGTGGAACTCCTATAGAGTTGCGTCAGTTTTTATTTTCTATATTAGTATGTTTTAACCTTGTTTTGCAGATGTTCCAGAATTTCACGCTTTCAATGGTATTTCTCTAACTTATTTATTTAAATATTTTGAGGACAAAGCATGCTTCTTGTTTGGGGGCATAAAAGCACGTGTAATTAAGGCATCTATTAGGATATAGATATGTATAATATGCACTTATTTTCTAGTTATGCTATACACTTAAGAATATTGGTATTGTTTCCTTCTCTAGGCCTTTGATAATCTAGAAATCTCACGTAGTTTTTGCATTAGAATAGTTTTTAGAAACTTAGGCTAATATGTAGGTAATAATCCTTGCATCCATCTATAAATATGTTACATGAGTATCTATGATTGTTGGCAGTAAGTCTCTGAAATCTAGGCCTAGAGTACTTATTCTACAAATCCTGTGAGAATATAGCCTAAAGTCTTATATGAGTGAACATTTGATAAATGACACAAGAGAGAAGTAAAATCCAGATAGAAAAATCACACATCCACTTGCTTGATCACTATACCATATCCTAAGCAAGAATTTAGGCCCTTTTTGGATCGATATAGCCAGAAATTCAAACCTATGAATTATTTTCCGCTAGTCGCCCCTCTGAGCCTTTCTTTAGCCTTTCATAAACCACAAATCGTTTACCCTATTACAAAACAAAAAAACAAAAAAAAAAAAAAAAAAAAAAAAAAAAATCAACCTACCCAATTCTTTGAATAAGTCTGAGAATAGAGATGAAGAATAGAAAAGAGAAGAACCTTTGAAATCAAGAATTCGTTAGTCGCTTCAGATGAGAAAAGTAAGTTTCCATCCAAATAAATAATAATAATAATAAAAGAAAATAAAGAGTTAGAACTCCAAAAATAGAATCAAGGAGTCAAAAGCCAAAGAAAAAAATATATATGTCTAAGGATGGAAACAAAGTGTAGAAGCAAAAGTAAAGAACAAGGGTTTCTCTAGTTGCATTATATGAAGCCTCTATTATCTCAGACTTGTCCTTTTTGAATATCTATTTCCTTCCTTCTTAAACCATCTCATAATCCCCGCAACACCTAATAAAAACATCTAGCTTAATTAGGAATAAGTTAGTATGATAGTAAGTGGCAGATGTGTTTGATCGACTCTGGCTTCCTTGTATGTCATTGAGATTGTAAGGTAAAGTGTGCCCACTACACACTGGAGTAGCGAAACTTGAGCGGAAAAATCAAAGTGGTTTTTGTCTTGACATTTATGTGATGACCTACTTAAGGACGCTATTCCGAGTTTTCAGAAATGGACCTGCTAGTTCATCTCATAGTATTACTCATTGTATATATGTTTATTCGTAGATGATTGATTATTATGCATATATTAGCTTAGATTTCGACTTGATTATTCTGTATTCATTGCTAGTGAGATGTATAGATAATTGAGGCATAGATAATGAAACAATAGTTTTATTTCTGAGTCGTTGTAGTATAGATGAAGTTTGTGAGTACCTTCACTAGAAAATTCTCACAAGGCTATAACTCGTCCACTAGGGAATTCCTAGTGGTTTAAGGCCTTGTTGTATATGGTCAATGCAATCGCACTCGGCAAAACGAGATTAGTTAGAACTCCATTTTTGGTCACTTATGCTAATTTCTCATATTTGCTTAAGGACAAGAGAAATGCTGTTTGGGGGTGGTTTGATAAGAGCCCAAAACTGTAGTTTTAACCCCTTAACAATAATACTTTTAGACCAATTATGCGAGTAATAAATAAGAGTTAATGCTAATTACGTGCTTTTATGTATTTCAAGCATTGAAGTCAATTATGTGCAGAAATGTGCCACTTTGGTGATATAAAGGAGTAAGGGTTGGTTGCTATGAATTTCTGTGATTAAAGGCCATGATTCAAGGAGAAAAAGCCTTTGTAAAGCCCGGTCAGAAGCTGAAAAGTCAGAGTCAATGCGGGCAGAAACAGCACACAAAAGTCAGCAGAACTTCTGAAGACCGTATCTTTGGACCCAGGCCTCGGAATTGGGCGTACTTTATGTCAAAACAACCAGCTCAGAAAGCTCTTTCCAACAGTCCAAACCATGACTCAATAAGTGGAGTAAAAGTGGACGAAAAGCCTATTAAAGTTAAAGCCAGCTGAAAAGGGCCCTATGGACTGAAGAAATTGGGCTTTGGGCTCGATTTTCCTGCCCAAAACATGGACCCTCAGCCCATGCACGAAAATGTGGATCTGGTCTCCTCCATTTCCACACACAAGGCTTAGCTCTTAAGTATCAATTAGGTTAGGATAGAAAGTAGCCATTAAAGTTTAGTTCTGGAGCTAGTTTTTCAATTAATTAATTAGTTGTTATTCTTGTTTTAATTTTAGTATTGAATGATTGTTATTTAGTTGTTAGATCAATAAAATATTTAGTTCTTGATAATCTAATTTCATTTTTCATTAATTATTAGCTTCAATTCTTAGATTTACTTATTTGTCATTATTATTTTAAATCAATTATTGCATGAGTAGTTTCCATTTGAGTTTAAATAAGCAAAGTTCCAATCTTTTTATGATATCTAGTTTTAATTCATATGGAAATGATAGTTTTATGAATCAAGGTTAAACCTCCATTAGAGGGGTTTAATGAAACCTTGATGAAAACTTGATTGTGTAGTATAGAATCGTTGCAAAAGTCTATTCCACTCTAGAAGGTCGTTGATTCGCCTTGAGAATGGGTTGGACTTTCTCACATGCTAGTTATGAATTGGTAGAGATGTCATGTATAATTAGGGATAAGAACGACCAATTCTTACCGTAAGAACGTAAGAATTGGATTACAACAATCTATGCTAGTTTATTAAGTTGGATTCAAGGTGGATTCAATTCCCCCCTAATTCTTATTCTAGACTCAAACTTTAGTATTCCATAGCATTTCGTAGTTGAATCATTATAATCCCATTATCTTGTTAGTATAAATTGCATCGTAGTATAATTCGTAAAACTCTCATTGACTTTGGTAGGATTGATAGTCGTAGAAAACTTTGAATGCTAAAGAACTAGGAGTGGAACGAATCTTCTATTCCAACTCTACTTCAATAATATCGAGAGTAGAAATCTTTGATAAGAACTGTTACGATAAAGTTTTAGTTTTGTTTCTGTTTGATATTCATTATTTGTTCGGAGTAGAATTATTCAATTTTATCGTTTTATCAGCCATCTTAGCTCCCTTTAGTATTGTTTTCTTTAGAATTGTTAGTTTTCCAAAGTCCCATAAGCCACCCACCATTGTTTGATTCTAATTATGGTTGTCCGTTTCAGCACTGAAATTTTTCCTCGCAGAATTACACGGAGCACGACCCCCGCCCTAGGCAAGCTAAATTGGAGCGCCACCCGCGCCCAAACGCCTGGAACTCCAGTTTTTAGCTAAGCGCGACCCACGCCTTGCCAAGGCAAAACACGAGCGCCCCCCGTGTTGAAGCGCCTGGACCTTGAGTTTTTCCCTGAGCGCGACCCGCGCCCTACCAAGGCTAAGTTCGAGCGCCACCCGCGCCCAAACGCCTAGAACTCCAGCTTAACCTGAGCACGACCCGCGCCCTACTTAGGCCTATTCTGAGCGCGACCCGCACCCTCTGCTAAAACTGCCTAATTTCCACAGGTTTTTTTCAAACTTCCATTTTTTCAAGGTTTTCAGTGTTCTAACTTGTTATATACACTGAGCACGCATATACAAGACGTTATTTATAAGCGAAGCAAAGAGGCATTTAGGTACTTCTTTCTTCAAACACCTCGTATCTCCTATTAGAGGTTCATACTAGCATATCATGATTGTTTGGAGTGTTGTCATGTTTAGTTAAGATTGGTCTTAGCCTTGCATGAGATTAAGGTCAGGCTGAAGAAAAACACCTAACATAATCAACCTGTAACGTCAACAAACACGCCATTCTAGTATACCACTCATTACACCTCTAGCTAATACACCACACACACCACCTGAAATAATGGCTGAAGAAAGAGAGTCTCCTCTCTCCAACTTTTACAAAGCCTTGAACGATAGCCCAAAATCTTGCATCGTTCTATCAGACCCAGTGGGGGATTTCCGAATCCCCCCAAATATATTTAATTTGTTACCCATTTTTCATAGGTTCGACCATGAAAAACCTTATCAGCACATGCGTAGGATTGACCAAGTCCTTACTACATTCCATCATCCTACGGTTGGTGCTGAACAAATTAAACTAAGGGTATTTCCCTTAGCCGATAAAGCGGCGTCTTGGTTAACTACCCAAGCGCTTAATTCTGTGGACTCGTGGGCTAAACTTGTTCAACTATTTATGGAACATTTTTACCCACCACTAAAGACTGATAAAATGCTTTCCAAGATTCATTTCTTTCGACAGAATCCTCATGAATCATTTTCAGAGGCTTGGAATCATTTCACCGATCTTCTTATAGAGTGTCCACATCATAACCACGCGAAAGACACGCTAGTTCGTGCCTTTTTCAAAGGACTTCTACATCACCATAAAGAAGTCCTTGACATAATGAATGGGGGTAGTTTCCTAAGTAAGGGAGCCTCAGAGGCTTATAGAAGATCAAACTAAGCGTAATAATAACTAGGGGGGGGGGGGTAGTGACGATTTCTCCCGTTCCGCTAGTTCTTCTACAACAGTTAAAGCCGCCGGTATTTTTGAGATGAAACCCGATTCGGAACTTAAAAATTTAATCGAATCTCTAACTAAAAAGGTAAAAGCTATTTCTGTTCAACAAACGCCTATCCCCATCATGAATGTCAACTCCAATCCATGTAATTTCTATTTGAGTCCAGAGCATCCCAACTCCTATTGTCCTCTCGCATATGAACAACAACAATCACAACAAGATAATGTTTGCTCGATTAATAGTTATCCTATTCCTAACGCCCCTTGGAGACAATATCCCAACATCAGTTGGAGAAATAATCAACAAGTAACACCTCCAGGGTTTAATAATCAAAATGTTAGGCTAGCAAACAATTATAACCAAGGCCCACCACGACAAGGTCAAGGACAAGGTCAGGGTAATTATAATTATAACAACCAAGCTCAACCACGACAAGGACAAGGTCAGGGTAATTATAATAATTATAATGGTAATAGAGGTATCATTCCAGATAGTAATAATAACTATCAAAATCTACCAATTAATAATCAACATGACATAGTTCTTGTCACACAACCAGTAGCAAATACTCCTCCACAACCGGATCGTTTCGATACCTTCATGCAATCTCAACAACATATTTTACAAGCCATCCAACTTTCCTTACAGCAGTTAGCTCAAGAGGAAGTACAACCCAAAGGTGTGTTTCCAGGTCAAGCGATAGCTAATCCTAAAACAACAAACACAGCCTTTGACTTGAATGGTAATACTAGTACGGAAAATGCAAACGTAGGTGAACTAAATGCCATCACCACTCTTCGTTCTGGGAGAGTGGTTGATAACAAAGTAACTATACCTATAGTTACCCCACCAATTGTCCCTACACCGGAGATTGAACTAGATACTGTAGTAGACACTGAAGAGCCTACCCTGTAGAGTGATAAGAGCCCAAAACTATAGTTTCAACCCTGTAACAGTCATACTTTTAGACCAATTATGTGAGTAATAATTAAGAGTTAATCGACGATTACGTGTTTTATCGCGAAGGGCTTCAAAGTCATTTATGTGCAGAAATGTGCCACTTTGATGAGATAAAGGAGCAATGGTTGGTTGCTAAGGAGTTCTATGATTAAAGGCCAAGATTCAAGAAGACAAAGCCTTTCTAAAGCCCGGTCAAAGCTGAAAAGTCAAAGTCAACACGGGCAGAAACAGCACACAAAGTCAGTAGAACTTCCAAAGGCCGTATCTTTGGACTCATACCTCAGAATTGGGTATACCTTATGTCAAAACGACCGGCTCAGAAAGAGCTTTCCAATGGTTCAAGCCTTGGCCCAATCAGAGGAGTAAAAGTGGACAAAAAGTCTGTCAAAGCCAACTACAGCTGAAGAGGCCTTTCTGGACTGAAAGAATTGGGTTTTGGGCCTGATTCTCTGGCCCAAAACATGGCTCCAAGCCCATGCACGATTTTTGGATCTGAAACATATAAAAACAAAAGCTTAGCTCTTTGTTAATGGTAGCTAGTTAGACTTAAAACTATAGATAATTCTAGATCTAGTTTTCATTAAATAAAATTAAGTTTAGTTCATTTCAATTCTTGTTTTAGATTAATCTTTAAAATCATTGTTCTTCATTAGTTTGATAAATAAAATAGCTAGTTTGTCAATTTCGATTTTTGTCATTTCAATTTATAGATCTAATTTTAATTCTTGTTGAGTATCATTTCTGAGTTGTTAAATTAGATTGAAGTATTGTTAGTTAAATTAGCCAAGTTACAATTTTGGTATGATGTTTAGTTATAATTCAATGAGAAATAATGGTTTGATGAATCAAGGCTAAAACCTCCATTAGAGGGGTTGATGAAGCCTTGATGAAAACTTAGTTGTATAGTGTAGAGTCATTGTAGAGTCTATTCCATTCTAGAAGGTCGTGTTTCGCCATGAGAATGGGTGGACGACCTCACATGCTAGTTATAATTGGCAGAAATGTCATGCTAATTAGGGATTAGAACGAGCAACTCTTACAGTAAGAACGTAAGAATTGGATTACAACAGTCTATGCTAGGTGATTAAGTTGGATTCGACGTGGATTCACTTCCCCTCTAATTCTTTATCTAGATTCACATTTCAGTATTCCGTAGTATTCCGTTATTCGTAACTTGTCAATTGAATCCACCCCATAGTATATAATTCCCCTTGTAAATCTCTCACTAGACTTAAGACCGATTAATTAGACTAGAAAACATTCCATGCTAAAAAACTAGGAGTGGAACGAATTTGTTACTCCACTCTATCTCGATAGAATTGAGAGTAGAAAAATTGATAAATTAGGCTTGTAATAAGTTTTAGTTTACTTACGTTTTGAGTTTTATCGTTCATTTCGTAGGTAAATTATCATTTTTATCATTTATCAAATGGCGCCGCTGCTATCTTAGTTACCTTTAGTATTGTTTTCATAGTATAATTAGTCATTTTTTAAGTCCCATTAAACCCACCCACCCTTGTTTGATTCATACTGTGGTTGTCCGTTTCAGCATTGAAAAGTTCCTCTAAAAATTACACGGGCGACCGCACCTTACCAAACGCTTAGAAACGAGCGACGACCAAGGCCAAACAACGTAACTTGAAGTTACACGGAGCACACCTGCTTCAAAGTGAGCTTAATTCGCACCCTAAGCTGAATTTTGCGAATTTCCACAGGTTTGTTTGAACCCGATTTTTAAGTTTTTCAGTGTTCTAACTTGTTATATACACTGAACACGCGTAAACAAGACGCTATTCATAAGCGAAGCAAGGACGCAATCAGGTATTCCTTTCTTCCATACCTCGCATCTCCAGTTAGAGGTTTATACTAGTATATCAGGATTATTTGGAGTGTTGACGTGTTTAGCTAAGTTTGGTCTTAGCCTTGTATGAGATTAAGGTCTTGTTGAACAAAAACACCGAACGTAATTACACGACAACGTTAACAAACAAGTTTATCTAGTATACCACCCACTACACCTCTAGCTACTATTTCACACACCACACCTGACATAATGGCTGAAGAAAGAGAGACTCCTCTCTCCGACTTTTACAAAGCCTTGAGCGATAGCCCCAAATCTTGCATCGTTCTAGCAGACCCAGTGGGGGATTTCCGAATCCCCCCAAATATTTTTAATTTGTTACCCGTTTTTTATGGTTTAGACCATGAAAAACCTTATCAACACATGCGTAGGATTGAACAAGTCCTAACAACATTCCACCATCCTACGGTTGGTGCGGAACAAATTAAACTGAGGGTATTCCCTTTCACCTTAGCCAATAAGGCGGCGTCTTGGTTAACTACCCAAGAGCCTAATTCTGCGGACTCGTGGGCTAAACTTGTTCAACTATTTATGGAACATTTTTACCCACCCCTAAAGATGGATGAGATGCTTTCCAAGATTCATTTCTTTCGACAAAATCCTCATGAATCATTTTCAGAGGCTTGGAATCGTTTCACCGATCTCCTTATAGAATGTCCACATCATAACCTAGCGAAAGACACGTTAGTTCGTGCTTTTTTCAAAGGACTTCTACACCACCATAAAGAAGTCCTTGACATAATGAATGGGGGTAGTTTCCTAAGTAAAGGAGCCTCGGAGGCTTACAAATTTTTAGAAGATCAAACTAAACGCAATAATAATTGGGGGGGTAGTGATGATATCCCCCGCTCTGCTAGTTCTTCTTCAACTATGATTAAGGCCACGGTATGTTTGAGATGAAACCCGATCCAGAACTTAAAAATTTAATCGAATCTCTAACTAAAAAGGTTGAGGCTATTTCTGTTCAACAAAAGCCTATCCCCGTTATGAATGTCAACTCCAACCCATGTAATTTCTGTTTGAGTCCTGAGCACCCTGACTCCTATTGTCCTCTCGCCTATGAACAACAACAATTAGAGCAAGATAATGTTTGCTCCATTAATAGCTATCCTATTCATAATGCCCCATGGAGACAACATCCCAACTTTAGTTGGCGAAACAATCAACAAGTTACACCTCCAGGGTTTAATAACCAAAATGTTAGGCAAGAAACAATTATAATCAAGCTCCACCTAGACAAGGACAAGGTCAGGGGAATTATAATAATTATAACAACCAAGCCCAACCACGATAAGGTCTAGCACAAGGTCAAGGTAATTATAATAGTTATAATACCAATAGAGGTATCGTTCCGATTAACAATAGTAACTATCAAAACCCACCCATAAATAATCAACGTGAGATAGTTCCAGTCGCACCACCTGTGACTACTACACCTACACAACCGGATCATTTCGACACCTTTATACAAGTTACCCAACAAATTTTCCAAACAATGACTCAATCAAACCAACAGATCTTACAATCCATAAATCAGGGCATACAACAGTTAGCCCAAGAGAAAGCCCAACCAAAAGGCGTGTTTCCAGGACAAGCGATACCAAACCCTAAAATAGCAAACACAGCCTTTGAGGTAAACGGTAATACTAGTACGGAAACTACAATCGTAGGTGACCTAAATGCCATCACCACTCTCCGTTCTGGAAGAGTGGTTGATAACAAAGTAACTATGCCTATAGTTACCCTATCAGTACTCCCTACACCGGATATCGAACTAGATACCGAAATAGAAACTAAAGAGCCTACCACTGTAGAGGTACCAGTTAAACCACAAACTATGAAACAGAAAGCCAAGGTTACACATCAAGTCGAGCCATACGCTAAATATAAAGCGAAACCACCGTTCCCTCATAAATTAGCCATGCTAACCAGGGATACAAACTTTGAGGAGATTAGGAACATTTTCAAAAATCTATTGATAAACCTTCCTTTTCTCGAAGCTATTAAAAAGCTACCTAACCACGCTAAGTTTCTTAAGGAGTTGTGCACTACTAGGCGTAAGACCAACATACCTAAAGACGCCTTTCTAACTGAACAGTTCCCAACTTTATCCAAAAATAATGGAATTGTTAAGTACAAGGACCCTGGTCGTCCTACTGTAAAATGCACCTTAGGAGATTCCCACACGACGACCGCTTTATTAGACTTGGGGGCGAGTGTTAACTTACTCCCGTATTATTTGTATAAACAAATAGGTCTACAGGAAATGCAACCTACAAAAATAATGTTGCAGTTAGCGGACAGATCAATTAAGTATCCTAAGGGTGTAGTGGAAAATGTGCTTGTTAAGGTTCAGGATTTCTACTATCCTGCTGATTTTGTTATCTTCGATACAGAAGTCGCTAACGACTCTGTATCGATCATCTTAGGGCATTCCTTCTTGGCAACTGCCAATGTGCTTATAAATTGTCGCGATGGTAAGATGTCCTTATCTTTTGGCCATCTTTCTGTTGAGGTAAATGTTTTTAAAATGATGAAACGATTTAGAATAATCGCCAAGATAGATGGGAGGTTAGCATGATTGAAAGGTTAGCTCAAGATTATTTTAACAACACGTTTCCCGAAAACCATATGTATAAATTCCTTTCTTTTGGAACTTCAGATTTTGTAAATGACTCCTATTTAGAGGACATTAACACCATCCTTGAGTCCACACCAATTGTAGACCCTTCGGTTACTCCATATACTGACTATGAAGACTTGCTACCTAAGCAAGTATTCATTATGCAAAATGGGGACCCTGACGAAACATCTATTGACATTCCTTCCACCCCAGTGCTTAAACCTCTTCCCCCGGAGTTAAAATATATCCAACTTGATTCGGATGGTAATTATCCGGTAATTATATCGTCTAAGTTAACTAAGGATGAAGAGACACGTTTAATCAGGGTGATTAGGGAACATCGCTCTGCGATTGGTTGGTCCCTAGCCGACATTAAGGGAATTGACCTGATAAGAGCCCAAAACTGTAGTTTTAACCCCTTAATAATCATACTTTTAAACCAATTATGTGAGTAATAATTAAGAGTTAACACTGATTACGTGTTTTTATGCATTTCAGGCTTCAAAGTCCATTATGTGCAGAAATGTGCCACTTTAGCGAGATAAAGGAGCAAGGGTCGGTTACTAAGGAGTTCCGTGATTAAAGGCCAAGATTCAAGAAGATAAAGCCTTTCTAAAGCCCGATCAAAAGCTGAAAAGTCGACGCGGGCAGAAACAGCACACAAGTCAGTAGAACTTCCGAAGGCCGTATCTTTGGACTCAGACCTCAGAATGGGGCCTACCTTATGTCAAAACGACAGGCTCGGAAAGAGCTTTCCAATGGTCCAAGCCTTGACCCAATCAGAGGAGCAAAAGTGGACGAAAAGTTTATTGAAGCGAACTGCAGCTGAAGAGGCCTTTTTGGACTAAAAGAATTGGGTTTTGGGCCTGATTCTCTGGCCCAAAACATGGCTCCAAGCCCATGCACGATTTTTGGATCTAAGAGTATAAAAACCAAAGCTTCACTCTTTGTTAATGGTAGATAGTTAGACCTAGATTAGAAATTAGATTAGTAGCCTCCATTAATTAGTTTTAGATCTTAGTTTTAGAATTTCATTCCCTGTTTTAGATTAAAACTTTAAATCATTGTTCTTTATTGATTAGATAAATAAAATAGTTATTCTTGTCAATTTCAATTTTTGTCATTTTCAATTTATTAGATCTAATTTCAATTCTTGTTATCATTCAATTCTTAGTTATTAATTAGATTTCAATTATTGTTTAGTTAAATTTCATAAAGTTAGAATCTTTGTAATATGTTGTATTCAATTTCAATGGGAAATGATGGTTTGATGAATCAAGGCTAAAACCTCCATTAGAGGGGTTGATGAAGCCTTGATGAAAACTTAGTTGTATAGTGTAGAAGCGTTGTAGAGTCTATTCCATTCTAGAAGGTCGTGTTTCGCCATGAGAATGGGTGGACGACCTCACATGCTAGTTATATTTGGTAGAAATGCCATGTTAATTAGGGATTAGAACGGGCAATTCTTACCGTAAGAACGTAAGGATTGGATTACAACAGTCTATTCTAGGTGATTAAGTTGGATTCGAGGTGGATTCAATTCCCCTCTAATTCTTTATCTAGATTCAAGAACATTAGTATTTCCATATATTTCGTAGTGACATTCAACATATTGCTTTTCATATTGCATCGTAGTATAATTCCCCTTCGTAAAGCTCTCATTAGACTTAAGACCGACTAATTAGATTAGGAAACATTCCATGCTAGAGAACTAGGAGTGGAACGAACTTGTTACTCCACTCTATTTCGATAGATTTGAGAGTAGAAACTTTGATAAGCAACATATAAACATAAGATAGTTTAGTTTACTTACGTTTTGAGTTCATCGTTCATTTCGTAGGTAAACTATCAATTTTATGTTTTATCAAATGGCGCCGATGCCATCTTAGTTGCACTTTAGCATTGTTTTCATAGTAGAATTAGTCATTTTTAAGTCCCATTAAACCCACCCACCCTTGTTTGATTCATACTGTGGTTGTCCATTTCAGCGTTGAAAAAGTTCAAGAAAAATATACACGAAGGCGACATCAGGCTTATAAGGAGGAGCGCTGCTCTATAGCTGGAACACGTGCGCGTGCCGGCTTCCTTTAGCGACCCACCTATAGTTACTGGACCTCGAGCGACCAGCCACTTATGAAACGCGAGCGGCGATCCCGCTCTCGGCGGCTTATTTCAGCGCCTCTAAGCAAAATTTTCCGGATTTCTGCAGGTTTGTTTCGAATTTCGATTTTTCAAGTTTTTCAGTGTTTTAACTTGTTATTTACACTGAACACGCGTAAACAAGACACTATTCATAAGCGAAGCAAGGACGCAATCAGGTATTCCTTTCTTCCACACCTCGCATCTCCAGTTAGAGGTTTCTACTAGTATATCAGAATTGTTTGGAGTGTTGCATGTTTAGTTAAGTTCGACTTAGTCTTGCATGAGATTAAGGTCTAGTCGAAAAAACAACTAACGTAATTACACGGCAAAGCGTCAACAAACAAGTCTATCTAGTTTCCCACCCACTACACCTCTAGCTACTATTTCACACACACCACGATATTATAGTGAAGAAAGAGAGACTCCTCTCTCGACTTTTATAAAGCCTTGGCGATAGCCCTAAATCTTGCATCGTTCTAGTAGACCAAGTGGGGATTTCCGTGATCCCCCAAATATATTTAATTTGTTACCCGCTTTTCATGGTTTAGACCATGAAAACCTTATCGGCATTACGCGTAGGATTGAACAAGTCCTTATAACATTCCACCATCCCACGGTTGGTGCGGAACAAATTAAATTGAGGGTATTCCCTTTCACCTTAGTTGATAAAGGCTGCCTTGGTTAACTACCCAAGCGCTAATTAATTCTGGACTCGTGGGCCAAACTTGTTGTTGTTTATGGAACATTTTACCCACCCCTAAAGACGGATGAAATGCTTTCCAAGATTCACTTCTTTCGACAGAATCCTCATGAATCATTTTCAGAGGCTTGGAATCATTTCACCGATCTCCTTATAGAGTGTCCACACCATCACCTAGCAAAAAGACACGTTAGTTAGTTGCGGTTTTTCAAAGGACTTCTACACCACCATAAAGAAGTCCTAGACATAATGAATGGGGGTAGTTTCCTAAGTAAAGGAGCCTCAGAGGCATATAAATTTTTGGAAGATCAGACTAAGCGTAATAATAATTAGGGGGGTAGTGACGATTACTCCCGCTCCGCTAGTTCTTCTTCAATAGTTAAGGCTACCAGTATGTTTGAGGTTAAATCAGATCCTGAGCTTAAAACTCTAATTGAATCCCTCACAAAAAAGGTAGAGGCCATTTATGTACAACAAAAGCCTATCCCCGTAATGAATGTAAATTCAAATCCATGTATTTTCATTGAGTCCCCGAAAGCATCCCGACTTTAATTTGCCCTATAGCCTATGAACATTCTTGTTCCATTAATAGTGAACCTAATGCCCCTTGGAGACAAAATCCCAACTTCGGTTGGAGAAATAACCAACAAGTCACACCTACAGGGTACAATAATCAATATGTTAGGCCAACGCACAGTTATAACCAAGCTCCACCACAACAAGGACAGGATCAGGGTAATTATAATAATTATAACAACCAAGTGCAACCTCGACAAAGTCAAGCACAAGGTCAATGTAGTTATAATAATTATAATGCTAATAGAGGTATTGTTCCGGTAAATAATAACTATCACAATCCACCCATAAATAATCAACGCGAGATAGTTCCAGTCACACCACCCGTGACTACTACACCCACACAACCGGATCGTCTTGACACCTTCATACAAGTGAGCCAACAACTTTTCCAAACCATGGCTCAATCTAACCAACACATTCTATAATCCGTTAATAATTTAAACCAACAGTTAGCCCAAGAGAAAGCCCAACCAAAAGGCGTGTTTCCAGGCCAAGCGATACCCAACCCTAGAACAGCAAACACAGCCTTTGAGGTAAACGGTAATACTAGTACGGAAACTACAACCGTAGGTGAGCTAAATGCCATCACCACTCTTCGTTCTGGAAGAGTGGTTGATAACAAAGTAACTATGCCTATAGTTACCCCATCAAGATCTCCTACACCGGATATCGAACTAGATACCAAAATAGAAACTGAAGAACCTACCATCGTAGAGGTACCGGTTAAACCACAACCTAAGAAATAGAAAGCCAAGGTTACACATCAAGTCGAGCCATACGCTAAATATAGAATTTAAACCACCGTTCCCTCGAAATTAGCCATGCTAACCGGGGATACTAACTTTGAGGAGATTAGGAACGCGTTTTCAAAAATCTAACGATAAACCTTCCTTTTCTCGAAGCTATAAAAAGCTACCTAACCACGCTAAGTTTCTTAAGGAGTTGTGCACTACTAGGCGTAAGACCAACATACCTAAAGACGCCTTTATAACTGAACAGGTTCCTAACTTTATCCGAAAATAATGGAATTGTTAAGTACAAAAGACCCGGTCGCCCCATCTTTGACAATGCACCTTAGGATATTCTCACATAACGACCGCTTACTAGAGACACGGGGGCTAGTGTTAACTTACTTCCATTTTATTTGTATAAACAAATAGGTCTAGAGGAGATGCAACCTACTAAAATGACATTGCAATTAGCTGATCGGTCTATTAAGTATCCTAGGGGTGTGGTTGAAAAGCGTCTTTGGTTAAAGTCCAAAATTATTACTACCCAGCCGACCGTTATCCTCGATACGTAAGTCACTAACGACTCTGTACCAATTATTTTTTAGGGCGTCCCTTCTTGTTATCGCCAACGGCTCATCATAAACTTCCGCGATGGTTTGATGTCCTTGTCCTTTGGCCATCTTTCATTGAGGTAAATGTTTTCAAAACGAGGACACAAGATCCCGATTCATCTACAAATGGAGAGGTTAGCATGATCGAGCTTAGCTCAAGATTACTTCAAAAACATGTTTTCGGAGAAACAGATTAACAAATTCCTTTCCTTCGAAATTCGACTTTAACAATGACTCCACGGTAGTAGGCGAAATCGAAGAAGAGTTCCCGCAACTCTTTTTACACCGCTTCTTTACCACTTCATGAGTCCCCTTGCCAACAACCATTCATCCCTTGATGCTATGACGGAAGATGAATTTTTCAATCTCTATCCCAGTGATCCTTTTGTCCCACCTATTGAGGAATGTCTTGCATATATCAAGATTTCTGATGATATGGACTTGAGAACTCTAGCTGAGAAACATTCACCTTCCATCACCAATATTCTCCACCCTCCACCTTTTCAAAGAAACCTCGAGTTTGCACTCAATCCTTTAGTTTCTCCTGTGCTTCATGATTTTTTAAATCCACCTAATAAACAAATACTTCCCAAGGATAAACCACTTGACACCTTCATTTTCAGACTTGAGACAGTCTCTAACTACACCATGAATGAGTTTTGTGCTAAACCCACATCCTCATTTTTTCCATGCTTTCCCTCTAAAACTTATCCCAATCCACCATATTTTCCACAACCATTCACTTTTCCACACTTATTCACTAGGACACCCTCTCGTTCAAAGATAAAACATAAGGTGCTTGCTCGGTTATGTTATAGGTCTATCCGACTTCGCTTTCATTCCACTAGGCTGCGTCGTAGGAAATCTTGGTGCTTGATTGTGTTTGGATATGTTTTCTATGATATTTATTTATGGAACGATCCACAACTATTTCGGTTGTTGATATATGATAAACTGCATATTCATACATATATTTAGATAAAGTCTCGAGTATCTGACTATAAACGACTCAATTTTTGTGTTTGGTGCATTTCCTTTCATTTCCATATATTGGTGAATGCACCATTCAGGTAACCGGGCCCTCCCTATGGAGTGTGTGGTTGTAAGTACGGATCCTAAGTCCACGGTTCATATAATTCACGTTTTTCCACTCTTGCATGTTTTCTTGGTTTTGAGTCATGTTTCTCTATGGTGTGAATTATGTCTTTATCGCTTATTGTTTTCCTTTATATTAAACCTAATTCATAAAAAGTAAAAAAGTTTAAAGCTATAAAAATAGTAATCTAGCAAGTCTCGAATCGACCTTAAAAGACCCAAGTTTTCATACAATACCAACTTTCGAGTATAGGCCAAACAAAAATTTCAAACTTAAAAAAGGTTTTCCAATTTTGTTTTGGGGGTGCATGATTTTGGTATTCATTTCAAATCTTGTTGCCACCCTAAGCCTGTCATGTTTACTCCAAAGTAGAGTTTGTGTTAGTTAGTAATAATGTTTAATTGTGCTTCATATTATCATATCATCTTTACAATATTTTTATTACAGGTACTGCCAATTTTTGCCACGTTTCTATGGTAAATTCTTTCCTTTTCTCTTTACACTTTGAGGACAAAGCGTTCGATTGTTTGGGGGTGGGATAGAAACATTTGCAAAAATTAGACACTTTTAGGATGTAAATTATGCACTTTTATTTATAAAATAATAAAAATTATAAAAATTAGTTAGTTACATAATTTAATTGTGCTATTGAATTGTTTCATGAACCCCCTTCTCCCAAATTGTTTGGGGGTGGTATAGAAACACGATGTAAATGTTAAGCACATATTAGGTTGTATATTACGTATTATTTGTCTTAAAAAAAATAAATAAAAAGTTTATGCTATACACTTAGGAATATTGGTATTGTTTTTTTCTCTATGCTCTTAATAATCTAGAAGTCTCACGTAGCTTTTGCATTAGAATAGTTTTTAGAAACTTAGGTTAATATGTAGGTAATAATCTTTGCATCTATCTATAAATATATTACATGAGTATCTATGATTGTTTGGTAGTAAGTTTCTAAAATCTAGGCTAGAGTACTTATTCTACAAATCATGTGAGAATATAGCCTAAAGCCTTATATGAGTGAAACATTTGAGAAATGACACAAGGGAGAAGTATATTCCGAATAGAGAAATCACACGTCCACTTGCTTAACCACTATACCATGTCCTAAGAGAGAATTTAGGCCCTTTTTGGATCGATATAGCTAGAAATTCCGACCTAAGTATATTTTCCGCTAGTCGCCCCACTGAGCCTTTTATTAGCCCTTTCATAAACCACAAATCCTTTACCCTGTTACAAACAAAACAAAATAAAAAAAAAAAAAAAAAAAAAAAAATCAACCTACCCAATTTAGATAAGTCTGAGAATAGAATAAGGAAGAAAGAAGAAGAGAAAAACATGTGTAAACAAAAGTTAGTTAATTGCTTCAGAAAATAAAGAAAAGAAGTTTTCATCCAAAGAAAAGAAAAATAAAAATAGAAATAAAATAAAAACTCCAAAAAAATAGAATAAAAGGAGTCAAAAGCCAAAGAAAAAGGAAAAAAATATGGCTAAGGATGGAAACAAAGTATAGAAGCAAAAAGTAAATAACAAGGTTTTCTAGTTACATAATATGAAGACTCTATTATCTCAGACTTGTCCCTTTTGAATATCCATTTCCTTCCTTCTTAAACCATCTCCTAATCCACGAACACCTAATAAAGACCTCTAGCTCAATTAGGAATAGGTTAGTGGGGATAAAGTGGCAGATGTGTTTGATCAACTTCGGTTTCCTTGTGTGTCATTAAGATTGTAAGGTAAAGTATGCCCACGCATTAATCGGAGTAGCAAAACTTGAGTGGAAAAATCGAGTGATTTTTGTCTTGACTTTTATGTGAGAACCTACTTAAGGACGCTATTCCAAAGTTTCAGAAACGGACCTGTTATTGCATTTCATAGCATTACTCATTGTATATATGTTTATTGTAGATGATTGATTATTATGCATATATTAGCTTAGGTTTCGACTTGATTATTCTATATGCATTGCTAGTGAGAGGTATAGTTAATTTAGAGCATGAATAAGGAAACAATAGTTTTATTTCTTAGTCGTTGTAGTATAGATGAAGTTTATGAGTACCTTCACTGGAAAACTCTCACGAGGCTATAACTCGTCCACTAGGGAATTCCTAGTGGTTGAAGGCCTTGTTGCATATGGTCAATGCAATCGCACTCAGCGAAACGAGAGTAGATAGAACTTTATTTTTGGTCACTTATTCTAATTTCTCATCTTTGCTTGAGGACAAGCAAAATGCTGTTTAGGGGTGGTTTGATAAGAGCCCAAAACTGTAGTTTTAACCCCTTAATAATCATACTTTAAGACCAATTATGTGAGTAATAATTAAGACTTAACACTGATTACGTGTTTTTATGCATTTCAGGCTTCAAAGTCCATTATGTGTAGAAATGTGCCACTTTAGCGAGATAAAGGAGCAAGGGTGGGTTACTAAGGAGTTCCGTGATTAAAGGCCAAGATTCAAGAAGATAAAGCCTTTCTAAAGCCCGGCCAAAAGTGAAAAAAAGTCGATGGGCGTAAAACAAAGACACAAGTCAGCAGAACTTCCAAAGGCCGTATCTTTGGACTCAGACCTCAGAATGGGGCCTACCTTATGTCAAAACGACCGGCTCGGAAAGAGCTTTCCAATGGTCTAAGCCTTGACCCAATCAGAGGAGCAAAAGTGGACGAAAAGTCTGTTGAAGAGAACTGCAGCTGAAGAGGCCTTTTTGGACTAAAAGAATTGGGTTTTGGGCCTGATTCTCTGGCCCAAAACATGGCTCCAAGCCCATGCACGATTTTTGGATCTGAGATTATAAAAACCAAAGCTTCACTCTTTGTTAATGGTAGATAGTTAGACTTAGATTAGAAATTAGATTAGTAGCCTCCATTAATTAGTTTTAGATCTTAGTTTTAGAATTTCATTCCCTGTTTTAGATTAAAACTTTAAATCATTGTTCTTTATTGATTAGATAAATAAAATAGTTATTCTTGTCAATTTCAATTTTTGTCATTTACCATTTATTAGATCTAATTTCAATTCTTGTTATCATTCAATTCTTAGTTATTAATTAGATTTCGATTATTGTTTAGTTAAATTTCATAAAGTTAGAATCTTTGTAATATGTTGTATTCAATTTCAATCGGAAATGATGGTTTGATGAATCAAGGCTAAAACCTCTATTAGAGGGGTTGATGAAGCCTTGATGAAAACTTAGTTGTATAGTGTGGAAGCGTTGTAGAGTCTATTCCATTCTAGAAGGTCGTGTTTCTCCATGAGAATGGGTGGACGACCTCACATGCTAGTTATATTTGGTAGAAATGCCATGTTAATTAGGGATTAGAACGAGCAATTCTTACCGTAAGAACGTAAGGATTGGATTACAACAGTCTATTCTAGGTGATTAAGTTGGATTCGAGGTGGATTCAATTCCCCTCTAATTCTTTATCTAGATTCAAGAACATTAGTATTTCCATATATTTCGTAGTGACATTCAACATATTTTTTTTCATATTGCATCGTAGTATAATTCCCCTTCGTAAAGCTCTCATTAGACTTAAGACCGACTAATTAGATTAGGAAATATTCCATGCTAGAGAACTAGGAGTGGAACGAACTTGTTACTCCACTCTATTTCGATAGATTTGAGAGTAGAAACTTTGATAAGCAATATAGCATCATAAATAGTTTTAGTTTACTTACGTTTTGAGTTCATCGTTCATTTCGTAGGAGTGAACTATTATTTTTACGTTTATCATGACCCTAATGTTTGCACTAATCGCATCCATTTGGAGGATAATGCGAAGACTTCTCGCGAACCTCAGCGTCGTTTGAACCCTACCATGAAAGTGGTGGTTAGGGAAGAAGTCTTACGATTACTCGATGCGGGTATCATATACCCGCATCTCTGATAGCGAATGGGTAAGCCCCATTCATATAGTTCCTAAGAAATCGGGAGTTACCATGGTACGTAACGGAAAGGGTGACTATGTCGTCACACAAGGTCATATGATACTCGATGTGGGTATCATATACCCAATCTCTTATAGCGAATGGGTAAGCCCCATTCATATAGTTCCTAAGAAATCGGGAGTTACTATGGTACGTAACGGAAAGGGTGACTATGTTGTCACACAAGGTCCTATGAAATGGAGAATCTGTATTGATTACAGACGTTTAAATGCTATGACACGAAAGGATCACTTTCCTTTACCTTTTATAGATCAGATGCTCGAGCGCCTAGCTGGTCATGCTTTTATTGTTTTACGGATGGCTACTCAGGCTATTTTCAGATTATTATTGATATTGATGACCAAGAAAAGACTACCTTCACATGTCCCTTTGGAACGTATGCCTATAAACGAATGCCTTTTGGCCTTTGTAATGCTCATGGTACCTTCCAGCGGTGTATGCTTCATATATTTAGTGACATGGTAGAGCGCTTTATGGAAGTTTTCATGGATGATTTTTCTATCCATGGAGACTTCTTCACAGACTGCTTGTCTAACCTGTCTAAGGTTTTGACACGGTGTGAAGAAAAGAGCCTCGGTGAAAAAGGGCATAGTACTAGGTCACATTGTATCTAGTGATGGCATCGAAGTAGATAATGCCAAACTAGATAAGATAGCGACTCTACCTAAACCATGGACTGTCCGTGATATTAGAGCCTTTCTAGGCCATGCATGTTTTTATAGGCGTTTTATTAAAGATTTCTCGAAAATAGCTAGGCCTTTAACTAATCTGCTTTTGAAGGATGCAATATTTGATTTTAATTTTAACTGTAAGCAGGCTTTTGAAACTTTAAAAGTCCGCTTCTAACCTCTCGCGCACCAATTATACAGCCTCCCGATTGGTCTAAACCATTCGAACTCATGTGTGATGCTAGTGATTATGCAGTTGGTGCTGTCTTGGGACAAAAACTAGATAATAAGTCCACTGTTATTTATTATGCTAGTAAAACCTTAAACGATGCTCAACGGAATTATACACCTACTGAAAAAGAATTCTTAGCTGTCATTTATGCTTTAGATAAGTTTCGTCCTTATTTGGTTGGTTCTAAAACTTTAGTTTACACGGACCATGCAGCCCTTAGGTACCTTCTTGCAAAGAAGGACGCTAAGCAGAGATTAATCTGATGGATTCTCCTCCTGCAAGAGTTCACATTAGAAATAAAGGACAAAAGTGGGGTCGAAAACGTAGTTGCCGACCACTTATCTAGACTTACAAACGACGATAATAGTGATTCTGAGTCCATACTAGACTCTTTTCCCGATGAGCATCAGATGCTATATTTTTCAAGCACCATGGTATCGACGACATTGTAAATTATTTAGCGGCTAATGTTATGCCTTATAATTGGTCAAGAAATGAACGTAAGAAGTTCTTGGCCGAGTTAAGTTATACTCACTTTGGGATGAGCCCTACCTTTTAAGTATTGTGCGGATCGATTATTCGTCGTTGCATTCCCCATGGGAATATAATGAAGTTCTATCGTTACGCCATGACAAAGAGTGTGGTGGCCATTTTAGTGGAATGAAAACAGCCACTAAAGTTCTTCAATGTGGATTTTATTGGCCTATCCTTTTAAGGATGCCCAAGTGCATGCAGAAGCGTGTATTATTCGCCAACAACTTGGGGGGAATAATCAAGCATAATATGATGCCATTAAATCCAATCTTGATAGTAGAAATTTTTGACATTTGGGGCATTGATTTCATGGGTCCCTTCCCTGTTTCCCACGGTTTCATTTATATTCTAGTTGTCGTGGACTACGTGTCTAAATGGATATAGGCCATGGCTTGCCGTAGTAATGACCATAAGACAGTGATATTTTTTATTAAGGAGTATATTTTCTGTCGTTTTGGCATTCCTAAAGCCATCATTAGTAATGGTGGAACACATTTTTGCAACATAGTTGTTGCATCCCTAGTGAAAAAGTATGGAGTTACACACAAAGTAGCAACTCCTTATCATCCACAAACTAGCGGACAAGTAGAAGTTTCTAATAGGAAAATCAAAAAGATTTTAGAAACAACTGTAAATCCTGATAGGAAAGACTGGTCGAAGCGTCTATCGGATGCCTTATGGGTGTATAGAACTGCTTTCAAAACTCCTATAGGTATGTCTCCCTTTAGACTTGTATTTGGGAAACCTTGTCATTTGCCCGTTGAAATAGAGCACACCGTGCTGCTCGTGGGCTATAAAAGTCTTAACTTCAATATTGATGAGGCGAAAGTGTCAAAACGAAATTTCAATTGAATGAGATTGAAGAAATCCGAAGCGATTCTTATGATCTGAAGGATTATAAAGCTAACATGAAACGTGTTCATGATAAGCAAATCTTGGCGCAAAAAGTTTGTGGTTGGTCAAAAGGTTTTGCTTTATAACTCCCGCCTCAGAGTATATTTTCCTGTGGAAACTAAAACCCGTTGGTCCGGTCCTTTTACGTTTCAAGTCACCCCCCGGGGGGCAATCACCTTGGTAAATCCCAAGGATAATAGTACCTTTCAAGTCAATAGCCAACGGTTAAAACATTTTCACGAGCTTCTGTCCCCTAATGTAGAGGAAGTCCTTTTACATGACCCTGTAAATAAGGACTGACCTTTGTCATTAGGTGTACTTTCTTTCACTTCCATATAGTGGTAAGTGCACCATTCAGGTAACCGGGCCCTCCCTATGGAGTGTGTGGCTATAAGTACCGGATCCTAAGTCCACGTTTCACATAATTCACGTCTTCCACTTCTGCATGTGTTCTCGGTTTTTTAGTCATGTTCCTCTATGGGGTGAATTATGTATTTATTGTTTTTCGTTTTCCTTATAATAAATTAATAAAATAAAATAAAATAAAAAAAATAAAAAATTCTAAAATCATAGAAATAGCAATCCAACAAGTCTTGGGAATCTAACTTTAAACGACCCACGTTTAAAACAAATTTTCTGTTTAAAAATTTGTTTGGGGGTGGGCAGTCGATCTTTCCATCCAGATTGCTCGAACTTTCTATTTGTGTTGCTTAGGCCCATTAGTTGTAGTTCATTTGGGTTGACGTTATCTAAAACTTAGATTTCCTTCGTTCGCATAACTTACGTCACACACGCATATTGAGGCATTTTTCCACCTTCTTATACGTCACCCATGATTGGAATTGGGTGTTTTATCTATCAATGGATTGGAAATTCTCTACTGATCATTTCCATAACTCATTTGCCAAAATTGGACCAGTAACGAAGCGGCAAATTGAATTTGAAATTGCGCGAAATACCGAAAAAGTTCGGAATTCAAATTGGGCTTGGGCCCAAACTCACGCGCACTGGCATTGCACATGCGCCCCTTCCTTCCCAAAGAAACAGTATCGGGATTTCTAATCCCAGAACCGCCATTAACAAAGTTTTCAACCTAACCAAATAAAAAAAAAAGAAAAAAAAAAGAAAAGAAAACCTAACTACACCCACGCCAAGCATTTAAATCAATCTGAAATCTTCGCCAAACCATTACCACCACCAACCCCAACAATTTTAAAACTCCGAAAACCATAAAAAATCTAAAAATTTGGAGCTGCTACGCCACGGACGCGCCACCACCATCGGTTCTTTTTAGTAAAGTTGTCTAAAATCGCATCCCCACACTCCATTATACAAACCCGTAGGTTGTTTCAATATTTCCCATGGTTATTTTAAGACGTCGGATTTTGCCGAAACAAGCATTTAGGCCCGACCGCTTCGCGCTATTTTACGACGCGGAGATGATTAGGAGAAATTGGAATGGACTGTGGTACTCGACTGAGGAATTCCATCACTACGATTTGGTAGAACAGTTTTATAAGAAGCGAGAATTGGAGGGGGATAGGATTTTCATTAAGGTAGCAGGAACGAGGAGGGAAGTAACGAGACAGTTGTTGGCTGAGCTGTTAGGAATTACGCCTGAAAGCAACCTAGAAATGACCATTCAGGAATCCCAGTATACTAGAGTTCCTGCTTTGATGAAAGATACTGTCGTGGAGGGTGAATACAATCCGAGATCTCATTGCGTCCGCCATGATCAAAAGTCGAGAACCAACCAACCGACCAGAGCTCAGTGGATTGGTAGGAACGTCCTCGGGAAAGACAAAGTTAGCGATATCGGTCTGCAATGTCTGCACGTTCTCTGGATTTTGCAAACGAATAAGTATAATTTCTACATCCTCGATTTAATTTTTAATGTGATTAGAGGAGTGGGAAAGAGCATTGCGCCTCTTCCAGTATTGATCACTAAGATCATGCTCTCATTTAGAGCTGTAGCAAAATCTGCTCCTATTAAGATCAAATTGCATTCTAATGCAAGTATTTATACGGATTGCATCCAAGAGACTTGGTCGTTGTCTGCAGGAAATGTAGTTGAGTTGGTGGATGAAATGGAAGATATGACATGTCTGGATGAAAATGCATTAGATAGTTGTAATTCTAATTTCGATGCATGCAAGTGTTGCAAACTGGCTTGCGTTGCGTTTATGGTATTTGTGAAGATATCCGAGATAGACAGATTGTAGTTCGAAATAAACAAACGAACCTTCAGACGAGAGTTGAAATGATCGAAAGGGGTCAAGAAGATATCTTATCTAACATGGAGACTATGCACCAGCGCCAAGAGGACCACTATATAGTACTAAAGGCTGAGATGGAAGCACAACGCTTGCTTCAAATAGAGATGCTACGTCGCATGCCAACCTTGGAGGATTCTAGCTCAGACAAGTCTGAGAGGCATGAGCGTCGTCGCCGAAGGACAGATGGCTCAAGCCATTCTTCATTCCAGGACCAATCTCCACCTCAGGGTCTATCTTCATCACATGGCTAGGTGTTCACCATCAGTTGTGTTCGCTGTTATTTCATTGTTTTTATTGTTTTATTAGTTGAATTTTAATTCAGTTGTTAAATTTAAATATTAATGTGTTTGTTTTATGTTGTTTGGATTTAAATTTTATTTTTAATATAATTGGTTATTTTTGAATTGTGCGTGTTTTTATCAATAATCCCACCTTCCCGAATTGTTTGGGGGTGGTAATATTTATATCGAGCATAATTCGTTATATGATCATCTTCTGTAAGGTTGTCTTAGAGTAAAGGTTGAGAATTTGGCCGATATCGGCGTATCTATGATTATGTGTGGTGGTAGCATGAAACTTAGGAGAGTTTAGAAGTTATTATCTAAATCTAGTATAAAAGATACCAAGGTTGTTAGAAAATCAAGAATATGGTTTGTTTCCGTTTTCGGGTTTGGAATTTTTCTATTTCCGGAAATTGCCTTAAAATAATTTGGCAACTTGCCGATTCGTTTTGGAAGCTCATAACCTATTTAAACTACCTTCATTCTACACTCACAAACCACACTACACCCCACCATCATCCCTCACCTTTCACTCCAAGCTTTTCCTTCTTTTTCCTCTTAAACTTCCGCTTCAAAGATTTACGCACGCTTTCGCAAGGCCTTCAAGAAGCACCTTTCCGCGCTCTATACACCTGTCGAAAAGTTTACTCATAGTGCACCTGCGCCCAAGTTGAGTGCGACTCGGCGCTTGATTACTGTAAATCAAAAAACACCGAAAGCACACTGCGCTTCAAGTTGAGTAGCGACTCGGCGCTTCAAACACCAAATCCAAAACAACCGGCGACTGCACCCAAGTGGAGCGCACCTGCGCCCTGCCCTCCGTAAACACAAAATTTTCCAATTTTCTGAGGGTTGTTCAAGGATTTTTGGAGCTGTTCAAAAGAGTAGTTGAGATGACATCTCCTATAGTCATACCTGAACAGTCTTTCGAAGACATGTTGGGAACCGAGACCTATGGACATTGGTTTCGAAACAGGATCCTGCAGTTAGGATGGCGCCATCTACTGGTAAGTGATGACGATTCATATTTAGCACAACTTACTGCTTATTTCTAAGACAACGTTAGTTTCTATTGTAATCAGGATGGAGAACAAGAATTCTCCGTCGTAGTCGATGACACGACACTAGAATTCAATAAACATGTGGTCGCTTTAGTTTTAGGATTACCAATACCTGATCCTGTTCACACATGGGGATATATGACCGATAATGCATACCTTTATGATTATACATATTTCCATGAGTATTATGGGGGAGGGGTATTTTGAGTAATGGACCAGGGGCGATATAACATTGCCCTAGGTAGCCTGTCCCTAAACGTAGGCACCACCATGTTATTCATCCTGATGAATATTTTGGGGAAATGGCAGTTCACTTCTGTAAATAGTACTGCTGGTGAAATTTTCCTCGCTTTAGCTGAGGGACGTCGCCGATATGACATTCCTCGAGTTTTAGTCGCTAGTCTTAAGAGAGCCCAAAGCATGAGGCGTAAGTATCTTCTTATGCCTGTTTTGGTAAGCCGCATCATGCGTAGTTGTTTACATGTATTCTGTGCACAATTCACAGATTGGAAAAGGGTTGAAGTCATGAGACCCACCAATTGGGTGGTTCGCTCATTGCGAATTATGACTTGGGCGGGATGACAGGTGCAGCCTCATTTGGTTGCCCCGTACATCCTATTAGACTTAATAACACTTAACAGGTTAGCATTAGTAGATGATAAATGGCGGCAAGCTTGGCAAGTTATAATGGCCTGGCAGGATGCGAAGGAACCTCATCTCTTTGATGAGGAGGAGGATTAAAGCGGGAGATAAGGTAAGTTTTTAGTTCTGTTATTGTCTGCTTATGTCCCAAGCAATTTAATTCTGTTAACCCCATAATGGGTGGAACTTTTCAAGAGTTGCGTCAGTTTTTTTATTTCCTATATTAGTATGTTTTAACCTTGTTTTGCAGATGTTCCAGAATTTCACGCGTTTCCACGGTATTTTTCTACCCTATTTATTTAAATGCTTTGAGGACAAAGCATGCTTCTTTGTTTGGGGGGCATAGAAACACGTGTAATTAAGGCATCTGTTAGGATATAGATATGTATAATATGCATTTGTTTTCAAGTTAAAAATTTCAAAAATATAAATAAATAAGTTTATGCTATACACTTAGGAATATTGGTATTGTTTTCTTTCTCTATGCTCTTAACAATCTAGAAGTCTCAATGTAGCTTTTTGCATCGAATAATTGTTAGAAACTTAGGTTAATATGTAGGTAATAATCTGTGCATCTATCTATAAATATATTACATAAGTTTCTATGATTGTTAGCGAGAAGTTTCTCAAATCTAGGCTAGAGTACTTATTCTACAAATCCTGTGAGAATATAGCCTAAAGCCTTATATGAGCTAAACATTTGAGAAATGACACAAGGGAGAAGTAAAATCGGATAGAGAAATCACACGCCCACTTGCTTGATCACTATGCCATATCCTAAGTGAGAATTTAGGCCCTCTTTGGATCGATATAGCCAGAAATTCAAACCTATGAATTATTTTCCGCTAGTTGCCCCTCTGAGCCTTTCTTTAGCCTTCCATAAACCACAATTCCTTTACCCTGTTACAAAAACAAAACAAAATAAAAAATTCAACTTACCCAATCTAGAATAAGTCTGAGAATAGAATGAGTGAAGAAAGAAGAAGAGAAAAACCTATGTAAACAAAAATTAGTTAGTTGCTTCAGAAAAAAGAAAAGAAGTTTCCATCCAAGGAAAAGAAATAAATAAAAAATAAAAATATATAGAAATAAATAAAAACTCCAAAAATAGAATAAAAGGGAGTCAAAAGCCAAAGAAAAGAAAAAGAAAAATATGGCTAAGGATGGAAACAAAGTATAGAAGCAAAATAAAATAACAAGGTTTTCTCTAAGTTACATAATATGAAGACTCTATTATCTCAGACTTGTCCTTTTGAATATCCATTTCCTTCCTTCTTAAATCATCTCCTAATCCCCGCAACACCTAATAAAGACCGCTAGCTCAATTAGGAATAGGTTAGTGTGATAGTAAGTGGCAGATGTGTTTGATCGACTCCGGCTTCCTTGTTTGTCATTGAGATTGTAAGGTAAAGTGTGCCCACTACATAATTTGGAGTAGCTTAAACTTGAGCGGAAAAATCAGAGTGGTTTTTGTCTTGACATTTATGTGAGGACCTACTTAAGGACGCTATTCCGAGTTTTCATAAACGAACCTGCTAGGCATTCCATAGTATTACTCATAGTATATATATTTGTATCATAGATGATTGATTATTATGCATATATTAGTTTAGGTTTTTGACTTGGTTATTCTTATTCATTTGCTAGTGAGATGTATAGATAGTTGAGGCATGAATGAGGAAACAATAGTTTTATTTCTTAGTCGTTGTAGTATAGATGAAGTTTGTGAGTACCTTCACTAGAAAACTCTCACGAGGCTATAACTCGTCCACTAGGGAATTCCTAGTGGTTTAAGGCATTGTTGCATATGGTCAATGCAATCGACTCTCAATAAACGAGAGTAGTTAGAACTCCATTTTTGGTCACTTATTCTAATTTCTCATATTTGCTTGAGGACAAGCAAAATGCTGTTTGGGGGTGGTTTGATAAGAGCCCAAAACTGTAGTTTTAACCCTGTAACAGTCATACTTTTAGACCAATTATGTGAGTAATAATTAAGAGTTAATACTGATTTTGTGTTTTTATGCATTTCAGGCTTCAAAGTCAATTATGTGCAGAAATGTGCCACTTTGATGAGATAAAGGACCAATGGTTGGTTGCTAAGGAGTTATGTGATTAAAGGCCAAGATTCAAAAAGACAAAACCTTTCTAAAGCCTGGTCAAAGCTGAAAAGTCAAAGTCAACGCGGGCAGAAACAACACACAAAGTCAGCAGAACTTCCGAAGGCCGTATCTTTGGACTCAGACCTCGGAATTGGATCTACCTTATGTCAAAACGACTGGCTCAGAAAGAGCTTTCCAATAGTCCAAGGCTTCGACCAATCAGAGGAGCAGAAGTGGATGAAAAATCTGTCGAAGCCAACTGCAGCTGAAGAGGCCTTTTTGGACTGAAAGAATTGGGTTTTGGGCCTGATTCTCTGGCCCAAAACATGGCTCCAAGCCCATGCACGATTTTTGGATCTGAAACATATAAAAACAAAAGTTTCGCTCTTTGTTAATGGTAGCTAGTTAGACCTAAAACTATAGATATTTCTAGATCTAGTTTTCATTAAATAAAATTAAGTTTAGTTCATTTCAATTCTTGTTTTAGATTAATCTTTAGAATCATTGTTCTTCATTAGTTTGATAAATAAAATAGCTCGTTTGTTAATTTTGATTTTTGTCATTTCAATTTATAGATCTAATTTTAATTCTTGTTGAGTATCATTTCTGAGTTGTTAAATTAGATTGAAGTATTGTTAGTTAAATTAGCCAAGTTACAATTTTGGTATGATGTTTAGTTATAATTCAATGAGAAATAATGGTATGATGAATCAAGGCTAAAACCTCCATTAGAGGGGTTGATGAAGCCTTGATGAAAACTTAGTTGTATAGTGTAGAGTCATTGTAGAGTCTATTCCATTCTAGAAGGTCGTGTTTCGCCATGAGAATGGGTGGACGACCTCACATGCTAGTTATAATTGGCAAAAATGCCATGCTAATTAGGGATTAAAACGAGCAATTCTTACCGTAAGAACGTAAGAATTGGATTACAACAGTCTATGCTAGGTGATTAAGTTGGATTCGACGTGGATTCACTTCCCCTCTAATTCTTTATCTAGATTCACATTTCAGTATTCCGTAGCATTCCGTTATTCGTAACTTGTTAATTGAATCCACCCCGTAGTATAGAATTCCCCTTGTAAATCTCTCACTAGACTTAAGACCGATTAATTAGACTAGAAAGCATTACATGCTAAAGAACTAGGAGTGGAACGAATTTGTTACTCCACTCTATCTCGATAGAATTGAGAGTAGAAAAATTGATAAATTAGGCTTTTTATAAGTTTTAGTTTACTTACGTTTTGAGTTTTATCGTTAATTTCGTAGGTAAACTATCATTTTTATCATTTATCATAGAGGTACCAGTTAAACCACAACCTAAGAAATAGAAAGCAAAGGTTAGACATCCAGTTGATCCACTCGCTAAATATAGAGAGAAACAACCGTTTCCCCAGAAATTAGCTATGTTAAACAGGGATACAAACTTTGTCGAGATTATGGAAGTTTTTAAAAATCTAACGATAAACTTACCTTTTCTGGATGCAATTAAAAAATTACCACACCATGCTAAGTTTCTCAAAGAGTTGTGCACTAAAAAACGTAAGACAAATTCTCCTAAAGACGCCTTTTTAACTTAACAGTTTCCAACTTTAGCGGAACACAATGGAATCGTTAAGTATAAGGACCCTGGTCGTCCCACTGTACAATGCACCTTAGGAGATTCCCACACAACGACCGCTTTACTAGACCTGGGGGCAAGTGTTAACTCACTCCCATATTATCTATACAAACAAATAGGTCTACAAGAGATGCAACCTACTAAAATGACGTTGCAATTTATTGATTGATCTATTAAGTACCCTAAGGGTGTGGTTGAAAATGTGCTTGTTAAGGTCCAGGATTTCTACTATCCTACTAATTTTATTATCCTCGATACAGAAGTCGCTAACGACTCTGTTTCGATCATCTTAAGGCGTCCCTTCTTGGCGACTACCAACGCGCTTATAAATTGCCGCAATGGTTCGATGTCCTTGTCTTTTGGCCATCTTTCTATTGAGGTAAATGTTTTTAAAATGATGAAACTGTTACCAGGTGCGTCTAAAGATGGGGAGGTTAGCATGATCGAGAGCTTAGCTCAAGATTAATTTAATAACAAGTTTCCATAAAACCATATGCATAAATTCCTTTCTTTTGGAAGTTCAGATTTTCTCGATGACTCCTACTTAGAGGAAGTCAACACCATCTTCGAGTCTACACAAATTGTAGACCCTTCGGTTGCTCCATCTACAGAGTTTGAAGACTTGCTGCCTAAGCCAGTATTCATTACTCAAGATGAGGACCCTCCAGAAGCATTTATCGATATTCCTTCCACCCTGGTGCTTAAACCTCTTCCTCCTGAGTTAAAGTATATTCAACTTGATCTAGATGGTAGTCATCCGGTAATTATATCTTCTCTGTTATCTAAGGAGGAAGAGACAATTTTGATCAGGGTGATTAAGGAACATCGTTCTGCGATTGGTTGGTCCCTAGCCGACATTAAGGGAATTGACCCTAATGCATTTTGTATCCATTTGGAGGATAACGCAAAGTCTTCTCGCGAACCTCAGCGTCGCTTGAACCCTGTCATGAAAGAAGTGGTCAGGGAAGAAGTCATATGGTTACTCGATACGGGCATCATATACCTAATCTCTGATAGCAAATGGGTCAGTCCCATTCATATAGTTCCTAAGAAATCAGGGATTACCATGGTACGTAATGCCAAGGGTGAATATGTTGCCACGCATGGTCCTATGAAATGGAGGATCTGTATTGATGATAAGTGCTCAAAAAGTGCAATTTAACCCTCAATTATGCCTCTTGTTTAGCCATCTTAGTGGACTAATAGTGTTTGTACGTTATGTTTTAAGAAAAAGAGAGTTTTGTTGAATATTAGCGAAAAAGGGGTAAAACAGAGCAATACGGAGCATTAAGGATCACATGGGAAGCCCGTGGACAATCATGGAAAAGGCCAAGGAATTGAAGCTATTAAAGATACGACTTGGACCTATTTTAAAGCTTATTTGGAAGTCCAAGGCCAAAGGATTTGTTGCTTGGACCAAAACCCGCAAAAGAGGAAAGAAAAATTGACCAAAGGTGGAAAAATAGAGTATCCCGTTTGAGACGCGACTATCGTGCATCCAGACGCAACCCATGCGTTTGGGACACATAGATCGAGTGTCCAGACGCAATGATTAAGTCTGGGACGCATGAATAGTGCGTCCAAACGCATGAATCGACACTGTAGCTAATTCCTTCTCAGTTTTGGAGATGAAGTTGGACTTTGAAAGAAGTCTATTTGTATTAGGAAACAAATGACGGTTTGGAATGCTTCTAGAGCTCTTTGTAACCCCTATAAATAGAGGACCTGAGTGCCTCATGTAAAAAGCCAATTCACTTATATTCTTGTCTCCAGAACTTGAGGCAGAGAGATATTAATAATAAAAGATCAGTTTTAACTAGCTGAGTCTTAATAAATTAGTCTTTCTAGTCTTATGTTCTTCGACTCTTCTTCTTCTCGTTCTTCGTGTTCTTCCTTCTATATGGAAGGCTAATCTTCTCTTTCAAGGGAGGAGATGAAGCCAATGCTTAAGGTTTAATGATTCTTCTGGTTCATGATGTTCTTCAATCAGGTTAGTTCTTTATGTTTTTAGTTATTAGTTCCATTGCCCACACCAGGGGATGGAAATATAGATTAAGGTTTTTATTTATTACAATTGAATATCATACTAGTTTAGGGTTTTATTTATTGCAATTGAATATAATGCTAGAATAGAGTTTTATTTATTGTAATTGAATATTATACTATTATTCTCTACTTTTCTTCTAATTGTGTAGTGTTTTAGAGTAAGGGAAGTATTCCTTGTGTTTGTCTTAGATGGTGATTCATTGAATAGCTGCCCAAGCTCACATAAAAGGAAAGAAGATACTAGTAACATGAACATAGGAACAACCTTAAGTAGAGTTAATTGGTTAACGATGTTTCATTCAAAAAAGGCATCGACACTCATTTCGATTGCCGATTGTAGTCTACTTGGAGAACAACATGAAGCAAAAGTCATTGAATCAAAAGCATTGGTGGATTTGAATCTCTTGAATCTATCTCTCTCATATTCTCTCCCTATTTCCAATTCTTAGCTTTAGTATAAGTTTAGTTAGTTTAGTTTAGTTTAGCATTAGAATCTAAAATCTCTACAATTATAGTTTTTAATCCCTCAAACCCCCTTTCCAGTCCTGTCCTTCATATAAACATACACTTAAAAGTGGAACGATACCCTACTCATCCTTTACTTATTGAGGGATAATTAGTTTTTGATACACTTGTTTTTGTTCAACAACCATCATCTATCTACATCATCCATATACCACATCTCACACACAAAAGGAGGCAAGGTCAAATGGCGCCGCTGCCGTTTTTAGTTGTTTATGTTTAACGTTTTCTTCCAAGATTAGAACTTTGGATATTGAGGTATAATTAGCCGCATCATCCATCCTTTTGAGAAAGAGAGAAGCTTGAAGGGCATCTTGAAGACAAGATCTACCATCCAGGTTAGTTGAATCTTCATTCTTTTTATTTCATTCTTAGTATAGTTGCATCGTAGTTTAGTTTTATTGCTTTCTTAGTATAGTTGCATCATAGTTTAGTTTTATTGCTTTCTAGTATAATTGCATTTAGGAAATTTTAAACAATTGAAGTTGTAAGCCAACACAGCGAAATATCAAACTCTAGTGTTTCTTGTCTGAATCTTGACAAACAGACTATCGTCTGTAGGACGTGGTACTTAAGCAATCCAAGTGATTCACCATAACCCGAGAAGAGACAGCTTTAGACAATGGGCGAGATACTAGCTGTAAAGCCTAACCCAGTTGAAGAAAAGTAGTTTTGCATATTAGTATAATTTAGAATAGTTGCATATTAGTTTAATTGCATTCAAGCATAGTAGGATATTTTTCATCATCTTCGCATAGCAAGAATACTAGACGAGATTGATACAATGGCCGCACGCAATGATGGAGGTGTTGTGGACACCAATAATCCTGAAACTATCCCACCCATGCAAGCACAACAGAGGAAGAAGCTGAGTGATTTCTATTCACCAATCATTGGAGACCCACCAAGCAGTATTGTTTTTCAAGAGACATAATCTAACCAGTTTGAACTTAAAGCATCAGTAATCTCTATGCTTCCAAAGTTTAATGGTTCAGACAATGTTCAGCCATATGTTCACATGAACAAATTTCTATCAGTCCTCAGAACTTTCAAGAACCAGAATATCAAAGATGAGAGTATCAAGTTGATTCTTTTTCTGCTCTCACTCAAAGGTAAAGCCTCTGAACGGTTAACTGCACAGCCGATCAATTCAATAGATAACTGGGAGAAGTTGAGAACGAAGTTTATGAACAAGTTCTACCCACCCCAGAAGACAGATGCCATGCAACAAGCCATTAGCAATTTCAAAGGGAAGGTGACTAAAGAATATCATCAAAGCTAGGAGAAATTCAATAATCTGCTAGTCTCATGTCCACATCATGGATACAAAAAGAGCACATTGGCTCATTTTTTCTATCGAGGACTCTCGATGATGAACAAGCAGATGATACAGTTAATGCACAAAGGCAAGTTTACATCGATGGATGGAGAGAAAGCTTACAACTTTCTCGAGAATTTAGCTAAAGAAACACAACAGTGGACTACTAGCAACGAGGATGTCGCTAGCATGGAGGGGGAGCCAAAGCAATTTGGTTACCAAGCACATGAACAATCCGATCAAGAACTGAAGTCTACATTAGCCTGCCTGGCCACCAACATTGAAACTTTGAGTAAGAAATTCAACCAGTTCTCCATGAATCCCTCCAAGATCAACAAGTCTCAAGCTAAATCTCTCCCAATCATGCAAGCTAACCGATACTGTGAAGTTTGTTCAGACACTTCCCATGCAACTCTAGAATGTCCTGGTTACTATCAACATGCATCAGTTGGAGAGTACAATATTAACTCATTTCAGAGGCCCAACCAAGGTGGTAATAACTTTCAAGGAAATTATTGTAGACAGAACGCTGGACCCCCAAGATTCTCAAGATCAAAGTTATATTCCACAGACAAGTCAAGTTTCACAGTTGGTTCCTCAATAACAATTATACTCTCAGCAGAATTCTAATACAAGTGGAGAGTTAGTGCCTGATCCTAGGAGAAATTATGCCACACCTGCCAACCTAGAGAATGCTATTACTTTGCTATCACAGAAAAATCAGAAGTTTGAAAGTGTTTTAGAGCTTCTTGCACAGTCTCAGCTCAATCTCCAACAATTTCAGGCAAGTCAATGTTCTAGAATGGAGTCTCTAGAGGCTAAGGTCAACCAATTCACCACTGCTTTGTCTGTAAAGACACAAGCCACTCAACCTAGCTTATTGGAACCAATATCGAAGAGTAAAGATGTATGCCCCATTGGGACAACTGCTAGTACTGATCCCTCCATGATCATGTCAGCTCGATTACTCGATCGAGGATTGAAGATAGACAACAAGGTTGACTTACCTTCTCATGATGACATTGCTTCTGAGCAATCGGTCAAGATTTCAAATGAAGTTCAAAAGGAAGTGGGGAAATCCTTTCCACTCCCCATTTGTAAAGATGACCAAGACAAGATATGCAAGAAAGCAAAAAGAGAAGAAGAGCAAACACATGTCGATGTGTTTGTACCAAAAGGCACCTTTCCTATGTTTTTGCTTAAAGCAAAAAGGACAAGCAATTTTTAAAGATGAAAGAGGCATTTGAGAAAGATAACATCAATATCCCCTTTCTCAAAGCGATCAAGCAATTGCCATCATATGCCAAATTCTTGAAGGATGCATGCAACATAAAGAGAAGTACTCATGTTCCAAAGCGAGCATTTCTAGCTGGACAAACAACATCTATTATCCATCAGCAAGCTCCAGTCAAGCTCAAAGATCCAGGAAGTCCTACAATATCATGCAAGATAGGAGAAAAATTCACGGATAATGCTCTCTTACACCTTGGTGCTAGTGTTAATCTCTTGTCATATCATGTGTACCAAGCGTTGGGCCTGGAGAACCTAAAGCCTACAAAAGTCAAATTGAAGTTAGCTGACCGTTCTACCAAGATTCCAAGAGGCATAGTTGAGGATGTTCTTGTTCAAGTAGCCGATTTCTACTATCCAGTGGATTTCATTGTGATAGACACCCAGGAAGCCTTTGATAAAATACCAATTATTCTAGGCCGACCTTTTCTCGCTACCGCAAAAGCTTTGATAAATTGTCACAATGGTGAAATGAAGATCAACTTTGGTAAGATGTCCATGGACATAAATATCTTTCACCTGTTGCATAAGGATTGTGATGAAGCCGAAGGTGGAGAGGTGTACTTCCTTGATAGCATGATACAAGAACTCATCCCATTCGAAGATACAATTGAAAGTGCTCAATCTACAAAAAACTATGATGAACCTGAGAACCACACCACAGAGGCGTTGCTAGCCATGTTCTTAGAATCTCTATAGAAAATTCAGGATTTAAGTGAGCATAATGGAAAATTGACAGAGAGAGTATCATACCTTGAGAAGATGAACTCTACATTTCAGGATGAACAACATACTTCTACCCAGAAAAATCACTTACTAGAGAATCAGCTTAAAGAAGTTTTGGAAAAACAACAGAATCTAGAAACTAAAATGAGTCTTCTAAAGCAGAAAGTGGACCATATTGATAAGAAGCATTGCACTGTTAAAGCCTCTTCTACACCATCATTGTCTGAACGAGATAAGTATGTGAAACAGTCTACCACCCACCTTGAGCGTAGTCAACCATATATCTATTATCAGTACTGTGGTGGTAAAGGGCATATCAGATATTATTGTCTTGTTAGAAAGAAAGATTTTGGTCAATCTTCTACACAGAGGAACCACAAGGCCTATCACAAAATCATCAGACCTGAAATAGTTCAAGGTAGAGAAGCAACTTCACCATCAATCTTTCCGACATATCAAGGAGTATTTTCGACAACCCACAAGGTGAGACCTCCTCGTCCTCCAAACATTCGTCAGATTTGGGTAAGAAAATCTGATCTCCTCACTCCAAATTGATAATGCATGATATACTAGTCTTGAGGATCTGACTATAAAGGACTCAAAAGTCTTGAGAATCTGACTTTAAAAGACTCACATTACGTCTTGGGGATCTAATGTAAAAAGACCTAAAAATTTGTTTCTTGAACTAATTCTGATATTTGGCATCAATGGTAATATCCTACCTTTTTCTCATCTATTTCATTTACTTCTTTATACATTGAGGTCAATGCTTGCATAAGTAGGGGGAGGGTGTACTTGAGAAGTACTTGAGAAATGAATTTCGAAAATTAGTTTTCAAAAACAAAAATATTTTTGTTTCTATATCAGTAGCATGAGAAAAATGAATTTTAATGATGAGTCTGGGATATATATTCTATACTGCTTAGTGTTGAGCTTGATAGATAGTTTATATTATTGATTTCATTACCGCTTAGACTATTTATTATGCTCGGACATAGTTCTTGTTGATAGAATTCTTTATCAAGGCACCACCATAATACTTGATTAGTTTTGTATACTTTTGCTAGAAGAGAGATTTAAACCCCTAGTAAACTGGAAGTAGAATTTTTAGACTTAGCCCGTGAGACTTGAGCTTTATACCCATTCTTTGGAGAGTTCTTACGAAAAATCCGAGTCTTAGTGACTCAACATCTTTCAGTTCTTTATGTCATTGTAATATAGTCTCATTATTTGTTGATTTGGTTAATCACGAAGTGACATCAACTGGGGAGATAGCCATTATGTCTTGTAGTCTATTCGAAACAGAGTATCATACTGATAAGTCAAGTAGTGAACCCATTCAGCCTTTATCCCACCTAGTAGGACCATCCTGTTAAACCCTTTTGAGCCTTACAATAAGCCATTTTTCTTCCAAAACCCTTTATCCTTTACCTAACTCCAGACAAGGAGTATAACCAAAATCTTTATCAGCCATACCCATATGTTTCTGAGAATACGAGGGGAACAAGGAGGAAGAAAGACCACAAAAGGAAGATTACAAGGAAATATCAGAGAGATACAATGAAGACCATCATTACATTTCAAAGTGAAAGAAGCTAGTGGAAAACAAGCATATATCGATTACTAATCAAGGATATACCATCGAGCTTTAAATATATATATATATATATATATATATATATATATATATATATATATATATATATATATATATATATATAAAGTTGAACAAAATGGATGGAAAAGCTAAGAGAAAGGAAGAATTTTCTCTGCAATACAGAATTTGAAGAAATCTTCCAAAGAAAGAAGCAAAACCCTTAGTGTTTTCAGAAACAACCTTAGAATCCTTTTTACCTTTCCTTCATAAACCAATACCCAAGCCAAGTTACAACCCATGACTTATCACTATAGTATTGTACAAAGTCTAGAATAGGTGAGAGGATGCTAAAGTGAAGGACCCGACACTTCATATGTGATTGACATTTTTTCCATGAGACTAATTTCATCCAGAAGTCCGTTTTTCAAGGTAGTATGTGGGATGTTTGTATTCATTATTCTTTTCCCCACATACATGAGGTAAAATAGTAGACCATCTTCTGAGAGATTCTTTTCTGAGAGTATGACCGGTGAGGATTGAAAGTCGAGATTATCTATCTAAAGGTAAACTAGGGATTCTGTTTCTTGGGTAGGAGAGTATAGGAGATTGACTGAGTACACACATAAGCCTTGATTGAGAATTTTGTAAATTTTTACTATCTCCCATCATAATCTATGAGTCTTTGCAGCAATGTACTTAGCAATGGATACCGTCTGTTGGTGTAAGCACTAAGTGGGTAAGGAATTTCTCTCTCTGAAAAATACTATTATTCTTGAACATGCTATTGATTGATTTTGTGGGTATATAACCTGAAAACCCTCACGAGACTATAACTCGTCCTTTTTGGGGAACTTAAAGGTTTAAAGCCTTGTTGCATATGGTAAATGTAATCGCGATGCCTGTGAAAGTGAGTTAGGATTTTATTTTTTAGGATGTAATTTTGATCACTTATCTATTTTTTTATCTTATTTGCTAAGAGAGTAGTGATAAGAGCCCAAAACTATAGTTTTAACCCTGTAACAGTCATACTTTTAGACCAATTATGTGAGTAATAATTAAGAGTTAACACTGATTACGTGTTTTTATGCATTTCAGGCTTCAAAGTCCATTATGTGCAGAAATGTGCCACTTTAGCGAGATAAAGGAGCAAAGGTCGGTTAATAAGGAGTTCCGTGATTAAAGGCCAAGATTCAAGAAGACAAAGCCTTTCTAAAAGCCCGGTCAAAAGCTGAAAAGTCGACGCGGGCAGAAACAGCACACAAAGTCAGCAGAACTTCCGAAGGCCGTATCTTTGGACTCAGATCTCGGAATGGGGCCTACCTTATTTCAAAAAGACTGGCTCGGAAAGAGCTTTCCAATGGTCTAAGCCTTGATCCAATCAGAGGAGCAGAAGTGGACGAAAAGTCTGTTGAAGCCAACTACAGCTGAAGAGGCCTTTTTGGACTGAAAGAATTGGGTTTTGGGCCTGATTCTCGGGCCCAAAACATGGCTCCAAGCCCATGCACGATTTTTGAATCTGAAAACATATAAAAACAAAAGCTTAGCTCTTTGTTAATGGTAACTAGTTAGACCTAAAACTATAGATAATTCTAGATCTAATTTTCATTTAATAAAATTAAGTTTAGTTTAATTTCAATTATTGTTTTAGATTAATCTTTAGAATCATTGTTCTTCATTAGTTTGATAAATAAAATAGCTAGTTTGTCAATTTCGATTCTGGTCATTTACAATTGTTTAGATCTAAATTCCCTTATTACGTAGAAAGCTAGACCTAGATTAGTTAGATTATTAATTTAGTATTTGAATCATAGTTTTATTATTCATTAGATTAATAAAATAGTGTTCTCCATAATCTAGTTTCATTTCCATTAATTGTTTAGTTTCAATTCGTAGATTCAATTATTTGTCAGTATTAGTTTAATTCAATTATTGCATGAGTAGTTTTGAATTGAGTTTAAACAAGTAAAGTTCAAATCTTTATATCATGTCTTGTTTGAATTCCATTGGGAATGATAGTGTGATGATTCTCGGCTAAACCTCCATTTGAGGGGGTTGAGAAGCCTTGATGAAAGCTTGATCTCGATTATCGTAGAGTCGTCGTAATTTTCTTTCCACTCTAGAAATGATTAGTTCACCATGAGAATGGGTGTAATCGTTCACATGCTAGTTATGAATTGGTAGAAATGCCATGTGTAATTAGGGATTATGGTAACCAGATTGTTCTGCGAAGCAGTTCAATTCGGATTACGACGATTCATCGTTAGTAGGATTAAGTCGAGTTAAGGTGGAATCAATCCCCCTCAATTCCTTATCATAGAATCGACGTAGCATTCCCATAGTTGTTCTAATAGTCGACTAGTTACATCTTGTGGGTAGTTGCATCGTAGTCTAGTTGCCATTTCGTAAATCTCTCATTAGACTTTAGTTAAGATTATTTATACGTAGAAAACATTACCATGCGGAAGGACTAGGAGTGGAACGAATCATCTACTCCACTATATCTCATAGGATTGAGAGTAGAAATCTTTGATAAATCTTAGGCACGTAAAATAGTTTTAGTTTACTTACGTTTTGAGTTTCATCGTTCATTTCGTAGGTAAACTTTATCTTTTATGTTTTATCAAATGGCGCCATTGCCATCTTAGTTTCACTTTCGCATTGTTTTCATAGTATAACTCCTTTTCTTAAAGTCCCATTTCACCCACCCACCCTTGTTCGATTCTAAGCTGTGGTTGTCTTTTTCAGCATTGAACTTCCTCAAAAAAAAAAAAAACAATTACGGGCGACTCGTAAAAGGAGCGCACCTCGCTCAAGTTCTTGGAAGCCGGCCAGCGACCAGCAAACACTTGTAACTTGAACTTACAGCGGCGTGACCAGCCCAAAGTGGCGCTCAGCCCGAGAGCTTAATTTTGCCGGATTTCCACAGGTTTCATTCGAACTTTGATTTTTCAAGTTTTTCAGTGTTCTAACTAGTTATATACACTGAATACGCGTAAACAAGACGCTATTCATAAGCGAAGCAAGGACGCAATTAGGTATTCCTTTCTTCCACACCTCGCATCTCCTGTTAGAGGTTTATACTAGTATATCAGGATTGTTTGGAGTGTTGACGTAATTAGCTAAGTTTGGTCTTAGCCTTGTATGAGATTAAGATCTGGTCAAACAAAAACACCGAGCATAATTACACAGCAACATCAACAAGCACGCCTATCTAGTATACCACTCATTGCACCTCTAGCTACTATTCCACATACTCTACCTGACATAATGCCCGACGAAGGAGAGACTCCTCTCTTGGACTTTTATAAAGCCTTGAGCGATAGCCCCAAATCTTGCATCGTTCTAGCAGACCCAGTGGGGGATTTCCGAATCCCCCTAAATATTTTTAATTTGTTACCCGTTTTTCATGGTTTAGACCATGAAAAACCTTATCAGCACATGCGTAGGATTGAACAAGTCCTTACAACATTCCATTATCCTACGGTTGGTGCGGAACAAATTAAACTAAGGGTATTCCCTTTCACCTTAACCGATAAGGCGGCGTCTTGGTTAAGCGCCCAAAGCGCCTAATTTACGTGGACTCGTGGGCTAAACTTGTTCAGCTGTTTATGGAATTTACCCACCCCTAAAGATGGATGAGATGCTTTCCAAGATTTATTTCTTTCGACAAAATCCTCATGAATCATTTTCAGAGGCTTGGAATCGTTTCAAAGATCTCCTTATAGAGTGTCCACATCATAACTTAGCGAAAGACACGTTAGTTCGTGCCTTTTTCAAATAACTTCTACACCACCATAAAGAAGTCCTTGACATAATGAATGGGGGTAGTTTCTTAAGTAAAGGAGCCTCGGAGGCTTATAAATTTATAGAGGATCAAACTAAGCGAAATAACAACTGGGGGGGTAGTGACGATATCCACCGCTCCGCTAGTTCTTCTAATACAGTTAAGGTCGCTAGTATGTTTGAAATTAAACACGATCCCGAGCTTAAAACTCTAATCGAATCACTCACTAAAAAGGTAGGGGCCATTTCTATTCAACAAAAGCCTATCCCCGTCATGAATGTAAATTCAAATCCATGTAGTTTCTATTGGAGCCCTGAGCATCCCGACTTCCACTGTCCTATAGCCTATGAACAGGCTTGTTCCATTAATAGTGAACCTAACGCCCCCCCTTGGAGACAAAATCCCAACTTCGGTTGGAGAAATAACCAACACGTCATACCTCCAGGGGACAATAATCAATATGTTAGGCCAACGCACAGTTTTATCCAAGCTCCACCACGACAAGGGCAGGGTCAGGGTAATTTTAATAATTATAACAACCAAGTGCAACCTCGACAAGGTCAAGCACAAGGTCAAGGTAGTTATAATAATTATAATGCTAATAGAGGTATCATTCCGATAAATAATAACTATCAAAATCCGCCCATAAATAATTCACGCGAGATAGTTCCAGTCACACCACCCGTGACTACTACACCCACATAACCGGATCGTCTTGACACCTTCATACAAGTGAGCTAAAAACTTTTCCAAACCATGGCTCAATCTAACCAACCGCTTCTACAATCCGTTAATAATTTAAGCCAACAGTTGGCCCAAGATAAAGCTCAACCCAAAGGTGTGTTTCCAGGTCACACAATACCTAATCCTAAAACAACAAACACAGCCTTTGAGGTAACCGATAATACAAGTAATGAATATGAAAATGTAAGTGAGCTAAAGGCCATCACCACTCTCCGTTCTGGCAGAGTGGTTGATAACAAAGTAACTATGCCTATAGTTACCCCACCCGATAGTCCCTACACTTGCTATTTTACTAGATACCGAAATAGAAACTGAAGAGCCTACCTTTGTAGAGGTACCGGTTACAACACAACCTAAGAACAGAAAGCCAAGGTTAAACATCCAGGTGATACCATTGCTAAATATAGACAGAAGCCACCGTTTCCACAAAAATTAGCGATGTTAACTAGGGATACTAATTATGAGGAGATTAGGGACGTTTTCAAGAATCTAACTATAAACCTTCCCTTCCTCGAAACTATTAAAAAGCTACCACACCATGCTAAGTTTCTTAAGGAGTTGTGTACTACTAGGCGTAAGACCAATATACCAAAAGATGCCTTTTTAACAGAACAATTCCCAACTTTATCTGAACATAATGGAATTGTTAAGTACAAGACCCTGGTCGATCCCTCTTGCACAATGCACCTTAGGAGATTCTTATCATGACGACCAGCGTTATTAGACACGGGGGCTAGTGTTAACTTACTCCCGTTTTATTTGTATAGGCAAATAGGTCTAGGCGAGATGCAACCCACTAAAATGGCGTTGCAATTAGTGATAGGTCTATTAAGTATCCTAAGGGTGTGGTCGAAAAATGTCTTTGGTAAAAATTTAGGATTTCTACTATCCGGCTGATTTTGTCATCCTCGATACAGAAGTCGCTAACGACTCTGTCCCGATCATCCTAGGGCGTCCTTTCCTGGCAACTGCCAATGCGCTCATTAATTGCCGCGATGGTTCAATGTCCATGTGTTTTGGCCATCTTGCTGTTGAAGTAAATGTTTTTAAAACAAAGACACATTTACCCGATTCGTCTATGGATGGAGAGGTTAGCATGATCGAGAGCTTCGCTCGAGATTATTTCAACAACACGTTCCCTGATAATCATATGCCCAAATTTCTTTCCTTTGGAAGTTCAGATTCAAACATTTTCATCCCTACACTAGTCGATACACATATTATAGATAAGGACGAGATAGATGACTTTCTCAAAGATATAGTGGACTACCATAGTAATGTGGATATGACCAATCTAGATGAGGAATTCAAGGAGTTTCTTAGAGTAGGTGATGATTCACCCTATCAAAACTACTTTGCACAACATCCACCTCGACTCCCTTCCTTCCACCCTTTCAAAGGAATCTCGAGTTTGCACTCGATCCTTTTGTTTCTTCTGTGCTTCATAATTTTTTAAATCCACCTAGTAAACAAATACTTCAGAAGAACAAAGCATTTGACACCTTCATTTTCAGACTTGAGACAGTCCCTACCTACACCATGAATGAGTTTTGTGCTAAACCCACATCCTCATTGTTTACATGCTTTCCTTCTACAACTTATCCATATCTACCATATCTTCGACAACCATTTTTTTTCCACACTTATTCACTAGAACACCCTCTCGTTCAAAAATGAAAAAGAAGGTGCATGCTAGGTTACGTTATAAGGTTAATAGACTTCCCTTTCAATTCACTAGGTTGCGTCATAGGAAATCTTGGTGCTTGATTGTGTTTGGATATGTTTTCTGTGATATTTATTTATGGAATGATCCACAACTATTTCGGTTGTTGATATATGATAAACTGCATGTTCATACATATGTTTAGATAAAGTCTCGAGTATCTGACTATAAATGACTCTTTTTTTTTTTTTTTTGTGTTTGGCGCATTCCTTTCATTTCCAGATATTGGTGAGTGCACCATTAAGGTAACCGGGACCTCCCTATGGAGTGTGTGGCTGTAAGTACCGGATCCTAAGTCCACATTTAACATAATTCATGTTTTAAACTCATGCATGTTTTCTCGGTTTTTGAGTCATGTTTCACTACTGGGGTGAATTATGTCCTTATTGCTTATTGTTTTTAAATATATTAATTAGTATTTATAAAAATAAAAAATAATATATATATATATATATATATATATATATTAAAGAATAAACATAGTAATCTAGGAAGTCTCGGGAATCTGACTTTAAAAGACCCACTTAAAAAAACAAATTTTCTAAACTTTGTTGTAAAAAATTTATTTGGGGGTGGGGTGTTCGTGTTTCCGTCCTAGAATGTTTTATGTCCCATTAGAGTTGTTTAGGCCGTTTAATTGTAATTCGATTCGGGTTGACATATTCTATGAATTTATAGTTCATTCGTTCGCATAACGTATGTCATGCACGCACTTTGAGGCGTTTTCCACTATCTTATATGTCATCCACTGTCGAAATAGAGTGTTTTATGGATCATTGGATTGGAAATTCTCTCCTGATCATTTCCATATCTCATTCGCAAAAATCGGACCGGTAACGAAGCGGCAATTTTAGTTTGAAGTTGCGCGAAAAATCGAAAAATTTGAAAATTTCGAATTGGGCTTGGGCCCAACCCGCGCGCACCGGCAGCGCACCTGCACCCCTTACCTTTACACCAACAGTCGCGTTCTTCACTTCCAAACCGCCATTAACAAACAAAACAAAAACTTAAACCCTAAAATCGAAAATTAAAAAGGAAGCTAATTAAACCCACGCCCACAGTTCAAATCAACTTCAACTCTTCTCTAAATCCTTGCACCACCACCTCCACCAAGTTAAAAAAAACCAAGAACCACCGAAAATTTCAAAATTGTGAACTGTCGTGCCACCACCGCACCACCACCACTGTTTGTTTCATTCGGTCGACTCAAATTCCAACACCACATCCCATTTAAACCCCCACTACATTCCAAACACTCTAATGGCTCAACAACGTCGAATTTTGCAGGAGCAAGCATTTACTGGCGACCACTTCGCGCCGTTTTACGGTGACGAAATGATTAGTAGAGACTGGAATAGCTTGTGGTACTCGACCGAAGCCTTTACCACGAAGACTTAGTCAGACGGTTTTACAACATGAGGGAGTTGGAGGGCAGTAGAATTTTTGTTATGGTGGTGAAGAGGAGGAAGGAAGTAACTGCTGGGTTGTTGGCTGAGATTCTAGACATTCCACCTAGAATCCATTTGGATGTCACGTTACAGGAGTCCCAATATAATAGAGTAGAGCCGTTGATGAACGTGATAGTTACCGAAGGGAACTACAATGCGAGCTCGCATTGTGTTCGCCAGGCATCCCTTAGAACCAACCAGCTGGATGCAGCTCAGTGGATTGGTCGGAACGTCCTAGGAAAGGAGAAGGTCAGTGACATCGGTCTGAACTGCCTCCACATTTTATGGATACTCCAGGAGCAGAAGTACGAGTTCTGTATCTTGGAGTTTATGCTTAACATGATTAGGGGAGTAGGGAAGTCTGTTGCACCTCTCCCTGTGTTGATAACCAAGATCATGCTGAAGTTTAGAGCAGCTCCAGCGTCTGATAGGATTTACCTCACCCTGCATCGAAATCCTCATATCTATAAGGATTGTGTCCAACGAGTTTGGAGGTTGCCTGAGGATAGGGAAGAGGATAAGGAGGATGGTGGAAATGAAAATGCCTCGAAGGATGAGGAGGACTTGACTTGTTTTGATGTTGTTGCCTTGGAGAGGTGTTGGTCAGATGCAGAACGCATGGCCGTAATTCATCGTGGCATGTGTTTACTCAACACTATCTACGAAAACCTCCGGACTCGACAGGCTACTATCCATCATAACTTCGAGATCTGATCCCAGCGGGAGGACGAGCGGTGGGAACAGATGAGGACTGAGCTAGAAGCTCAGCGCCAGTTCCGGGCCGACATGCTTTCACGATTCCCACCTCAAGGGGATTCTCCTTCTCAGGACACACCATCGAGGCACGAGAGTCGTTGCCGAAAGACGAATGGTGCTGGCCCATCGGGAGCTCAGGAGCCATCTCCTGAGCGTGTGCCCTCCGCTACCAGTACCGAAGTGGTTAAGGATAGTATAGCTTGATGTTATTTTTTGTAGTTTTATTATTGTTAGTTATTTTAATGTAAGTTTAATTCCGTAATTTGAATTTTGTAGTAAAAAGGCATTTAATGCCAATATTAATATAATGTCATTATTTTCATTGTGCGTGGTTGTTTATTGTTGATCCCACCTTCCCAAATTATTTGGGGGTGGTGTTATCTATTCCAGCATAATTTTTATATGACCCTTGTTTTAGAAGTTATTGCGGAGTCAGGGTGAGAATATGGCCGATTAGGCATATCTATGAATAAGTATCATGGTAGGATGAAATCTCGATAAAATAGGTAGATTCTATCCTAAATTCAGCCTAAAAGATACTAGGTTTGTTTTAGAATCAAGGAAATGAGTTGTTTCCGTTTTCGGGTTTGGAAATTTTAGTATTTCCGGAAACTGCCGTAAAAACTTTTTGGGCAACTTCCCGATCCGTTTTAGCAACTTAAAACCTATATAAACTTTATTCATTCTACACTCACAACTCACACTACACCTAACTTCCATCACTCACCTTTCACTCCCACATTTCCCACGTTTCGTCTCATTTTTCGATCTTCACACCTCGAGTGCACACTGCCCGGCAGGGCCTTTTCGCACCCTACACATTTGTCGAAATTTTGTGCAGAGCGCTTTTCAGCGCTTCAAGGTGAGCGACTTCGGCTCAAACACTGGAATTCAAAATCATCGAGAGCGACTTTCGCTTCAAGTGGAAGCGCACTTTCGGCATACGACTTCGTGGACCAGAAAAATTCCAGTTTTCTGTGGGTTGTTGCCGAGTCATTCGCAGCTATTCCAGAGTGTAATTTAGATATGACATCTCCTACATTGATACCGGAACAGTCTTTCGAAAATTTGTTCCAAAGCACTACTTATGGTGCTTGGTTTCGTGAGGCGATCACATACGTAGGCTGGGAACCGCTTATGGTAAGACCAAATGCACTTTATTCTCCAACACTAGCATCTTATTTTTACGATAACTGCATTTTTTTTGAGAGACCAGATGGAGAACACACTTGTTCTCCATCAACATTGATGATGAACTAATGGAAATTACAAGGTTCTTGCTAGCATTTGTTCTTGGACTTGCTATGCCCGCTGAAATACAAGACCCATGGTGCTATTGGGTAGATAATATGTATGTCTACACTAATGAGTTTTTGCATGAGTCCTATTGGGCAGGCATTTTCCGTATCGAGGACCAAGGGGAATATAACGTCGCCTTTGGTAGCCTGTCCATGAACATAGGAACTGTTATGTTTTGGATCATGCTAAATATTTTAGGAGAATGGCGTTTTTCTTCTGTGAATGATGCCACTTGCAGCATCTTCCTTGCTTTAGCCACGGGACGTATGTGCCATGACCTTCCCCGAACCTTGATGTCTATTTTAGCACGAGCCCATAGCATGAGGCATAAGTATCTTCTTATGACTGTTCTAATTTCCCGTATTATGTTATGTTTCTTTCCTATTTTTTGTACACATTTCACGGATTGAATTACGGTCGACACTGTACGACCCACCAATAGTATTATTCGATCTTTCCGTGCAATGACTTGGCAAGGGTAGAGGATACAACCTCATCAGGTTGCACCTTACACCCCGTCAGACCAAGTGGCGCTTAATAGGTTAGCAATAATAAATGATAAATGGCGGGAAGCCTGGCAAATTATCATGGCATGGCAGGACGCGAAGGAACCTCACTTCTTTATAGAAGAAGAGGATGAGGAGGATGATGAATAAAGTGGGAGATAAGGTAAGTTTTAATTCTAGTTAGTGTCTGCTTATGTCCCAAGCAATTTGATTCTTGTTAACCCCATAATGGGTGGAACTCTTATAGAGTTGCGTCAGTTTTTTATTTCCTATATTAGTACGTTCTAACCTTGTTTTGCAGATGTTCCTGAATTTCACGCGCTTCAATGGTATTTTTCCTACCCTCTTTATTTAAATGCTTTGAGGACAAAGCATGATTCTTATTTGGGGGGGGGGGGGCATAGAAACACGTGTAATTAAGGCATCTGTTAGGATATAGATAGGTATAATATGCATTTGTTTTCCAGTTAAAATTTAAAAAATTCAAAAATATAAATAAATAAGTTCGTGCTATACACTTAGGAATATTTGTATTGTTTTCTTTCTCTATGCTCTTAATAATCTAGAAGTTTCACGTAGCTTTTGCATTAGAATAATTTTTAGAAACTTAGGTTAATATGTAGGTAATAATCTTTGCATCTATCTATAAATATATTACATGAGTATCTATGATTGTTAGCAGTAAGTTTATGAAATCTAGGCTAGAGTACTTATTCTACAAATCTTGTGAGAATATAGTCTAAAGCCTTATATGAGAGAAACATTTGAGAAATGACACAAGGGAGAAGTAAAATCTGGATAGAGATATCACACCTCCACTTGCTTGATCACTAAACCATATCCTAAGCGAGAATTTAGGCCCTCTTTGGATCGATATAGCCAGAAATTCAAACCTATGAATTATTTTCCGCTAGTTGCCCCTCTGAGCCTTTCTTTAGCCTTTCATAAACCACAAATCTTTTACCCTATTACAAAGACAAAACAAAATAAAAAAAATAAAATAAAAATCAACCTACCCAATCTAGAATAAGTCTGAGAATAGAATGAGGAAGAAAGAAGAAGAGAAAAACCTGTGTAAACAAAAGTTAGTTAATTGCTTCAGAAAATAAAGAAAAGAAGTTTCCATCCAAAGAAAAGAAAAATAAAAATAGAAATAAAATAAAAACTCCAAAAAAATAGAATAAAAGGAGTCAAAAGCCAAAGAAAAAGAAAAAAAATATGGCTAAGGATGGAAACAAAGGGTAGAAGCAAAAGTAAATAACAAGGTTTTCTCTAGTTACATAATATGAAGACTCTATTATCTCAGACTTGTCCTTTTTGAATATCCATTTTCTTCCTTCTTAAACCATCTCCTAATCCCCATGAACACCTAATAAAGACCTCTAGCTCAATTAGGAATAGGTTAGTGTGATAATAAGTGGCAGATGTGTTTGATCGACTCCGCTTCCTTGTTGTCATTGAGATTGTAAGGTAAAAAGTGCCCACTTGCTGACATTGGAGTATGAAAACTTGAGTGGAAAAAATCAGAGTGTTGTATCTTGACTATTATTGTGAGAACCTACTTAAAGACGCTATTCCGAGTTTCAGAAGCAAACCTGCTAGGCATTTCATAGTATTACTCGTTGTATATATGTTTATTGTAGATGATTGATTATTATGCATATATTAGCTTAGATTTTGACTTGATTACTCTATATGCATTGCTAGTGAGAGGTATAGTTAATTTAGAGCATGAATAAGGAAACAATAGTTTTATTTCTTAGTCGTTGTAGTATAGATGAAGTTTATGAGTACCTTCACTGGAAAACTCTCACGAGGCTATAACTCATCCACTAGGGAATTCCTAGTGGTTTAAGGCCTTGTTGCATATGGTCAATGCAATCGCACTCAGCGAAACGAGAGTAGTTAGAACTCTATTTTTGGTCACTTATTCTAATTTCTCATATTTGCTTGAGGACAAGCAAAATGCTGTTTGGGGGTGGTTTGATAAGAGCCCAAAACTGTAGTTGTAACCCTGTAATAGTCATACTTTTAGACCAATTATGTGAGTAATAATTAAGAGTTAACACTGATTACGTGTTTTTATGCATTTCAGGCTTCAAAGTCCATTATGTGCAGAAATGTGCCACTTTAGCGAGATAAAGGAGCAAAGGTCAGTTACTAAGGAGTTCCATGATTAAAGTCTAAGATTCAAGAAGACAAAGCCTTTCTAAAAGCCCGGTCAAAAGCTGAAAAGTCGACGCGGGCAGAAACAACACACAAAGTCAGCAGAACTTCCAAAGGCCATATCTTTGGACTCAGACCTTGGAATGGGGCCTACCTTATGTCAAAACGACCGGCTCGGAAACAGCTTTCCAATGGTCTAATCCTTGATCCAATCAGAGGAGTAGAAGTGGACAAAAAGTCTGTTGAAGCCAACTGTAGTTGAAGAGGCCTTTTTGGACTGAAAGAATTGGGTTTTGGGCCTGATTCTCTGGCCCAAAACATGGCTCCAAGCCCATGCACGATTTTTGGATCTGAAAACATATAAAAACAAAAGCTTAGCTCTTTGTTAATGGTAGCTAGTTAGACCTAAAACTATAGATAATTCTAGATCTAGTTTTCATTTAATAAAATTAAGTTTAGTTTAATTTCAATTATTGTTTTAGATTAATCTTTAGAATCATTGTTCTTCATTAGTTTGATAAATAAAATAGCTAGTTTGTCAATTTCAATTCTTGTCATTTACAATTGTTTAGATCTAAATTCCCTTATTACGTAGAAAGCTAGACCTAGATTAGTTAGATTATTAATTTAGTATTTGAATCATAGTTTTATTATTCATTAGATTAATAAAATAGTGTTCTCCATAATCTAGTTTCATTTCCATTAATTGTTTAGTTTCAATTCGTAGATTCAATTATTTGTCAGTATTAGTTTAATTCAATTATTGCATGAGTAGTTTTGAATTGAGTTTAAACAAGTAAAGTTCAAATCTTTATATCATGTCTTGTCTGAATTCCATTGGGAATGATAGCATGATGATTCTCGGCTAAATCTCCATTTGAGGGGGTTGAGAAGCCTTGATGAAAGCTTGATCCCGATTATCGTAGAGTCGTCGTAATTTCCTTTCCACTCTAGAAATGATTAGTTCACCATGAGAATGGGTGTAATCGTTCACATGCTAGTTATGAATTGGTAGAAATGCCATGTGTAATTAGGGATTAGGAGTAACCAGATTGTTCTGCGAAGCAGTTCAATTCATATTACAACGATTCGTCGTTAGTAGGATTAAGTCGAGTTAAGGTGGAATCAATCCCCCTCAATTCCTTATCATAGAATCGACGTAGCATTCCCATAGTTTTTCCAATAGTCGACTAGTTGCATCTTGTGGGTAGTTGCATCGTAGTCTAGTTGCCATTTCATAAATCTCTCATTAGACTTTAGTTAAGATTATTTATACATAGAAAACATTACCATGCGGAAGGACTAGGAGTGGAACGAATCATCTACTTCACTATATCTCATAGGATTGAGAGTAGAAATCTTTGATAAATCTTAGGCACATAAAATAGTTTTAGTTTACTTATATTTTGAGTTTCATCGTTCATTTCATAGGTAAACTTTATCTTTTATGTTTTATCAACTAGCAAAAGGCTAGTTGGGAGTTGTGATAAGTGCTCAAAAAGTGCAATTTAACCCTCGATTATGCCTCTTGTATTTCCATCTTAGTGGACTAATAGTGTTTGTAAGTTATGTTTTAAGATTCTACAGGTGAAAAAGAGAGTTTTGTAGAATATTAGAGAAAAAGGGGTAAAACAGAGTAATACGGAGCTTAAGGATCACATGGGAAGCCCGTGGACAATCATGGAAAAGGCCAAGGAATTGAAGCTATTAAAGATGCGACTTGGACCTATTTTAAAGCCTATTTGGATGCCCAAGGCCAAAGGATTCGTTGCTTGGACCAAAACCCGCAAAAGAGGAAAGAAAAATAGACCAAAGGTGGAAAAATAGAGTCTCGCGTTTGAGACGGGACTATTGTGCGTCCAGACGCGACCCATGCATTTGGGACGCATAGATCGAGCGTCCAGACACATTGATTAAGTCTGGGACGCATGAATAGTGCGTCCAGTCGCATGAATCGACACTATAGCCAATTCCTTCTCAGTTTTGGAGATGAAGTTGGACTTTGAAAGAAGTCTATTTGTATTAGGAAACAAATGATGGTTTGGAATGCTTCTAGAGCTCATTGTAACCCCTATAAATAGAGGACCTGAGTGCCTCATGTAAAAGGCCAATTCACTTATATTCTTGTCTCCAGAACTTGAGGCAGAGAGAGATTAATAATAAAATATCGGTTTTAACTAGCTGAGTCTTAATAAATTAGTCTTTCTATTCTTATGTTCTTCGACTCTTCTTCTTCTCGTTCTTCGTGTTCTTCCTTCTATATGGAAGGCTAATCTTCTCCTTCAACGGAGGAGATGAAGCCAGTGATTAAGGTTTAATGATTCTTCTGGTTCATGATGTTCTTCAATCAGGTTAGTTCTTTATGTTTTTAGTTATTAGTTCTATTGCCCACACCAAGGGATGGAAGTATAGATTAACGTTTTTATTTATTACAATTAAATATCATGGTAGTTTAGGGTTTTATTTATTGCAATTGAATATTTGCTAGTAACATGCTTTTATTTATTGCAATTGAATATAATGCTAGAATAGAGTTTTATTTATTGTAATTGAATATTATACTATTTTTCTCTACTTTTCTTCTAATTGTGTAGTGTTTTAGAGTAAGTGAAGTATTCCTTGTGTTTGCCTTAGATGGTGATTCATTGAATAGCTGCCCAAGCTCAAATAAAAGGAAAGAAGATACTAGTAACATGAACATAGGAACAACCTTAAGTAGAGTTAATTGTTTAACGATGTTTCACCCAAAAAGGCATCGGCACTCGCTCGATTGCCCGATTGTAGTCTACTTGGAGAACAACATGAAGCAAAAAGTCATTGAATCAAAAGCATTGGTGGATTTGAATCTCTTGAATCTATCTCTCTCATATTCTCTCCCTATTTCCAATTCTTAGCTTTAGTATAAGTTTAGTTAGTTTAGTTTAGTTTAGTATTAGAATCTAAAATCTCTACAATTATAGTTTTTAATCCCTCAAACCCCCTTTCCAGTCCTGTCTTTCATATAAACATACACTTAAAAGTGGAACGATACCCTACTCATCATTTACTTATTGAGGGATAATTAGGTTTTCATACGCTTCTTTTTGTTCAACGACCATCATCTATCTACATCATCCATATACCACATCTCACACACAAAAGGAGGCCAGGTCAATTGATTACAGACATTTAAATGCCATGACACGAAAGGATCATTTTCCTTTACCCTTTATAGATCAGATGCTTGAACGTCTAGCTGGTCATGCTTTTTATTGTGTTTTAGATGGCTACTCTGGCTATTTCCAAATTATTATTAATATAGATGACCAAGAAAAGACTACCTTCACATGTCCTTTTGGAACATACGCCTATAAACGAATGCCTTTTGGCCTTTGTAATGCTCCTGGTACCTTCCAGCGGTATATGCTTCATATATTTAGTGACATGGTTGAGCGTTTAATGGAAGTATTCATGGATGATTTTTCTATCTATGAAGACTCTTTCACTGACTGCCTATCTAAAGTGTTGACACGATGTGAAGAGAAGAGTCTCGTCTTAAATTGGGAAAAATGTCATTTTATGGTGAAAAAAGGCATTGTACTAGGTTACATTGTATCTAGTGATGGCATCGAAGTAGATAAGGCCAAACTAGATAAGATAGCGACTCTACCTATTTTATATTAGAGCCTTTCTAGGCCATGCAGGTTTTTATAGTGCTTTATCAAAGATTTTTCAAAAATAGCTAGGCCATTAACTAATCTGCTTTTAAAGGATGCTATCTTAGATTTTAATTTTAACTGTAAACAGGCTTTTGAAACTTTAAAAGCCGCCTTAACTTCTGCACCCATTATACAGCCTCCCGATTGGTCTAAACCTTTCGAACTCATGTGTGATGCTAGTGATTATGCAGTTGGTGCTGTCTTGGGATAGAAACTAAATAATAAATCCACTGTTATTTATTATGCTAGTAAAACTCTAAACGATGCTCAAAGGAATTATACAACTATTGAAAAAGAATTGTTTGATGTCGTTTATACTTTAGATAAATTTCGTCCTTATTTGGTTGGTTCTAAGACTCTAGTTTACACGGACCATGCAACCCTTAGGTACCTTCTCGCAAAGAAGGATGCTAAGCAGAGATTAATCCGATGGATTCTTCTCCTACAAGAATTCACATTAGAAATAAAGGACAAACGAGGGGTCAAAAATGAAATTGCCGACCACTTATCCAGACTTACAAACGACGATGATAGTGATTCTGAGTCCATACCGGACTCTTTTCCTGATGAGCATCAGTATGCTATTTTTTCTGCACCATGGTATGCTGACATTGTGAATTATTTAGCGTCTGATGTTATTCCTTATGATTGGTCAAGAAATGAACGTAAGAAGTTTTTGGCCAGAGTTAAGCTATATTACTAGGATGAGCCCTACCTTTTCAAATATTGTGCGGATCAGATTATTCGTCGTTGTATTCCCCATTGGGAATATAATGAGCTTCTCTTATTCTGCCATGACAAAGAGTGTGGTGGCCATTTTAGTGGTATGAAAACAGTTGCTAAAATTCTTCAATGTGGGTTTCATTGGCCTACTCTCTTTAAAGATGCCCAAGTGCATTGCAAGACATGTGTTCGTTGCCAACAACTTGGGCGAATCACGAAGCGTAATATGATGCCATTAAATCTAATCATGGTGGTAGAAATATTTGACGTATGGGGCATTGATTTCATGGGTCCCTTTCCAGTTTCCCACGATTTCATTTATATTCTAGTTGCCGTGGACTACATGTCGAAATGATAGAGGTCATGGCTTGTCGTAGCAATGACCATAAGACAGTTGTGTTTTTTGTTAAAGAGTATATTTTCTGTCGATTTGGCATTCCCAAAGTCATCATTAGTGATGGTGGAACACATTTTTGCAACAGAGTTGTTGCATCTCTCGTGAAAAAGTATGGAGTTACACATAAGGTAGCAACTCCATATCAACCACAAACTAGCAGACAAGTAGAAGTTTCTAATAGGGAAATCAAAAAGATATTAGAAACAACTATAAATCCTGATAGGAAAGACTGTTTAAAGCGTCTATCTGATGCCTTTTGGGCATATTGGACTACTTTCAAAACTCCTATAGGTATATCTCCCTTTAGACTTGTATTTGGGAAACCTTGTCATTTGCCCGTTGAATTGGAGCACCCCACTATGTGGGCTATAAAAAGCCTAAACTTCAATTTTGATGAGGCGGGTGTCAAGTGAAAGTTGCAATTGAATGAGTTTGAAGAAATCCATAACGATTCTTATGATCTCGCGAAGGATTATAAAGCTAACATGACACGTGTCCATGATAAGAAAATCTTGCGCAAAGAGTTTGTGGTAGGTGATAACACGATAAAAGTGAATATAATTCTACTTACGAATAAATAATGAATTCTCAAAACTCAAGTAAAACTATTTCGTTATACGCATACTATTTATCAAAGATTTCTACTCTCGATACTATTGAAGTATAGTTAGAATAGAATATTCGTTCCACTCCTAGTTCTTTAGCATTCAAAGTTTTCTACGACTATCAATCCTACCAAAGTCAATGAGAGTTTTACAAATTATACTATGATGCAATTTATACTAACAAGATAATGGGATTCAACTACGAAATGCTACAGGTTGAATCTACGATAAGGAATTAGGGGGAATTTACTAACGACGAATCGTCGTAATCCGAATTGAACTGCTTTCACAGAACAATTGGTTCTTCCTAATCCCTAGTTGTTCATGGTAATCTCTACCAACAAACGTCTAACATGTGAACAATCAAACCCATTCTCATGGTGAACTAATCGTTTCTAGAATGGAATGGAAATTACGACCACTCTACGCTAACACAAATCAAGCTTCATCAAGGCTTCTTCAACCCCCTCTAATGAAGGTTTAGCGTAGAATCATCATGCTATCATTTCCATATGCAATTAAACAAGTCATCATAAAAAGATTGGAACTTTGCTTCTTTAAACTCAAATGGTAACTACTCATGCAATAATTGATTTAAACTAACAATGACGAATAAGTAAATCTAAGAATTGAAGCTAATAATTAATGGAAAACGAAACTAGATTATCAAGAACTAAATATTTTATTGATCTAATAACTAAATAACAATCATTCAATACTGAAATTAAAACAAGAATAACAACTAATTAATTAAATGAAAAACTAGACCTAGAACTAAGCTTTCGTGGCTATTTGCTATCCTAACCTAATTGATACTTAAAAGCTAAGTCTTGTGTATGGAAATGGAGGAGACCAGATCTACATTTTCGTGCATGGGTTGAGGGTCCATGTTTTTGGCCGGAAAATCGAGCCCAAAGCCCAATTTCTTCAATCTACAGGGCCCTTTTCAGTTGGCTTTGATTTCAATAGGATTTTCATCCACTTCTGCTCTTCTGATTGATTCAACGTTCAAACCATTGGAAATCTCTTTCCGAGCCGGTCATTTTGACATAAGGTACGCTCAATTCCGAGGCCTGAGTCCCAAGATACGGTCTTCGGAAGTTCTACTGACTTTTGTGTGTTGTTTCTGCCCGCGTTGACTTTGACTTTTCAGCTTTTGACCGGGCTTTACAAAGGCTTTTTCTCCTTGAATCTTGGCCTTTAATCACAGAACTTCTTAGCAACCAACCCTTTCTCCTTTATATTGCCAAAGTGGCACATTTTTGCACATAATTGACTTCAATACCTAAAATATATAAAAGCATGTAATTAGCATTAACTCTTATTTATTACTCGCATAATTGGTCTAAAAGTATTATTGTTAAGAAGTTAAAACTATAGTTTTGGGCTCTTATCAAACCACCCCCAAACAGCATTTTGCTTGTCCTCAAGCAAATATGAGAAATTAGCATAAGTGACCAAAAATGGAGTTCTAACTAATCTCGTTTCGCCGAGTGCGATTGCATTGACCATATGCAACAAGGCCTTAAACCACTAGGAATTCCCTAGTAGACGAGTTATTGCCTCGTGAGAGTTTTCCAGTGAAGGTACTCACAAACTTCATCTATACTACAACGACTCAGAAATAACACTATTGTTTCATTATCTATGTCTCAATTATCTATACATCTCACTAGCAATGAATACAAAATAATCAAGTCGAAACATAAGCTAATATATGCATAATAATCAATCATCTACAAATAAACATATATACAATGAGTATTCTATGAGATGAACTAGCAGGTCCGTTTCTGAAAACTCGGAATAGTGTCCTTAAGTAGGTCCTCACATAAATGTCAAGACAAAACCCACTCTAATTTTTCCTCGCAAGTTTTGCTACTGCAGTGTGCAGTGGGCACACTTTATCTTACAAACTCAATGACACACACAGAAGCCGGAGTCGATCAAACACATCTGCCACTTACTATCACACTAACCTATTCCTAATTGAGCTAGAGGTCTTTATTAGGTGTTGCGGGGATTAGGAGATGGTTTAAGAAAGAAGGAAATGGATATTCAAAAAGGACAAGTCTGAGATAATAGAGGCTTCATATTATGCAACTTGAGAAACCCTTGTTCTTTACTTTTGCTTCTACACTTTGTTTCCATCCTTAGCCATATTTTTTTTCTTTTTCTTTGGCTTTTGACTCCTTGATTCTATTTTTGGAGTTCTAACTCTTTATTTTCTTTTATTTATTTTTTTATTATTTTTTTTTTATTTGGATGGAAACTTACTTTTCTCATCTGAAGTAACTAACAAATTCTTGATTTCAAAGGTTCTTCCCTTTTCTATTCTTCATCTCTATTCTCAGACTTATTCAAAGAATTATGTAGGTTGATTGTTTATTTTGTTTTGTTTTATAATAGGGTAAAGGATTTGCGGTTTATGAAATGCTAAAGAAAGGCTCAGAGGGGCAACTAAAGGAAAATAATTCATAGGTTTGAATTTCTAACTATATCGATCCAAAAAGGGCCTAAATTCTCGCTTAGGATATGGTATAGTGATCAACCAAGTGGACGTGTGATTTTTCTATCCGGATTTTACTTCTCCTTTGTGTCATTTCTCAAATATTTCACTCATATAAGGCTTTACGCTATATTCTCACAGGATTTGTAGAATAAGTACTCTATCCTAGATTTCAGAAACTTACTGCCAACAATCATAGATACTCATGTAACATATTTATAGATAGATGCAAGGATTATTACCTACATATTAGCCTAAGTTTCTAAAAACTATTCTAATGCAAAAGCTACGTGAGATTTGTAGATTATTAAGGCCCTAGAGAAGGAAATCAATACCAATATTCCTAAGTGTATGGCATAAACTTTTTATTAATATTTTCAAATTTTTTGGATTTTTAACTATAAAAACAAGTGCATATTATACATATCTATATCCTAACATATGCCTTAATTACACTAGTTTTTATGCCCTCCCCAAACAAGAAGCATGCTTTGTCTTCAAAGTATTTAAATAAATAGTTTAGAGAAATACCATTAAAACGCGTGAAATTCTAGAACATCTGCAAAACAAGGTTAAACATACTAATATAGAAAAGAAAAATTGACGCAACTCTATAAAAGTTCCACCCGTAATGGGGTTAATGAGAGACAAATTGCTTGGGAAATAAGTAGACACTAACTGAACTAAATACTAACCTTAACTCCCGTTTAAGCATTTTCCTCATTTCCCTCTCCGAAGAGAGGAGGTTCCTTCGCATCCTGCCATGCCATGATAACTTGCCAAGCCTGCCGCCATGTGTCGTCAACTTGTGCTAACATGTTTAGTGTTACTATGTCTGATGGGGTGTAAGGAGCAACCAAATGAGGTTGCACCTGCCATCCCGGCCAAGTCATTACTTGAAATGAGCGAACCACCCAATTGGTGGGTCTCATGACTTCAACCCTTTTCCAATCCGTGAACAGGTTACAGAATTGGGGTAGACAGTAGACAAGGCATGAGCATGGAGAAAACCAAAATAGGCATAAGAAGATACTTATGTCGCATGCTTTGGGCTCTCTTAAGACTAGCCACTAATACTCAAGGAATGTCATATCAGCGACGTCCCTTAGCTAAAACAAGGAAAACGTCACCAACGGTACTATTTGCAGAGGTAAACTGCCAATCCCCTAAAATATTCATCAGGATGAATAACATAGTAGTGCCTACATGTAGGGACAGGCTACCAAGGGCTATGTTATAACGCCCTTGGTCCATTATACGAAATACCCCTCCCCCATAATACTCATGGAAATATGTATAGTCATAGAGGTATGCATTATCGGTCATATATCCCCACGTATGAATAGGATCAGGTATTGGTATTCCCGAAACTAATGCTACCACATACTTATTGAATTCTAGTGGTGTGTCATCAACCGTGACGGAGAATTCTTGTTCTCCATCCTAGTTACAATAGAACTTAACATTATTTTAAAAAAATTCAGTAAGCTTAGGTGAATACGAGTCGTTTTCACTTACCAGAAGATGCCTCCATCTGAACTACATGATCCTTTCGCGGAACTAATGTCCATAAGTCTCGCTCCCCAACAAGTGTTCGAAAGACTGCTCGGGTATTAGTATAGGAGAAGTCATCACAAAACTACTCTTTAGAACAGCTGCAACGATCCTGGAACAACCCACAAAAAATTGGAATTTTTCTTGCCCACGAGGTTCTGGGCGCGGGGTGCGCCTTGGTGATTTTCGAGTTCCAGGCACTTGGGCGCAGGGCGCGCTCACTTTTTGCCTGTGATGGGTGCGGGTCGCGCTCTGGATGAAAACTGGAATTCCAGTATTGTGGGCGCAGGTCGCACTCAGCTCTGGGCTTGGTAGGGCAGGGGTCACGCTCTAATGAAATTCTGGCTGGCAGTGCCTAGGGCGCAAATAGCGCTCCACTGGGCCGTGGGCGCACTCCGAGCTGCTGAGTTGCTAAAATGGAGAAGAAAAATACTACTAAAAAAAGGGTTTTTTATGACAATTTTTAGCTGTCATGAAATACATATCATGACACTTTCTGATTGAAAAACTAGCTGTCATTACTGATGGTGTCATAAAAAGTCAACCAAAACCGTCATTAAATTTATGACGGTTCATAGAAAGAAGTCTTAAAAGGTCCTCCCATTATGACATGTATTAGTATTTAAAACGTCGTAGTAGGTAAATTTTATTATGACACCTCATATGTAACCGTCATTAATTATAGTTAGAACCGTCAAGAAATTAACAATATTTTCTATCAGTTCACGTCATAACCGTTATGAAATGCCCATTGACTACTATGGAACTGTCATGAAATGCCCATTGACTATTGTAGAACCGTTATTTTATGGAAGAAAAATACATCAACAAATACTTTACACTGTGACAATTCTTCTACAACCGTCATCTTTTTTTTTTTTTTTTTTAATTTATATTATATATATTATTATTATATTTTTTTTCCAGTAAAAATTGCTACATAATAACCTATAATTCAATTCCTAACCTGTAAATTTATTTCACTAATAAAACAGCTATAAAACTCTCAAAAATAAAATTAGAACATCCAGAGTAACTTCAACCCATTTATTTTCAAACCATTCAAAAATACTTATTTCTTACATCAATTTATCATTTATCCAACATCACTGAAAAATGCTAGATACATTTATTTGATAACACATTCAACCAAACTAAAAATCATTCTAATCAACTCCATCATCACCAAATTAAGTATTATCCATCGATCGATCGAACGTTGTCAAACCTAAGAAACAAATAAAGTAAAGAAACGTTATTAGTAAATTTGCTACCGAAATCTCAAACCACTGACCAAAAGCAGACTATTTTATATAGGCATGAGGATAACAATGCGATGGGACCTAGTTCTCACAACGGAAGAAAAAATAAATGAAAATACCTACAATGCAAATAAGCTGTGGTTCAAGATATACACTACTACATTTAACGTCATCCCATACCTCAAAGCAGCAAACAAAATAAAAACAAAATACTATTATCGCAATACATACACATACCTTTGGTTTGGCGAGATAAATCGTTCCATAAAATCAATAAACTCCATACAAATTTCAATAAGCTTAGCAGTGGTATAGGTGATAGTGTTGGCCAGTTCCATTAGCTACACGAATACGTCAAGTAAACAAAGAATTTAGTATATATGATATACGTTTACAAGAAAGAATTACATAGATTTTTAAGAATATATTAACAAGAAAGACTTGCTAACCTTTGTCTTAATTGATTGACTAGGATCCATCATAAAATGTCTCATGAACCGCAAGACATAATATCTACACTCGTATCCTCCTGGTTGAATTGGGCACTACACGAAAACATAAACAAATTGTCAAAACACATTCAATACACTAAGTAAATCTTTCACATTCAAGTATTGTATATTTACCTTGACATAGTCCCACTCTAGTTCCACTCTTTTTCCTTCACTTATTGCTAATGTTTTCATCCCACTAAAAAAACGAACTTTACAATTAAGTTACAAGTTGTTTGCATATATGACATACAAAATAAAAGTAAGATTCATCAACTCATGGGTTCACCATGCATCTTAGCTTTATATCAGAGACACCTCCAGTTGAATCAAGAAAATATACTTTTTTTGCACTTACGTCAATAATTACCAAAACCCAATGAATCCTATACAACCATATATAGGAGTTGAGAAAGTACAAAAAATAAAAATAAAATGAGAATGCATATATGTTACTATAGGTGTCACTCACGTGTTCATCATGTTGTCTGGGGTTCAAAATACGCTATAGGTGTCACTATAGGTTAAGGAGGAGTTTTCGTTAGGAATTTTATGGCAAGTGGATGCTGGACAGATGGTAAAAGTTTAGGAGAACAAGTTAGTGAAAGATTCGAGTTTGTTTTTTATTGTGCGTGCCTCGGTAAGAAAGATTTCAATATTAAGGATTCTCCTTCTGTAAATATCTTTCTAGAAGGATAAAATGATGTTTGATTTTGCCACGTGTGTGCTTTGGAGGTGGACTATACCTTCAGTTCATGCCGGGAAATGTATGGTCTCTTCTTTGCATCAAGAAAAAATTGTACTTTTCCTCCTTTCTCTCCAGACTTTACCCACTCTTTAAGGACATTATAGTGCTTCCACAAGTCTTCCATCTCTTCTGGAGATGCTCTTGAATCTCAATATTTCCATGCATCACCTACTTTTGCATTGTCATAAAGTAAAATCATATTAAAAAGGATTGTATATATAATATAATACCAAAAACTGAACTTCTAGTCACAAACATGACAATATATATGTATATAAATTCAGCTATATAAGTTTTACAAAGCACAAGAACTAAAGCAAGTCATGATTTAGACATAAAAAGAAAGTGATTCTTTCTACTTTTCCTAACAGAATCTTAATATCATGAATTGGATTCTAACTTCATTATCTTAGGTCTAGTGTTAATACCTTCTCACAACAATTCACTTTCACGGTTTCACCTCTAAATAAATATAGAGAGAATCTCCTTAACAACATTAGAAAGTTGTACCCAGAATTTTCCTTGTGACTTCCTTTAAAATATGAAAAAATCAAAAAACAATTACCTGTCTTTTGGGTTACAGATGCAACTGGAGTAAGGTCATTAGGGGCTGAAGAGTGACTGGTAATATTGGGAAGGCAGACCCTATTTTTTTCTCAAGGCAGACCCCAAACTTAAAATTTTCTCAAGGCAGACCCCAAACAAAAAACATTGTTTTCTTTTTTCACTTTTCACTTTCTTCCGCCGCTGTTCTCTTTCTTCCACCTGTTCGAATTGATGTACTCCACCCAATTGATGCAACCTTGGAGCAACATCAACCACTGGCCTCACCTGCACAACAGATAAACGGCGCTATAAACATAACAAGTTTGGATCACCCCAGTGAGGAAATTATGAGCCAAGTCTAGGAATCAACCAGTGGAAGAACCTGTTTAAGAGAGGCTACCAATCTAGCACTACAATATTAATGTACTATGTGATGATGCTTCTGTTTGGTCTGTGCAAGTGAATACTAGTACTCGAGACGAAGACGAAGAAGAGGAAATTGAAGAAGAAGATTATGATGAGGAGGAAGAAGCAGATTATGAAGAGCATGATGGGGAGGAAGGAGGATTGGTTGATGAACTATGTGAAGGTATAAGTAAGATTTTTTTGCAAGAGAAGACACTTCCTGATTTTGAAGGCAAACACATTCGATTTGTCTATAACAGTGATGGTGAGCTCAAAGGAGAGGTGGTTGTTATGTTTTAATTCTGTTATTGTTATGTTTACTTATGCTTTTGTAACAAAGATGCTTATAGAGAAAAATCAAGTGATAACATTTTATTGTTGCTGGGTTACTCAGAGATTTTTGTGGGATATGTGGAATACTTGTTGAATCTAAGTTTTTGTAACTGAGAACTGCAGTACTATTTCTAATAAGATTTTGTTCACTAAATGCTTCTTTTACTAACATTCTAAGGATTTTATTGACTTATGTGCATCCTCCTTGACACTATATCTGGATCTTTCCTGACGTTGTATGTGAGAAGTTCAAATCAATTCTGTTCTTTTATGCTTTCATTGTTTGATTATCGGCCGATCCCTTGCCAACCAGATAGAAGTTATTTTTTTTCATATTAGACTTCCCAGGTTTTTGTTAGTTCGTGGTTCTGTTGGGTATTAGATGTATAAGAACCAACATTATCCAGTATCTGTCACCACTCACCAGTATGTAAGAAAATGTTGGACGATGTATCAACGTCAAGGCCAAAAGTGGAAATGGGAAAGAAAGAAGTTGTGCCCTACCTGAACCATGCCAATTTGACTAGCCAATGTTTACGTTTAACTATTAAATCATGGTGGCCATTTACAGTAAGAGTATCAATTTTAAGTCATCCCTTTCGGTGTAAGACAGTCCAGTCCAACTAACTAAAGCAGAAACGCTAGTCAGTTGAGAACGTCTTTTCGCTTTAAGTTAGTTTATTTAAACTGATCTTAATACAGGACTAACAAAATCTAATCTAAGTGTAAGACAGTCCATTCCAACCAACTAAAGCAGAAAAGCTAGCCTGGTGAGAACGTCTTTTCTCTTTCAGTTAGTTTATTTAAACCGATCTTAATGTAGGACTAGCAAAATCTAATCTAAGTATAAGACAGTCCAGTCCAACCAACTAAATCAAACAAAGCTAGCCAGCAAAATCTAATCTAAATGTAAGACAGTCCAGTCCAACCAACAGAGGCATAAAGGGATAGTCTAACTGGAACATCTTTGTTTATATAAGTTAGTTCAATTAAACCATTCCTAATGCAGGATCTACACATTTCGTCTATGTATAAGACGGTCCATTCAAACTAACAAAAGTGGGCATAGAGTAGCCCAATGTGAACATCTACTCTTTTTAAGTTAGTTAAATTGAACCATTCTGACCAACACATCTCTCTTCATTTGAAATTTGAAATTTTGACAAAATATTTCGGTACAACTTACTGTAAGGTTGGATTTCAAAATTCAAATTCAAATTTTGGGCGAGTTTCGAGATTTCACCGAAATTTAAAATCCAATTTGAAATTTTGGGCAAAAATTTAAATTTAAATTTTGTGTTTTGAATTTCAAGTTGGTTTTGTGTTATCACTAACTCCAATTTCAATTCAATTCATGTTTACATATTGTATTGAACATGAAATGAAGAATACAAACCAAATTACCAAAATATTGTATTTGAAATTTTACTAAAATTTAAATTCAAATTCAAATTCAAATTTTAAAATTTGGGTGGGAAATTTCAATTTCAATTTCATCTTCAAGACTTCAAGACTTCATATGAAAAAAAAAAAAAAAAAAAAAAAAAAAAAAAAAAAAAAAAAAAAAAAAAAAAAAAAAAAAAAAAACTACAAATCAATTGACCAAAAAATTTGAATCAAAGTTTTCCTTCACTATATATATGCTCTGAACCCAAAACCCTAAATCCTAAATTGAGTCGTGTATTTAAATTCCAAAAATAATTTTGTGAGCCAAAATTCAATAATAAATTTTGAATTAAAGAAAAAAAAATATTGTTCAAATTTAATTTCATTCACATCTCTGTAAAGTACAAAACCTTACCCATAAACCTTAAACCCTGAACTCAACTCATATAGTGTAGTGGGGAAGACCATAAAATGAATATGTAACATTTAGGTGTATAAACAATGGTTAGTAATGTTTTTTTAATTATTGTCTTAAAATAAAAAATTTGTCAGCCACTGTGAACCAAATTTGAGTGAATTACTAAAAATTGACCAATTTTGACCAACTAAACGGTTTATAAACCCTAAACCCCAAACTGAGTCGTGTATTTAAATTTCAAAAATAATTTTGTGAGCCAAAATTCAATAATAAATTTTGAATTAAAGAAAAAAAATATATTGTTCAAATTTAATTTCATTCACATCTCTGTAAAGTACAAAACCTTACCCATAAACCTTAAACCCTGAACTTAGCTCATATAGTGTAGTGGGGAAGACCATAAAATGAATATGTAACATTTAGGTGTATAAACAATGGTTAGTAATGTTTTTTTAATTATTGTCTTAAAATAAAGATTTTGTCAGCCACTGTGAACCAAATTTGAGTGAATTACTAAAAATTGACCAATTTTGACCAATTAAATAGTTTAGATCAGCTATCCAAAACGAGATGGGATAGTCCAGTCCAACCATCCAATGCAGACGGAGTTAGCCTAATCTGAACGTCTTTTATTTTAAAGTTGGTTCCAATGAACCGTTCTTAAGACAAGTCCAACACAATCTCCTATCTTTCTAAGAGGGTCCAGTCCAACCATCCAATGCAAACGGAGTTAGCCTAATATGAACATCTTTTATTTTAAAGTTGGTTCCAATGAACCGTTCTTAAGACAGGTCCAACACAATCTCCTATCTTTATAAAACGGTCCAGTCCAACCATCCAATGCACACAGAGTTAGCCTAATTTGAACATCTTTTATTTTTAGGTTAGTTTTGATCAAAATTAAAACTCTAACTAATTTGAAATTTTGGCAAAATGTTTCAGACCAATACATGTAAACAATGAAAGTCGAAACATCAAAATTAAAATATGTAAAATGTTTGGTTCCAAAATATATAAGAAACTCAATTCCATTCTATCAAAGTCTTTACAAAAACTTTTCATCGCAAAAAATGTTTCTTCATGTATCCTCTGTAAAAGTATAAAATATTTCAAACATCTATTTTCCCAACTACACTAATCGACAAAAATTGGATCTCCTTCGAAAGCCTCCGCTTGAGCAATCCCTTGAACATTCAACCCTTGGAATGCCTCCACACGGGTTTTCACTAGAATTTCCCAGCCTTTTGCTATTTCTAGACTATTCCTGCTCCAAAACAACACTATTTTTGGAATTGGGCAACCATCTTCCAAATCTAGTTTAATGTAATGATTACTATTAACATAACCGATCCCAAGCACATTAACATTGTTTAGATCCACTGGAGATCTCATAGGGAGAAAGGTATAACAATATGATGTAGAGAACTGTACAAGCACAACGTCAAATCTCGACGCAAACAAATACCCAGTAATAGGCATATCCATCCATTTGTTCCTCTTGGCACGAGTTCTCTTCTTTTTCCTTATCCTTTTATTTAATCCATCAATAGCTTCCTGGGAAAATATCCTCACATAATATTCCTCATTTGACATTAACTCACTTAATAACTCTTGTCTCATCCAAAACCAGTCGGTTTCTTTTCTTCCCAAAGCCAAGCAGAGAGCCCTAAAACCACAATTTCCATCGCTGGCGGGGTCTTCAAAACCAACAATAAACTGTAGCAATTCACGCGAAAAACACATTTTATATCCAGATTGAGCAATGGAGCAACTGACATCAAAACTCAGTTTCTTCTTCCCTTTTGAAACATATGGTTTGGCCTTGGGCTTCATTATAGATTGTAGAGTCACAGGTAGAGCATCTGGAGGATGCTCAATTTCATTAATGGAGCAACCAACATCAACATTTTGTTTCTTCCTCTTTGAAACATATGGTTTGGCCTTGGGCTTCGTTATAGATTGTGGAGTCACGGGTGGAGCATCCGGAGGATGTTCAATTTCATTAATGGAGCAACCAACATCAAAATTTGGTTTCTTCCTCTTTGGAACAAATGGTTTGGCCTTGGGCCGTTATAGATTGTGGAGTCGCGGGTGGAGCATCCGGAGGGTACTCAAACCATGACGGATCTCGGTAGTTGACCACTCTTCTTTTCTTTGGCCTCTTCTTTAGCTTCGCCCCCTTAGGACGACCTTTTGGTGTAGCATCCTCCTTTGGTGGCTCCAATGATGAACTTTCAGGCGTTGCAAGTTCCATGAGCATCTTTATCATAGATCTCTGTTGGTCTTCAGAAGTCGATCCTAGTCGTTGAATAAATAAATCCATAGCTGGTTTGTAATCAACACCAATGGGATCACTGGCTCTCGGTTCAATAGACAACTTTTTCCAAAATTCATCAATTTCAGAAAGAGGTATTCTGCACCCCTTTTTGTTTGAGTATCACTAGCTCATGCGCACACGGCAAACCGTGTGAAGTACGCAAAGTGTGGTCGCAAACACTATCATCTACCCCAATGACATCTATATGTCTCATCTCTTCCAAAATTAAATCTAAAGCTCTCTTTGAAATAAATCCTCTAAGCTCACTAAAAAACTCGTCATTGTGCTCGTGCTGAAATCTAGTTAAACTCCTCTCAAAAGAGGCTCTAATTTCGCTCATCTCAATATTGATAACTGGATGGATCAATTTCCACATTCCAAGAAAATCATGTTTGCATGTTCCCTTCAAGCTTGACTTCAGTCGAGCATGCAATCCTTCCACCCTATTCATCATAGTGTTTCCATAGTGCTTTTGTTGGTCTATCCAGTAAGCAACAAATGCTTCTTTGTAAGGCAACCATGTTCTACGCAAATATTGCATGAGCACAGGATAATCTTTAAAAGCTAATTCTATAGAAGCAAACTTTCTCAAAAAACTCTCCTGTGTCTTTGACTTTACCACATTAGTCCACATGGCACAAAGTTTATTTATGTTTTGCTCGTCACTGAGAATATTTTTTCCCATTTTCAAGACACATTGGGAAATGTGCCATCGACACAAGTGCTTCTTTGCATTTGGAAAGACTACATCGGCAGCATTCTTCAAAGCTAGCTCCCTATCAGTCACAATCAACACTGGAACTTCAGGCATGAGTATCTCTCGAAACCTTTCCAATGCCCAAGTGTAGTCATAATCTTTTTCCTTTTCCATCAACACATGACATGCAGTGAAAGTCATATTGGTCGATGTCACTCCTGCAATCTCTAACAACTTGAAATGATACTTGTTTGTCCTATACGTACAATCCATGAGAAAATTTTGGTTAAAAGTCTTAGCTATTTGGATCGAACCCGGATGGGCCCAAAACAATTCGCAAACCTCATTGCTACCTTCTCGGCGTTCTTGTACTCCACATATCCATTTTCCCTTAACAATCTACCCAACTCTTACAACTGTGTTCTATTTTCCATTTCATCAAGTCTAATTCTGTGTCTTACGTTATACATTTGTCTCATGGAAGACGAGTTTAATATATCTCTTGCTTTGATAGCATTCATGACCTCTTTTGGTTTGACTCCAACTCTACTCATCTCAGATACAAGAATCATTTCCATCTTATTAAACCTTCCCATATAAGAGTGACCTTCCATAGTTTTTGCCATCCCATGATTATGACGACCACAATCAACTCTTAGTGTCCATCTATCTAAACTACCACGTTCAAAACACATTTTTAATTTAAAAGGACAATTTATCTTTTTTGTTCCAGTCTTTCTCACTGCCTTCTCGTTTTCTTCTTTCTTTTTATGAGATCGAAATTTACCACCACGCTCACATATCAAAATAAGTCTAGGAGCCTTCCCACCAATTGCATTTTGAGATTTCCCAGTGACGATAATAGCTCCCACTTCACTTCCTTTATGTTGTGTCCAATCAATCAAATCTTGACGGCTATCAAATACCTATAAATCAATTTAAGTATTCATTAATCCATGGGTAAGAAGGTATTAAATCAAAAAAGTAAGTTTCAAAACATATATTCATCAATGCATACCATGTTGGTGTTAAAATGTTCGGTTTGATCTATGTAGTGCTCCTCCAAAGATGCATTTGAATTTTGTGAAGTCCGAAGTGCATCAATTGGTACCTCATTGTGACTGTATAGAGGATCCTATAACATTTACAGTGAATTATAATGTTAGCTAAAAATTTGTCACAAGAAAAATAGGATATCTATCAAAGTAACTAAGAGACGACCAAATTAGACTGTCTAATGCTTCATAAGTCGCTCCAGTTGGGGCGCCAGAGTCTTAGAAAGTTAGTTGGCCTGGGACGTCTCGAACGTAAGACTATTCCCATTTCCCAACACTCACTATTCAAATCAACCATTAAACGGAAGATATCGTCCTTATAGATTGAGTTTGCATAAATACTTTGTAATCACATTTTGTACAAGTCGTCCTCATAATGATTTCATAATAAATTGATATTGGAATCATTATGAACAATAGTTGTATATGGAGTTACCTCGTCTTGGTCGCCGTCTTGGTCACTTGATTGAAATTTCTCTTCATTAAATAGTTCATTTTTCACATTAAAAACATCATATGCCCATTCCATTTCACTCAATGTCATCAAAAAAAAATGAAAAACAAAAAGATGGGTTGTAAATAGAAATAGAACAAAAGAATTTGAAAAAGAAGATGAATATGTGTAGAGAAAGAAGAGATGTGTGGGTTAAGTTTATTTGGATTGGAAAATGAGAGGAGTGGGAAAAAAAAGTATGGGTTTAAGAAAGGTTTCTTGAGAGAGTAAAAAGACAAAACTTGAGTAAAAAGATAAAAGTTGAAATTTATGTGTTTTCACTTTTTAAGTGGAGTCTGCCCTAAGAGATTATTTGGGGACATATCTGGTATTAATTTTTTTTTAAAATGGGGTCTGCCTTGAGATATATGGGGTCTGTATATAGCAATACCCTTAATATTCTTTCTGCACAATAATCAGAAAAATAGATATCAGCAACCTACAACATGAACCGAAGCTGTTGCTCTTGAAATATACTGGACAAAAGGGAAGAGCATATCCTCTAGAATTTCAGGTACTAAACAAAATGCAAGATAAAATAAGAAAAGAGTTAACCAAAACAACCTTCTGGTTGGACGGTTTTGCTTGACTGAAAGATAAAGTTGCCAATAATCCAAAGTTGACTTGTGAGTTGCTCTCTTTAGGCCAAATCTGTAAGCCCTGACCACAAACTCTTCATTTCTTTCTCTGCAAGAATCAGATCAAAATTATTAATTCCAATAAGGATACTGCAATCTACCTAATGAGTTGGTATAGGGGGCCTTTCATTGCTAGATATCATATTTTCTGTCGAGAATTATAGTTCATCTCCACACTTCATGTTATAATAACTTGAAGAAAAAGAAAATCTCAACCTCACTTTTTAATAGTTTTAACTACTCGGGAATGTCAAGGAAAGTTTTAACTCTGAAAAAATGGACTTAGGAAAGCGATTTGAGTGCTAGAAGAACAAGAAGATCTAAAGCGGACGGTATAACTCTTAAGGAAGTGTCTAGGGAGGAAGGTCCTACTCCTAAAATCATGGAGTTGAGTGGCATAAACAACAGATTGTGCTACAAATGAAAGTTAAAAGTGAAATCCTGAACTCATATTTGCAAAAGAATTACACTCTTGAGAGTTCATCCCAATCACAGCAAAAGCGGTTAAACGTCAACTTAAGAAGAGGAAGCTTATTATATCTGACTAGAGTAAAATCATAAGCAATTGCAGCAGACATACTTCCCCTCAAAATTTGATGACCACTTTAAGTAAGCAGCTCCAAAATACACACTTATTAAAGGTATGTGCAGCATCGTTGGATCCCCTTTTATTTCATATTCCCCGTAGCCCATCTCACTGCAAATATTTTTAAAATTTGACATAGTGAAAAACACAAAAGGAAGTATGAACATTTTGAACAGTTTCACATATCCAAATATGGGTCGGTTCATCCATGTTCTACGACAAGCCATTCAAGATTTTTTGGCGAGAACCGTGATGATTCCCAAAGCGGCATCCTTGACCTTTTTATTATAGCGTGTTGTAAAGGGTTGTCGGTCACTTTCTAGTTCCGCAATGGCGCAAATCATTTCCTGCTAATTACAATTATATAATCATTATTGAATGAGGAATTAAATAGAAATGTGCAAACAAAAATGAAAGGATCTAGTCTATAGAATAATTTTACTACTGAAACAAGCGCAATGAAAATTTGGAAGCTTAAAGTTCCCTCTTTATGTGTAACGGTTCACACTTTTGAGCCTACATTCATGCTCTACTGCTCAAATTGCTTGATTAGTGATTTTCTTAATTAAAAATAGAGAGGCAATTGTTTTACAAGAAAGACGGCAAACATGAAGCATATATACACTTTTCAAATAACAAACTACTATGTCAAGTATTCAGTGCACCTATATCTTGTAGAATGTTTTCTCAAATTCAAATTTAGAAGCCTATAGTTTGTCGTAATTAAGGTACTCCACACAGTTCTCATGCAACATAAATTAGTAAAGTTCAGCTTATAGAGATGATAAGGTTTTTTCATAGTAAGTATGTACATGCACAATTACACACTAATGCAAAACAAACAAAAACTGATTTAAGCAATAAAGATATATTACCCGATCGATTTGTGACATGAAATGCCTGCAGACAATAATGTCAACTACAGCCTGGTAGTAGACCAGGATAAAAATTCAGTGTCAGGAAGTATGTATGGAATCAAAAAACGTTGGCATGTAACGCCTTAAGTGGTTTGAGTTTTCAGACATTGTTACCCTCATCTCAGTCTGTGTGAGATAAGCTTGTCCATCGGGATCACGTGACATGTGAACATTGTTTCCTCTATCTTCCCCATCCTCAATCCACTCATTGCTTACCTCAGGGTCCATCCACATTGCTTCTATGTCCTTTTCTCCAAGGCAATCTTCCCAGTACTTGAAGCTCATACTTGCAATATACTAAAACTTTCAACACATCTAGCAACAGAATACCAATCTCAGTTCGTTCCCAACAAAACACGAACTAAGCTAATAATATCACAACGTTAATTCAAACTCTACTCATGACCAAGAAACTAGGATTGTTCTAACCTCTGTTTCTCTTATTTGTATTGGATTTCTGACAGGTGCAGCTGCCTTTGTTGCACAGAGTTCAAGCAAATCGAATACTTCTTCTTTAAAAATCTTTAGCACAAAAACACATCTCCAAATCTGTCCAATTCATTCATCCACTCTTTCTGAATTGGCCGGCCGAGACATTTTGCAAAATTAGACACGTGGGGGGTTGAACAAGCACATTGTGTAATCTATCAATTTGATCTAACATAATACACAATCAAACCTTGTATATAGATACAGAGTACTAAGGCTTTTGCTCACAATCTTACCCACACTCTCTCCTTCCCTTTTTATGAACCATTCTTTAACCTTTCCCTTAAACCTTCTCTTTAGCAGCCAAAAAATGGCTGCTCCTCTTTCATTTCTTTTCCGTATAAAAAAATCCAAAAAAACAAATCTTAGACTTCAAACTAAAGCAGGATGGCTTTAGGGAGACCAACATCTCCATTTTGACTCCTCGGCCTCCTGTCCATCCTCCTCTTTCATGCCACTGCCACTAATACTATTACCACCCCCACTACAGGGGTTTGCCTTAGTATCATCCACTAAAATCTACAATCACTAAAATCTAAAATCTACAAATGGTTTTCACCTTAGTATCATCTGATAACATGATCTACAGATGAGACCCAATGATGGACCTCCAATGAAAACATGCAAAACAGAGACGCAAGACACGGCCATGGCACGTCAACTATTTTGAAAACACTGGTATTGCTAGCTATGAAGGAGAAACAAAATATACTGGTTGATGATTAAATCACTGATGTCACAATTAATTTCACTTCAAACAACAACACATGCCTAAGATAAGTTTAAATCATATTTCTGGAATTTAATCAAAGTCTTGAAAACATCCGAAATTATAGAGGAATGACCACAAGTAAATATTATATATAGAAGAGTGCATCATGTACATATTTTAAATGGAGAAGGTTAGAACAGATAATAATATCGTCAGTACCTGGTCCCTAAAAAAAAAGCAATCAACAAAAACACAAAAGAAGGGTTGAACAATCAGGACCACGCTACTCTCATTAAAATGACAGCTCAACACTAACCGGACTCCAAAGCCGGCAAACTTAACAAAAAATAATCTACTAAGCAAATTGTTTTGCAACTTAGATTTCTATGAAAAAATATTCCCAAAATGCAATCACAAAACTACACATCAACTTTCACAAGCTCAATTTGTAGAAAAACAATCCATGAATCAAACACTTAAAAAGCACTAACATGATCAACCTTATTTTCATAAAAAAAACTAAGAGTAGCATCTTCAATTATCAGCTTAAAAACCAACATCTACATATAAATCAATAAAATAAACAAAAACCCAATCAACTTAAAAATACTAACTTTAATCTAATAATAGGGAGTAAAAAAGATGGGTTACCTAATAAAGATGACAGAAAAACAATCCATGAATCAAACACTTAAAAAGCACTAACATGATCAACCTTATTTTCATAAAAAAAACTAAGAGTAGCATCTTCAATTATCAGCTTAAAAACCAACATCTACATATAAATCAATAAAATAAACAAAAACCCAATCAACTTAAAAATACTAACTTTAATCTAATAATAGGGAGTAAAAAAGATGGGTTACCTAATAAAGATGACAGAGATTGAGGAGAAGTGATGAGTTAGTTAGGTGCTGATCCAAATCGAAGTAGTATCAACCGAACTAAGCAGTGAAAATGAAAAACAATTAATTCAGAGAGATGAAAAACAATTAATTCAGAGAAATAAAAAAAAACAATTAATTGGAAGTAGTATCCTCTCAAGTTTCATCTTTATTTGTTCCCTAGTTTCATCCTAAATCAAAACATTGCAATGTGATAATGGTTTTAAGTTTCTGATAATCAGACTTCTTGCAGCATCGCAGGACTCATGGCCCCAAAAATAAAGTAGGGAATGGTCGTTTCAAATGTAAGCACTACTGTCTGACAAGAATGGATATGAAAAATCATTTCGTAGTATCCCTCCTGACATCCTTATGGTGAGCCTTGCAATAACAGCTCTTTAGTGTTCATATAAACACAATGTAATAACGCGTACAAATTTGTTCAACTTTTAAAACCTAAAACGTTTGTTATAATCGATACTAGTCTGGCACAATAAATGTATTCTAAACCAACATATTCAAAATAAAACTTAAAGCAAAGCACGATTACCTTTGACAAATCCCGGTTCAATTTCTTCACAGTAACATTCAACGAATCCCGTTCTTTCGACAATTTAACCTACAAAAAAACAACCCAACATAGAAAAACTCAATTCCAAAAACCCCCAAATTCCAAAAAAAAACCAAACTTTTCTCACATTTTCCTCAACAACAAGCCTCAATCTAGAATCCACTTCATGAAACCCTTGTTCAAGTTTCACAACCTTTTCTTCAAGTTCGACTTACCCTTAGTTTTTATTGAGCGGTAGCAGTGAGAGAAGAGAAGGGAGTGGAAGAGAGAGGGTAGAGGCAGTGAGAGGGAGAGGAACGAGAGAAAGAGGTTATGTTTTATGTTTCGACGAAATAATGAGCGCGATTTTATTTCGTTTCCATCTTTAGCCCAAAATTTCAAGTTTCAAACAATTACACTGCGGTTTGCTCTAATTTGAAAGCGTTAGCAATTAATTCTTGAAATTCCTCTGAATTAAAGCAACACTTATCAACATTCGCAACGTTTATATAGCGGAGGCAACTTACCAACGGTAAAAAAGTGTTACAAAGCAAAAAAAGTGCGTATTGCAAATAGCCTGTTATGGTGTAGTGACTACTAACCCGAGACTTAACCCAATTATTCTTATTCACGATTCACTCGACCAGTCAGTTACAAGGGGTTCGCTTTTAATTGCTCCCAAATGGTTAGACAATTAATTAAACACCGGTCATGATGGAAGGAAAAAGTTAGACAATTTTTTACTTGACGTTTGTGAAAATGAACTCATAAATTAGACACTAAACTTGACACATTGATAAAAAAAACGTCAAAGATATTTATGACGGCTAGCCTATAACAGTCAACATTAATATCATGCGTCATAAAGTGAACGGTAAGTATACAATTGTTAGTCACTAACTTGACACATTGATAAAAAATGTCATATATATTTATGACGTCTGACCTATAACCGTCAATATTTGACATCAAGCGTCATAAAATTAATGGTGAGATAGAAATAATGACGGGTTATACGGAAGTTGTCAAGCTAGAAAAAAAAATAGCCGTCATAAAAAGCTCTTTTTTTAGTAATGAATGGGAAACGTTGGAGTGAAAGGTGAGAGATGAAAGTGAGGTGTAGTATGGGTTGTGAGTGCATAATGAATGAAGTTTTTATAAGTTTTAAGTTGCTAAAACGAATCGGGAAGTTGCCAAAAAGCTTTAAGGCAATTACCGAAACAAAAAAAAAATTCAAAACCGAAAATGGAAACAACTCATATTTTTTATTCTAAAACAACCCTAATATCTTTTAGATTGAATTTAGGATAGAAACTGTCTAACTCATCGAGATTTCATCCTACCACAATATCTATTCATAGCCATACCCATATCGGCAATATTCTCAACCCTCACTCCAACACAAATTCTAAACTGTAGGATCATATCACAAATCATGCTAGAGTAAATAATACCACCCCCAAACAATTCGGGAAGGTGGGATTAATGATAAAAACAATGCACAATTTGAAAAGAACCATATTATATTAAAACAGAAATTCAAATAACATTTAACAACCAATTTCAAATTTAACTACGGAATTCATAAATTAACATTTGAACTAAATAAAAAGCAAATACAAAACAACATCAACTCATAATATTCCTAAACCACTCGCTGCTGGTAGTGAAAGGGGCATGGGAAGGTGATGGCTCCTGAGCTCCTGATAGGTCAGAGCCATCCGTCCTGCGGCGACGACGCTCGTGCCTCACAGACTGCTCCTCAGAAGAAGAACCCCCCTAGGGTGGAAAGCGTGCAAGCATATTGTCTCTGAACTTGTGCTGAGCTTCCATCTCGGCCCTCGTCTATTCCCACCGCTCATTGTCGCGCTGGGCACGAGTTTTGAAGTTATGATGCATGGTAGCCTGCCGAGTTCGGAGGTCTTCACAAATAGTATTGAGAGAATGCATGCCACGATGAATCACAATCATGCGTTCTGCATCCGACCTACACCTCTCCAAGGCATTGTGATTCAAAACATGTCATGTCCTCCTCATCCTCTGAGTCATCCTCTTTGACTACCCTCTCTTCAGGCAACCTCCAAACTCTTTGGATACACTTCGTTATTATTATGAGGATTTCGGTGCTCTTTCAGGCAAATCCTATCAGACGTCAGAGTCGCTCTCAAGGTCATCATGATCTTCGTTATCAAAACAGGGAGAGGTGCAATACTCTTCCCAACTCCCCTAATCATGTTACTAAAAAACTCCAAAATACAGAACTCATACTTCTACTCCTGGAGTATCCATAAAACATGAAGGCAGTTTAGACCAATGTCGCCGGCTTTCTCCTTCCCTATGACATTCCTACCAATCCACTGAGCTACAGCCAGTTGGTTGGTTCTGAGAGATGACTGGCGAATACAAAGCGAGCTCGCATTATAGTTCCCTTCCGAAATAGTCGCATTCCGACAAAATCCGACGTCTTTGAGCAATTTATATTTTAAAATGATTTGGGGGTTTAAATGGAATGTGGGGATGGAGTTTGAGATTCCCTCGCTAACAAAACAATGGTGGTGGTGCGGCAGTTCCAAATTCGTTGAGTTTTCAGTGGTTTTTGGTGGTGGAAATTGTTGGGATTGGTGGAGGAATGTTTTGGAGAAGATTTGAACTTGGAATTGTATTGTGGGTGTGGGTGTATTGAGGTTTCTTTTTATTTTTATTTTTTATGTTAGGGTTTGAAGTTGTTAATGGCGGAAGTAGGAAGATGAAGAAGAAGAACGCAATGCGTTCTTGGGTTGCACTGTGGGCTTGGGCCCAAGCCCAATTCGATAAAAAAAAATTCGATTTTTAGCGCAACTTCAAATTAAAATTGCCGCTTCGTTATCGGTCCGTTTTTTGCGAATGAGATATGGAAATGATCAAGAGAGAATTTTCAATTCAATGAACCATAAAACACTCTATTGCGACCGTGGATGACATATAAGATGATGAAAAATGTATCGAAGTGCATGCATGACGTAAGTTATGCGAACGAATGAACTCTAATTTCATAGATAATGTCAACCCGAATCGAAATACAATTAAATGGCCTAAACAACACAACTAGAAAGTTGAACAATCCAGGTCAGAAACGAACACCCCACACCCAAACAAATTTTAGACACAGAGTTTAGAAAATTTGTTTTATAAGTGGGTATTTTAAAGTCAGATTCCCGAGACTTCCTAAATTACTATGTTTGTGATTTTAACAATTTTTATTTTTTTTATGAAAAATATTTAATATAAGAAAAACAAGAAAACAATAATTGCATAATTCACACCATAGAGGAACATGACTCAAAATCCGAGAAAACATGCAAAAGTGGAAAACGTAAATTATGTTTAACGTGGACTTAGGATCCGGTACTTACAGCCACACGCTCCATAGGGAGGGCCCGGTTACCTTAATGGTGCACTTACCAATATATGGAAATGAAAGGAAGTACACCAACGAAAAGATCAGTCCGCATAGATAGGGTCCTGTAAAAGGACTTCCTCTACATCAGGGGACAAAAGCTCGTGGAAATATTTCAACTAATGGCCATTGACTTGAAAGGTACTGTTGTCCATGGGATTTACCAAGGTGATTGCCCCGTGAGGGGTGACTTCAGTAACCAGAAGACCAACGGGTTTTTAATTTCCCTGGAAAAATATGTAGATAGGAATTGTAAAGTAAGACCTTTTGACCTACCACAAACTCTTTGCACAAGATTTGCTTATCATGAACACGTTTCATGTTAGCTTTATAATCCTTCGCGAGATCATAAGAATCTATACAGATTTCTTCAAGCTCATTCAATTGCAACTTGCGATTGACACCCGCCTCATCAAAATTGAAGTTAAGGCTTTGGTGCTCCAATTCAACGGGCAAATGATAAGGTTTCCCAAATACAAGTCTAAAGGGAGACATACCTATAGGAGTTTTGAAAGCAGTCCTATATGCCCATAAGGCATCAGATAGACGCTTTGACCAGTCTTTCCTATCAGGATTTACAGTTGTTTCCAATATCTTTTTGATTTTCCTATTAGAAACTTCTACTGGTCCGCTAGTTTGTAGATGATATGGAGTTGCTACTTTATGTATAACTCCATACTTTTTTACGAGAGATGCAACAACTCTATTGCAAAAATGTGTTCCACCATCTCTAATGATGGCTTTGGGAATGCCAAATCAACAGAAAATATACTCTTTAACAAAAAACACAACTGTCTTATAGTCATTGTTACGGCAAGCCATGGCCTCTATCCATTTAGACACGTAGTCCACGACAACTAGAATATAAATGAAACTGTGGGAAACTGGAAAGGGACCCATGAAATCAATGCCCCATACGTCAAAAATTTCTACCACCATGATTGAATTTAATGGCTTCATATTACGCTTCTTGATTCGCCCAAGTTGTTGGCAACGAATGCACGTCTTGCAATGCACTTGGGCATCTTTAAAGAGGGTAGGCCAATAAAACCCATATTAAAGAATTTTAGCAGCTGTTTTCATACCACTAAAATGGCCACCACACTCTTTATAATGGCAGAATGAGATAACCTCATTATATTCCCATTGGGGAATACAACGACGAATAATCTGATCCACACAATACTTGAAAAGGTAGGGCTCATCCCCGTAGTATAGCTTAACTCTGGCCAAGAACTTCTTACGTTCATTTCTTGACCAATCATAAGGAATAACATCAGACGCTAAATAATTCACAATGTCAACATACCATGGTGCAGAAAAAATAACATTCAGATCCTCATCAGGAAAAGAGTTCGGTATGGACTCAGAATAACTATCATCATCGTTTGTAAGTCTAGATAAGTGGTCGGCAACTACATTTTCGACCCCTCGTTTGTCCTTTATTTCTAATATGAATTCTTGCAGGAGAAGAGTCCATCGGATTAATCTCTGCTTAGCATCCTTCTTTGCGAGAAGATACCTAAGGGCTGGATGGTCCGTGTAAGCTAGAGTCTTAGAATCAACCAAATAAGGACGAAACTTATCTAAAGCATAAACGACAGCTAAGAATTCTTTTCCAGTAGTTATATAATTCCTTTGAGCATCATTTAGAGTTTTACTAGCATAATAAATAACAGTAGATTTATTATCTAGTTTCTGTCCCAAGACAGCGCCAACTGCATAATCACTAGCATCACACATGAGTTCGAAAGGTGTAGACCAATCAGGAGGCTGTATAATGGGTGCAGAACTTAAGGCAGCTTTTAAAATTTCAAAAGCATGTTTATAGTTAAAATTAAAATCAAAGATGGCATCCTTTAAAAGCAGATTAGTTAACAACCTAACTATTTTCGAAAAATCTTTGATAAAGCGCCTATAAAGACCTGTATGGCCTAGAAAAGCTCTAATTTCACGGACAGTCCATGGTATAGGTAGAGTTGCTATGTTATCTAGTTTTGCCTTATCTACTTCGATGCCATCACTAGATACAATGTGACCTAGTACTATGCCTTTTTTCACCACGAAATGATATTTTTCCCAATTTAAAACCAGACTTTTCTCCTTACACCGTGTCAAAACTTTAGATAGGTTAGACAGGCAGTCCGTGAAATAGTCTCCATAGATAGAAAAATCATCCTTGAATACTTCCATGAAACGCTCTACCATGTCACTAAATATATGAAGCATTCATCCCTGGAAGGTACCAAGAGCATTACAAAGGTCAAAATGCATTCGTTTATAGGCGTATGTTTCAAAAGGACATGTGAAGGTAGTCTTTTCTTGGTCATCTATATCAATAATAATTTGGAAATAGCCAGAGTAGCCATCTAAAACACAATAAAAAGCATGACCAGCTAGACATTCAAGCATCTGATCTATAAAGGGTAAAGGAAAATGATCCTTTCGTGTCATGGCATTTAAACGTCTGTAATCAATACAGATCCTCCATTTCATAGGACCATACGTGACAACATATTCACCCTTGGCATTACGTACCATGGTAATTCCTGATTTCTTAGGAATTACATGAATGGGATTGACCCATTCGCTATCAGAGATTGGGTATATGATACCCTCATCGAGTAACAGTAAGACTTCTTCCATGACCACTTGTTTCATGGCATGGTTCAAGCGACGGTGAGGTTCGCGAGAAGTCTTTGCGTTATACTCCAAATGGATACGATGAGTGCATACATTAGGGTCAACTCCCTTAATGTCGGCTAGGGACCAACCAATCGCAGAACGATGTTCCCTAATCACCCTGATCAAACGTGTCTCTTCCTCCTTAGATAATAGAGAAGATATAATTACCGGATGACTACCATCCAGATCAAGTTGAATATACTTTAACTCAGGAGGAAGAGGTTTAAGCACCAGGGTGGAAGTGATATCGATAAATTCTTCTGGAGGGTCCTCATCTTGAGTAATGAATACTTGCTTAAGCAGAAGGTCTTCAAACTCTGTAGACGGAGCAACAGAAGGGTCTACGATTTGTGTAGACTCGAAGATGGTGTTGACTTCCTCTACGTAGGAGTCATCGAGAAAATCTAAACTTCCAAAAGAAAGGAATTTATGCATATGGTTTTCTGGAAACGTGTTATTAAAGTAATCTTGAGCTAAGCTCTCGATCATGCTAACCTCTCCATCTATAGACGAATCTGGTAACTATTTCATCATTTTAAAAACATTTATCTCAACCAGAAGATGGCCAAATGACAAGGACATCGAACCATCGCGGTAGTTTATAAGCGCGTTGGCAGTCGCCAAGAAGGGACGCCCTAAGATGATCGGAATAGAGTCGTTAGCAACTTCTGTATCGAGGATAACAAAATTAGCAAGATAGTAGAAATCCTGGACCTTAATAAGCACGTTTTCAACCACACCCTTAGGGTACTTAATAGATTGATCCGCTAATTGCAACGTCATTTTAGTAGGTTGCATCTCTTGTAGACCTATTTGTTTGTATAGATAATACGGGAGTAAGTTAACACTCGCCCCCAGGTCTAATAAAGCGGTCGTCGTGTGGGAATCTCCTAAGGTCTATTGTACAGTGGGACGACTAAGGTCCTTGTACTTAACGATTCCATTGTGTTCCGTTAAAGTTGAAAACTGTTCAGTTAAAAAGGCGTCTTTAGGAGTATTTGTCTTACGCCTTTTAGTGCACAACTCTTTGAGAAACTTAGTATGGTGAGGTAATTTTTTAATTGTGTCCAGAAAAGGTAAGTTTATCGTTAGATTTTTAAAAACTTCCCTAATCTCGTCAAAGTTTGTATCCCTGTTTAACATAGCTAATTTCTAGGGAAACGGTGGTTTCTCTCTATATTTAGCGTATGGATCAACTGGATGTCTAACCTTTGCTTTCTATTTCTTAGGTTATGATTTAATTGGTACCTCTACAGGAGTAAGCTCTTCAGTTTCTATTACGGTATCTAGATCAATCTCCGGTGTAGGGACAACTGGTGGGGTAACTATAGGCATAGTTACTTTGTTATCAACCACTCTCCCTGAACGGAGAGTGGTGATGGCATTTAGCTCACCTACGTTGGCATTTTCCGTACTAGTATTACCATTCACCTTAAAAGTTGTGTTTGTTATTTTTGGATTAGCTATCGCTTGACCTGGAAACACACCTTTGGGTTGTACTTTCTCTTGAGCTAACTGCTGTAAGGAATGTTGGATGGCTTGTAAAATCTGTTGTTGAGATTGCATAAAGGTATCAAAATAATCCGGTTGTGGAGGAGTGTTAGCTATAGGTTGTGTGACAAGAACTATGTCACGTTGATTATTAATTGGTGGATTTTGATAGTTATTATTATTAACCGGAACGATACCTCTATTAGTATTATAATTATTATAATTATCCTGACCTTGTCCTTGTCGTGGTTGAGCTTGGTTGTTATAATTATAATTACCCTGACCTTGTCGTGGTGGGCCTTGGTTATAATTGCTTGCTGGCATAACATTTTGATTATTAAACCCTGGAGGTGTTACTTGTTGATTATTTCTCCAACTGAAGTTGGGGTGTTGTCTCCAAGGGGCGTTAGGAAAAGGATAACTATTAATTGAGCAAACGTTATCTTGTTGTAATGTTTGTTGTTTGTAAGCGAGAGGACAATAGGAGTTGGGATGCTCTGGACTCAAATAGAAATTACATGGATTGGTGTTGACATTCATGACGGGAATAGGCTTTTGTTGAACAAAAATAGCCTCTACCTTTTTAGTGAAAGATTCGATTAAATTTTTAAGTTCAGGGTCGAGTTTCATCTCAAACTTACCGGCGGCCTTAATTGTTGTAGAAGAAGTAGCGGAACGGGAGATATCGTCACACCCCCAGTTATTATTACGCTTAGTTTGATCTTCTAAAAATTTATAAGCCTCTGAGGCTCCCTTACTTAGGAAACTACCCCCATTCATTATGTCAAGCACCTCTTTGTGGTGGTGTAACAATCCCTTGAAAAAGGCACGAACTAGCGTGTCTTTCGCGAGGTTATGGTGTGGACACTCTATAAGAAGATCGGTGAAACAATTCCAAGCCTCTGAAAATGATTCATGAGGATTCTGTCGAAAGAAATGAATCTTGGAAAGCATTTCATCAGTCTTCAGTAGTGGGTAAAAATGTTCCATAAATAGTTGAACAAGTTTAGCCCACGAGTCCACAGAATTAGGCATTTGGGAAGTTAACTAAGACACCGCCTTATCGGCTAAAGTTAAAGGAAATACCCTCATTTTCAATTCTTAGATTTACTTATTAGCTTTCCATTAATTATTAGCTTCAATTCTTAGATTTACTTTAGCCGATAAGGCGGCGTCTTGGTTAACGCTGCCCAAGCGCCTAATTCTGTGGACTCGTGGGCTAAACTTGTTCAACTATTTATGGAACATTTTTACTCACCACTGAAGACCGATGAAATGTTTTCCAAAATTCATTTCTTTCGACAGAATCCTCATTAATTATTTTCAGAGGCTTGTAATCATTTCACCAATCTTCTTATAGAGTGTCCACACCATAACCTCGCAAAAAACACGTTAGTTCGTGCCTTTTTCAAGGGACTGTTACACCACTACAAAGAGGTGCTTAACATAATGAATGGGGTTAGTTTCCTAAGTAAGGGAGCCTCAGAGGCTTATAAATTTTTAGAAGATCAAACTAAGCGTAATAATAACTGGGGGGGTAGTGACGATATTTCCCGTTCCGCTACTACTTCTACAATAGTTAAGGCCGCCGATATGTTTGAGATGAAACCCGACCCTAAACTTAAAAATTTAATCGAATCTCTCACTAAAAAGGTAGAGGCTATTTCTGCTCAACAAAAGCCTATTCCCGTCATGAATGTAACACCAATCCATGTAACTTCTGTTTGAGTCCAAAGCATCCCGACTCCTATTGTCCTCTCGCTTACAAACAACAAACATTACAACAAGATAACGTTTGCTCAATTAATAGTTATCCTTTTCCTAACGCCCCTTGGAGACAACACCCCAACTTTAGTTGGAGAAATAATCAACAAGTAACACCTCCAGGGTTTAATAATCAAAATGTTATGCCAGCAAACAATTATAACTAAGGCCCACCACGACAAGGTCAAGGACAAGGTCAAGGTAATTATAATTATAACAACCAAGCTCAACCACGACAAGGACAAGGTCAGGGTAATTATAATAATTATAATGCTAATAGAGGTATCGTTCCGGTTAATAATAATAACTATCAAAATCCACCAATTAATAAATCAATGTGACATAGTTCCTGTCACACAACCTATTGCTAACACTCCTCCACAACCGGATCGTTTTGATACCTTTATGCAATCTCAACAACAAATTTTACAAGCCATCCAACTTTTCTTATAGTAGTTAGCCCAAGAGAAAGTACAACCCAAAGGTATGTTTCCAGGTCAAGCAATAACTAATCCTAAAACAACAAACACAGCCTTTGATGTGAACGGTAATACTAGTACTGAAAATGCAAATGTAGGTGAGCTATATGCCATCACTACTCTCCATTTTGGGAGAGTGGTTGATAACAATGTAACAATGCCTATAGTTACCCCACAAGTAGTCCCTACACCGGAGATTGAACTAGATACCGTAATAGAAACTGAAGAGCTTACCCCTGTATAGGTACCAGTTAAACCACAACCTAAGAAACAGAAAGCAAAGGTTAGACATCCAGTTGATACATACGCTAAATATAGAGAGAAACCACTGTTTCCCCAGAAATTAGCTATGTTAAACAGGGATACAAACTTTGACGAGATTATGGAAGTTTTTAGAAATCTAACGATAAACTTACCCTTTCTGGAAGAAATTAAAAAATTACCTCACCATGCTAAGTTTCCTAAAGACGCCTTTTTAACTTAACAGTTTCCAACTTTTAACGGAACATAATGGAATCGTTAAGTACAAGGACTCTGGTCGTCCTACTATACAATGCACTTTAGGAGATTCCCACACGACGACCGCTTTACTAAACCTGGGGGCGAGTGTTAACTTACTCCCATATTATATATACAAACAAATAGGTCTACAAGAGATGCAACCTACTAAAATGACGTTGCAATTAGCGGATCGATCTATTAAGTACCCTAAGGGTGTGGTTGAAAACGTGCTTGTTAAGGTCCAGGATTTCTACTATCCTACTGATTTTTTTATCCTCGATACAGAAGTCGCTAACTACTCTGTTTCGATCATCTTAGGGCGTCCCTTCTTGGCGACTGCCAACTCGCTTATAAATTGCCGCGATGGTTCAATGTCCTTATCTTTTGGACATCTTTCTATTAAGGTAAATGTTTTTAAAATGATGAAACAGTTACCAGATTCGTCTATAGATGGGGAGGTTAGCATGATCGAAAGCGTAGCTCAAGATTACTTTAATAACACGTTTCCAGAAAACCATATGCATAAATTCCTTTCTTTTGGAAGTTTAGATTTTGTCGATGACTCCTACTTAGAGGAATTCAACACCATCTTCGACCCAAATCGTGAGACCCCCATAAGGTTCGCTCTACGAGTTTTGAAGAGACTTTTACCTAAGCAAGTATTCATTACTCAAGATGAGGACCCTCCAGAAGAATTTATCGATATCTCTTCCACCCCGGTGCTTAAACCTCTTCCTCCTGAGTTAAAGTATATTCAACTTGATCCGATGGTAGTCATCCGTAATTATATCTTCTATTATCTAAGGAGGAAGAGACACGTTTGATCAGGGTGATTAGGGAACATCGTTCTGCGATTGGTTAGTCCCTAGCCGACATTGAGGGAGTTGACCCTAATGTATGCACTCATCGTATCCATTTGGAGGATAACGCAAAGACTTCTCACGAACCTCACCGTCGCTTGAACCATGCCATGAAAGAAGTGGTCAGGGAAGGAGTCTTACTGTTACTCGATGAGGGTATCATATACCCAATCTCTGATAGCGAATGGGTCAATCCCATTCATGTAGTTCCTAAGAAATCAGGAATTACCATGGTACGTAATGCCAAGGGTGAATATGTTGCCACGTATGGTCCTATGAAATGGAGGATATGTATTGATTACAGACGTTTAAATGCCATGACACGAAAGGATCATTTTCCTTTACCCTTTATAGATCAGATGCTTAAATGTCTAGCTGGTCATGCTTTTTATTGTATTTTAGATGGCTACTCTGGCTATTTCCAAATTATTATTGATATAGATGACCAATAAAAGACTACCTTCACATGTCCTTTTGGAACATACACCTATAAACGAATGCATTTTGGCCTTTGTAATGCTCTTGGTACCTTCCAGCGGTGTATGCTTCATATATTTAGTGACATGGTAGACCGTTTTATGGAAGTATTCATGGATAATTTTTCTATCTATGGAGACTCTTTCACTGACTGCCTGTCTAACCTGTCTAATGTTTTGACATGCTGTGAAGAGAAGAGTTATGTTTTAAATTGGGAAAAATGTCATTTCATGGTGAAAAAAAGCATAGTACTAGGTCACATTGTATCTAGTGATGGCATCGAAGTAGATAAGGCCAAACTAGATAAGATAACGACTCTACCTATACCACGGACTGTCTGAGATATTAGAGCCTTTCTAGGCCATGCAGGTTTTTATAGGCGCTTTATCAAAGATTTTTCGAAAATAGCAAGGTCGTTCACTAATATGCTTTTAAAGGATGCCATTTTTTATTTTAATTTTAACTGTAAATAGGCTTTCGAAACTTTAAAAGCCGCCTTAACTTCTGCACCCATTATATAGCCTCCCGATTGGTCTAAACCTTTTGAACTCATGTGTGATCCTAGTAATTATGCAGTTGGTGCTGTCTTTCGACAGAAACTAGATAATAAATCCATTATTATTTATTATGCTAGTAAAACTCTAAATGATTCTCAAAGGAATTATACAACTACTGAAAAAGAAATCTTTGATGTCGTTTATGCTTTAGATAAGTTTCGTCCTTATTTGGTTGGTTCTAAGACTCTCGTTTACCCGGACCATGCAGCCCTTAGGTACCTTCTCTCAAAGAAGGATGCTAAGCAGAGATTAATCCGATGGATGCTTCTCCTGCAAGAGTTCACATTAGAAATAAAGGACAAAAGAGGGGTAAAAAATGTAGTTGTCGACCACTTATCTAGACTTACAAACGACGATGATAGTGGTTCTGAGTCCATACCGGACTCTTTTCCTGATGAGCATCTGTATGCTATTTTTTCCGCACCATGGTATGCTGACATTGCGAATTATTTAGCGTATGATGTTATTCCTTATGATTGGTCAAGAAATGAATGTAAGAAGTTCTTGGCCAGAGTTAAGCTATGCCACTGGGATGAACCCTACCTTTTCAAGTATTGTGCGGATCAAATTATTTGTTGTTGTATTCCCCAATGGGATTATAATGAGGTTCTCTCATTCTGCCATGACAAAGAGTGTGGTGGCCATTTTAGTGGTATGAAAATAGCTGCTAAAATTCTTTAATGTGGGTTTTATTGGCCTACTCTCTTTAAAGATGTCTAATAGCATTGCAAGACATGTGTTCCTTGCCAACAACTTGGGCAAATCACGAAGCGTATTATGATGTCAGTAAATCTAATCATGGTGGTAGAAATATTTGGCGTATGGGGCATTGATTTCATGTGTCCTTTTCCAGTTTCCCACGGTTTCATTTATATTCTAGATGTCGTGGACTACGTGTCAAAATGGATAAAGGCCATGGCTTGCCTTAGCAATGGCCATAAGACAGTTGTAATTATTGCAACCATAGTTTCCATTTTGAGATAATCAACCAAGAGTTCTCATAATGGAAAAACCAACCTAGTTGACTGGTGATCCCAAGATCTAGGTTCAAAAGGCCAATTGAATTATGTCTGTGACTCAGTTAGCACTGGAGAGTAATAATATACTCTAAACCATTCCTTTATAAGACAGTGCATATCTACCGCGAAGCCCAGGATAAGTAAAGCTTTTAATGATTTACTATATCTTGGAAAGTTATCTTATCCAAGTAAAGTATTGCAAGATACTCTTTATAGAAATCACCTATGTGAGTGTGAAGTGGGCCGCTTCTATGAGAATTTTAAGGCAAATGTCTCAAAAGCACTCTCTGAAACCAAGAAGTGTTCAAGGCCAAAATGAACATAAACGTGAGAACCAATAGTATTCAAAAAAGTACTGCGTAAAGATGATTGTCTAGGTTTATACGAATAGCTGACAATTCTAGGACATTAATTGATGTCTACTGATCGTCCAATTAAATTCGATCGTCTTTCACTAAGGCAAGTTTAAGGCCTCCCATGCTACTTGACCTGATGATGTATCTTTTCATTTATAAAATAACATAAATCTGATGTTTATGATAGAAGAAGCCAAATTTTCATTCATGAGGGGGATTGTTAGAAAAATAGATTTGCACAAATCTATTGAGATATGAATGAGTAATTTATCTCCCAAGTTACCCCACTTGAGATGAAATGGGTTTCTCTTGAAACAGTACGTAAAATGAGAAAAACCTTTTTGAAAGGGCACACTGGTTCGAAATAGTGCAGTATGCCGAAAAGGTGCAACCTTTCGAAATGTGCACTGGTTCGAAACAGTGCATCATGCCGAAAAGGTGTAACCTTTCGAATTAGGCACTAGTTCGAAAGAGTGCTTTATGCCGAAATGGTGTGTCCTTTCGAAATGTGTGACTTTTGAAATAATTGCTTACTTTTTCCCTAGAGTCACTGTGTTGTTTCGAAGAGGCACCACTCACCTATAAATAGTTGATGAATTTGGAGAGAAAGACATACCATATCACATAGAGTTTTGATCTTTCTCTTCTCCCTCTGTTCTTAGTCAAATATTATGTTGTGTTCGCTGATTCTATAGAATTGAAGTGCCAGCTTTCTATAGAAGGAAATCTGTTCTATCTTGGGAGACAATTTCCCATCAACCTTCAAGCACCGTGAGGGGGAAAATCTGTCTGAAGGACATAATGTATCTACACTAGGCTTGGATTTAACTAAGAAGTACAAGACACTTACAAGACAAAAAGTTTGTATAGTTTGGTAATTGGTAAAGAGTAAGTACAATTAAGTTGTATATTCCTAACATTTCATTGCATTAAATACTTGTTTTCTATCTTGTTATCCATCAAACTTGTTTCTACACTTTCCTTTGTCATTTCAATCAATAGAAAACAAGTTACACTCAATTCAAATGAGTGTGACTTGTTAACCAAGTCATATCTTTTTCTTCCCCTTTTCATTACAAGTTTTTAATCTAATAAATCAACTTTCAATGTTTTCATCTTCCTAAACAACTTATTTTCAACCGTTTTAGAATAAGAAACATGAATAGGAGAAATTAGATAGTTTTTGCTTTTAGCCATCAAACCATTCTCTTCAATTTAAGATTTAGGATGAACTTCAACTCATTAAACTCTCATCACTATCTACACAATGTCACCTTTGTGATAACTTCAGAGAAAATTCTCGGCATCTATTCTTCAATTGTGAATTTAGTGAGCATGTATGGTTGAAGATTAAGGAAGCAATGGGGCTTCCTTGAAATGTATTAAGCTCAAATTTTGAATGGTATCGGATCTTCAGAGGAACAAGGGAAAACAGAGCTGACAATGATATCAATAAAGATATGGCTTGTGCCACTGTTTATGGCATCTGGAATTAGAGAAATGGTAAAAGATTCAAGAAGAAGAAACACGGTGCTGATATGGTTATGAGAGACATACGCAAGAGGATGAAGCTATACCTACAACAAACTCTGAAGGATATAACAAAAACGGCCGACACCATTAGAATGATAAGCAAGTTAGGCCTAGATATCCATCTCAAACAAAAGACTTGCTTTGAATGTGAGTAGACAAAACCACTTGATGACACAACCAAAATCAATGTCGGTGGCTCTATGGATGCTACTGGAGCTGGTTTTGGAGGAGTAATTCAAGACAATGAAAGTAAAGTTATCCTTATCTATGGAGGAGGCTTGAATCAACAGTCTGTTTTACTACAAGAACTCGAAGGAATAGAAACTAGATTGGTTGCTGGCATTACACTTAATCTCCAAAATGTGTGGGTGGAATCTGATTCTAAAATATCAATATAAATCATTCTAGGTAAAGAAGAATGTCCCTGGTACTGTCTAGCACTGTTGGCAGATATCAGAATTCACATGATAGCTTATAGCTTAGTGGACATCAAGCATATCTACTGGGAAATCAACAAAGCAACTGACCATATAGCTAAAATCTTTGTAATGAATTATAATAGCTTACTACTGAGCACCCTTCCTCTAGATGAGAAACTTAGCTTAATTGCGGAAGAGGATGCAATGCCGAAAGTGTATTTCAGATTTCAGAAGTAATATAGGTTGGGGTCTTCCTTAACCCCTAATTGATTCAAAAAAAAACATCTCTCAATCTTCTAAGACCAAGACCTCCCTCAACTAACGGCTTACGGACTCTTTCCCAAGACACAGTGACAAACTTTTTAGTGATATAATTTCTCGTCCATAAGAAATTTCTAAGGGCTTTCTCAACTTCAACGATACTGTTAGTTGGCCACTTGTATACCCCCATGTTGTACACTGTGATACTAGATAGCACTGATTGTACTAAGACACATCTTCCTTGAAAAGAGAGAGAATTACCTTTCCATCTTGTGATTTTTTTCTTTATTTTGTCCAACAACGGATTCACTGCCACCGTGGTTACAATCCCTTGAATCAAAGGAACTCCTAGGTATTTTTCTGGGAGAGCTCCTAGCTGAATACCTAAGTGGTCTTTGACCGTTTGTTGCCTGCTCCAATGCATACCCCCAACTAGCACTCTACTCTTGTCTTTGTTCATCATCTGACTCGAGGAATTTTGATACTTTCTAAGCAACTAAACAATTTTCCTTATCCATACTTGTACTATCCCCTTTGGAAAAAAATAATCACATCATTTGCATATATACACACTATTCACATATTTAAGTAATTTAACAGTTTATGAGAATGGTTGCAAAATTTAATTCGTCCACCCAGCTATAGAGTAGTTGATATTATACATCACATTCGTGTTTAGACAAATTTTAGTTTTGTTCACTGCAAAAGTGATTAGCTAAAACTCCTAGAAAACTGTCAAAACTATAAGAGCATCAACGCATTTGTAAAAGTGATATTTTTTATGGTAATTTATAAAAGTGATTGATATGTTGTGAGGAAATAATATACACTTGCAGTAAATATTAAGCACGTGTCCAACACTCATCCAAACATCCAAAGTTGCTTATGATCAGCTCATACAAGTCATGTGATCTCATCAGCACCAGAATGCTCTACTCCCAGAATGCCTATGTCCAAAACGATATGCGTCCAGAATGCTCACATCAGCCAACACCACAACGGCTAGTAACGTATGGCCTGGCTGTCACCTTAAAGACCAGAGCTTCAGATGCGCACACCATTACTCCACCGCAGGATGCCTTCATGGCTCATTAAATGTCATCAAGACAGAACTTGACTTGACGCAGGAGAGAAGGAAGTGCGGGCATCTTTGTCTATATAAAGAATAAAAGGAACTACGTCTGACCTGATTCAAGTTCCCGCCCCAGAGAGAAAACTTAATACGTAGGCAGTTCGTCCATACGAACTCGGTCAAACCCAATCAACTAATCCATCTCCCCCAAATTACCTACTTCAGTAAGGTTAGACAAAACATAACCTTTACATTGGCACCATTTGTAGATCGAATTACTTGAAAATTCATCTACTCAAAATTTCCATTTCTCCCAACCATCTTCCTAGAATTGCTAATTTTCAAGCCCACGAAGTATGGAAAGCCTCCAAGATCAATTGAAGATTATGGCTACCCAGATGGAAGCCATGAACGGTATCATCACCCAGCTCCAACAGGAGAACGCCGCTCTCAAAACCCAGGTCGAGTCCCAGAACCCGAACGGAGTTACCACTGAGGATGGGATCAATGAGGTCAACCAACAGATCAGCAGCCTCTCCCAGCAGATCAAACAGAGCACTGGGAAAAAGGACGCCACTCAGGTCGTCCAAAAGATGTTGAAGACGTACCGGGCATCACCTTTCACGCTCGAGGTACTTAATAAACCATCCCCCCAAGATTTCATTCAGCCAAGGTTCCCAATGTACGACGGCAGCACGTGCCCTAGTCAGCACGTAGCTCGCTACATTCAGAGCCTTGTGCTCTACAGTGCGTAGGAGTTCGATCACCTGCAGTGCCACTTGTTCCCAGCAAGCTTAAAAGATGGAGCTCTTGATTGGTTCTACTCGCTAGGACCAAACTCAATCGACAGCTTTGAAAAGCTCACTAACCAGTTCACCAGCCAGTACGTCCACAACAGATGTAAGATAGCCAACCTCAATTCACTCTTCCAATTGTCTCAGAAGAGTGACGAACCAATTCGCACCTTCCTGGGATGTTTCCAGAAAGAGCTACTGTCCATGGAGAGCGGCCTCAAGGAGTTGTTAGCCACAGTGGCCTTCACCAATGGGATCAGAAAAAATACTGATCTGTCCAGGTCAATCATGAAAGGGCACCCTGAAACACTGGCTGAATTATACGCACGCGTGGAGAAGTACATCAAGCTTGCTGAAGGCTTCGAGAAAAAAAGCTTGAAGGCATCAAGCGAGGTCGCTGTGATCTTAGATAACGCCCCATCTTCCAAGAAGCGGCTCAGGCAACAGGGTCCGCTGACTAGCACCCGAACCCAAACCAAAAGAGAGTTCGCTGTGCTTACAAGATCTCCAAGTTACATACTGGAGAAAAAAAAAACACGGCCTATTACCGACCTGAGGTACAACGGCCAGAGGACACACCAGGGAAGCCATACTGCACTTTTCGTAAAGCAAAATGCCATGAGACCAACGAATATCGGGGGCTCAGGCACTACCTTCAAGACCTCATCAAGGCAGGGCATATCAAACACTATACTGAGATACCCAATGGCGATCTGCGACACAAACTCATGGTTCGCAGAGAGCAAAGCCAAACTCCATCGCGCTCAAACAACAGAGCTCACTCTCATGTAAGAGGATGTTCAAATGAGCGGTCATGTCACGAACGTCGCCAGCACTCCTCTGACAGAGACAACAACAGAGCCATCAACGTAATCACCTTCCAGGATGACTCTATCACGTCCTCATGCGAGAAAAAGAGACGAGTAGGCGCCCTCCATGAAGTCTACCAATTCTCCTCACAAGCGGCCCCCATCCCACGCAAGAATGGCCGCAGATCAAGAGACATCACCTTCACTGAAGCCGACCTTAATAAGGTGTGCCTCCCATATAATGATGCCTTGGTAGTCCACGTTAAAATCAGCGACTGGACTGCCAAACGCATTCTGATCGATCCAGGCAGTTCGTGCGATATCCTATTCTATTGAACTCTGAAGGAGATAAACATGCCCTAGTCAATCATGGTAGATCCAATAGCCCCCCTCTATGGCTTCAACGGATCACGAGCCAACCCAATAGGGTAACATCATTCTACCTGTCTCAGTGGGGTCCTATGAAGACAAGGTCAGCATCAACACACACTTCAGCATTCTAGATGTCACTCATCATATATTGCTATACTAGGACGTCGTTGGATCCACAAGATGTAAGCAGTTCCATCAACACTTCATCAAGTGTTGCGTTTCCCCGGCCCCAAAGGTATGATGGAGCTTTGAAGCAACCAACTCGATGCTCACAACTGTAATCATATCCTCTCAGTCAGCAAGCTTACTAGGGCATCGCTCAAAACCAAAGGAGAGATCGCTAAAACCAAGCTGGCAGACAACTTCAACTCTGAGGCCAAGACCTTGAAAAAGACCCCCCGCAACGATCTTGCAAAGGAGAACAATGGGGGCTCGGTCAAAAACATCCCTCAAAAAGTCCTGGCCCCAGAGGTTGCCCCACCCCTTCAGATGAAAGAGACCAGGACCCCAAAGGTCGCTCAGCCCATTGAGGCAACTGCTCAGAACGAGCTAAAGGAAAAGGTCAACCTAAGAACTGAGGATGACCCCAAGTTTCTTTATGTAGGAGCTAACCTTGATCTTACTCTCAAGGCACAACTTGTAAGTTTTTTATCATTAAATAAAGATGTTTTTGCTTGGTCGTATATCGATGTGCCTGGAATTGATCCCAATATTGCATGTCATAAGTTAAATGTCAACCCAAATGCTAAACCAGTTCGCCAATGACCTCGGAAGCTATCCCTTAGGTTCCAGAAAGCAATTAATGAAGAGGTCGAAAATCTCAAAAAAGTTGGTTTCATTAGGAAGGTAGACTACCCTGAGTGGGTCTCTAACATAGTAGCAGTCCCAAAAAAGAACGACACAGTTCGCCTTTGCATGGACTTTACCAACCTAAATCTTGAAACTCCTAAGGATAGCTTCCCTTTACCAAGAATTGACCGACTCGTGGACTAGACATGTGGCCACGAGCTCTTGTCATTCATGGATGCCTATAGTGGCTACAACCAAATCCCACTAGCAGAAAAAGACCAAGAGAAAACTTCATTCGTAACGGAGCAAGAGATTTACTGTTACAACATCCTACCGTTCAGCCTCAAGAACGCTGGAGCGACCTACCAGCGACTCGTCACCGATATGTTCCAGGACATGTTAGGTGACACCATGGAAGTCTACATAGACGACATGGTCATCAAAAGCAAGAAAGCTGGAGATCACTTAGATCATCTCACGCAAGCGTTCTCCAGGCTTCGGCGAACTCAGATGAAGATTAACCCTGAGAAATGCCTCTTTAGAGCGTCCTCTGGAAAAAATTTATGGTATCAGGTCTCACAGCGTGGAATAGAAGCAAACCCTGACCAGATTTGAGCGTTCTTAGACATGCCCGACCCAAAAACAAAGCAGCAAATACAGAAACTGTTAAGAATAGTGGCCGCTCTAAAGCGATTCATATTAAGAACATCAGACAAGTGCCGACCTTTCCTAGAAATTCTCAAGAAAGGTGAACAATTCTCATGGAATGACCAATGCCACCAAGCGTTCTCTACTCTCAAGGACTATTTGATAACACCGCTGATAAAACGTAAAAATGAATAGTTTTACTCACAAATAAGCGATGAAACTAAATGCAAGTAAAACTAAAACTAGACTTGAATGTATTATTTATCAAAGATGTATACTCTCGATTCTATCGAAATAGAGTTGGAGTAAAAGATTCGTTCCACTCCTAGTTCTTTAGTATTCAATATTTTCAATTATTATCAATTTATCCAAAGTTAATGAGAGTAATGTGGGAATTTTATACTACGATGCAAATTAAACTAATAAGATATGAATTTGTACGACTACGGAATACTAAATTGATACTAGATAAAGAATTAGGGGGGATTGATTCCACCTTAACTGGACTTAATTTACTAACCAAGAATCGTCGTAATCCGAATTGAAATGCTTTCACATAACAATTGGTTCTTCCTAATCCCTAGTTGTTCATGATAATCTCTACCAACTAACATCTAGCATGTTAAACAATCAAACTCATTCTCATGGTGAACTAATTGTTTTCTAGAATGGAATGGAAGTTATTACTATTCTACGCTAATCGAAATCAAGTTTTCATCAAGGCTTCTTCAACCCCCTCTAATGGAGGTTTAGCCCAGAGTCATTAAACTATCATTTTCCAATGAAATTAAATAAGACATGGTATAAAGATTCTAACTTTGCTTATTTGAATTCAAATGAAAACTACTCATGCAAGATTTGATTGAAACTAATAATGACAAATGACTAAATCTAGGAATTGAAACTACAATGATTAATGGAATGAAACTATATTGTGAAGAACAAACTACTTTATTGATCTAATAAATAAATAACAATTGATTCAAATATTAAATTAAAACAAGATAATAAAAACTAATTAATGGATTCTCAAAACTAGATCTAGACTATTCTCTAATGCCTACCTAATTTTCTACCTAAAACTAATTATATCTTAAGAGTTAAGTCTTGTGTGTTGAAATGGAGGAGACCAGATCCACATTTTCGTGCATGGGCTGAGGAGCCATGTTTTGGGCCTGAAAATCAAGCCCAAAACCCAATTTCTTCAGTCTACAGAGGCATTTTCAGTTAGATTTTTCTTCAACAGACTTTTCATCCACTTTTGCTCCTCTGATTGGGTCATGGCTTAGATCATTGGAAAGCTCTTTCCGATCCGGTTGTTTTGACATAAGGTAGGCCCAATTCCGAGGTATGAGTCCAAAGATACGGTCTTTGGAAGTTCTACTGACTTTTGTACGTTGTTTCTGCCCGCGTTGACTTTGATTTTTTAGCTTTAACCAGGCGTTGTAAAGGCTTTTTCTCCTTGAATCTTGGCCTTTAATCACAGAACTTCTTAGTAACCAACCCTTGCTCCTTTATCTTGCTAAAGTAGCACATTTCTACACATAATTAACTTCAATGCCTGGAATACATAAAAGTACGTAATCAGCATTAATTCTTATTTATTACTCGCATAATTGATCTAAAAGTATTATTGTTAGGGGGTTAAAACTACAGTTTTGGGCTCTTATCAAACCACCCCTAAACAGCATTTTGCTTGTCCTCAAGCAAATATGAGAAATTAGAATAAGTGACCAAAAATGGAGTGCTAACTACTCTCGTTTCGCCGAGTGCGATTGCATTGACCATATGTAACAAGGCCTTAAACCACTAGGAATTCCCTAGTGGACGAGTTATAGCCTCGTGAGAGTTTTCCAGTGAAGGTACTCACAAACTTCATCTATACTACAACGACTAAGAAATAAAACTATTGTTTCCTTATTTATGCTCCCAATTAACTATATATCTCACTAGCAATGAATAAAGAATAATCAAATCGAAACCTAAGCTAATATATGCATAATAACCAATCATCTATGAATAAACATGTATACAATGAGTAATACTATGAAATGCACTAGCAGGTCCGTTTCTGAAAACTCGGAACAACGTCCTTAAGTAGGTCCTCACATAAATGTCAAGACAAAAACCACTCTGATTTTTTCGCTAAAGTTTCCCTACTCCAGTGTGCAGTCGACACACTTTACCTTACAATCTCAATGACACACAAGGAAGCTGGAGTCGATCAAACACATCTGCCACTTACTATCACACTGACTTATTCTTAATTGAGCTAGAGGTCTTTATTAGGTGTTGCGGGGATTAGGAGATGGTTTAAGAAGGAAGGAAATAGATATTCAAAACGGACAAGTCTGAGATAATAGAGTCTTCATATTATGTAACTAGAGAAAACCTTGTTCTTTACTTTTGCTTCTACACTTTGTTTCCATCCTTAGCCATATTTTTTTCTTTTTCTTTGGCTTTTGATTCCTTTGATTCTAATTTTAGAGTTCTAACTCTTTATTTTCTTTTTTTTTTTTTTTTATTTGGATGGAAACTTTCTTTTCTTATCTAAAGCGACTAACAAATTCTTGATTTCAAAGGTCTTTCTCTTTTCTATTCTTCATCTCTATTCTCGGACTCATTCAAAGAATGGGTAGGATATATATATATATATATATATATATATATATATATATATATATATATATATATATATATATATATATATATATTGTTTTTGTAATAGGGTAAAGGATTTGCGGTTTATGAAAGGCTAAAGAAAGGCTCAAAAGGGCGACTAGCTGAAAATAATTTCATAAGGGTTGAATTTCTGGCTATATCGATCAAAAGAGGGCCTAAATTCTTACTTAGGATATAGTATAGTGATCAAGCAAGTAGACATGTGATTTCTCTATCTGGATTTTACTTCTCCCTTGTGTCATTTCTCAAATGTTTCACTCATATAAGGCTTTAGGCTATATTCTCACAGGATTTGTAGAATAAGTACTTTAGCCTAAATTTCAGAAACTTACTGCCAAACAATCATAGATACTCATGTAATATATTTATAGATAGATGCAAAGATTATTACCTACATATTAACCTAAGTTTCTAAAAATTATTCTAATGCAATAGCTATGTGAAACTTCTAGATTATTCAGAGCATAGAGAAAGAAAACAATAACAATATTCCTAAGTGTATAACATAACTTTTTATTTATATTTTTGAATTTTTTGAATTTTTACTAGAAAACAAGTGCATACTATACATATCTCTATCCTAACAGATGTCTTAATTACACGTGTTTCTATCCCCCAAACAAGAAGCATGCTTTGTCCTCAAAGTATTTAAATAAAAAGGGTAGAGAAATACCATGGAAACGTGTGAAATTCTAAAACATCTGCAAAATAAGGTTAAAACATACTAATATAGAAAAGGAAAAATAGACGCAACTCTATATGAGTTCCACCCGTTATGGGGTTAACAAGAATCAAATTGCTTGGGACATAAGCAGACACTAACTGAAACTAAAAACTTACCTCCTCTCCCGTTTATGCGTCATCATCCTCCTCATCCTCTTTAAAGAGATGAGGTTCCTTCACGTCCTACCATGCCATGATAACTTGCCAAGCCCGTCGTCGTGTGTCATCAACTTGTGCTAACCTGTCGAGTGTTACTATGTCTGATGGGGTATAAGGAGCAACCAAATGAGGTTGCACCTGCCATCCCAGCCAAGTCATTACTCGAAATGAGCGAACCACCCAATTGGTGGGTCTCATGACTTCAACCCTTTTCCAATCTGTGAACCGGGTACAGAATTCAGGTAGACAACTGAGCATGATGCGGATCTGATCATTTGGTACCTTTATAGTAGCAAATACTACTCCACAATCGGATCGTTTTGATACCTTTATGCAATCTTAACAACAAATTTTATAAGCCATCCAACTTTCCTTACAGCAGTTAGATCAAGAGAAAATGCAACCCAAAGGTATGTTTCTAAGACAAGCGACACCTAATCCGAAAACACCAAACACAGCCTTTGAGGTAAACGGTAATACTAGTAACGAAAATACAAACGTAGGGGAGATAAATTCCATCACCACTCTTCGTTCAGGTAAAGTGGTGGATAACAAAGTAACTATGTCTATAGTTACCCCGCCAGTAGTCCCTACACTAGATATTATACTAGATATCGAAATAGAGACTGAAGATCCTACCCCTATAGAGGTACCAGTTAAACCACAACCTAAGAAACAGAAAGCAAAGGTTAGACATCCAGTTGATTCATACGCTAAATATAAAGAGAAACCATCGTTTTTTACGAGATTAGGGAAGTTTTTAAAAATCTAACGATAAACTTACCTTTTCTTGAAGCGATTAAAAAGTTACCTCACCATGCCAAGTTTCTTAATGAGTTGTGTACTACTAGGCGTAAGACAAAGATTCCTAAAGACGCCTTTTTAACAGAACAGTTTCCAACTTTAACATAACACAATAGAATAGTTAAGTACAAGGACCTTGGTCGTCCTACTGTACAATGCACCTTAGGGGATACTCACACGACCACTTCCTTATTAGACCTCGAGGCGAGTGTTAATTTACTCCCTTATTATATATATAAACAAATAGGTCTACATGAAATGCAACTTACAATAATGACGTTGTAACTAGCTGATAGGTCTATCAAGTATCCTAAGGGTGTAGTGGAAAACGTGCTGGTTAAGGTTTAGGATTTCTACTATCCTGCGGATTTTGTTATCCTCGATACAGAAATCGCTAATAATTCTGTTCCAATCATTTTAGGCCGCCCTTTCTTGGCAACTGCCAACGCGCTTATAAACTATCGCGATGGTTCGATGTCCTTGTCTTTTGGCCATCTTTCCATTGCGGTTAATGTTTTTAAGATGATCAAACAGTTGCCTTATACAAATATTAATGGAGAGGTTAGCATGATTGAGAGTTTAGCTCATGATTATTTCAAAACCACATTTCCGAATGACCAGATGCACAAATTCCTTTCCTTTGGAAGTTCCAACTTCAACAAATACTCCTTGGATGTAGAGAAAATTGAGGAAAATTTCCTTCAACTCTTTTGCAACTCTTCCCTGCCACCTCGCGAGTCCCACCCTGCCAACATCCCTTTATCCCTTGACGCTATGACGGAAGATGAATTTTTCACCCTCTATCCCAGTGATTCTTTTGACCCACCTATTGAAAAATGTCTGGCATATCTCAAGGCTTCTAATGATCTAGACCTAAGAGCTCTAGCTGACACTCATTCATCTTCCCTCACTAATATTCCCCACCTTACACCCTGTCAAAGGAACCTAGAGTTTGCGCTTGACCCTTTTGTTTCTTTTGTACTTAAGGATTTTATAAATCCTCTTAATACATAAATAATTCCCGAAGAAAAGGCACATGACACCTACATTTTCAGAATTTAGACAGTTCCTACCTACACCATGAATGAGTTTTGTGCTAAACCCGCATTCTCATTCTTTCCTTCTAATACTTATCCTTATCCACCATATCTTCCACAACCATCTATTTTTTCACACTCATTCACTTGGACAACATCTCGTTCAAAGATGAATAAGAAGGTGCATGCTTGGTTACGTTCTAGGTCTATCAGACTTCGTTTTCATTCTACTAGGTTGCGCCGTAAAAAATCTTGGTGCCTGATTATGTTTGGGGGTGCATTCCATGTTATTTATTTTTGGAAAGACCCACAACTCTTTAGGTTGTTGATATATGGAAACTGTAGGGTATTAATATATATATCCAGGTAAAAGTCTTGGTGCCCGGTTAAAGTCTCGTGTATCTGACTATAAACAACTCATTTGGTTGTCTGGTGTACTTCCTATCACTTCCGTATACTGATACGTGCACCATTCAGGTAAACGGGCCCTTCCTATGAAGTGTGTAGCTGTAAGTACCGGATCCTAAGTCCACGGTCAACATAATTCACGTTTTCCACTCTTGCATGTTTTCTCGGTTTTTGAGTCATGTTCTTCTATGGTATGAATTATGCATTTATTGCTTTCTTGTTTTTCTTATATTAAATTTTATTCATAAATAAAAAAAAAAAAAAAAAAAAAAAAAATTAAAATCACAACCATAGTAAGTTGAGAAGTCTCAGGAATCTAACTTTAAAAGACCCACTTTTAAAAAACAAATTTTCTAAACTCTGTGTCTAAAATTTGTTTGGGGGTGGGGTGTTCGTTCCATCCTGGATTGTTCAACTCTCCAGTTGTGTTGGTTAGACCGTTTAATTGTATTACAATTCGGGTTGACATTTTCTATTAAGTTAGATTTCATTCGTTCGCATAACTTACGTCATGCATGCACTTTGAGGCATTTTTCATCTTCTTATATGTCACCCACGGTTTGAATAGAGTATTTTATGGATCATTAAATTGGAAATTCTCTCCTGATCATTTTCATATCTCATTCGCATAAATCAGACCGGTAACGAAGCGGGAATTTTAGTTTAAAGTTGCACGAAAAATCGACAAAAATCGGAAAATCAATTTGGGCTTAGGCCTAACGCATGCACGTGCGTCTCCTTCCTCCGAATCAAACAGAATCACGATTCTTTCCATTTCTGCCATTACCAAATTCAAAAACCTAACCAAAAATAAAAATAAAAATGAACCTTAATACACCCACGCCCACAATACAATTCCACATTCAAATCTTCTCCAAAACACTCCTCCACCAATCCCAAAAATTTCCACCACCGAAAAACACCCAAAACCTCAAAGAATTTGGAACTGCCGCGCCACCCCCGCGCCACCACTACTATTTTGTTAGTGAGGGAGTCTCAAACTCCATTCCCACATTCCAGCCAAATCGTTCTAAGATATCATGGCTCAAAAACGAATGTTGTTGCCGGAACAAGCGTTTAAGGACGACCGCTTCATGCCGTTTTACGGTGACGAGATGATTAAGAGGGGTTAGAATCGGTTGTGGTACTCGACACATGAATTCTACCACCCCAATTTAGTCGAGCAGTTTTATAAGAAGAGAGAGTTGGACGGTCAGAAAATGTTCATGAAAGTGGCTGGGACTAGGAGAGAATTATCGAGAGCGAAATTGGCTGAAATTTTAGGCATTACGCCTGGACAAAACCCAGAAGCCACAGTGCAGGAGTCCCAGTATACTAGAGTTCCTGCATTGATGAACGACACCCTTATGGAGGGTCAATATAATATGACTTCTCATTGTGCTCGACAGTCATCTCTGCGAACCAACCAACTGGCTGTAACCCAGTGGATTGGTAAGAACGTCATTGGGAAGGAGAAAGTGAGCGACATCGGGTTCACTGGAGAACGTGTAGACATAGATATAGATAAGGAGACATAGATAAGGAAACAATAGTTTTATTTCTGAGTCATTGTAATATAGATGAAGTTTGTGAGCACCTTCACTGGAAAACTCTCACGAGGCTATAACTCGTCCACTAGGGAATTCCTAGTGGTTTAAGGCCTTGTTGCATATGGTCAATGCAATCGCGACTCGTAAACGAAATTAGTTAGAACTCCATTTTTGGTCACTTATGCTAATTTCTCATATTTGCTTGAGGACAAGCAAAATGCTGTTTGGGGGTGGTTTGATAAGAGCCCAAAACTGTAGTTTTAACCCCTTAATAATTCTACTTTTAGACCAATTATGCGAGTAATAAATAAGAGTTAATGCTAATTACGTGCTTTTATGTATTTCAGGTATGGAACTCAATTATGTGCAGAAATGTGCCACTTTGGCCATATAAAGGAGCAAAGGGTTGGTTGCTAAGAAGTTCTGTGAAAAAGGCTAAGATTCAAGGAGACAAAGCATTTATGAAGCCCGGTCAAAAGCTAAAGAGTCAACACGGGCAGAAACAGTGCACAAGTCAGCAGAACTTCCGAAGACTATATCTTTGGACTCAGGGCTCGGATTTGGGCCTACTTTAATTCAAAACGACCGTCTCGGAAAGAGCTTTCCAATGGTCCAAGTCTTGACCTAATTAGAAGAGCAAAAGTGGACGAAAAGTCTGCTAAAGTTAAAGCCAGTTGAAACGGGCTCTGTGGACTGAAGAAATTGGGCTTTGGGCTCAATTTTCTGACCCAAAACATGAGACCTCAGCCCATGCACGAAATTGTGGATTTGGTCTCCTTCTTTACATAAAACAAGACTTAGCTCTTAAGAAAGATATAGTTTGATAGCTTAGAATAGAAAGTAGCCATTAAAATAGCTTGTAGATCTAGTTTTTGAATTCAATTAGTTAAATTAATTAGTTTCATACATTATTTTAGATTAATTCTTTGAATTATTGTTCTTCATTGATTAGATAAATAAAATAGTTTATTCTTGTTCATTTCGATTTTGTCATTTAAATTTGTTGATCTAATTTCAATTCTTGTTGTTATTCAATTCTTAGTTATTAAATAGATTTGAAGTATTGTTTAATCAAAATTAGTAAAGTTCAAATCTTTATATTATGTCTAGTGTTAATTCAATGGGAAATGATAGCTTGATGAATCAAGGCTAAACCTCCATTAAAGGGGTTGAAGAAGCCTTGATGAAACTTGATCTTTGTTAAGTTAGAAATCGTCGTGAGAGTTTATTCCACTCTAGAAGGTCGTTGATTCGCCATGAGAATGGGTGGACGACCTCTCATGCTAGTTATTAATTGGTAGAGATGTCATATATAATTAGGGATTAGAACTACCATTTTTTATATGCGTAGCATTACAATTTGGATCACGACGAGTCTTTGTTAGTTGATTAAGTCGAGTTAAGGTGGATTTAATTCCCTTTAATTCTTTATCTATATTCAAACCCTTAGCATCCTGTCATTTCGCTTATTCGTAACTTGTTATTTGAATTTACATCGTAGTATAAATTCCATCATTACTCTCATTAGACTTTGGATAGACTCGTCAATTTGTAGAAAACTTGAATGCTAAAGGACTAGGAGTGGAATGAATCTTCTATTCCAACTCTACGTCAATAGATTCGAGAGTAGAAAACAAATATTTTTGATAAGTAATAGTTCAGTTTATAGTTTTACTTGCGTTTAGAGTTCATCATTTTATTCATTAGTAAAACTATCTTTTTTATGTTTATCATGCACTTACCAATATATGGAATTGTAAGGAAGTACACCAAACAACAACTGAGTCTTTTATAGTCAGATACTCAAGACTTTAACAAATAACTGGATATATATACCCTGCATTTTTCCATAAATCAACAACCTAAAGAGTTGTGGGTCTTTCCATAAATAAATAACTTGGAATACACCCCCAAACAAAATCAAACACCAAGATTTTCTACAACGCAACTTATTGAAATGAAAGCGAAGTCTAATAGATTTAGAACATAACCGAGCATGCACCTTCTTCTTCATCTTTGAACGAGAGGGTGTCCAAGTGAATGATCATGACAAAATGGATGTTTGTGGAAGATATGTTGAATATTGATAAGTTTTACAAGTAAGGAATGGAAAAAATGAGAATGTGGGTTTAGCACAAAACTCATTCATGGTGTAGGTGGGAACTGTCTCAATTCTAAATATGAAGGTGTCAAGTGCCTTTCCCTTGGGAATTATTTCTGTATTAAGAGGATTTAGAAAATCAATAAGCACAGAAGTAGCAAGAGGGTCAAGCGCAAACTCCAGGTTCCTTTGAAAAGGTGGAAGGTGGGGAAAATTGGTGATAGAAAATGAATGAGTGTCAGCTAGAGCTCTCAGGTCTAGATCATTAGAAGCCTTAAAATATGCAAGACATTCCTTGATAGGTAGGTCAAAAGAATCACTGGGATAGAGGGTGAAAAATTCATCTTCCATTATAGTGTCAAGGGATGAAGGAATGTTAGCAGGGTGAGACTCGCGAGGTGGCAAGGAAGAAGTGCAAAATAGATGAAGGAAATCTTCCTTGACTTCCAGGGAGTTCTCGTCGAAGTTGGAACTTCCAAAGGAAAAGAATTTGTGCATCTGATCATCCGGAAACGTGGTTTTGAAATAATCATGAGCTAAGCTCTTGAACATCCTAACCTCTCTGTCGATATTCGTGTCAGGAAACTGTTTCCTCATTTTAAAAACATTAACCTCAACAGAAAGATGGCCAAAGGACAAGGACATCGAACCATCGCAGCAGTTTATAAGCGCGATGGCAGTTGCCAATAAAGGACGTCCTAAAATGATCGGAACAGAGTCGTTAGCGACTTCTGTATCAAGGATAACAAAATCCGCAGGATAGTAGAAATCATGAACCTTAACCAGTATGTTTTCAACTACACCCTTAGGATACTTGATAGACCTATCAGCTAATTACAACGTCATTGTTATAGGTTGCATCTCATGTAGACCTATTTGTTTATATAAATAATAGGGGAGTAAGTTAACACTCGCCCCCAGGTCTAATAAAGCAGTGGTCGTGTGAGTATCCCCTAAGGTGCATTGTACAGTAGGACGACTAGGGTCCTTGTACTTAACGATTCCATTGTGTTCCGTTAAAGTTGGAAACTGTTCAGTTAAAAAGGCGTCTTTAGGAATCTTTGTCTTATGCCTAGTTGTACACAACTCTTTGAGAAACTTAGTATGGTGAGGTAACTTTTTAATTTCTTCAAGAAAAGGTAAGTTTATTGTTAGATTTTTAAAAACTTCCCTAATCTCGTCAAAATTTGTATCCTTGTTTAACATAACTAATCTCTGAGGAAATGGTGGTTTCTCTCTATATTTAGCATATGGATCAACAGGATGTTTAACCTTGGCTTTCTGTTTCTTAGGTTGTGGTTTAACTGGTACCTCTATAGAGGTAGGATCTTCAGTTATCATTTCGGTATCTAGTTCGATATCTGGTGTAGGGACTATTGGTGCGGTAACTATAGGCATAGTTACGGCATTATCAACCACTCTGCCAGAACGAAGAGTGGTGATAGCATTTAGCTCACCTACGTTTGCATTTTCAGTACTAGTATTACCATTTACCTCAAAGGATGTGTTTGTTCTTTTAGGATTAGGTATCGCTTGACCTATAAACACAACATTGGGTTGTACTTTCTCTTGTGCTAACTGCTGTAAGGAAAGTTGGATGGCTTGTAAAATCTATTGTTGGGTTTGCATAAAGGCATCAAAATGATCTGGTTGTGGAGGAGTGTTAACTATAGGTTGTGTGACAGGAACTATGTAACGTTGACTATTAATGGGTGGATTTTGATAGTTATTATTTGCCAAAACGATATCTCTATTAGCATTATAATTATTATTGTTATAATTATTATAATTACCCTTACCTTGTCCTTGTCGTGGTGGAGCTTGGTTGTTATAATTATTATAATTACCCTGACCTTGTCCTTGACCTTGTCATGGTGGGGCTTGGTTATAATTGTTTACTGGCCTAACATTTTGATTATTAAACCCTGGAGGTGTTACTTGTTGATTATTTCTCCAACTGAAGTTGGGATGTTGTCTCCAAGGTGCGTTAGGTTCGCTATTAATGGAACAAACATTATCTTGTTGTGATTGTTGTTGTTCATAGGCGAGAGGACAATAGGAGTCAGGATGCTCTGGACTCAAACAGAAATTATAAGGATTGGTGTTGACATTCATGACGGGAATAGGCTTTTGTTGAACAGAAATAGCCTCTACCATTTTAGCGAGAGATTCGATTAAATTTTTAAGTTCAAGATCGGGTTTCATCTCAAACATACCGGCGGCCTTAACTATTGTAGAAGAACTAGCGGAACGGGAGATATCGTCACTACCCCCCCCCCCCCCTCAATTATTATTACGCTTTGTTTGATCTTCTAAAAATTTATAAGCCTCTGAGGCTCCCTTATTAAGGAAACTACCCCCATTTATTATGTCAAGCACCTCATTTGTGGTGGTGTACAGACCCTTGAAAAAGGCACGAACTAACGTGTCTTTCACGAGGTTATGGTATGGACACTCTTTAAGAAGATTGGTGAAACGATTCCAAGTCTCTGAAAATGATTTATGAGGATTCTGTCGAAAGAAATGAATCTTGGAAATTATTTCATCGGTCTTCAGTGGTGAGTAAAAATGTTCCATAAATAGTTGAACAAGTTTGGCCCACGAGTCCACAGATTTAGGCGCTTGGGCAGTTAACCAAGACGTAGCCTTATCGGCTAAAGTGAAAGGAAACACCCTTAGTTTAATTTGTTCAGCACCAACCGTAAGATGGTGGAATGTAAGGACTTGCTCAATCCTACGCATGTGCTGATAAGGTTTTTCATGGTCTAACCCATGAAAAACGGGTAACAAATTAAATATATTTTGGGGATTCGGAAATCCGCTACTGGATCTGATAGAACAATGCAAGATTTTGGGCTATCGTTCAAGACTTTGTAAAAGTCAGAGAGAGGAGACTCTCTTTCTTTAGCCATTATTTCAGGTGTGGTGTGTGGTATATTAGCTAGAGGTGTAGTGAGTGGTATACTAGAAATGCGTGTTTGTTGACGTTGCCAGTTGATTACATTAGGCATTTTTCTTCGGCCTGACCTTAATCTCATGCAAGGCTAAAACCAATCTTAACTAAACACGACAACACTCCAAACAATCCTGATATGCTAGTATGAACCTCTAACAGGAGATGCGAGGTGTGGAAGAAAAAAGTACCTGAATGCCTCCTTGCTTCGCTTATGAATAGCGTCTTGTATACACGTGCTCAGTGTGTATAACGAGTTACAAACACTGAATAACTTGAAGTAATGGAAGTTTGAACTAACCTGTGGAAATTGGGTAGTGACAGCCTAGGTAGGGCGCGGGTAGTGCTCAAGTCCAACTCGAGCTCCAGGCACTTCAGCGCGGGGGGCACTCGAATTTTGCCCTAGCAAGGGGTAGGTCGCGCTCAGGTAAAACTCAAGTTCCAGGCGCTTAAGCGTGGGGGGTGCTTGAGTTTTTCCTTGGCAAGGCGCGGGTCGCGCTAAGTTAAAACTTAAGTTCCAAGCGCTTAGGCGCAGGGGGCGCTCAAGTTTTGCCTCAATAGGGCGCGGGTCGCACTCCGTGTATTCCTGCGAGGAAAAATTCAGTTCTAAAACAAACAACCATAGTTAGAATCAAACAAGGGTGGGTGGGTTATGGGACTTTGGAAGACTAACAATACTAAAGAAAACAACACTAACGGAACTAAGATGGCAGCGGCGCCATTTGATAAAACGTAAAAATAAATAGTTTCACTCACAAATAAGCGATGAAACTAAATGCAAGTAAAACTAAAACTAGACTTGAGTGTATTATTTATCAAAGATTTCTACTCTCGATTCTATCAAAATAGAGTTGGAGTCAAAGATTCGTTCCACTCCTAGTTCTTTAGTGTTTAATGTTTTCTATTATTATCAATCTATCCAAAGTTAATGAAAGTAATGTGGGAATTTTATACTACGATGCAAATTAAACTAACAAGATATGAATTTGTACGACTACGGAATACTAAATTGATACTAGATAAAGAATTAGGGGGGATTGATTCCACCTTAACTCAACTTAATTTACTAACGAAGAATCGTCGTAATCCGAATTGAAATGCTTTCGCATAACAATTGGCTCTTCCTAATCCCTAGTTGTTCATGGTAATCTCTACCAACTAACATCTAGCATGTGAAACAATCAAACCTATTCTCATTGTGAACTAATTGTGTTCTAGAATGGAATGGAAATTACAACTATTCTACGCTAATCGAAATCAAATTTTTATCAAGGCTTCTTCAACCCCCTCTAATGGAGGTTTAGCCTAGAGTCATTAAATTATCATTTCCCAATAAATTAAACAAGACATGGTATAAAGATTCTAACTTTGCTTATTTGAATTCAAATGGAAACTGCTCATGCAAGATTTGATTGAAACTAATAATGACAAATGACTAAATCTAGGAATTGAAACTACAATGATTAATGAAATGAAACTATATTATGAAGAACAAACTACTTTATTGATCTAATAAATTAATAACAATTGATTCAAATACTAAATTAAAACAAGATAATAAAAACTAATTAATAAACTAATTAATGGATTCTCAAAACTAGATCTAGATTATTCTCTAATAGCTACCTAATTTTCTACCTAAAACTAATTATATCTTAAGAGTTAAGTCTTGTGTGTTGAAATGGAGGAAACCAGATCCACATTTTCATGCATGGGCTAAGGAGCCATGTTTTGGGCTGGAAAATCGAGCCCAAAACCCAATTTCTTCAGTTTACAGAGGCCTTTTCAGCTAGATTTTTCTTTAATAGACTTTTTGTCCACTTTTGCTCCTCTGATTGGGTCAAATCTTAGACCATTGGAAAGCTCTTTCCGAGCCGGTCGTTTTGACATAAGGTAGTCCCAATTCCAAGGTCTAAGTCCAAAGATACGGTCTTCGGAAGTTCTGCTGACTTTTAGGCGCTGTTTCTGCCCGCGTTGACTTTGACTTTTCAGCTTTAAATGGGCCTTGTAAAGGCTTTTTCTCCTTGAATCTTGGCCTTTAATCACAGTACTTCTTAGCAACCAACCCTTGCTCCTTTATCTTGCTAAAGTGACACTTTTATGCACATAATTGACTTTAATGCCTGAAATACATAAAAGCACGTAATCAGCATTAACTCTTATTTATTACTCGCATAATTGGTCTAAAAGTATTATTGTTAAAGGGTTAAAACTACAGTTTTGGGCTCTTATCAACCACCTGTGCTGGCAAAACTGATTGATGGCAAAACACTGGGGCTGTACTTAGCTGTGTCTGACTTTGCTATCAGTTCAGTTCTCTTCAAAAAGGATCAGAACGCAGAGAAACCGATCTATTTCAAAAGCAAGACATTGTTGCCAGCTGAGAAGAACTACTCACACATTGAAAAGGCGGTACTGGCACTACTTTATTCAGCACGAAAATCCTGGCCCTACTTCCAAGCGCATCCAATAAAAGTGTTCACCGACCTACTACTTAAGAAGATCCTTCTCAAAGCCAACAAGGCAACTCGCATGGTAATATAGGTAGAAGAACTCAGTGAACACCAAGAACCTCTCAGAAGGGTCAGGTCGTTGCTGATTTCTTAGCAAATTTTCTAGTTGATGACCTGAACGGGGAAACAGAAGACATCGTCCCGACCTCTAAACAACTAAATCCGTCGGTATGGTCACTCTTCGTGGATGGAGTTAACAACCCAGGGAGCAGTGGAGTCGGAGTAGTCTTAGTGTCACCAGATGGCTCTATGGTGGAAAAGTCAGTTCGCATTGATTTTGCGACTTCCAACAATGAGGCGGAGTATGAAGCCCTGATTATGGGACTCCGTATAGCGCTAGAGCTCGATGTTCAGGAGCTTAAGGTTTATAGCGATTCACAACTGGTCGTTCGCCAGGTTGCCTACGAGTATACAACCCATGAAAGTAACCTCTCTAAGTACCTTCAAGTTGTAGACCAATTAATACCGTCTTTCAAAAAAGTCACCACACAACATTTCCTATGGGAAGAGAATCGCCATGCTGACAGCTTGGCGTACCTCGCAACCCAAACACCGAACTGTGACCCTAGGAAACTACTCATCGAAGTAGTCGACCGACCTGCTTACAAAAATGAGCACGTCCTAGAAGTCACCGACCTATGCCCACTCTCTGACACTCAGATGAATCAAACATGGATGCAACCTATCATAGATTTTATCCAGCTCGGCAAAGCACCAGCAAATCGTACAAAGGCCCAACAGGTTCAATATCAGTCAAGTCGCTACTACCTAGTAAACAGCAAACTTTTCAGAAAATCCGCCAGAGGACCCCATCTGAGGTGCATAAGCCCAGAACAGGGTCAGACAATTTTCGCAGAAATCCACGAGGGAGAATGCGGAAACCACGCAGGAGGTCGCTCTCTGGCTCACAAAGCGATCACACAAGGATACTTCTGGCCACGAATGCAGATCGATACCAAGAAATATGTACTCAAATGCATTAAGTGCCAAACATTTGGCCACAACATCATTCAACCAGCTCGTGAACTGGCCAACATTGCCAGCCCTTGGCCATTTCACATGTGGGGCTTGGACATCATGGGTCCATTCATTCCACAGAAAAGCACAGGCTTTCGGTTCGCCCTAGCTGCAACAAACTACTTCACCAAATGGGTGGAAGCGATTCCCTTGGCTCATGTCAAAAAATCTAATGTTAGAAACTTCATTTAGACCAACATCATTACTAAATTTGGTCTCCCCTACCCATTGGTGATAGACAATGGCTCTCAGTTCAAGAGAAAAACAGTTATAGAATTTTTAGCCAAGTGGAAGATCGTTCATGCATTCTCCACTCTCCAATACGCTCAGAGCAACGGTCAAGCAGAAGCTAGTAACAAAGCAATTCTAGAAAACTTGAAAAGGAAGATCGAAAAGAACAAAAGCCAGTGGCCAATACAGCTAGAAAACATCTTATAGGCTCATAGAATGACAACTCATTCTAGTACATGCGAGTCACCATTCTTACTATGCTACAGTACTGAGGCCGTCATCCCTACTGAGCTGACAATTATAACGACTCGATCTAACATCATCGAATCTGGATAGAATGACTCCATTCTTGCTCATGAGGTTGACTTACTTGAAGAACGACGCAACCTAGCAGCCATTCGAGTGGTATCCTACCAACAAACTCTGAGGAAGACATACAACAAGCGATTTAACCCTCGTAGTTTCCAACCAGGTGACCTAGTCTTGAAAAAGACTAAGGATGACTCAAAACTGGCACCAACATGCCCTTACATAGTGGAACGAGTCATTGGCAATAGAGCATATTGGATCAAAACCCAAGATGGACAACCACTTCCACGTCCTTGGAACACTTTCTTGTTAAAGAAATATTATCAATAAAAATTCCATTTCCATGAGTCTTACTCTTAGCATTTATACACACTATTGTCAATTTGCATCAAGCACTGCCATCTTTCAATGTTGCCAAGTCAACACACAGCTCGCTCTCTAAGAAAAGAACACTCACTCGAACTAAAATGCTCTACAAGGCTTAAACGTTCTCCACATTAAAACGCTCACTCAAGCTCAGGGCTACATAGCTCACAGGCTACTTAGCCTTAACACTTCTCGCCAGTTGGAGACCTATACTTCTAGTGTTAACTAAGCGCAGAACGCTCTCTAAGAGCAAAATATTCAAATGAACTTAAACGCTCTCCAGAACTCAAACGTTCTGGACGATTAAACGCTCACACGAGCTAAGGGTTACATAGCTCACACACCTCTCACTAGTTCAAAACCTACATTTATAATGTTAACTTAGTGTAGAATGCTCTCTAATAGTAACACACTTACTTAAGCTACAACTCTCACTCGAGCTCAAAGGCTTCTCAGCTCCAACACTTCTCACTAATTAAATACATTAGACCTCTAGGGTCAACTAAGTGCAGAACGTTCTCTGGAATAGTCAAAACACTCTCATGAGCAGTACGCTCAATCGAGCTCAAGCGCTTCAGAGCATCCTACGTCTTCCTAGACAATGGGATATCTTTCTAGGTAAAATTCCTATGAAAATGTCAAACCACTATGCAACAAGCATTCAGACAAAAGTAGGCTAATACTTTAAAGCAAACATGCATTCCGTAGTGCAAATATGAACTGCCTGAACACACTCAGGAAACCAGTTCTTCAAACTAACTGAACGACCCTTAGGTAGACACCAATTCGCTACGTTATCAACACCATGAACTGCCCAGGTTTCCCCAAGGTATCAGCTATTAATATATCTGGGCCACGCCCCAACCATTTTAAAAGTGAACTGCCCAGGCAAGCCCAGGAAACCAGTTCTATTGTTTTACAACCACTTACAAATCTTAAATTAGATAGAAGTATTCAAAACCTCACAACTTACACAAAGGAAGAAGAAATCCATAAGCAATGGTCAGACACCAGGAGTAACATGCTTATCATCAGCAGGCACGTCAGCTCGCTTAGCAGGAACAGTACTAGTAGACGGAGCATTACTAGCACCTCCTCGTAAGACAAGCACACTCGTACCTAGAGCCCCACGTTCATGCTCTTCTTTTAATTCAAAGTATGTATCCTCCAGCAATGCATAATCTTGGCACACCCGATCATATACCTATTGAGCCTTTCGTGCAACCGACTTGCAGTGCTTGGCGTACTTAGTTAATGCACCCAGTCTTTCTTGCAAGTCATGCATCGAACTAACCATCGACGACCTCCCAGATACAGCGTCCTGATGCATTTTCCTCAAATCCTCCAGTTCCTTCTTGTCAGCCTCTCGAGCGAGCTGCAAGTGATAAGCACCCAAAATTGTACTATAAAACCCCATAGAGACATAATATTTCGGTTAATTTTGTGTTTAATAATCATGAAATAATCGCATTTTCGTGTTTTTGCAGGTTGGAGCAACTAACGTACAAATAATGATAAAGCTAGCACTTAAACACGGAATAGGGAGTGTACATAAGCTTTCCGATTAAGCCCATGTGAAGCCCAACAAATCCGCACAGAAGCATCAAACTTTCGAAGCTCCTACCTCTTGAACCAGGACTCCGAATGCGACAAGTGAGCTGCTCAAACGATCAGTGCGATGAATTCTACGCATAGGCGGGAAGTTGTAAAATTGCCAAAAGACCAGACCGCACTAGACTGCACGTGGACCCACTATGCGGGCCCACAAGATTTGATGAGTCATCATACAAGTCAAGACAAAAGTACAAATAATTGGTTCAAAAGTGACACCTTGCATGTAATTAATAAAGTTAGATGAGATTAGGTGTTAATAGTGAAAAAAAGATAGGTGTCACTTTGTTGTGGATTGTGTGGGTAAGAAGGAAATAAATGTGGTTTGGTGTATCACGTGGGAGGAAATGAAATTTTCTCTCAAATGGAGAAGAAAACAAAACAAGGGGGGATGCACTACATTGATGGCATTGACTCTTAATCCATTTAAATTCCTAGTCTTTATCTTTTGGAGGGGAGTTTTTGTTTTTTTAGAAAGAAAGCTTGTAAGATGTTAATGGTGGAAACACTTTCTAGTTTCTAATAAAATTTCTTTCTTTCTTAGGTAATCTGTTTTTACATTCCTTTCTTCTTTTTATTACTTATTAGTTTGTATCTTACAAAAATAAACCCAAGGATCATGAGCTAAAATCCTCTAAGGTGGAGGGTTAATGATGCTCATGTGAGGGTTTGTATAAATTTCTTTGTAGTAGGATTCTCTGCCTAGACCTAAAGACGCATATAACACACTACCCCAAAATGGTAGTGTCCGACCATACTTGAGGCCTGGAAGTGAAGAAAGACTCGCATGCGCCTCCCTTTCCATGCCTGGGATAGCCGCGTGCACGAGCCTTAATTAACTCTTTGTTTCTAGATTTGACAGGATTATGTTTTATGAGTCCAGAAGTTGAGATGGAGTTTCAGAGATGAAAGTCCACTTCAACTTCTTATGCTAGGGAAATGGACTTAGAGATGAGTTCATCTCGCTAGGGATCGACGCTCAAGCCGGTTCGGGTTTGATAATATACTCAAAACAGCTTAGAGACGGTAGGAATCCTATACTAAGATAAGATAATAACTTCTTGCATGAGTATTATAATCTTCCACTACTTCTTTCTTCTTAAATATCTTGTAAAATTCTTAGTCTTTTTCTACCGTTTTTGTGTTTTCACATTTTTTTGCACTCATTAGGACTTAAACAACAAAACCAAGCTTAGCTAGTAATTCAATATTAAACTTACTCACTAGTTTCCCTTTTATAGCATTAGAAAGTTGTATGTTTTCCTAGAATTTAGGTTGGTTCGAATCCCTACTCAACTAAATGCAAGAAGATGTGAGTAAGGACTTGAGTCTACTCCGAACGAAATAAAGATTCCGTATCTTTATACCGAAAAGTGATAGATATCAGCAAGCTCAACAGTTCATTCTTTATCTTGCCCACATCGCTTTCCTTAGATTCCATAAATTGTGCCGTCTGCTTCAATTTCTGATACCCAGCAAGGAACTACAAAAAGAAACATAAATGTTACTCTCGCCAATAAGACGAAAAGGGACCAAAAAAGATTAAAAGCTTACCAAATAGCAAGCCATATCCATGGTCTCCAAAGTATTGTCCAAATCTTGGCCTTCCAGCTCTTCGTTATCAACATACAAAACAGACGCATAGTTCAACCAAACAACCTAGTACGTACTAGTAAAATTACAAACCCTAGTCTCCACACTAAAACTAGAGGTGCAATAATTCCCAACTATCAAAAACGGCCTCTTCTTCCCAACACCATAGTCACGAGGGACGAACGCGTTACTAAAAAAGTCAGCGTCCTCGCTCAGTTCGTGAATATCCAGATCGCTTACACGAATATCATACGCACACCTCAATTCACCAAACCTTTTCAGAGCTTGCTTGTCTACTACCCTAGGAGGCAACCCACTAGAGAATGATGCACCAGAACTGCTCACTACCACGACCACAGATTCAGAACCAACCTCTTCTATCTCCTCACTCAATGAAACCTCTCGAATATTATCAGATCAATTATCATCTGAATCAGACATACTTCCTCTTCTTTAACAAGTTACCAACAACAACCAAACAACTACAAACGACCTCACAGCCCAACAGAAAAAGCAAATGGCAAGAGAAAATCGCAAAACAAAAATGGCAGAGAAAAAGAAACTAACCTTACGCTCTCGTTCTCAGTAGGATGCAAAGTGACGAACCCTTCAGGTCTCCAGGCGTATATCACAAGCCACCGGTTCATTTCCCAAAAAAGTGTGCGCAATCATTTTATTTAACCCTAGCGTGCCACGTCTCCCCACAAAATGAGGCGGTTCAATGGCAACCTTTCAAATCAGCCGTCCCACATGCCTTCCACGTGCCAACTTAAATCTCTCACTAGATTGTTACACAATAACAAACGACCTGCTGAGAGGGGGCTATGTGAGGGAGTAATATACACTTACAGTAAATATTAAGCACGTGTTTAGCACTCATCCAAACGACCAAGTTGCTTATGATCAGCTCATACAAGTCATGTGACCTCATTAGCACCAGAGCTCTACTCCCAGAACGCCCATGTCAGAACGATAGGCGTCCAAAATGCTCATATCAGCCAGCACCACAACGACTAGTAACATATGGCCTAGCTGTCATCTTAAAGACTGGAGCTTCAGATGCGCACATCATTACTCCACCGCGGGATGCTTTCATGGCTTATTAAATGTCATCAAGTACAGAATTTGACCTGACGTGGGAGAGAAGGAAGTGCAGGCATCTTTGTCTATAAAAAGAAGATGAAGAACTACGTCTGACCTTATTCAAGTTCCCGCCCCAGAGAGAGAACTTAATACGTAGGCAGTTCGTCTATACGAACTCGGTCAAACCCAATCAACTAATCCATCTCCCCCAAATTACCTACTCCAGTAAGGTTAGGCGAAACATAACCTTTACATATGTTATGTTTCATCAATTTATTATTTGAAAATTTGGTCACCCCAAACACTTTGTAATAGCTAAAAAGTGCTAAATATACAAAACAAAAGTAGTATGAACAAGTACTAGTAACGATTCGGATGACACAAATTAGCTGTCCCATTTTTTTCACATAGAACAAAATGAAACTTAGCTTACCTAGTTTAACTTTGGACGGTTGAATGTGTGCCGTCTCAGTTAGTTAAAAGTATAGCGCTCTAAAAACAATAAACAGCGTTGGCACATGGCATAGGAATAGTTATTATTTAGACCTCAAAAATCCAACCAGAATTGTCGTACTTGCACCTCCATATATTGTTTTTTTAAGAATTTTTGTTTGTGCTATTTTTCAAAACAGTAGTGATTTTAACGTTTGGTGGTATGATATTGATATATATTGGGTTGGACATTGTTTAACAAAAAAAATACAATTGCATGCAGGTTGCATACTCATACAGCTTCACACCTCCTCCACAGTCCACACTGAGAATTCGTGTTCCGTTCCTGGGCAACTAGTGCTAATTTCACTGAATTGGCAATAGTTGCGGGGTGGGGGGGGTAAAAGAAGAGGTGGAGGAAAGTGGGCGAGTATGCTACTCAGATTCTCGAACGCTCAAAGGCCTTATATCTTTACTATTTTAAAAATCCCACCTCCATCTATAGTAATACAATAGTAAATTTATAATAAAAAAAAACATAAAACCCTGATTTCGGTCTTTTTTAGCTTAAAACCCGTTGACTTTATGAATTACATCTAAAGCCCATCCGGTTTTTAAAACTGCAAAATAAAGGTTTCATTTGCAGTAAGTCGCGAGAAAAAACCAACCGTACCTTATTTGTTTTTTCAAAATACCGTATATACCATTTTACACATTAAACTTCAATTCCAACGACAGAAACAAAAGAAGAAGAAGAAAAGTATGTCATCCAATTAGACGAAGAAGTGGAGACTTCAAAGAATTAGAAGACTTGTTTTTCAAAAAAAAAAATGGTCATTCCATTCTTTTAAAACCTCAACCTTTCACTTTCGATCTTCAAAACCCACTGATAAACATAAAAAGATAAAAGTTTATCTACGAAATGAACGATAAAACTCAAAATGTAATTAAACTAAAACTTTTACGAAGCCTAATTTATCAAGTTTTCTACTCTCAATTCTATCGAAATAGAGTGGAGTAACAAATTCGTTCCACTCCTAGTTCTTTAGCATGGAATGATTTCTTAGTTAACTAATCAGTCTTATGTCTAGTGAGAGATTTACGAGGGGAATTCTATACTACGGGGTGGATTCAATTGATAAGTTACGAATAACGGAATGCTACGAAATACTGAAATGTGAATCTAGATAAAGAATTAGAGGGGAAGTGAATCCACCTCGAATCCAACTTAATCACCTATCATAGACTGTTGTAATCCAATTCTTATGTTCTTACGGTAAGAATTGCTCGTTCTAATCCCTAATTAGCATGGCATTTCTACCAATTATAACTAGCATGTGAGGTCGTCCACCCATTCTCATGGCGAAACACGGCCTTCTATAATGGAATAGACTCTACAACGACTCTACACTATACAACTAAGTTTTCATCAAGGCTTCATCAACCCCTCTAATGGAGGGTTTAGCCTTGATTCATCAAACCATTATTTCTCATGGAATTATAACTAAACATCATACCAAAATTCTAACTTGGCTAATTTAACTAACAATACTTCCATCTAATTTAACAACTCAGAAATGATACTCAACAAGAATTAAAATTAGATCTATAAATTGAAATGACAAAATCGAAATTGACAAACTAGCTATTTTATTTATCAAACTAATGAAGAACAATGATTCTAAAGATTAATCTAAAACAAGAATTGAAATGAACTAAACTTAATTTTATTTAATGAAAACTAGATCTAGAATTATCTATAGTTTTAGGTCTAAACTAGCTACTATTAACAAAGAGCTAAGCTTTTGTTTTTATATGTTCAGATCCAAAAATCGTGCATGGGCTTGGAGCCATGTTTTGGGCCAAAAACCCAATACTTTCAGTCCAAAAAGGCCTCTTCAGCTGCAGTTGACTTCGACAGACTTTTTGTCCACTTCTGCTCCTCTGATTAGGCCAAGTCTTGGACCATTGGAAAGCTCTTTCCGAGCCGGTCGTTTTGACATAAGGTAGACCCAATTCCGAGGTCTGAGTCCAAAGATACGACCTTTGGAAGTTCTGCTGACTTTGTGTGCTGTTTCTACCTGCGTTGACTTTGACTTTTCAGCTTTGACCGGGCTTTAGAAAGGCTTTGTTTTCTTGAATCTTGGCCTTTAATCACAGAACTCCTTAGCAACCAACCATTGCTCCTTTATCTCACCAAACTGGCACATTTCTGCACATAATTGACTTTGAAGCCTGAAACGCATAAAAACACATAATCAGTATTAACTCTTAATTATTACTCACATAATTGGTCTAAAAGTATGACTATTACAGGGTTAAAACTACAGTTTTGGGCTCTTATCAAACCACCCCCAAACAGCATTTTGCTTGTCCTCAAGCAAATATGAGAAATTAGAATAAGTAACCAAAAATGGAGTTCTAACTACTCTCGTTTCGCTGAGTGCGATTGTATTGACCATATGCAACAAGGCCTTAAACCACTAGGAATTCCCTAGTGGGCCGAAGTTATAGCCTCGTGAGAGTTTTCCAGTGAAGGTACTCACAAACTTCATCTATACTACAACGACTAAGAAATAAAACTATTGTTTCCTCATTCATGTCTCAACTATCTATACATCTCACTAGCAAATGAATAAGAATAACCAAGTCAAAAACCTAAACTAATATATGCATAATAATCAATCATCTATGATACAAATATATATACTATGAGTAATACTATGAAATGCCTAGCAAGTTCGTTTCTGAAAACTCGGAATAGCGTCCTTAAGTAGGTCCTCACATAAATGTCAAGACAAAAACCACTCTGATTTTTCCGCTCAAGTTTATTTACTCCGATTAATGCGGTGGGCACACTTTTACCTTACAATCTCAATGACAAACAAGGAAGCTGGAGTCGATCAAACACATCTGCCACTTACTATCATACTAACCTATTCCTAATTGAGCTAAAGGTCTTTATTAGGTGTTACGGGGATTAGGAGATGGTTTAAAAAGGAAGGAAATGGATATTCAAAAGGACAAGTCTGAGATAATAGAGTCTTCATATTATGTAACTTAGAGAAAACCTTGTTATTTTCTTTTTGCTTCTATACTTTGTTTCCATCTTTAGCCATATTTTTTTTTTCTTTTCTTTGGCTTTTTGACTCCCTTTTATTCTATTTTTGGAGTTTTTATTTATTTCTTTTTTTTTTTCTTTTCCTTGGATGGAAACTTCTTTTCTTTTTGAAGCAACTAACTATTTTTTTTGTTTACCACGTGTTTTTCTCTTCTTCTTTCTTCACTCATTCTATTCTCAGACTTATTCTAGATTGGGTAAGTTGAATTTTTTATTTTGTTTTGTGTTTGTAATAGGGTAAAGGAATTGTGGTTTATGGAAGGCTAAAAAAAGGCTCAAAGGGGCGACTAGCGGAAAATAATTCATAGGTTTGAATTCTGGCTATATCGATCCAAAGAGGGCCTAAATTCTCGCTTAGGATATGGCATAGTGATCAAGCAAGTGGACGTGTGATTTCTCTATCCGGATTTTACTTCTCCCTTGTGTCATTTCTCAAATGTTTCGCTCATATAAGGTTTTAGGCTATATTCTCACAGGATTTGTAGAATAAGTACTCTAGCCTAGATTTCAGAAACTTACTGCTAACAATCATAGATACTCATGTAATATATTTATAGATAGATGCAAAGATTATTACCTACATATTAACCTAAGTTTCTAACAATTATTCTAATGCAAAAGCTACGTGAGACTTCTAGATTGTTAAGAGCATAGAGAAATAAAACAATACCAATATTCCTAAGTGTATAGCATAAACTTATTTATTTATATTTTTGAAATTTTTAACTTGAAAACAAATGCATATTATACATATCTATATCCTAACAGATGCCTTAATTACACGTGTTTCTATGCCCCCCCCCCCAAACAAGAAGCATGTTTTGTCCTCAAAGCATTTAAATAAAGAGGGTAGAAAAATACCATGGAAACGCGTGAAATTCTGGAACATCTGCAAAACAAGGTTAGAACATACTAATATAGGAGATAAAATAAAATAAAACTAACGCAACTCTATAAGAGTTCCACCTATTATGGGGTTAACATAATTAAATTGCTTAGGACATAAACAGACAATAACAAAACTAAAAACTTACTTTATCTCCCGCTTAAGCATCCTCCTCTTCATCAAAGAGATGAGGTTCTTTCGCATCCTGCCAGGCCATTATAACTTGCCAAGCTTGCCACCATTTATCATCTACTAATGCTAACCTGTTAAGTGTTATTATGTCTGATGGGATGTACGGGGCGACCAAATGAGGCTGCACCTGCCATCCCGGCCAAGTCATAATTCGTAATGAGCGAACCACCCAATTGGTGGGTCTCATGACTTCAACCTTTTTCCAATCTGTGAATTATGCACGTAATACGAGGTAAACAACTACGCGTGATCGCGGCTTACCAAAACAGGCATAAGAAGATACTTACGCCTCATGCTTTGGGCTCTCTTAAGACTAGCGACTAAAAACTCGGGGAATGTCATATCGGCGACGCCCCACCATTAAAGCGAGGAAAATGTCACCAGCATAGTATTATTTGCAGAAGTGAACCGCCATTCCCCAAAATATTCATCGGGATGAATAACATAGTGGTGCCTACGTTTAGGGGATGGGCTACCAAAGGGCAATGCTATATAAGCCCTTGGTCCATTACTCGAAATACCCCTCCCCCATAATACTCATGGAAATATGTATAATCATAAAAGTATGCATTATCGGTCATATATCCCCATGTGTGAACAGGATCAGGTATTGGTAATCCCGAAACTAAAGCTACCACATATTTATTGAATTCTAATGTCGTGTCATCGACTACGACGGAGAATTCTTGGTCTCCATCCTGATTACAATAGAAACTAACGTGGTCATAGAAATAAGCAGTAAGCTATGCTGAATATGAATCGTCATCACTTACCAGTAGAAGGCACCATCCTAACTGCACAATCCGCTCACGGAACGATGCTCCATAGGTATCGGTTCCCATCAAGTCTTCGAACGACTGTTCAGGAATGACTATAGGAGATGTTATCTCAAAACTACTCTCTGGAACAGCTCCGAAAATCCTGGAAAAACCCTCAGAAAATTGGAAATTTTCGTGTTTATGGAGGCGGGGCAGAGCGCGCTCCACTTGAAGTAGCGAGATGCTTTCGGGTGTTTTTGGATTAACGGTGTTTTTGAAGTCGCATTTCAACTTGGGCGCAGGTGCGCTCGGTTGTTTTTGGATTTACAGTGTTTGGGCGCGAGTCGCACTCAACTTGGGCGTAGGTGCGCTCTGAGTAAACTTTCTGACAGTGTATAGGGCGCAGGTGCGCTCGTAAGTGCTGAAGTAGAAGTTTAAGAGGAAAAATAAGGAAAAGCTTGGAGTGAAAGGTGAGGGATGATGGTGGGGTGTAGTGTGGTTTGTGAGTGTAGAATGAAGGTAGTTTAAATAGGTTCTGAGCTTCCAAAACGAATCGGCAAGTTGCCAAATTGTTTTAAGGCAATTTCCGGAAATAGAAAAATTCCAAACCCGAAAACGAAAACAAACCATATTCTTGATTTTCTAACAACCCTGTTATCTTTTACACTAGATTTAGATAATAACTTCTAAACTCTCCTAGGTTTCATGCTACCACCACACATAATCATAGATATGCCGATATCGGCCAAATTCTCAACCGTTACTCCAAGACAACTTTACAGAAGATGATCATATAACGAATTATGCTCGGTATAAATATTACCACCCCCAAACAATTTAGGAAGGTGGGATTAATGATAAAAACACGCACAATTCGAAAATAACCAATTATATTAAAAATAAAATTTAAATCCAAACAACATAAAACAAACACATTAATATTTAAATTTAACAACGGAATTAAAATCCAACTAATAAAACAATAAAAACAATAAAATAACAGCGAACACAAACTGATGGTGAACACCTAGCCATATGATGAAGATGGACCCTGAGATGGAGATTGGTCCTGGGATGAAGAATAGCTTGAGCCATCTGTCCTTCGGCGACGACGCTCATGCCTCTCAGACTTGTCTGAGCCAGAATCCTCCAAGGTTGGCATGCGATGTAGCATCTCTATTTGAAGCAAGCGCTGTGCTTCCATCTCAGCCTTTAGTACTATATAGTGGTGTTGTTGCATAGTCTCCATGTTAGACAAGATATCTTCCTGACCCCTTTCGAGCATTTCAACTCTCGTCTGAAGGTTCGTTTGTTTATTTCGAACTACAATCTGTCTATCTCGGATATCTTCACAAATACCATAAACGCAACGCAAGCCAGTTTGCAACACTTGCATGCGTTCTAAATTAGAATTACAACTATCTAATGCATTTTCGTCCAGACATGTCATATCTTCCATTTCATCCGCCAACTCAACTACATTTCCTTCAAACAACAGCCAAGTCTCTTGGATGCAATCCGTATAAATACTTGCATTAGAATGCAATTTGATCTTAATAGGGGCAGATTTTGCGATAGCTCTAAATGAGAGCATGATCTTAGTGATCAATACGGGAAGAGGCGCAATGCTCTTTTCCACTCCTCTAATCACATTAAAAATTAAATCGATGATGCAGAAATTATACTTATTCGTTTGCAAAATCCAGAGAACGTGCAGACATTGCAGACCGATATCGCTGACTTTTTCTTTCCCGATGATGTTCCTACCAATCCACTGAGCTACAGCCAGTTGATTGGTTCTCAGGGTTGACTGGCAGATGCAATGAGAACTCGTATTGTATTCACCCTCCACGACAGTATCTTTCATCAAAGCAGGAACTCCAGTATACTGCGATTCCTGGATGGTGGCTTCTAGGTTGCTTCTAGACGTAACGCTAACAGCTCAGCCAACAACTGTCTCGTTACTTCCCTCCTCGTTCCTGCTACCTTAATAAAAATCCTATCACCTTCCAATTCTCGCTTCTTATAAAAATGTTCTACCAAATCGAAGTGGTAGAACTCCTCAGTCGAGTACCAGAGTCCATTCCAATTTCTCCTAATCATCTCCGCGTCGTAAAATGGCGCGAAGCGGTCGGGCCTAAATGCTTGTTCCGACAAAATCCGACGTCTTAAAATAACCATGGGAAATATTGAAACAATCTACGGGTTTGTATAATGGAGTGTGGGGATGCGATTTTAGACAACTTTACTAAAAAGAAGCCCGATGGTGGTGGTGGCGTCGATAAAAAGAGCCCCCCAAATTTTTAGATTTTTGGTGGTTTTCGGAGTTTTAAAATTGTTGGGGTTGGTGGTGGTAATGGTTTGGAGAAGATTTCAGATTGATTTAAATGCTTGGCGTGGGTGTAGTTAGGTTTTCTTTTCTCTTTTTTTTTTTTTATTTGGTTAGGTTGAAAACTTTGTTAATGGCGGTTCTGGGATTAGAAATCGCGATACTGTTTGTTTGGGAAGGAAGGGGCGCAGGTGCGCTGCCAGTGCGCGTGAGTTTGGGCCCAACCCCAATTTGAATTCCGAACTTTTTCGATATTTCGCACAATTTCAAATTCAATTTGCCGCTTCGTTACTGGTCCGATTTTGGCGAATGAGTTATGGAAATGATTAGTAGAGAATTTCCAATCCAATGATCCATAAAACACTCAATTCCAACCATGGGTGACGTATAAAAAGGTGAAAAAATGCCTCAAAGTGCGTGTGTGACGTAAGTTATGCGAACGAAGGAAATCTAAGTTTTAGATAACGTCAACCCAAATGAACTACAACTAATGGGCCTAAGCAACACAAATGGAAAGTTCAAGCAATCCGGATGGAAAGACCGACTGCCCACCCCAAACAAATTTTTAAACACAAAATTTGTTTTAAACGTGGGTCGTTTAAAGTCAGATTCCCAAGACTTATTGGATTGCTATTTCTATGATTTTAGAATTTTTATTCTTATTTTTATTTTTTTTATTTTTTTATTAGTGTATCATAAGAAACACGAAAAACAATAAATACATAATTCACCCCATAGAGGAACATGACTCAAAAACTGAGAAAACATGCAAAAGTGGAAAACGTGAATTATGCGAAACGTGGACTTAGGATCCGGTACTTACAGCCACACACTCCATAGGGAGGGCCCGGTTACCTGAATGGTGCACTTACCACTATATGGAAGTGAAAGGAAGTGCACCAAATGACAAAGGTCAATCCTCATAGACAGGGTCCTGTAAAAGGACTTCCTCTACATCCGGGGACAGAAGTTCATGAAAATGTTTTAACCGTTGACCATTAACTTGAAAGGTACTGTTGTCCTTGGGATTTACCAAGGTGATTGCCCGTAAGGGGTGACTTGAGAACGAGAAAAGGACCGGACCAACGGGTTTTAGTTTCCCGGGAAAATATGTAGGCGGGAGTTGTAAAGCAAGACCTTTTGACCGACCACAAACTCTTTGCGCAAGATTTGCTTATCATGAACACGTTTCATGTTAGCTTTATAATCCTTCGCGAGATCGTAAGAATCGCTACGGATTTCCTCAAGCTCATTCAATTGCAACTTGCGTTTGACACCTGCCTCATCAATATTGAAGTTAAGGCTTTTTATAGCCCACAGAGCACGGTGCTCTAATTCAACGGGCAAATAACAAGGTTTCCCAAATACAAGTCTAAAGGGAGACATACATATAGGAGTTTTGAAAGCCGTCCTATACGCCCATAAGGCATCCGATAGACGCTTCAACCAGTCTTTCCTATCAGGATTTACAGTTGTTTCTAAAATCTTTTTGATTTCCCTATTAGAAACTTCTACTTGTCCGCTAGTTTGTGGATGATAAGGAGTTGCTACTTTGTGTGTAAGTCCATACTTTTTCACTAGGGATGCAATAACTCTGTTGCAAAAATGTGTTCCACCATCACTAATGATGGCTTTAGGAATGCCAAAACGACAGAAAATATACTCCTTAATAAAAAATACCATTTGTCTTATGGTCATTGCTCACGGCAAGCCATGGCCTCTATCCATTTTTAGACCGTAGTCCACGGCAACTAGAATATAAATGAAACCGTGGGAAACAGGGAAGGGACCCATGAAATCAATGCCCCAAACGTAAAAAATTTCTACTATCAAGATTGGATTTAATGGCATCATATTACGCTTCGTGATTCGCCCAAGTTGTTGGCAACGAATACACGTCTTGCAATGCACTTGGGCATCCTTAAAAAGGGTAGGCCAATAAAATCCACATTGAAGAACTTTAGCGGCTGTTTTCATTCCACTAAAATGGCCACCACACTCTTTGTCATGGCAAAATGAAAGAACTTCATTATATTCCCACTGGGGAATGCAATGACGAATAATCTGATCCGCACAATACTTAAAAAGGTAGGGCTCATCCGGTGAGTATAACCTTTCGACCAAGAACTTCTTACGTTCATTTCTTGACCAATTATAAGGCATAACATCAGCCGCTAAATAATTTACAATGTCGAAGATACCATGGTCTTTGAAAAAATAGCATCTGGTCGGGAAAAGAGTCAGGTATGGACTCGGAATCACTATTATCGCCGTTTGTAAGTCTAGATAAGTGGTCGGCAACTACGTTTTCGACCCTCTTTTTGTCCTTGATTTCTAATGTGAACTCTTGCGGAGAAGAATCCATCGGATTAATCTCTGCTTAGCATCCTTCTTTGCAAGAAGGTACCTAAATGGTTGCATGGTCGTGTAAACTAAAGTTTTAGAACCAACCAAATAAGGGACGAAACTTATCTAAAGCATAAATGACGACTAAAATTTTTTCAGTAGTTGTACAATTCCGTTGAGCATCGTTTAAGGTTTTACTAGCATAATAAATAACAGTGGACTTATTATCTAGTTTACGTCCCCCAAGACACCAAGCTGCATAATCACTAGCATCACACAAGAGTTTGAAAGGTTTAGACCAATCGGGGAGGTCAGTATAATTGGTGCGAGAGGTTAGGGGACTTTTAAAGTTTCAAAAGCCTGCTTACAGTTAAAATTAAAATCAAAGATTGCATCCTTCAAAAGCATATTAGTTAAAGGCCTAGCTATTTTCGAGATTTTTTTAATAAAACTTATATAAACCACGCATGGCCTAGAAAGGCTCTAATATCACGGACAGTCCATGGTTTAGGTAGAGTCGCTATCTTATCTAGTTTTGCCTTATCTACTTCGATGCCATCACTAGATACAATGTGACCTAGTACTATGCCCTTTTTCACTATGAAATGACACTTTTCCTAGTTTAAAACGAGGCTCTTTTCTTCACACCGTGTCAAAACCTTAGACAGGTTAGACAAGCAGTCTATGAAAGAGTCTCCATAGATAGAAAAATCATCCATGAAAACTTCCATAAAGCGCTCTACCATGCCACTAAATATATGAAGCATACACCGCTGGAAAGTACCAGGAGCATTACAAAGGCCAAAAGGCATTCGTTTATAGGCATACGTTCCAAAGGGACATGTGAAGGTAGTCTTTTCTTGGTCATCAATATCAATAATAATCTGAAAATAGCCCGAGTAGCCATCCAGAAAACAATAAAAGCATGACCGACTAGGGCGTTCGAGCATCGATCTATAAAAGGTAAAAGAAAGTGATCCTTTCATGTCATAGCATTTAAACGTCTGTAATCAATACAGATTCTCTATTTCATAGGACCTTGTGTGACAACATAGTCACCCTTTCCGTTACGTACCATGGTAACTCCCGATTTCTTAGGAACTACATGAATGGGGATTACCCATTCGCTATCAGAGATTGGGTATATGATACCCGCATCGAGTAATCGTAAGACTTCTTCCCTAACTACCTCTTTCATGGAAGGGTTCAAGCGACGCTGAGGTTCGCGAGAAGTCGTCGCGTTATCCTCCAAATGGATACGATGAGTGCAAACATTAGGGTCAATTCCCTTAATGTCGGCTAGGGACCAACCAATCGCAGACCGATGTTTCCTAATCACCCTGATTAAATGTGTCTCTTCATCCTTAGTTAACTAAGAAGATATAATTACCGGATGACTACCATCCGGATCAAGTTGAATATATTTTAACTCCGGGGGAAGAGGTTTAAGCACTGGGGTGGAAGGAATGTCAATAGATGTTTCATTAGGGTCCCCATTTTGCATAATGAATACTTGCTTAGGTAGCAAGTCTTCATACTCAGTATATGGAGCAACCGGCGGGTTTACAATTGGTGTGGACTCAAGGATGGTGGTGACTTCCTCTAAGTACGAGTCATTTACAAAATCTGAAGTTCCAAAAGAAAGGAATTTGTACATATTGTTTTCGAGAAAAGTGTTGTTAAAATAATCTTGAGCTAAGCTCTCAATCATGCTAACCTCCCCATCTATAGACGATTCTGGTAACTGTTTCATCATTTTAAAAACATTTACCTCAACAGAAAGATGGCCAAAAGATAAGGACATCTTACCATCGCGGCAATTTATAAGTTCTTAGTAGACCTATTTGTTTATACAAATAATACCGGAGTAAGTTAACACTCGCCCCCAGGTCTAATAAAGTGGTCGTCGTGTGGGAATCTCCTAAAGTGCATTTTACAGTAGGACGACCAGGGTCCTTGTACTTAACAATTCCATTATTTTCGGATAAGGTTGGGAACTGTTCAGTTAGAAAGGCGTCTTTAGGTATGTTGGTCTTACACCTAGTAGTGCACAACTCCTTAAGAAACTTAACGTGGTTAGGTAGCTTTTTAATAGCTTCGAGAAAAGGAAGGTTTATCGTTAGATTTTTAAAAACGTTTCTAATCTCCTCAAAGTTTGTATCCCTGGTTAGCATGGCTAATTTCTGAGGGAACGGTGGTTTCGCTCTATATTTAGCGTATGGCTCGACTTGATGTGTAACCTTGGCTTTCTATTTCTTAGGTTGTGGTTTAACTGGTACCTCTACAGTGGTAGGCTCTTTAGTTTCTATTTCGGTATCTAGTTTGATATCCGGTGTAGGGAGTACTGATGGGGTAACTATAGGCATAGTTACTTTGTTATCAACCACTCTTCCAGAACCGGAGAGTGGTGATGGCATTTAGGTCACCTACAATTGTAGTTTCGTACTAGTATTACCGTTTACCTCAAAGGCTGTGTTTGCTATTTTAGGGTTTGGTATCGCTTGTCCTGGAAACACGCCTTTTGGTTGGGCTTTCTCTTGGGCTAACTGTTGTATGCCCTGATTTATGGATTGTAAGATCTGTTGGTTTGATTGAGTCACTGTTTGGAAAAGTTGTTGGGTAACCTGTATAAAGGTGTCGAAACGATCCGGTTGTGTAGGTGTAGTAGTCATAGGTGGTGCGGCTGGAACTATCTCACGTTGATTATTTATGGGTAGGTTGTGATAGTTACTATTGTTAACCGGAACGATACCTCTATTGGTATTATAACTATTATAATTACCCTGACCTTGTGCTATACCTTGTCGTGGTTGCGCTTGGTTGTTATAATTATTATAATTCCCCTGACCTTGTCCTTGTCTAGGTGGAGCTTGGTTATAATTGTTTGCTTGCCTAACATTTTGGTTATTAAACCCTGGAGGTGTAACTTGTTGATTGTTTCGCCAACTAAAGTTGGGATGTTGTCTCCATGGGGCATTAGGAATAGGATAGCTATTAATGGAGCAAACATTATCTTGATCTAATTGTTGTTGTTCATAGGCGAAAGGACAATAGGAGTCAGGGTGCTCAGGACTCAAACAGAAATTACATGGGTTGGAGTTGACTTTCATAATGGGGATAGGCTTTTGTTGAACAGAAATAGCCTCAACCTTTTTAGTTAGAGATTCGATTAAATTTTTAAGTTCTGGATCGGATTTCATCTCAAACATACCGGCGGCCTTAACTGTTGAAGAAGAACTAGCGAGGCGGGGATATCATCACTACCCCCAATTATTATTGCGTTTAGTTTGATCTTCTAAAAATTTGTAAGCCTCCGAGGCTCCTTTACTTAGGAAACTACCCCCATTCATTATGTCAAGGACTTCTTTATGGTGATGTAGAAGTCCTTTGAAAAAGGCACGAACTAACGTGTCTTTTGCTAGGTTATGGTGTGGACACTCTATAAGCAGATCGGTGAAACGATTCCAAGCCTCAGAAAATGATTCATGAGGATTCTGTTGAAAAAAATGAATCTTGGAAAGCATCTCATCCGTCTTTAGGGGTGGGTAAAAATGTTCCATAAACATTTGAACAAGTTTAGCCCACGAGTCCTTGAGAGTTAGCGCTTGGGCAAGTTAACCAAGATTTGCCTTATCGGCTAAGGTGAAGGAAAATACCCTCAGTTTAATTTGTTCCGCACCGACCGTAGGATGATGGAATGTTGTAAGGACTTGTTCAATCCTACGCATGTGTTGTAAGGATTTGTTACCATGAAAAACGGGTAACAAATTAAATATGTTTGGGGGGATTCGAAAATCCCCCACTGGGTCTGCTAGAACGATGCAAGATTTAGGGCTATCGCTCAAGGCTTTGTAAAATTCAGAGAGAGGAGTCTCTCTTTCTTCAACCATTATGTCAGGTGTGGTGGGTGGGATAGTAACTAGAGGTGTAGTGATTGGTATACTCAATAGACTTGTTTGTTGATGTTGACGGTTAATTACGTTCGGTATTTTTCTCCGACCAGACCTTAATCTCATGCAAGTCTAAGTCTAAACACGACAACACTCCAAACAATCTTGATATATTAGTATAAACCTCTAACTGGAGATGCGAGGTATGGAAGAAAGGAATACCTGATTGCGTCCTTGCTTCACTTATGAATAGCGTCTTGTTTACGCGTGTTCAGTGTATATAACAAGTTAGAACACTGAAAAACTTAAAAAAATCGAAGTTTGAAACAAACCTGTGGAAATCCGGCAAAATTCAACTTAGGGCGCGGGTGCGCTCACTTTCGGCGCAGGTGCGCTCCGTGTAACTTCAAGTTACAGTGTTTGAGCACGGGTCGCACTCGGTTTGAGCGCAGGTCGCGCTCAGGGTTCCAGGAGTTTGGGCGCAGGTCGCATTTCGGGGTTCCAGCGTTTGAAGCAGCAGTGCGCTCTGTTTGAAGCGCAGTCGCTTCGGGGGTTTTCAGCGTTTTGAAGCGAGCGCTCCGTGTAATTTTTCGAGGAACTTTTCAATGCTAAAACAGACAACCACAGTATGAATCAAACAAGGGTGGGTAGATTTAATGGGACTTAAAAATGACTAATTATACTATGAAAACAATACTAAAGGTAACTAAGATATAAATACGCCATTTGATAAACATAAAAAGATAAAAGTTTACCTACGAAATGAACGATAAAACTCAAAACGTAAGTAAACTAAAACTTTTACGAAGCCTAATTTATCAAGTTTTCTACTCTCAATTCTATCGAAATAGAGTGGAGTAACAAATTCGTTCCACTCCTAGTTCTTTAGCATGGAATGATTTCTTAGTTAACTAATCAGTCTTATGTCTAGTGAGAGATTTACGAGGGAATTCTATACTACGGGGTGGATTCAATTGACAAGTTACTTAATAACGAATGCTACGGAATATCTTGAAATGTGAATCTAGATAAGGAATTAGAGGGGAAGTGAATCCACCTCGAATCCAACCTAATCACCTAGCATAGACTGTTGTAATCCAATTCTTACGTTCTTACAGTAAGAATTGCTCGTTCTAATCCCTAATTAGCATGGCATTTCTGCCAATTATAACTAGCATGTGAGGTCGTCCACCCATTCTCATGGTGAAACACGACCTTCTAGAATGGAATAGACTCTACAACGACTTTACACCATACAACTAAGTTTTCATCAAGGCTCCATCAACCCCTCTAATGGAGGGTTTAGCCTTGATTCATCAAACCATTATTTCTCATGGAATTATAACTAAACATCATACCAAAATTCTAACTTGGCTAATTTAACTAACAATACTTCCATCTAATTTAACAACTCAGAAATGATACTCAACAAGAATTAAAATTAGATCTATAAATTGAAATGACAAAATCGAAATTGACAACCTAGCTATTTTATTTATCAAACTAATGAAGAACAATGATTCTAAAGATTAATCTAAAACAAGAATTGAAATGAACTAAACTTAATTTTATTTAATGAAAACTAGATCTAGAATTATCTATAGTTTTAGGTCTAAACTAGCTACCATTAACAAAGAGCTAAGCTTTTGTTTTTATATGTTCAGATCCAAAAATCGTGCATGGGCTTGGAGCCATGTTTTGGGCCAGAGAATCAGGCCCAAAACCCAATACTTTCAGTCCAAAAAGGCCTCTTCAGCTGCATTTGACTTCGACAGACTTTTCGTCCACTTCTGCTCCTCTGATTGGGCCAAGGCTTGGACCATTAGAAAGTTCTTTCCGAGACGGTCGTTTTAACATAAGGTAGACCCAATTCCGAGGTCTAAGTCCAAAGATCTGACGCCGGAAGTTTCTCACGACTTTGTGTCTTTGTTTTACGCCGCGTTAACCGGGCTTTAGAAAGGCTTTGTCTTCTTGAATCTTGGCCTTTAATCACAGAACTCCTTAGCAACCAACCATTGCTCCTTTATCTCATCAAAGTCGCACATTTCTGCACATAATTGACTTTGAAGCCTGAAACGCATAAAAACACGTAATCAGTATTAACTCTTAATTATTACTCACATAATTGGTCTAAAAGTATGACTGTTACAGGGTTAAAACTACAGTTTTGGGCTCTTATCACCCACCAACACATCCATTAGCAATATCAGAAAACCCTCCAGCTCTATTTCTCGCTCATTCTCAAGGTAAAACTTTTTATTTATTGTGAATTAGGGTTTTATCTTGTTAATTGAATTGCAATTTTCTAGGGTTTTATGTGGCAAGAACTAAGGATGTTATCGAAGGGGCGAAAGAGAAAAAGGGTTGTTGTATTGAGGAGATGAGTGATGTTGATGTACAAATTGGTAGAGTTCATATTGTAGTTGTGTCCAGAGATTGTTCGACATTGGTGGCTTGTGTTGGTGCGAAGATTTACTTTTTCGAGATTGAGTCGCTTTTGAATAAGGTATAATGTTGTTGAAATTTTGAATTTGATGTTGTTGTTTTGGATTTTGTGGTAATTATTTTCCTGTATTTGTGACAGATATTAGATTGAAAAATTGGGCAAATGCATACTTTTGTGGTGCTAGATACAGTGAGATGTGCTCGACACTAGTTGAATGTTTCAATGTATGGATCACTAAGGAGCGTTTTCTGCCTATTACTCCTATGTTTTTTGGAATTATGGAAAAATGATGGAAATGAGTTGGAACAGATTGGAGGAGTCTATGAAATGGAATTCCATTTTATGTCCAAAAATAGAGATAGTATTGGTTACCAAGGTTAAAGCTGCAAGGACTTTGAAGGTGGTTAGATCCAATGAAAATCAGTTTCTAGTTCATAGCGATGTTATTCATTCAGACTTGGGATATATTTTCTCTGCAATGACTTACGTGGTAGTGGAGCTTTTCAAAGTTCAGGGGGTGTGACCGCCCCCACACGCACCCCCCCTAGTTCCATCTATGCATTCAGTTGATTTGATGAATAGAACATGTACTTGTAACTATTAGCGTATCGATAATTTTCCTTGCATACATGTTATCGCCTGTATTGGTAGTAAAGGTGATGAAGGATATATGATGATCGCGTTTAGGCAATGTTATGGCTAAATTGATGAAAGATATACGGTGATCGTGTTTAGGCAATGTTACTCACATTCTATCAAGCCAGTTCCGAATGGTTCTATGTCAAGACGTATGTTTGATTTTCCTACGGTTTATTCGTGCAATCCGAAGATTGATCCTGGTAGACCCAAGAAGAAAAGAATTGAAAGCACCGGTGTGATTCGTTAGTCTGTGATCAGTTTTGATGTTCTCGTCAAACAATTTTTTTTTTTGGTTATCTTAATTCACATTTTTAAGTTTGGTCTTCTGACATTTGTTAATGAGAAATTGATACTCATTGTATACTTTTATTAAATGTTAATATACTCATTTGAGATTATTCGCTAGTCGGTTTGTTTTATTTTTAATTTGTTATAATGGAATTTCATAGTCTGTGAAATGATTCATGTTGCAGTCGTCATTGACAGTGCAACATTCATGTTGCGGTTGCAATTGAGAGTGCAAGATCCATGTTGCAGTCGTCATTGACAGTGCAACATTCATGTTGCAGTTGTAATTGAGAGTGCAAGATTCATGTTGCAGTCGTAATTGACAATGCAACATTCATCTTGCTGTAGGAGTTGAGAGTGCAACATCCATGTTGCAGTTGTCATTGACAGTGCAACATTATTCATAATGCAGTCTCAATTGACAGTGCAACATTCACGTTGCTATAGGAGTTAAGAGTGCAACATCCATATTGCAATCGTCATTGACAATGCAGTTGTAATTGACAGTGTAACATTCATGTTGCTATAAGAGTTGAGAGTGCAACATCTATCCATGTTGCAGTGGGATATTGCACAATAACCATGCGTGAGACTTACTTTTTTTGAACCCATCTCTTTTAAAGGAGACTTCTCCTTATAAACTAAGTGTTTTTATCTTTGGAATCATGTACTCATAATGTAGACAAAACTAAACCCATTTGTTGGAAACTTGGAATTTATGAAGCAATTGGCTGATGTATTTAACATGAACAAACATAGGATACTAACATTTAAGAACAAGTCACCACCAGCTGCTTGTGACCGTCGATAATTGTAAACGTCGACAATTGGAAGATTCTTTTAAAAACATGGATGTTACACAATTGTAAGCACACAGTACACCTGATAAACGATATTACAGAAAAAAAAATATTATATACATATGTAAAAGAATCTTGGTGCATTTGAACTACCATCCTCCTAGGATTCTTCTCCCAAGCGCTTTACCTTTTTGAACTAAAGATCCATTCTTTTTATGTTAACTTCATCACGACAATACTTATAGTACATTTGAATCAAAAGTAATAAGTGCACTTTCTATTGTGTATAGCCATTAAATTCTTTAACATTCGTATATGAGTGCACGTAATCTCAATTATTTGATGTTAATATAACAATGCAACATCTATATTGCAGTAGAGGTGACAGTGAAATATCTATATTTCAATGGTAATTAACAGTGCAACATTTATGTTGCAGTGGGAGTTGACAATGGTTGTTGCAGTAGCAATTGACTGTGCAACATCCATGTTGCAGAAGTAATTGACAGTGCAACATCCATATTGCAGTAGGAGTTGACAGTGGTTATTAGAATAGTAGTTGACTGTGCTACATCGATGTTGCAGTGATAATTGACAGTGCAACACCCATGTTGTAGTGGGAGTTGACAGTTGAAAACAACATATAAAATCAAACAATAAACATCAACAGTTAAGTTTCATATTCAGCTAAGCAAGAAACAAGTTCATTCAACTAAATCACAAAATAAAACTGAAATTAAACATATATATAGAGAGAGAGAAAGAGAGATTTTAAATTTAGTTTCTCACCTTTATAGTAGTTGGTTGTCTTTTGTTTTGAGTAGATATTGGTTTTTATTGCACAAAATCAACAGAATTGTCATTAATTTTTTCATTTCGGATTTCCATGTTACACATTTCAAACTTTCAATTCAATTTAGGGAAAGAGTTTGTTTTTTTTTTTTTTTTTTTTTTTGTTTTGTTTTTTTTTTTTTTTTTTTCAAACTATTTAGATTTATGTTTGGAGAAGATGGGGTGAGAGACAAATTTGTAGTATTGCCAATAAATTGACCGGATTGGTTTTTTATATAATTAGAAAAGACAGTGTCTTTTATCCGAAATTAAATTGGAACATTGGACTTCAAGCCCATTAAAAAAAAAAAAAAAAATGTGACTCTTGATCCCTTTTTGCTGGACAGTTTTACCCTTGTTTCTATTTTAAATTTCAATATTTACGTTGAAAAACAATTGAAATATTTTTGAGGTAGTTGGGGGCATAATTGTAACTACAAACATTTTTTTTTTTTGTTGTTTTGTGAGTGGAGAGTGGGTCCATGAGTTAGGTGTGTGTTACAGCACGTGCACCAAACTAGTTTCGCATGTAAAATTTCAAAAAATTTAGGCCCTGCAAAAGTCAGTGGAAGATATCAGAAATATCATATTTTTTTTTTCGATAATAAGAAATATCATATATGTACATTGGTGAACGGTGAACGTTTGTGGGTATGATTAGATCAGCAGATATCTCGGACCAAGAAAACCAATCTTCATGATTTATCTTAGTCTGAACGCTGAACTGCGGAAATTTGGCTACTACAAGTCTACAAGCTTCTCCCTATTCGAAACAGAGGACTAACAAGTAACTACCAGCAAAATATTATGATTGCGATGTGTGTCAGTGAAAGTCTATACGTAGTTTGACACTGTGGTCGTGTGGTTAACCAGTTGAAGCTAAAAGGTTGGACATTGCACTGCGTGCAACACATGGAATAAGCTATATAAGAGATGGTGGACCCTTTCCAAAGGCTGAGGGTTGCTCCACGTAAGTAGAAACATCAATTAGTGATGGACATGTTCCACAGAGAAAAATACGTGTCCCTGACAAAAAAACTTCTTGTCTAATAAATGTTGGAAAACATTCGCCGTCATAGACAGAGAAAATTCACATATAAAGATACCTTTAAATCTATAGCATTAAATGGCTGTTACATACTCATCATTAGAATTTTCCTTTATGTCTCGTCAATCTTTCTTTCTCTTTTTTCTTACAATTTTCCTAGAAAATAAGAAATAATTATTGATCCAATGTTTTAAAACTTCACGCCAGCTTTAACATACTCCCCAATCAATAGGTGTCCCCGGACGTTCACCGCAAGTTGATCATAACCATCTAATCAATAGACACGTGATGATTGAGGCTCTTCCTGTTCATCTACAACATTTTTGGTAAAATTCAACTAGCTTAAGCAAGGCTCCTAATTTTGATATGTTAGTTTCATATAGATTGAGATAAGAATATAACTAAGAATGGCAAGCAAAATTGTGGATGTAAAATACTTTATGCAACTTAATTAGTGGGTGCAATTGACAAAATGGTTATCCTCGTGTAATCCTGTTGCATCCAAATTAAGAAACAATTAGCTAGGTGCGCGCCTACTTATATGTATAAAGTAATCAAGGGAGATCAAAGAAAATAGGGGTCATCAGCCCAATTTCAGGGATTTAAAGAGCTCCGAAGTACAAAGAACTGGTGGAGTCTTAGACTACAGTATCATTGCGTATCTTGCTTACTATTTCAGAAAAAGAAAGATGTCAGCCCTCAGAACAGCGGTCACTTAGACTTTTATTATCCCTATAGGGGTACCCTATATATAGGTTCATTTGTTTTCTCTAGTCATCCCTCACTTAAGCTTGGTCTTTAAAACAGGAAAGAAGCAAGTTACATACTTCACTGGGAGGTTCACTGAGAGGAAACTGAGTTTTCATCATGGCTATTTTAAGTGCTGATGCTCCTGAATTTGTTGCTTATGGAGTACCAATCTCTCCTCATAACTATCAACCTTTATCTGTCTACAATCACTACTCCCCTTATTCCCATCCAATAACTTATAGTTACTGCCCTCCTTGTTGCCTCTCATCTAGTATTGTTACACTTACATATTCACCTTGCCCTCCATCTCTAACTTTGGACTATGATCCTTTTTATATGGAACCACAGTGGCCCTTTAACTTACTACCACTACAACCAGTATCACCTATGCTTGTATACAACTATGCCGATCAAAATACTGAAGTGCTAACTGGAGTGGTGGTGCCTGAGAATATTGTGACAGAGGAGGTCAGAAATTTCAGAGACAGTTATTTTTGTGGAAAAGAAAGACTTTGTAGACAAGGATATGAAGTCCAAGATCATCGTAGCATGAAGAAAAACAAGAAGAACTGGAAGTTAAAGGTGGTGGTGAAGAATAATGGGGAAACTCCATCATCTGGTAAGATTATTGTGAAAAATGAGCTGGCAAAGTCTGTTGAGAGTGGAGCAATTGAACGTTATGGTACCAAGACTACTGTGATGATAAAGAACATACCAAATAAGTTTAAGTATCATCTCTTTCCTTGCTCATATTTCCTTGTATGCGTATATTAGCCGAGTCATTTATTGTCATTCATTCTTTCAAAATGTTGTCTGATGATCTGATCCCCTATAATCCGTGAGCGTTAGAGAACTCTTGAGGTTTGTCTCCAAAAGCCTCGCTAATATTCACTTCGTTTCTGTCTGTCTGTATACTCCCCCCTCATCCTTTCTCTACTTCTTCACCATATCCAGCCTCTTCTCTTATCTCTCTGTCTCAGTCCTCTCTCTTCGCCACCTCCACTACGCTCACACCCACTGGATAGCAGTAAATCTAGTAAGTCTTTATAGTGCCTTGGTTGATGGTGTAATGGTAGTACTGTTTATTATTGCTCAAATTTGCATGAAAAGTCTGGCTTTTTATCACTTTTCTGGGGAGATGTTTGAACTAATTTAAGATGGATGGAAAGGGACATGATCCTGAATTTCCTTTTCCTTTTAGTTCAAGTCCATCAAGTACTCTAGCCATTTTTTTCTCGAAGTTCTTGTTATTACTCTACTGTTTTCAGTTGGTTGGTATAATTTTGGTAGTTAAAGATTTATTTTGGTGAGCTAATTGTGTGCTGTAAGTGTTGCAAAACATTGACGACCTTGTTTATTGTTTTATCAGTAGGGGGATGTTACTGGAATTCCTTGACAGACATTGCTGGGAAGAGAATCAGAAATGTTCTTCAGAAGTGAATAACTCACCGTCTGCTTATGACTTTGTTTACCTCCCCATTGATTTTGGGTATATATCATCAACATTTGCATTTTTTTATTGTTGACAATTTCTTAAAGAGATTAATTTTCTTCTTGTTTTGGATTAAATGAGTGCAGGAGCAAGGGCAACAAAGGTTATGCGTTTGTTAACTTCACTACACCAAGTGCAGTATGGAGACTGTACATCTCAATACACAATTTCAAGTGGGGTGTCCTTAACTCCAAGAAGATTTGTGAGATTAGTTATGCAAGAATTCAGGTAATCATATATAAGATAATCATATCGAGCTCCCAGTAACTATAACTTACAATGATCACGATGTGGGAGCGACATTTTTTTACATGGACTTGAGTGTACGTTTAAAGTCCACTTTGTAAAATTTTCTGAGTATGAGTGTGATTAATTATAAGTCGTGTTTTTATTTTCGTTTTATATTAAAATGAAGAAGCTGAAAATTACGTTTTCCATTTGTCTCCTGAATACCAGGGAAAAGAAGCACTTATAAAGCACTTTCAAGGATCAGCTTTTACCTGTGTGACTGATGACTATCTCCCGGTGTGCTTTGAGAAGTTTCGTGATGGTTCAAGTGAGTGGGTAAAACAGATCACAGTTGGTAAACGCATGGAACCGTTGGGTGCGACCTCATCTGAATCCAATCATGATGCCAACAGTAGTGATCACCTCCCGGGCAGTCCTTGGTAAATGCAGGCCGATTTGTGTCTTCGAAATGACATGAAACTGTTTAGTTTGCTTGCCTGCTTAGCTACTAGCTACATAGATGATATTCATCATTGCCCTTCATCATTAACTATCCTGCAAGGGTTAGGTTACCTTTGTGTGTGCTCGTGGCATTGTGTAGATCAATTAGTAAGTTTGAAGTTTGAACAATCTATTATGTGGAAAGCTTGCATGCATAATATCGTCATAATGTCCTTTAGGTGGAGAGTGGTGGACCATACCACCTGAACCTGACCAAAAAGGTTAGCAGGTTGTAGAGTCAACCTCAATTGGCTTACCCCTCTAGAAGCACTCCTAGCGATGTTATTGTGTTGTTATTTCCATGTTGTAATGAACTCCGGTTCTTCTTCATTAAGTATGTTCACTGAAGTTGCTAGACTTGATATTTAGATTGTTTTGTGTTGTGCTTTGCACGTTTTCATATGGTCTTACCAATGTGTTGCGCTGTTGAATTAATTGTTGGAATCTCTTGTGTATTTCTAAATACTAGTGTGTGTGTGCAAAGTGGAGGAGATGAACAAATGGTGTTCTCTCCACTTTAGTGCATAGTAGATAGTCCCACATTGGTTATCCACCACATCGGGTAGGGTTCGGGCCTGGGCTTGGGCTTACTGTTGTGGGTAGTGGTTTGACCAATAACCTAAACTTGTTTTGCCTTTTTCGAAAGCACAAGTTTGGTGTTCTATTATAGTCGAGTCCAATGGCTCTCTATCCCTTTAAAAGTAGTGTTAAAGTCGATAAAGTGAAGCTAAAGTCAATAAAGTAGAAGCTAAAATAGAATTTAAAGTAGAGCTAAAGTCAATAAACATATTAAAAGTTAACATATTTCATCTATATCTATTTTACTCTATTATAGAGAGTGAAATATGTTGACTTTAATTTCTACTTTATTGACTTTAGCTCTACTTTTTTAAATTTTTATTTTAGCTACTTTTTATCGACTTTAGCTCTACTTTATTGACTTTAACACTACTTTTAAAAGGGATAGAGAGCCATTGGACTCAAATTTTGGGAGTTGGTCTCTCTCTTTCTCTTAACCTCTATAAATGGGATTGTGAGTCCATAGAGAAAAGAGACTTGATCGGAAACTCAACTCGAGAAACGTAAAACTAAAACCGGTCCTTTTCTTCTTCTCTTCTTCTTGTCGGCCCTTGAGAGAGTTATATTGCCGTTCTAGAGGGTAGTCCGTTCTAGTGCAAAGTCAGTCTTTGTTAACCATTGAAATCTGTGAGGAAGGACGCTTTGTTGCCTTTCTCGCACCATTGGAAGGGCGAAATCTTTCCTTAAGGGATGACTAATCAGCGCCTTGGTTATTCCCGATTCTGCTGTCCTTGTTTCTTTATTGCTCTTTGTTCCTTACGTTTCTACTTTAGTTCTTTGTGTTCATACAACTATTCTAACAATCTTAAGGAAAGAGTTTTGTAGTAGAACAAAAGGAGAGTGCTTTAAATCGACAATCAAAAGATAAGTCTTTTACTTTGAGTTATTGTTTGTGTTATTGGGTTATGACTTTAAAAATTTTCTAATAATTTCGTTTTTGGTAGGGAAACCAATTAAAGATTGAATATTTATTGATCTTTTGTGGTTTATCAAACCCTATATGGTTGTAGACCTTTTTCCTACGTTTGTGGTAGTCAAATATGAGATTTCTATCAAGAAAAACGTCAAAGTTCGTCTTTTTGACAGCTGCGTCACTCATTACGGAAACTACTATAACTTTCAGCTCAGAACTCGGTTTTGCAATCCGCTTTTTGGGTTGAAAAGCTGATTCAAAGAGCTTTCCAGTGGTATAAGGCTTGATACCCAATTCTTCATGAGCTGGTTCAGAATTACAGTTCTTTTGAACTGTTTTTTCTAGGAGGAAAATATGGTAATCCGATTTTTCAATCGGTTAGGTATCGTATTCTTTCACTCTTTGCAATTCTTTTGGTTTGATTATATGGTGATATTCTTGCCTTGAGTTGCATGCTAGTTTTTCTTAGGAGGGAAATCTCTAAGCTTAAACTTCTTTAATAACCTAGTCAACAAATTATACGTGTTTATCACTGAGGAATTAATTAGTTTGACTAGAAGTAGTTTGATATTAATTTTCTTTGTACATATGTAGATGTATGTAGATGGTCTAAGAGAGACCTTAAGATAGTTAATATCAACCACACTCAAATCTTGGATAGTAATTATAATGTATTCAATGCATAATTGCTTATCTTTATTGAGTGAACGTGTTGTTAGACGATGGTTATAATTGTACTGTTGTGAAAATACATGTTAGATGAAGTAACTTGTAGCTTATATCCAATATAGCATATGTTAAAGTTGTGTAGCATGCTAGTTTTGGATATTAATCATCGTGGATTTACTTTAAACTTGATAATAGTTTATTGGTAAATTTTTCTAGTTGAAGACATTAATGGATTAAGCCATTAGATGTTGTGGTAGTACTTGAGGTCTTATTGATAGGGTATTCTATCTTACTTGAGCTCATATAAAAAGGGGAGGTGGAGTCCTCAGTTGTTTTGCATATTCAGTGGCTAGATTTGCTTAAATATTGTATACTTTTTTTGTTGTGGAGGGTAGTTAAAGTTTACTTTTCCGAACCTATGATATGATATTTACCATGTTTGGCATGAATGCATTATTTAACATTGACATGAAGTTTAACCATGTCATATATTATTAAGTAATGAGCATCGTTGTTCACGAGAGGAAACAATATGGGAAACAATCAATATCCTCTTAAACCTAAGTTAGTCAAGGAGATGTAAGGTAATGGTTTGTCTTCTTAGACAATATCCTCCAGTGACTATTTTAGACAAGGAGATGTAACGCTTGTAGATTGTCTTATTAGGCATTATCCTCCTATGACTATGGATAAATAGCCAAGGTGATGTACAAGTCGTGGATTGTCTCCCTATGACAGTTGGAATGTTGAATGATAAAAAGAAGGATGATAATGATATTATCTCGGGTAAAACCTTTTTCATCTAATTCTTCTATTCTTTAAAATTCATTTGAATCACTTGTGGATTTCCTTTCATATAGATATATGAACATGAACATAATATGACTATGTTTAATATGATCTAGAATCATAGACTTGAGTAAAAGTATATTCTTGTCATAAGAGTGCATTTTATTGTTGTTGTTTCTTTTAGTGTTTGTAAGCGGTATAATGTGTTTTGCATGTAAGTTTGATTAGGTTGAGTAACCATTGAACTGTGGGGGTAGTGACCCATATGCATGACAACTGTTTTACCATAGTTCATCTCACAAGATAATTGGAAAGACATTTGAACTACAAAGTATGGAAAGGTCCGGGGCCTATCCAAAAATGTTTCAAAATGTGGGGGTGTCTTGCCAAGGCTATTGTGAATGAATCTAAAAAGAAATATATATATATTTTTTTTGAGACCTAGAATTATCAAGTAGATGTTCATTGGTGAAACTCATAATAGTGATGTTTGTTTTAGGTTGTCATGAGTGATAACAATTTTGTAGATACCACACTATTATTGAATGTCTTATATGCTAATTTTATTTGAGGTTGTGCTTTTCGAGAAATTGGCATAGAGTGGTTGAATGTTCATAATGAACTACATAAGATAATCCCATTATTTCTACACAAGAAATTTGGAAGACTATCAATGAGTATTTCCACCATTAACTTGGTGATGATGTTTATATGTTTCTTAAGGAAGATTCATTAACCTATAAGGAAGTTGTCCGTCTATGAGAAGTGTCTTTTTGAAGGATACAACTCCTCTAAACTGGACTCTTGATTTATTGGGGGATCTATAGGTTGAATTGGATCTTCAAGAGAAAACTAAAAGCGTGATAGTTGTATTGCAAAATACAATGTTAATAATAATAGCCAAGGGGTTTCAATCGAGACAAAATTTATACTATTTTGAAACCTTGCTCATATAACTAGAATTTCTTCTACGAATTCTAAAGACTCTAGTTGAGTAGTTGTGCTTGGAACTACAATACCAAGTAGTACCGGTGATGAGTGAAGGTATACAATTTAGTTAAATCTTTGTATGAGTTGATTCAAGCCTATAAATGGCATGAGCAATTCAACAACATATTAGTGTCATATGGATGTCAAAGTACCGTTGTTGATAAAAAAAAAAAAAAAAAAAACTTTCTTTAGAGCAAAGCAAGACATATGTGTTAATCTCTCTTTGTTTAGATGATTTAATATCATGAGTGCTAGCATTGAGAATGTGTATGAGACAGAGAAATTCCTATTTGAAACACGTCATAAATCGTCATTGAAAATGATAGTTTATTATGTTGTTAAACTCATTTTCAGAATCGCTATATTAGGTTGTCAAGATGTTGACGTTTGAATATGGTTGAAGGCCTGGCAGCACTTTTAAACCGAGACCGGCCGGATGGTATAGGGGAATTTCGGGCACTACAGAATTGAATGACTGGTGAATATAGGAATTAAAACTCATGTTGGTCTCATTATATTGTTATAGCACTTAGTAGAAATATTTTTCATTGAAAAGTATGGGTATTATGATAGTAAGCATGTGTTAACACATTTTGTGGCAAATATCCATCTTATGAAAAATAATCTCCTTGTGTTTTCTCATACTAAATATGTCAATATCATTGGTAGCCAATTGTACTTGATGGATAATGTATGTGAGACATGACATTGCCTACATTAATGGCATACCGGTGATAACCCATTGTGTCCTTATAAGGAACTTTGATGTATATTGTCGATTATCCAAGTACTATAGCAGAGCCATTGATTATGGATGATATTTAGTAGATTTCCATCATTGTTAGAAGGGTAATATGTTATAAACTGGATCCAGTAATGTTTATGTGTTTACCTTTGGTGGAAATTGAGTGTCTTGGATATCATCCAAGCTAATCGCCTTAGAAAAGGCATGTGATGATGCTGAGTGGGTTAGCAACCTCTTGGCAAATCTTCCCATTGGCTCTACTTGACCTCCCGATATGTATATGCTTTGCAACTGTCTCATTTCAATAGCTAAGACATATTATCTTATGTGCAATGGGAAAAGAATACATGTAAGTTGAGATATAACTTAATCAAGCAGCTGCTAGAGATTATGTTAGGTTGGACTTAGTTTGGCCACATGTCTAACTGCACCACTTCTTTGGAGGCAAGTGGTTATCGTCGAGGGGATGGGACTTTTTTGCCTTAGATAGAGGCGACACCGACGGCGGCAACCCCACCTATGTGATTGGAGATCCCATGAATTAGGTTCAAAGGAAAAACAAGTCACCTCGTCGCTCTGGTATGCTATTGTCTTTCTTTGAGACGTCCCACCCTATGACTAGATAGCATTATTGTATACTTTGTATAACTTGAATAGCAATGAGAAAAGGCTGAGTTATTTTACTCTTAATGGAATCCATAGTCCATTATTTTTTATGAGATAGTGTATTCTAACTGCTATGTACACTTGATGGATATCCACCTACGTGAATGTAGAACTGGGTCGGTTCTTATGAGTATTCAGGCAAGTACGCTAGAGCATTCACATAACACAGTGTCAAAGGTAAGGGCCAAAAGCGCTAAACACCTTGCTAACGGCATATAATGAAAGAGCAATGTGGGTGCATGTCCTCTATTTTACTACAAGGGAATGTTGGTTCAAAGATTTTTTAATCCACCACTTTCACGTATTATAAGACATGTTACCCTATGACTGGTTCAAGCCCGAAAAGCACCAGTATCTTATGCATTGTTTTTTCGATTCTCTCTGGCATTTCGTTAACCCATTTTCTTTTGTAATATCCTATTCCAAAATAGTGGGGGACTATTAGTATTTTGAAATAGTGGGGGATTGTTGGAATCTCTTGTGTATTTCTAAATACTAGTGTGTGTGTGCAAAGTGGAGGAGATGAACAAATGGTGTTCTCTCCACTTTAGTGCATAGTAGATAGTCCCACATTGGTTATCCACCACATCGGGTAGGGTTCGGCTTTGGGCTTGGGCTTCTTGTTGTGGGTAGTGGTTTGACCAATAACCTAAACTTGTTTTGCCTTTTTCTTGAGCAGCAAGTTTCAGTGTTCTATTAGGAGTTGGTCTCTCTTTCTCTTAACCTCTATAAATAGGAATTTGTGAGTCCATAGAGAAAAGAGACTTGATCGAAACTCAACTCGAGAAACGAAAACTAAAAACCCTTTCCTTCTTCTTCTTTCTTCTTCCGTCCCGAGAGAGAGTTATATTGTTGTTCTAGAGGGTAGTCCGTTTCTAGTGCAAAGTCGACTGCTGTTAACCATTGAATCTGTGGGAGGAAGACGGCATGCTTTGTTGCCTTTACGCACCATTGGAAGGGCTTAAATCTTTCCTTAAGGACTACCCTAATCAGCGCCTTGGTTATTCCCGATTCGCCGTCCTTGTTTCTTTATTGCTCTTTTGTTCCTTACGTTTCTACTTTAGTTGCTGTGTTCATACAACTATTCTAACATTAATCACCCATTACAGCAGGGCTATCTCTTAATTTAATAAAGTCTGCATCACCTTGGCCGGGAGAATTCGATATGGTTTTTATTTTTATTTTTTATTTTTCTGGTTTTTGTATAAACGCCTATATACAAGTGGAAATTTAGTCGTGGAGGTTTTTTGAACGTGCGACTTTCTCTATTGTTAAGTGTTAGTTGTGCGTGTTAGAAACGTTATAAAACTTTTATACTACGAAATTCCCAACGGAAACAATACACGGATGAAGAAGAAAGGTAAGAACTAGAAATGATGAATTTGATTGAAAATGGTTGAGACTTGTGTTTAACAGTGTCCTTGGATTTCGCACCTGTTTGAGTACCACATTTTCTCCAGGATATAACAACCCAAAAAGTATCGATTGGGTACTACAACTGATAACTTCCTTCCACTGAATGCTTTCTCAAAACGTTTCTCAGAACGCTAAGATTCTTTGTTGAATACTATTGAAATATATAGTCTAGGATATATAGGTATAATTATCTGATTATCTTTCTATATTTATGTACTCGGTCATTCCTATTTAAACATTAGTTTTTCTCAATATAACAACTAAATATCACTAAATATATATTCAATATTTTCATCTATTCTTAATTTTAGTTGGTATTAGAAGCAAGGTTTTCTACAAAACCCTAAGAGCCTATTGCTCTACTCTCTAAACTAATATTACGAATTCTATTGTTTCATATCTCATACGATAGTGAACTCAGCAACATCTGATGTTCGTGTTGTCCCGCCAACGATGAACGTGTTGGTGGCATCAGAACTGATGTCAATTCCTGGTGGGATCAAGTTGAAAGGCCCTAATTTTGATGTCTGGTCGCAATTTGTGACTATGTTTGTTGTTGGCAGATGTAAGAAGGGATATCTTAATGGTACCACTCCGAAACCTGATATAGGTGCTGCCACTTACAATAAATGGGTTATGGATGATGCACTTGTGAAAGGATGGCTTATTAATTCTATGGAAGCGGAGGTAATATTATTATTCATTTGTCTATCTACTGCAAAATATATTTGGGATGTTGTTTCTCACACTTTCTATGAAGGTGCTGATAAATCAATACTTTATGATTTATCTTGTAAAGCTATGACAACAAAATAGGTGGGAAGGTCGGTATCAACATCTTTTTCAGATCTGAAGTTTATTTGGCAGGAACTTGATCATCGTAAACCTATCCCTTTTACGCAGGCAGATGTTATCAAGGTCGGACAGAAGAGATCGAAGAAGAACGAGTTTATTTGTTTCTTGCTCATCTAGATGATATATGCGATTCCATTCGAGAGGGGCTCATCTAGATGATATATGCGATTCCATTCGAGAGGAAGTTCTCCGCATTGATCCACTTCCTGGTACTGAAATCATTTTCTCAATCGTGCGACGTGAAGAGCAATGTCGAAATACTATATTGAATTAAGAAGATATATCCCAAATTGCTATGGCGGCTAAGAAATTTTTCCATCTTTTTTTCAACATAGTCCTGCAAAGACAGTTGGTGGACGGTGTTCTCATTACGGAAGTGACAAACACCTTGAGGAATTATGTTTCAAGAAAAATGGGTATCCGGAATGGTGGAATGATCATAAAGAACAATTAAAGGCAAGAAGCAAAGGCAAAGTTGTTGTGTGTACTTTGGTACCATCTTCTGTTTCGGTGCGAGACCCAATAGCACCCTCTCACTCTGTGGTAGACTCTATTCTTCTGCAATAGTCAGGTAATATCGGTAAAGCATTAATTGCTACTAATTCAACAAGGGATCATGGCTGGATTTTTTATTCCGGTGCCACAAATCATATATATGACTTTTGATGCATCAATTTTATGTGATCACTGCTTGCCTAAATGTTCTTCTATTGCCAATGCTAATGGTGTTTCATATCCCGTAACTAGAGCCAATCGAGTTGATATGACTCCATCTTTATCATTGGAACACACTTTGTTGATTCCTACCCTCTCGAATAATTTATTATTTGCACCGCAAATAACTTCACAATTAAATTGTTTAGTATTAATCTACTCCAATTTCTGTCTTCTTCAGAATATCAGCAATGGAGAGATAATTGGGCGTGGTACTAAGAGAGAGGGTTTGTACTATGTTGATGATGTTGGTGCAAGTCGTTCTCTATCTGCAAGAGGTGCGTCTAGTGTTGGACAAGATTAAGTTTGGTTGTGGCATCGACGATTGGGTCATGTCTCTTTTGGCTACTTAGCACATTTGTTTTTTGCTTTATTTTCCAAATGTAAACCCTCAGATTTTCAATGTGAAATTTGCATTTTAGCAAAAAGTCATCGTGTCCGCCTAGTTCTAGTAAAAAATTTGTCCCTTTCTCATTAATTCATTCATATGTTTGGGACCAGCCCTAATTGCAACTACTTCGGGTTTTTGATAGTTTGTTATATTTGTTGATAATTGCACCCGCATGACTTGACTTTATTTAATGAAACATAAGAGTGACGTAGCTGACTGTTTTCTCAATTTTCACAATATGATTAAGACACAATTTTCGGCTTCCTTATAAGTCTTTCGGTCTGATAATGGCGAAGAATTTGTTAACAAATATTTGTAGGGGTATTTTAAGGAGCATGACATTCTCCATGAGACTACTTGTGTTGATACTCTACAACAAAACGGTGTTGTCGAAAGGAAAAATAGACAGCTGCTTGAGATTATGCGTGCCAGTCTGATATATAGGTGCAAGTATGACGCCACATTGGTGGGAAGAAGTCATTACTACTGCTATTTATCTACTCAACCATGTGCCTACAAGTGTTCTGAAATTCCAAACACCTTTAGATAAACTTGTAGCGTATGTGGCTATTCCCTCTCATCTTACTATTCTTCCTCATGTTTTTGGATGTGTAGTATTTGTGAGCTTACAAAAACATTTGCATACTAAGCTTGATCCCTGTGCCTTGAAGTGTGTCTTTGTGGGCTATCATGCATTCTTTTCAGAAAGGATACCGTTGTTATCATCCTACTACCCGTAAATTTTATGTTTCCATGGATGTTACGTTTTCTGAACATGAGCTGTTTTATGCTCCCTCCATATCAAATTCACATCTTCCAGGGGAGAGTAATAGTGTTAAAGAAGTGAATTAGATTAAATTGTTTCCAGATAACGTAGTGGAGGAAATACTTCCAGTAGCATCTGAATCAATTACAAATTGTGGAGCCGAACCGGAATAGTGATGTTGATGTTACTGATGTTGTTGACAAACCCTTCCTCTCATCACCAATAGTTCCCATATCTAATTCTCCTCAAACTAATATTTCTGAAGTAGAGAATCTATGATTAATATGTACTAACAATATTTTTGAGTCTATTGATGATGACAGATATCAGCTACCACCACGGAGTAATCGTGGAGTACCAACGGAGAAATTTTCACTGGAACCTATAAAGAAACCTGTAAAGAAATCCACCTATCCAATTGCTCATTATGTGTCTACTCACAGACTATCAAAGTCTTCTAAAGTCTTTGTCAACAATATGTCTACAATGCATATTCCCAGTAAAGTAAGTGAGACATTGTTGGATGCGAAATGGGCTGCAGCTATGGAAGAAGAAATGGCAGCGCTTCAGAAGAATAAGACATGGGAACTAGTATCACTACTAGAAGGGAAGAAAATTGTAGGTTGTAGGTGGGTGTACACCATTAAACAAAAGCCAGATGGTTCGATCGATAGGTACAAAGCAAGACTTGTAGCTCGAGGGTTTACTCAGACGTATGGTGTTGATTATGCAGAGAACTTTGCTCCTGTGGCGAAAATCAATACTATACAAGTTCTATTATCATTGGCTGCCAATCTTGAGTGGCATTTACAGCAGTATGATGTGAAGAATGCTTTTCTTCATGGAGATCTAAAAGAAGAGGTATATATGTCATTACCACCAGGATATGATGCTTCTCATAATTCTGGTAGTATGGTGTGTAGATTGAAGAAGACCTTATATGGTTTGAAACAGTCTCCGCGAGCTTGGTTTGGTAGATTTCGATTTGCTATGAAAAAGTACGGGTACTCACAAAGCGATGCATATCACACTTTGTTTTTGAAGAAAGTGGGTGATAAAATTACAACTCTTATTATATATGTGGATGGTATGATAGTAACAGGGAATGATCTCACAGAGATGAGTAAATTGAAGGCTTATCTGTCTTCTGAGTTCGACATGAAGGATTTGGGTGGATTAAAGTACTTCTTAGGTATTGAGGTTAACCGTTCCAACCAAGGTATCTTTCTATCACAACGTAAATATGTGCTCGACTTACTAGAAGAGACGGGAATGCTTGGATGTGATCCAATCAAGTCCCCTATGGAGCAGAATCACGGCTTGGAGGAATGTCCTGACCAAACTCTAGCTAACAAAGGGCGATACTAGAGGTTAGTTGGACGCTTGATTTATTTGTCCCATACCAGACCTGATATTGCATATGCCGTAAGTATGGTAAACAGATTCATGCACAATTTGGGTAAGCAACATATGGATGCAGTTGTTCTAATCTTGAGGTATTTGAAGTTAGTACCAGGACAAGGTCTTTTGTTTTCAAAACATGGCAATACAGATATTCTTGGGTACTCAGACTCAGATTGGGCTGGCAAAGGAGATAGAAGATCAGCATCGGGTTATTTTACCTTTGTTGGAGGTAATCTTGTTACTTGGAAGAGCAAAAAGGTTGTTTCTTTGTCCAGTGCAGAGGCTGAGTATCGAGCAATAGTGAAAGACATTTGTGAATTACTCTGGTTAAAAAGGCTTATAGGGGAGTTGGGTTTCTCTTCTAGAGAGCCTATGAAGTTATTTTGTGATAACCAGTCTACAATTAAGATTGCAGAAAACCCAGTACAACATGATCGAACAAAGCATGTGAAAATAGACCGGAACTTTATCTATGAGAAGTTGGAGAACAAGGAAATTACAATGTCATTTGTTAATACTAAAGGTCAGCTTGCTGATATGTTAACAAAAGCTCTCTCGAACAGAATATTTGCCGATTCCCTTGTCAAGTTGGGCATATATGATATGTACGCTCCACCTTGAGGGGGAGTGTCCAATACTATTGGAATATATCGGCATAGTCTAGATATAGGTTAATATGATAAGATCTTATCTCTACTCTAGGATTTAGGTATAATTATCTGACTTATCTTTCTATATTTATGTACTCAGCCATTCCTATTTAAGCATTAGTTTTTCTCTCAATGTAACAACTAACTATCACCGAATATATATTCAATCTTTTCATCTACTCTTAATTCTATTCAATTTTTTCATCTACTCTTAATTCTAGTGAGATGTTTTGAGAGGGAAAGTACAAGAGTTAGTTTATAGAGATAAATGTGGGGAGGATAAATGGTGGCAGGATCCTGATACACATGAATATGCATAAAGATGGTCTCAATGGAGTTTCAAGTTTCAACGTCATCTGGTGCTTTAGAGTTTATGTAAGTTGTTGCAAACATGCAATGCATCCTTTAGTTACAGAAAAAAAAAAAAAAAAAAAAAAAAAGGCGTTCTGTCCTGTAACCTTGCTACAGGACAGTTGTTGCGTTGGTTATGATCTCGCACATCTGCTAAGGATGATGTTGATTGGAAAGTCCATTCATTCTACCAACTGGGCAAGACCGAGATCTACTCAAACAAATAGCACTTACCGTGAACACGGAACTTATACGAAATGGTAAAAGCCTACAGTGTCCCAATGAAAGAACTACTGTTTGATTAATTTACCATCTTCTTAATAATTTGCGGGAGTGTTATTAACTGTTAACAAATTGGAATATAGATGATTCCATTTAATTTCATAACGACTATAATTATTAGCCTGATCAAACCATCACATAAGATAATTAGTATCTTAGTTCCCTGAAAACATTATGACAGAATTGGTTTATGAGCATGCTGTACAAGTACAATGCTGGTGTTTGCCCAACAGGGTCTAACTTTTATGATCCACATACTTGCAACATGTACTACTGGATTCAATATTTGCACAATGTTAAAAACTAATGTTATCGGGTGAGTTTTGAATGCTCGAATGCAATTAAGGTACAAATAGAACTACAGTACTACACGCAGTATCCATAGCTAAGAATATACAAATCCCCTCTAACTGTACATAGTTATCATATCCGAGAATGTACATCTATTAGAGCTCAAGTGTATTCCAACCTTCTTCAGTTCTTCATACTTTCATATCTTCAAGCTGGTGCACCCTTCAATGCAAGTAATGCAGCTCCATATGCAGCCTCAGTCTGAAGTGCCTGACGTACAGGTAAATTGAGCACCCTCTCCCTTATCTTTGTCCATTTCTCATTTTTAGCTCCCCCTCCAGCAGTGAATACTTCTTCCACTGGAGTTGCACCTAGATCCTTTAACAATCCATAAGCCTTTGCCTGAATCACATGTAAATAGGCAATTTGAAATGATCTTGCAGATATGAGCATTGGCTGGTAAGACCTTGAAACCCAACATATATAAAAAAGTTGTTAGTAGCTATCAGAAACAAACTATTTAGAACAGTGTGTTTTCACCTCAATGCGAGCAATGGATTCTAGAATGCCGTGTAGGTACTCTGCATCATTTACTGGTCTTGGATGTAACCTAATAAAAAAAGCAACTGTTTACTTCCTGATGATAAAAGATCATAGAAACTAAGAGAATTTAGATCTTCATTCGTTTCGAGGACTGCCCTTGGCATGGACCACTTTGGGGTCTCGGTCCTTGTTTGCAACTGTGCTAGCACTTGGGGCTAAAACAATACTCAGAGCTTTATTACTGACCGCCAAAAGATTGCTAACTAGAACCTTAGCTGAAAAACTTCTCAACAAATCAGGAGGAGGGTAATACTTGGGTGCCATTTCAGGATCTGCCACAGGAAACCGTTCGCCAACTGCTGGGAGAGGGTAGTAGTCATGAGGAGAAGATCTCTTGGGATCTATTTGCTGACTCAATTTTCCCAACTGGTCATCTGTGAAAATCTGCCTAAGAACAGCTCCTCCAGTATTTGAGGCACCTCCAACAAGCCACCTATCATCGAGACGATGACTATACACCCCGTATCGTGAATCATCAACTCGTCTGGTGCTAAGGAGTTTAACCACAAGCGTTGAGCCTAACGATGTTACCTAGCAAAGTATACAGTAGTTCATTAGTAGCTACATACGTAAGGAAAAACCAAGCAGATGCAAGAGACTTAAGGGAAAGATACCCCACACTATTAAACGTTTATAGTATACAGAATGAATGTTCCTGAAAACTGCTCTATAAACAAAATTTGAATAGTTGGTCAAATATTTCAAAACATCCAAAATAATGAGATGGAATGGGCATTTGGTGTAATCTGTTGGTGCTATATCCGTGATGTTCTGCTGAAGAATACATTATAGTTTCTAGGAGGAATACAAAGAAAGATGAGTTTTGAAAATGTCTTACGGCTTTCCCAGGTTGTGTAGCACATGCTGCAAGAAAAGCAGCTATGCTATCTGTTGTCCCTGTACAGATAACACATTCTTTTGGAAAACCTGCCATGTTGGGTATGGAAAATCAGCTTAGGCAATAGTGAAAAGAACAGGACTCAGCGTGCAATGTTGATCACAGTTGCTAAACTTCTAAAGATGACTGGCTTCACAAAATTCACTTAAGAGAACCTAATAGCATCAAGAAAATTGGTTCAAATATGTTCACTATCTAATTTCGTGACTTTCAAAATGACAAGTAGCTTTCTCTATTAGAATATTGCAATATCATCGGCCTTCAAAACATATAACATACCAAACTGCACTCTAACATCCTCTTTCATCGAGCCAACTGAAGTTCCAGGAGCTATGACAGAAGGCAGCATGTGTGAATAAGGCTGAGAAACCAGCCACTTTGGGTAGGAGTTGATTTCAGGGTCATATCCAACCTGTGATACGTATATGACGTTACACAATCTCCCCTTGAATATAATCATAAAGTGATGGAGATGAACACGCCAGAGGTAAATAACACCAAATAATTTAAATAATACCTTCAAGGCATTGTTGTAATCTGATATTCCAAGCTTTCCATGAAGAAGCCACAACAACCAATCTGCTTGATGCAGCAATATAGCAGAATCTTTATCTGAGTGATGTAAATTCCACCATGAAACAAGTTTGCACAGGGTAGAGGAACCAGAGCAGACTGTATGGTTAGCCGGAGCAATGGAGTTAACCCTGGTTAAAGCATCAGGGAAGGTCTCATTGTAAATAAAAGGTCTGCACAAGGGATCTCCAGTGTTGCTGCAGTTTCATATTCGATTGCCAACTTCAGATAAAATCAGAATGTTGACATAAAAGCAACCGAACTACAAAGTATCCACCTGTCAATTATGATGGTAGTTGCAGAAGTCCCATCTATGGATATGGAAGAAACAAATCCACGAAGATTAACAGGGACATCTTCAAGTAGTGTGAAAAGTGTAATTTTCCAAGAACCCGCCCAATCCATGGTGTTTCCACTCTGTCTAGACAACCAAGAACAAGTTTTTGAATTTCAGAAAGTAACGTAGGAGAAAAACAAAAAATGTGAAGATCAAAAATAGAAAAAATTAAAAACTCCTTAAGAGCTGAGATACATGCTACTAAAAAATCACTGAGCAGCAGTTTTATTGTTGAAGTAACATAATAAATAGGTCATGATAAGTTTGGAGCATCCAACTCAAAACTAATTGGCTATGAGTGGAACGGCCTCAGGAAGTTGTATCTTACGAGTATACCACTATATGGTTAAAAGGAGCGAAGATGAATCTGAACCAGAGGGGGGAATAGTGAGAGAGAACAAGAAGATAGGCAAATATGGAAGGTGTTGGACGTTGTGGAGAAGGCAAGGCTTCAATTCTTCCATTCAGGACTATATATCTCAACAGTTCATAAAGGAGGAAACCGTACGAGAAAGAAAATTGGACTACTCAGCTGTTTGTGACACTCCTTGAGCTTCAAGTATGATAATTTACCAAAACCACGGAGACTGTTTAATCATTTTACAGAAGAAAATTGATAGATACTTTTCCTGCATTCACATCCTGTCAGTAATCCCAAATTTTGTTTCCCTACTGGGTCATTCAAATTCAAAGAAACAGAATGGTTCTCACTAGGAGAAAGCACATTGCAAACATAGGTTGGGCCTCACTTTGGGGTCTGAGACTGATAAAAATGTGGTTTTGACGAAGAAATTCACCAGAAGGCTTTCATATTTTTTACTCTATAGATTTATCTAATTTAACTAATCTCGCATGATCATGTATAGAAATCTTGATGAAGATGTTATCAAATGATCGACAAAATATTAAGTGCTAAACACTAATACAAAGAGTATCCACATAGTTCACTAAAACATAAATCCGTCATATTGATTAATTGGAGTAATCAATACACCTTAAAATATCTCACTGAATCTCTAACACCTTAATTGATCTTGGGTTAGACAACAATCTGGTTCAACCTGCCCAGTTTGTGTCTGTATCTGTGATGCAATGTCTTAAGGTGTAATCTTATAACCTAAAAGGTGCATTCCCTTTAGACATCAGCAGGCATATATTTCAGAAACAAATGCACACTTGTTTATGGTAAACTGAAGACCTTTTTCAGAACCAAACTTATAAGTGTTAAGACTGTAATACACAAAATGCAAATTTTCATTTCTTCCAAGAACTTAAAGAGCTTACACGTCCAGCTCATGTCCCTGCCCAATGTTTATCGCTTCTACGACATTGCTCCATCTACAATACTTGAACTATTATAAATTACAACTGTAAACTGTGTTTCCATAATTTCTTCCAAGAACTAATTAACTGCAAATTTCACGTGTTTTAAATTTTAATGTTGTGGAAGTCATTGCAATTAAGGAACATCCCGGCCATTTGTGTTCAACCAGTCCAAGCATTAAGCATATAGTCTCAAGTCAGTGCACAAATTACTCCCTTTAATTCTATACAGCTAAATTCTCTCTCAGATTAAAATCTTGCTATCCTATTACTTTTGTCCAACAAAAAATGATCAAATTGAGCAGCTGTTAGCTTAAATCTTCTCTTATAACAGTTCCAACATCTCTCTTCTTGGTCTAGTTAGAGAACGGTCGATCATTCTGCACAATCCTATATAACTAAAAACAGGATATACATACATTTGAATACAGAAGAAAAAGGGGCAAGTACCATTACCATATGTGGAGAGGGATATTCCCTTTTGCCTTGGGAGTGAATGTTTCCATGCTTGTCAATAAGAGCATAACGAGCTCCAGATGTCCCAAAGTCCATTCCCAAGTACAACTTCTCCTTCAATTGAGAGACACCATCTTCAGTTTTACCCAAGCTCATTATCACCTTCTTGTTCTTCCTTTTGTTTGTAAGTTTACAGACTTCAGTTCTTGCATTCAACTGAGGGAAGTGAAGTAAGGCGAGCATTTCTAACTGACTAACTGGCACTGTACTCTTTCTGACACTACGGATATAAAGTTCTCTAAAAACTTTGTTCTGGACCTTTGGAATTTGGATAGTCTAGGATGCGTTTCATTCGGTACTTTAACTCCGCATGAAAAGATTAAAAATTGCTCAACTGGAATGGCTATTGTTTTAAATTGGCCATGGGCCTTTTTCGACTCAATTGGTCTCTGAAACCAAGGCCCAAAATATCGATATCGGTTAATATATCGGTGTACCCAAAAACCGAGATATATCGGATATATCGGTTTTTTTGGTGACCAGTCCAAACTATTTAAAATATCAGAAATATCGGATATATCGAAAATATAATATCGGAAATATCGGAAATATATTGGAAATATTGGATTTATATTTAAAAATGGTCAAAAAGTCAACCGATATATATCGATTATATCAGCGATATAAAGTTTCATATCGGAAATTCCGATATATCTCGAAGAAAAAGGGGTTCAATATTCGGTGGATATATGTCGGAAATATCGATATCGGTGTACCAATTTACCGAGATATATCGGCGAGATATCGGATATCTCGGCGATATTTTGGGCCATGTCTGAAACAACTGCCCGTTATGACAAAAAACAATGAGGCTATGTCACGGTGGACGCTGTTGACTTTGGCCATTGGGACTAATTTAGTGAAAGACATAATGAACTAAAAATACAACATACTTTGCAGTTTTTTACATTAAATATAATATACTAGTACACTGTATAGCAGTGGGGGCGTAAGCGGAGAGGGAGAGGAAGAGGGAGGAGTGGAGAGAGGAAAGGGAGAGATTGAGAGGACGTGGAGAGGGAGAGAGACGAAGAGAAGAGATGAAGAATGAGGACAGATATAAGCCACCCAATTGACATTTTGTCCACATACCCCCCTTGGCCTAAAACATTCGCTCCGCTCACTTCATTATTTTTCTTGCCTACAAATATATAATACAAGATATTTTCATTTTTTTACAATTGGTACCATCCGTTAAGTTTGAATCGACGGAATACGATTTGGCCGTTTAAAATAGTCATGTGAGTTGCACGCACCACTTTTTTCAATTGTTTACAATGAGCACCTGTTGAGAAATAGGTTAAAATGGCATAATGGAAGTATGTCAAGATGATACACACAAAGTATCATCCTGTTGGGCACCGTTATGTCTTGGTTCGCACCATTGTTAATGGAATTTTTTATTATGATGATACATACATAATAATATCGTGTATGTCAAGATGATACATATAATATATCATTGACCTGTAAGTCAGTTTTGTAACCCACTATATAAGGGATCAAGAGACAGAATGAAATAACTTTTTATTTGTGAGAGAGTGAGATAACTTTTTTCTAGGGTTTCTAAAGAGTGACAAAAAACTAAAGACACCAAGACTAAATAAAGAGTAGTTCAACTACTTAAATTTCCCATTCAAAACAATGTACTTCAACACATGCATTCATAACAATCTTCATATCAAAAAGAAAATTAAAGCCAAAATAGTACTGACATGGTTAAAAGCAAAACCAAAAAAACATAATACTGACATATCCAAAAGCAAAAGCAAAAGAAAAAAAAAAAATACAAGACATAATGACCCTAGCAACAGTGAATGTCTCGGTGTATTGCAATTGACATATCCAAACCAAAAGACAAAACCAACAAGAAATCCCATTAAACAACCAAAATTGACCACATTGTTTAGAGTGCTCTTTTCAACCCTGTTTTGGTCCTTTTTGTTTTTGGTCTTGCTGCTTGCTCACTTGTCCATGTAGGTTGCTTACTTGTCTTTGTCACTTCTTCGATTCTCACTAGTGGTGCCTTTTCTGGTGAGAAGTCATCCATTAAAAGAGTTGGCAACCATCTAGCATTAGCTATACTCATTCTACAGGGTGTAGATGGACGTCATACTTGACTTGCAGCTGTAACTTGACTACCAACCTGATTTGATGCTTGAGATGGATTTTCCACTTCAGGTTCACCTGAAGGTTGAGCTTCACTTACAACTGTAGCTCGAGCTTTAGTTCTTCTAGCTGTAGGTTGAGTTTTTGTCCTTCTAGCTATAGGTTGAGCTTCACTTACAACTGGTATATGAGCTTCACTTACAACTGTAGGATGAGCTTGAGATGTCAGATTTGATTTTATGAAGGATTCTTCAGCAGCTTCATTAAAGTTGATTGGTCTATCTTGTCCTGGAGGCTAATGATATAAAAAAAGTCTTAATAAAAAAATTATAAGACATGTCAAAACATAAATAATTGTCTATTTGTCTAAATAATTCAAGAATTCTCACATTGATATAGTGCTCCATCCCCACTGTTAAGGTCTTGGTACACTCCAATTCCAACTGGTATATGAGGTGCTTTACCCCTACCCCTTTCCCTGCCTCTTGGTACTGCATTGGAATTCCTTGGAGGTAGTAGTGGGTTTTTCCTAGGCCTGGCCTTAGGTTTTCCAGACCTTGTCACCTACATGACAATAAACAAAAACATAGACAAAAAAAAAAAAAAAAAAAAAAAAAAAAAAACAATCAAAATTCTTAAAATTGGAAATGACTGTAATAAATAGATAAAAAAATGTGTATATGTTAAATTACAGGTTTATCAACTGCTGGTTGATTTATATTTGGACATGCTCTTATGTTGTGTCTAGAAATGTGACAATGTGTGCAGGTGATGACTATATTGTCTATGGTGACTTGAATTAATTTCTCACTAAATGTTCTCTTGGTCCTTCGTGCATTTCCTTTCTTCTACATTTCTTAGGCCTTCCTGGCATTTTTCTCTCCCTAGGTGGTAGACACTTTTTAGCTGTAGAGTGTGGGCAAAAGATCTCTCCGTTCAAAGGTTGCATGTAATGGTCATAAATCCTGATGTTGGTATGCTTCTTGTACCAGTGTGCCACATAGTGATCTAGGTTTTTGATAACCATGAATTTTCTAGACACAATATCAATGCGTGAACATTAATACCTAATCTAACAAACATGTGTTTATTGCTGGAGTAGAAAGTGGGGTTTTGGGGTTTTGAAGTTGTTCATCTTAGATCTAATGTGAGAAGAATCATATCGAGTCCATTCGCCAATAACAATGCCTATCAATCGCCATACCAACCAGAACCACTGACACACAATACACCTACTCAGTGGCACACACCATACAACCAACCCTCCACTCCACCACTTTCATTTGACCAACTTTCCCAACAAATGGCCGACTCAGCATAAACATTTAGGGAATAAATGGCTGACTCAGCAAAAACATTTTGGGAACAAAATGCCAACAACCAAACTATGCTTCAGAACATAGCACAGATAATTTCGTTGATCCCTTCACCTAACACAGAGCTTTCTATCTTGCCACAGAATGACCAACACCCCCCCCCCCTGAATTAACCATTGTGTTGACCCCACACCCCACCTGGATGAACAAATTCTTGGAGATGACTTTTTGAAGCTTTAGTATGAGTGGTAAGTTCAAAGTATTTGATTGAGGTTCACCATAAATTGTTTAGAATTTGAATAGAATGGGCTGTGGCTAGTTGTTGGGATATGGCTTGTGAGTGGCTTTAGATGATCTCGTATTGAAATGGACTAGGTTGAAGCTGAATGGCTGGGTGATTGTTTGTGGTGGAAATCCATGAATAGTTTGGATGACTAGAAAACTCTCGATTATATGTGTTACTATGGAAGTTTGAAAATTTAGGCTCATAATTATAATCATTTCATATAGCAGGCTCAAACTCTTGATATGATCAGCAGTGAGAAGCCCAATGGTAAGGACTATTACAACATGAATATGGTAAAGGGTTTGCATAATAATCACGAGATTATTGGTGTACATATTGATAGGCCATATTGGTTTTAAGGATAGAATCTATCTTAATTAAGTAATATAGAAAAACTTTAACTATAAAATGTAGGAGAAAACAACAACCAAATACTCCTTTGGTAGGGGTTTCTCGGAGTGTTTAGATATATGGAACCTGTATTACCTCCACGCTACGCTTACTAGCGCCTTGAAGCAAGAATTATAGCATCCTGTAGAAGCCTGGAGCACCATACCAGCACGTTTCTAGGACCAAGAAGTGACTTGGAAGGGACCTACAAAAAGTAAGAAATGTAGAACTGAGCATAGGGCGTGTGCCCTTTGATGTAGTGTAAATAGGGGGCATGCGCCCTGTGTACTATTGAAAGAAGAGGGGGCGTGCACCCTTTGTGGAGGAGTAAATAGGGGGCGTGCGCCCATTAAGTATGGACTGGAGAAACAAGTTCTCTCCAGTGGGCTTCGGTTGAGTCGAATGGGCTGGACCTTTAGTCGTGTGTTAGATATGAGCTTTTGTGCGAGATTGGGCTTACTCAAATTTTAATGGGCTTGGTATACTGGGTTTCCTAGACATGATTGGGTTCATACGAGTACTGGGTTGTACTCTCGAGTTTAAACTATGGCTGACTTAAGAAATTGACAGGCTGAAAACTGGTCTAGGGGGCATGCGCCTTCCAAAAATTTTGAAATTTTTATAGTAGTTAGATAAGATGTCTAGCAAGTAGCCTGTGCATTTTCAAAACAATCGGAGTTAGGAAATTCCTTCTACTACACTGCAAAGTTTGTGAAATAGTTTTCGGTACACAATACAAACAAACGAATAGTTAACCAATCAAACCATAACCAAAAATCTCCAAATTTTTACTGTAGCCTCCTCTTAGATCATAGGTGTTCCTGTAAAAAATTTAGAGCAATTGAAAATCTACAAACCCTCCTTACCGACTGTTATTCCAGAAATTAAGTGTTGAAACATTGGAAACAATCAATTAGTTAGGTGGTCAAAATAGGTCAAACAACCTTAAAATTTTCACAGTAACCTACTGACTCAGCAAAGATACGTTTGTAAAAGTTTTAGAATTTTTGGAATTGTCTAAGTTGATAGGGTTCTATACTAAAATCATTACTTTTGTATTAACTCTAATTCTTTACATTTTGAATGAGAGTCATATGAGCAAATGTTATGCATATTATATATGTTATTAGTTATATGCATGTGTCTAATACTTTATGTTGTAGATGATATGGTGTGTGGTGACACACAGAAGATCATATCATCAGTACCTTATAAAGTATAAGTAAACGTTCACAACCTAAATGGATTTGGACAAACCGCCATTGGTACGGTTGTATTATAATCTGGTATTAGTCTATCTTGACTACATGATTACACTAGTACACTTTGTGTGTATTGAACAGGACCAAGTGAGGTTGTTCCTCTTTATACTGACTATATAAGAGAACAAACACCTCTGTTATTATGGATGTTTGTCCTCTTCATTTGGATATAATAACGGGCACTTACGTGCATTGTACATTTCTTTAAATCATCAATGAGTGAGATTCATTTGTGAATCAACAAACTCGATGGATTAGGTAATGACATTGTATGTAAGGTGTGCTGTTAATTATAGAAGGAATTCGTGACCCGCAGAAAGTCGGGCTGATAATGTCCCCTTGAGGAGCTCATAAGGATTGTCATGTAAACTCTGCAGGTGGATTTAATCCGACATGACAATGAGGTTGAGTGGTACTACTCAAGGACATAAGAAGTTGATTAATGTAGTTGTCAGTAACTTGACTTAATCAACGGGTATTCGATATCTTAAACACAGGGAGATCAACAAGCATATAATATGGAGCCCATAAACGTAACACGTAATTTGGGATTAGGGCGGTAGTGCAATAATAGCCTTTAGTGGAATAAGCCATTTGTTGAGGGACTTGGGCCGTGTGTTTTGGGCAAACATGGGAAGCGCATGCCCGTCAAGAGGCCCAACCCTAATTTCTCCTCATGGTCCCTATTGTAGCCTATAAATAGAAACCCTTCTCTCCTGGCCGAATTCACTATTTCATTGATTGGAAAAGAGAGGCAAGGAAAGAGAGAAAGAAAGGGTTGGTAGATCATTGCCCACACAACGTCCATTCTAAGGATAGGAATACAACAAAAGATCAAGAGGTTGCTGATTTCATAGAGCTTGGATTCTCAGAGTTATCTTAGCCGATCTAAAAAGTATGATTTCTATCCAAAACCATGAGAACCCCTTATTCCACTGCGCGTGGGTTTTCGCAGTTCATAGATCATCCGTTGCAACCATAACGGTTCCTACATAAGTAACCCTACTCGTCTGTTTTTCCAGAAACTTACGGTTTGAAAGCTAAAATGCAACATTGTAAAGATGATATTATTTCACTAGGTAAAACAACTAGGAAAAATATGAAAACATTCCAATAAATCAATAACATCTTAAGGATTGGGCCTGCAAAATTTCAGAATTTTCTGAAATTTATAAATACCTTTACTGCAGTGTTCTTCACTGTGACTCCGCAGTCTCAAAGGAGGGTGCGCGCCCCTTGTTCAAAGAAAAATGGAGGGCGTGCGCCCCTTAAGTTTAACCAATCAAATTGAAACTTTGACGAATGACTTTCACATATGTCTGGACAACTTTTCTTTGGTCGTATCCCCCAACCGGTCGTCTGCAAAAAATCAACAGTAAGAATATCAGGTTAAAAGATAACGAAAACGCGAAAAAAACAAGAATGAAAAATTAAAAGGGTGGGTGGGTTGAGAATGAGGGATTGTTGCTTTGATTCAAATAATAAAATCATTGTCTTGATATATTTAAGATAGCAGCGACGCTATTTGATAAACACAAATTTGCTAGACACAATATCAATGCATGAACACTAATGTCTAGTCTAACAAACACGTGTTTATATCAATACTCTCTCTCTACTATCAAGTAATATAGATCTTGTAAATGTTTGAATGCATTCTTAAACTATGAAGACTAAATAGAATTCATTAATTAAATCAAGTAGAACAATGGTGAGAATAATAATATATTGAGAGATTTCTATTCTACAATTATACTAATGATTGTATTCTTAATCTAATTTAACTAATTAATTAAAATATGATATGAGGAATAAAGAGATATATAGAAAGTTAGAGAGAGCTTAAAATCCACTTTTCGATTCATTAATATGCTAACATAGATTTGTTGAGAAAACATTAGTCTTTATATTTTCACAAAAAGTGCAAATATAAAGACTAGACCTTTAATGGTTCCTAATCACTTATGGTATCTCTAGTCACTACAACAAAAATGGTGTATTACATCATTGAAAAAGATATGTTAAAACTATATTACGTCACTTTAGAAAGTGATGTTAGTAGTGGTGACGTTAAAAGTTGGTGTTATTAACATCACTTTTAAATTGATGTATGAAAGTGATGTCGTAAGATTTTAGATCACTTTTAAAAAGATGTTATAAGGGTAAATATACGACGTCACTTTTCAAAGTGATGCACAAAAGTGATGTGATAAGAGCCCAAAACTGTAGTTTTAACCCTGTAACAGACATACTTTTAGATCAATTATGTGAGTAATAATTAAGAGTTAACACTGATTACGTGTTTTTATGCATTTCAGGCTTCAAAGTCCATTATGTGCAGAAATGTGCCACTTTAGCGAGATAAAGGAGCAACGATCGGTTACTAAGGAGTTCCGTGATTAAAGGCCAAGATTCAAGAAGACAAAGCCTTTCTAAAGCCCGGTCAAAAGCTGAAAAGTCAACGCGGGTAGAAACAGCACACAAAGTCAGCAGAACTTCCGAAGGCCATATCTTTGGACTCAGACCTCGGAATGGGGCCTACCTTATGTCAAAACGACCGGTTCGGAAAGAGCTTTCCAATGGTCTAAGCCGTGATCCAATCAAAGGAGCAAAATGGACGAAAAGTCTGTTGAAGCCAACTGCAGCTGAAGAGGCCTTTTTGGACTGAAAGAATTGGGTTTTGGGCCTGATTCTCTGGCCCAAAACATGGCTCCAAGCCCATGCACGATTTTTGGATCTGAAAGTATAAAAACAAAAGCTTAGCTCTTTGTTAAGGGTAGATTTTTTAGTAGAGAATAGTAGATAGTTAGGTTAGAAAATAAAGGGAGCTTAGAATAGAAAGTAGCCATTAGAATAGCTTCTAGATCTAGATTTAATTGTTTTAATTAAGTTTAATTTCAAATCCAATTCTTGTTTTAGATTAAACTATTAGAATCATTACTCTTAATTAGTTTGATTAATAAAATAGCTAGTTGTTAAATTTCGATTCTTGTCATTTACATTTGTGTTAGATCTGATTCATTTACTACTTGTTATTCAATTCTTAGTTATTAATTAGATTTTAATTATTGTTTAATTTAGATTAGTAAATTTCAATTCTTTATATCATGTTTAGTTTAACTTTAATCGGAAATGATTGCGTAATGATTCTCGGCTAAACCTCAATTAGAGGGGTTGAGAAGCCTTGATGAAAGCTTGACTCCGACTATCGTAGAATCGTCGTAATTTCCTTTCCACTCTAGAAACGATTAGTTCACCATGAGAATGGGTTTAATTGTTCACATTCTAGTTATGAATTGGTAGGAATGCCATGTGTAATTAGGGATTAGGAAGAACCAATTGTTACGCGGAAGCGAGTTCAATTCGGATTACTGACGATTCGCCGTTAATAGGATTAAGTCGAAGTTAAGGTGGAATCAATCCCTCTAACTCCTTATCATCGAATCAACGTAGCATTCCCTTAGTTATTTTGATAACCGACTAGTTGCATCTTGTGGGTAGTTGCATCGTAGTCTAGTTGCCTTTTCGTAAATCTCTCATTAGACCTTAAGTAAAGTAATTACACATGATAACACAGCATGCGGAAGGACTAGGAGTGGAACGAATCACTCTACTCCACTATATCTCATAGGATTGAGAGTAGAAATCTTTGATAAACATATAGGATCATAAGCTAGTTTTAGTTTTACTTGCGTTTGTAAGTTTCATCGCTTTATTTCATAGGTAAAACTATTCATTTTTATGGTTTATCAAATGGCACCGCTGCCATCTTAGTTGCACTTTCGCATTGTTTTCGTAGTGTAAGTACTTTTCTTAAAAGTCCCATTTCACCCACCCACCCGTGTTTGATTCATACTATGGCTTTCCGTTTCATCGTTGAAAAATTTTGTTGAGAAAAATTACTGGCCAGCCAGCGCTAGAAGGAGCTTTTGTGCACTATAACGAACACCGAGCGACCACTTCGCCTTAAAAAACTGTAATTTGAAAATTACCGGGAGCCGGCGACCGTTCTACATGCGAGCCAGCGCCCTTTGTTAATTTTTCCGAATTCTACGTTTTGACTCGAACTTTGATTTTTCAAATTTTTCAGTGTTCTAACCTATTATATACACCGAACACGCCAGTAAACAAGACGCTATTCATTCATAAGCAAGGACCTTAATCAGGTATTCCTTTCTTCCACACCTCGCGATCTCCGTTAGAGTTTTATACTAGTATATCGAATTGTTTGGAGTGTTGATGTGTTTAGCTAAGTTTGGTTTTAGCCTTGTATGAGATTAAGGTCCGCCGAACAAAACACGTAACGTAATTACACAACAACGCCAACAAACAAGTCTATATCTAGTATACCACCCACTACACCTCTAGCTACTATTTCACACACATCACCGACACAATGCCCGACGAAGAAGAGACTCCTCTATCGACTTCTACAAAGCCTTGAGCGATAGCCCCAAATCTTGCATCGTTCTAGCAGACCAATTATTGGGGATTTCGAATCCCCAAATATTTTAATTTGTTACCCGCTTTTCATGGATTAGACCATGAAAAACCTTATCGGCTACGTCGTAGGGATTGAACAAGTCCTAACAACATTCCACCATCCTACGGTTGGTGCGGAACAAATTAAACTCGTGGTATTCCCTTTCACCTTAGCCCGATAAGGCTGCGTCTTGGTTAAGCGCCCAAACGCCTAATTACGTGGACTCATGGGCTAAACTTGTTCAATTTGTTTATGGAACATTTTACCCACCCCTAAAAACGGACGAGATGCTTTCCAAGATTCATTTCTTTCGACAAAATCCTCATGAATCATTTTCGAGGCTTGGAATCGTTTCACCGATCTCCTTATAGAGTGTCCACATCATAACTTAGCTTAAAGACACGTTAGTTCGCGGCCTTTTTCAAAGGACTTCTACACCACCATAAAGAAGTCCTAGACATAATGAATGGGGTAGTTTCTTAAGCAAAGGAGCCCGGAGGCTTATAAATTTTAGAGGATCAAACTAAGCTTAAATAACAACTGGGGGTAGTAATGATATCCACCGCCCGGCTAGTTCATCAAATACAGATTAAGGCCGCCGGTATGTTTGAAATTAAACACGATTCGAGCTTAAAACTCTAATCGAATCACTCACTAAAAAGGTAGAGGCCATTTCGTTTCAACAAAAGCCTATCCCCGTCATGAATGTAAATTCAAATCCATGTAGTCTCTGTTGGAGCCCCGAAAGCATCCCGACTCATCGTCCTATAGCCTATGAATAGGCTTGTTCTATTAATAGTGAACCTAACGCCCTTTGGAGACAAAATCCCAACTTCGGTTGGAGAAATAACCAACACGCCACACCTCGCGGTACAATAATCAATATATGTTAGGCCTACACGATAGCTTTAACCAAGCCCCACTGACGACAAGGCGTGGTCAGGGAATTTCAATAATTATAACAACCAAGTGCAACCTCGACAAGGTCAAGCACAAAGTCAAGGTAGTTATAATAATTATAATGCTAATAGAGGTATCGTTAGGTAAATAGTAACTATCAAAATCCACCCATAAATAATTCACGTGAAATAGTTCCATCCACACCACTGTGACTACTACACCCACACAACCGGATCGTCTTGACACCTTCATACAAGTGAGCCAAAACTTTTCCAAACCATGGCTCAATCTAACCAACAGCTTCTACAATCCGTTAATAATTTAACCCAACAGTTGGCTCAAGATAAAGCCCAACCCAAATATGTATTTCCAGGTCACGCAATACCTAATACTAAAACAACAAATACAGCCTTTGAGGTAATCGATAATACTAGTAATGAATATGAAAATGTAGGTGAGCTAAAGGCCATCACCACTCTCCGTTCTGGCAGAGTGGTTGATAACAAAGTAACTATGCCTATAGTTACCCTACCCGATCGCCCTACACCCGCTATTTTACTAGATACCGAAATAGAAATTGAAGAGCCTACCTTTGTAGAGAGGTACCGATTTACAACACAACCTAAGAAACGTAAAGCCACGGTTAAACATCCAGGGTGATACCATTGCTAAATATAAACAAAACCGCCGTTTTCCACAAAAAATTAGCCATGTTAACTAGGGATACAAATTATGAGGAGATTAGGGATGTTTTCAAGAATCTAACTATAAACCTTCCCTTCCACCGAAGCTATAAAAAGCTACCACACCATGCTAAGTTTCTTAAGGAATTGTGTACTACTAGGCGTAAGACCAATATACCAAAAAGACGCTTTTTAACGAACAATTCCCAACTTTATCTGAACATAATGGAATTGTTAAGTACAAGGACCCTGGTCGTCCTACTGTACAATGCACCTTAGGAGATTCTTATACGACGACCGCGTTATTATACAAAAATGCACCTTAGGAGATTCTTACTCCCGTTTTATTTGTATAGACAAATAGGTCTAGACAAGATGCAACCCACTAAAATGACGTTGCAATTAGCTGATCGGTCTATTAAGTATCCTAAGGGTGTCGTCGAAAATGTTCTGGTAAAAATTCAGGATTTTTACTATCCGGCTGATTTTGTCATCCTCGACACAAAAGTCGTTAACGACTCTGTCCCGATCATCTTAGGGCGTCCTTTCCTGGCAACTGCCAATGCGCTCATTAATTGCCGCGATGGTTCAATGTCCATGTCTTTTAGCCATCTTGCTGTTGAAGTCAAAGTTTTTAAAACAAAGACACAGTTACCCGATTCGTCTATGGATGGAGAGGTTAGCATGATCGAGAGCTTTGCTCGAGATTATTTCAACAACACGTTCCCGGATAATCATATGTCCAAATTTCTTTTCTTTGGAAGTTCAGACTCCAACATTTCCATCCCTACACTAGTCGATACACATATTACGGATGAGGATGAGATAGATGACTTTCTCAAAGATGTAGAGGACTATCATAGTAACGAGGATATGACCAATCTAGATGAGCAATTCGATGAGTTTCTTAGAGCAGGTGATAATTCACCCTATCAAGAACTACTTTCCACAACATCCACCTCATCTCCCCTCCTTCCACCGTTTCAAAGGAATCTCGAGTTTGCACTTGATCCTGTTGTTTCTTCTGTGCTTCATAATTTTTTAAATTCACCTAGTAAACAAATACTTTAGAAGACAAAAGCGTGTGACACCTTCATTTTCAGACTTGAGACAGTCCCTACCTACATTATGAATGAGTTTTGTGCTAAACCCACATCCTCATTTTTTCCATGCTTGCCTTCTACAACTTACCCATATCCACCATATTCTCCACAACCATTCACTCTTCCACACTTATTCACTAGGACACCCTCTCGTTCAAAAATGAAAAAAAAGGTGCATGCTAGGTTAAGTAATAGGGTTATCCGACTTCGCTTTCATTTTACTAGGTTGCGTCATAGGAAATCTTGGTGCTTGATTGTGTTTGGATATGTTTTCTGTGATATTTATTTATGGAATGATCCACAACTATTTCGGTTGTTGATATATGATAAACTGCATGTTCATACATATGTTTAGATAAGTCTCGAAAGTATCGACTATAAACGACTCAACTTTTGTGTTTGGTGCATTTCCTTTCATTTCCATATATATTGGTGAGTGCACCATTAAGGTAACCGGGCCCTCCCTACGGAGTGTGTGGCTGTAAGTACCGAATCCTAAGTCCACGCGTTTAAACATAATTCACGTTTTCCACTCTTGCATGTTTTCTCGGATTTTTGAGTCATGTTTTCTATGGGGTGAATTATGTCCTTCTTGTTTATTGTTTTTTTTAAAATTAAAAAATTATAAATATATATATATATATATATATATATATATATATATATATATATATATATATTAAAGAATAAACATAGTAATATAGGAAGTCTCGAATCGACTTTAAAAGACCCCATCGCTAAAACAAATTTTCTAAGCTCCGTTGTAAAAAATTTGTTTGGGGGTGTTAAATGTTCGATCCTAGAATGTTTATGTCCCATTACAGTTACTTAGGCCGTTTAATTGTATTATGATTCGACTCAAAACCTAAATTAACCCATGCCCACAATCAATACCCAACCCAAATCGACTCCAAACGCGCCCTACCACCACCTCCACCAAATTAAATAAGCAAAAACCACCGGAAATTCCAAATTTTGTTGCTGCCGCACCACCACTCCACCACCACCACTGTTTGTTTCATTTGGTCGATTAACAACCCACCACCACATCCTATTTAAACCCCCACTACATTCCAAACACCAATGGCTCAACAACGCCGAATTTTGTCGGAGAAAGCTTTTACAGGCGACCACTTCGCGCCGTTTTACGGTGACGAAATGATCAGTCGAGACTGGAATAGCTTGTGGTACTCGACTGAAGCCTATTACCACAAGGACTTAGTCCGACGGTTCTACAATACGAGGGAGTTGGAAGGGACGAGGATTTTTGTTGTGGTGGCGAAGAGGAGGAAGGAAGTGACGACTGGGTTGTTGGCTGAGATTCTAGGCATCTCGCCTAGAATCCATTTGGATGTCACGTTGCAGGAGTCCCAACATAATGGGGTAGAGCCATTGATGGAACGAGACAGTTACTGAAGGGAACAACAATGCGAGGTCGCATTGTGTTCGTCAGGCTTCCCTTAGGACCAACCAGCTGGCTGCAGCTCAGTGGATTGGTCGGAACGTCATGGGGAAGGAGAAGGTCAGCGACATCGGCCTGAACTGCCTCCACATCTTATGGATACTCCAGGAGCAGAGTATGAGTTCTGCATCTTGGAGTTTTTACTTAGCATGATTAGGAGAGTAGGGAAGTCTGTTGCCCCTCTCCCTGTGGTTGATAACCAAGATCATGTTGAAGTTGAAGTTGAGCAGCTCAGCGATCGATAGGACTTACATCACCCTACACCGTAACCCTCGTGATCTATAAGGAGTGTGTCCAACGAGTTTGGAGGTTGGCTGAGGATAGAGAAGAAGAAGAAGAGGATGGTGGAGATCAGAATGCCGAGGAGGCTGGGGGAAATCAGATTGCCTCGGAGGATGAGGAGGATTTGACTTGTTTTGATGCGGATGCCTTGGAGAGGTGTTGTGATTCATCGTGGCATGGGTTCGCTCAACACCATCTGCGAAGACCTCCGGACTCGACAGGCAACGATGCATCATAACTTCGAGATCCGTACACAGAGAGAGGATGAGAGGTGGGAACGGATGAGGGCTGAGCTAGAAGCTCAGCGCCAGTTCCGGGAAGAGATGCTTACACGATTCCCACCTCACGGGGACTCTCCTTCTGAGGACACACCATCGAGGCACGAGCGTCGTCGCCGAAGGACGAATGGTGCTAGCCCATCAGGATCCCAAGAGCAGTCTCCGGACCGTGTGCCCTCCGCTACCAGTACCGGAGTAGTTAGGGATAGCATCGTTTGATGTTTTTATGTTTATTTGTAGTTTCATTATTGTTATTTATTTTAATGTAAGTTTTATTTCCGTAATTTGAATTTTGTAGTGAAATGTACTCCGAATGAAAATTTTAATATAATGCGGTTATTTTTATTATGCGTGGTTGTCTCATATTGATCCCACCTTCCCAAATTGTTTGGGGGTGGTTTTATCTATTCCAGCATGATTTTTATATAACCCTCGTGTTAGAATTTATTGCGGAGTCAAGGTGAAAATATGGCCGTTTAGGCATATCCAGGAATAAGTATAAGGGTAGGATGAAATCTAGATTAAATAGGTAGATTCTATCATAAATTCAACCTAAAAGATACTAGGTTTGAATTAGAATCAAGATAATGAGTTGTTTCCGTTTTTGGGTTTGGAAATTTTAGGATTTCCGGAAACTGCCGTAATTAGTTTTGGCAACTTCCGATCCGTTTTAGCAACTTAAAACCTATATAAACTTCATACATTCTACACTCACAACTCACACTACACCTAAACTCCATCACTCACCTTTCACTCCCACGATTCCCACGTTTTTTCGCTCATTTTCCGAAGTTTCAAGAAACTCCGAAGCGCATTTGCGCTTCAACAGAGGCGCTTTTTCGTGATGCATTTTTTCTGAATTTTTGTCGAGCGCGACTCACAAGCTGCCGAGCGACCAGCCAAACACTGGAAATTCCAACTATTCGAGAGCCTTTTCGCTACGACTTCCGTGGACGAAAAATTTCCAGTTTTCATGGAAGTATCCGGATCATTCGCAGCTATTCCAGAGCGTAAGTTTGAGATGACATCTCCAACATTGATACCGAACAGTCTTTCGAAGATTTGTTCCAAAGCACTACTTATGGTGCTTGGTTTCGTGAGGCTTATCACATACGTTGGTGGGGAGCCGCTTTTATGGTAAGACGATGCACTTTATTCTCCAACACTAGCATCTTATTTTTACGATAACTGCATTTTCTTTGAAAGACCGGATGGAGAACAAGTGTTCTCCATCAACATTGATAAGGAACCAATGGAAATTACCGTGTTCTTGCTAGCATTTGTTCTTGGACTTGCTATGCCCGGCTGAAATATAAGACCCATAGTGCTATTGGGTAGATAATATGTATGTCTACACTTACGAAGTTCTTGCATGAGTCGCATGCGGTGCGGGCATTTTTCGTGATCGAGGACCAAGTGGACTATAACGCGCTTTTGGTAGCCCCGGTCCATGAACATAGGGAGCTGTTATGTTTTGGATCATGCTAAACATTTTAGGGAATGGCGCTTTTTTTCTTCGTGGAATGATGCCGCTAAAAGATTTTCCTTGCTTTAGCCACGGGACGTATGTGTCATGACCTTCCCGAACCTTGATGTCTAGTTTAGCTCAATCCCATAGCATGAGGCATAAGTTCCTTCTTATGCCCATTCTAGTTTCCAAGATTATGCTATGTTTCTTTCCTCGTTTTTTGTACACGTTTCACGGATTGGATTACGGCGACATGGTACGTACGACCCACCAATAGTATTATTCGATCCTTTCCGTAATGACTTGGCAGTGGTGGAGGATACAACCTCATCGGGTTGCACCCTACACCCCATCGGACCAAGTGGCTCTTAATAGGTTAGCAATAATAGATGATAAATGGCAGGAAGCCTGACAAATTATCATGGCATGGCAGGACGTAAAGGAACCTCACTTCTTTATAGAAGAAGAGGATGATTAAGATGATGAGTAATGCGGGAGATAAGGTAAGTTTTCATTCTAGTTAGTGTCTGCTTATGTCCCAAGCAATTTCATTCTTGTTAACCCCATAATGGGTAGAACTCGTATAGAGTTGCGTCAGTTTTTATTTTCTATATTAGTACGTTCTAACTTTGTTTTGCAGATATCCCTGAATTTCACGCGTTTCAATGGTATTTTTCCTACCCTCTTTATTTAAATGCTTTGAGGACAACGCATGCTTCTTGTTGGGGGCATAGAAACACGTGTAATTAAGGCATCTGTTAGGATATAGATAGAGTTAATATGCATTTGTTTTCTAGTTAAAATTTTAAAAATTCAAAAATATAAATAAATAAGTTCATGCTATACACTTAGGAATAGTGGTATTGTTTTCCTTCTCTATGCTCTTAACAATCTAGAAATCTCAAGGTAGCTTTGCATCAGAATAATTTTTAGAAACATAGGTTAATATGTAGGTAATAATCTTTGCATCTATTTATAAATATATTACATGAGTATCGATGATTGTTAGCAATAAGTTTCAAATCTAGGCTAGAGTACTTATTCTACAAATCCGTGAGAATATAGCCTAAAGCCTTATATGATGATAAACATTTGAGAAATGACACAAGGGAGAAGTAAAATCCGGATAGAGATATCACACGTCCACTTGCTTGATCACTAAACCATATCCTAAGCGAGAATTTAGGCCCTCTTTGGATCGATATAGCCAGAAATTCAAACCTATGAATTATTTTCCGCTAGTCGCCCCTCTGAGCCTTTCTTTAGCCTTTCATAAACCACAAATCCTTTACCTTGTTACAAAATAAAACAAAAAAAAAAAAAAAAATAATATTCAACCTACCCAATTAAGATAAGTCTGAGAATAGAATGAGGAAGAAAGAAGAAAAGAAAAACCTGTGTAAACAAAAGTTAGTTAATTGCTTCAGAAAATAAAGAAAAGAAGTTTCCATCCAAAGAAAAGAAAAAAAAAATATAAATAAAATAAAAACTCCAAAAAAAAATAAAAATAAAAGGGAGTCAAAAGCCAAAGTAAAGAAAAAGGAAAAAGTATGGCTAAGGATGGAAACAAAGTATAGAAGCAAAAGAAAATAACAAGGTTTTCTCTAAGTTACATAATATGAAGACTCTATTATTATCTCGGACTTGTCCTTTAGAATATCCATTTCCTTCCTTCTTAAACCATCTCCTAATCCCCCAAGAACACCTAATAAAGACCTCTAGCTCAATTAGGAATAGGTTAGTGTGATAGTAAGTGGCAGATGTGTTTGATCGACTCGACTTCCTTGTTGTCATTGAGATTGTAAGGTAAAGTGTGCCCATCAAGCAAGACTAGAGTAGCAAAACTTGAGTGGAAAAATCGAGTTGTCAGATCTTGACTATTATTGTGAGAACCTACTTAAGGACGCTTATTCGAGTTTTTAAACGGACCTACTATTGCATTTCATAGTATTACTCATTGTATATATGTTTATTGTAGATGATTGATTATTATGCATATATTAGCTTAGGTTTCGACTTGATTACTCTATATGCATTGCTAATGAGAGGTATAGATAATTTGGAGCATGAATAAGGAAACAATAGTTTTATTTCTTAGTCGTTGTAGTATAGATGAAGTTTGTGAGTACCTTCACTGGAAAACTCTCACGAGGCTATAACTCGTCCACTATGGAATTCCTAGTGGTTTAAGGCCTTGTTGATATGGTCAATGCAATCGCGACTTCAAATGAAATGAGAGTAATTAGAACTCCATTTTTGGTCACTTATTCTAATTTCTCATCTTTGCTTGAGGACAAGCAAAATGGTGTTTGGGGGTGGTTTGATAAAAGCCCAAAACTCAGTAGTTTTAACCCCCAGTGAATGCACATACTTTTAGACCAATTATGTGAGTAATAATTAAGAGTTAACACCGACATTTGTTTTTATGCATTTCAGCTTCAAAGTCCATTATGTGCAGAAATGTGCCACTTTAGCCAGATAAAGGAGCAAAGGTCGGTTACTAAGGAGTTCTGTGATTAAAGGCCAAGATTCAAGAAGACAAAGCCTTTCTAAAGCCCGGGCCAAAAGCTGAAAAGTCGACGCGTAAACAAAGACACAAAGTCGAGAACTTTCGAAGGCCATATCTTTGGACTCAGACCTCGGAATGGGCCCTACCTTATGTCAAAACAACCGGCTCGGAAAGAGCTTTCCAATGGTCTAAGACGTGATCCAATCAGAGGAGCAGAAATGGACGAAAAGTCTGTTGAAGCCAACTGCAGCTGAAGAGGCCTTTTTGGACTGAAAGAATTGGGTTTTGGGCCTGATTCTCTGGCCCAAAACATGGCTCCAAGCCCATGCCCGATTTTTGGATCTGAAAGTATAAAAACAAAAGCTTAGCTCTTTGTGAAGGGTAGATTTTTTAGTAGAGAATAGTAGATAGTTAGGTTAGAAAATAAAGGGAGCTTAGAATAGAAAGTAGCCATTAGAATATCTTCTAGATCTAGATTTAATTGTTTTAATTAAGTTTAATTTCAAATCCAATTCTTGTTTTAGATTAAACTATTAGAATCATTACTCTTAATTAGTTGATTAATAAAATAGTTAGTTGTTAAATTTCGATTCTTGTCATTTACATTTGTGTTAGATCTGATTTATTTACTACTTGTTATTCAATTCTTAGTTATTAATTAGATTTTAATTATTGTTTAATTTAGATTAGTAAATTTCAATTCTTTATATCATGTTTAGTTTAACTTTAATCGGAAATGATTGCGTAATGATTCTCGGCTAAACCTCCATTAGAGGGGGTTGAGAAGCCTTGATGAAAACTTGATTCCGACTATCGTGGAATCGTCGTAATTTCCTTTCCACTCTAGAAACGATTAGTTCACCATGAGAATGGGTTTAATCGTTCACATGCTAGTTATGAATTGGTAGGAATGCCATGTGTAATTAGGGATTAGGAAGAACCAATTGTTCGCGGAAGCAGATTCAATTCGGATTACGACGATTCGTCGTTAATAGGATTAAATCGAGTTAAGGTGGAATCAATCCCCTCTAACTCCTTATCATCGAATCAACGTAGCATTCCCTTAGTTATTTTGATAACCGACTAGTTGCATCGTAGTCTAGTTGCCTTTTCGTAAATCTCTCATTAGACCTTAAGTAGAGTAATTACACGTGATAACACAGCATACGGAAGGACTAGGAGTGGAACGAATCACTCTACTCCACTATATCTCATAGGATTGAGAGTAGAAATCTTTGATAAGCATATAGGATCTTAAGCTAGTTTTAGTTTTACTTGCGTTTGTAAGTTTCATCGCTTTATTTCGTAGGTAAAACTATTCATTTTTATGGTTTATCATGATGTTATAAAAATAGAAATAACTTTTTAAGTGATGATGTCGTAAGATTTTAGATCACTTTTAAAAAGATGTTATAAGGGTAAATATACGACGTCACTTTTCAAAGTAATGCACAAAAGTGATGTTATAAAAATAGAAATCACTTTTTAAGTGATATAACATTTAGAAGTTTTTTTAAGACGAAAAAAAGGTTTGTTTTAATGGGGACCTTTTTTTGGGTTTTTGGTAGTAATATAACTTAAGTGGTTTCGTGATCGTGTACACACCGTTCCTTCCTCTTTTAGCAAAAAAATTCAAGTTTTCCCTCTCTTATCCAACCCTTTTCAAGGTTCCTTCTTTTTCTGGTAAAATCCTCCATTGAACACAGTGTGAGTTCAGAGGAAGAATTTGAACCTAATCTAGCAATTGATTGTTAAAACCAAGATGGGTACTCAGTTGGACAATTTATAACTTTTTCCACTGTTACAAACTCCAAATGTTGCAAGTCAATCCTTTAGAGAGCAAGGTAATAGTCCAGCTATGGTAAACAACTAAGAACAAAATACTCAACCAAACCCCCCAGTCAACCCATCTACGAGCTGGAGTTCACTGTTTCAGGGAGGTAAGGACAGTTCCCCTGACACATCTCTCCAAAGATTTGATCTTGATATGATAGAGGGTGTTACCCAAGTACCTTTTGATCTGTGATGGAAAGGTTTGAATGTGTGGAGAGATTATGTGGTGGGTTTTTTCTTGGAACAAAGGCTTCCATATCCGGTTGTAAAGGAAGCCTTGAAGAAAAACTGGAGAACAAAGGGTGACTACGAGATGGTTGTGGATACTGAATGGTTCTACTTTAAGTTCTCCAATGAGGAAGATAAGAGGAAAGTGCTAGAAAATTCTCCTATTTATATTGCAGGGAAATGTTTTATTGTTACCCAGTGGACACAGGATATTGAGAAGAGAAAGAGTACAATGAAAGCAATACCAATTTGGGTAAATCTGTACAATGTGCCAAAGGATTTATGAACTGGGGAAGGGCTTAGCCAGTCGAATAGGAGACCCCTAGAGAATGGATGAAGCTACAACAACTAGGAAAAGACTCTTGTATGCTAGGGTTTGTGTATTGGTAGAAATTGCCTCAGAGTTACCTGAGTCATTTGATATCAATATGGGTGGTGATGATATAAGGAAAATTTCAGTGGAATATGGGTGGATTCCAAAACTCTGTGACCATTGTAAGAGGTTTGGACACAAAACAGATGGATGCTTCAGGAGAGGCAATAATCAAAGGGCAGATTCTTAGGTGGAAGTTGGGGTGACTACTAATGTGGAGGTGGATGAAAATAGAAATAGTATAAATGAGATAAGGGAAGTTAACATAGGTAATATTGATGCATCAGTCATACCTAGGAGAGCTGAAGCAATCAATGCTAAGGGAGTGGATAGAACTGAAGGAAATCCTAATGAGGTTTCAATGGCAGTTTTATGTTTGAGTGCAATTGCAGTTGAAAGTGAAGGGGTACTAAGGAGAACTGATGAGACATCAATGGTGGCTGAGAATGAAGAGGGAATAGTTGCTACGGAAGAGTCAACCCCTCTTGTAGAGGGTTCTGAGGTGGGAGTAAATGAAACGAACATGGTACTGGATAGAATTGAGGGCTCAGAGTTGGCAGTAGTGATAGTAACAGCAGAAGTAACAGAAGTAGCCACAGGGAATGCACAGGATTATGATAGCGAAAGTGATACTGAAATGAGCCAGAGTAATATGTTTGTTGCATTAGTGCCGTATGTGGAGGGTAGGCAGAGTGATGATATGCAGACTAACTCGAACCCTCTGATGCACTATGATCTAGAGCATAATGAGTATAATAATATCCTAGAAACTACTAGAAATGGGGACTTAGAGGTCGAGGAGCCTTCAGAGGATGAAACCCTCTACTTTAAGGATATGAACAATATTCCACTGGCTGATTTACAATCTCCGGTTACTCCAAGGAATGGAATTGAGACAAAGACTCAAGGAAAGAAAACGAAAGGATCAAGTGGAAAGGAAAAAAAAAAGGAAAGAATAGTAGGGGGCGTCCCAAGGGTTCAAAAAACAAACATCCTAAGTTCTAAATGATAGGTCCTATTTGCATTTGGAATGTGAGGGGAGCTAATGACTTATTAAAAGCAAAGGAAATTAGTAAGGTGAGGGTAGATAAGAAGCTGTGTATCTTTGGTTTACTGGAAACGAAAGTTAAGTATCCGAAATATGACCTCATAAGAAATATTTGTTGCCCTTCCTGGGAGCATATTAATAACTATGGCAGGAGTCAGTCAGGCAGAATTTGGGTTTGTTGGGATCCGAATGTTGTTAAAGTGGTTCTTTTAATAGATTCAGAACAGTTTATACATTGTAGGATTACCTATCTTCCAGAAGCAGAAGACTTCTTACTCATAGTGGTATATGCGAGTAACTCATTACAAGAAAGGAGAGAGTTGTGGAAAGAGGTGATAGTCATACAAAGATCGATACAGGAGCCATGGTGTGTAACAGGAGATTTGAACAACATACTGACTGCAGACGAAAGGTTAGGTGGAGAACCAATGCATCCGAATGAAGCGGCTGATTTTAATATATGTCTTCAGAATGCGGGGCTGTCGGACATCAAGTCTATGGGATTCTTTTATACGTGGTGGAATAAATCCATTGGAACAACTAGAGTCATGTCGAGGATAGATAGATGCCTGGTTAATAATTTGTGGCTAACTCGCTACCCACAATCTATAACTGAATTTTTGCCTCACCAATGCTCCTAACTTGGAATGACTTTTCTAAAAAACCCACTCCTTTCAGATTTCGCAATTTTTGGGTTTATCAGACAGAGTTTAAGAGTATGCTAGAGGATGTATGGGGAATAGAAATCGATAATAATCCGATGTATAAGTTGATCCATAAACTCAAGTTACTAAAGGAAAGGATTCGACCATGGGCACGGAGAAACTTCTCCAATTTACATGAGAGAGTAAATGTAGCAAGGCAGAACCTTCAAGATGCTCAAGTTTTGCTCCAAAACAAGTCTGATGATGTCATGCTAAGAGAGGCAGAAAGGGAGGCCATGCAGAAATATATCAATCTCGCTAGAGCAGAAGCAATAGATGTGGACTAGAAATCTGAGGAAAAGTGGATGATAGATGGTGACAGATGCACAAGCTATTTTTTCAATTCATTGAAAGAAAAAATAGCTAAGAAAGGTATATGGACTATTGTCAATGAAAATAGGGAGACAGTCCATGGACAGGCAGAAGTGGCAGGGATCATTGTTGACTACTTCACTAGGATGTTAGGCACTGCAGCAGCACTAGTTAGGGAAAGAGAGTTCTTCATGGATTTGAAAGTTCGGAATACTATTGAAGCAACTCTGTGTGATGTTCTAGATTCCAAGGTAATGGGGGCGGAGATAAGAAAGGTAATTTTTGATATGGAGAATAACAAAGTGCCTGGACTTGATGGGTTTAATCCATTTTTCTTCAAACAGTGCTGGGAAATAGTGGGAGACGATGTCATAAATGCAGTCCAAAATGTTTTCAGAAACTTTAAGATGCCGCGGGGTATAAATGCAACTTTCCTGTGCCTCATTCCAAAAGTGAGCACCCTTCAAGAGTGGAAGATTTTCGGCCCATTGCACTGTGCAACACGATATACAAGTGTATTTCCAAAGTAATCACTTCTAGAATGCAATTAGTGATTTCTGACCTTGTTCATGAGAACCAGGCTGCTTTCATCCCAGGTAGATCTATACAAGACAACATTTTCATGGCGCATGAAGTGTTAAAATGGTACAATAGAAAACATGGTACGCCCAGATGTTCTATCAAACTAGATATCAGGAAGGCATATGATACGGTCAGTTAGCAATCAATTCTCTACCTATTGGAGAGATTTGGATTCCCCCCGAAGATGCGCCGATGGATTCATATGTGCATCAGCTCGCCATTATATTCTATCTTGGAGAATGGGTTGCCTGAAGGGTTTTTTGCTGGAGGGAGAGGGTTGAGACAGGGTGACCCCATGTCGCCATATCTATTTGTGATTGTCATGGAAATTCTGGGTATTGTAATCAGGGAGAGTATTGCTTCAAAACTCATGCGCTACCATTCAAAATGTAAGAGGACTTTGTTGACGCATTTGGCCTTCGCGGATGATGTCCTTATTTTCTACAAAGGGGAAGTAAGCTCTATTGAAGCTCTCAGGGAGTGTTTACAGATCTTTAGTGAAGTGACTGGCCTGAGAATTAACTCTCAAAAGACTACAATCATGACGGGTGCCATGGAGCAACAAAGAAGCGATATTGGCTTTCGATTCTTCGCCATTGGAACTTGTGAAACCGCCAGTGAGATATCTTGGACTCCCACTTTTTTTTGATCGGCTGGGTATCAAAGAACGTCAACCTTTGATCGAGAGGATAACTTGTAGAATCAAGGACTGGAAAGCTAAACTTCTATGCCATGCAGGTAGATTACAATTGATTCTATCGGTTTTGAGCTCTCTAAACATCTATTGGGCTCGTACGTTCATTCTGCCTTTAATGGTCCTTGAACAAGTGGAGAAGATATGTGCCACTTTTCTCTGGAGTGGGATAGAAGCTAAGAGATGCGTGCATCAAGCAAGTTTGAACACTATATGCAAAACAAAGGAGGAGGGTGGTTTAGGCATGATGAATTTGGAAATATGGAATAAGGGTGCTCAGTGTGGGTTGTTATTCAAGATAGCAAATAAAGATAGTAGTGTCTGGGTCAACTGGATTTGGAAGAATCAGATGAGAAGTAAATACTTGTGGACCATGCCGATTCCAGCTGATTGTTCATGGTCATGGAGAAACATCTTGAAGTGCCGGAAAGAAGCAAGAGAGCTTATTAGATACTCGATCTCAAATGGCGAAGATACGCTACTCTGGCATGACATTTGGTGTAATAGTAGCCCATTACTTAACAATGCTCAAGCAGTAGCAGAAATTCAGCTACCTCTTAATGCGACAGTGAAGGAACTCGTGACAAATGGAGAGTGGAATAACACAGTGAATGAGTTGCATTGTCACAACCTCAGAGAAGATATCCTGAGCACACCAATTAATCGTCACCTTGCTAGAGACCGAGTGGTGTGGCTTCCTCATCACAGTGGGTCCTTCACTTCAAACAGTGCATATCAAGCTTTGAGAAGACAAAGGGAAAAAGTAAAGTGGCAGAGACTGGTATGGGGCCGACTGGTAATCCCTCATCATTCCTTTACGTGTTGGCAAGTGTTTTCCAACAGTCTATCTACCCAAGACAGGTTAGTACAAAAGAAGATACTCTCTCACTCCTCTTGTTGCTTGTGTCAACAAAGTAGGGAGTTCTCTAATCACCTCTACTTTGATTGCACGTATTCTCGCGAGATCATCAATGGAATCAAACAGATTTTAGGTATAGCTACGGATTGCAGGAATTCTAACAGAGAATCGTCATCTATTCTGAGATTATGTAGGGGCTCGAGTTGGGTGATTGAAATATATAAGAGCTTCATTTGCAAGGCAGTTAATGGAATCTGGAAAGAGCGAAATGCACGCAGGTTTCAAAATCAGGGAAGGCCATCAGTGGTTTTGAGAAGAGTACTACGAAATATGAAAACCTACATTCAGGTACAAGTATCGGAAATGGAGGACACTACTGAAGCCAGAAGGTTGGCTCAGGCTATCGGCATCCAGGTCAAGTTCCAAAGAGTGACACAACAGCCAATGGATCCCACCAGAACAAGAGCGAGTTAAGCTGAATACGGATGGGTCATTAACAGGAGAGGGTACAGGTCATGGTGGAGCAATCAGGAATTGCAGGGGGGAAGTTCTGGCAGCATTTTCAGGTAGTGGTGGTGAGCGGTCAGTCCTATTCCAGGAACTGAAAGCTATCGAGGTTGGGCTGGGCAGATGTATAGAGATGGGCTTTGAGAATTTTGATGTGGTGTCAGATTCTCTTCTAGCAATCCAAATGATAACAAAATTGGCAAATCCACCTTGGAACTGTCTCGATGTGTTAACACATATCTTAGAAATGTCGTCCAATTTTATAAGCTGTAGTTTTGCTCATGTATATCAGGAGACCAATAGAGTCGCAGATCATCTTGCTGGAGTCTCTAGTTCCCATGTAAGGGATATTTTGCATGTTGGTCCTCCTCTAGATAGAGAATTATATAAGCTTGTCGAGGAGGATGCAGCGGGTACCATATATGTAAGATTTGGTTGATTAATGCAGGTAGGGGTCCGCCTAACCCTAGCTTAATATTTAAAAAAAAACATTTAGCAGTTTGACAGCATTTTTGGAAAGTGACGTTAGGAAAATCTATTGACATCGATGCTTGATTCACAAAAGCTCAAATTTAAAATTGACAAAACAAAAATAAAATTACAAATTTAAATTGAAAAACAAAAATATAATTGGATCAAGATGGATTTGAACCATCAACCTCTCAAATATTTGAGTGCTCTTCCCATTTTGAGCTTATGGATCCATTGTATCATAAACGAGCATTGACTAATTACTAGGAAAACGCAAGAGTACGTGGCTAATAAACTATATACAAATACGCATAACTTTTTTTTATGCAACTTAAAATTCTATGTTTAATAGTACCAACCATACTACTCTGATATTCTCGATATGTAAAAGGTTAATAACAACATACAAGGTTTGTTATGATCATAATCCTACTTTTCCGTACATATTAAGAACATTTATAAGTAAACACATTGGTTCAGTAGTAATTGTACATAACTACTAAGCCACAATCTCTTTCAAACGTAGTAATGAGCTGAGGTCAACAAGATATAAAAACCGTGCACGTGTATATCTGATTTTTTGTGGCCGGATCATCAACGCAAAATTCTGTAGAGACACCGACCACTTGAGCTTATACTTTCTCAGCAAGCTAAGCCTCTCCACAAAAGTGATATCTAACCATATATTATTTTAGATGATATTGTTTGGTAAAAAAAACAGCCATCTATCAACCTTGACTAGAGATTCGTACAACTAAAGAAAAGTGGAGTATGGTTAAAATTACTAACAGTAGAGCTTTGAAAGAAAGAAATGTTGTAGCCCCACCTTTATTACTTGACTTTACGTTTATAGTTTTCTACATGGGATGCCTTCTTGATAGTCATTTCAAACAACCCAAAAGTGGTTAGTTTAATCATAATTAACTGCAATAAATCAATGCTTAAATAGGTAATGGCCTCGCTTCCAATAACATGAAACCAAAAGCTAACTCTCGCATGAGGAGTTTAGATGGGCATCTTTCTTCAAATAACACGCCAGCTAGTTTCCTATAGCATAAACAAACACCGATAACAAATATTGGCATTCAAGTGGTAGTACATCAAAACACTAACTATTCTAGATAACATTCTAAAAATAAGAAACACATCAAGCCTTCATAGTGCAACACATGTAAAGAATATGATCATTTAAAGTTCATCCCCACTTAAAAGTATCCATTTGAATAAGTTAAACACTAAGAAGAATAAAACTTCAATTTCAAATAATCAGGACATGATACCTTGTACATATAACCAATGGACTTTGGCATGTGATAACTAATGAAAAGTAGAAGTGAAAACAGGTTGTTTAACATGCGAAATTCATTATATCAATCAATAATAATACTCTCTAAAACAGTTGTTATACTGGAGTAGTCGTTTTCGATCCACACTAGTTGTACGTTAGCTACTTGAATGCTTGTTAGATTGATAAACTACTTACTAATGAGAGTACTAAGTTATAAAAACAGTAGATTAAATGTATGAAAACAGTAAATAGATGATATGAGAAAAGATTAGAGAGGAGCTAATCCACCATGCGACTCGGTTGGCTATTAGTTTAGTCATCGATTCGCCTTTCTTGATCCCTAGTGAGCAACTTACATCTCTATAGTCATTGTTTGACTAGCAAGACATATTAGCACCCCCACAAATCTCTTTGATGAGGTTTCTAATCTTTAGCCCTTTGTTATGAGTTCTATCTCTAGAAATTCACAACAAAGGACTTAAAACTCTATTGCAAAAACAATAATAAACTAAGAACTAATCATCCTCACATGGCTTCATAAACTCCCTCTAATAGAGGTTTTAGCCTTGTGTCATTGGAATCATGCTAACTAAATAATAATAAGAAGACATTATGTAAAGAAGAATTGAGTAAACTAAGTTTTATTGATGGGGTTTCTAATGGTGGCTACAAAAATAAACTAATTAACTAAACCTAAACTAGAGAGAGAGAGAGAGAGAGCCCTAATTATAACTAAACTAATGGGGGAGCAACCTAGTTTTGTTTAGTCTTAACCCTCTTTATATAGGAGAGGGTTAGGATTACATTTTCGTGTATGGGCCAAAAAGGGGGACTTTGGGCCTTTAATGTGAGCCAAAAGTCCATTATGTTAAGTCTAAAGAGGCCACAACTGCTAAAAAATACTTCAATGCTCTTTTCATCTACTTTTAAAGCTTTGATTGGGATAAGAATGGATCCATTGGAAATATTATTCTGAGCCGGTCGTTTTGACATAAAGTAGGCCCAATTATGGGGCCCAAATCCAAAGATACGTCCATTTGAAGTTTTGTTGACTCTTTTAATCTTTTTCTACCCGAATTAACTTTAACTTCCCAGCTTTGACTGGGCTTGAAAAGGCTTTTTCTTCTTGATTCTTAAGCTTTAAACATAGAACTCTTTTAGCAATTATCTTGACTCGTTTTCCATGCAAAATAACATCTTTAAGTACATAAACAACTTCAAGACCTGAAATACACAAAAATACGTAAACAGTATTAACTCTTATTTATTATAAACATAATTGACCTAAATGTAATACTATTGATAAACATAAAAATGAGTAGTTTACCTACGAAATGAACGATGAACTCAAAACGTAAGTAAACTACAACTATCTTATGTGCCTATGATTATCAAAGTTTCTACTCTCAATCCTATCGAGATATAGTGGAGTAGGAAGTTCGTTCCACTCCTAGTCCTTCCGCATGTTAATGTTCTTTACATATAAGTACTTTTGACACTAAAGTCTAATGAGAGATTTACGAAGTGGCAACTAGACTATGATACAACTACCTACAAGATGCAACTAGTCGATTATCAAAATAACTATGGTTATGCTACGTTGATTCGATGATAAAGAGTTAGAGGAGGATTGATTCCACCTTAACTCAACTTAATCCTATTAATGACGAATCGTCGAAATCCGACTTGAACTGCTTCGCAGAACAATTGGTTCTTCCTAATCCCTAATTACACATGACATTTCTACCAATTCATAACTAGCATGTGAACGATTAAACCCATTCTCATGGTGAACTAATCGTTTCTAGAGTGGAAAGGAAATTACGACGACTTCTACGATAATCGAATCAAGCTTTCATCAAGGCTTCTCAACCCCTCTAATGGAGGTTTAGCCGAGAATCATTACGCAATCATTTCCGATTAAATTTAAACGAAACATAATATAAAGAATTGAATTTACTAATCTAAATTAAACAATAATTAAAATCTAATTAATAACTAAGAATTGAATAACAAGTAATAAATGAAATCATATCTAACACAAATGTAAATGACAAGAATCGAAATTAACAAACTAGCTATTTTATTAATCAAACTAATTAAGAGTAATGATTCTAAGAGTTTAATCTAAAACAAGAATTGGATTTGAAACTAAACTTAATTAAAACAATTAAATCTAGATCTAGAAGCTATTCTAATGGCTACTTTCTATTTTAAGCTACTTTCTATCTACCATTCTCTACCATTAACAAAGAGTTAAGCTTTGGTTTTTATACTTTCAGATCTAAAAATCGTGCATGGGCTTGGAGCCATGTTTTGGGCCAGAGAATCAGGCCCAAAACCCAATTCTTTCAGTCCAAAAAGGCCTCTTCAACTGCAGTTGGCTTCAACAGACTTTTCATCCACTTCTGCTCCTCTAATTGGATCAAGGCTTAGACCATTGGAAATCTGTTTCCGAGCCGGTCGTTTTGACATAAGATAGGCCCCATTCCGAGGTCTGAGTCCAAAGATACGGCGTTCGGAAGTTCTGCTGACTTGTGTGTTGTTTCTGCCCGCGTCGACTTTTCAGCTTTTGACCGGGCTTTAGAAAGGCTTTGTCTTCTTGAAAGTTGGCCTTTAATCATGGAACTCCATAGTAACCGACCTTTGCTCCTTTATCTCGCTAAAGTGGCATATTTCTGCACATAATGGACTTTGAAGCCTGAAATGCATAAAAACACGTAATCAGTGTTAACTCTTAATGATTACTCACATAATTGGTCTAATAGTATGACTGTTACAGGGTTAAAACTACAGTTTTTGGCTCTTATCAACTATTAAGGGGTTTAAACTATACTTTTTAGTGCTTATTAGCATGGATATAGATGTAGCATTACCAAAGTTGGTATTTCAGACTCTTTTATAACCCAATGTACATCTCTTCTACAAAAGATGATCAAAATTCACAACCAACCAAAACAAAATGGAAAAGAGAGTTCATGCATTAATAACTTCACTGAATAACTTACCATACATTCTAATCTAAGAAAGTGATTACTCCCCTTCCCATTCAAAACAGTAGATATTAAATTATTTTCCATGTTAAGACTTATTGATTCCCAGTTTCCACTATGCCTTATAATCTCCATTAGTCATCTTCAGTTAATCCAAAAGTCTAAACTACCAATAACTAATCTTTATTCAATTCAATACCCCTTTTGAGGAAATAAACACCAAATTATACTAATTCGAAAAAGGGTGTTACATTAAGAAACATTACTGCTAACCTGCCTAAATGCTTGTTGTTGTTGTTGCTACTGCTGATGTTATTGTTGTTGGATAAAATCAAACCCAAGATGAGGGCTAGAAACAGCTGAAGAAGAAAAAGAAGACGGGGATGCAGAAGACCAGCCATGACTGGCCTATTGTGACGCACAACCTGATTTCAACGAAAAGAACAAAGCAAAAATTAATGTTGGATAGCTCCTTCATGAGAATACAGGAGTAATTAAATGTGCAGAAACAAAGTTACCCACTAAAGATAATTAGATATAACCAGATGGACATATTAGTATCTGCTTCTAATTTCACATGTTACAAGGGAAAAAAAGGCTACAACAAGCAACAAAATTACCTGAGGAGTAGATCGCGATAGCTATCAATCTATTGAGTGAACATGTGCTTTAAAATTGTTTCACTAGTAGATCGCACCTACCAGTACCTCAAAAGTGCAAGTAACAGGAAACAAAACCAAAAAGTCAGGCCCAGAGAGGCATTCATATACTTGTGATTAGAGATTTTTTTTTTTTTTGTTTTATAATTATACTTGTGATTAGAGATGGGACAACAACAACAACAACAGCAACAACTTTATTTCTTGAATCTAATACTGATTGATTAGAGATGGGACAACAACAATAAGTATTAGATTCAAGAAAGAAAGTTACCACAAGTCTCTTCAAGTTCTTTCCCTCTGCCAGTGGTTACAAGAGCTAGTTTTGGACTGAAACGATTCCTCACAATTTAACTATCAGCACTTCGTCAGACAAAGAAGCAGATTTATAAGTAGCGTCTATGTTTATGGTGTTATTTCTAGCAAGGGGCAGGAGTGGCAAGTATGACAAATTCTATAGTGAAATTTTTTATTCCTAGCATATATACATACTAGTATCATGGTTTAGCACATGTACTGGCTATACCAACAAGAATAGACCAAAATGTTCACTACAAGGCACCGTAAACTCAATCCTCCCTGTGAAAATTAGACCAGATATTCTATTAGGTAAATTTTAGATCCATTCAATTGTACCTTCAAATTTCAAATGTTGTCTTACATAGCATAGAATATTTGCGAAAACATACAACTACGCAGAGTGCTACCGCAACTCTTAAGAACTCGCACATGGAATGGCTGACCAAGGAAAAAACAAAACAAAATAAGGACATGATGCAATTTTTATTTAAATTTGAGTGGTTTTTACCACCTGATCTACCCAATCCCTAATAAAGCCTTCTTAAAGTCTCACATTCAACTAAGATACAAGAAATCATGAAGTCAAATTAAGGGAGTGCAGGTATCTCTAGTCATAACTAATTAGCATGAGAGAAAGTTTGTTCACATTCTCATGGAAAACTCACTATTCTCTAGTCTAGGCTAACTCTCATTATTTCTATGTAGAGAAAAACCTAGACTTGAAGTTCTAAACAACTACTCTATACTAACAAATCAAATTCTCATCAAAGTTTTATTCAAACCCCCTCTAATGGAGGTTTAGCTTGGATTCATATGACTATCATGAATAAAAGAATAAGAAGAAGACATAATATAAAGAAAAAATTGAATTGAATAATAACTTGAAGGTATTTTAATGGAGGTTTAATGGAGGCTACAAACCCTAATTCTAACCCTAAAAACTAAACTAATTAATGGATACTACAATGTATACCTAGACTTGAAGTTAACCTCTACTTTTATAGAGAACAAGTAGGGTTTTACGTATTGTGGTCGAAATTCTGTTTCTTTATAGGCTCATGGGCTTCAAAATCACACTAGGGTCCAATATATAGAATTTAACTTAAGCCAAATCTGCATGGTTTTACTGTTGCACCCTTTTCGCCAACTTGTACTACTCTAAATGGGTCGAGGCTTGGACCATTTTTTTTTCGTTAATCAACATCTATTAATCAAATAGCATATAGTCTACAAACATCACCAGTAAACCAACTTGGCATCGAACCCATGGCCATGTGTTGCGATGCCCACATAGCTAGATCATGGGCCTTACCATTCAAGTTCCATGGAATCCAAATAAAGTTACATGGAAAGCAACTACTTAGAATGCTAATGGTATTCCTCACAACACTCTGCATCCTCCAGTTCCCAGAGTCAGGTTCTTGAATGGCTCTCATTACTGACTGGCAATCTCCTTGGAATCTGACAAATTTGATCCCTTCTCTATTGGCCAGCCTAGCTTCCACTTCAGCAGCTAAGAATTCTGCTTCCTCTGGGGATTCCGCCTTTAGAGCTTTGTAAGCTGCTGCTACAATCCTTCCTTCCCTATCCCAGAGCACAGCTCCAACAGCTCCTGCCTTCGTTTCCCTACAATATGCAGCATCAAACTGAACATTAGACCAAGGAATATCATTAGAAAACTTTATATCATAATCTTGATTATGAGAAACAGTAGAGTTACGCAAATTAAATAGGGGAATAAGATGAAGCAAGGTATTAGAAAGTGTATGAGTGTGTGTGACTCCCTGTTCAAAGGTATTGTAGCTTTTGATCCAAAGCTTGTGAGCCCTTCTCAGCAGCTTCTCCACATTTGGTACTCCCTTTTTAAACTTGCATTGGTTCCTTAGTCTCCATATCCTTTGCAGAAGGATGCAGGCATACCCAGCCAACTTGGCAAATTACTTGTCATTGTTCTTCCCCCACTGCATAATCTCATCCACCCACCAGTCATACACATCCACCATAATACTAATCTCTAACTTGAGCCAAACGCCTATACTCTATTGGCATTTAAAGAAGATGTGGTCCACAATTATTGCCTCTCTCTCACAGAAAGGACAATCAAAGTTTCCTTTCATATGTTTTGAGTATAAGATATCACTAGTAGGTAATAATCCCCTATACAATTTCCAAACGAAGAGCTGCCATGTGGTAGCCAGTTCAGCACCCCAAATTCTGCTAACAGTTATCTACTGATAATTAGAACTGTGAGTGATGTCTTCCTCTTTGATGCTTAAATTGTAAGCACTCTTGACAGAGAAAGTGCCATCTTTAGTACCCATCCACTTGACACTATCCTTACAAGTGGTGGGTCTAATATGTACCTTCTTAATGTCATTGACTATATTGGATGGAAACAAGTTCTCCAACCTAGTCAAATTTCACTCTTCTCCATTGTCAGAAAGAAGATCCTTGACTTTGAGATTAGGGTCCTCGGTCATCCTCCCTAAGGCAGTGATCCTTTAGAAGATTGGATTTGTTTGTAATGACAACCCAAGGGTCTGAAAGAGCCTTAGTGCTGGCCCCATCACCAATGCTACACACTAAGCCCTCTTTGAAAGAGTTGAAATTCTTATACACTCCTTTCCAGAAGTGAAAAGCAGTGTAAGGAGGTCCTTCCCACCTCCCCCTGGCCACCAAGTATGATATAGAGCTCTAAAGGTTTTATAGAAGAGAGAGGCCTAGAACATTAGAAAGCTATTTCTGAGATGGTTATTTTGTTATAAAATGGGCCTCAATCAGAGCTCTGAGTCCAAAGATGTGCTCGTTTGAAGTTTTGTTGACTTTTCAGCAGTTTTCTATTCCGGGTTGACTTTTACTTGAGTCATTTGACTTGGGCTTTTTGAAGGCTTTTTCTTCATAAATCTTAGCCTTTCTCCATGATTTTCACCTAGCAATCAATTTAGCTTCTTTTCATGCACAATTGACATCATTTCAACACTTATTCAACTCAAAAGCTTGAAATACATAAAAGCAAGTAAATAGTGATAAACTCACGTTACTAATAACATAATTAGCTTAAGTAGAATACTATTAAGGGGTTTAACCTACAGTTTTGGGTGCTTATCACTTTTCATTAAAAAAAATAAATGTCATTTATAGCGTGGGGGCAACGAATGCTTGACAATTACCATATTCTGCAAGTGCATGTCCTCCTTTCTACATCCACCACATAACCCTCTCCTGTACTACTATTTCTAACTTCAAACATTTTTTCCCAGTGTGCAAGCCACTCCAATGCCTTCTTGATAACTTATTCTCTTCAAGTTTCATCATAATCACAGGACATAAGGTGTCAATCCATTTTTCCATGATCTCTCTCCTTAGCTGCATCCTTGACACATGTTCAATTCTAATCAATTCAAGTATGTGAATAATTGGTTTCTGTCTTGCTTCCACTAATCTTGAATTAAAAGCTTTAAATAAGATATTCTCAACTGAGTCACATGAAGAAGAGAACCCATAAAAAGCTTTAGACCATAACACATGATTTTGTTTCATAATATGATTATGAGCATGGAAGTGAATTGCATCCATCTGACTCATAACTTTTTTAAATTCATGAGGATAACTAGCCTTGCTTGCCTGCCAGGAAAGAGATTTGAGTTTGTGCTCCTGGATAAGATTTTGTAAAGTTGGCATATATATGCCTAGCACAACATCTGTGCTTAGCCATAGGGAATGTTTCTATAATGGCTGGCAATAGTCCTTTTTGTTAATCAGTAATTAAAGTCAAACCAGTTACAAGTCCCAAATCCAAGTCATCATTCAACTTTTCTAGAAGCCACAACCAACTATCTTTGTTCTCACCCTCAGCCACTGCCCAAGCAATAGGAAACATCTGGTTGTTTCCATCTCTCCCTACCACAGTTAACAACTCCCCTTTATAAAAGCTTTTTAAGAAATCCCCATCAAGACCTATAACTTTTCTACAACAATCTTTCCAAGCTCTCTTCAAAGCCTCAAAGCATACATAAAACCTCATAAAAAAGACATTTTGGTAGGGTCAGGCCTATCTACTACAATCTTAACAGAGCTTCCTGGGTTTGATAACAAAATCTCCTCTCCATAATCCCTTAACTTCCTATAGTAGTGATCTCTCAAAGAACCCTCTACCTCAGCCATAGCTAACTTTTTGGCCTTATAACATTTCACTTCAGATACTACAATTTTGTATGTGTCATCCACATCTTGCTTAAACTCTCTCAGTTTCCAACATGGGTTTGCAACAATCTTTGGTATGTACTTCTTACACAGCCACCTTACATCTGCAATCTTTATCTTGAAATCTCTTTGGCATGTGTGTTGATTAAACAAACTCTTGATTTGAAAAGATTTCAATCTCTTTCTGCATATAAGTTGCCCACACTCTCCAAGTACAATTTATACACTCTACAAGCAAATATTTATCTAGACTCTTAGAAAAACTCAGAGGAACAAGTCTGGCTACTGTATAATCTTTCAAGAAATCTCTCAATTGTTCACAATTTGCAAATCTCATGCCCTTAACAGGTTCAAGAGTCATTATATCACACCTAGGATTAAAAATAGGAAACACTGACTTCTTCCTAATTCTCTCGCCATCCTCATCAGTCGAAGGACTATCATACTCATCAAAATCAACAAGTTCAGGTTCATAGCCATCCCCACCCATTGCTTCATAACCAATCCCACCAAATATATCAACACCACCATGCTCATTTTTAGTAACATCATCCTGCTCATTTTCAGTAGGCATTTCAGTATTTTCAAACGGGCCAGGACATCAACTAAACCACTTGGTTGCTCATTTTGTTTTGCATTATTTTTGGCATTATATTCCTTCTTTCAATCTTCTCTACTCTAATCTCGATGATCTCCTCTTCAGCCTCACTAATATGATCAAGGATAGCAGCCTTAGATTCCTCTTCAATCTCATAGTCATCATCACGCTCAGATCCCTCACACTCATTCTCTACCTCTTCCTCTACATAGTGGTCAAAATAAAATTTAACAGTTCTATAAGTTGAAGCAACTTGAATAATTGGACTTATATCATCATCAGGCAGAAAGATCCTAAGAACATTCTCTAGTGTTTTCATGGGGAAATTGTAATAAAGTTTAAAAGGGTGTCTGTAACCCAACTGATCCACTCTTTTCACAATACTATCATAGGACAACTCCTTTATGTTTATGTTTTCATAATACTCAACCTTCCCATTAGAATAATTCAACATAGGTATGTCATTAAACGTACCACCATGGTGTATCCACAAATTGAACATTTGAGCCACTGAAAAAATACAAACGTAAACTCTAAACAATATGGAAATTGAGAATAGCATAAACAACTAAACATTAAGTTTTTTTTTCAGAAAAAGACAAAAAATAAATGGTTAAACAATTAGAATAACTAAACCTTTAACATTCAGCAAAGAGACAACAAAAGACAAAAAAGGTGGACATCAACAATAAACAATCATTCTTCTATTGTAAAAGTAAACCATGCCATTATAAATGCTTATTGTTGGCTCAGACCGAGATTTAGAAAGACGGAAGCTTCCTTTGTTCCTTGAAAAGCAAATTCACGAGAAGATAAATGTACAGACCTAAGACAAGAATTATTGGTTAGTCAATTAGTTAATTATTTGAGATTAGTCAACGAAAAATGGTGGGAAGAATGGGAGGGAAGAATTAGAGGGCCAATGGGAGTTGAACTACTCTTTATTTTGTCACTCTTTAGAAACCCTAGAAAAATGTTATCTCACTCTCTCACAAAGAAAAAAGTTATTTCACTCACTCTCTCTTGATCCCTTATATAGTGGGTTACAAAACTGACTTACGGGTCGATGATATATTATATGTATCATCCTGACATATATGATATTATATTGTATGTATCATCCTGACCAGAAATTCTAGTAACAATGGTGCGAACCAAGACATAACGAGCCCAACAAGATGATACTTTGTGTGTATCATCCTGACATAGTTCCACTATGCCATTTTATCCCATTTCTAAACAGATGTTCATTGCAAACAATTGAAAAAAAGTGGTGCGTGCAAGTCACGTGACTATTTTAAACGCCAAATCATATTCCGTCGATTCAAAGTTAACGAATGGTACCAATTGTAAAAAATTGAAAGTATATTGTATTTTTAGGCAAGAAAAATAATACATTGTATTTAATGTAAAAAACTGCAAAGTACATTGTATTTTTAGGTTATTATGTCTTAGCGAAACGACATATGATGCTCCGGCAAGTTTTGAGTTTTGAGTTTTGATCATAGCGCTTGTACCAGATAAAATAATTTATATTATTATTATTATTATTATTATTATTATTTTAAGGCTGGCTTAGGGGATGAAAAACTCCTACAATGAAAATGAAGTCGTATGATAGGAGAAGAAACAAAAAATAAAATAAAAATCTAAAGCATATAAAAGCCAAAGATCAAGACGACTGTTCTTTTGAGATTGCCTCTTTGTCATCTTAGCATCATATTGAACCTTCTTTGAAGGTTTACTTTGTGACTTCAATAGAGCAAGATTATATGTATATTCATCTATTAACTCTAACCACTCTCATTTCGATGATCATCATCTACCATATGAAAGGACCAGTTATTGTTTCATCCATATCACCATGAGAAAGACCTTTTCTCAGTTATCTGTCTTTTCGAGTTTTTCTTCTAGAATATCTCCCCATGTGTTGAAATTTGAGATGAAATCGTAGGAATCAAGTATTCTTTGTGAAGAAAAGAAGTCATTGACAATCTCATGATTTGCTATCAAGGCGCTATTATTTGGACTTATATTTCAAGGCGCTATTATCAAAGGCGCTATTATCAAGGCTCTATTATCAAGGCGCTAGAATAACGAATCATATATTACCATAGCCCATAGGTGGAGCTTGGGTTAGTGTGCGACTCTTCACTAGATTTTGCTTCCGACACATGATCGTCCAAAAGAGAGTCATTTATCCACCAATCGATCATATCATCATCATCATTATCATGCCTAGAAGGAGAAAATGGAATAATCCCATTGTCACTAACTTTATCTAATATGATACCCTGGATTAGGTTTAGTCTCACATTGCGATTATATATGAAGTCATTTTAGATCCTGGTTATATTGGATCGACTACCACTCACTAATGTTGATGATCTATTGAGTTAAAACCCCACACCTATGGTTAGGCAACAGACTTTGGACATATGCATTTGGGTGACATAATTAGGGATAGTATCGATATGTGGTCGTGGTATTAGGGTTAAAGTTTATGTTTATCGAATGTACTTTATTATGATTAATTTTGTATTTTTCTTTCGGATTAACTATCGATTTAACACATGAACTTGGTAAAATATTCTACTTTGCCCCATGAACTTTTTTTTAGTGCGAAATAAACTTGCCAAGAAATTCCACTTTGCCTATGCCGGTGGTTTTTAGGCAACAGAATGTTTATGTGGCCCATTTATTTCAAACATGTTTTTTCCTAATTAATCAAAAAATAAAATAAAAAAATGACTATGTAAAGTAAAACATATAAGCTAATCACGTGCGATCACTTTCTTCTCTATAAAAACACGAAACCAAGCTAGGTGAGAGCGAGGTTCTTCTCTAACGGTCATTGTTGAGGTTTTATATTATATTGGTAACAATAACTTATCTGGGAGCATTCAACCGTCAATATGGTCTTTGAAGTCTCTAGAGGAAATTTACATATATAGAAAAGAATGATTTCAAAGTTATATATCAAGTAAATCTTCAGTGATTAAGCAAATGAAACTTTTCCTATTACATTAAAATTCTGAGATTGTTATGCGGCTTCAATATCTCCGATCCTCGTATACTCTATATAAAACTTTAGCAAAAAACAATTATATATATATATATATATATATATATATATATATATAAGTATGTTAAACCAGCCGACCATGATTAAGTGATTTGAATAATCTCCAGGTTGTAGATCCTGGTAGCAACCAGCTTGAAGGAAACTAATGTTCCTCCATGTCTCAACAATTTGACATCTCTTACAATATTAGATTTATCTCGGAATCAACTCACTAGGAGCATTCGTCTATCTATTAAGTGAAACAACTCATTAATGGACATATATATTCATTTTCCAGCTATTCATAATCTTGGCCGGCTAGACATATTGGATAACCACTTGCAAGGGAAGCTTCAAACAAGTATAGGTGACCATTTGAGCCGTCGAAATTTGTCTCACAATTTCTTAGAGTTGAGGGCAAGATTCCTCTATCTCTTGGTAACCTTGAGGATATAGATTTGTCAGATAACAACTTTTCAGGAGAAGTTCCATAGAACTTTGGTATAAATGCCTTCTTCACCTCCTTAACAAGGTTAATGCTTTCAAATAATCAACTAGGTGGACCACTATTTTTTTTTTTGGAACTTAACTGGGTTGATCCGTTTAGTAGTAAAAAACACAACCAATTCACAGGAACTATCCCAATTCCCAACTTATATATTATCTTAAGACATTTGACGTCAATCAAAACCGTTTATCTGGTAGAATTCATATGTGCACAAATTGGTAACTGGACAGAGTTAGCAATGTTTATCTAGCGAGATAATTGTTTTGACAGTCCTATTTATCAAGAACTTTACAAATTACCGTACCTAGAACTTCTTGATCTTTCATAAAACCAATTTTCAGGTTCCATACCTTCTGGTTAATTTGAATTTATCATCATTGCAAAACATAGATTTGCGAGAAAATAAACTCACGGGAATAATGATACCTAAGGCTTTACTTAGAAGCCGACACATAGTGGTATTAGACCTTAGCAATAAGAATTTATTTGGAAGAATACCAAAGTGGCTTGGTTTACTCTCACAACGGAGACTCCTCCTCCTTAAAGATAATCACTTTAGTGGTTCAATTATTCATCACAAGTTTTGCCAACTGAACAAGATAGGAGTATTGTTAATATACACTATTATTTTTATTTTTAATTTCCCTAGAGTCTTTTAATGAGATATTCATGTTTTTTCAAATCAAATGAAAATCTAGATATGGTTACAAGTGTGTCTTCTTCATTTTCCTCAACAATTATTCAATCGAATAACAAAGACACATCTTTATTTTTCAATTTTTCCAAAATTATATTTTCCTATTCTAGGTCGATATTCATGTTTTTTATTTAATGTTTTCCGATGTTGGTCGATATTCATATGTGTTTTTATTTAATGTTACCGATGTTGTGTGAAAATACAAATGAGTAACTAGGTTATAAGACTATACAAGGGAACAATCATTGTATATATGACTCCATATATATATGCATACGTATAACATACCGGTCTATGCCCAAACAAGTGCCTACATTACCTAGCTGAAACCATTATCAAGTTTGCACCATCGGGACATTAAAAAACGCTTTTAAAGGGTTTAAACAGGATACCATTGGCAGAAATGGAAGTCCTGAAACCATATTTAATAGTTCGTCTAGCATCCCTTTTTCATATGTCAACAATAAACACATTTTGGCGTTATTACTATGAAAGATTTACCAAAACATGTTTCTTCTTACTTTGAAATTCCACAATACCGGATGCGTCCGTATTTCAATTTCATTTTCAAAACTAGGTGATGCAAGTCTCATTTGGAATACTCTAATCTCCACCGGATGCAAACTCAAAGATCATCTAGATAGTCGACTAGAATTGCATTATTGTTTTCCTTCTATTGAAGTACTCGAAAACCCTGACTTCTTTAACTAAGTCTTCCAAGAAAATTTCATCAAAAACAAATAAAAATAGGTACAAACTGATTAGGGAAAAACAATAGATACAAATAACTATATATAATAATTATTATATTCACTATGAATGAATGTACTGCTGTATGGATGTATAATCTCGTAAATATATACAAGTATTAGTCATACTTTAATTTTCTTAACAAAGTCTCATATCGATCGCACATTTTCTCTGCCATTTAAGTAAGAACAACCCTATGTTGAACGAACGCGGACACAGTCACGGCAACTCGGTTATATCTAAAAAAATAGGACATGAAAATTAATTAATAATTGTAATTTTATTTTATATAAATTAAACATGAGAAACTAATTTTAATGTATCATAATTTAATTATAAATTCAAAACTATTTGAGATAATAAACAACCACAAAATTAAGTAACATATTTCTTAAACAAACTTTTCAATGAGCTTGCTTTGTACTGTAATTTGATGAGCATGGCTACAAATGTCATGGTATTCTCCATCTTAACTATATGCACTTTAAAACTATAATCTAGACTTTTCATAGTTATACTTATAAATATTTTTTGCAGGCATTTGGCTTGTATTAGAATGAATGCAAAACTCTTGATTAAATGCATTTACGTGTGAGTTTGTAGAGAGTGTATGGCCTTGAGCTTGTAGAGTGTGTAGTCTTCAATGAATAAACACGTAGATGCATTCAATCAAGACTATATGTGTAGTCTTCAATGAAATTTCACAATACCGGATGCTTCCATATTTCAATTGCATTTCCCAAACTAGGTGATGCAAGTCTCGCTCATTTGGAATACTCTAATATCCACGGGATGAAAACTCAAAGATCATCTGATAGAATCGCATTATTGTTTTCCTTTTATTGAAGTACTAGAAAATCCGGACTTCTTTAACAAAGTCTTCCAAGAAAATTTCATCAGAAACAAATAAAAACAGGTACAAACTAATTAGGAAAAAACATTAGATACAAATAACTATATATAATAATAATTATATTCACTATGAATGAATGTAATGCTGCATGGATGTATAATCTCGTAAAAATATACAAGTATTAGTCATACTTTAATTTCCTCAACAAAGTCTCATATCGATCGCACATTTTCTCTGCCATTTGAGTAAGAACAAACCAATGTCGCACGAACGCGGACACAGTTGCGGCGACTCGGTTATATCTCAAAAAATAGAACACGGAAATTAATTAATAATTATAATTTTATTTTATATAAATTAAACATGAGAAACTAATTTTAATGTACCATAATGTAATTATAAATTCAAAACTATTTGAGATAATAAACAACCACAAAATTAAGTTACATATTTCTTAATCAAACTTTTCAATGAGTTTGCTTTGTACTGTAATTTGATGAGCATAGCTACAAACGTTATGGTATTCTCCATCTTAGCTATATGCACTTTAAAACTATACTATAGACTTTTCATAGTTATACTTACATTTTTTTTTGCAGGCATTTGGCTTGCATTAGAATGAATGCAAAACTCTTGATTGAATACATCTATGTATGAGCTTGCAGAGAGTGTATGACGACCCTGAGCTTGCAAAGTGTGTAGTATTCAATGAATAAATACGTAGATGCATTCAATCAAGACTATATGTGTAGTCTTCAATGGAATTCCACAATACCGGATGCTTCCATATTTCAATTGCATTTCCCAAACTAGGTGATGCAAGTTTCATTTGGAATACTCTAATCCCCACCGAATGCAAACTCAAAGATCAACTGGATAGTCGACGAGAATCGCATTTTTGTTTTCCTTCTATTGAAGTACTCGAAAACCCTGACTTCTTTAACTAAGTCTTCCAAGAAAATTTCATCATAAATGAAGAAGTGTAGATAGTGGTGGTGATTGGGGTTTGTTGTTCATCTTAGATCATTTGTTAGGAGGAAGGGTTTGATGGTTGGAAAGCCTCTTTCTAAACTTTCTAGTCTTTCTTTACTCTTGTTCTTGATGTTTAAATGGTGGAAACACTAGTTTTTTTTTATCTTGAATGGTTTGAAATGTAAATAAACTATTGATTGATAAAGAAAACATGTATGGAAATGGTTTAGATGAATAGCTTGCTCACAAAGTTATACTCATTTGAACTTGTCAAATGAGTATGACTAGTGTTTTTGTGGTTGAATCAAGATTAGAAGAAGTAATAAAAACTTTGTATTGAAAACAAGATTGATAACTTGTATTGAAGATAATAAGAACTTGATTTACCAACTAAAGCTTGAAGGACATAAAAATTGAAAACAAGTAAATAACAAATTAAACTATTAATTAAAACATATTATTTACTCCTAATGACCAAAAATTAATTATAGGGTAAGAAAAATAAAACTACATATCAAATGGTTTGGATCCTAAAAATATTGGATGCCTAATTCTCTACATCTATTTGGTTTATATAGGATACCAATTACATATTTTCCCCTTCTTCTAGAAACACCTTGAGGATAAGATTAAGCTTTGTGGGCTTTTGACTTAAGCCCATATATTTGAATTCTTGATTTGGCTTTAAGTCCTTGAGTCCATAGCTTTTAGCTTTGAGTCCTTGAGTCTTAAGCTTTTAGTCCTGAGTCCTTGAAAGTTGACTTTGATAGTTGGCTTTGACTTTTTGGCGCTTTTGTTCCTAAACTGGAATCTTCTCAAGCAGCATCAATAGCAATCATTTTTCCGCTAAAATGCACGTTTTAGAAATATACGTCCTAAATGGGCTATATCCTTGCAAAAGATAGCAAAAGCTATAAGTTGGATGTTCATTAAGCATAAGAAGGGCATAATTGAAGTATTGTAAAGGTAATAAAATGCAAATTTAGGGGACTGATCAACTACCCCCCAAACAACATTATGCTTGTCCTCAAGTAAAGATGAGAGAGAAAAAACTAAGATCACAAATGTGTGATTTATTATACTAGTCTCGTTTTGCGGAGTGCGATTGCATTGACCATATGCAACAAGGCCTTAAAACACTAGGAATTCCCTTGTGGACCAGCTTAAACCTCGTGGGAGTTTTCCATAAAAGGTACTCACAAACTTCCTCTATCTAATACAAAGGGTCTTGTTTCTTTGTTTATTCTCAGAGGTCTATTGATCAGCCCCCAAATGTGCATTTTATTGCCTTTACAATGCTTCAAATACGCATTTCTTATGCTTAATAAACAAACAACTTATAGCTTTTGCTATCGTTTGCAGGATACAGACCATTTAGGACGCAAATTCTTAATACGTGCATTTTGGCACAAAAAGGATGGCTATTTACGCTGCTTGGGAAGATTCCAGCTTAGGAGCAATAGTGCTGGAAAGTCAAAGTCAAAAATCAAAGTCAAAAGTCAAGTTACCTCCCCCCATCTCTTAACCTTCCATTATTTTGTTTTTGTTCATTTTTGTTCGTTTCGTATTTTTTTTCTCGTTTCGTTACTGATCCGTGTACTGTTTTTTGTTTCGCTTATAGGATCCAAAAGTTAGGACTTGGAGCCTAATCTACACCCTGACATAAGACTTATGTGAAAATTTTAGCCTGCTTTGAACGATTACTCCGCGTGCTCGATACTTGAGTCGCGTCCGTTAGCCAAACCTCGTGCGCGCTGGTTGATTTTCTCCGTTCTTGTTCAATTTTTAATAGACGCAACTCCTGGACATATACAGTACAGAACCGGGCCTAAGTTTCTAAACCTGCAACAACTACTTAAAAATTCCCTTTAGAGATTGGGTACACACGGGTTGGACCGAGCGGTTCTTTATTTTCTAAGGTGGACTAGCAGGACGCTACAGGTTCCAAATTTTTACTGTTTTTCCATGAATGCCATGTACGTAGTTATTATGTGCTAGTTTATGGATTATTATTTATGTATTAGCCTAGAAATATGCATGAATTATGTTCATATACCTGTAAATATTTATATACGACTAACTGGGCATGAATTGCATCTTAATGTATATATACATATAAATGGTATTGTTTGCATGGTTATCTGTCTTTCTACGTATAAGTGTCTATTGTTGCATGTTTAGTATTTCTCTACGTATAAGTACACGTCCTTGTATAATACTTCGATTTTGTCAAGAAAGAAGAGAACATTCCAATGAGGGTTAAAATCTGAGTTGGGTAAGTTGTTTCTAAACCCTACAGGGTGAAGCTGCTCTCTATATGACACTCACAATCTCAATGAGTATTGCCGAAATCGATTTATTATGCAATACAAGAGTCGTATTTTAGTTTATGTATAATACGTTGCATGTTTAGTTTTAGCATTGTCGTATTTATATGCGTACATATACTATATTAAGATGCTAATTGTATTTAGATATGTATGAGTGATTCAAATTTGCCGCCATCGTTGATATACGCTCACGTAATATCGATCTACAAATTAGCGATACATATACACATTACTGATGTATATTTGCCTGTACGTATGGAAGTATTTATCGATGATACAACCTTGCCTATTCGTATAGTAATACGTATGAGTGGAGTATCTTCACATGCTACTGCATCTAGTATTGTATGAGTAGATCGTATTTGTATGCTTGTAATTTCAATTTAAATCTTAAAATATATATATATATATATATATATATATATATATATATATATATATATATATATATATATATATATATATATATATATATAAAATAATAAATAATAAATAATAATAATAAATAATTAAGACCGACCTTGCATAAATCTTAATCATATTCCAATGGTGTCTAGGAAACTTGAATGATTGATGTTACTTAATTAGAACCGTGCTTGCACGGAAAGCCTCCCTCATATCTCTCTTGTAACCTGGTCGTTGGTTTATACACACATATTTCTCGCTTCACTGCTACATTAGCAGCAGCTTAGGCCTACGTTGTTGAACTCCAAAATCTTTAAGAGAATCATAAAATTCAAGTAATAATAAGTTCCTTCTGTCAATTAGATCTAATTTTATGCTTGCATGAGATTAAGGTCTGGTTCCACTAAAGAATTTGAACATACCTATCGTCGAAAAAAATACAATAAGCAACTGCGTAAGTTCTCACCTAAAAATTGCTATTCTTCTGTTAATTACCTTCATCAAGTTCCTTCGTCGCCATTAACTTCTGCAGTTATGGCCGATGATCCTCCACCAGCTGAGAAGCCCCTGTCATACTTCTATACTGCATTACAGGAAGGACCTTCTTCCTGCATCAAACTTGAGGACATTGTCGGTAATTTTCGTATCCCACCAAACGTTTTTAGTTTGTTACCTGTGTATCATGGTTTGGACCACTTAAAAACCGCATAATCATCTTCGTGAGAGCTTCAACAAGTGGCCACAACATTTCACCATCCAAATTGTCTCTAAGGAACAACTTTTGCTTCAGCCTATTTCCATTCACTTTAGCGAGAAAAGCATCAATTTGGCTTGCGGGACAACAGCCACAATCCATAGACACATGGAATAAACTTGTTCAAGCTTTCATGCTTCAATTTTACACTCAAAAGAAAACTATGAAATGCTTGAGAAAATTCAATTCTTTTCGTCAAAATCCTCATGAATCCTTTTTACTTAAAGAATGGAGTCGCTTTTATCGATCTTCTTTTAGAATGTCCTCATCACCAACTAGACAAAGCCGCCCTTGTTCGTTCCCTCTTTAATGGACTTTCTGATCATCAAAAAGAAACTCTTGATATAATGAACGGTGGTTGCTTCATGGACAAAGGAGCTTGAAGCATATACTTTTCTTGAAAACAAGCGAAAAAAGGTACACATTGGGGGTAACACCGAAGTCGTCTAGATCATCAAAGGATATCAGAACAAAGGCTATATCTATTTTTGAGGTAAAACCCGATCCCGAATTAAAAAATTTGATAGAATCCCTAACTAAAAAAGTAGATGCCCTTGCAATTCAAGTAAACGATCAATTCCCAAAACAGGTCATGAACGTTGACACATCCCCATGTGTTCTTTGTCTCAGTCCTAACCATCCTGATGCTTATTGTCCCTTGTTATATGCCTCCCCTTCTCAACCATCAGAAGAGGCATGTGCATTCAACATTCCTAATGCACCTTGGCGACAGCATCCGAATTTCGCCTGGCGCCAGAATAACCAATAGCTGGGGGCTCCTCCAGGTTTTGCTAATCCACCTATTCGACCAACCAACAACTTTATTCCATACCGCCAAGAAAATAATCAACAATACCAACAAAGTCAGAATCAATTTCAAAATACTTTGGATGCTAACTATCAAACCAACCGCAGCCTTGTTCCAGCCAATCTAAATTCCAACTATAATCAACAACTTCTCAGCAATAATCGTGATCTAGTACCTATTGCACAACCTGCGCCACTCGTTACAGATAGGACAAGTGAGACTTTCTTAGCTTACATGAACCAACAATCTCAAATTTTAACATCTATCCAATAATCACTTCAACAATTGGAGCAAGAAAAGAGTTAGAAAGGCGTGTTTCTTGGACAAGCAGTTCCAAACCCTAAGCCAGCAAACACTGCCTTTGAACTTACCAATGCACCTGGAACAAGTACTCCCAACCAAGGTGAGGTGCACGCAGTCACTACTCTTCAATCTGGAAAAACTGTAGACAATCAAATACGTATGCCAGATGATCAACCAAAGGAATCTGACGGTTCATATGAATCTATTTCCAATAATGAACCTACGGAGGATTTACCAAATACAACAAAGTCAACATCTCAGAATTTAGGAAACAAGCAAGCGGACCCCTTTGCCAAATTCTACCCTAAGGCATCATTTCCTACACACTTGGCAAAGAATAAACCTTATGAGAATTTTGTTGAAATTCGAGAGACTTTCAGAATTTGACAATCAACTTACCTTTTCTCGATGCCTTAAAGCTATTGCCAAAACATGCAAAATTTCTGAAAGATATGTGCACCACAAAAAGGAAAACTAATGTTCCTCAACAAGCGTTCCTCACCGAACAGTTTCCATCCATCACCGAACACAATGGTATAGTCAAATACAAGGACCCTGGTAGACCAACGGTTCCATGCACCTTAGATGACAAATATACGGCTATTGCACTACTAGACCTAGGAGCTAGTGTGAACTTACTTCCATATTACTTATTTAAACAACTAGGTCTTCATGAGCTGAAACCTACCACCATGACTCTACAGTTAGCCGATCGTTCCATTAAGTATCCAAAAGAAATTGTGGAAAACGTCCTTGTAAAAGTCTAAGACTTTTTCTATCCTGTAGACTTTGTTATTTTGGATACAGAAGTTGCATGTGATTCCATTCCTATCATCTTAGGACGTCCGTTCCTAGCAACTGCTAATGCTCTTATTAATTGTAGGGATGGTTCCATGACCATGTCCTTCGGAAATCTTTCGGTCGAGGTAAATGTGTTCAAGATGATGAAACAAATTCCAGAGCCTAACATTGATGGTGAGGTGAACAGGGTTGATAGCATTGTGCAAGAGTGTTTAACAAACACTTTTCCTGAAGATGAAGTATACCAATTTCTTTCCTTTAGCAATTTTGAATTTGAGGACGATGATTATACACAAGAAATAAACGAGTTATTAGAGTCAATACCATTATTTGACCCTACGACCGTGATGTCCAGCAATTTGGATGAACATCAATCTGTTTACTCTATGGACGATGACTTTCCTCAAGAATCTTTAATACCCACTCTACCCGCCCCTGACTTAGAACCTCTTCCTTCATAATTAAAATACGTACATCTTGATCCAGATGGTAGTCATCCAATTATTATATCATCTCAATTAACTGATGATCAAGAATCCTATTTAATAGATGTCATTCAACAACACCGTTCTGCTATTGGATGGTCCCTCGATGACATTAAGGGCATTGACCCTAATGTATGCACCCATCGCATACATCTTGAAGAAAATGCTAAGATGTCGCGTGAACCACAGCGTCGTCTAAACCCAACCATGAAAGATGTGGTACGGGAGGAAGTTTTAAGATTACTTGATGCAGGTATTATTTACCCTATATCCGATAGTATTTGGGTGAGTCCAGTACACATTGTTCCAAAGAAAACTGGCATTATAGTTGTGCGCAATGATACAGATGAATGCATCTCCGCTCGTATTCCAATGAAATGGAGAATATGCATTGACTATCGATGCAAACTTAATGCAGTCACTCGTAAGGATCACTTTCCACTGCCCTTCATTGATCAGATGCTTGAACGGTTAGCCGGTCATGCGTATTACTGTTTTCTTGATGGTTATTCAGGATATTTTCAGATAGTCACAGATCCTGCTGATCAAGAAAAGACTACGTTCACCTGTCTTTTTGGTACATTTGCATATAAACGAATGTCTTTCGGCCTTTGCAATGCACCTGGTACTTTCCAACGCTGCATGCTTCACATTTTCAGTGATATGGTTGAACGTTTTATGGAAGTATTCATGGACGACTTCTCAATATATGGAGATTCTTTCGATAGCTGTCTATCAAATCTTGAAAAGGTCTTTACACGTTGTGAAGAGAAAAACCTTGTTCTTAATTGGGAAAAATGTCATTTCATGGTTAAAAAAAAGAAATAGTTTTAGGACATATCGTTTCAAAAAAGACGGAATCGAAGTCGACAAAGCTAAGATAGAAAAAATTGCTTCACTTCCTATACCAAAACAGTTAGCGACATTAGCATTTTTTTAAGACACGAGGTTTCTATAGGAGATTTATTCAAGATTTCTCAAAGGTTGCTCGACCTTTAACCAATCTCTTGCTTAAAGATGCCATTTTTACCGGTTTCAATTGCAAACAAGCTTTTGAGACTTTAAAATCCGCCTTAACTACCGCTCCCATAATTCAACCACCTGATTGGTCTAAACCTTTTGAATTAATGTGTGACGTGAGTGACTATGCTATTGGAGCTATACTAGGGCAACGCCGAGAAGATAAGCCAATTGTCATTTACTACACGAGTAAAACTCTTAATGAAGCTCAACGTAACTGTACAACCACTGAGAAAGAGTTTCTCGCCGTTGTATATGCCTTCGATAAGTTTCGTCCTTACCTAGTGGGCTCTTCCACAATTGTCTACACTGACCATGCGGCGCTTCGTTACCTATTAGCGAAAAAAGATGCAAAACAGAGGTTAATCCGGTGGATTCTCCTCTTGCAAGAATTTACTCTAGAAATTAGAGATAAAAAAGGTTGCAAAAATGTGGTTGCAGACCATTTATCAAGACTTGTCAGTGATCACTATTAAAAAAAGGCCTTTTGATGACAATTTTTAGCTGTCATGAAATACATATCATGACACTTTCTGATTGAAAAACTAGCCGTCATTACTGAGGGTGTCATAAAAAGTCAACCAAAACCGTCATTAAATTTATGACGGTTCATAGAAGGACGTCTTAAAAGGTCCTCTCATTATGACATATATTAGTCTTTAAAACGTCATAGTAGGTATATTTTATTATGACACCTCATATGTAACCGTCAATAAATTAACAATATTTTCTAACAGTTCACGTCAGAACCGTCATGAAATGCCCATTGACTATTGTGGAACCGACATGAAATACCCATTGACTATTGTGTAACCGTCATGAAATGCCCATTGACTACTGTAGAACCGTCATTTTATGGGAAAAAAAATACGTCAACAAATAGTTTACACTGTGACAGTTCTTCTAAAACCGTCATCTCTTTTATTATTATTATTATTATTATTATTATTATTATTATTATTATTATTATATTTTTATTATATTTTTCCAGTAAAAAAATACTCCATGATAACCTGTAATTCAATTCTTAACCTGTAAACTTATTTCACCAATAAAACAGCTATAAAATTCTCAAAAATAAAATTAGAACATCTACAGTAACTTCAACCCATATATTTTCAAGCCATTCGAAAATACTTATTCCTTACATCAATTTATCATTTATCCAACATCATTGAAAAATGCTAAATACATTTATTTGATAGCACATTCAACCAAACTAAAAATCATTCTAATCAATTCCATCATCAACAAATTAAGCATTATCCATCGATCGATCAAACGTTGTCAAACCTAAGAAACAAATAAAGTAAAGAAACATTATTAGTATATTTGCTACCAAAAGCTCAAGCCACTGACCAAAAACATATTATTTTATATAGGCATGAAGATAACAATGCGATGGGACCTAGTTCTCACAACGGAAGAAAAAATAAATAAAAATACCTACAATGCAAATGGGTTGTGGTTCAAGATATACACTACTACATTTAAAGTCATCCCATATCTCAAAGCAGCAAACAAAATAAAAACAAAATACTATTATTATAATAATATATACACATACCTTTGGCTTGGCGAGATAAATCGATTCGATGAAGTCAATAAACTCCATCACTAATTTCAATAAGCTCAAGAAGTTGGTATAGGTGATAGTGTTGGCCAACTCCATTAGCTACACGAGTACGTAAAGTCAACAAAGAATTTAGTATATATGATATACGTTTACAAGAAAGAATTACATAGATATTTTAGAATATATTAACAAGAAAGATTTGCTAACCTTTGTCTTAATTGATTGACTAGGATCCATCATAAAATGTCTCATGAAATGCAAGACATAATATCCACACTCGTATCCTCCTGGTTGAATTAGGCACTACACGAAAACATAAACAAATTGTCAAAACACATTCAATACACTAAGTAAATCTTTCACATTCAAGTACTGTATATTTACCTTGACATAGTCCCACTCTGGTTCCACTCTTTTTCCTTCACTTAATGCTAATGTTTTCATCCCACTAAAAAAACGAACTTTACAATTAAGTTACAAGTTGTTTGCATATATGACATACAAAATAAAAATAAGATTCATCAACTCACGTGTTCACCATACATCTTAGCTTTATATCAGGGACACCTCCAGTTGAATCAAGAAAATATACTTTTTTTGCACTTACGTCAATAATTACCAAAACCCAATGAATCCTATAGAACCATATATAGGAGTTAAGAAAGTACAAAAAATAAAAATAAAAATAAAATGAGAATGCATATATGTTAAAGAACATGACCAACAAGCATACCCCGAATTGTACGGAAGAAAAATAACTTGGTCTCTTTGTCTTGCCATTAATCTATTTGAGACCAGACGATTCATCTCTTTTTTGTCTACATATAAGTTGAAATCACCAGGATAACAGAATCCAAACCTCTGTCAAGAACTTTCGTATTTCTCATACAAATATCTAAAAGAAAATCATACTACCATTAGTATGACATGTACCCATAAATTAAACAACTCATCTCTTAAAAAATAAATCCAAGATTCCACTCACCTGATATATACTACAATGCAATTGGCATTTAACATTTGCTTATGACAAATATCCATTATTTCATCTTTTCCAATATAAAACTGTAGTTCACGCTAAAAAATCCTCGTGTCCATTTCACTTATATGATTTCCCTTCATTATATTGCCCACCAAAACCGCAAATTCTTCAAATATAATTTCGTCATGCTCATCACATTGAACCTCATTTTTCTATAAAATAAAAATAAATAAACAATGAATAATAAATACAAATAGGCGCTAATTTATATAAATATTGGTAGAAAAATATAATAGAATACATTTTACCTTATTATCAAGTATGACAAAGTCACGAGGCCAAGCCACGTGGTAACCGACTGCACCACCTACTCTGGTAATGTCATCATCAGGAATTGGTCTTGGTAGAAGGGCAATCGCTGAAATTGCACGTATTATTTGTACACGCACATAGCCTTCACCCATTCTATCATTATGGATCTTGTCATCCGGTCCAAACCCCTCAATTATACAAGCATCAGCAACAATATTGCTTTTGGACCCCAAAGCAAGTTTACACTTTAAAACAACCACAAACATTAAAATAATTGTAAATTTAAAATTCTAGTGAGTACCTTGATTAATTATTTTAGAAATTAGAGATTTTACCTTCTCATTTCCTGATTTAGGTTTAGAGATTGGCATAACACTTTTGGCTTTATTAGCACCATTATCATTGCCTTTTGATCTGGCTTTAGCAGCATTATCATTGTCTTTTGATCCCACAACCTAACAAACATTATAAAGACAATTTCAATAGATATTTGCAAACTATAACTATCACTTTTATTTAATATCAAAATGACAAGTACCTGCTTGTTTCCTAACATAGGTTTTGAGATAGCCAAATTGTCAAATACCACAAAGTCACTTGGCCAAGCCATGTGGTAGCCAATTGCACCTCCTACGGTGGTAATATCATCATCCGGAATTGGTCTTGGCAGAAGAGAATTTGCCAAAATTGCCGCGTATGATTTGTACACGTTACATAGCCTTCTCCCATTCTATCATTATGGATCTTGTCATCCGGTCCAAACCCTCAATTATACAAGCATCAAGCAACAACATTGCTTTTGGACCCCAAAGCAAGTTTACACTTTAAAACAACCACAAACATTAAAATAATTGTAAATTTAAAATTCTAGTAAGTACCATGAATAATTATTTTAGAAATTAGAAATTTTACCTTCTCATTTCCTGATTTAGGTTTAGAAATTGGCATAACACTTTTGGCTTTATTAGCACCATTATCATTGCCTTTTGATCTGGCTTTAGCACCATTATCATTGTCTTTTGATCCCACAGCCTAACAAACATTATAAGGACACTTTCAATAGATATTTGTAAACTATAACTATTACTTTTAGTTAATATCAAAATGACAAATATCTGCTTGTTTCCTAAAAGGGGTAGGACCATCCTACCTCTATATCTGACAAAAGAACTTACATGTTGGCCATTTCTAGAGGTTCCTCTTTTATTAAAACTAAATGAAGTAAAGACCAAAAATCAAGAAGTGAGTTGACTCACTACCTTCTCATCCAAACTAAAAACAGACCGACCCTCACCGAAAGTCCCATTTAACTGGTCTAGTGATGAACATATCATACCCCTGAATTCCGTCATAACGTTCTCTTATATTTTGTACGGGATCTGGTCTGGAGCACTCACTTTCTTTGTTCCATCCCATCATGGTTCCACACTTCCACTATGACCACAATACAAGATATAACTACTTGTGTGATTTGTTCAAATTTCAAATGCTTTAGTGGATTGCTTATGTTGTAAAGAACCTTTCTTGGAAGATTTATGAATTTAAAGAGGAACAGATTTGGAAAGCAACTTTGCCACAAGATATGTTGATAATTGTTCATAACTAACCAAGAGAAAATGACTTAATCAATTTGAAGAAGACCAACTCAAACATCAAAAGAAATTACATAGCTTGTGTCTCTGGAATTCTCTTCTATTTCCCTTTTTCTTGTTTCTTGTTTTTAATTGGACTCAACCCACTTTAAAAAAATGATTTTAAAGAAAGCAGCTCAAAACATTTACTGGTCACCTTTTCTTGTTTTAATTAGAGGTAGGATGGTCCTACCCCTTAAAGGGGTGAAGACGCTAGCAATTCTCTTACACTTATTTGTGGTTTTGCTCGACAAATCACAATGCGAGGACAACGCAGAATTATCGAGGGGAGTTGTTTACAATATTCTCCATTCGGTAATAGTGTTAACTATAGTAAATGTAGTTCGCACCTTAAGTTTAGAAAAGAAAGGGGCACTTGTATAATTCACTTGTGAAAACATCCAATTTGGAGGAAACCCGTTTCTCTTTCAGCCACCCGAAACTCCGTTAACCTCTCATAAAGGTAGGACTCTATCACGATTACCTAGGCACGGGATCTCGAGTCGGGGATCGGACTTCGATTCGATTTCTTGATTTGCTTAAGACATCAAAAGTGATGATGACGATGGCTTCTATGTTAGCTCATTCTACCTATAGTTCTTACAAGAAGGCCTTGACTACTTCAACAACAAGAACTGTCTCCCTCAACGAGTAAATACAACCCTCATATCAGTCAATAATGCCCTACTCTCGAACTACAAGGCCTATCTTCTACTTTTAACCCTCAAACAAGATAGAACAGACCAGTCTTTTATCATCCTGTAGAGCGGGTTGTAACTGGAATGATCGATCGGAGGGACAATGACAAAGTCGTGAGTCGACTTCAAGTTACCTTACAGTTGCTTACCCGGCGTTGCTTCCCTTACTTCTGCTTTTCCCTATAGCTACCTTTCACCTTTCAACGACTCTTGCAGGCCAACTAAAACTAATGCGATGTGCGCCAATCTCGATCTGCTAGTTCCACCATATTTTCATTGATCATCAGCTGAGGAGGAGAGAAAGCATTTGTACGGCGGAAAATCTTGTATGATCACAACATATACTCGTCTAGAGAGTACCGTGAGATTCAATTTTGGTTCGCAAGAATGTATCGGTAGGAGGTTCTTTTCAGTTAAACCGACCAAGTTAAATGATAGTAATGGAGTGAAGAGTGCTACTGCTAACCTGGTTGGTATATTTCGTAAGCCGGCAAAGGCATTTATTGTTCGTAGCAGCAGTTCTAATGGGCACGCGTTGTGGTCACCAAAAGAGTGCTTCAGATGCTACTACCAAATCAGTGCAGAAAAAAATTAATGTGGCAAAGCCCAAAGATGGAGAGAAGGAGGCGAAGGTGGAAGTAGCCATTTCGACTCCAGCTAAGGGTAGTGGCAATATAAAAAAGACCAAGCTTAGGGGAAAAAGAAGTAGGTGGCAAATAAGAATAAACTAAAAAAGAACTTTTCGGTACTCTTTGTTCCTTACGGTGATGCTAAGATTAGTGGTTTTAAACATGCGAAGAAGCCCAACCTGACCAAACTTGCTACCCCCACAGGTGATGCAAAGGTTAATGGTTCTAAACAAGCTTTTAACTCAGAGAAGGCTAGTGTGACCAAAATTGATGGCCAATCTGTTCAGGCTTCAGAAGTAAGTATGAGTGTTAACAGTGTAATTTTTGACGACACATTTCTTACTACTTGATCTGATATATATATACACACACAAATGCGGAAGAATATAAGTTCAAATCAAACTCAATAAGGAGAACTAAGTTCACTTAAAAATATAATGTTAAAACATCCCTCGGAAACTATGGCATGGTTCAGAAGAGTTTTACAAACAAACCAACAGAAAATAGCATCAGCAATAAGCATCCAGTTGAGTACCCAAAAAGAATCACTAAAGCAATCCAGAATCCAGATACGTGTTAAACAAGATTGCAACCAAAACAGGTTATGTATAGATAATACCTTTAAAAAAATTCCAAACACCCTATTTAATGAAATTTTAAATCAAAACAACAGTATAAAACCTTTATAGAATGCTTAACATATAACAAAAAAACAAAAGTAAAATCTTACTTGCTAATAAGAAATCACTTCCTTGGCAAAAGCAAGCGACTCCACTCCAAGTTCGACTCTAAGAGAACACGCTCACGATTCTGAAATTCAAGATGAGTTAAAAGATGAGACATTTAAATTTATATATAATTGAGATACTATGCTAGGGTTTCCAAAGCAAATCTCTATGAATCGAGTGAAGGGAATATTTACCTCTTTTCGTGGCGTTAACCAATCTCCAATCCCAATTTGACAACTTACGATAATAAACTGTTGGGGTTTAGGAGAATCCGGGAATTAGATTAGAAAGCGCGCGTTGTATATTTGTTGAGCGGGGAAATTCTTTCTCCATATTGATTTTATTACCTTCGGTATTAGATAGGGAATCACAGTTTTGGTTATTTGGGATGTTTGGTTATTGAGTTACCAAAAAAAAAAAGTTTGGTTATTAAGAATTGGGTATACTCATAGTTCGGAATTTCGGAATTCTCGGAATTCCGACAAATCCAAAATCCAAAATTCATTAAATTTCGACCCCTATCACATTCGAAATTTCGGATATTTCGACTCTTTATTTGGAATTCCGCTTTTTTGAAAAATCGAAATTCCGGACGGAATTCCGAAGTTTCGTTCGGAATCATGAACTATGGGTATACTATTACTGACCCGAGACTTAACCCAATTATTCATATTCACAGTTCACTCGACCAGTCGGTTACAATGGTTTTGTTTTTAATTGTTCCCAAATGGTTAGACAATTAATTAAACACCGGTTAGTGCCAGAAGGAAAAAGTTAGACAATTTTTACTTGGCGTTTGTGAGAATGAACTCATAAATTAGACACCAAACTTGACACATTAATAAAAACGCGTCAAAGATATTTATGACGGCTAACGATATAACGATCAACATTAACATCATGCGTCATAAAATGAACGATAAGTATACAATTGTTAGTCACTAACTTGACACATTGATAAAAAAACGTCACATATATTTATGACGCATGACTTATAACCGTCAACATTTGACATCAAGCGTCATAAAATTAATGGTGAGTTAGAAATAATGATGGGTTATACGGAAGTCGTCAAGGTAGAAAAAAAATAGCCGTCATAGAAAGCCCTTTTTTTAGTAGTGGATATTGATACTGATACCGAACCTATCAGTGATTCCTTTCCGGATGAACACTTATATTCTATTTTTTCGTCCCCCTGGTACACTGACATAGTAAATTACTTAGTTACCGAGGAAGTCCCTTCATCTTGGTCTCATAATGACCGAAAAAAGTTCTTATCCACTGTGAAATTTTATTTCTGGGATGATCCCTACCTCTTCAAGTATTGTTCTGACCAACTAATCTGTCGTTGCATTTCCGACTGGGAACACAATGACGTGTTATCCTTCTGCCATGAACAATCTTGTGGTGGTCATTTTAGTGGTAAGAAAACAGCGGCCAAGGTTCTACAATGTGGATTTTATTGGCCAACACTATTTAGAGATGCACATGAGCATTGCAAAGCATGCAACCGCTGCCAGCAGCTAGGACGCATTACTCAACGTAATATAATGCCCTTAAATCCCATTTTAATTGTGGAAATCTTTGATGTATGGGGCATCGACTTCATGGGTCCCTTTCCAAATTCTCATGGTTTCCTTTACATACTGGTAGCAGTTGACTACGTGTCAAAATGGATTAAGGCATTGGCATGTCGTGCTAATGATCATAAAATTGTCATTTTTTCGTAAAAGAAAATATTTTCTCTCGGTTTGGAGTTCCAAAAGGTATTATTAGTGATGGGGGAAAACATTTCTGTAATAAATTTTTTGAATCATTAGTAAATAAATATGGAGTCACGCACAAAGTGGCAACTCCGTATCATCCTCAAACTAGTGGCCAAGTAGAAGTCTCTAATAGAGAGATCAAATCTATTTTGGAAAAAACTGTTAATCCATCTAGAAAAGACTGGTCTCTACGATTATCTAATGCCTTGTGGGCATACAAAACAGCTTTTAAGACACCTATAGGGATGTCTCCTTATCACCTCGTTTTTGGAAAACCTTGTCACCTGCCAGTTGAACTTGAGCATCGTGCTCTATGGGCCATCAAAAGCCTTAATTATAATACTAATGCGGCAGGCGCAAAGAGAAAATTGCAGTTAAGTGAGCTTGAGGAAATTCGGAGTGATGCCCATGATCTCGAAATCTTATAAAGCCAACATGAAAAGAGTGCATGACAAGCACATATTGAGAAAAGATTTCAAAGTTGGTCAAAAAGTTTTGTTGTACAACTCAAGATTACACATTTTTCCAGGAAAATTAAAAACTCGATGGTCTGGACCTTTCATTGTCTTTGCTGTCACCCCTTATGGAGCTATATCTTTGAAAAACATAAATGATGACAACGAATTTCAAGTAAATGGCCAACGCGTTAAACATTACCATGAGTTGCGCTCTCCAAATGTCGAAGAGACTCTTCTCAAAGATCCAGTCTACACATACTAATAGATTCACTGGTATACTTCTTCCAATGTGATATAAACAGGGAAAGTACGCCATTAGGGTAGCCGGGCCCTCTTCTAATTTCTTTTCTAAAAATTCCTAGAGTGTGTGGTTGCAAGCGCCAGAACCTTAGTCCACAAAAACTCTACTTCAGACCTGAGTATAAATATCTTCTGTTAATCTAGCAAACGTGCCTTCTGGTAAACAATGGGTACCAAAAATTTCAACTCCCTCCTTCTCTTCCCTTTTCTATTCTCTTCCTCGCGAACTTCAGCTAATCATTTGGTGTAAATCTTACCCATCTCGAATAGGTAATGGTTGTAGTACTTTTGCTTGAAAGCGACGGGCGAAAAGGATGGGGTGGTGTATGAATTGTCAAACACCTTTCTATCCAGGTCTTGATCTACTATCCGATATGAGCCGGTATAAGGTATATTATTGTCTGACACCAGCTCAGCAGGATAAACTTCGTCGTCATCCCGTTGCTCCCACAGGTTGGGATTCGTCTTGAGGATCTGACGTTAAAAGACTCACATTCGTCTTGAGGATCTGACGTTAAAAGACTCAACTTGTTTATACTCGTGTCTTTTATTTTCACCTTTGCACTGAGTGTTGTGCACAAAGACAGTCTTGATATGCAACATCGGATGGTCCCTCGTTCGCACGGGCAATGGATTCCACCAGGCCAACCCCGAATAGTTTTCTATTTGATTACAGTTCGGGGAGGTTTAAGGCTATACCATATGTACTAAGGGTAATATTATTATTAGACCATTGCACATTGGTCAGGGATGGTACCGTCCTGAACCCTAGGCCCCCAAAACATAAAGGTTAAGTCACAGTCTAGCTAGATTGGGTTCGCCCCAGAGCCGACATGACAGTTGCCTGATTTTACAGTAATGATTTTCTTCTTGAAATCCGGTGTTGTTAACATGTTTATCTCCCCTTGTACATTTGTATATAAAATTTGTAAATAAATAAACTTCCTAAAAAAAAACCCCTGTTTTTACAAGATTCAAACCCCCCAAATAAAAATAAAAAGGTTTGAATGTGATTTTGTCATTTTCTAGTGGATGACATTTTTAATGCCGATCGTTTTGATATCTCATTTGTTCAATTTGGAGTTAAAACGAATCGAAATTCCACGTTTGAAATTTTGGGACATTTCGGGACATAAGGGGAATTTCTAGATATCATTTGGGGCTTGGGCCAAAAATTGGACCTGATAAAAAATCACAGATCCGGTCACAAAACCCAACCCGCGGGCCAATCCACGCGTCATCCCCTCACTTTTCTTCCCCTAGATTATAGATCTTGGTCCCCCACGTAAACAACTCGCGAACGCGGCTACACAGGCTTGATTTGGACCCGCGCACGCGGGATAAACACCACCAATTCGAACCCCCTTGCTCCAGCACCATCTCCTCCATCACTCCGAGAAATTTCCACCCTCAGAAAAACAGCTAGACCTCTCTATGGCAGCACGTCGACGAATCATAGTTGAGAGGAATTTTAAAAATCTATTCGATTTGGGCATGTTTCATCCCTTTTTCGACGAAGAAATTGCAAATAGGGAGTGGGAGTATCTGTTACACAAAGTGCCGGCTAATTACTCGGAAGATTTAGTTTTAAAGTTTTACAACAATGGAGGTTTTCGGGAGAATGAGTTTTGGATTACAGCAGATGGGTTGGAACGTGAACTCACATTGGAATTGATATCAACAACGACAAATATTCCAATCAACTCTGATAGTGCGACACTGCTGATTTCGGAGTATCCGAATACAATGGAGTTGATGTTTGACACGCTTCTCGAGGGCGAATACAATGCTACCTCGAACTGCATGTACCAGCACTCGCTCAGACGTAACCAACTAGCCGTTACTCAGTGAATGGCTTACAACGTCATTGGAACTTAAAAAACGTCTGACCTGAACAAGACATTCTTACACCTGCTGTGGATCCTCCAGGAGAAAAAGGATACCTTCTGTATGGTCCATTTCTTGGGCCATGTTCTTACGTCTGCGTTAACCAGGTCAGCTCCTCTTGCTGTACTTGTTACTCAGCTTATGCTTAACTTAGGGTTCCAGTCTACTAGTCCTTTAATTCGAAGAAGGTCTTTTGAAAATTTTGCAATTTTCGAGACTTGTGTCATGGATCACTGGGACCCTCTAGCGAGAGATGATATTGAGCGTGATAAGGTACCTCCTCCTCCTCCTTCACCACCCAACTGTTTTAATGAGGATACCATGCGCCGAATCAGCACTCCCATGGAAGCTTTGCGACACATGAACACTAGCATGCGTAGGATGTCTCTTCGTCAGGAAGAGATGCTTACTTCCCAAAATGACTTCTAGCAAGAAATGCGTAATTGCCAAGGCCGTTTCTAGAGAATGATAATGGCAAATCAGCAGCAATTCCAAAATCAACTGCTAGAGTCTTTGGGCCACATTCCAGACCAGTCAGCTCAGCCAGGAGTTTGTCGTAGCCGACGAAGTAGAAACCCTGGTTCATCCTCTGCTAACCCTGAGGATTCCTAGTAGTTGTTTATTTTCCTTGGTTTAGAAATAACTATGTCATTTATTTCCCTTATACATTGCATTTTTATTTTTCTAGTGATAAAAAAATTATATATCGTTTGATTTCTCATAATTTTGTATCTCCAGATGGTTTGAATGAGAAATTATTTATGATATGAAATTATTGTACTTCGTAATATATTAGTTGTTCCTTGATACACTGGGCCTACTCTCAAAGCCCAACGGTCAAAACCCAACGGACTGATCCAAACGGTCAGATGCCCAACGGTCAGATTTCTAATGATAAATCCAACTCTCCTCTTCCACTTTCACTCATCCCTTTCTCTCACTCTTCACAAATTCTCATTTTCTTCAACATAATGAATCAACTTGAGCGATGGGAAAAGGAGCAACGCGAATGGGCTGTCACAATATTCGTGATAACTGTGTTTATCATTGTTCTACTGTCGCTCATGCATAACATGCTCCAGAATATCTAGATCTATGTAACCGACATCTTTCTTTCCCTTTGTCGTTTTGTATATTACTATGGTGTGTTAAATAATTCTCCACCATTTGTACAAGTTACGTATTAAATGGAGAAGTTCCGTATTAAATATTTGTGTGTATTAGTTGTATTTTTACCTAAAAAAAAATCAACAACTAAGAAAACCATAACAAAGAAATTACCATCTAAATATCACCAAAATAATTCTATCTCTACTCATGGTGTTCAGAGAAGATCGCGCACGCTACACGGTACGCATAACACTTGTCACACACGCAGCTTGATTATTCTATCCATATTCTATTACTGAGGTATGATCATAAATTCTGAAATTATGGGTAGGTCTAACTGCCATGTGAAACCTTTCCCCATACTTTCTATCATTTTAACATCTCATTAATTGTTTGTGGAAATCTGACATGAAAAGAGTTACTATGGATACCCATTGTTGATGTTCATGAAGGTCAGTGTCACAACAACACATGAGTCACTTATGTTTTCATATATTAATTTTGGATTTAACTAAACTTGGAATCCTGTTTGGTACAGACTCATAGATTGCCTATAAATCTTTTCTTTTCAGCCATTCTCTTTCAAGCATTCTTCACTATACTTCCCTCCGTAATACTTCCAAATGGATCAACCAAGAAAAATAATGTCTGAGAAAGAGTACCTGAATTTTTTGAAGATGGCCGGTTTTCTCCTTATTTTGACATTGAAATTGTATGTCGAGGATGGACGCCTCTTCTATATCATTCAGCAGCTGGTTATTCCCAAGAATTGGTTATGATGTTCTACCAATTTAGTGGAACTGAAAATGGAAAATGCTATTTCAATGCCTATGGACGATGATTGGAATTGGCTAGGAAAATTATCTCTGACATACTTCAAATCCCAATGAATACCCAGGAGTTCCTTTTTCCAGAGTCATCATTTGATTCCGTCAAAACTTTACTACGAGCTACCGTATCTCATGGCGAAGTTGGAAATAGACATCACGTTGTTCTTCAACGCTCTTTGAAACAGAATCAACGAGTTGTGCTCCACTAGTTGGGACACAATGTGGTAGGTACATCACACCAATCAGAAGTCACAAAGTCTCAACTTCACCTACTTTGGGTTTTGCAGACTCAAAGGGATGATTTTTGTCTAATCCAACACCTCTGGAACGCGATCACCAAGAAAACAAAAAGGTCAGCACCTCTACCTACTTTAGTCACGCAGATTATGATGCGTTGGGGTTATCTAATAATTTCTCCAGAGACACCCCTTCAAAGAGAAAATATTAGTGTGCTCCAAACAGACTACTCCGTTGGTTTTTGGACTCCTGACACTCTGACAGATGAACAGAATGACCCAAGCTCAAACTCTAAACTTTTCTTTGATGAAAATGCAATGATAAACATTTTTAATCCCATGGAAGACATTCAATTTCTTCATCATGGCATGCAGGAACTATACACTCGTCAGAATATCATCATTACAACTATTAAGGAATTCCAAGAACGTCAAGCAATGCATGATGTTGAACAAGAGGAAATCTTGGAAAATCATTCTCAATCCTTGCAAAATCACGCTCTCCTAATGGAAAATCAAACTACACTCTCTGCTAGCCAAGGGGACATTCAGATGCAGCTCAGACAACAAATTGAAGAACTAAACACTATGGTGCATGATATGTGTCTCCAGTAGCATCATAATAATCCATGATTTTCTTATTGAATAAAAATGGAATAATAATACTAAGTGAATAAATAAATAATCGTATATATTATTATGTTTTTCGTCGTATTATTAATTTTGTTCTTATCTTTGTGTCTTCTTTTGTAAGAAATGCTTGCTAGAATCATTTACGTTGTGACTAACTAATTTTAACATGTGGTTTTTAATGTCATTATAGGAGGGTTTATTTTCTTCCATACTCATTTATCCATCTAGTTTGCCTTTATCATTGCCCATTTCTTTACTTCATCCACCATGGCATCTTCTTCAAAAATTGCATCTTCATCAAACATGACACCTCCAAAACTCATTCCTGAGCAATCCTTTCAATCTATGATAGATTCCAATACTTATGGCAATCTCTTCCGTGACTACATCACTAATGTTGGGTGGTCTTCCCTAGTTCTTGAACCTGACCAAACTTATTCTCCGAGTTTGGCCACATACTTTTATGCTAATATGGAGGACACACCATCATTCAATCATGTGCATGGCTTCTACTTAGACGGGTTCACAATCCTAGTTGGTGACACACATCATATTTTTTCTAAACAACAGCTTGCCCTAACTTTGGATCTTCCATATCACAAACCGGCCGCATCATGGCATTACATCTATCATAATTCTTACTGTTCCTTTCAGTGGCAAGTGTTTCGCAAAACTTACGGTGATGGTCTTGAGATTAAACGAGAAGGAGACGTCCCTATACCATGGCGCGACATCACCATTCCCTTAGCAAGCATGACCATGAACATGGGGACTGCGATGTTGTTTATACTCACGAACATCATAGGAGATTGGCATTTTTCTCGCCAATGAGGTTGCCTCGTAGAGTATTGATTAATGGCGCTCAAGGTCATACATTATTTAACATCTTAGGTTGTGTTATTTCCAACCTGAAACAAGCTCACACTTTTCAGGATCAGTATATTCTTTTACCTGTAACCGCTTGCCAAATCATGAAGACACATTTCCCACAGTTTGCAGCTACTTTTCATGACTGGGTCAAGGTAGATTCTATGTGCCCAAACAAACAAAATCATTCGCTCATTAAGGTTTAGGCAATGGAAGCGCCCCATTTCGGTGCACGAGGCATGTTCGTTGTTACCCGAAGGATGAAAATATGAAGAAACATTTGAACAAATCCGGAGACAAAGAATAGGCAGAAATTTGGCAAACTATTATCTTTTGGCGCGATGCTAAGGAAATGCATTTCCTTATTGAGGACGCCAGACCTACACATCCTGCTGGATGGTAAATTTGAGCTTGCCATTGTACATATATCTAGCTAAAAATTATGTTTCGTGTGCTATTGTCTTTCATTATTTCGTGTGCTATGTTTTGTGTGCTATTATACATTACATTGTTCCTTTCTGTATAATATATTATGTTCTCCAACCTTTCTGTTCCAGCAATCTAGCCCTAATTTTGCTCACGGTTCTCAGGTAATTTTTCTCTTTATTTATTGATACTTCGAGGAGTAAACATCATTCTGTTTTGGGGTGCTTTTAACTCAGTTAAAAAATTAGGCAAATTGTAGCCTGTATATAGTTTTTATTTTCTGGTTAATAATTGTACTTAGTGACAAAGTCTTGTTTCCTTTTTAATGATGAAAATTGTCTAGAAATCTCACATTAGTATCCGAATTAGGATTTGTTTTAAGAAACTTAAGATAATACTTATGCAATAGTTTATACATCTTTTCATGAACATTCATGCACTGAGTATCATTGATTGTACATAGCAATAAGTTTCTGGAACCAACGGTTAGTTACATAAACTATAAATCCTATGAGAATCTAACCAAAAGCCTTGACATGAGTGATTTGTGTGTGATGACACAGAGGAGTAGTTTTTCTTATTAGAGAAAATCACGCGTCTACTTACTTGATCACCACCCGAACCCTAGGCGAGAATTTAGGCTTTCTTTGGATCGACATAGCTAAAAATTCTTACCTGTTACAAATTTTACCACTAGTCACTCCACTGAACCTTTCATCAAACCTTTCACTTTCACCAAAAATTCCTTACCCATCTATTAAACCAAATAAAAGAACCTACCTAAGTGATGAGTATGAGAAATAGGATGAAATATGGAAAAATAAAGAGAAAGACTTGTCCCAAATAAAAGTGAGTTACTTGCTTCAGGAAAGAAAAATAGAATCATGTTCTTAAGCAATAAAAAAAAAAATCATCAGTATCCAGAGGCTTAAGAACAAGGTTGGAAAACTCAGTTAGAAGAAGGAAAGAAAGCAAGGAATTATCTAGTATAAATATCTTAAAGACCCTATTCTCTCATACTCGTAAATTTTGATTATCCATTTCTATTTTCTTGTACACTATCACTTAAGCCCCACAATACCTAATAAAGACCTCTAGCTCAATTAGGAGTAGGGTAGTGTGATAATAAGTAGTAGACTTGATTGATCGACATCGGCTCCTCTGACTGTCATTGAGATGTGAGGAAACGTGTGCCCACTGCACACTGGAGTTAACAAAACCTGAATGGTAAAATTTTAAGTGGAATTGTGTTTCGACACATACCTATGAGAACCCATTTAGGTACGCTCTCCAAGGGATCCAGAAACGGCCCTGCTAGTACATTTCAATGCAAAGTTCACTGTATGCATTATCATATGTAGATGTTTTAATTATTGGATGTATATTAATTTGAGTTTCAAAGAAATCAATCCTCGTTCCCTGCTAAGGAGATGTATGGATATCTGAGATTAATTTAGGAAATGAGTTTTTGTCACTGATTCGTTGTAGTATAAATGAAGTTTGTGAGTATCTTCTCTGGAAAACTCTCACGAGGCTATAACTCGTCCACTAGGGAATTCCTAGTGGTTTAAGGCCTTGTTGCATATGGTCAATGTAACCACACTCTGCGAAACGAGAATTAGTTAGGACTACACATTTTGGCCACTTATCTATTTTAATGTCTCTTCTTTGCTTGAGGACAAGCAAAGTGTTGTTTGGGGGTAGTGTGATAAGCACCTAAAACTGTAATATGAAACCCTATTGAGACATAAATTTAGTTAATTATGTGTTTAATAATCATGAAATAAATATATTTTCGTACTTTTGCAGGTATTCGCAGTAAACATGAAAATATTGGTTAAACCTGCGTTAAAGCACGAGGAACGACGTATATATGAATTCTTCCAAATCAGCCATGTAAAGCCCAACAAATCCGCATAGAAGCATCAAACTTCCGAAGCTCTGACCTCTTGAACCAAGACTCTGAATGTGACAAGTGAGTTGCGCAGACAATCAGGGCGATGAACTCTACGCATAGGCGGGAAGTTGTAAAATTGCCAAGAGACCGGACCGCCACTGGACTGCACGTGGACCTACTATGCAGGCCCGCAAGATTTGATGAGTCATCAATCATGGAGCATGTCAAGACAAAAATGCCAAATTATTGGTGCAAAGTTGACACCTTGCATGTAATTAATTAGATTAGGTGTTAATAGTGAAAAAAAAATACAAGGTGTCACTTTGTTTGAATGTGGTGGATAAAAATGAAGTAAATGTGGTTTGGTGTTTCACGTGGGAGGAAATGAGATGTCTCTCAAATGGAGAAGAAAATAAAACAAGGGGGGACAATCCATTTACTCCCTTGACTTCTTTTCCTTTACCTTGTATTAATTTAGTTCCTTAGCCTTAGTTTTTTTTTAGTTTTTAGTTTTGGTAGAAAGCTTGTAATAGTTTTAATGGAGGTAACCTTGTGTTCTTCTAGTTAAAAACAAAATCTAAATACAAGTGAGTTCATCTATATATTTTCTTCTTCTTTTAGTTCTCTCTTCTTTTAGAATTATAAATTGTACTTATCATTTTTTTTAGCCCAAGGATCATGAGCTAAACCTTCCCTTTGTGGGGAGTTAATAATACTCATGTGAGGGAAAATCTTTGTTATTTGGTTTAGTAAGCATTATAGGAAGAACAACTAGACCTACATCCTATCCCAAAATGATAGTTGGTGTAGAGTCTAGTTAGGGATCAAAGTGATGAGCTTAGAGATAAGTCATTGCTTTGGTTCTACATGCTAGCATGTATAAGCTTAGAGATGAGTCATATATGTTAGGGATCAAGTTTTCTTTTATTAGGACTTGTCTATGAGTTCTAGGAAGATTAAAATGCACTTACTAAAATCAAATAACAAAAGTTATCTTCACATGAGGCAAATTAACTCTCCACTTTTGTTTTATTAAAAGTTTATCCTGTCTTAGTTGCATGTTTACGTAACTTAATGTTTTAAATTTTTGTGTAGTCAAGAAACCAAGTATTTAGTATTTATAAAATCATAGCTAAACTTACTCATTAGTTTCCTAAATGAGTAAAACCAAGTTGTAAGTGGTCCTAGAATTTAGGTTGGTTTGAATCCCTACTCTAAACAATATGAACACGAAAATCGTGAGTAAGGAAAAATATTTTTGAATTCGCACTTTGGCCAAAAAAGAGATACAAATCTCTAATATAGCAAAAAGGTGAATATTAAACCTTCTTGGTACTTTGTGTCGACAAACTTCTTAACGACCAGCACTTTGTTTCCGCCCGACTTCCTCTCGTAGAGGTCTTCAAGTTTCTTCCACAAACTGAAGGCTTTAGTCTCTTGGGACACATGGTGAAAGACATTGTCGTCAATCCACTGTTGAATGTATCCAATCACTTTTCTGTCAAGCTTTTTCCACTCAACCTCATCAATCTTTTCTGGTTTTACTCCCTCATTCTTAATGGGTAGTGCCAAGTCCTTGCAGTATAGCAAGTCTTCCATCTTGGCTTTCCAGATGGTGTAGTTCTTCCTATTCAGACTCATCATGCGAGTGTTCACGGACTTGTCCATCTCTACAAGTTATTTAAACTTAAATCTTCTCTCAGGAATATTGTCAAACACCTTCCGACTAAGATTTGGATAACACCCAAGGCTAATCTAACCAAAGGCTCTGATACCACTTATTGGGGTTTATACCAATACCAATCGATTACCCCACTACATACATAACTTGTATTTGAACACAATTCAACTCCAGACAAATTCTAAATATCAACTACAACCTATACTAACATGCCCAACTCACTAAACAACTATTAACAACAGATAATAATATAAAGCAAAATTAAAGCAAACTACAACACAAAGATATACCGTGGTTTGGCCAATAGTGCCTACTTCCACAAGAGCTAGTTCTTTATAAAGTGGGAAGGAAGATTACAATCTCCCATTTCAGTCTCTCACCTTACTAGATCACTCTTATCTCTTTACAGGGTTGTCTCTCTATAAAGGTTATCTCTCAATCTTGATAGCTTTCAAGATTAGGTTTTCTCTGACTTTTGTGCTGCCTCTCGTGTGTTTTCTGGGTGTTAGGTTTTGGCAAAAACTCTAACTCTTATTGGAAACTCGTGGTCCCAATTTTCTTCTGAAAATAGACTTGGGCGCAGGTGGCGCCTCGGGCAAGACCAAGTCGAGCGTGGGTCATGTTGAAGGTATTGGAAGTCTTCCATGGCATGGGTGCGGGTCGCGCCTTGGTCAAGGCCAATCTGAGCGTGGGTCGGGCTTTGACATTTCCATGTAGAATGAACTTCGTTTTCTCTCCTCATATGAAGGATAACGCCAACATCCACCCACTATTCCATTTCGTTTCCAATCAAGAGACATTCAGAAACCACAACATATAGGTTCATGTCATTAACATTGTTAGAAAGTTTCTCCATTGTCATATTTGCTTCAGTCTTTCACTTCTTGGACTTCTTTGGCTTACGACATTCACTAATCTTATGTCCAGCCTTGCCACAGTTGTAGCACTTGCCCTTGAACTTGTTAGGCACACTCCTATCGCCTTGATTAGAGCCCTCTTGGCACTTTCTCTTTCCCTTAGAACTTGAGCCTTTTACAACATTGGCCTTTGCCACCATGGGATCCTTGCCCTTCTTCTCAGATAGACGATTATCTTCCTTTATCCTTAAACAGACGATTAGTTCTTCAAACTAGGTTCATTTCCTTGCGTTTATGCTTCAGATAGTTCTTAAAATCCTTCCAAGATGGTGGTAACTTGATAAGAGCCCAAAACTGTAGTTTTAACCCCTTAATAATCATACTGTTAGACCAATTATGTGAATAATAAGTAAGAGTTAATACTGATTACGTGTTTTTATGCATTTCAGGCTTCAAAGTCCATTTATGTGAGAAATGTGCCACTTTAGCGAGATAAAGGAGCAAAAGTCGTGAGAACTTCCGAATGCCATATCTTTGGACTCAGATCTCGGATTGAGGCCTACCTTATGTCAAAACGACCGTCTCGGAAAGAGCTTCGCAATGGTCCAAGCCTTGACCCAATCAGAGGAGCAGAAGTGGACGAAAAGTCTGTGGAAGACACCTCTGGTGAAGAGGCCTTTTGGATTTGAAAAGAATTGGGTTTTGGGCGATTCTCGCCCAAAACATGGCTCCAAGCCCATGCACGATTTTTGGATCTGGATGTATAAAACAAAAGCTTGACTTCAGTGTTAAGGGCAGTCAATGGCAGTTAGGTTAGGTAGATAGGTTAGAATAGAAAGTAGCCATTAAAATAGCTTCTAGATCTAGATTTAATTGTTTTATTTAATTAGTTTCAAATCCTTTATTAGATTAAACCTTTGAATCTTGTTCTCCATTTAATTAGATCAATAAAGTAGTATTTTTTATCAATTTCGATTTTGTCACTTCCATTTCTAGATCTAATTTCAATTCTTGTTCTTATTTCATTTTAGTCATTAATTTAGATTTCATTATTGTTTAATTAAGTAAATTTCAATGCTTTATATTATGTTTAGTTTTAATCTAAATGGGAATGATTGCGGAATGATTCAAGGCTAAACTCCATTAGAGGGGGTTGAGAAGCCTTGATGAAAGCTTGATCCCGTTTATCATATAGTCGTCGTAATTTCTATTCCACGCCAGAAATAATTAGTTCACCATGAGAATGGGTTTAATTGTTCACATGCTAGTTATAAATTGGTAGAAATGCCATGTGTAATTAGGGATTAGGAAGAACCGATTGTTTACGTAGCAGTTCAATTCGGATTTCTGACGACTTCGTCGTTAGTGGATTAAGTTGAGTTAAGGTGGAATCAATCCCCCTCTAACTCCTTATCATCGAATCAACGTAGCATTCCCTTAGTTGTCCGATAATCGACTAGTTGCATTTAGGTGGGTAGTTGCATCGTAGTCTAGTTAAGTAATTAATTAAATCTCTCATTGACTTAAGAACGATTTCTTAGACTTAGAAAACAATCCATGCTAGGGAACTAGGAGTGGAACGAACTTCCTACTCCACTTAGTGCAATTCGCATCGAGAGTAGAAGATTTGATAATTGAGACTAGTAAAAGATAAGTTTTAGTTTACTTACGTTTTGAATTCATCGTTCATTTCGTAGGTAGACTAAACATTTGTCAGTTATCAAATGGCGCCGCTACCTAACCTATCAAATGGCGCCGCTGCCATCTTAGTTACACTTTAGCATTGTTTTCATAGTAGAAGTAGTCATTTTTAAGTCCCATTAAACCCACCCACCCTTGTTTGTTTCATACTGTGGTTGCCCAGTTCAGCGTTGACAAATTCCGCGAGAAAATATACCTGAAGCGCCAGCAAGGGAAGGAGAGCGACTGCGCTAAGTTATTGGAATTTCGTTTACCACCAAAGCGCCGCTTCATACCAAGCGACCCGCCAAAACCGGAACTCGACTTCACACCGAAGCCGACCCCTAAAAACACTCGTAATTTGACAATTACTCGAGCGATCCGCTTCTATGCGAGCCGACCGCCTGATGTTAAAATTTCGGATTTCCACGGTTTTGATTCAAACTTTGATCTTTCATATTTTTCAGTGTTCTAACCTGCTATATACACCGAACAAAGCGTAAACAAGACGCTATTCATAAGTGAAGCAAGGACGAATCGGTATTCCTTTCTTCCAAACCTCGATCTCTCGTTAGAGGTTTATACTAGTATATCGAATTGTTTGGAGTGTTGCATGTTTAGTTAAGCTCGACTTAGTCTTGCATGAGATTAAGGTCCGGCGAACAAAACACCGAACGTAAATACACAACAACATCAACAATCAAATCTATCTAGTATACCACCCACTACACCTCTAACTACTATTTCACACACACACCCACGATATAATGGGGAAGAAAGAGAGACTCTCTCTCGGACTTCTACAAAGCCTTGGCGATAGCCCCAAATCTTGCATCGTTCTAAGGACCGGTGGGATTTCAGAATCCCTCCAAATATTTTTAATTTGTTACCCGTTTTCCATGGTTTAGACCATGAAAAACCTTATCAGCACATGCGTAGGATTGAACAAGTCCTAACAACATTCCACCATCCCTACGGTTGGTACGAACAAATTAAATTAAGGGTATTCCCTTTCACCTTAGCCGATAAGGCGGCGTCTTGGTTAACTGCCCAAGCGCCTAATTCTGTGGACTCGTGGGCTAAACTTGTTCAGCTGTTTATGGAACATTTTTACCCACCCCTAAAGACGGATGAGATGCTTTCCAAGATTCATTTCTTTCGACAAAATCCTCATGAATCATTTTCAGAGGCTTGGAATCGTTTCACCGATCTGCTTATAGAGTGTCCACACCATAACTTAGCGAAAGACACGTTAGTTCGTGCCTTTTTCAAAGGACTTCTACACCACCATAAAGAAGTCCTTGACATAATGAATGGGGGTAGTTTCTTAAGCAAAGGAGCCTCGGAGGCTTATAAATTTTTAGAGGACCAAACTAAGCGAAATAATAATTGGGGGGGTAGTGATGATATCCCCCGCTCCGCTAGTTCTACTAATACGATTAAGGCGGTATGTTTGAAATTAAACACGATTCGAGCTTAAAACTCTAATCGAATCACTCACTAAAAGGTAGAGGCCATTTCTGTACAACAAAGGCCTATCCCCGTCATGAATGTAAATTCAAACCCATGTAGTTTACATTTGGAGTCCACGAGCATCCCGACTCCCATCGTCCTATAGCCTATGAACGGGCTTGTTCCATTAATAGTGAACTTAACGCCCCTTTGGAGACAAAATCCCAACCACGGTTGGAGAAATAACCAACAAGTCACACCTCAAGGGTACAATAATCAATATGTTAGGCCAAACGACGGCTTTAACCAAGCTCCACTACGACAAGGACGGTCGGGTGGTAATTTTAATAATTATAACAACCAAGTGCAACCTCGACAAGGTCAAGCACAAGGTCAAGGTAATTATAATAATTATAATGCTAATAGAGGTATCGTTCGGTCAATAATAATTATCAGAATCCACCTATAAATAATTCACGTGAAATAGTTCGATCCACACCACCCGTGACTACTACACCCACACAACCGGATCGCCTTTGACACCTTCATACAAGTGAGCCAAAAACTTTTCCAAACCATGGCTCAATCTAACCAACAGCTTCTACAATCCGTTAATAATTTAACCAACGGTTGGCTCAAGATAAAGCCCAAACCAAAGGTGTGTTGCCAAGTCACGCAATACATAATCCTAAAACAACAAACACACCTTTGAGGTAGCGGATAATACTAGTAATGAATTTGAAAATATAGGTGAGATAAATGCCATCACCACTCTCGTTCTTGCAGAGTGGTTGATAACAAGGTAACTATGCCTATAGTTACCCCACCAAGAGTCCCCTACACCTACTATTTTACTAGATACGAAATAGAAACTGAAGAGCCTACCACCGTAGAGGTACCGGTTACAACACAACCTAAGAAACAGAAGCCACGGTTAAACATCCGGTGATACCATTGCTAAATATAGGCGAAACCACCGTTTCCACAAAAATTAGCCATGTTAACTAGGGATACAAATTACGAGGAGATTAGGGACGTTTTTAAGAAACTAACTCGTAAACCTTCCCTTCCTCGAAGCTATTAAAAGCTACCACATCATGCTAAGTTTCTTAAGGAATTGTGTACTACTAGGCGAAGACAAATATACCAAAAGGCGCTTTTTAACAGAACAATTCCCAACCTTATCGAAAATAATGGAATTGTTAAGTACAAGGACCGGGTAGTCCTCTCATCGTACAATGCACCTTAGGAGATTCCTATCTGACGACCGCGTTATTAGACTTGGGGGCTAGTGTCAACTTACTCCCATTTTATTTGTATAGACAAATAGGTCTAGGCGAGATGCAACCCACTAAAACGACGCGTTGCAATTAACCGATCGGTCTATTAAGTATCCTAAGGGTGTAGTCGAAAATGTCTTTGGTAAAAGTTCAGGATTTCTACTATCCGGCTGATTTTGTTGTCCTCGATCACGAAGTCGCTAACGACTCTGTCCGATTATTTTAGGGCGGCCCTTTCTTGGCAACCGCCAATGCGCTCATTAATTGCCGTGATGGTTCAATGTCCATGTCTTTTGGCCATCTTGCTGTTGAAGTCAATGTTTTTTAAAACAAGGACCAGCCATTACCCGATTCGTCTATGGATGGAGAGATAAGCATGATCGAGAGCTTCGCCGAGATTATTTCAAAACACGTTCCCTGATAGTCATATGCCCAAAATTCTTTCCTTTGGAAAGTCAGACTCCAACATTTTCATCCCTACACTAGTCGATACACATATTATTGATGAGGACGGGATAGATGACTTTCTCAAAGATGTAGAGGACTACCATAGTAATGTGGATATGACCAATCTAGATGAGGAATTCGATGAGTTTTTTCGAGTAGGTGACAATTCACCCTATCAAGAACTAACTTGCACAACATCCACCTCGATTCCCCTCCTTCCACCCTTTCAAAGGAATATCGAGTTTGCACTCGATCCTTTTGTTTCTCCTGTGCTTCATAATTTTTTAAATCCTCCTAGCAAACAGATACTTCAGAAGGACAAACTATTGGACACCTTCATTTTCAGAATTGAGACAGAACCTACACACACAATGAATGAGTTCGGTGCTAAAACCACATCCTCATTGTGTACAGGCTGTTTTTCTACAACTTATCCATATCCACCATATTCTCCACAACCATTCACCTTTCCACACTTATTTACTAGAACACCCACTCATTCAAAAATGAAAAAGAAGGTGCATGATAGATTACACAATAGGGTTATCCGACTTCGCTTTCATTCCACTAGGTTGAGTCATAGGGAATCTTGGTGTTTGATTGTGTTTGGATATGTTTTCTGTGATATTTATTTATGGAATGATCCACAACTATTTCGGTTGTTGATATATGATCAATTGCATGTTCATACATATGTTTTAGATAAAGTCTCGAGTATCTGACTATAAACGACTCAATTTCTGTGTTTGGTGCACTTCCTTTCACTTTAATATATTGGTAAGTGCACCATTAAAGGTAACCGGCCCTCCCTATGGAGTGTGTGGCTGTAAGTACCGGATCCTAAGTCCACGGTTCACATAGTTCACGTTTTCCACTCTTGCATGTTTTTCTCGGATTTTTGAGTCATGTTTCTCTATGGTGTGAATTATGTCTTTATTGCTTATTGTTTTTCCTTCTAAAAAAAAATAATAAAATAATAATAAAATAATAAAATAATAAAATAAAAAATAAAATAAAATAAAATAAAATAAATAAAATAAAATAAATAAATAAATAAATAAATAAAAAATAAAAATAAACATAGTAATCTAGGAAGTCTCGGGAATCTGACTTTAAAAGACCCACTGCTAAAAACAAATTTTCTAAGCTTCGTTGTAAAAATTTGTTTGGGGTGGGGTGTTAAATGTTCGATACTAAAATGTTTTATGTCCCATTAGAGTTGCTTAGGCCGTTTTATTGTATTACGACTCGGATTGACATAATCTATTAATTTAGAGTTCATTCGTTCGCATAACTTACGTCATGCACGCACTTCGAGGCATTTTCCACTATCTCGTATGTCATCTGAAGTCGGAATAGAGTGTTTTATGGATCATTGGATAGGAAATTCTCTCCTGATCATTTCCATATCTCATTCGCAAAAATCGGACCGGTAACGAAGCGGGAATTTTGATTTGAAATTCGCAAAAAAAATCGAAAAAATCAAAAATTTCGATTTTGGGCTTGGGCCCAACCCGCGCCCAACCCGCGCCCACGACCAGCGCGCTCGCGCCCTTACATTCTCAGCAACAGTTCATCGTTTTTTTTCATCTTCCACCGCCATTAACAAAGCTTCAAAACCCTAACAAAAATAAAAATTAAAAAGAAATACAATAAACCCACGCCCAAAATCAAATCCTAACCCCAAATCTTCTCTAAAACCAAACCACCACAACCCCCACCGATTTAAATAACAAAAACCCACCGAAAATTCAAAAATTTGGTGCTGCGCCGCCACCACTCCACCACCACCACTGTTCTTTCAGTCGGTTAAGTTAAACCACCACCACCACATCATATTTAAACCCTCACTCCATTCCAAACACTAGATGGCTCAACAACGCCGAATTATACCGGAGCAAGTTTTCACTGCCGACCACTTCGCGCCGTTTTACGGTGACGAAATGGCTAGTAGAGACTGGAATAGTCTCTGGTACTCGACCGAAGCCTTCTACCACGAAGACTTGGTCCGACGGTTCTACAACACCACCGGGGAGTTGAGGGGAGTAGGATTTTGTGATGGTAAGGAAGAAGAGGGGAGTTGACTCTTGATCGTTGGTGAGATTCTAGGCATTCCGCCTAGAATCCATCTGGAGGCCACTTTACAGGAGCCCCAGTTTGACGGGGTAGAGCCTCGATGGGCGTGGTATCATCAATGGGAGCTCAATACAAACTCCCATTTGTATGCGTCGAGCATCCTCGGGACCAACCGGTGGCTTCATTTCGGTGGATTGGTCGGAATGTCTAGGGAAGGACAAGGTCGGCGACATCGGTCGACTGCCTCCGCGTCTTATGGGTACTCGGGGGAGCGGCGATGTCACGATTTACGTATCCTAGAGTTTTGCTGAAGCATGATTAGGGGGTCGGAAAGTCTTTGGCACCTCTTCTGTGTTAATCACCAAGATCATCTTTGAAGATGAAAGCGACTCCGGTCGTCGATAGGATTTACATTACCCCCGCACCGTAACACGCGTATCTATAGTGAGTGTGTCCAACAAGTTTGGAGGAGGGCTGAGGATAGAGAAGAAGAAGAAGAGGATGGTGGAGTGAGATGAATGAAGAGGAGGTGGGGGACATCGGGATGCCTCGAGGATGAGGAAGACTTGACTGCTTTGATGCGGATGCCTTCGAGAGGTGTTGGTCGATCACGAGCGCATGGGTACGTACTTCATAGGGGCATCGCGTTCACTAAACACTATCTGTCTGGACCTCCGGACTCGACGAGGCGACTATTCATCACAACCGAGATCCGCACCCGGAGAGGATGATGAGATGGGAATGGGAGGGTGAGATGGAAGCCCAGCGCCCGGTTTAAGTGGATATGCTTGCACGCTTCCCACCTCATACGGACTCGCCGAGGGACACACTACGAGGCATGGCGTCGTCGGCGAAGGGCGTCGCCTTCTTTGGACCTTCGGGGAGCCCGGGAGCCACCACTAGAGAGTGTGCCCGCCACCGATTGGCGAAATTTGTTTAGAAGGCGTGAGGATTGATAGTGGTTGTTGTTTTATTTATTTTTGATGTTTTTATTGTAATGTAACTTTTATTTCCGTAATTTGAATTTTGTAGTGGTACTCCGAATGAAATTTTATTATAAGGGCTTATTTTCATTATGCATGGTTGTTTCATATTGACCCCACCTTCCCAACTTGTTTGGGGGTGGTTTTATCAATTCAAGCACTATTTTTGTATAACCCTCGTATTAGAATTAATTGTGGAGTCAAGGTGAAAATATGGATGTTTAGGCAGAAATATGATTAAGTATCATTGTAGGATGAAATCTAGATTAAATAGGTGCATTCTATCATAAAATCAACCTAAAAGATCTTTGGGTTTGAATTAGAATCCGGGATATGAGTTGTTTCCGTTTTCGAGTTTGGAAATTTTAGGATTTCGGAAGCTGCCGTAATTAGTTTTGGCAACTTTCCGATCCATTTTAGCAACTTTAAACCTATATAAACTTGATACAAACTATCCTCACAACTCACACTACACCTAAACTCCATCACTCACCCTTCATACCCGCGATTCCCGTTTCGACTTCATTTTTGCAAAGCGCCTTCGGGTAGCGCCAGCGAGGAGGAGGCCTTCAGCTCCTCTACACTTCGACAGAAAATTTTGCTCGAGGCGCCACGCAAGTCAAAAGCGACTTCGCTAAAACACTGGAATTCAAAATACAAAATGAAGCGATTTCGCGCCCCTAGTTGGCCTTTCAGCGCTGACTTCCGTGGACCAGAAATTTTCCAGTTTTGTAGCGTAGTATCCGGATCATTTGCAACTATTCCAAAGCGTAATTTTGAGATGACATCTCCAACATTGATACCGAACAGTCTTTGAAGATTTGTTCCAAAGCACTACTTACGGTGCTTGGTTTGTGAGGTGATCACATCGTTGGTGGGAACCTCTTATGGTAAGACCGGTGAACTTTATTCTCCAAAGACTTGCATCTTATTTTTATAATAACTGCATTTTCTTTGAGAGACCGGATGGAGAACAAGTGTTCTCCATCAATATTGACGATGAACCAATGGAAATTACGAGGTTCTTGCTAGCATTTGTTCTTGGACTTGCTATGCATTTGAGATACAAGACCCATGGTGCTATTGGGTCGATAATATGCATGTCTACACTTATGAGTTTTACCACGAGGCTTATGGGGCAGGCATTTTCCGTATTGAGGACCAAGGGGACTATAACGTTGCCTTGGTAGCTTTGTCCATGAACATAGGAACTGTTATGTTTTGGATTATGCTAAACATTTTAGGGAATGGCGTTTTTCTTACGTGAATGGCGCCCACTGCGGCGTTTTCCTTGCTTTAGCCACGGGGCCCCGGTTCTATGACCTTCGAACTTTGATGTCTAGTTTAGCACGAGCCCATACCATGAGGCATAAGTACCTTCTTATGCCTGTTCTAATTTCACGTATTATGCTATGTTTCTTTCTTGTTTTTGTACACGTTTCACGCGGATTGGATTACGGTAGACGCGGTGCGACCCACCACCAATAGTATTATTCGATCTTTCCGTGCAATGACTTGGCAAGGGTGGCGGATACAACCTCACCGGGTTGCACCTACACCCCATCGGACCAAGTGGCACTTAATAGGTTAGCAAACATAGATGATAAATGGCGTGAAGCCCGGCAAATTATCATAGCATGGCGGACGCGAAGGAGCCTCGGTTCTTTATAGAAGTAGAGGATGGCGAAGATGACGAATAACTTGGCGGGGAGTGGATGTAAGTTTTAGTTTACATTGAGTGTGCGCTTATGTCCTAAGTAATTTAATTACATTAACCCCATAATGGGTGGAACTCTTATAGAGTTCGCGTCGGTTTTATTTCCTATATTAGATGCGTTCTAACCTTGTTTTGCGGATGTTTTACGAATTTCCGCGCGCTCAATGGTATTTTTCCTACCCTCTTTATTTAAATGCTTTGAGGACAAAGCATGCTTCTTGTTTGGGGGGGGGGGGGGCATAGAAACACGTGTAATTAAGACATCTGCTAGGATATAAATATATATATAATATGCATTTGCTTTCTAGTTAAAATTTCAAAAATTTAAAAATATAAATAAATAAGTTATGCTATACACTTAGGAATATTGGTATTGTTTCTTTCTCCATGCTCTTAACAATCTAGAAGTCTCACATAGTTTTTGCATCAGAATAATTGTTAGAAACTTAGGTTAATATGTAGGTAATAATCTTTGCATCTATCTATAAATATATTACATGAGTATCTATGATTGTTAGCAGTAAGTTTCTGAAATCTAGGCTAGAGTACTTATTCTACAAATCCTGTGAGAATATAGCCTAAAGCCTTATATGAGCGAAACATTTGAGAAATGACACAAGGGAGAAGTAAAATCCGGATAGAGAAATCACACGTCCACTTGCTTGATCACTAAACCATATCCTAAGCGAGAATTTAGGCTCTCTTTGGATCGATATAGCCAGAAATTCAAACCTATGAATTACTTTCCGCTAAGTAAGCCCCTCTCGAGCCTTTCTTTAGCCTTCCATAAACCACAATTTCCTTTACCTGTTACAAAACAAAAAAAAAAAAAAAAAAAAAAAAATCAACCTACCCAATGTAGAATAAGTCTGAGAATAGAATGATGAAGAAAGAAGAAGAGAAAAACCTGTGTAAACAAAAATTAGTTAGTGCTTCAGGAAATAAAGAAAATAAGTTTCCATCCAAAGAAAAAAAAAAAAAAATAGAAATAAATAAAAACTCCAAAAATAGAATAAAAGGGAGTCAAAAGCCAAAGAAAGAAAAAGAAAAATATGGCTAAGGATGGAAACAAAGTGTAGAAGCAAAAGTAAATAACAAGGTTTTCTCTATTTACATAATATGAAGACTCTATTATCTCAGACTTGTCCTTTTGAATATCCATTTCCTTCCTTCTTAAACCATCTCCTAATCCCTGTAACACCTAATAAAGACCTCTAGCTCAATTAGGAATAGGTTAGTGTGATAGTAAGTGGCAGATGTGTTTGATCGACTCCGGCTTCCTGTGTGTCATTGAGATTGTAAGGTAAAGTGTGCCCACTTGTACCTTGGAGTAGCTTTAAACTTGAGTGGAAAAATCAGAGTGTTGTTTCTTGACTATTATTGTGAGAACCTACTTGGGAGGGCGCTATTCCGAAGTTCTCGAGAAACAAACACGCTAAACATTTTATAGTACTACTCATTGTGTATATGTTTATTGTAGATGATGGATTATTATGCATATATTAGCTTAGGTTTCTGACTTGGTTATTCTTATTCAATTGCTAGAGAGATGTATAGATAGTTGAGCATGAATAAGGAAACAATAGTTTTATTTTTCTTAGTCGTTGTAGTATAGATGAAGTTTGTGAGTACCTTCACTGGAAAACTCTCACGAGGCTATAACTTCGTCCACTAGGGAATTCCTAGTGGTTTAAGGCCTTGTTGCATATGGTCAATGCAATCGCACTCAAATAAAGCGAGAGTAGTTAGAACTCCATTTTTTGGTCACTTATTCTAATTTCTCATCTTTGCTTGGGACAAGCAAAATCTTTGTTTAGGGGGGTGGTTTGATAAGAGCCCAAAACTGTAGTTTTAACCCTTAATAATCATCTTGTTAGACCAATTATGTGAATAATAAGTAAGAGTTAATACCGATTACGTGTTTTATGCATTTTCGGGCTTCAAAGTCCATTTGTAATGCGAGAAATGTGCCACTTTAGCGAGATAAAGGAGCAAAAGTCGTGAGAACTTCGAATGCCATATCTTTGGACTCAGATCTCGGATTGAGGCCTACCTTATGTCAAAACGACCGTCTCGGAAAGAGCTTCGCAATGGTCCAAGCCTTGACCCAATCAGAGGAGCAGAAGTGGACGAAAAGTCTGTGGAAGCCAACTGCAGCTGAAGAGGCCTTTTGAATTTGAAAGAATTGGGTTTTGGGCGATTCTGCGGCCCAAAACATGGCTCCAAGCCCATGCACGATTTTTGGATCTGGATGTATAAAAACAAATGCTTGACTCAGTGTTAAGGGCAGTCAATGGCAGTTAGGTTAGGTAGATAGGTTAGAATAGAAAGTAGCCATTAAAATAGCTTCTAGATCTAGATTTAATTGTTTTATTTAATTAGTTTCAAATCCTTTATTAGATTAAACCTTTGAATCTTGTTCTCCATTTAATTAGATCAATAAAGTAGTATTTTTTATCAATTTCGATTTTGTCACTTCCATTTCTAGATCTAATTTCAATTCTTGTTCTTATTTCATTTTAGTCATTAATTTAGATTTCATTATTGTTTAATTAAGTAAATTTCAATGCTTTATATTATGTTTAGTTTTAATCTAAATGGGAATGATTGCGGAATGATTCAAGGCTAAACTCCATTAGGGGTTGAGAAGCCTTGATGAAAGCTTGATCCCGTTTATCGTAGAAGTCGTCGTAATTTCTATTCCACGCCGAGGAAATAATTAGTTCACCATGAGAATGGGTTTAATTGTTCACATGCTAGTTATAAATTGGTAGAAATGCCATGTGTAATTAGGGATTAGGAAGAACCGATTGTTACGTGTAGCGAGTTCAATTCGGATTCTGACGACTTCGTCGTTAGTGGATTAAGTTGAGTTAAAGGCGGAATCAATCCCCTCTAACTCCTTATCATCGAATCAACGTAGCATTCCCTTAGTTGTCCGAGATGTCGACTAGTTGCATTTCGTGGGTAGTTGCATCGTAGTCTAGTTCGTAATTCGTAAATCTCTCATTGACTTAAGAATGATTTCTTAGACTTAGAAAACAATCCATGCTAGGGAACTAGGAGTGGAACGAACTTCCTACTCCACTTAGTGCAATTCGCATCGAGAGTAGAAGATTTGATAATTGAGACTAGTAAAAGTGAAGTTTTAGTTTACTTACGTTTTGAATTCATCGTTTATTTCGTAGGTAGACTATAACATTTCTATTTTATCATAACTTCTCCACCATAGCAGCTACTTGGAGTGATTCACTCATACTCATTCCTTCAGCAATAGCATCATGTAGGATTACTTGAAGTTCTTGAACTTGGCTTATGACAGTCTTAGAATCTGTCATTTTGAAATCAAGAAATCTATCAACTATGAATTTCTTCATGCCAGCATTTTCACTCTTGTACCAACCCGTCTGCTAAGGACATAATTTCTACACAAGAAATCAGCATGAAACCAAGCATCCTTGGCCTAAACCTTCTCCTTGTCAGTTTCATCAGGGATTACATCAGGAGCCTTATCCCACAGAAACCTAGCCAAGTTAAGGGTAGTTAGATAGAAGAGCATCTTCTGTTGCCAGGCTTAAAATAAGTTCTATTGAACTTTTCAGGCGTCTCCCCATGAGGAATAGAATGGGGAACATTAGTAGGAACTGCAACATGAACAACAGAAGGAACAAGGACAGCAGTTGTAACTGATAGTGTTGTCATTTCTGAAATAGAAATACACCTTGTTAATCCTTAAAACCAAAAAAGAAAACATAAACAAATTTTGTTCGGTAAATAAAAAGAAAAAAAAAATATGTCTTAAGTTGTTAGGAATATACAACTTAAATGTACTTACTTTTTACCAATCACCAAACAATACAAACATTTTGTCTTGTACTTCTTTGTTAAATCCGAGCCTAGTGTAGAAACATTATGTCCTTAAGACAGATTTTTTCCCCTTCACGGTGCTTGAATATTAAGTTGAAGGGAAACTGTCTCCCAAGATAGAACGGATTTCCTTCTATAGAAAGCTATCACTTCAACTCTACAGAAACAACGAACACAACATAGTATTTGACTAAGAACAGAAGGAGAAGAGAAAGATCAGAAAATGTGTTATCTGGTGTGTCTTTGTCTCCAAATTCGTCCACTATTTATAGGTGAGTAGTGTCTTTTCAAAACAGCACAGTAACTCTTTGAAAAAGTTAAGCACCTCTTTGAAAAGTCATATATTTCGAAAGGACGTACCATTTTGGCATAAAGCACTATTTTAAACCAGTGCAAATTTCGAAAAGTCACCTTTTCAGCATAATGAACTGTTTCGAACCAGTGCACCCTTCGAAAAAATTTCTGTCTTTAAGCACTATTTCAAGTGAAACCCATTTCATCTCAACTGGGATAATTTGGGAGACAAATTACTCATTCATATCTCAATGGATTTGTAGAAATCCATTTTTCTAACAAGTTTCATAATGATGATATTATAAGTCGTTTAAGCATATTTCTATCCAACCGCCAAGCAATAACAAATATCTTACTCATGCTTAGCAAACAATTTTAATGGGATTGGCAACTATGAGTCTATGACTATAGAGATTGTCTTTTTGCTAACTACAAATTTATTGGAAATAAATAAGCTTTCAATATGATCTTCGTTTCGGTGTTAATCCACCTTCGTCTCTCCTTTTTTTTTTTTTGCTTAAAGGTATATTGCAGAAACGAATAGTGTTACATGAAACGTTCAATTTACAGAAAAGTGATATGTATGCTGAGAGCCTACACTAGCCTAAATAAAATAAAATGAAATGAAAAAATAAAAAACTAATGGCACCCGTTCGTAGGAGGACTGCCAAAACTTGTTACTTCTTTAATTCCTCGGATTCTCCGATGGCTGCAGTGTGCACTGTACTCTAATCAAATTAATGGACGTGTACCTAAACAAATATCTTTTGTCTCCACTTCAGGGTTGAGGATTGTATACATACATAGTATTATTCTAATATAAATTCTCAAACCACATACAATACATTACGATACGAAGGTGCAATACATTTTAGATAGGGAATTATTGTTGCGCCTTTGCGATGTGACAAAATATTAGGGAAAATTGACATACAACGTGACATAATCTTGAAGTACCTTAACTAAATAGTATAGTATTTAAGTGGAGTCTTCAACTGATAATATTCGACCACTTTGATATCATCCCCTAAAGGAACATACACGATTAGTCGTCCGATAAGGCTATATAGCACGTCCAGTTATTTGCTTATCAAATGCGCAAATTGTAGGATCCATAACCTTCTTCCTCTTGATTGCGTTGGTGCGGCTGTAGCCGGTAAGAGAGGATTTGTGCTCCACTATTTGACATAGCCAGTATGGATTCATAATCTTCTTCATAGTAAGGATCCTCACCTCTAGCTTCCTGAATTTGTAATTATAAACAAATAAAGAAGAAGAAAAACGAACATATTAAGTGTTATTCGTCTTTAGAGAAAAAAAAAAAAAAGTGTTATTATTGGTTAGTTCAATTGTTCAAACCACAACTCTAGTAAAAGAGATCATACTAATTGCAAAATACTTACAAATTCGCGCACTAGATGTGTGTGTGTCTCTTGCAGATTCCTTAGCTGCATTTGCATAAACGGATCCAGATCATAGTGATTATTCAAACAAAACGTACAGCCCATGATACTGCTACAAAATATATCCATGCTAGCAAGATTTCTAAATTAAAACGTAGGACGGAATTTTCTCCCGAGAACATTCCCCATTACATACACCGCACAAAGATAAAAAATTGGTAATGATCATACTGATTTTGAGGAACTTCAAGATTCATTTTCCTCGAGATTTGTGCAGTTGGAAATTTGCTTGGGGAGAACAAGTAGCTTCTAATTACCCAGCTGAGCTATAAGTGAACTTCTAATTTGCTAGCTAGCATACAATCTCAAAACCCTAAGGCAAAAAGGTGGATGCATGAAAGAGAGAAAATGTTACACCCCTTAAATTCGTAGACTATGGTCAGGAGCATAGGCATTAATGTCTTAGCCTCTCATCCCAAAAACATTCATATATTCTGCACGCAAAACTGGGGACCCGGCCCTTTTCTTTCCCATTTTTCATGACAAATTAACAGCACACATATGGTGAATGATGATTACTTACTTTTTTCCTGTAAGTTTCAGTTTGAGTAGCGATCATATGATACTGTTACACAAGGCACAAGATCAATCTAGTTAGCTTAATGTCCTTAAATTATATTTTTGAAACCATCAAAGCATAAATTACCTTACGATCGCGGACAATCTTCACAGAAGTATCCAGATCTTGCTCAAGACCACGCAAATCATCAAAACTCATATCATCAACACCTTCTCCAATCCTTTGTCTATATCAACACCACACAAACATTTCATCAAAGCTACAAAATATACATCAATCTACAAACTATAAAATGAAAATCTTTCGTTTCCATACCGTATTTCTTTGCGAAGCCTCATATTAATCTCCTTCTGCTTCTTCAAACTCTCTTGCAATTTCTAAAAAACAAATAACAAACTAATTAAAATATGTTTCAAACCTCAAAATAAAGCAAATAAAAAAGTGTAAAACGAAAAACATTTATAGATCCATCTTCTTCTTTTTTTACTAAAAGGTAATTGTGTATATAGATCCATCTAGTTTAACCAACTTGTAACCTCGTAGTGTGAGTTCCATAGATTAGTCCCAGTAACCTGTTGATACTGATCATACAACCTCTTAGTCCTAAAACAAAACAAAAAAAGAAAAAGTGGTTAGTGCAAGACACTAGGGTTTTGAACTAGGACAAAAAAGATTATTGATTATTTACGTGGTGGAAGGACTGATATACTCAGATAATTTTCCAGTACTAGAAAACATGATGAGAGAAACTTCAGCATCACAAAGAACAGTGAGTTCTTTAGCTTTCTTAACGATCCCAGTTCTTCTCTTAGAGTAAGTAACTTGTCTGTTAGTAGTGTTTTCTATCCTCTTGATCTCTATCTTACCTCTGCCCATCTCTCTTAGCAGAACAAAGAGAAAGACAAAAAAAAAAGGAAAAGAAAAAAAAAAGTGCACTAAAGAAAATGGAGGGTAATAGAGATAGTGTATATGTTATTATGAAAATGAAAAAGAAGAAAAAATGAAGAGAGAGAGAGAGAGAGAGTGCTACATTGGGTAAATGGACCAGAAGCTTTTGATGCTATAAATGGAGTTAAATTGTTTGAGGGTATGGAAGGATAAGTGAAGAATGTGACATGTCCGGGTTTTTTCTCCTACTGTTTTTGGGACCACGTCTCATTTTTTCTGAATTCTGACTGGTCCACGTGATTTATCAGTGGACTTCCATCTTTGATTATCGTTTGATCAACTTTTGTTGGCAGACGTGGCTGTTTGTAATTGGTTGGGGATCTAAGATGAAAAAGCTACGTTCAGATTTGGATTTTGCATTAGATTTGGGGGCACGAAGTATTTAAATGAGTTGATTGAATGATGGAAATAGCACTATAGCATAGGACTTCAGGACTTGGCGTCTTGGCCACAGGGACGGCTCAAGCCATTCGGCCCTAACTAAAGTTCCAAAAACAGCCTTCTACTATTGATTATACTCACTTTTTGGTTGGAGAACTGAGGGAAACGAGTGGTTTGCTTGAGAATGTAATTGCATTTTCATTTTCTTGTGTGTAATTTAATTAATGTTTTTTTCAAATGCTATTATATAAGTTTCAGTTTTCTAGCTTTAATTTAATCCTCTCCCAGGACCACGACACAATCGAGTCAACCTTGGTTGACCGCGTTCTTTCCGTTGAGTGCATTTGAAAGTACGTAAATGTTCCTTACCCAGTGCAATTACTATAATGACCCTTGGCTTGGAGAAGACCAAATTCAAATTTTTTGACATGTGTCATCATCTCGACAAATCAAATCAACGGCCAAAATCAATTTCCAAATGACATGTGTCTTTTTTTATTTTATATGGAAGCTAAATACCCTCAATTATTATTATGTGAGTTGACATGTGTCTTCATCTGGTCATTTCTAGCCAACAGCTGGGGTCTGTCATGTAGAGAAACTTGTATATTCCAATATGAGCTCGAACACTTCTCTTTTTTAGCGAGAAAAAAGAAAGAAGCTCTGCATCTTAGAGTTTCTTATCATTTTTAGCGTTTGATGGTCAGAACATGTTTATGAGAGGTTTAGATTGTGTGACTGATGGTTTGATTGTGTGTTGAAGGGTTGAAGCTTACAATTGGTTGTTGTACAAGTAAACTAGACATGCATTAAAGCTTGGTTTCTTAGTGATTATTCAAGATAAATCCATCAATCTCATACCTTTATGGTAAATGAAGTTACTTTAGAGCATTTTGAGTATGAAAAACATTATTTTTGTATAAAGAGGTAAATTTTCACAAAACATCATTTTTTTGAATCGTGCATTTAGTGTTTGAAGGTTTATTTAAATACAAATAGTGGTTCCATACTTGTGTTTTCTATTCATTTCAGTAATAATTAACCATTTTCACTATTTTCATTGATGTAGTTGGTATATATTTGAGTTGGGGTTGTTGCTAATATGTGTAACAACAGGTTATTTTAGTTATTTCTTCCCTATGGCTTGCTTTATGGGGAGAAGAATTTCAGTTGGTATATAACAGTTATTTCAGTTGTTTCTTCCTCTATGGGGAGAAGAATTTGGTTATTCATTATGCTAGATTCTTTAGTCATCCACCTAGAGGTTTTGCATATTTACTAACTAACTACAAGACTGCTGCACCACCATTTGTGATGAGGAATGTTGATGGGGATCGATTGAACATCATGGATTTGAAGGATGATATAAAAGAAAACTATTTCTCTAACAAGAAGGATGAATTTGTTCTGTTCTATGTAATTGGGGGTGACAAGTTTTATGTGATGATAGACGAAGAATTGCTTAAGATGTGGGGATTGATGGAATGTGATGACAATGGGGACTCCCACATCTTTGTTGAGTTTGATTGTGATAGGGTGATAAACATAAAAAGATAAAATTTTACTTACGAAATGAATGATGAAACTCAAAACGTAAGTAAACTAAAACTTAATTACGTGCCTAATTTATCAAAGATTTCTACTCTCAATCCTATTGAGATATAGTGTAGTAGATGATTCGTTCCACTCCTAGTTCTTTTACAAAGTAATGTTCTCTACGTATAAATAATCTTAACTAAAGTCTAATGAGAGATTTACGAAATGATAACTAGACTACGATGCAACTACTCACAAGATGCAACTAGTCAACTATTTAAACAACTATGGGAATACTACGTCGATTCTATGATAAGGAGTTAGAGGGGGATTGATTCCACCTTAGCTCAACTTAATCCACTAACGACGAATCATTGTAATCCGAATTGAATTGCTTCGCAGAACAATCTGGTTATTCCTAATCCCTAATTACACATGTCATTTCTACCAATTCATAACTAGCATGTGAACGATTACACCCATTCTCATGGTGAACTAATCATTTTTAGAGTGGAAAGGAAATTACGACGACTCTACGATAATCGGAATCAAGCTTTCATCAAGGCTTCTCAACCCCCTCTAATGGAGGTTTAGCCGAGAATCATCACGCTATCATTCCCAATCAAATTCGAACAAGACATGATATAAAGATTGAAACTTTGCTTATTTAAACTTCAATGGAAACTACTCATGCAAAAATCTATTCAATCTAATAAAGACAAATTAATTACGTGTATTGAACTAAATAAGAAAATGGAAAATGAAACTAGATTACCAAGAACACTATTTTATTAATCTAATGAATAATAAAACAATGATTCAAATACTAAATTAATAATCTACTTTGTTCTAAAGTAATTAATTAAACATGAAACTAGATCTAAAACAAGATATGAAAAACTAATTAATTAACTAATTGAAATTCTAAAACTAAGTTCTAAAACTAATTAATGGAGGCTAACTAATCCAATTTTTAATCTAGGTCTAACTATCTACCATTAACAAAGAGCTAAGCTTTTGTTTTTATATGTTTCAGATCCAAAAATCGTGCATGGGCTTGGAGCCATGTTTTGGGCTAGATTCTGAGGCCCAAAACCCAATTCTTTCAGTCCAAAAAGACCTCTTCAGCTATAGTTGGCTTCAACAGACTTTTGTCCACTTCTGCTCGTCTGATTGGGTCAAGGCTTAGACCATTGGAAAGCTCTTTCTGAGTCAGTCGTTTTGACATTTGGTAGGCCCAATTCCGAGGTTTGAGTCCAAAGATACGGCCTTCGGAAGTTATGCTGACTTTGTGTGCTGTTTCTGCCCGCGTCGACTTTTCAGCTTTTGAACGGGCTTTACAAAGGCTTTGTCTTCTTGAATCTTGGCTTTTAATCATGGAACTCCTTAGCAACCGACTTTTGCTCCTTTATCTCGCTAAAGTGGCACATTTCTGCACATCATGGACTTTGAAGCCTGAAATGTATAAAAAACACGTAATCAGTATTAACTCTTAATTATTACTCACATAATTGGTCTAAAAGTATGATGGTTAAGGGGTTAAAACTACAGTTTTGGGCTCTTATCAAACCACCCCCAAATAGCATTTTGCTTGTCCTCAAGCAAAGATGAGAAATTAGAATAAGTGACCAAAAATGGAGTTCTATCTACTCTCGTTTCGCTGAGTGCGATTGCATTGACCATATGCAACAAGGCCTTAAACCACTAGGAATTCCCTAGTGGACGAGTTATAGCCTCGTGAGAGTTTTCCAGTGAAGGTACTCACAAACTTCATCTATACTACAACGATTAAGAAATAAAACTATTGTTTCCTTATTCATGCTCTAAATTAACTATACCTCTCACTAGCAATGCATATAGAGTAATCAAGTCGAAACCTAAGCTAATATATGAATAATAATCAATCATCTACAATAAACATATATACAATGAGTAATACTATGAAATGTCTAGCGTGGGTTCGTTTAAACTTCGGAATAAGCGTCCTTAAGTAGGTTCTCACAATAATAGTCAAGATACAACACTCTGATTTTTCCACTCAAGTTTCGCTACTCCAGTGTGCAGTGGGCACACTTTACCTTACAATCTCAATGACAACAAGGAAGTTGGAGTCGATCAAACACATCTCTCACTTACTATCACACTAACCTATTCCTAATTGAGCTAGAGGTCTTTATTAGGTATTGCGGGGATTAGGAGATGGTTTAAGAAGGAAGGAAATGGATATTCAAACAGGATAAGTCTGAGATAATAGAGTCTTCATATTATGTAACAAGAGAAAACCTTGTTATTTACTTTTGCTTCTACACTTTGTTTCCATCCTTAGCCATATTTTTTTTTTCTTTTTCTTTGGCTTTTGACTCCTTTTATTCTATTTTTTTAGAGTTTTTATTTTACTTCTATTTTTATTTTATTTTTTTTTATGGAAACTTCTTTTCTTTATTTTCTGAAGCAATTAACTAACTTTTGTTTACACAAGTTTTTCTCTTCTTCTTTCTTCCTCATTCTATTCTCAGACTTATTCTAGATTGGGTAGGTTGATTTTTTTATTTTTTATTTTTTATTTTGTTTTGTTTTTGTAACAGGGTAAAGGATTTGTGGTTTATGAAAGGCTAAAGAAAGGCTCAGAGGGGCGACTAGCGGAAAATAATTCATAGGTTTGAATTTCTGGCTATATCGATCCAAAGAGGGCCTAAATTCTCGCTTTGGATATGGTTTAGTGATCAAGCAAGTGGACGTGTGATATCTCTATCCGGATTTTACTTCTCCCTTGTGTCATTTCTCAAATGTTTCGCTCATATAAGGCTTTAGGCTATATTCTCACAGGATTTGTAGAATAAGTACTCTAGCCTAGAGTTCAAAAACTTGCTGCTAACAATCATAGATAGTCATGTAATATATTTATAGATAGATGCAAAGATTATTACCTACATCTTAACCTAAGGTTCTAACAATTATTCTAATGCAAAAGCTACATGAGACTTCTAGATTATTAAGAGCATAGAGAAAGAAAACAATACCAATATTCCTAAGTGTATAGCATAACTTATTTATTTATATTTTTGAATTTTTGAAATTTTAACTAGAAAACAAGTGCAAATTATACCTATCTATATCCTATCAGATGCTTTAATTACACGTGTTTCTATGCCCCCCCCCCCAAACAAGAAGCATGCTTTGTCCTCAAAGCATTTAAATAAAGAGGATAGAAAAATACCATAGAAACGCGTGAAATTCTAGAACATCTGCAAAACAAGGTTAAAACATACTAATATAAAAATTGACGCAACTCTATAAGAGTTCCACCCATTATGGGGTTAACAAGAATCAAATTACTTGGGACATAAGCAGACACTAACTAGAATTAAAACTTACCTTATCTCCCGCTTTATTCATCATCCTCCTCATCCTCTTCTTCTATAAAGAAGTGAGGTTCCTTCGTGTCCTGCCATGCCATGATAATTTGCCAGACTTCCTGCCATTTATCATCTATTATTGCTAACCTATTAAGCTCCACTTGGTCTGACGGGGTGTAGGGTGAAACCTGATGAGGTTGTATCCTCCACCCTTGCCAAGTCATTGCACGGAAAGATCGAATAATCCTATTGGTGGGTCGCACAGTGTCGACCGTAATCCAATCCGTGAAACGTGTACAAAAAATAGGAAAGAAACATAACATAATACGGGAAATTAGAACAGGCATAAGAAGGTACTTACGCCTCATGCTATGGGCTCGAGCTAAACTAGACATCATGGTTCTGGGAAGGTCATGGCACATACGTCTCGTGGCTAAAGCAAGGAAGATACTGTAAGTGGCATCATTCACAGAAGAAAAATGACATTCCCCTAAAATGTTTAGCATGATCCAAAACATAACAGTTCCTATGTTCATGGACAGGCTACCAAAAGCGACGTTATAGTCCCCTTGGTCCTCGATACGGAAAATGCCTGCCCCATACGACTCATGCAAAAACTCATAAGTGTAGACATACATATTATCTACCCAATAGCACCATGGGTCTTGTATTTTAGCGGGCATAGCAAGTCCAAGGACAAATGCTAGCAAGAACCTGGTAATTTCCATTGGTTCATCATCAATGTTGATGGAGAACACTTGTTCTCCATCTGGTCTCTCAAAGAAAATGCAGTTATCATAAAAATAAGATGCTAGTGTTGGAGAATAAAGTTCAGCAGGTCTTACCATAAGCGGTTCCCAAAATTTACGTATGTGATCGCTTCGCGAAACCAAGCACCATAAGTAGTGCTTTGGAACAAATCTTTGAAAGACTGTTCCGGTATTATTGTAGGAGATGTCATCTCAAAACGATGCTCTGGAACAGCTGCAAATGATCTGGGAACAACCCGTAGAAAACTGGAAATTTTTGTGTTTACGGAGGTCAGGGCGCAGGTACGCTCCACTTGGGCACAGGTGCGCTCTGATGATTTTCGAGTTCCAGTGTTTGGGCGCAAAAAAGGTGCGCTCAGTACAAAATTTCTAACAGAGATTAGGGCGCAAATGCGCTCCATTTGAAGCTTGCCTCGAGGTGCTGATTTTTGAAAATGGTGAAGAACAACTGGAAACGTGGGAGTGAAAGGTGAGTGATGGAAGTTAGGTGTAGTGTGGGTTGTGAGTGTAGAATGAATGAAGTTTTTCTAGGTTTTAAGTTGCTAAAACGGATTGGGAAGTTGCCAAAAAGTTTTTACAGCAATTTCCGAAAATACTAAAATTTTCAAACCCAAAACGGAAACAACTCATATTCTTAATTCTAAAACAACCCTAGTATCTTTTAGGTTGAATTTAGGATAAAGCTACCTAACTTATCGAGATTTCATCCTACCATGATATTTATTCATAGATATGCCTAATCGGCAATATTCTCACCCTGACTCCGAAATAACTTCTAAAAACGAGGGTCATATAAAAATCATGCTGGAATAGATAATACCACCCCCAAACAATTTGGGAAGGTGGGATCAATATTAAACAACCACACACAATGAAAATAATCGCATTATATTAAATTTTTCATTCGAAGTACATTTCACTACAAAATTCAAATTATCGAAATAAAACTGACATTAAAATAACTAACAATAATAAAACTACAAATAAAAATCATCAAGCTATACTATCCCTAAACACGCCGGGCAGATTGGTAGCGGAGGGGCACATTTCGGGAGATGGCTCCTGAGCTCCCGATGGGCCAGCACCATTCGTCTTTCGGCGACGACGCTCGTGCCTCGATGATGTATCCTCGGAAGGAGATTCCCCGTGAGGTGGAAAGCGTGCAAGCATATCGGCCCGAAACTGGCGCTGAGATTCCAGCTCAGCCCTCATCTGTTCCCACCACTCATCCTCTCGCTGTGTATGAATCTCGAAGTTATGGTGGATAGTAGCCTGTCGAGTCCGGAGGTCTTTGCAGATAGTATTGAGTGAATGCATGCCACGATGAATCACAGCCATGCGTTTTGCATCTGACCAACACCTCTCCAAGACATCAGCATCAAAACAAGTCAAGTCCTCCTCATCCTCCGAGTCATTCTCATTTCCACCATCCTCCTCGTCCTCTACCCTATCCTCAGGCAACCTCCAAACTCGTTGGACACAATCCTTATAAATCACGAGGATTTGATTGTAGGGTGAGGTAAATCCTATCGAGGACGTCGGAGTCGCTCTCAACTTCAAAGATGATCATGGTTATCAAAACAGGGGAGAGGTGCAATAGACTTTCCCACTCCCCTAATCATGCTAAGCAAAAACTCCAAAATGCAGAACACGTACTTCGCTCTGGAGTATCCATAGAATGTGGAGGCGATTCGGACCGATGTCGTGACCTTCTCCTTCCCTAGGGCGTTCAATCCATCGAAAGCCGCAGCCCGGTGGTTGGTTCGAGGATGCCCTGGCGAACACAATGCGAGCTTGTATTGTAGTTCCCTTCGCCGAAATATGATCCGTTCATCAACGGCTCGACCCGGTATATTGGGACTCCTGTAACGTGGCATCAAGATGGATTCTAGGTGGAATGCCTAGAATCTCAGCCAACAACCCAGCAGTTACTTCCTTCCCCCTCTTTGCCACCGTAACAAAAATTTTACTCCCATCCAACTCCCTCGTGTTGTAAAACCGTCGGACTAACTCTTCGTGGTAGAAGGCGTTGGTGGAGTACCACAAGCTATTCCAATCTTTACTAATCATTTCGTCACCGTAAAACGGCTGCGAAGTGTTCGCCAGTAAATGATTGCTCCAGCAAAATTTGACGTTGTTGAGCCATTGGAGTGTTTGAACTGATTTGGGGTTTGTAGAAGGTGTAGGAAGTAATGAGGAACAACCTCATTGGAACATCAATGGTGGTGGTGCGGTGGTGGATCGGCAGTTCCAATCTTTGGATTTTTCAGTGGTTTTTGGTTTTGCAAAAGGATGGAGGTGGTGGTGGAAAGGTTTTTGAGAAGATTTGAAATTGATTTGGATGTGTGACGTGGTGTAGTTAGGTTTCTTTTTAATTTTATTTTTTAGTTAGGGTTTGAAGCTTTGTTGGTCATTAATGGCGGTTTGGAGAAGTGAAGAACGCGACTATTTGTGTGAAGGTAAGGGGCGCAGGTGCGCGCGGGTTGGGGCCAAGCCCAATTCGAATTTTTCAAATTTTGTCGATTTTTAGCGCGACTTCAAACTAATATTGCCGCTTCGTTACCGGTCCGATTTTTGCGAATGAGATATGGAAATGATCAGGAGAGAATTTCCAATCCAATGATCTATAAAACACTCTATTCCGACCGTGGATGACATATAAGATAGTGGAAAATGCCTCGAAGTGCGTGCATGATGTAAGTTATGCGAACGAATGAACTCTAAATTCATAGATTATGTCAACCCGAATCAGAATACAATTAAACGGCCTAAGCAACTCTAATGGGACATAAAACATTCTAGGACGGAAACATGAACACCCCACCCCCAAACAAATTTTTTACAACAGAGTTTAGAAAATTTGTTTTTTTTTTTTTAAAAGTGGGTCTTTTAAAGTCAGATTTCCGAGACTTCCTAGATTACTATGTTTATTATTTAATATGTATATATATATTTTTTACTTTTATAAGGAAAAACAATAAGCAATAAGGACATAATTCACCATAGAGAAACATGACTCAAAAATCCGAGAAAACATGCAAGAGTGGAAAACGTGAATTATGTTAAACGTGGACTTAGGATCCGGTACTTACAACCACACACTCCATAGGGAGGGCCTGGTTACCTTAATGGTGCACTCACCAATATCTGGAAATGAAAGAAAATGCACCAAACACAAAAATTGAGTCATTTATAGTCAGATACTCGAGACTTTATCAAAACATATGTATGAACATGCAGTTTATCATATATCAACAACCGAAATAGTTGTGGATCATTCCATAAATAAATATCACAAACAACATACCCAAACACAATCAAGCACCAAGATTTCCTATGACGCAACTTAGTGAAAAGAAAGCGAAGTCGGATAAACCTATAATGTAACCTAGCATGCACCTTCTTTTTCATCTTTGAACGAGAGGGTGTCCTAGTGAATAAATATGGAAAAGTGAATGGTTGTGGAAGATATGATGGATATGGATAAGTTGTAGAAGGAAAGCATGTAAACAATGAGGATGTGGGTTTAGCACAAAACTCATTCATGGTGTAGGTAGGGACTATCTCAAGTCTGAAAATGAAGGTGTCAAATGGTTTGTCCTTCTGAAGTATCTGTTTACTAGGTGGATTTAAAAAATTATGAAGCACAGGAGAAACAAAAGGATCGAGTGCAAACTCGAGATTCCTTTGAAAGGGTGGAAGGAAGGGAGTCGAGGTGGATGTTGTGCAAAGTAGTTCTTGATAGGGTGAATCATCACCTGCTCTAAGAAACTCATCAAATTCCTCATCTAGATTGGTCATATCCACATTACTATGGTAGTCCTCTATATCTTTGAGAAAGTCATCTATCTCGTCCTCATCCATAATATGTGTATCGACTAGTGTAGGGATGAAAATATTGGAGTCTGAACTTCCAAAGGAAAGAAATTTGGGCATATGATTATCAGGAAACATGTTGTTGAAATAATCTCGAGCAAAGCTCTCGATCATGCTAACCTCTCCATCCATAGACGAATTGGGTAAATGTGTCTTTGTTTTAAAAACATTTACTTCAACAGCAAGATGGCCAAAAGACATGGACATCGAACTATTGCGACAATTAATGAGCGCATTGGCAGTTGCCCAGAAAAGACGCCCTAAGATGATTGGGACAGAGTCGTTAGCGACTTCTGTATCGAGGATGACAAAATCAGCTGGATAGTAGAAATCCTGAACTTTTACCAACACATTTTCGACCACACCCTTAGGATACTTAATAGACCGATCAACTAATTGCAACGTCATTTTAGTGGGTTGCATCTTGTCTAGACCTATTTGTCTATACAAATAAAACGGGAGTAAGTTAACACTAGCCCCCAAGTCTAATAACGTGGTCGTCGTATAGGAATCTCCTAAGGTGCATTATACAGTAGGACGACCAGGGTCCTTGTACTTAACAATTCCATTATGTTCCGATAGAGTTGAGAATTGTTATGTTAAAAAGGCGTCTTTTAGTATATTGGTCTTACGCCTAGTAGTACACAACTCCTTAAGAAACTTAGCATGGTGTGGTAGCTTTTTAATAGCTTCGAGGAAGGGAAGGTTTATAGTTAGATTCTTGAAAACGTCCCTAATCTCCTCATAATTTGTATCCCTAGTTAACATGGCTAATTTTTGTGGAAACGGTGGTTTCTCTCTATATTTAGCAATGGTATCACCTGGATGTTTAACCTTGGCTTTTGGTTTCTTAGGCTGTGTTGTAACTGGTACCTCTACAGTGGTAGGCTCTTCAGTTTCTATTTCGGTATCTAGTAAAATAGCAGGTGTAGGGGCTACTGGTGGGATAACTATAGGCATAGTTACTTTGTTATCAACCACTCTGCCAGAATGGAGAGTGGTGATGGCATTTAGCTCACCTACATTTGCATATTCATTACTAGTATTATCGGTTACCTCAAAGGCTGTGTTTGTTGTTTTAGGATTAGGTATTGCGTGACCTGGAAACACACCTTTGGGTTGGGCTTTATCTTGGGCCAACTATTAGCTTAAATTATTAACGGATTGTAGAAGCTGTTGGTTAGATTGAGCCATGGTTTGGAAAACTTTTTGGCTCACTTGTATGAAGGTGTCAAGACGATCCATTTGTGTGGGTGTAGTAGTCACGGGTGGTGTGACTGGAACTATCTCGCGTGAATTATTTATGGGCGGATTTTGATAGTTATTATTTACCGGAACGATACCTCTATTAGCATTATAATTATTATAACTACCTTGACCTTGTCGAGGTTGCACTTGGTTGTTATAATTATTATAATTACCCTGACCCTGTCCTTGTCGTGGTGGAGTTTGGATAAAACTGTGCGTTGGCCTAACATATTGATTATTGTACCCTGGAGGTGTGACGTGTTGGGTATTTCTCCAACCGAAGTTGGGATTTTGTCTCCAAGGGGCGTTAGGTTCACTATTAATGGAACAAGCATGTTCATAGGTTATAGGACAGTGGGAGTCGGGATGCTCAGGACTCCAACAGAAACTACATGGATTTGAATTTATATTCATGACGGGGATAGGCTTTTGTTGAACAGAAATGGCCTCTACCTTTTTAGTGAGTGATTCGATTAGAGTTTTAAGCTAGGGATCATGTTTAATTTCAAACATACCGGCGGCCTTAACTGTATTAGAAGAACTAGCGGAGCGGTGGATATCATCACTACCCCCCCCCCCCCCCAGTTGTTATTTCTCTTAGTTTGATCCTCTAAAAATTTATTAGCCTCCGAGGCTCCTTTACTTAAGAAACTACCCCCATTCATTATGTCAAGGACTTCTTTATGGTGGTGTAGAAGTCCTTTGAAAAAGGCACGAACTAACGTGTCTTTCGTTAGGTTATGATGTGGACACTCTATAAGGAGATCGGTGAAATGATTCCAAGCCTCTGAACATGATTCATGAGGATTTTGTCGAAAGAAATGAATCTTGGAAAGCATCTCATCCGTCTTTAGGGGTGGGTAAAAATGTTCCATAAAAAATTTGAACAAGTTTAGCCCACGAGTCCACGTAATTAGGCAGGCCAAGTTAACCAAGACGCCGCTTTATCGGGCTAAGGTGAAAGGGAATACCCTCGGTTTAATTTGTTCCGCACCAACCGTAGGATGGTGGAATGTTGTTAGGACTTGTTCAATCCCTACGCGTAGCCGATAAGGTTTTTCATGGTCTAAACATGAAAAGCGGGTAACAAATTAAAATATTTGGGGGATTCGGAAATCTAATCTGGGGTCCGCTAGAACGATGCAAGATTTGGGGCTATCGCTCAAGGCTTTGTAGAAGTCGAGAGAGGAGTCTCTCCTTCTTCGGGAATTATATCGGTGGTGTGTGTGAAATAGTAGCTAGAGGTGTAGTGGGTGGTATACTAGATAGACTTGTTTGTTGGCGTTGTCGTGTAATTACGTTCGGTGTTTTGTTCGACCGGACCTTAATCTCATACAAGGCTAAGACCAAACTTAGCTAAACACGCCAACACTCCAAACAATCTCGATATACTAGTATAAACCTCTAACGGGGAGATCGCGAGGTGTGGAAGAAAGGAATACCGATTGCGTCCTTGTTTCGCTTTTATGAATAGCGTCTTGTTTGGCGTGTTAGGTGTATGTAACAAGTTAGAACACCGAAAAACTTAAAAATCGGGTTCGAATCAAACCCTGTGGAAATCCGGAAAAATTCAGCTCGTATGCTGGTGTGCTCACTTTGGGGCAGTGCGCTTCGGTGTAAACTTCGAAGTTACAGTGTTTGAAGCTGGTCGCTTCGGCTTCCAGTAACTTTAACGCAGGTGTGCTCCGTTAGGGCGCAGGTGCGCTCCATGCAAAATTTTTTCGAGGAAGTTTAATGCTAAAAAAGACAACCACAGTTAGAATCGAACAAGGGTGGGTGGGTGAAATGGGACTTTAAGAAGAGTACTTATACTACGAAAACAATGCGAAAGTGAAACTAAGATGGCAGCGGCGCCATTTGATAAACATAAAAAGATAAAAGTTTACCTACGAAATGAACGATAAAACTCAAAACGTAAGTAAACTAAAACTTAATTACCTGCCTAATTTATCAAAGATTTCTACTCTCAATCCTATTGAGATATAGTAGAGTAGATGATTCATTCCACTCCTAGTTCTTTCACAAAGTAATGTTCTCTACGTATAAATAATCTTAACTAAAGTCTAATGAGAGATTTACGAAATGATAACTAGACTACGATGCAACTACCCACAAGATGCAACTAGTCGACTATTTAAACAACTATGGGAATACTACGTCGATTCTATGATAAGGAGTTAGAGGGGATTGATTCCACCTTTAGCTCAACTTAATCCACTAATCCATTTAATCGTAAGTAATCGAATTGAACGCTTTGCGAGAACAATGGGTTATTCCTAATCCCTAATTACACATGGCATTTCTACCAATTCATAACTAGCATGTGAACGATTACACCCATTCTCATGGTGAACTAATCATTTCTAGAGTGGAAAGGAAATTACGACGACTCTACGATAATCGGAATCAAGTTTTCATCAAGGCTTCTCAACCCCCTCTAATGGAGGTTTAGCCGAGAATCATCACGCTATCATTCCCAATCAAATTCGAACAAGACATGATATAAAGATTGAAACTTTGCTTATTTAAACTTCAATAGAAACTACTCATGAAAAAATCTATTCAATCTAATAAAGACAAATAATTAATTACGTGTATTGAAGTAAATAAGTAAATGGAAAATGAAACTAGATTACCAAGAACACTATTTTATTAATCTAATGAATAATAAAACAATGATTCAAATACTAAATTAATAATCTACTTTGTTCTAAAGTAATTAATTAAACATGAAACTAGATCTAAAACAAGATATGAAAAACTAATTAATTAACTAATTGAAATTCTAAAACTAAGTTCTAAAACTAATTAATGGAGGCTAACTAATCCAATTTTTAATCTAGGTCTAACTATCTACCATTAACAAAGAGCTAAGCTTTTGTTTTTATATGTTTCAGATCCAAAAATCGTGCATAGGCTTGGAGCCATGTTTTGGGCCATATTCTGAGGCCCAAAACCCAATTCTTTCAGTCCAAAAAGGCCTCTTCAGCTGCAGTTGGCTTTAATAGACTTTTCGTCCACTTCTGCTCTTCTGATTGGGTCAAGGCTTAGACCATTGGAAAGCTCTTTCTGAGCCGGTCGTTTTGACATAAGGTAGGCCCAATTCTGAGGTCTGAGTCCAAAGATACGGCCTTCGAAAGTTCTGCTGACTTTGTGTGTTGTTTCTGCCCGCGTCGACTTTTCAGCTTTTGAACGGGCTGTACAAAGGCTTTGTCTTCTTGAATCTTGGCCTTTAATCACGGAACTCCTTAGCAACCGACCTTTTCTCCTTTATCTCGCTAAAGTGGCATATTTTTGCACATCATGGACTTTGAAGCCTGAAATGCATAAAAAACACGTAATCAGTATTAACTCTTAATTATTACTCACATAATTGGTCTAAAAGTATGATGGTTAAGGGGTTAAAACTACAGTTTTGGGCTCTTATCATAGGGAAAGAGACAGTGAAATACTTGAGACACCTACACCTAAAATTCAAATCCAAGGCCTAAGTAAGAAGAATACAACTAAGAAGGCTAATAAAGGGAATAAAACTAGGAAGAAAAAAACTTTATTGCAGTTGTTAGATGAAGATGATGAAGATTTATGGGATAATGTAGATCCTTACTTTGCCCCCCTTACTGGTATCAATATTACACAAGCACCACCACCTCCACATATTTTTCCAACACCACCACATACCACCACTACACCAAAATAGGAAATTAGTAACGCACACTTTTTTTAGTTACTAACGTGTTTTAGGCGTAACTACGTTCCTAACGTTTGTTTAGCGTTAAAATTCCAAATAATGTGTTACGTTAATTTTCTCGGATTTGAGAATTAATTTGTAACCTATTTATAAAGTTTTGTTTTGATAGGAAACCGTAAAGGTTAAGGTTAGATAATAGAAACTTTAAAAAATGGAAAATAAAGCCCAAAATTAGAATTTTGGGCGAGAGGGAAAAAATAAAAAATCATGCTCTTCTCTCTTCTCTCTTATATTTTTCATCCCATCTTATTGTTTTTCCAATGCCTCTCTCTCGCTCAACCAAATAAACACTTCTGCCGTTGCCGACATCCAGTAGTTTTCTCTTCCTTTGCCTTCTTCTTATACAGTTTGTTAATTTTCATCATCTAATTTCTATTTTTATGTTTTTTTTTCACACTGCCCTAGGTGTTTAATCCACAACTGTAGGTAATTTCGGTGCTAGTTGCTTCAGTTATAACCAAAGGTATGATATTTATTTTGATATACAACAGAAAATTTCAATTTTTATTTGATATCTTGTGTTCTTCTCTCACTGCTGCGTTTACTTCTAGCAAATTTCGAATTGTGTTGCTTCCGTTTCGTGCTTCATAAGATCGTGCTTCTTTCGTTTAATTCCCTTCCTTCTCATCTGGTAAGAATTTATTGTTTATACTTCTAAATTCAAATTTTGTTTCCTTTTATTACATATATGAAGTCAATTAAATAGAATTTCTAATATTCAATTCGAAAATTTTGGTATTTAATCTATGCATGTTTGTCGTCACACTACTACTCCTTTGAGAAAGTTTCACTAGAATACATGCCATTTAAATTTGAGAGGGTTGGATACTTGGCGATTTAGGTTCTCTGTGTTGTTTCTTTGTGATGATTCACTGTCATTGGTTGGTTGTTCTGTAAATAGCCGCTTGTCTTGCTCTTAATGTGTTTGATAGAATGAATGTGTGGGTTGGCTGGTGTGGTATTGAAGCAAGCAACAACGACCAAGTAGCACCCTATGGATTCAGTTTACTATCCATGTTTAGCTACCATGTATAGTGTATGTGCAAGGGACAAGTAAGTAGCAACCATATTTATTCATAACCATGGTGACCTAGTCTATTAGTGAGAATTTGAGAACATTGTGCTGCAGCATGCCTCGGGAAGCAGTATTGGATTGCTTTCCAGCTGTGTTTTACCATATGTTGTTCCTTTTAAATTTGTACCTTATGGAGATGGTCATCATAACCCAAACGATAATAAGCTTGTAATTTTGATCACGAATGCTGTGAGTTTCAAGTTAGAAAATTCATTTCAGACTTGCAATGTGATTATATGTTGCTTCTAATAGTTCTCTGTTTCTTGATTATTATAGACATTTGATGTTGTATTAGGAGACATTGCTATAGTCACAAACCGTATACGGATTGTGGAACTTACTCTGTCTTATAATGATTATGGACTTCTTGTAGTAGTTCCGTTTAAAAGGTTGAATTCAGGTGGTTGGTTTTTTCTTTGGCCATTTACACCACAGTTGTGGTGCGTCATTAGTGCATTTTTCCTTTTTGTAGGAGCAGTTGCGTGGATCCTGGAATGTAGACAAAATAGTGAGTTCAGGGGGCCTCCAAGAGAACAGCTTGTAACAATTCTCTGGTGAATTTTTAGACTGTAATCGTAACTGCTAATATTAACCTAGTTCATAATACTAACTTGGTTTACAAGTTCTCTTGAGTTAGGCCATTTTATTCTTTATCGGTAAAAGTTAAGTTATGATAATATAATTGGTCAAAGTTTCAAAGTGTTATGAATTGTATAACAATTAGATTTCCTAATGTATGTGTTTCATTTTTGTAATAGATGAAAAAGTCTTACCATAACTAGATTGTGAACTCTGTTCTTTGCTTCTTCTTTACTCACTAATTAATATCCCACCTTATTACGTGTGACTTCCATACTCTGATCTTCGAAACTTAAAGATAATGTTGTCTGATGTCTTGTGCTCTTAATGTAGGTTTAGCTTCTCCACTTTAATCTTTTCACACAATAAGTAATAGGAGAGATCTTATCAGCTTTGTATACTAGGGAGAATGGAAAGTGGTTTTTTTACAATCTTATTAAATCGGATTGCTTGTTTAACATGCAGGACAGAGCACAGTGACCACCCTTGGTCGCTTTGTACTTCTCATATGGCTTTTTGTGGCACTGATAATCAACTCAAGCTACACTGCTAGTCTGACCTCAATCCTCACATTGCAACCATATCGGGAAGTTACAGGTATTTGTTCCAGTCTCATGTAGGTGTGGTGAGTTAGAAAAAATAGCTTTCGGGAATGAAGACTAGATGTGTATGCATGTTAGCTGTAGTGATTCAGCTGAAATCTTATATATTTACAATTACTTTGTTTGACTCTGTATTTTTATGAAGGTTTGGAAATTGGATGACAACAGACTTGGGAGTATGTACAGGCAGGGGGTCCCCGATTTTATTCAATTTGCTAGAGACAGACTATCATATGATATTGATGAATCTATGCTCGTTTTCATTATTATTTTCATGAGAGTACAAGTGGGATATCCCCATTCCTTGGAAGGTGGATGGGTCATTCCACAACCAAAAAAAGGAGGAGTTTATAGAATAACAATTTGATGGCAAGAATCGATTGATTCAGGTTTGTAAATATTCCCAAGTTTTAGTTCTTGATGACTCCGGCCATGTTTGTCTTTGTTGGTGTGGAAACAAGCGTGTGCTACTAATCTAGTACTATTATCAATTGAAGTGATTTGTCGCTAATTTCCAAAGTGAAGGAAAAAGGTGAAGGGCTGGAATTGGTAGGCACAAATTAGTGACAAAGGGGTTATTATTGAGAAGCTTGGTAAGGGAACATTAGGAGAATTATTATGAATAATTAATGTCGAAGAAGAAACGTAATGTCTCAATCAAAATAGACTAATGGGTGTTGTTGTAATGTAATCTGCTCACATTTTTTTTAATACCGGATTAAGAAACAACAAAAGCATTTTGAAGTTGATATCTGGTTTATGTTGCACATCTTATTTTCTTTCTTGTTTTCAGGAGAGTACAAGTGGGATTTCACCATTCATTGGAAGGTGGAAGGGTCATTCCATAAAGAAGCAAAGTTTATGGACAAATAGTTACATAAGCAAATAACATGCATTGCTTTAATTGAAATCGATGACGAGTCAACTGATTTAGGTTTGTAAATATTCTGAACTTTTAGTTCTTGATGACTCTCGGGTAATAGTTAGTTTAGACTTATATTATTTATAAGGTTTCAGTAAAAAGGTTTGAGGCTTTTATTATTCTTATTTTAAACAATATATAACTATATACCGAGTTTATTTAATTTACAATGTGAGCATCAAGTGCTGGTATATTGGAGTTTGTATTCCTTCCTCATTTTTCCATTTCACTTGTTCTACCAAGTTAGTAACCTCTTCATGTGTTATATTCATGTCTACATTGTGTTCATAAATGGGAGCTAACTTCTGAGTACTCGACCTATTTTTCGGGCACAACTTTTGAATCTTAGCAGGTATCATTTGAAGACATGGTTGGGAATACATTACGGTTGTAGCTCATGATATTGATTTGGAGCCAAAAAAATAGACTAGAGATGGTTTCTAGAACTCAGGGACACCATGGCCTTCATTTGGATTATCGTCTCGCTGTGTAGTACTTCGGGTATTTGAAGTTAGCATTGACTCTTATCAAATATGGATGTTTATATATTTGATTTTAAAAAAAAATCTATATATCTTGTTGAATACCATTGCAGAAATTATTTTTTGAATGTATTTTTTTAAAAGAGTCTTATTGTTCTTAAAGTGTACAATGCAAGTTATATCACGTAGTACCACTAGTTTTTCTAGTAGTTGTGTTTCCTAATGTGATTTATTTGGATGTAATTTGAATACAGATCTATAATTAGCGGGTGTGGTTTAAGGGGAATGATAAGAGCCCAAAATTGTAGTTTTAACCCCTTAATAATAATACTTTTAGACCAATTATGCGAGTAATAAATAAGAGTTAATGCTGATTACGTGCTTTTATGTATTTCAGGCATTGAAGTCAATTATGTGCAGAAATGTGTCACTTTGACGAGATAAAAGAGCAAGGGTTGGTTTCTAAGAAGTTTTGTGATTAAAGGCTAAGATTCAAGGAGAAAAAGCCTTTGTAAAGCCCGGTCAAAGCTGAAAAGTCAAAGTCAACGCGGGCAGAAACAACGCACACAAATTAGCAGAACTTCCGAAGTCCGTATCTTTGGACTCAGACCTCGGAATTAAGCATACCTTATGTCAAAACGACCGGCTCGAAAAGAGGTTTTCAATGGTCCAAACCTTTACCTAATCAAAGGAGTAGAATTGGACGAAAAGTCTGCTAAAGTCAAATCCAGCTGGAAAGGGGTCTGTGGACTGAAGAAATTGGGCTTTGAGCTCGATTTTCTTGCCCAAAACATGGCTCCTCAGCCTATGCACAAAAATGTGGATCTGGTCTCCTCCATTTAAATACACAAGACTTAGCTCTGAAGATATACTTAGGTTAGGTAGAAAGTAGCTATTAGAGAATAGTTTAGATCTAGTTTTGAGAATCCATTAATTAGTTTTCATACCTTGTTTTAATTTAGATTATTGAATCATTGTTATTCCTTCATTAGATTAATAAAAGTAGTGAGTTCTTCATAATTTCAGTTTTTGTTATTTAAAATTACTTAGATCTTAGTTGTTAATTTAGATTTGAATTATTGATTAGATCAAATTATTAAATTTACAATCTTTTTATGATGTCTTGTTTAAATTCAATTGGAAATGATAGTTTAATGACTCTAGGGTAAACCTCCATTAGAGGGGTTTGATGATGCCTTAATGAAAACTTGATTGTGTGGTGTAGAATCGTTGTAGAGTCTATTCCACTCTAGAAGGTAGTTGATTCACCATGAGAATGGGTAGAACTTCCTCACATGCTAGTCATTAGTTGGTAGAGATTGCCATGAATGATTAGGGATTAGAACAACCAATTCTTATCATAAGAACGTAAGAATTTGATTACAACAATCTATGCTAGTTTAATTAAGTTGGATTTAAGATGGATTCAATCCCCCCTAATTCTTTATCTAGATTCAAACCTTAGTATTTCCGTCATTTCGTTATTCATATCTTGTTAGTATTAGTTGCATCGTAGTATAACTTCGTAAAACTCTTATTGACTTTGGATAGGACCGATAGTCGTAGAAAACATTGAATACTAATGAACTAAGAGTGGAATGAATCTTTTACTCCAACTCTATTTCGATGGATTCGAGAGTAGAAAAACTTTGATAATAACACACACGAGTTAAGTTTTAGTTTTACTTGCATTTAGTTTCATCGCTTATTTGTGAGTAAAATTATTCATTTTTATGTTTATCAGGGAATCCTTTCGAAAGGTGTTGGAGGAATGTGATAAGTCCTATTTCAAGAAACCTGAAAGCTTCACTTGAAGGCCCCGAGTGTTGTGTACTATTGCAGGAAGGCAAGGTAGTGGTGGCCTTGAGTTTAGCGGCGCACAATCCTTTGTCGTAATGTCTATTTCCTTCATAGTGCAAACAATTTCAGAATTTGCATATTTGGTGTTTGGTGACAAGTCTTAGTTATGTAAAAAATTTTGGTGATGTTAAATTTTAATAAAATATTATATGATTGGATGAACTTGGAGGTTCCTTGTTGATGCTTTATACAATTGTAGAATAGTAGAATACCCAAAAGAAGGACGCATCTTTATCCAGGTTCAGGTCGTCCAACCTTTTAGCATGGTTTTGGGAAATTAATTTTTTTTTCATACAAATAGTTTCCTAATAGTGAGAAACCATAACTAAGTTTGCACTGGTAACACTTATAAAGACAGTAAAACCATTACTAAAGAATAAAGAAACGTTATGAATTCTATGCATAAGTAATCATGCACAACCGTTACAAAAGTCGAGAAACCATTACTATTTTTACAAAAGGTTAGCGCAATTAAGGAATGGAAAACCATTAGGAAATAATTTCTGTAACAGTAAAAACTGTTACAATAAATAAATATGTAACGGTTTTGAACCGTTACGAATATTAATAGCGAATTAGAAACGCCCAAACAGTTACGCAAAAAAACCGTTACAAATATTTTTAGTAACGGTTTCTGACCGTTAGGTATATCCTGTTTTGGTATAATGCACTTCAAACTACTACACCACCACCACCACTTCACACTAAGAAGACAACTAAGAAAGCTAGTAAAGGGAAATGCAAATCTTATTGCAGTTGTCTGATGAAGATGATTTTTAGGATTCTACTGTAGATGATGACTTAGGCCCCCTTAATGGTATTAATATTACACAAGCAACACAACCTCCTCAAATTTTTCCAACACCACCAACACCACTTCAAACTACTGCACCACCAACACCACTTCAAACTACTGCACCACCACCACCACCTCAGCTAGATGAGATACAAGATGATGAAGGATACAGAAGCATGCATTCATCTGATGAAGAGAGGGAGTGACGTTGTCCAGGGCCTGATGATTTCGATGAGTTCATTTCTGGGATTAAGAATGTTTATGATAGAGAAGTTGAAGGTGAAGGGGAGTCATCAATAGTAAGACCTATTAAGTGGACCCTTTATATGGAGTGGGCAACTCTTACAGAATTGTGAAGAAATATCTATCAGGGATTACTGTATAAAGAATAAGTTTGTAGCAAAGATGCCAAACAATGAAAGTTATATAATCAGAGCACATTTGTAAGGGTGTAGACAAGATAGGTGATAGATGCCCATGGCTAGCATACTTCAGGCTACAACAAGATGGGTCTACAATGAGATTGAACACCTTTGTGGATCATCACATTTGTCAGGCTGACCATAAACTCAAGAATAGGATGGCTGATGCAAGATGGGTAGCTACAAAGATTGAGGATCAAATGAAGGTAATAAGGAGTTGTTTAATGTTTGTTGTTTACATTTTTTGATGTTGTTGTGTACATAGTTTGATGTTTGTTATAATTTTTGCAAGGTTCATTTGAAGACCATGTCTCTTGCTTTTATAATGAAAATCAGGAGGATTTATCATGTTAGTATAAGCTACTACACAACTTGGACTGCGAGAGATAAATGTTTTCAAGCAATATATGGTGATTATGGGGCCAGTTACAATCTTGTCCCAATTTTTTGTAATGAGGTATGTGCTTTTCTATATATAATTATAATTGTATATGTTTTTTCAGATTTTTCATTGGTAAAGAGAATTTTATTAAGTTAATTAATGTATGTATATGCTTTTGTATACATGTCTTCAGATATTGCAAAGCAATGGCCCAAACAACATTGCAAAGTACTATAAAGATGGGAACACCTTATAGTTTGAAGGTGTTTGTATTGCATTTAGGGCTTCTTTAGATGCTTCGTTGGTGGGTTGTTGGCCAATAATTGGTTTGGATGGATGTTTCTTGAAAGGAAAGTATGGTGGTCAAGTGCTAAGTATGATTGAACTAGATGGAAACAATGGACTTTTTCCAATAGTCATATACATTTGTAGGTCAGAGGGTAAAGAAACATGGAATGCATTTTTGGGTATAATGGCCAAATATTTTGAACATCACAGTAGACCCATTGCGTTTATGTCTAATAGGCAGAAGGGTTTGATTCAAGCTGTGAAAGAGACATTTCCTAGAGCAGCACATAGATTCTGTTTTAGGCATATGTACAAAAACTTGAAAAAATATTTTAAGGGTGCCTATATGGAGTTGTTGACATGGAGTGCTACCAAGGCATATAAGAAGACTGAATTTGAGAAAATAATGAAGCTAATAGAGGCACAAGATTTAGAAGTAGTGAATAGAGAGGGATATGAATCTTGGTTAAGGGCACACTATGACCATGAAACTAAATGTAATCAAGTTACTAACAACTTCTCGGAATCTTTTAATAATTGGTTTTTTAGACTTGAGGGATCTCCCTATTGCAAGTCTAGTTGACAAGTATCACTTAATGGTAATGAGTTTGAGATATAGAATATAGATGGTTTGGTATGCCCATGGTAGAAAAATATATCAAATAGATGATTGAACTAATTCCAAATTGCATTGTGGATGGTTCGGATGATGACCTATATGTTGTAAAGAGTGAGCATGGGACAAAGTGGATTGTAAATTTAGTAAACCATGAATGTGATTGTCAAAAGTGGCAGTTGGGTGGAATAGTTTGCGTACATGTTATAGATGTGTTGTATCCTAGAAGAATGTCATGGACAGAGTATTGTAGCTCTTTCTATCATGTGAGGAGTTATTTACTATCATATAGTGGCAACATCAAACCAATGAGAGATATGAAAGAGTGGCCAAAACCAACTGTAAGTATATTGTTTTGTCATACAATAGTTAACTTTTTTGCTTTATCATACATTTCATATTGATTGCTTTGTGTAGGACCCTAACAAAATTGTCCGTCCACCTCCATTTGAGAGAGGCAGTAGAAGGCCTAGGAAACAAAGGATTGGGGAAGAATATGATAAAGATATAAGGAGGGGCAAAAGCAAGAGGAGGAAGATGACTTGCACAAGATGTAAGAAACAAGGACATAACTCTAGGACCTGCAAAGGGATTCCTGCTTCAGAAACTGGAAGAAAGAATACTACTATAGAATCAGTTGATTCAGTACCACCAAATTCTGGTCCAGTAACTTCAGTTGCATCATATAATACACATGTGAGGAGACCTACAGCAAGAGCTATAGCAAATGTAGTGGACCAAGGTTCAAGTAGTCGGGACCCAACACCACCACCAACGTTGAAAAGTATTTTATCTTTGAACCTCATTATTAAACTACCTTATTAATTACCAAGTTAATGTAGTTTAACATAACTCATGTAGGTCAAAAAAAGGTAAATCATCAAGCAGCTACCAGTCGAGGGAAATCAAGATGCAACAGAAGCAGCTACCAACAGCAAAGGAAAAATGGCCAAGTGCAAAACAAGTTGGAAAAAAGTCAGTAAGCAAGGGAAATGAACTAAAATCTCAGCCTCAAACTCTGGTATATTACCCTCCAAGTGAAGCTTACTTGAAAGGCATGAAAGCACCATGCAAAAAGATTTTTCCAGGGACCTGAACATAGACACAATATGGGAGACTTGCTAGTAAAGCAACATCACAAGTCAACTATAGATGTGTTGATAGCAGCAAGGGAAGCATTTGGTGCACTAAGAGTAACACCACCTCAGACTAGAGAACCAACACCATATCCATGGCCAGTACAAGCACCAACACAAGCTCCATCACTATCAACTTAGCTAAAGAAGCACATTCCTCCTCTGGCATGCACCCCCATTGAGAGCAAGTATTATAAGCAAAGCTTTGACGCCACCATCCCAGTCACAACCTTGATTGCTTTTGCTAATTTTGGATAGATGGACATGTGTTATAGCCTATTAAGAGAACTTTATGGACCATGTTTTTGGATTCAGTACTGTTTAGAAACTAATTAATTAGTTTTGGATTGTTTTACTGTTTTTATTTTGGATTATGCAATTATGGATTTGTCTGCAAAACTGAATGTCATCGACTCTTACCTTTTGAGAATGCATGAATGTCCTAGTTTGTATTTTCTGTAACTTTCTACAATATTTTCTATTTCTTTGTAAATTGTTTTAGGTGGTAACAGTTGAATGAATACTACATAATAAATTCAATGCAGGTTCCAAAAAAGGAAGCAAGTTAAAGAAGTGATTCTAACACTTTATGTTAAGGCTAGTCATCGAGTCGAGTTGTTCGTGAATAACTCAAGCTCGACTCGTCGAAGGCTCGACTCAAACTCGTCCGCACAAAAATATGAGTTGAGCTTGAGCTTAATTTAAAGCTCATTCTAGATAGCGAGCAGTTCGAGTTCGAGTAGCTTGCGAGCTACTCGTGAGCTACTTGAGTCGAGCTCGAGTAACTCGCAAGCTACTCATTTTATAAGCCCATACGTAGTATATAATTTATAATTTATAAGCCATTTTATACTTTATACCCCAACTATAATTTATAATTTATACAAGTTTTAATGTCTTATATACATTTGTTTCAAGTGTAAGCTCGAGTTCGAGTTCAAACGAGCATAACTAAACTCGAGCTCTAACCTGAGCTCGAGCTCAAAGTGTAAAATGAGTCAAACTGAGTCGAGCTCGAGCTATTAGTAGAACTAGACGAGTCGAGCTTGAGCTTCAATATTAAGCTCGAAGGTGAGTTTGAGTCGAGCTTCTACATGTGCGAGTCGAGCTCAAGTATAGCAAAACTCGACTCGGGTAGCTCGATGACCAGCCTTACTTCATATTGTTGGTGTGTGCATGTCCAGGACTAAGAAGTGATGTTGCTATGTAGTGTGGTTTAGACTATGTTGGTCTAGGTTGTGTTGCAATTATGTTTTTAGTTTGTTTCTACAGTCTGTTCTTTTTAATGTTATGAATAAATGTTTGTAAATGTTTTGAATCAATAATTCAATGTTGTTTCAGTACTGATCTTGTTTTGGGATGCATGGCAGTTTCAACAGTCAGTTATTTCTACCAAGTGAAGCATGATTAACAGAAACTTAAATCACCATTTCATTTCATTGAACTGAAATCAGTCAAGCTAAGCCACCATTACATTACATAATCCTGAACTTACATTGAACAACCAAAAGCACCATTACAACAACCAAATAACCCATCTTGGAATTTCTAAGTAAACATCCAAGTTAAAAACAAAACAACAAAAACTACAACTACACACCATTTTTCCATCTTAACTTTCGCCAACTCCAACTGCAATTAACCATTAACCCTCTTCAATCCACGATTTTTTCCCTTTAAAGCTTCAACTTTTTCCTCCAAAACTTCCTCTCTGTTGTTTCGTCACTCTTGATATCACTCTGGAACCCATTCAAAATAGCCACATGCTTTCGCTGAGTTGGTATTGTAATGCTTACACCCATAAAAACAATTTACCTAGGTTTTTTGGAGTTTTGGAACTTCTTATTTGTAATGGATCACCACAAAAACAATATCTTTGGGAAGAGACAGATGATGAAGACATTTAATTTTGCATGTCAAAGAAGTTTGTAATGGCTATGGATATGGATGAGGAGATAACATATGAAAACCCCTTCCTTGGTATTTAGAGTGTCTTAGTATTTAAAGTGTTTCATATTGGAATATATGTTAGGAAAATGGATGTGCAATTAAAAGTTCAAAGTGTAGTGAATACATGGAACTTGGATTTGCACAAATTCATTCAGATATGAATGAGTAATTTGTCTCCCAAGTTACCCTACTTTAGATGAAATGGGTTTCACTTTAAACAGTAAAGAGAGAAAAATCTTTTCGAAATAGTGCAACAGTTTGAAACGTTGCACTATGCCGAAAAGGTGCGACCTTTGGAAATATGCAATGGTTCGAAACATTGCTTTATGCCGAAAAGGTGAGTCCTTTCGAAAAGTCATTATGTTGTCTTGAACAGTCATTGTGTTGTTTCGAAAAGACACTGTGTTGGTTCGAAAAGTCATTGTGTTGTTTCGAAAAGACATTGTTTTGGTTCAAAAAGTCATTGTGTTGTTTCGAAAAGACATTGTGTTGGTTCAAAACATCACTGTGTTGTTTCGAAAAGGCACCACTCTCATATAAATATTGGACATTTTTGCATGAAGAGAGATCTCTCGAAAAACCTCTCTTCTCCTCTCTGATCTTAGTCAAAACACAACGTTGCATTCGCTAATTCTGTGGAATTGAAGTGTTGCTTTACACAGAAGGAAAAATTCGTTCTATCTTGGGAGACAGTTTCTCATTCAACCTTGAAGCACCGTGAGGGGGAAAATTTGTCTTAAGGACATAGTGAATCTTCACTACGCTCATATTGATATTTTTGTACTTAGTACATAAGAGAGAAAGATTTGTATTATTGTGGTAATTCGTAAAGTGCAGTAAGTATAATTGGGATGTGGTTCCTAACAACTTAAGAAAGATTATGTTCTTCTCGATTATACTTACTAATCAAGTCTTCGCAACCAACAGAATTTGTTTCTATTTTAGTTTGTTATATTTTTGAATATTAACAAAGTCGGTTTCTATTTCAGAAATGGCAACACCACCAGTTACTCCTGTTGTTCCTATTCCTACTGTTATTGCAGCCCCTAATGTTGTTCCCCATTCTGTTCCTTATAGGGAGAAGCCTGAAAAGTTCAACGAAACTGATTTCAAGCGCTGGCAACAAAAGATGCTCTTCTATCTAACCACCCATAACTTGGCAAGGTTTCTATGGGATAAAGCTCCCGAAATAAGTCATGATGAAACTAACAAGGAAAAGGTGTTGGAAAAAGATGCTTGGTTTCATGCTGATTTCTTATGTAGAAATTATGTCCTTAGCGGGTTGGTTGACTCATATACAATGTGTATAGTGTGTTCAAGACGAGTAATGAACTTTGGGATTCTTTGGATAAAAAATACAAGAGTGAAGATGTTGGCATAAAGAAATTCATACTTGGCAGATTTCTTGATTTCAAAATGATAAGTCAAGTTCAAGAACTTCAAGTAATCCTACATGATGTTATTGTTGAATTAATGAGTATGAGTGAATCATTCTAAGTGGCCTGGCTTCTGTTATGGAGAAGTTACGACCATCTTGGAAGGATTTTATGAACTATCTAATCTCAAGCATAAAAGCAAAGAGATGAACCTTGAAGATCTGATCATCCGTCTAAGGATAAAGGAAGATAACCGTTTATCTGAGAAGAAGAACAAAGATCCCATGGTGGCGAAAGCCATTGTTGTGGAAGGCACAAGTGCTAAAGGAAAAAGGAAGATCCAAGATGACACTAATCAAGGTGAAAGAAGTGTGCCTAACAAGTTCAAACGCAAATGCTTCAATTGTGGCAAAGTTAGACATAAGGCAAGTGAATGCCGCAAGCCAAAGAAGTACAAAAGGCAAAAGACTGAAACAAATGTGACAATGGAGAAGCTTTCTCACAATGTTAATGACATGAACCTATCTGTTGTGGTTTCTGAATGTCTCTTGGTTGGAAAGAAAAGGGAATGGTGGGTGGATACTGGTGCTACTTGACAAGAGAAGAAAAGTAGATGTAAAAACAGGTTGTTTAACATACTAATCTCATTCTAATCAAGTTATAATTATACTCTCTAAACATGTGTTGAAGAGGAGAGTAGTCGTGTTCGAACCATTCTTGTTTGCACGTACTTGACACGAATCTAGACAAAACAAACGATTCATTAATGAGAGAGTAATATGTGATGTGAAAATAGTAAATAAAATTGCAAAAACAGTAGATTTAAAGATTGGAAAGAAGATATAGATAGGGATAATCCACCACGCGATTCGATTGGCTATTAGTTTAGTCATCGAATCGCTTTTCTTAATCCCTAGTTAACAACCTACATCTCTATAGTCATTATTAAACTAGCATGAGAGTTTAGCTCCCCCACAAATCTCTTTTATGGTGTCTCTAAACTCTAGTTCAACTCTTATGATTTTTATCTCTAAACAATCATAAGAATCAAACTTGAAACGCTTAAACTAACGACTACTATACTAACTAATCAATCATCCTCACGTGGCTTCATTAACCGCCTATAATGGAGGTTTTAGCCTTGTGTCATTGGATTAATTAAACTAAAACAATAATAAGAGAGAGACATTATATTATCATAAATAGACTTGTATTGAATTGAAGAAGGTTTAGTGATGGCTACAAGAATAAACTTAATTCTAACCCTAAAAACTAAACTACTCTAAACTAGTGAGAGACTAAGGGGACGAAGGAGAGAATAAGTTTAGCCTTAACCCTCTTTATATAGGAGAGGGTTAGGGTTACATTTTCGTGCATAGACTTGAAGGTTGGACTTTGGGCCTCTAAAGTGAGCCCAAAGTCCATTAGGTCAAGGCTAAATGAGCCAAAGCTGCTGGAAATTACTTTAGTACCTTTTTTGTCTAGTTTTACAGCTTTGATTGGGGCAAGGCTGGGTCCATTGGAAAGCTTATTCTGAGATAGTTGTTTTGACATAAAGTAAGCCCAATTCCGAGACCCAAGTCCAAAGATACACCCTTTTGAAGTTCTGATGGTTTTTTTTATCCTTTTTCTATCCAAATTGACTTTGACTGGGTTTGAAACCCCTTTTTCTTCTTGATTCTTGAGCTTTAAATATATAACTCTTCTATAAATCATCTTGACTCATTTTCCATACAAAATGGCATCTTTAAACACATAAACAACTTCAAGACCTTAAATACACAAAAACACGTAAACATTACTAACTCTTATTTACTATAAACATAATTGGCCTAAATAAAATACTATTAAGGGGTTTAAACTACACTTTTGGGTGCTTATCAACCACCCCCACTACAAGAATACTGAGTATTTGCCACGGTCATTGGCCGTGGCTAAAGACCTTTTGCCACGGTTATAAACTGTTGCACGACCGTTGCCAATGCGCCTGTGGCTAATCTTTGGCCACGGCTAAAGACCGTGGGTAAAGCTTCATTTTATGCCACGGTTATAAACTGTTACATGGGCCGTGGTGAATTTTTCCGCTTGCCACAGCACTAAACCGTGGCTAATGCTCACACGACCCCGTGCCCCTGCATTTTGTGGAATGGATCTATAATTTAGCCACAGGTCTAGGCCGTGGCAAATGTCTTTTATTGGGCTGTATCTAATGTTTAGCCACAGTTTATGGCCGTGGCAAATGTATTGAATTGGATAAAAAAAATTGATTCTGGCACCATACAATTCATACAATTTGCGTCACACCTGCAGGTCATACAAAATTCTATCATTTCAATCAAACCCACAAGAATGTTTGCAGGGGTTTCACCAAGGGTCGAGCCGGACTACTTTTAACAATTTTATTGACATCATACTTTATACAAATGAAAGCACATATTAGCACAGTCAACATGCTTTTGCAGGATCTGTATTCACAGGTTTCCCAAGAAGCCTTTCCTTGACAAGGCCCCATATGACAAGAAGTGTCCCAAACACGCTCATCGTACTAGGTTTCAGTAGACCCACAAGAGCTCCTGAAACAATGCATACTTACTTTAAGGCTTTCCCTAAAACGAAAGGTATAACGTTGAAGATTCGGTTGCATATTGTGAAAAATCTAATTAGTACCATTGGAATAAATCACAAAGCATCAAGCATAGAAAATAGAAAGAAGGCAAAACTGAAACATAAAGGTTACCTGGAATATAACTAAGGATTGAGAAACAGATGAACGTAACAAGGCATAAGAAAGATACGCTTTTACTGAGTCAATGAAATGAAAATTCTTCGTAAAAGAATGACTAACCCCTTCCAATAAACTCTGCAAAAAAAATATATTTTAATCATATACCAACCTTATCATGCATTCATAAAGAACCAAACACTTCCACAAGAAAGAGAACCAATGTGGTAGCTAAATCCGTAAGGACATATGCTTGAAGATCCTAGGCCTTGTGCAGATCCTAAAGCAAAATCTATAAAGCTTATATCCTTGGTCTTTGAAACTCTGTTGCTTTCAATGCATTCTTTTAATGATACATACCACAAAGAAGAAACAACTTCACTCACGACATCAAACAACAGAAGACACTTGATTTTTTGTTCTTTGCAAAATGATCATGTGATAATTGTTTGGCCAACAAATGAGCGGTGTAAACAAACATATAGTATTTTTTTTCACATCCTTTCTCCCGAATAAGGTCTAAAGCACAACGCAATGGTGAAAAAATTTCTTAAGGAAATTCACCCTCCTGTTAGAAGAGGAATCGAAGCTTCCCACATAAAAAATCAACCAAAGAGGCAATGATATGCACAGGATAATAGTGAAGGCCATAGAAGGCCATAGGACTAACCTGTAAAAGCTCAAGAGATAAAAGCCTAGTCTTGGTCGTAACTTCATCATTCTCTTCCTTCATGCCCATCCGTGAATTTTAGAGTACTTGTTATTCCCACACCTTTGAAGGCTTTGAATGCCATAGAAAAACCAAAATAATGAGCATAGAATAATGAAAATGATGAGCTGAAGTAGTAAGAAATTTTAAAATGCACCCCCCGGGTAATACAGAACAGGATGTTTGTGGAAAGCCAACCTTGCAAAGGGTCTTGAAATAGTAGTAAAGCTTCACGTTGCCCAATACTCATGCTATCCAGTCAATTCCTCCGAAAAGTAAAAAGACTTGCTTTTTAGAAACACCTCAATAAGGAGAGCCCACCCATGAAAAATAAAGTAATAGACCGTAACAAACTTAGGCAATAGCACCTCTTGCATACCGTGGTATCTTTTTTCCATCCTCAAGATGCACAAACTTTGTCAAGAACGACTTCTAATCCCTGAATGGTACACGAGGTAATGTAACTTTTACCATCATCCAATAACCACAAAAACTGCATAAATAAGCTTGGAAAAAATAACCCGGACAATCTAAAACTAAAGAGAATATGGAAGCACCTTAATATCAAAGCACCACCGGCCCAGATTCTCAAGTTCTTCAACGAAAGCAATAGTGGTATCTTTATCCCGGTTAATGGAAAGTGCATCCCCAAAATGATTCCTTTCCCATTATGGTCGCCCAACGAAATTTCATCGGCGTTTGAGTTTGAGCCACCACCTTCGGTGGCTTTCAGTATCAAGCATGTCTACCGGATGGTGGAGGAGAATCCCGATTACTCAGTAAGACAAGGAGATATTCCGGAAGTAAATGGATTGGATTTGATAAGTTATCTTGCCTACATTCCGATAACACTCGTCCATACTTGTATCCAGCTCTGTCAAATTGGAATCAACCACATTAATTTGGCTGAATTCAACCCAACAGAGTAAGGCTCTATATGGGCACAGACTCAATATAACTTGATCACACGGGACCCACAGTTTCCACCTTACTTACATAAACGGGAGACTCTATATCTTGTCGGCTCAAGTAGAGTGTATCTTCGTATTGTTATTGATTACATACTAACTGTTACCATGAGTTGACCTAATTCCATAAATAGAATTACAAACTACCCCTGTTCATTATTTACTAGAAAAAAGTTATCAAGTCATACAGACCCCTTCTCTGTAAAGGCGGGTGCTTTTTCCCACATGCAGGACAGATCTGGCTAATTGCAAACTTTTATGTGAACATATGATGGGGAGCTTCCAGAATGACCAAATACACAGTCCACTATGCCTCTCACTCCATATTGGTAAACAGTTAATTTAAATATAAACAGAGAAGGTTTAAAAAAAATATAATGGTAAGAATGTATGTACCTCGCATTTCCAAGTGAAGATGCTGCTTGATTCGTGTCGGTTGAAGTGGTTTCCTTGGTATTGTCTGCAAGACACGCAAAAATATGATATGATATGATGTAATAAAGAAAGAAGGAATATTAAATAAGTTGACATAAATAATAAATGAATACCAACCTAAATAGGTGTGGATGGCCTTTTGAAGATCGGCATACTTTTTAGGGGAGCACTCCTTCAACATGGATTCAAGGGCGCGGGTTGCAGAATTAAAAACATAAAGGAACTTCCATAAACGAAATTAGAAACATAAAGGAACTTCATAACCCAAATTTGTCTGAACTAGATACTTACTTCATTAACTTTCCGGATCTTTTCAGTTTCCTCAGACTGTTTTTTCTCCCAATCCTCCTTGGCCTTCCGATTCATGACTAAAATTTGGACTAGCACATTCGCTATCTGGACCTGGATCGAATCAATTGGGCAGTCTGTGGATGAATCAATCATTACACGTTCCTCAATGATTCGGAGGCCCTTTTGCTTGGCTATGAAATCAGCATTGACCAAGTTAACAAGCGTGATCGGATATTGGCTCAATGATTCCCTTGGTGATCATTGCTTTCGAAGCAACCTCGCGGTCCGGATCACTTGGATCCCGAGATGATGTGTACACCACCTTGACGGACTTAATGCCACTCCCTCCAGCCACCAAACGGCCGACTGCCGAGCTTCTCTGCGGAACAACGTAAAGCGCTAGTTCGACGAGAACACGTGAACATTAACGGTGTTAGCGTCCACAAAAATAGGATTGCCGTCACCATACCTATGGTAGGCAATGGACCACGAAAATGAGTTCCTTCACAATGGATGACAAACATTTCAAAGATTTGTCATGTTTCTAGCAATTTTACCTCCGGGGAACCATGGGAGCATTCACGGCTGTTGCAGAAAGTTCACCATTTAATGCTCCAACTATAGCCTCGCTATTTCAATGGCCACACCTTCACGAGCTTCCTTGGTACTTGCTCCAAGATGAGGTGTTCTGATCACATTCTCGTGTTGCACCAACTTCTGTCTTTTGGTTGAGGTTCCACCGTGAATACATCAAGTCCAAACCGTACACCGGTGCAATACCCTATATGATACTAATAGTCGATATACACGCAGAAAATTAACACTAAGTAATAATAGAGTTGTTTCAGATTTCCATTAGAATAAAATTAGCCAAAAGCCCAACGATGCGCAATCATGAATTAAAAATCCAGAAACAGGGTAGTTTAGCTCATCTAGTTAAGTACTTTTGACATTTGAGCAAGGAAAAAGTAATTGATGAGTATTGACCGAAGGGACGTGCCTCGTTCACCAAAGAGGCAAATTTAGAATTTTCATTGCCAACAAGAGAATTTATCTAAGCAGGTTCTTGACGATGTACCTGAGCAACAGTTCCATTATCAAGTGCCCTCACCAATGCATCTTCATCTATAACTCCACCTCTTGCAACATTAATAATCCGGACACCCTTTTTCATCTTCGCAAAGTTTTCATCATTGAGAATCTTTGAGGTTGTAGGAGTGAGAGGCATATGGAGAGAGATGAAATTACCAGTTAATTTAAATATAAACAGAGAAGGTTTTAAAAAATATATTGGTAAGAATGTATGTACCTCGCATTTCCAGGTGAAGATGCTGCTTGATTCGTGTCGGTTGAAGTGGTTTCCTTGGTATGCATGCGCAAGACATGCAAAAATATGATATGATATGATGTAATAAAGAAAGAAGGAATATTAAATAAGTTGACATAAATAATAAATGAATACCAACCTAAATAGGTGTGGATGGCCTTTTGAAGATCGGCATACTTTTTTAGGGGAGCACTCCTTCAACATGGATTCAAGGGCGTGGGTTGCAGAATTAAAACATAAAGGAACTTCCATAAACGAAATTAGAAACATAAATGAACTTCATAACCCAAATTTGTCCTGAACTAGATACTTACTTCATTAACTTTCCGGATCTTTTCGGTTTCCTCGACTGTTTTTTCTCCCAATCCTCCTTGGCCTTCCGATTCATGACTAAAATTTTACGTCTAACATCTGAGGTGATAATAGTTCGATGTCTTGACCTCTCAGTATCAACTCTCTACAAATTTAAAAAGTGAAGAAACAAGTAGTTTATTTTAACCGGTAAAAAAGATATATAAATTGTCCAAGACAGTGAAATCATAACATGTAACTGACCTGTTTTGATACTCTTACTAAATTATTGATCAATCCTCGCAACCTCTCCTCCAAGCACCGGAAACCCAATCACATCAAGATTACATAACAATGAGAAAATATGAAACCTAAATCTGTATGCTAATATCTTTTTTTTTCCTTATTTTCCTTTAATAGTACTCAAAACAAACAAGCCCAAGATACATAACTTGGTTAGAAAAACAAAAGAAATATGCTTCAAGAATAAGGAGTAAGAGATGCAACAAAAAAATTTGTAAGATACAAGATTAAACAGAAAAAAGGCGATCTATTAACAAGACCTCCTACCTAACATGAAACTGTTATCTACAGATAGTGCCAGAGGGAATTTTGGAGAGGAGGGGGAGTCCATTTCTTCATTTTCTAAGAGGCTTGTATAGGACTACAATGACATATTTGGACTGAAACCTGTGAGTAAACCCAAGAGCAACCAGAGATTGAGAAGGCCATCCTTTGTCTATATAAAGATGGTTGAGGACAACATGTTGAGGCTTTGTAGATGGTTCGGGATCGATTACGTTATGTACCGAAAAAAGTGAGGTGTAATGGCGGGGTGGAACGACCCACGGCTCTTTCAAGAAAGTCCTCGTCCCCTGGGAATGTGTGACCATAGCTAGAGTCTGGTGAGGGAGGAGGCTCAAATTCAGCAATGCCTTCGAAATTCTCGGGCACATAATCATGCACATCAAGAAGATTATCAACAAGGCCCGTATCATCAGCTATGCAAGGAAGATCAGGTATGTATCTGCGGTCGCCGTCCACAAGGAGCCTGTACTGATATATACCAGATGGAAGCACCATGAGAATGGAGTGGTCCTTTCCTGACCTCTGTAGTGTCCTCCTTGATGTCCAATTGTCCCAAGATCCTTGGACAGCAACAGTGTTACCACCAAAGGTCCATGTGATCAAGGTAGGAATCCCTTGTTCTTGTGGTGCGTCTAGAGAATTGTGGGTTGTTCATCCAGATGTGATTGAAAGTGGGTGGGGCATCACCTCCTCTTTGTAGGGGAGTTTTGGAAGCGAGAGAGCGAATATGAGAGGAGATCTGGAAGGTCTCGGCTCGAAGGAGGTGAGTTGGAAGCACCCAACATTGAATCGGGAAGGCGGGGAAGGCCGTCGACTTCATAATCATCCGTATCGATGGATCCGATTAGGATCTTCCTCGTTATCTCCTTCTTCTCTCCCATTCATTATTCCCCATCAAATCTCTTCTTCTTCTGCTGCTAATATCTTACTAGTGGCAAACAACGCTCCACATCCTTGCTTACACTTTTTATACCAGATTTAGACACTGCCAAAAAAAAGGGACCCAAATGTCAGTCATGACAAGATATTTGACAAGATAATAACAAGAATGGCTCTTAACAAAGTATAGGGTCTAAACTGATTTTTGCCAATTTTCTCTGTAAAGGGATTTTTTGCAATACAAGCCGTTCTTCCTCTTCTTGAACAACCCTTCTAGTTGCTTCAAAAGTTCGACCTTCATCCTTAGGGCCAGAAAATAGCTGCTCTTCCTCTTCCTAAACATGATAAATAAAATAACAAAACTTGCACAGATTACACAATTGTTACCATTTTAGATACCCAAAATGTCAAAAGCAGTATAATATAACATAAAGAGCAATGTAAAAAAGATATATACCCTTAGATTAACTCCACTCGACGGCCAGTTACATCATTTAGTTGTTTGATGCTTTGATCGAGAGAAAGTGCCCCGGATACCTTTTGCTTCTTACTATGTAATACCAAATAAAAGCAGTTCATATGATTAAAAAAAATTAAAATTAAAAAATATATATAAAAAGAGAATGCAATGAGTACCTTTGGTGGGTTGATGTAGTCCCAAGCGCATCAAATGACTTCTTTTGGCCAATGGTAATCTTCTTGGGTGGTGTCTTCAAAATAGAGTATATCATTTGTTAGATATTAAGTATTTGTGCATTTGATAGAGTTAAACTGCAAAAAGGAAATCATATATGAGAGCACACAAGTCTCTTGGATTGGAATGAGCACTGTGATCAATGACATGGCTAGGCAGATGCTCTGGGGACATTAGGAGTGATAGATGGACCTGCCATTAGCGAAGGGATAATGATGATATTTGGTTGCCCTTGTACCTCTTGGTAGCTCTTCCCCGCAACCCAGGAGAAAAATAAACGTAATTAAATACAAAGAGAAACATATTATACACCACTTCTCCCTCCTCCTTTTTCCGGGCTTGGGACCGGCAATGCAAATGCAAACGTAAAGTTTACTTGCTTTGGCGGAGTTAAAATGGGTTAGCAAAACAAAGAAAGCAAACATTCAATACATTGATATTAGCAAAATAAGACAAGTATTACATTGAATAAAAAATATGATACCAGGTTTGGTAGTAGCTTGGACATGAACATAGAAACGCGTTTCAAAATAGCAAAAGAGATAACATAGTCAAACATGCCCATAGGCATGTATCATAAACAAAAAAAAAGATAGTAAGCTTATTCAAGACCGCGATGTAGATGACAGAAACTCAACACATGACTTGGGCCATATAGCATTTCCTGGGCAACTCTCTCCTAGATTCTTACACCATGCATCATGAGGGCATGGTAGAGCAGCATCTTGTGCATGTACTTCATCAATGTAAACTAAGTAAGATCTCTCTCCAAGCACCTTTCATGGAACTTGTAGGTGGGGTCAACTTCTTTAACACATCCAGTTGCGACAATGTCAAGAGGCCAACCACCAAGTAAGTTAACTTCTTTGCCAATCTTTGAGGTTTCCGGCTTAAAAACAAAGGTGTTGGATATAAAAAGATCAAACAACTTACAAAGGCTTAAGTAAAGAATTAAAAGAGACAATCGCATACCGAGGTTGTATTACTGGAGCGAGGTATACTACTGGAAGTTCCAAAAGAGTTGGTCGTAGATGGTTCTTGTTGCCTCAATATCGTTGACCTAATCTCTTCTAATTGCATAGCAAAATTCATTTGGTTTGTTCGAGTCTCCTTCCATAGCTTGGAGTTTTCTTCTGCCAAGTGATAGTTTTGATCCAAAATAGGCTCCATGCTCTTCATTGCTGTTTTGTTGACCCCTGGACCCATAGCCCAACATCGGCCCCTGCTATCTTTGCCAACCACCTGTATCTAAACACATTTCATTTTACCTATAATATAGCACAAACATTTAATGCACTACTGACATCTTAATTTGCATACCCTTGTCACGGCATCGTCGGTGATTGTCATTGGAGACCCTGAATTTGCAGACATGTCCTCATTAATCCTCTCCTATTCAACACAACGGGAGTGAAACCATAATACAGTCTTACCAAGTAAAGTATTACACTAAAGCTCAAGACTGCAATCAAACCTTGATACAACTTAAATAACTTACTACCAACAATCCCTCCCACCAGGAAAATGACACTTACCTCTCACTCAACTAGTTCTGTGCATGGAGCTTTCCTCTTGTGTATCCGGATATAAGATTCAGGCCTAGCAACCATATGGACTGGCTTGTTCTGTTCCTTAGCAATCTGTTGTCGAATAATTTGGGTGGGTGTCCTCCCAACGCAAGCAGGAGCTGTTTGTTTTGACCGGTTTATGGTGTTCCTTTCACTAGCAGCCTATATACAAAACAATATATAAGAGAATATACATATAAGATTCACAACTAATAAACTAATGATTAGATAACCTGGAATTTTTCAGTGTTGCAGATATCAACAAAAACCCGCCAATCTTCAAGATTGACACCTTCTGGAGCTGGTCCTTATTTAACAATAGTAGGAGATTTCCCCTTGACTAAGTTTTTATACAAGGTGCTCTTATGACGCCTCCATGCCTCACCCAAGACTTTTTTAGTGTATGTCATATTGATGTTAGGACGTCCCACAAACCCGAAGTTGGTTTCCAATGTTTCAAAGATGTCTACTAACGTATGTTTCAGCGCGGTTGGAAAAGTATCATAGCATATCCGAACATCACGCCGTACAAGTACACCACATTCAGAGGAAAACCTACTTACCTCTGCTAAAGGGTGACATGGTTGTTCAAGATGGTCCAATATTAACCAAACTTTTTTCTTCGTATTTGGTGTATCCGACATTCCTTTTGCCTTACCTCTAGTCTCCTTAGGAGCATTGGATGATTCTGGAGTAGATGGAGTCCTATCTGTAAGTACATAGTAAACTTGTCAATTAGTATACATTAAAGTTCAGATGCAATTCCTGTAATAACTAAAGAAAATATTAAGATCAAAGAAAAAATGAATTACAATCTAAGAACCAGTACAGTAATCTAATTCCACATGCATTCATATACGGTAACCAGTACAATACATAACTAGACAAAATTCAAAATTCTTACCATAATTAGTCTGCTCCATGTCGTCCTCTGAGTCACTTCTGGACAAGTTCAAGTTATTTTGAGATGGAGTTCCCATGAAGGCTGTTGTACATATTGTAACAAGTTCCAGAAACTCTTAATATTCAAAACATGCATTTTTCAAGTATTTAAAACATGATGTATCAAAACGCAGATATTGCATAACATTTAATCTATCAAAACAAATCAGAAAACATGATATCCATTTATAATTGTGTAACCTGAAAAATCAAACACAGGTATTCAAAATTCAAACATAGATTCAAAATTCAAACATAGTTAATGCAGATAAGCATTTAGTTCAAGTGAACTAATTCATTTTTTGTCTTTTCTTCCTCCTAGTGTCTTCAACAACCACAAACATATCGTCTGGATCGTTAAAAATCAGATCATCTGTGGATGGTTCAAGGTTACTAGGCTCTGCATAAGAAGGATCAACTTCAATTGGGTCATCAGATAGAAGACATGTTTCATCTTGATCACAATACACCTTTCTTGGGACTTCCAAAACCACATGCCAGTCGGGATCCTTTGGATCTTTAGAGTAGAAAACCTGAGAAGCTTTATCTGCAAGAATGAATGGTTCGTCACTCATATTATCCGAACTAATTTGATTTGACAAATTTACCAACTTAAGGTTCGCTTCCACATCTAGCTTCACACCATGTCTAAGTTTAACCCATTCACACTTGAACAAAACAGGCTGGTACCCATCTCGATACTTTAACTGAATGATATTCGTAAGAACACCGTAATATTCTGCAACATCTTCTCTTTGGGTTCTTATCCTTCAAGGCTTAGCCCGAATGTAGTTGGACACTCAGGCAAACACCACTATTTTGGTTCCTCTTATTCTCCTGATAGTCTTTTGTAATGAAGAGGAAACCATTGACACAATACTTCTTATACGCCATGGCACAGCTCACTGGTCCCGCCACTATATTTTTGAAAGAATCTTCCTCCATGTCTTCAAACTCAGGCTGTCTTCTTAACCAAGGAATGAACTCATCGTCCATGGACACCCTATATTGGCCTGCCTTCCTCCCTGCACACTGCCTACGGGCTTCCAAATCTGCAGTGTACTCCCTGAATAGGATATTACGTTTATAAATATATGTAATAGTTAAAGCAATAGTCTGTTTAAGTATATAGAAGTTATAATTTCAACTTTTAAAATTTAGAAATACATACGTGTACCACCAATCATATCTTGGATGGCTTTTCAGTACCCAATTGCGTGCTTGCTCATATTCAACACCTACCAAATGATAAGTATGACCCAAACCAACTGGGCCAACTTCATCAGCCCCATCAAATTCACTATCAAACACATCTGATGGTATTACTTCTTCACCACTAGACTTTCGCTCAAGCTTCTGGAGAAGACTATTCCCTCCTTTGTAACCAGTGCAATAGTTCATGGTTTCCTCTTTCAAGTATCGCTCCACGATACAACCTTCAGGACATGCCTTGTTTGTAACATAATCCTTGTAGACCTTCATCATCCTTCACAAAATTAAGAATTTTATAACAGAATAACTTAACAGAAACCAACCATGAAGCTAAGTAAACAATCTTATTAGTTAGAATTACCTCTCAAACAAATACATCCAACGATAGAATACTGGTCCACACATACGAGCCTCATACGCTTAAGTGAATAGGTAGATGCATCATTATTACAAATACCGATGGAGGACAAATTTTTTCAAGCTCACATAAAGTCGACCATACCCTCTCAAGTGCATGTAAAGTGTCAACATCAAGTCTCCTAGAACATAACGCATCTAAAAATGTGCAAATACTCAAGATCACATGTCGGACTTCCTTCCTATCTCGATATGCATGTTGGATTAGCATTGGAAGCAAATGTTGCATCAAAATGTGATAATCATGAGACTTCATTCCACTCAAATCCTTCGCGACCGCCTTGGACAATATTCTTCCAGGTTACCACTAAACCCAACAAGTACTTTGAGATCTCTTAAGCTCGCAAGGAACAACTTTTTTTCTCCTCCTCGAAGCCAAAACACCCGTGTCTTCATAACCTTCTTGCCATTTTGATCACTCAACCAATACTTCCTTTTAATCCCAAGAAGTTGCAAATCTTTGCGTGCATTGGCGTTATCTTTTGTTTTTCCTTTTTTTGTGTTCAACATCATAGCAATCGGGGAGTTCACAAACATTTTTTTCAATGTGCATAACGTCCAAGTTGTGACGGATAAGAAGCTCTGCCCAATATGGAAGCCTAAATAATATCGACTGTTTGAAAAAGCATGTCCTATCCCCGTTGTCCTCTTTTTGTTTTCTACTGCCCTTCCCTTTTTTTTCCCTTTTTCCATTCCCCCTTTCCTTCTCTTTGCCCTTACCCCATTGCATTTTCAGATTCTGTCATTTGTTCAACTTGCAGTCCGGTCAATCTCAAAGGTTGTTCTCTAAGCTCTTCAGTCTTGTTAAAGGTGCTTAGTCTAGTGTCCATCCTACTAGCATCCGAGGAGGGCAAGAATCGTTTACTATCCATGTAAGTAAATTTCTAGCCATGTTGGAGTCTCAATGAGGAGGTATTTGGGCCACAAACGGGACAAGCATATTTGCCATGGGTTCTACAACCAGATATGTTACCTAACGCAGGAAAGTCATGGATAGTCCATAACAAAACTGCACGCATATTGAACATCTTGCCTATGTTTGCATCCTTCACAGTCACCCCGGTATTCCACAAAGATTGTAATTCACGAACTAGAGGCTGTAAATATATGACAATATCCTTTCCTGGCTGTCGTGGCCCTTCGATGAGTAAAGAGAGCATGGTAAATTTGGGTTTCATGCAAAGCCACGGAGGAAGGTTATATGCAACACACATTACAGGCCAAGAGCTGTATAATGTGCCACAAGTTCCAAAAGGATTGAAACCATCTGTCGCTAGTCCTAATCGAACATTACGAGCTTCAGCTGAAAAGTCCTTATACTTCCGATCAATTAATTTCCAATTAGATGTGAGTCAACTGGATGCCCCATCTCTCCACCTTTCAATCGATTTTCCGAGTGCCAACACATCTCCTTTGCCACACATGGTACACTATACAACCTCTTTAACCTCTCCGTAATTGGAAAGTATCGAAGTATCTTTGCTGGAATCCTAATATGTTTCTTCCTTTGTTCGATATCAACATATTTGTACCTCGACGCTCCACACATAGTACAAGTATCCCTCCAATCATCATCTCTCCAAAATAGCATGCAATCATTCGGGCAAGCATCAATTTTCTCATATTTTAGGCCCAACTCTTTTATTAATTTTTCTGCCCTATAAGTATTCTCCGAGTCTTGTTGTCGTGGAAAAGCCACGAAGTAATTTGAGGAGTCCCGTAAAACTCTTGTCTGTCCACCCATGTGTAACCTTTAACCGAAACAACTTGACGACAAATTTCAAAACTGTAAAGTCCTCACAATTAGGATATAAGGGACTCAAAGCCTCACGAAAATTATCGGACTCAATTGTGTCAGGCTCTTCCTCAACTATTCCTCGAGCACCATCTATTGAACATTGTTCAATAACAGCATCCAAGTTATCACCGTCAAGTTCTTCTACGACAGTACTAAATGCAACATTCTCCTCAAAAAAGGGGAAGTCCCCTCCCACCTCAAAATTAGTGGAATTTGACCTTCCACCCCTTTCAAATGCCACACTTGGTGGTTGACTTGTTTCTCCATGCATTCTCCAAAATGTATACTGTTTGTAGAAGCCTTTTTGGTAACAATGCAATGTGACCACCTCATGGGTTAGTGCTCGACCCATATTTCTACAGTTATCACATGGACATGGGATCACATCCTTGTGGTGACAACTATCCCTTGCAAATTGTACAAATTGATTAACACCATGAATAAAACGATCGTCCTCTTTTGGTAGATCAATCCAACTTTTATCTATCACCCCAAACCCTCCATATCAGTAGTTCTTGCAATATGAATAAATCAAAAATAGTTAGAACTGAAAATACAATGGCAAGTAAACCATACACATAATAGACCACCACATAAGTAAATAAATCTAACTCCATTTGGGAGACTAAAATAGCACAAGTACTACATCCAACAATCAATCTAATCTAGTTGCACCCATAAATTCAAATAAATTGGAAGCACACAAAAAAATGGATCGATTGAGGCATGCATATGAAAAAACAAACTACATTCTCACTTAAAAAAATAAATTGAAACTAGATAAAGAACAAGAATAACAAAGATGATATCATATGCAACCAAGTAGGATGTTATCTAGAAGAAATATAATTATTACGCCCACATTAGCAGCATATTTGAGTTAACCCAGTAGCAGTGTATTCAATATCTTAACTTGTATTCAATATAACACAAAGTTATACCTAAAAAACTCAAACAACCAACACAAACCCATTTTAACTTAGAATCAGGACTAACATATAACAATAACACAACCCCATTTGGTGATAGAATCAGTACTAACATTATCTATAACCAAGAGAAGTAAAACAAAACAAATTTCTACTTTTCTAGAAAAAACCCATTTCAAGTTAACACCAAACCAGAGATGGGAGAAAAACTCACCTTGATGTAAATGAAAAAAAACAATAATCCGGACCTGTTCACAACAAATATCATAAACCATGAGTGATATTATTTCATTTAAACTAAATTTTAACAAAACAAACCTTACAAACACTACATTTTCATCGAAATTGATAAACACTAACTCTTAAAAAACAAGAATTGTGAGAGGGGATAGAGAGACATGAGGGGAAGACGAAGAGCAATTACCTAGTGATTAAAGATGAAGTTTTTCTCGAAAAGATAGTGAATTAGAGATGTTCGAAGTGAGATTAGCAAAAGAAGAAGAAAAAAACAGAGAAAGGGTTACCTGAGAGAGAGGGGGGTGGTTGCTACTCGTCAACGTGGAGAGAGGAGAGGGGAAGAAAACCGATAAAATAGTATTTGTTTTTGTATTATCGAAAAAAAGAAACCTTTCGATAAACGAAGAGTATTTGTGGCGGTTTACATTCGGGACCGAATTTTTGGGCCGGTTCATTATAGAAACATGACCGTGGCAAAAAAACCAATTAAACTCAAACCGCACAGAACTTTGGCCACACCTGTCAAAAGTTTTAGCCACGGCTAAAGCCCGTGGTTATTATGCAACAACTTATGACCGTGGCTAAAGCTAATCTGTACCTGTGGCCAAAAGTCATTTTTCTTGTAGTGCCCTAAATAGCATTTTGCTTGTCCTCAATCAAAGATGAGAAATAAAAACAGATAAGTGGCCAAAAATGTGGTCTTAAATAATCTCGTTTCGCAGAGTGCGATTGCATTGACCATATACAATAAGGTCTTAAACCACTAAGAGTTTTCTAGATAAGATACTCACAAACTTCATTTATACTAAAACAACTAAGAAATAAAAGTAATTGTCCCCTAATTTTATCTCATATATCTATACATCTCACTAGCATTCAAACAAGGATCATCAATCTAACTTATAAATTAATACATGCATAATAATCAAATCATCTTAAGATAAACAACTATACAATGAACTATGCTATGAAATGCAAAGACAGATCCGTTTCTGAATTTTTTTGGAGTAACGTCCTTAAGTAGGTTCTCATAAGGAATGTGTCAAGACATAACACTTTGATTTTTCCACTCAAGTTTGCTAACACCGGTGTATAGTAAGCACATGTTTCCTCACAATCTCAATGACAATCTAAGGAAGCCGAGGTTGATCAAACACATCTACCACTTACTATCACACCAACCTATTCCTAATTGAGTCAGAGGTCTTTATTAAGTGATACGGGGCTGAGGTGATGGTTTAAGAAGAAACGGAATGGATATTCAAATAAACAAGTCTGAGATAGTAGGGTCTTCAAAATATGTAACTAGAGAAATCCTTGTTCTTACTTTGCTTCTACACTTAGTTTCCATCCTTAGTCTTTTTGTTTTAGCTTTTGACTCATTTGATTTTGTTTTTTGGAGTTTTTATTTTATTTCTATTTTTCTTTTTCTTTTCTTTGGATGAAAACTTTCTTTTCTTTTCTTTTTCTATTTCTTTTTCTTTTGAAGAAACTAACTAATTTTTGTTTACACAAGTTTTTCTCTTCTCTTTTCTTCACTCATCATATTTCTCAGACTTATCCAGATAGGTGGGCTAATGAAAAAGCTCAGTGGGGCGACTAGCGGAAAATATACGTAGGTAAGAATTTCTAGCTATATCGATCCAAAGAGCTGAGTGCCTAAATTCTCTCTTAGGATATGGTATGGTGATCAAGTAAGTGGATGTGTGATTTCTCTACTCAGAATTTACTTCTCTCTTGTGTCATCACTGAGATATTTTACTCTTATGAGGCTTTTAGGCTAGATACTCACAGGATATGTATTAAGTACTCTAACCTAGGTCTCAGAAAAATATTATCAAGTACAATCATAGATGCTCATGCAAGATATTCATGAAAAGATGCAATGACTATTACCTATATATTAATCTAAGTTTCAAAAATTAAATCCTAATGCAAGTACTACGTGAGATTTCTAGACTAATATCATCATAGAAAAGGGAACAATACCATTATCACTAAGTGCATAGTATAAACTATTTTTATAATTTTTATACATTTCTAATTTTTATACGACAAATAATATGTAATATACAACCTAATATGTGTTTTAACATTTGCAACGTGTTTCTATACCACCCCCAAATAAAATCATGTTTTGTTCTCAAAGTATGGAATGAAAATAAAGGATAGAGGGTACCTTAGAAACGTGCTTGTAAATAGAAGCACTTGAAAAAAAAGGTTAATCTATACTAATATAAAGAAATAAAAACATACACAACTCCTATATGAGTTCATCCCGTTATGGGGATAACATGAAATATTAAATAGCGCTTGGGACATAAGCGGACTCTAACATAAATAAAATAATAACATAAGTTCACAAATCAAGCATGCGCATATCGTGGATCCTATAGGATTAGCTTCCGAAATTTCACAAAATAGTGACATTTCACGAAATGAAGGTACCTAATTACATTATGCATTCCAATTAAAGTCAACAAAACTCATGGGGGGTCTATATTTTGATATTTATACATGCAATTTTAATATGTGAACATACAATATGCTAAAATTAAATATACCACTCCCAAACAATTTAAGAGAAGGGGGTTCATGAAATAATTCAAAATTATGTAACTAACTAGATTCTACAGGAGTAAACATTACAGGCAAAAAGGTGGCAAAAAGTTTTGAAATGAAAGACCAAAATATGTCACCCCCAAACAAAATTTGAAAACACTTTTTAAGTTTGAAAATTTTTGTTTGGCCTATACTCTAGAAAGGTGGTATTGTACAAAAACTTGGGTCTTTTAAAGTTAGATTCCCTAGACTTACTAATATATATTTATGTTTTAATTTTTTAATTTTTATATGTTTGATTTTTGGAAAAACAAAATTACGAAAAAGAAATAAAAATGAAACTCATGGCGTACTATACTCCTATAATATAAGATTGGAATGGAGTACACCAAAGATTACTATGAGTCTTTTATAGTCAGATACTCGAGACTTTGTCTAATATATATTAACATGCAATTTATCATATATCAACAACCTAAAAAGTTGTGGGTCTTTCCATAAATAATTATCATAAGAAGCACCGCCAAACATAACTAAGCACCAAGATTTGCTATGACGTGGCTTAGCAGAATGAGAGTTAATTATGATGGATCTAGAACCTAATCGAGCATGCACTCTCTTTTTCTCCCTCCAACGAAAGAGTGTCTTAGTGAATGATCATGAAAAATTGGATGGTTGTGGAAGATAAGTGAGATATGGATAAGTTTTAGAAAGAAGGAATGGAAAAAATGAGAATGTAGGTTTAGCACAAAACTTATTCATGGTGTAGGTCTGAACTGTCTCATATCTAAAAATGAAGGGATCGGGTGGCTCTTCCTTGGGTATTATGTTCTTACCAGATGGGTTTAGAAAATCATGAAGCACAAGAGACGCAAAAAGGTCAAGTGCAAACTCAAGGTTCCTTTGAAAAGGTTGAGGGCGGGGAACATTGGTGATGGAAGGTGAATGAGGATGTGAGGTAGGTGAATGGTTCTGAGCTAGTGTTCTTAGTTCTATATCAGCAGAGGCCTTGAGATAGGCAAGAAATTCCTCAATAGGTGGGTCAGAAGAATCAGTGGGATAAAGGTTGAAAAATGCTTCTTCCGTCATGGCATTAAGGGATGAATGGATGTTAATAAGAGGCGACTCGGTAGGTGGCAAAGAAGGGTCGCAAAAGAGTCGAAAGAAATCTTTTTCGATTTCATCTACATCCAAGGAGTCAAAATTATGATCTTTATCTTCTTCCCTAAGAGGGGTATCTATTAGTGTGGGTACGAGGTCGTCGACTGTACTAATGTGATATACAAAACACTCTATGGACTTCACTTCTCCTTCTACAGGAAAACCTAGTTGTCCCTGCTTAAGTCTAAACATGTTAACCTCTATAGAAAGATTTCCAAAGGAAAGAGTCATTGATCCATCCCGACAATTGATTTGCGCATTGGCGGTTGCCAAGAAAGGGCGCCCTAAGATGATAGGAATAGAATCATGAGCAAATTCTGTGTCAAGAATAACGAAGTCGGCTGGGTAGTAAAAATCTTGAACTTTAACGAGAATATTTTCAACTACACCCTTAGGATACTTAATAGAACGATTGGCTAATTGCAAAGTCATTTTGTTTGGTTTAAGTTCATGGAGACCTAGCTGTTTATATAAATAAAACGGGAGTAAGTTAACACTCGCCCTGAGGTCTAATAGAGTAGTTGTTATGAAGTTATCGCCTACGGTGCATTGTACAGTAGGACGACCAGGGTCTTTGTACTTAACAATTTCGTTATATTCAAATAAATAGGGATATTGTTTAGTTAAAAAGGCTTCTTGGGGTATGTTGGTTTTCCTCTTCGTGGTGCACAACTCTTTTAGAAACTTAGTGTGTCTAGGTAGACTTTTTATAGCATCTAGAAAAGGTAGGTTTATAGTCAAATTTTTAAACACGTCCCTAATCTCATCAAAATTCACGTCCTTTTTAGACACAACTAGTCTCTGAGGAAATGGTGGTTTTTCTCTATACTTAGCATAAGGGTCAACAATATTATTAACCTTGTCTTTATCTTTTGCCATTTCCTAACTAGGTTTTCATATTGGAACCTCTACAGGTGTAGGATCATCAATTTTTATTATGGAGTCTTGTAAGGTTTTACCTTTTGGTTGTGGTTAGACTGGAACTTCTATAGTTGTAGGGTTTTCAATTTCTATGACAGTATTTGGTATGGTTTCGTTCATGCTTAGTTTGCTGGTGATCTTTAGGCATAGTCACTTGGTTATCTACTAATGAAGGATAGTGACTGCCTGTAGGTCCCCTTGTTTATATTACCATTACATTAAATATTATTTACTTCAAAGGCAGTGTTTGTTGAGTTAAGATTAGGCACAACTTGACTTGGAAACACGCCTGTTTGGTTATTATTTTGGTTAGGAGACAGCTCAAGTACCTTTTGGCATAATGCATGTATCATATTATTTTGTTGTTGTTGGTTTTGTATCATGGTTAATAATAAGTCATCTTTTGATGGATTATCCAGTTGTGCGATAATAGGAGGGGTGACTGGGACTAAGGTTTGTTGAGCGTTAATGTCTCGATGTTGATAGTTATGGGTAATGGGCACTAAACTTTAGTGCTGGTGACCTAAATCTCCTTGTCCTAAATGTTAGTTAAATTGGTGGAAGTCTATAGTGGGCCTAACATTTTGATCATTAAAACATGGATGTGTAGCTTGTTGTAGTTTATTATAAATAGTGTTTTGCCTCCATTGTGTGTTAGGGTTGTTATTAAATGCGTAGACATTGTCAGGCTGTGGTGGTGGATGTTCATGGAAAAAAGGGTTATAAAAGTCAAAATGTTCAGGACTAAAATAGAAATTACAACGAGGAGAGTTTATATTCATGACTGGAGTGGGTTTCGCTTCTTGTTTATGTACAGAGAGGGCATCTACCTTACGAGTACTGAGGGATTCAATTAAAGTTCTAAGCTCAGGATCTTGTTTTACCTCAAACATACTGGCTGCCTTAACTGTAGACAAAGAAAGAGTGGAGCGGGAGTAATCGTTACCTCCCCAGTTATTACTTTTCTTGGATTGATTATCTAAGAAGTTATATGCATATGTGGCTCCGATCCTTTACTTAAGAAATGACCTCAATTCATGATATCTAAAGTCTCCTTATGGTGTTGGGATATGCATTTGAAGAAGGCACGAACTAGTGTTTCTTTACCAAGATTATGATGGGGACATTCTTCTAGAAGATCAGTGAAACGATTCCAAGCCTCAGAGAAGGATTCTTAAGGCTTTTGGCGAAAGAAATGAATATTTTGTAGCATCTCATCAGTCTTCTGTGGTTGGTAAAATTGTTCCATATAGATAAATAATTCAACTAGTTTTTCCAATGTGTCGACAAAGTTTGGCTTTTGTGTTGTTAGCCAAGAAGTCGCTTTGTCAGCTAGGGTGAAAGGAAACACCCTGAGCTTTATTTGTTCAGATCTTACATTAGGATGATGGAATGTTGTTAGTACTTGTTGTATCCTGCGTAAGTGTTTATAAGGTTTCTCATGGTCTAACCCATGGAAAACAGGTAGTAGATTAAATATATTGGGGGGATCCTAAAATCTCCTGTAGTATCTGCAATAATGATGTAGGACTCAGGTCCATTGTTTAAAACCTTATAAAAATCAGAGAGGGGTCTCTCTGCTATTTCTTCACCCATTGCTACAAATGTAGTGGGGGTGGGTGTAGGTGGTATGTGTGTGGTGATGTGTGAATTTCTAGATAGGCAATTATTTTTACGTCTACGATAAACTAATAAGGCAGGTTTATGCGTACCAGATCTTAATCTCATACAAATTGATGTCTAATATGCAAACAACTTTTTTAAGCATGCAAAATAGCCTGATTATTACTAGAAATTAGTCCTCTTACAGTAGATTCGATGATGTAAAGAGGTGTTACCTAGAGCATCCTTGCTACGCGTATAAATAGCGTCTTCAATAGCCTTGAAGTACGTCTACTAAAAACTTTTCAAACCAACGGCCAGGCCACTTAAAAATTGAGGGAGGTTGTCCGTGCATGCACGTTCCTTAATTCTTTTAGTTTTCTAGACACCATAAAGTATGAAAAAAAAAAATTATGCAATTACTGGAGCAGTTAGGCATACAAGTATTGTACTGTACTCGTGATGAAATATTGCAGTTAGTATATAAAAATAAATATATTCTACTTCAAATAAAGCGCGGGTGCACTAAAAAATAGGCTAAATTGGGCGCGGGTCGCGATTTGTACTATTTATTTTTATTATTATTATTATTTTTATAAATTTAAAGGAGTGCGGGGCGCGCTTCAGATAAGTCAAATTGGGCGCGGGTCGCGCCTAGGGTGTAATGCACGGGGTACGCTGTGTAAGAGCAAGAATTAGGCGCGTGCACGCTCACAAGTTAATAACTAAGGTTGAAAATATTAAGGTTAGGTCACGGGAGGGTAGAGAGTTGGTTGCAAAACTCGTATGCTCTCAAACAGTAGCAGAAAAATTCGAATAAATTACGAATAGTGTTTTCAGTGTGTGTTTTGTGAATAGTAAAAACAGTTATATTAATCTAAACACGCTATGCGTAACAAAGCAAGACCTGGCAGCGGCGCCATTTGACAAGAGAAGAAAAGTAGATGTGAAAACAGGTTTTTTAACATACTAATCTCATTCTAATCAAGTTATAATTATGCTCTCTAAACATGCGTTGAAGAGGAGAGTAGTCGTGTACGAACCATTCTTGTTTGCACGTACTTGACACGAATCTAGACTAAACAAACGATTCACAAATGAGAGAGTAATATGTGATGTGAAAACATTAAATAAGATTGCAAAAATAGTAGATTTAAAGATAGGAATGAAGATATAGAGAGGGGTAATCCACCACTCGATTCGATTGGCTATTAGTTTAGTCATCGAATCGCTTTTCTTGATCCCTAGTTAACAACCTACATCTCTATAGCCATTGTTCAACTAGCATGAGAGTTTAGCTCCCCCACAAATCTCTTTTATGGTGTCTCTAAACTATAGTTCAATGATAAGAGCCCAAAACTGTGGTTTTAACCCCTTAACAATCATACTTTTAGACCAATTATGTGAGTAATAATTAAGAGTTAATACTGATTACGTGTTTTTATGCGTTTCAGGCTTCAAAGTCAATTATATGCAGAAATGTGCCACTTTGATGAGATAAAGGAGCAATGGTTGGTTGCTAAGGAGTTCTGTGATTAAAGGCCAAGATTCAAGAAGACAAAGCCTGTGTAAAGCCTACTCAGACCTTGAAAAGTCAAAGTCCACGCGCGGCGTAAACAAGCACAAAGTCGAGAACTTAGAAGACCGTATCTTTAGACTCAGACCTTGGAATTGGGCCTACCTTATGTCAAAACGACCGGCTCGGGAAGAGCTTTCCAATGGTCCAAGATTTGGCCCAATTAGAGGAGCAAAAGTGGACTAAAAGTCTGTTGAAGCCGAATCCAGCTGAAGAGCCCTTTTTGGACTAAAGAAATTGGGTTTTGGGCCCGATTTTCCGGCCCAAAACATGGCTCCAAGCCCATGCACGATTTTGGATCTGATTTCCTCCTTATCAACAAAGAAGACTTAACTCTGAAGATATCTGGGAGCTTAAAATAGAAAGTAGCCATTAGAATAGCTTCTAGATCTAGTTTTAATGGTTTTTAATTAAGTTTAGTTTCATTTCATTCCTTGTATTAGATTAAACCTTTAAAATATTGTTATTGCTTGATTAGATAAATAAAGTAGTTTATTATTGATCAAATTCGATTTTGTTATTTAAATTTGTTAGATCTAATTTCATTTATTGTTTGTTATTCATTTCGTAGTTATTGATTTCGGGTTGGATTATTGTTTAGTTAAAATTCATAAAGTTAGAATCTTTATATTATGTCGTATTCAATTTCATATCGAAAATGATTGGCGTAATGATTCTCGGCTAAACCTCCATTAGAGGGGGTTGAGAAGCCTTGATGAAAGCTTGATTCCGATTATCGTAGAGTCGTCGTAATTTCTATTCCACTCTAGAAACGATTAATTCACCATGAGAATGGGTTTAATCGTTCACATACTAGTTATGAATTGGTAGAAGTGCCATGTGTCACACCCCGAATTTCGACAGAATTCGGAAAAACAATATTTGTTCCCGACTCTTCGATCTCCGAGGTGTGACGCACTCTCAACTTCCAAAAACCTATAAACAGTTTAAATATGTTGATAATTAAAACCCAATAAAAATTTTGAATTAACAAAAGTCCTCTTCATTACAAAAATTTACAAATGAAAAATGCAAATAATCTTATCTCAACTGAAAATATATATCACCTCAAAGGAAAACAAAGCCTATCATGAAATGCAACGCTAACGCAAACTACAAGCAGCAACCAATCTTCTTCAACACTAAACCTGTCAAGACTTATCAACTATGTTCATTTAATGAACACACCCGATAAGCAAACATGCAAATCGGGTCAGCATTATAAAAATGCTAGTGTGAGTAGCTCTAAAATACAATATATACTTATACAAATACATACACAATCCATAAGGCAGTTAGTTCCTCCACCGAGGCGCCTTAACTTTCAACAACTAATACAACATTCTTAACTACAATAGGTAAGGTAGGTAGTTCCTCCACTGAGGCGCCTTAACTTCCAACAACTAATACAACATACCATACGCATAATAAAAAGACATTTAGTTCCTCCACAAGGCGCCTTAGGTTCTAACTAAACTACTAACCAGCCAAACATATACAATCCTCTATCTAAAGATATATCATTAACCAACATATTACCATAATTATATTAATTAAAGTTTTCTTTGTGTGTCCCTAAAATTCACGTCATATCTATGTCTTACCTAGTTTTCCTGGCTACCACAATCGCTACCCAACGCCGAACATGTACATCCACATGCCTCCCCTTACATAATGTACCACTCCGTGCGTAACTACCCTGAGCGGGATGCCGCACACCAGGTAACCCTCACACGAAAGCCATTATGTAAGTACTGCCACTATTTGACATAAAATATCGCGCGTCCCGTTCTATTTTGCGAACGGAATAATCAACCCACTATTCGGCTACGCCAGAAGGGCCATTCAGCTTTACTGAAACGCCAGAAGGGCCAATCAAATTACACACGCCCACACAGGGCAAATCACATGAGTTGTGGTAGCTAGGTTCTAGGATTTTCATTACGTAATTTATTCAGGTGTCATATATTAATGACTCATAATAATTCCACTATATCACGTGCAGGTCAAATACCTTATTGCACTAAGCCACAATATTTAGAAATATCTCAATTATATCCCATAACCACTTTCATTCTTTCACGTGCCAATATATTATTGCACTAAGACATAATCCCGTGGGAAAATATCCACACATACTATACTACCTCATAGATAAAATAATAGAGTATCTATACATTTATTTCTCCAAAACTATTGCCTTTAATATTTATATCCCAACATATTATATAATGTCATAATATCAACGTCAAATCTTAATTAGATAATGACAACCAAATTCATACAAGCTTCCACAACATTTTAGCATTTGATTTGTCCATACAATTTACAACATAAAATGTAGCACAATTAAACAGTCCACAGTCCACAATCAAATATATATATATATATATATATATATATATATATATATATATATATATATATATATATATATATATATTTTACACACTACTCATGTCAAATCTTATAGAATATATGTTTTCTAGACCAGCAGATATCTCATACCATATGGCTTCACAAAGAAGTAGTTTTACATATCAGAGATCTAGCTCTCTCGAGTGATATTTAAATGAAGTAGCACAATACAAAATCAAACCTTTTCTTCTTATTGATATATTTTAAGGACAAAACTTTACTCAACCACTCCAATCAGCCATGGAGGTGAAGACCCAAACAGAATATTATGCACATCGTGCTTTGTAAGCATTCCATCCTTGAAGACAGTACTCTCGAGCAGTCTCGACCAACAATTATGATGTCACTGCCTCTATCTTTGATAACCTAAAGAGAACATTGAACCAACACCCGCAAGTCATTTTACAAGGCATCAACAGCAACAAAGAAGATTTGGACATGGAGTGATTTCACAAATATCATTTGCTCCGCTCATCATTAGTTTTTTCCCTTTAGATTATACGCCATAAATGTACAATGTCGGTTCTGAGAAAGAAATCAGGCGTGTAAAATACTTGAAAGAAACTTACGAATGTGGAGTATTATAATCTTTGGCCTAATGCATCCCTCCCTTATAACCAAATCAGTACTTCAAAGCGCCGCCTAAATGAATCTTTGGATTAATTGGACCGCCTTTCCGTGATTTCTTTGGATTGACCGAGATGAATCAATGACAAATTCGAGTGATCTTGACTATTTTCATCGCTGATGTAGTATAATCTCCGATGGTAGCGTTACCAGTGAGCTCATTTCGCAGCGAAGCAAACCCCTACCACGAGGCAACCCCTACAGAGTACCAAAAGTTATAAACAGGGCATACAATGTGCATATCAAGAGGCTGCATAAATAAAACGGCACTATCACAGATTTAACACAATACAATTAATTTTCAAATTTATACCTTCAGTTTTAGACCATCCACAATGCCAGTCCAGATATAATATGTGCATTCACTATATATGTCAGCCCAATCCAATATGCGGAAGATGCCTCTGCAAGCAGCTAACAACGTCAAGTAAAAAATAAAAGTATCAAGCATCTAACTCCTTCAAAAAAGAATCGTAGATACAACTAGATAATATGCAAGTATGTCTATTTATAAAAAAAATAATCTTTTCTGCCACAGATTCTACTTGGAAAAGTGTCCTTTCATCTTTGATCTCCTCTTTTGTTCATCTCTTCATCTTCAATTGCTTGGACTTGGTAGATGTATCTCGGCCGGGAAAACTGGGAGAACAGAAAAGATTAAGGGTTCGAAGAAATAATACAAACGAACCTATTTCTTCTATATCATAAAGATTCAATCTGGTTGAAATAATACAAACGAACCTGGTTGAAAAGCTGCTCTTCTTCTTTGATGATGTGATGAAGGTCGAATCAAAGCGGCTAAAGCTCTTTTAACCAAATCCCCTTCAACGGTACCGATTCGAACGAGTGAATTCGTCAAATCAGATCTCATAGCATTAAACGAAAAACAAAGGAAATCTGAGGAGAGAGAAGTGAATTGGTTTTTTCGTTTTTTAGTTTTGGAATAGTTTGAAATTTCAAAATTTCGTGTTTTAATTTCGAATTAGATATGATCATCTCAAGGATGAGATCGGACGGCTGAGAAGAAGTGTGAGATAAGAGTGGCAATATTAGAGTGGCACTCTAGACAAACCATATATATATATATATATATATATATATATATATATATATATATATATATATATAAGATTTGACATGAGTATATATATATGTTTTACACACTACTCATGTCAAATCTTAATTAGATAATGACAAACAACGTTATATACTGTTCGACAACATTTTATTACTACATTTGTCCATATTCTTAAATATGTGAAAAATTGGAAAAAGTCAACATTCAACGGTCAACGGTCAAAGTCAAAGTCAACACATCCTAGTCGAAGTCAAACTGTCATTGTCAAAGTCAAACTATCGTTTCCATGTTCAACAGGTTCAGGGTCATAGCTATGGTTCACGGCTAAGGTCAAAGGTGCATGGCTTAAGGGCTCACGACTAAGGAAATGGTTCCGACCCAACTGGCCAAGCCCAAACCTTAAAAACCCGGCCCTGAAAGTCTACACCAACTTATTATTCAACCTGACCCAATTGGGGTCATAAGGACTGATAAGATCCCAAAACTGTAGTTTTAACCCCTTAATAATCATACTTTTAGACCAATTATGTGAGTAACAATTAAGAGTTAACACTGATTACATGTTTTTATGCATTTCAGGCTTCAAAGTCCATTATGTGCAGAAATGTGCCACTTTAGCAAGATAAAGGAGCAAAAGTCAGCAGAACTTCCGAAGGCCGTATCTTTGGACTCAGACCTCGGAATGGGGCCTACCTTACGTCAAAACGACCGGCTCGGAAAGAGCTTTCCAATGGTCTAAGCCTTGATCCAATCAGAGGAGCAGAAGTGGACGAAAAGTCTGTTAAAGCCAACTGCAGCTGAAGAGGCCTTTTTGGACTGAAAGAATTGGGTTTTGGGCCTGATTCTCTGGCCCAAAACATGGCTCCAAGCCCATGCACGATTTTTGGATCTGGATGTATAAAACAAAAGCTTAGCTCTTTGTTAATGGTAGTTAGTTAATGGTAGATAATTAGACCTAGAAATAGATTAGATTAGTAGCCTCCATTAATAAATTCTAGATCTAGTTTTTCATGTAGATTAATTAAGTTTAGTTCTATTTCAATTATTGTATTAGATTAAACCTTTGAATCTTGTTCTTCATTTTGATTAGATCAATAAAGTAGTATTTTTATCAATTTCGATTTTTGTCATTTCCATTTCTAGATCCAATTTCAATTCCTATCCTTATTGCATTTTAGTCATTAAATTAGATTTCATTATTGTTAAATTAAGTAAATTTCAATTCTTTATATCATGTTTAGTTTAAATTTAATCGGAAATGATTGCGTAATGATTCTCGGCTAAACCTCCATTAGAGGGGATTGAGAAGCCTTGATGAAAGCTTGATTCCGATTAACGTAGATTCGTCGTAATTTCCTTTCCACTCTAGAAACGTTTAGTTCACCATGAGAATGGGTTTAATCGTTCACATGCTAGTTATTAATTGGTAGAAATGCCATGTGTAATTAGAGATTAGGAAGAACCAATTGTTCTGCGAAGCAGTTCAATTCGGATTACGACGATTTGTAGTTAATAGGATTAAGTCGAGTTAAGGTCGAATCAATTCCCCTCTAACTCCTTATCATCGAATCAACGTAGCATTCCCTTAGTTATCCCCATAGTCGACTAGTTGCATTTTGTGGGTAGTTGCATCGTAGTCTAGTTGCCTCATTCGTAAATCTCTCATTGACTTTAAGTAGAGTAGTTACACGTGAGAACATAGCATACGGAAGGACTAGGAGTGGAACGAATTCGTTACTCCACTCTATTTCGATAGACTTGAGAGTAGAAACTTTGATAAACGAATAGCATCCTAAATAGTTTAGTTTTACTTACGTTTTGAGTTCATCGTTCATTTCGTAGGTAAGACTATTCATTTTCAGAGGCGTTTATCAAATGGCGCCGCTGCCATCTTAGTTTCACTTTCGTATTGTTTTCGTAGTATTAGTACTGTTCCTAAAGTCCCATTTCACCCACCCACCCTTGTTTGATTCATACTGTGGTTGTCCATTTCAGAGTTGAAAAATTCGGGTAAAATTTACCTTTGGCCTGGCCTCCTGGCGCAACCCGCCCTAACTCACTGGACATAGAGCGCAACTCGCCCCCTTGTGGAGCGCGACCCGCGCTAAAAACACTGTAATTTGAAAATTACTTTCGGAGCGACCGCATCGCTTCTATTTGTGGCCCGTGTTAAATTTTTCGGATTTTCGGCGGTTTTATTTCGAACTTTGCTCTTTCATATTTTTCAGTGTTCTAACTCGCTATATACACCGAACAAGCATAAACAAGGCGTTATTCATAAGCGAAGCAAGGGCCAATCAGTACTCCTTTCTTCCACACCTCGCATCTCTCGTTAGAGGTTTATACTAGTATATCGAGAATTGTTTGGAGTGTTGGCGTGTTTAGCTAAGTTTGGTCTTAGCCTTGTATGAGGTTAAGGTGCGGCGAACAAAACACCGAGCGTAAATACACAACAACATCAACAATCAAGTCTATCTAGTATACCACACACTACACCTCTAGCTACTATTTCAAATACACCACCGATATAATGGCGGAAGAAAGAGAGACTCCTCTCTCGACTTCTACAAAGCCTTGGCGATAGCCCCAAATCTTGCATCGTTCTAGCGGACCGGTGGGGATTTCGAATCCCTCCAAATATTTTTAATTTGTTACCCGTTTTTCATGGATTAGACCATGAAAAACCTTATCGGCTACATGCCTAGGATTGAACAAGTCCTAACAACATTCCACCATCCTACGGTTGGTGCCGGAACAAATTAAATTAAGGGTATTCCCTTTCACCTTAGCCGATAAGGCGTGCCTTGGTTAAGCGCCCAAACGCCTAATTCGGTGGACTCGTGGGCTAAACTTGTTCACTCTTTTATGGAACATTTTTACCCACCCCTAAAGACGGATGAAATGCTTTCCAAGATTCATTTTTTCGACAAAATCCTCATAAATCATTTTCAGAGGCTTGGAATCGTTTCACCGATCTCCTTATAGAGTGTCCACATCATAACTTAGCGAAAGACACGTTAGTTCGTGCCTTTTTCAAAGGACTTCTGCACCACCATAAAAAAGTCCTTGACATAATGAATGGGGATAGTTTCTTAAGCAAAGGAGCTTCGGAGGCTTATAAATTTTTAGAGGACCAAACTAAGCGAAATAACAACTGGGGGGGGGAGGTAGTGACGATTACTCCCGCTCCGCTAGTTCTTCTTCCACAGTTAAGGCTACCAGTATGTTTGAGGTTAAATCAGATCCTGAGCTTAAAACTCTAATTGAATCCCTCACAAAAAAGGTAGAGGTCATTTCTGTACAACAAAAGTCAATCCCCATCATGAATGTAAATTCAAATCCATGTAGTTTCATTGGAGCCCCGAGCATCCCGACTCACATCGTCCCTATTGCCTATGAACAAGCTTGTTCCATTAATATTGAACCTAACGCCCTTGGAGACAAAATCCTAACTTCGGTTGGAGAAATAACCAAAAGCGTCACACCTCGAGGGTACAATAATCAATATGTTAGGCTCACGCGGCTTTAACCAAACCCCACTACGACAAGGCGGTGGTCGGGGAATTTTAATAATTATAACAACCAAGTGCAACCTCGACAAGGTCAAGCACAAGGTCAAAGTAGTTATAATAATTTTAATGCTAATAGAGGTATCGTTCCGGTAAATAATAACTACCAAAATCCACCCATAAATAATTCACGTGAAATAGTTCCAGTCACACCACCCGTGACCACTACACCCACATAACCGGATCGTCTTGACACCTTCATACAAGTGAGCCAAAAACTTTTCCAAACCATGGCTTAATCTAACCAACAGCTTCTACAATCCGTTAATAATTTAACCAAACAGTTGGCTCAAGATAAAGCCCAACCCAAAGGTGTGTTTCCAGGTAACGAAATACCTAATCATAAAACAACAAATACAGCCTTTGAGGTAACCGATAATACTAGTAATGAGTATGAAAATGTAGGTGAGCTAAAGGCCATCACCACCCTCCGTTCTGGTAGAGTGGTTGATAACAAAGTAACTATGCCTATAGTTACCCCACCCAAGAGCCCCCTACACCGCTATATTACTAGATGCGAAATAGAAACCGAAGAGCCTACCCACGTAGAGGTACCGGTTACAACACAACCTAAGAAACGAGGACACCACGGTTAAACACCCCAAGTAATACCATTGCTAAATATAGACGAAACCACCGTTTCCACAAAAATTAGCCATGTTAACTAGGGATACAAATTACGAGGAGATTAGGGATGTTTTCAAGAATCTAACTATAAACCTTCCCTTCCTCGAAGCTATAAAAAGCTACCACACCATGCTAAGTTTCTTAAGGAATTGTGTACTACTAGGCGTAAGACCAATATACCAAAAGACGCTTTTTAATAGAACAATTCCCAACTCTATCGAACATAATGGAATTGTTAAGTACAAGGACCCCCGGTTAGTCCCCCATCATAATGCACCTTAGGAGATTCCTATCTGACGACCGCGTTATTAGACTTGGGGGCTAGTGTCAACTTACTCCGTTTTATTTGTATAGACAAATAGGTCTAGACGAGATGCAACCCACTAGAATGGCGTTGCAATTAGCTGATCGGTCTATTAAGTATCCTAAGGGTGTCGCCGAAAATGTTCGGTAAAATTCAGGATTTTTACTATCCGGCTGATTTTGTCATACTTTCGACCACGGAAGTCGTTAATGACTCTGTTCCGATCATCTTAGGGCGCCCTTTTTCGCAACCGCCAATGCGCTCATTAATTGCGGGATGGTTCAATGTCCATGTCTTTTGGCCATCTTCTTTGTTGAAGTCAATGTTTTAAAACAAAGACACGAGTTACCCGATTCGCGTCTATGGATGGAGAGGTTAGCATGATCGAGCTTTGCTCGAGATTATTTCAACAACACGTTCCATGATAATCATATGCCCAAATTTCTTTCCTTTGGAAGATCATACTCCAACAATTCCATCCCTACACTAGCCGATACACATATTACGGATGAGGAGGAGATAGATGACTTTCTCAAAGATATAAAGAACTATCATAGTAACGAGGATATGACCAATCTAGATGAGCAATTCGAGGAGTTTCTTCGGCGGTGATGAATCACCCTATCAAGAACTACTTTGCACAACATCCACCTCGATTCCCCTCCTTCCACCCTTTCAAAGGAATCTCGAAGTTTGCACTCGATCCCTGTTGTTTCTTACAGGCTTCATAATTTTTTAAATCCACCGAAAGTGAACAACTACTACAGAAGGACAAACCATTTGACACCTTCATTTTCAGAATTAAGGCGGTCCCTACACACACAATGAATGAGTTTTTGCTAAAACCACATCCTCATTGCTTACAGGTGTCGTCTTTCTACAACTTATCCATATCCACCATATTCTCCACAACCATTCACTTTTCCACACTTATTTACTAGAACACCCACTCATTCAAAAATGAAAAAGAAGGGGCATGCTAGGTTACGTAATAAGGTTATCCGACTTCGCTTTCGTTTCACTAGGTTGAGTCATAGGAAATCTTGGTGCTTGATTGTGTTTGGATATGTTTTCTAGGATATTTATTTATGGAATGATCCACAACTATTTCGGTTGTTGATATATGATAAACTGCATGTTCATACATACGTCTAGATAAAGTCTCGAGTATCTGACTATAAACGACTCAACTTTTGTGTTTGGTGCATTTCATTTCATTTCCATATATTGGTGAGTGCACCATTAAGGTAACCGGGCCCTCCCTATGGAGTGTGTGGTTGTAAGTACCGGATCCTAAGTCCATGGTTAAACATAATTCACGTTTTCCACTCTTGCATGTTTTCTCGGATTTTTGAGTTATGTTTCTCTATGGGGTGAATTAAGTCTTTATTGTTTATAGTTTTTTTTTTTAAAATTTTTATATATATATATATATATATATATATATATATATATATATATATATATATAAAGCATAGTAACCTAGGAAGTCTCGGGAATCGACTTTAAAAGACCATTGCTAAAACAAATTTTCTAAGCTTCGTTGTAAAATTTTGTTTGGGGGTGGGGTGTTAAATGTTTCCATTACTAAATATTTATGTCCCATTAGAGTTGCTTAGGCCGTTTTATTGTATTACGATTCGGGTTGACATAATCCATGAATTTGGATTTCAATTGTTCGCATAACGTACGTCATGCACGCACTTCGAGGCATTTTCCACTATATTATATGTCATCCACGGTCGGAATGGAGTGTTTTATGGATCATTGGATTGGAAATTCTCTCCTGATCATTTCCATATCTCATTCGCAAAAATTGGACCCGGTAACAAAGCCAATTTTGATTTGAAGTTTAAAAATCGGAAAAAAATACACAAAAATTCGATTTTGGGCTTGGGCCCAACCCGCGCCCACGGACAGCGCGCACGAGCCCTTACCTCCACCAACAGTCGCGTTTCTTCTTCCTCCATTCCGCCATTAACGCCCAAAAGCTTGAAACAAATAAAACAAAATATAATAAAAAGAAAACCTAAATTAACCCATGCCCCCAAATCAAATCCCAACCCAAATCAATTCCAAACACCACTCAACCACCACCACCATTTGCATCAACCGGTCTATTAAAATCCAACCACCACATCACATTCAAACCCCCACTACATTCCAAACTTCCAATGGCTCAACAACGCCGAATTTTGTCGGAGCAAGCTTTTATCGCCGACCACTTCGGGCCGTTTTACGGTGACGAGATGATCACTCGAGACTGGAGTAGCTTGTGGTACTTTCGGACCGAGGGCCTATTACCACGAGGACTTAGTCGGCGGTTCTACGATACGAGGGAGTTGGAAGGGACTAGGATTTTTGTAGTTGTGGCGAAGAAGAGGAAGGAAGTGACGACTGGGTTGTTGGCTGAGATTCTAGGCATTCCGCCTAGAATCCATCCGATGTCACCTGCAGAGTCCTAGCATAATAGGATAGAACCATTGATGCACAAAGGCGGTTATTGGAGGGGACTACAATGCGAGATCGCATTGTGTTCGACGAGCTTCCACGAGGACCAACCAACTGGCTGGCTTCGATGGATTGGTCGAGCGATCGAGGAAGGGAAGGTCGGCGATATCGGCTGAAGCGCCTCCATATCTTATGGATACTCGGGGAGGCGGAAGTATGACTTCTGCATCTTAGAGTTTTTACTTGAGCATGATTAGGGGAGTAGGGAGGACTGTTGCCCCTCTCCCGTGTTGATAACAAAGATCATGCTCAAGTTGAGAGGCATTTCGCGATCGATCGGACATACATCACTCTCCACCGTAACCCTCGCGATCTATAAGGAGTGTGTCCAACGGGTTTGGAGATTGGCTGAGGATAGAGAAGAAGAAGAAGAGGATGCAGGAGCTGAGAATGCCGAGGAGGTCGGGGACATCGGGATGCCTCCGGGGCGAGGAGGACTTGACTGTTTTGACGCGGATGCCTTGGAGAGGTCGGGCGGATGCTTAAGCGCATGGCTGTGATCCATCGAGGCATGCGTTCATTTGAACACTATCTGTGAAGACCTCCGGACTCGACAGCAACGATGTATCACAACCGAGCTCCGTTACCGAGAGAGAGGGCGAGAGGTGGGGAAGATGATGCGCCGAGCTAGAAGCTTCGGCGCCCGATTCGGACGAGATCTCGACTTCGATTCCCACCTCCGCGGGGACTCTCCGCCGAGGACACACCATCCGAACCTGGCGTCGTCGCCCGAAGGGCGAATGGTCTTTGGCTCTTCAGAGCTTCGGGAGCGATCTCCGGAGCATGTTCCCTCCGCCACCAGTTCCGGAGTAGCTAGGGATAGTATAGTTTGATGTTATTTTTTATTTGTAATTTCATTATTGTTATTTATTTTAATGCAAGTTTATTTCCGTAATTTGAATTTTGTAGTGTAATGTACTCCGAATGAAAATTTTAATATAAGGGGTTATTTTCAGTATGAGTGGTTGTTTCATATTGATCCCACCTTCCCAACTTGTTTGGGGGTGGTTTTATCAATTCAAGCATTATTTGAATAACCCTCGTGTTAGAATTTATTGCGGAGTCAAGGTGAAAATATGGCCGTGTAGGCAATCTATGATTGAATATCATTGTAGGATGAAATCTAGATTAAATAGGTACATTCTATCATAAAATCAACCTAAAAGATACTGGGTTTGAATTAGAATCAAGGATATGAGTTATTTCCGCTGGGTTTGGAAATTTTAGGCTTTCCTGAACTGCCGTAATTAGTTTTGGCAACTTCGATCCATTTTAGCAACTTTAAACCTATATAAACTTGATACAATCTATCCTCACAACTCACACTACACATAAACTCCATCACTCACCTTTCACTTGCGCGATTCCCTCGTTTCGGCTCATTTTTCGAGTTTTTACGAACTCCGAAGCGCACTTTCAAGGCTCTGAGAGCGCACTTTTCGCGACTCTGATATTTTTTTTCTGAGTTTTTGTCGAGCGGCGCTTCAAGCTTAAAATTTGAGCGACCCGCTCAAACATGGAAATTTCAATTTCTTCAGAGGCTTCGCTTCCTATCGAGCGACTTTTCGCTCACTCTAACTTCCGTGGACCAGAAAATTTCAAATTTTTCGCGCGTAGTATCCGGATCATTCGCAGCTATTCCAAAGCGTAATTTTGAGATGACATCTCCAACATTGATACCGGAATAGTCTTTCGAAGATTTGTTCCAAAGCACTACTTATGGTGCTTGGTTTCACTGTTTATCACATTCGTTGGGAGCCGCTTATGGTAAGACCGGATGCACTTTATTCTCCAACACTAGCATCTTATTTTTACGATAACTGCATTTTCTTTGAAAGACCAGATGGAGAACAAGTGTTCTCCATCAACATTGATAATGAACCAATGGAAATTACCAGGTTCTTGCTAGCATTTGTTCTTGGACTTGCTATGCCCGCTGAAATACAAGACTCATGGTGCTATTGGGTCGATAATATGTATGTCTACACTTACGAAGTTTTGCATGAGTCGTATGGGCGGGCATTTTCATTATTGAGGACCAAGGGGAATATAACGTAGCCTTTGGTAGCCTGTCCATTAACATAGGAACTGTTATGTTTTGGATCATGCTAAACATTTTAGGGGAATGGCGTTTTTCTTCTGTGAATGATGCCACTTGCAGCGTCTTCCTTGCTTTAGCCACGGGACGTATGTGTCATGACCTTCCCCGAACCTTGATGTCTAGTTTAGCTCGATCCCATAGCATGAGGCATAAGTACCTTCTTATGCCCGTTCTAGTTTCTCGTGATTATGCTATGTTTCTTTCCCTGCTTTTTGTACACGCTTCACGGATTGGATTATCACGACAATCGCGACCCACCAATAGTATTATTAGATCTTTCCGTGCAATGACTTGGCAAGGGTGGAGGATACAACCTCATCCGGTTGCACCCTACACCCGTCGGACCAAGTGGCTCTTAATAGGTTAGCAATCATAGATGATAAATGGCGGGAAGCCCGGCAAATTATCATGGCATGGCAGACTTGAAGGAACCTCACTTCTTTATGGAAGAAGAGGATGAGTAAGATGATGAGTAATGCGGGGGGATAAGGTAAGTTTTCATTCTAGTTAGTGTCTGCTTATGTCCCAAGCAATTTCATTCTTGTTAACCCCATAAAGGGTAGAACTCTTATAGAGTTGAGTCAGTTTTTATTTCCTATATTAGTACGTTCTAACTTTGTTTTGCAGATGTTCCTGAATTTCACACGTTTCAATGGTATTTTTCCTACCCTCTTTATTTACAATACTTTGAGGACAAAGCATGATTCTTGTTTGGGGGCATAGAAACACGTGTAATTGAGGCATCAGTTAGGATATAGATAGGTATAATATGCACTTGTTTTCTAGTTAGAATTTTAAAAAATTCAAAAATATAAATAAATAAGTTATGTTATACACTTAGGAATATTGGTATTGTTTTCTTTCTCTATGCTCTTAACAATCTAGAAGTCTCACGTAGCTTTTGCATCAGAATAATTGTTAGAAACTTAGGTTAGTATATAGGTAATAATTTTTGCATCTATCAATAAACATATTACATGAGTATCTATGATTGTTAGCAGTAAGTTTTTCAAATCTAGGCTAGAGTACTTATTCTACAAAATCTCGTGGAGAATATAGCATAAAGCCTTATATGAGCTAAACATTCGAGAAATGACACAAGGGAGAAGTAAAACCGGATAGAGATATCACACGTCCACTTGCTTGATCACTATGCCATATCCTAAGTGAGAATTTAGGCCCTCTTTGGATCGATATAGCCAGAAATTCAAACCTATGAATTATTTTTTTCCGCTAGTAAGCCCCTCGAGCCTTTCCTTAGCCTTCCATGAACCACAATTCCTTTACCCTGTTACAAAAAATATATATATATATATATATATATATATATATATATATATATATATATATATATATATATATATATATCGGTTTGTCTAGGGTGCCACTCTTAGAGTGCCACCCTTATCTCACTCTCCTCTTGAGCCGTCGGATCCGACCTCTAGATCTCGAAGATCTCAATGAGGGTAAATATGTATTTTTTCCTCATCATCTTTCTAAAAAAAAAAAAACCGATCTTCACCAAAAAAAGAGACCGATCTAACCAAAAAGAGACCAAGAGACCGATCTAACCAAAAAAGAGACCGATCTAACCAAAAAAAGAGAGGGATCGACTAATCTGAAAGCGATCTACAAAACAACCATATATTGCTTTGTCGATTTGATTTCCATCTCGTGCGACTCTTCTTTTTGTCAGCGGTATGTGAACTTCTTGGTCTAATTCACCACATCTAATTTAAGAAATGTTTTCCGTTTATGTTGTTAGGTTCTAAAAGGTTATTTTTGTTGCAGCCGTATATTTGTGGTGGCTCAAGACGCTCAAGCGTTGAAATCAAAAGGATAGAAGCGATGCATCGATACTTCCTTTTTTCGATAGCATTTCATATATCTTTAACTTATATTAAACCGAACCTTATTAAGTAATAAAATTAAACCAAGTAATATCCTTTTTTGTTTTAAGAATGTAAATTTGCTTATGAAGTGGATGTGATTTAACTTGCATCTATGTCATATGACTAGAAGCAACAACTAATAACCGATAGAAATATTGGATTCGAAAGCATTTTGCTTTTATGTATTATTTGGAAGATCCAAATGCAATATGACTAGAAGTAACAACTAACCTATCCAATCTCCTTGAATACTTTCGACACACCCTTCTATTTGTATTAGCTTTAGAGTCGTTTTTAATCTGCCAAGAATCGTAACTACTCTTATGCTTAGCAGTTCAAGGAGCTAAATGTGTTTAATTAGGTGTTGGTGCAAGTCCAGTTCAAGGAGCTAAATGTGTTTAATTAGGTGTTAGCATATTTGATGAACTCTGTCAGAGTTCGGTTAATTCGCTGTCGAGGAGTTAGGTGAATTTCGCCGAGTTCTAAATTTGGGCCGAGTTCGGTGAATTTCGCCGAGTTTTGAATTCTGTCAGAGTTCTAAATTCTGTCAGAGTTCTAAATTCTGTCAGAGTTCGGTGAACTTTGTCAGAGTTTTGAATTCTGTCAGAGTTTTGAATTCTGTCAAAGTTCTAAATTCGCCGAGTTAGTTTGAACTCTGTCGAAGTTTTAAATTGTCGAGTTTTGAACTCGTCGAAGTTTTTCTGTCGTGAAGTTCGGTGAATTTGTCGAGTTTTGAACTCTGTCGAGTTTTGAACTCTATCGAGTTCGGTGAATTGTCTGAGTTTTGAACTCTGTCGAAGTTCGGTAAATTCTGTCGAGTTCTAAATTCATCCGAGTTCGGTGAATTTCGCCGAGTTCTAAATTTGTCGAGTTGAGGTGAATTTCGTCGAGTTTTGAATTCGTCGAGTTTTGAACTCTGTCGAGTTCGTGAACTCTGTGAACTCTGGCCGAGTTTTGAATTGTCGAGTTTTGAACTCGCCAGAGTTCTAAATTTCGTCGAAGTTCGGTGAACTCTGTCGAGTTTTGAATCTGTCGAGTTTTGAACTCGGCCGAGTTCGGTGAATTTCTGTCGAGTTTTGAACTCTGTCGAGTTCTAAATTGTCGAGTTGAATGAATTTGAAGTTTTGAATTGTCGAGTTTTGAACTCTGTCAGAGTTCGGTGAATTTTGTCAGAGTTTTGAACTCTGTCAGAGTTCGGTGAATTCTGTCAGAGTTCTAAATTCTGTCAGAGTTCGGTGAATTCTGTCAGAGTTTTGAATTCTGTCAGAGTTTTGAACTCTGACAGAGTTCGGTGAAGTAGCATATTTGGTTAACTCTGTCAAAGTTTTGAACTCTGTCAGAGTTTCGATGTTTAAGTTATTTACACTGTTTATGTACATTGGGATTTTTGACTGTTTAAGTTATTTATATTTTTAATTTTTTCGATTTATAGAAATGGAGACATAGACATCAATGTTATGTTTATCCAAGTTCAAAATAAATAAATCATTAAATCAAACAATGAAGTTATGAACTTATTGTCTCTCCTGTTGATATCACTAGATTTTTATTTGAGGCCATATCGACTGGAGTACTGCTTGCTTGATTCAAAATAAATATATAGCTCGTTTTCGTAAACTGTTTCTATCTTTCTATCTTTTTTTTTATATATATATAATGTTATGTTTGATTCAATTCTTTTGAATTCTAGACACCCATTTTGTACTTTCCCTGTTGATATCACCCATTTTGTTGATATCACCCATTCTTAAAATGAAGTTAAGAATGCATGAAAACCAAAATAAAGCTGAACCTAGCTAGTGGTCATCCATCTAACACAAGTTTCACAAGATTTCGAGTATAACAAAATTTATATTTTTCGCAAGTATAGCAGATATATATAGATATCGTCCGTAAGATCCACATCAAATGATATCGAAGTTTTGCATTCACCAAACTCAGGAAGGATAAATCAGTTGATAATCAGAGAAGTGAAGTTAGACAAGCTCTTTGTGACACCATTTAGAATGGTGTAATAGGAAGTAAATACAAGCACAAACTAAGAGAAAACAAAGAACTTCGCCCTATGGAAATCCACCAAAGGGATAAGAGTTGTGTTACTAGAACTCACCACTCTATGGAATCCACCAAAGAGATAAGAGTTGTTTCACCAAGAAGAACCACTTCTTCTCAATAAAAGTCCTATATCTTCATTCAAATACTGCTCTACTTCCATTACAAGTCTTAGAGAATTTATAGCTAAATACAAACTTAGGATGCGAAGAGACAAGCATTAAAACTATTCCTGATTTTCTTCTAAGTTCAAAGTCAAACTTGAATCTGAAAAGGACGTTTCTCCATACATAACACACACCACTAGAAAGCTCATGAAGTCTAGTTTCCAACCAAATTTACGGTTCAAGCAAAACAAAGGTTTTAGAGAAAGTTATGATCATTTTGTCGTATGTTGTCAAACCGATTTGCCAATCCAAATTAGACTTATTTGGGCTATATCTTGGACTTTCGATTGAATGTTTCGTCATCACTTTGGCTTATCGCGAGGAGTCAATCTTGCTACTTGGTACTTCCTTCTCAGAACGGTGAATAAAGCTAGGTACTACGAAAGTACAACAAACCCTTATGTGAACTAATGACCAATTCATTGTCTGAATCAAGCCAAAGCGTCAGGCTTTATATACAACCAATATACTTAGATGCTTATTGTGTTTCAGTTAACCGATCGGCACCAATACATAGTAAATCGAACACTTCAACGCGTCGGATAAACTCTCAAAGGTAACTAATCGGTTACTACTCTTCAAATTCTCATCGATTACTAGTTTATGGTACCGATCTCATCAACTAAATTAAATCTTTAAGTTGTACAAAGTCACAAACCTTATTCCGAAATATTTCTCAAAAAGCTAACCGAATCCAAAGTCTAAATCTTCCAACAAAGATGTGGTCAAGAGAAATGTAGAAACGATACCAAATTCAACATAGAGTTCATACAGATCGATCAAAGGTGAAAAGATGACAAGACACCACTTGAGCACTAATTCGACATCACATATATTATTTATTTGAGATATTTTCAGTAATGTAGGGTAGCATTCTAGCAAAGCGCACTGACAGTTATAGGCTGGCATTCATGGCAGAGGAAGGATATCATAGAACAGCATCCTTTTCACACACCAAATGTAAACACTCATTCTTTTATGTTAGTACATTATTAGTAAAGAAAACGTTTGTTAAGCAAAGTAGATTTAGGTAACTCACACATAGAGAACAAGAGAAATCCAATAGCAGATCCAACTAAGCAAACACCCCAAAAATCTTATCCACACAATACAATCTTGATACATAATATCCCACTATTTAGCAACAAAGTGCAGAAAATTGAGTTTTCCAAAGCTGTAGCTAAATACACTAATTAATAGAAGAGTTATTCAGTTTCCTTTTTCTCTTTTGTGTGTGTATGTGTATCACTAGATTTTTATTTGAGGCCATATCGACTGGAGTACTGCTTGCTTGATTCAAAATAAATATATAGCTCTGTTTCAGGTAACTGTTCTATCTTTCTATCTTTTTTTTTTATATATATATAATGTTATGTTTGATTCAATTTAGTTTTTGAGTTAGAGACTTAAGATCGAGTATCGACAGTTGTTCCCCTTTGATTAGGGGTGGTCATCGAGTCGAGCGAGCCGAGTATTGGCATGCTTTCGATTCGCTCGTGAGTTTTCGAGTCGAGTTCGAGCCGAGGTCAAACTCAATGTCGAGCTCCACTTTGTGCTCAAACTCAACTTGATTTGAATTATAATTAGCTCGAGCTCGACTCGACTCGACTCGTTTTACAAAACGAGCTCGAGTGAAGCTCGACTGCTCGAGCTCGAGACTCGTAGGTCATGAGCTTGCATCTGGAAACAGTGGCATATATACTCAAAATTGTTGAATAAACCCCATTTTTGTATGATTTAAGTACAAAAATTCCAAAAAACGTAACCAAGGTCTGATTCTAAGTCACAGTTAGAACTGGTGCTTACACCGAAGCAGTTGTCGTTGCCTTAAAGTTACGAACTACAAGTAAAGAGAGAGTCCCCAGGGAACTTGATGAGGATTATATTCGTAATCCGGGGACCACATCATTTATGTACGCTCTCGGCCAAGAAGGGGTACTACCTCTCACAACATCCCTCAAGCGAGGGGTAGGTGGTAGTTTGGCTTAGCTTTACCCCCAACCCGTACCGAACTTATATCTAATTTAGGGGGGCCGGGTAGGTGCAGAAAGTCGCTCTTCGGGGACATGCTTTGTTGAAGACATCTCTATACCCATTCAGGGAGTGAAGGGGCCTAGTAGGCTCCTCCTTGGAGAGATAAGTCTTGATTGAGATAGGGCGCAGTCCTTGTAGAATTGGTTGGGCGCAGGTCCTCGTAGCTAGGCGCATGAAGGATCGAATCTCTTCTTGTTGACAGACTTCTTCCCTGCTTCCTCACCCTAGGAGAGAGCAAGATCTTCCTCCTACAGGTAGGTTTATAGGAAGTTAGGATAGATTCTAACCTATTAGATGTAGCCATCTGGTTCTTCCTGTAATCCAAGATTGCAACTATCAAGAGCGTAAGAAAGGAAAAGAAGTAAGAAAGGGTATGCAAGCAAGGAGAATCTCTATCTTCCCTATAGTCTGTGTAGTCTGTAGCTTCATTTCCTTACTGCATCTATTCTAGAAGGAGATGCAAGCTACACTAACAAATCTAAATGTTTAGATTTCAACAAATTTCATAATACCTCACGGTACTTTGAACTATATCATGTATGAAATTACATTTATTCCAATAAGTACTAATTTGTGCTTAAACAAAACACTTATCTTTCAGTAAGTAAGAAAATAGATCAACATAATCAGGTAATTGATAGAGAACCAACAAACAAACATGCTAGGAGAATATGTCGTCAAATTAAAATGATAGAATTGAATAAGATGGCCAAGAGGAGCTATATATATGTGTGTGATTCAAACCAAATTTAGAGTTTTAATAATTATAGTTGTAGTTATCCTTTAGTAAACTTAGGTTGAACCATTAGTAAGATAAAACCTAAACTAGTATAATTTTTTGGGATATGTTAATAGCCTTTGATTCAATTCTTTTAGTTCCATATGTATTTTACAACCTAAAGAAGACTACTTGTTTGATTGCAAGTAAAACATGAAGGATACAAGACAATTAATTATTCACCAACATGAAGAACTTTCAAAAATGTACAACAACTCCCGTCCAATGATTTTAAAGTTTTCATCCTCATATCCTCAAATAATAGTGTACGAGGGTGAGGAAAACCAATTTGATTTGATGTCCAATGGTAGAGAAATAAACTGAGCCAGTTTAAGTTGGTTGGTTTGAAAAAATGGCAAATAAAAGTCAACAAAGTGGAGCAACTACTTCAATTGGTTTAAATCAATTTTTTGCAAACTTAAACTGTTAACTTCCTTCAAAAAAAAAAAAAAAAAGTGGATGAAAGGAGGAGACATAAAAAAACTAGTCTCAAATGGACTATACAAAGAAGCACTATCACTCTACACTCAATTCCACAAAACCAACACTATCCCAACAAATTTCATATATCCATCACTATTCAAAGCATGTGGAAAGCTTAAAACATCCCCGTGTTGTAGTTTTGAGTGCACATCATCAAGTCTTTTTTTAAATGCGAGAAGACAACAACAGTCTTATGTGTTTTGATGATTCTGATAATGGAGTTGCTGGAGCAATAAACTATGAAGAAAATATTTGGCATTCACAAAACTTTAATCAAAATACTAGCCTTTTTTTGTTTTCTTTGCATAGTGATGAGTGTGTTGGGTTAATGGTTGAGAAAGAATCTGAACATATGCCTAGACATGATTATTTGGCAAGGTTGAAAGGTGGGGATTTAGATTTGGGTTTGAGAATGGAGGCTGTTGAATGGATTTCCAAGGTTGGTCCGGGAAATGTTTTTTTTTTTTTTTTTTTTGAAATGGGATTTCTTTTCTATTAGATTTACGATTTATCTGAATTTGGAACCAATTGATATAATTTTATGTTCTAATTTTTGAGATTTAAGTGTTCACTGAAAAGGCTTTTCGTTTTATTTTTGACTTTTGACTTTTCAGTGTTTTTCTCAAATGTTTTACTTTGAGAAATTGGATTTTGGGTTTTTTTTGTTTTACTTTTTAATTCATGATGAGTAATTTGTAATGATTATTGTGAGTTGGATTTACTGGGATCTTATTTGCACACATGAGCAAGATTTTTGCAATTTTGAGTAGGTTACTTTTTTCTCATTAGATGTCTAATGTGCTGCCCTTGATGTTAACAGGTTCACGCTCATTACAGCTTTGGACCTTTGAGTGTCTATTTATCAATTAGATTGGGTTTTTTTTGTTAGTGTGTGGAGGGGGGATTTAATAGAGGAGTATAGTTTGCCTAGATACATGCACACCTTAGATATAGATTGGCATGCACACCGCCTTATTTCGTTCTTTGTTTTTTCACGTTGGTATTGCAACAATTTGAATTAGTTGAATGTCTTATTTTTAACTCCTATTTATTTTGTAGCAATGCCTCGAACAAAGAATCTGAATGTGAAGAATGCAGCAAAAAGTGATTTCACGGGTGCTAAGAAGTTGTTAGGTGGGGGGAGTAGTAGTTCGGGTCGCGATGAGGAGCCTGAGAAAAAGAGAGGAAGGAGAACAACCACTTCGGCATCAGTTCATAGAGGGGATCGGAAAGCGGATGATCCCAGTAATGTTGTAAGTGGTGTAGAGTTAGGAAATCAAAAGAGAAGAAAGGGGACAGAGATGAGTGATGTAGATGTAGATGTAGATTTAGATTTAGATGTAGATGTAGATGTAGATGACCATGACGTAAATATGGATCGTGGGAAGAGTGTAGTTCTAAGTCATGCTGATAGTGAAGAAGAGGGTGTTGATGATGCAGAAGAGGAGACTGACGAGGAGGAAGAGGACGCGGAGGAGGAGGAGGATGACGAGGAAGTCCATGTACCTGTACCTCCAGTGAATATTGTGAGAAAGTCTAACAATGACTTGGAGTTCAAGAGAGGTGTTTATGGAGGTGGCCCTTGTGTGTCACATCTATTGTATGACTATCAAAGGCACGTGGCTCGCGATGTTTGGGAGGGGGTAATATTATCATATAGTGTCTATTAGTATTTAAATTTTGTATTACTTAAACTTGTGCATACATTAATACTAAGTTTTTGTTGTTTTAGGCGGAGCGAGGGGTGTTGAAGTGCCATGGGCACCTCAACAAGTTGGTACAATGGGATATCAGAGGAGAGTGTTCAGACTGTTCTACTTTTCACGTGGAGCTTCAAAGGACCGGCTTATGTGCTCTGGTCTTAGGTGTATACTGAGCATCGAGGATCCGTGTTGGTCTCTCGCGTTTGTGGAGAGGTGGCATCCAGAGACCAACACGCTTCATATGCCGGGCTTAGATGACAATCACGTTGGACGATGTTTCCCAACTCTTAGGAGTTTCGACGAGGCAAAAGTTGGTGATCGGGGACACTGATTTGACCTTGGAACAGACAAAAAGACTTCTCCACAAAAATCTTGGCATACCCATGGATAAGATAGATGCGGAGATGAAATCCAATAAGTTCACTTCCAAAGTTAGGATGGATTTCTTGATGAAGCAGATTTCTTTGGGAAGGTAAGAGATGAAGATTTACGTGATGAAAATGGGGTTGTTGTGAAGAAGCGCCAACCCAAAAAGAGGTGCAGTTCTTTGTGAGAGCTTATCGTTATTTTTCTTTGGATGTACCGCCTTCACCGACATCGCCGGAACTGCAGTTCCGTTTGTTATCCGAGACCGCTTTCGAAATTTGCCGAGATCGAGACTACGCTGCGGCAAACCTTTACCGGGCTTACTTGTACAAATGGTTCTTGGACCGCCACAAGTGCCAAGGTGAAGGGTGTTTCAGGCTATTTCACTCTCCTACAGGTATTAGTTTTTTTGTTTTTCTTTTCAATGTCAATTTTATCTATCTATTACAATATTAACTCGGTGTCTATATTAATGTAGGCATGGATTTATGAGTACTTCCCAGTGTTCAGGCCATACCCAAATGAGGACTATCATTTGAGCATGTCCCGTGCTAATAGGTACTCAGTTACTCAGTCTTTTTATGCTAGCACAACAGCTGCATTGAAGTATACCCGAGCCACCATTGATAATATGACTTGTACCGATGTAAGCATTTTTGTATGTAAATAGTTTTATTTATTAATTAATATTATTAGTATGTGATTAATGATTAATTTCCTCGATCATATGCTATTTGACAGGTTGAATGGTATCCCTATGTTGAAGTCCGAGCTACACGGCCGGTGGATGAAATAGCATTTTTCGAGGGATTTATATGCTTTCTTGATAATGTCGAGCAGTACAATGTTGCGAGGGTTGTGCGTCAGTTGGGTCATATGCAGTTTGTACCCTCAGATCCCCCAAAACCAAAGACCTCGACGCGAACTACTTCCGGACGCTGGTATGATGTGAAATTTAATATCAAGCGTCTTTCCTATCGGAGTAATTCGCGTAATCACTTGATTCAACTTGAACAACGCTGACCCATTCCGCCTTATCCATGGGAGTGTGTTAGTAGATACATGAGTTGGTAACGAAAACAATAGTCATATGAGAATGATAAACCCCGATCATCTTAGTCACTACTCCCTACAGAGTCTTCCATATCATAATCGGTGAGTTAATATCTTACAACGTTAATTTTGTTTTGTTTTGGTATTTTATAAATGTAAATGTATATATTAATGTAGTTTTGTGTTTTAATTTTGACAAAGACCCGTCGTCGATGAAATTTCTTGCTTGCTCAATCAAGGCCCGCAATTGGGTGGGATCAAGCGATTCCAGAGGATGCAATTAAACCAGTTCATGGAGGCATACAATTTGACCCGTGCAAGTTCATCACGGACGATATCGCGGAAGGAGCATAGGATTTAGGTATGTTGAGTTTGGTTAGTTTAGGGGGTTTAGGGTTTAGTGGCCATATATCTTGTTTTTGGTGGTTTGTTTGAGTTATAGGATTGCAGTTTGTGGCCATATATCGGTTTTGCTTTTTTGGTGTGTTGAGATGATGCGGGAGGCAATGAGTGGAATGGGAGAGTTCTCATTGTCCTATAAGTTAGAGTTTTCCACCAATGAGGTCCATATAGTCATTTCCATAGTATATTTATCTGAATTGTTTCATTTTTGCTCTTTGAAAATGTTGAGTAAATAGGATTGTGAGGATTTTAAAGGCCATATATCTTTTTTTTTGCTTGTGTCCATATATCTTGTTTTGGTGGTCCAATGAGTGGAATGGGAGAGTCTCATTGTCCTATATGTAGGTGTCCATATAGTCACTTCCCTAGTATATCCGCCAATTGCTTCATTTTTGCTCTTGAAAATGTACCCTGTGGCCTACAAGAGAAGGGAAAAACAAATGTTAGGTAATTTTTAACATATAAGCTATTCATGTTTTCTATTTTTCATTTGTATGCTTTTTAGTACCTGTAGTAACATATAAGCAAAGAGCCACAATAATATTCATCCATTGCTTTTCTGTTTGTCTGCGATTGCCGGTTGCCTTTGATAATTGCTAAAATTGTGTGAAATCAACATAAGTTGGATCAAATTGGTAGTTTTATTATTATTATTGTTGTTTTGTAGAATGGATTATAAAAAACACAGCTGTTGTAGAACCTCTTGTGAACAATACACAGTATTACACCAATGATTATATAGTTATATCATTATCCTAGGTTAGCTGAAGCTTTTCTAGTTTTATTTGATCTGAGTAATTCTATTACTAAGATTTATTTGTCCCGATGTCTTTCCTTCTACGTAAGAAGAAAAGAGGCGCAGGCTTCTTCTCACCTCGCCTTGGTGACAATGTGTTGAGGGCACATAGTTGTGAGGAATCAAATTGTCGGACTCCCCCAAACATTCTCCAAAGATGTGTTTCCAAGCTGCCCCATATGGTAGCACTTGTTCCAATGGGAAAATAAATACCTCTAGTACTGTGGAGAAGCAAACTCCTGACATGTTGGCTCATGCAAATGCTTCATTACTTTCTGCGGAAGCTCATTCTGGTTCGGAAGTGACAAATACTTTAGCCGTTGAAGAAAGTAGTATCTTAGAAAATGATCTGAAGGATGTACTTTGTGCAATATGCAAGCTTTTTTCAAGCTTTTTTCAAGTAGTGATGTACTTTGTGTTGCATGCAAACAACTGCTATTCCGACCTGCAGTTCTTAATTGTGGGCATGGTAGGAACTTAGTTATGTAAAGAATCGTTATATATACCAGTGTACTACAATGACATGTATCATGTTGAATCGTTATATATCCTAATTTATCTCTTTTTGCAGTCTATTGTCAATCTTGTATAGTTATACCAGTAAATGAAGCTCTTAGATGTCAACTTTGCCAAAGTTCACATCCTAAAGGAATACCGATTCAATGGCTCTTCTTGTGCTCTCCGACAATTTCATGATTTTAATTTGTCACATCGAAGTATCTCTATTAATAATCTAATGCGAGAACATTGTCCCAATGTTATCTCTAATGTCCCAATGTTATCTCTATTAGTATCTCTAATTAGAACACCTAAATGTTATTTACCAAAACACAAAAATCCCAAAGACGCAATGTTTTTGCCAAAACACAAAAGAAAAATTTTTTGCCTCTTGCAAGCGTTGGTCCAAAACGGTATGGCCATATCGTTTGGATTTGAACTTGCAAAAAATGGCGTGTCTGTTCAGACTTTGTCCCAAACGGCATGGCGTGTTTGTTTGGACTTTGAACTTGCGACAAAAATGGCGTGTCTGTTTGGACTTTGTCCCAAACGGCATGGCTAGACCGTTTGGACTTTGTCCAAAACGGCATGGCCACACCGTTTGGCCTTAGTTCCAAACGGTGTGGCCATGCCGTTGGGGACAAAGATTTGAACCATTTTTTTCCAAAGTTCAAAGTCCAACGGCATGGCGCATCCGCTTGTCCTTAGTACCAAACGGTGTGGCCATGCCGGTTTTGAGACTAAGGCCAAACGGTTCGCCATGCCGTTTGACTTTGAACTTGCAAAAAAATGGCATTTGGACTTTGTCCCCAACGGCATGGACCGTTTGGACCCAAACGGATGGCCACACCGTTTGGACTTTGTCCCAAACGGCATGGCCACACCGTTTGGAACTAAGGCTAAGACGGTGTGGCTATGCCGTTTTGGACAAAGTCCAAACGGTTCCGCCATGCCGCTTGGGACAAAGTCCAAAAAGACACCCATTTTTACACAAGTTCAAAGTCCAAACGCACACGCCATGCCGCTTTGGGGACAAAGTCCAAACCGTGTGGCCATGCCATTTTTTTGCAAGTTCAAATCCAAACCATATGGCCATACCGCTTTGTGTGACCACACCGCTCAAGAGGCAAAAACAGATCTTTTGTGTTTTGGCAAAAACATTGCGCATTTCGATTAGATTTTTGTGTTTTGGTAAATAACATTGGGATTTTTTGTTCTGCTTTCCAAAGATACTAATAGAGATAAAAAAGGGACATTAGAGATAACATCGGGACAATGTTCTGCAAAAAGATTATTAATAGAGATTTTTCCATGTGACAAATTAAAATGCTAAAATTGTTTGGAGAGCACAAGAAGAGCCATGCCGTTTGACTTTGAACTTGCAAAAAAAATGGGGACAAAGTCAAAACGTTGGACTTTGTCCCCAAACAAAAAATGGCGAACCGTTTGGACTTTGTCCCAAACGGCATGGCCACATCGTTTGGAACTAAGGCCAAACGGTGTGGCCATGCCGCTTTTGAACAAAGTCCAAACGGTTCGGCCATGCCGTTTGGACTATGAACTTGCAAAAAAAATGGTGTCCGTTTGGACTTTGTCCCAAACGGCATGGCCACACCGTTTGGCACTAATACCAAACGGTGTGGCCATGCCGCTTGGGGACTAAGTCCAAACGGTGGCCATGCCCGTTGGGGACAAAGTCCAAACATTAACAACTATTTTTGCAAGTTCAAAGTCCAAACGGTCCGGCCATGTCGTTTGGACTTTGAACTTGCAAAAAGAGAGTGCCATGTCGTTTGGACTTTGTCCCAAACGGCATGGCTAAAACCGTTTGGACTTAGTCCCAAACGGCATGGCCACACCGTTTGGTACTAAGGCCAAACGGTGGCTATGCCGTTTGGGGACTAAGTCCAAACGGTTTGGCCATGCCGCTTGGGGACAAAGTCCAAACAGACACGCCCATTTTTTATCCAAATTCAAATCCAAACGATATCGTCGCATTCAAGTCCATATCGTTGATGTTGATGTTTTGGCAATTTATCAGTTTGGTTTGTTTGTGTTGATGTTCATTGATGATCATATGAGTTGAGGTAAATTTGTTGTTGACAAACGTTGGCATTATAATCGGGTGGTATAGTATCCGCATCAATACATCATATCAACTTACGGAACAAAATTGCAAGTGGGCACGCTTTGTGTAACAACAAGTAACATTTATAATAAGCACATCAAAATGCTTTATGCAATCCCAAATATTATTGTTTCAGATTACAACATTTAAGCACATCGTAATGAATTAGCAACAAGTATAGCCTACCAGACCTAGCTTTGGCTTGTTCAAGCCTTTCACTCCAAGTTTCAGCTCTCTTCAACTTCTCCTCCTTCTTTCAACACTTCGCTTCTCTCGCTCTTTTCATCGACAATTTCTCCCGTTATAGCTAATAACTCAATTTTGACGACTTTCTTCAATGGTGCATAGTCAAGGTGGCGTTGATACTTGCGGGCATCTTGTGGAACAGTAGAAGAAGAAACATAACCGCAGAGAATGATGAAAAGATCAAGATCGATTGATGCAAAGTCGAGGGCTGGAAACCAACGGATGAGTAGGCAGTATTTTTACCTAAAGCAAAGCTTTGCCTCCGTGATTCTCCATTTCTCCTTGAGCCATACTTCTCTTTTCTACAATATCAATGAGATTAGAACTCGCCTAATTAAACTCCCCAAATGTAACCTAAACCAAGCAATATTAAAATTTGAAAATAAAAAGGGAGAAAGAAGTTATCAAAAAAAGCACCGGTCTATCATTATGATGTTTCCTATCTAGAGCCTAGCTAGCAGACAACATTAGATACTATCCAATGGACATAATGATGCAATGGAACACAACCCTCGACACAGTTCAACTTAACAACACTTGATAAAACTCTAACAAGGCTGCCATATCTAAACCACTCTTAACAAGTCCAGACATCAATGAAGTCCATGACGCGCAGATAAAAATATCATTAGAACTAGTGAACATTTAGAATCAAAGAGTTTTGAATAAATCTATACTTTAATCGACATGATTACGATTATTTTTCTCCGGACAATTTCTCGAGTCATGGTTAGCAATCTGTCCACATCTGTGACACTTTCTTCCTGAATTGTTTAGGGCTATCTCTTTGGGGGATTTCCATCTATCCGCTTTCTTCTTCCCCCTCCCTTTTGTTTGAGAAATGTTGGGATTCAAAATCAATAGCTGAAATAAAGACCTAATTAAAATAAATATTTATATCAAATTAAACAATCAATTAAACACTAAATTTATATCAAATTAAACATTCAAATAAAAAAACATGTGATGTATTAACCGGAAGGTATCAAGGCTCGCGAATCGAGGCTCGCAGAACTTCTCGCGTCTCTCCTTTGTAGGAAGTCTCATTAAACTTTGAAATTTCAATAGCCATTTCACCAATCTTTTCAATAAAATATGAATAACCCTCAAAAGTATGCGCGACGATCGTAAGCCACTTGAGAAGCAACCTTGATAGAATGAGCCACTCTCAAAGGTTCATTTGAGACATTCCCACCACAAATCAAAGATCAAACTCCCGCTCTATAAGTGTTAGACTTTTGCATCCACCACGTCAATCTAAAATGGTTTGGAATCTCTTCAATCTCAGAATAAGATAAAACCTTTAAGATATGACCACAAAGCAAACCCATAAACTGAAAGTACTTGCATTCGCAGATCTCCTCTAAGGTTCCTCTATCGAAACTCACTCTCCAAACTGAATTCTTCAATGGTCTCTCCATTTCACCATGTAGCTTCCGGTTCCATACCTGCCAATTTGTTCCCCATCAATTTTGTACTCCATCTTTGCCTTTTCTAGTTGCTCTTTAAATTTATTGAATATTGAGATCATGATAGACCTTCGCGGCATGCATAAGGATGAAAGCATCGTTAGGCACAAACCGTGAACTATGCTCGGTCGGCGTAATCGAATCTCTTTCTTTCCTAGCAAGCAAAGCCAAAACTTCTCATTACCATGTACAAACGCATAAGTTTAGTCGCCGAATTGACAAACCGGTCATAATGAGCATTCATCAATTCACTTCGACCCGTGGTGCATACAAAGAAAAAGGTGCCACCGAGATAACAAGGAACCCATTTCTCCCCAGATTGAATATATCTCTGTCAACCAAGGATTTTCGACAACTCATACTTCTCAATGATTGTACACCATCTTCTCTCAAAATCAACAATCCTATACCTAAAAAGAAATAGTGTTCTTCAACTCGGTTACCAATGTCTCAAATTTGGTAAATGACATCTTCTCTTGAATTTCTGCATAATATGCCAAAGACAAGAACGATGACGAAGTATTAGGAAACACTTTGGCAATGGTGCCGCCATCGCTTCTATCCCGGTCGATGATGATTGCGGACGACGACCCCACATGGGTCGCAAGCCAGCCTTAAATAGCCATATGAATGTATCTTCGTCTCATCAAGCAACAATGCAAAACCAAACTGAATCGACCGATAATGATGGTTGACTCCAAATTAAAAGGGGCAAAAGGCATGGAATATGCATTGGTACGATATGTGGTATCAAAAGACACAACATCTCCGAAATATTCATATCGGCATCGAGACCTCCCATGAACCCGAAAAAGTTCACCGCAGTCCCATTTTCATCTAAATCAATGGCGTAATAGAACCGGGATCCTCAAAGACTCTTTCAAGATAAAATATTGCAAAGCCATTTAGATTGCATCACCTTCTTTAGGCATCTTTTCGGGTCAAACCATAATAATGGTTCCAACAATCTTTCGCGGTAAACCCAACTTCCTCTCCATGGAAAACAGATGCCACTTTCCCAACAGGATAAACCGTTATCACTAAATATCTCGGTCAAGCACTTCGGCCGTTTCGTGCATATGTTTGTTAGTTTTCATGCAAATTCTTCGATGGGGTCACCCGGACCGTGACTATGGTCATTATGAGCAACGCTGACCTCATATATCTCTTCATGCATTCTTTTCTTAATCATGAATTCTAGCTTGGCAACCACACGGATAGTTGATGTATTTCTTGATCGGACTTCATCTCTTAGAGTCTTAACCCCTTCACGTGAGCAAACCAAGAACAACCACTAACCAAATCCACCCGATTTTGTTGCTTAGAAGTCGTCCAACACGCAGTCTCAAATCCCTCTTGTTGACCATACTCTTTGTAATAAGTCTTTGCCTCGTCAATACTTGTAAAAGTCATTCCTATATAAGGAGCAGCCTAATGTTTGCGTGCCTTGAGCGGTTTTTTTTAGTACGCTAAGACCCAACCACGCCTTCTTCGATATTGATTGATGTCTCGTCTCCATTTCTATAAATCGAAAAAATTAAAAATATAAATAACTTAAACGGTCAAAAATCCCAATGTACATAAAAGCGGTGTAAATAACTTAAACATCTAAACTCGACAGAGTTAACCAAATATGCTACTTCATCGAACTCGCCGAGTTCAAAACTCGACAGAGTTCACGAATATGCTAGTTCACCGAACTCAGTAAGTTCATCGAACTCGAGTTCAAAGTTCAAAACTCGACAGAGTTCATCGAACTCTAACGAGTTCAAAACTCTGAAAAGAAGAAACGGCATGAAGAATATGAAGAACGAGTTCAAAACTCGAAGAGTTCAAAACTCGACAGAGTTCACCGAACTCCCATGAAACGGCATGAAGAATACGACAGAGTTCAAAACTCTGACAGAGTTCACCGAATATGCTACTTCACCGAACTCTGATAGAGTTCACCGAACTCTGACAGAGTTCAAAACTCTGACAGAATACGGCATGAAGAATACGACAGAGTTCACCGAACTCTGAAAGAGTTTTGAACTCGGATGTATCACGACGAGTTCAAAACTCTGACAGAGTTCACCGAATATGCTACTTCAACGAACTCTGACAGAGTTCAAAACTCTGAAAGAGTTCAAAACTCTGATAGAGTTCACCGAACTCGATACGAGTTCAAAACTCGACGTATCACGGCATGAAGAATACGACAGAGTTCACGAACTCGAAAAGAGTTTTGAACTCGGCGTATCACGACAGAGTTCAAAACTCGGCGTGAGTTCACCGAATATGCTACTTCAACGAACCCTCGACAGAGTTCAAAACTCGAAAGAGTTCAAAACTCGATAGAGTTCAACGAACTCGGCAGAGTTCAAAACTCAAACAGTTCAAAAACTCGATAGAGTTCACCGAACTCGACAGAGTTCAAAACTCGAATGAATACGACGAGTTCACCGAACTCTAAAAGAGTTCAAAACTCGACAGAGTTCACCGAACTTCGGCGAGTTCAAAACTTCGGCGAGTTCAACGAACTCCCGGCGAATCACGGCATGAAGAATACGACAAAGAGTTCAAAACTCGAAAGAGTTCAAAAACTCGACAGAGTTCAACTAACTCCGAATACACGGCATGAAGAATACGACAGAGTTCAAAACTCGACGAGTCAAAGTTCACCGAATATGATACTTCACGAACTCCCGACGAGTTCAAAACTCGACGAGAATCACGGCATGAAGAATACGGACGAGTTCACCGAACTCGAAAGAGTTTTGAACTCGATGAGAATCACGACGAGTTCAAAACTCCGGCGAGTTCACCGAATATGCTACTTCAACGAACTCGACAGAGTTCAAAACTCTAAAGAGTTCAAAACTCGATAGAGTTCATCGAACTCGACAGAGTTCAAAACTGAAAAAGAGTTCAAAACTCGATAGAGTTCACCGAACTCGACGGCGTTCAAAACTTCTCGAGAATACTGCAGAGTTCACCGAACTCTAAAAGAGTTCAAAACTCGACAGAGTTCAACCGAACTCGACGAATCACGGCATGAAGAATACGACAGAGTTCAAAACTCGAAAGAGTTCAAAACTTCGGCGAGTTCAACTAACTCCCACGAATCTGACATGAAGAATACGACAGAGTTCAAAACTCGGCGAGTCAAAGTTCACCGAATATGATACTTCATCGAACTCCCGACAGAGTTCAAAACTCTGACGAATCACGGCATGAAGAATACGACAGAGTTCACCGAACTCGAAAAAGAGTTTTGAACTCGGCGACGAATCACGACGAGTTCAAAACTCGGCGAGTTCACCGAATATGCTACTTCAACGAACTCGACAGAGTTCAAAACTCGAAAAGAGTTCAAAACTCGATAGAGTTCACCGAACTCGGCAGAGTTCAAAACTCGACGTATCACGACATGAAGAATACGACAGAGTTCATCGAACTCTAAAAGAGTTCAAAACTCGACGAGTTCACCGAACTCGGAGAGAGAGTTCAAGAACTACGAATCGACGAGTTCACCGAACTCGAAGAGTTCAAAACTCTAACAGAGTTCAAAACTCGACAGAGTTCAACTTAACTCGGCGAGAATATGGCATGAAGAATACGACAGAAGTTCAAAACGAGGCGAGTCAAAGTTCACCGAATATGATACTTCATCAACTCCGACGAGTTCAAAACTCGACGTATCACGGCATGAAGAATAACAGAGTTCACGAACTCTCGAAAGAGTTTTGAACTCGACGAGAATCACGAGAGAGTTCAAAACTCGACAGAGTTCACCGAATATGCTACTTCAACGAACTCGTTGAGTTCAAAACTCGAAAGAGTTCAAAACTCGATAGAGTTCACCGAACTCCGACGCGAGTTCAAAATATATACGTATCGGCATGAAGAATACGACGAGTTCACCGAACTCCGCGAGTATCACGACGAGTTCATCGAACTCGGCAGAGTTCAAAACTCGACGAATCACGGCATGAAGAATAATGCACGAGTTCACCTAAAATTGTCGCCGCCTTTAAACGAGGGTATTAATCATAACTATAATCATAGCAACCTAAATTAAATCAAAATTCAAGTTTTTATGGTATAATGACAATCCAAGTGTCAATTAAAGCATTATTAATAGGCAAGCACCATAACCAAAAGTGTACTATAGTTGAAGTGCCAAATGATACCTGTCAGAGAAGAAGAAACCAAATGAAGAAACCTAATTGCCAAATGATGAGAAGAAGAAGCCGAGAGAGCCGTAGAGAGAGAGAACTTGAATTTCGGTTTTTTTTTTTGGTTAGATCGGTCTCTTTTTTTGGTGAAGATTGGTTTTTTTTTTCTTTTTTAGAGAAGATGATGAGGAAAATACATATTTACCCTCATTGAGATCTTCAGATCTAGAGGTCGGATCCCGCTCACTCCAAGAGAGTGAGATAAGGGTGGCACTCTAAGAGTGGCACCCTAGACAAACCGTATATATATATATATATAAATAAATCAACCTACCCAATTTAGAATAAATCTGATAATAGAATGAGGAAGAAAGAAGAAGAGAAAAACATGTGTAAACAAAAGTTAGTTAATTGCTTCAGAAAATAAAGAAAAGAAGTTTCCATCCCAAGAAAAGAAAAATAAAAACTCCAAAAAAATAGAATAAAAGGGAGTCAAAAGCCAAAAAAAATATATATATATATGGCTAAGGATGGAAACAAAGTGTAGAAGCAAAAGTAAATAACAAGGTTTTCTCTAAGTTACATAATATGAAGACTCTATTATCTCAGACTTGTCCTTTTTGAATATCCATTTCCTTCCTTCTTAAACCATCTCCTAATCCCCGTAACACCTAATAAAGACCTCTAGCTCAATTAGGAATAGGTTAGTGTGATAGTAAAGTGGCGGATGTGTTTGATCGACTCGCTTCCTTGTTGTCATTGAGATTGTAAGGTAAAGTGTGCCCACTGCACCTTTGGAGTAATTTGAACTTGAGTGGAAAAATCAGAGTGTTGTATCTTGACTATTATTGTGAGAACCTACTTAAGGACGCTTATTCCGAAGTTTTAAACGGACTGCTAGACATTTCATCGTATTACTATCAGTATATATGTTTATTAAGTAGATGATTGATTATTATGCATATATTAGCTTAGGGTTTCGACTTGATTACTCTATATGCATTGCTAATGAGAGGTATAGTTAATTTAGAGCATGAATAAGGAAACAATAGTTTTATTTCTTAGTCGTTGAAGTATAGATGAAGTTTGTGAGTACCTTCATCGGAAAACTCTCACGAGGTTATAACTTCGTCCACTAGGGAATTCCTAGTGGTTTAAGGCCTTGTTGCATATGGTCAATGCAACGCACTCGCTGAAACAAGAAGTAGATAGAACACCATTTTGGTCACTTATGTTAATTTTCATCTTTGCTTGAGGACAAGCAAAATGTTTGTTTTTGGGTGGTTTGATAAGAGCCTAAAACTGTAGTTTTAACCCCTTAATAATCATACTTTTAGACCAATTATGTGAGTAATAATTAAGAGTTAACACTGATTACGTGTTTTTATGCATTTCAGGCTTCAAAGTCCATTATGTGCATAAATGTGCCACTTTAGCAAGATAAAGGAGCAAAAGTCAGCAGAACTTCCGAAGGCCATATCTTTGGACTCAGACCTCGGAATGGGGCCTACCTTATGTCAAAACGACCGACTCGGAAAGAGCTTTCCAATGGTCTAAGCGTTGATCCAATCAGAGGAGCAAAAGTGGACGAAAAGTCTGTTGAAGCTAACTGCAGCTGAAGAGGCCTTTTTGGACTGAAAGAATTGGGTTTTGGGCCTGATTCTCTGGCCCAAAACATGGCTCCAAGCCCATGCACGATTTTTGGATCTGGATGTATAAAAACAAAAGCTTAGCTCTTTGTTAATGGTAGTTAGTTAATGGTAGATAATTAGACCTAGAAATAGATTAGATTAGTAGCCTCCATTAATAAATTCTAGATCTAGTTTTTCATGTAGATTAATTAAGTTTAGTTCTATTTCAATTATTGTATTAGATTAAACCTTTGAATCTTGTTCTTCATTTTGATTAGATCAATAAAGTAGTATTTTTATCAATTTCGATTTTTGTCATTTCCATTTCTAGATCCAATTTCAATTCCTATCCTTATTGCATTTTAGTCATTAAATTAGATTTCATTATTGTTAAATTAAGTAAATTTTAATTCTTTATATCATGTTTAGTTTAAATTTAATCGGAAATGATTGCGTAATGATTCTCGGTTAAACCTCCATTAGAGGGGATTGAGAAGCCTTGATGAAAGCTTGATTCCGATTAACGTAGATTCGTCGTAATTTCCTTTCCACTCTAGAAACGTTTAGTTCACCATGAGAATGGGTTTAATCGTTCACATGCTAGTTATTAATTGGTAGAAATGCCATGTGTAATTAGAGATTAGGAAGAACCAATTGTTCTCATGGGCGATTCAATTCGGATTACTTGACGATTTGTAGTTAATAGGATTAAGTCGAGTTAAGGTCGAATCAATTCCCCTCTAACTCCTTATCATCGAATCAACGTAGCATTCCCTTAGTTATCCCCATAGTCGACTAGTTGCATTTTGTGGGTAGTTGCATCGTAGTCTAGTTGCCTCATTAAGTAAATCTCTCATTGACTTTTAAGTAGAGTACTTACATTGAGAACATAGCATACTGGAAGGACTAGGAGTGGAACGAATTCGTTACTCCACTCTATTTCGATAGACTTGAGAGTAGAAACTTTGATAAACGAATAGCATCCTAAATAGTTTAGTTTTACTTACGTTTTGAGTTCATCGTTCATTTCGTAGGTAAGACTATTCATTTTCAGAGGCGTTTATCAAGGACCAACCCACATAAAATTAGAAACCGGCCCAAAGAAAACTAATTAGTTTTGGCCCAAAACCGAAATAGAACTCGGCCCACCACTAACACTAAAACTGGTCCCAAAACTTAATGAAATCGGGCCCAAACAAAACAATCTAATTGGAAAAGGCCCAACCAAAACCAAAATAGAATCGGGCCCAACAACAAATGAAACTGGCCCATAGACTAAGCCAAATAGGTCTGGCCCAAACAAAACAAACTAAGGCCCAAGAACTGAAACCGACCCAGGCCCAAGCCCAAACCGATCAACAGTTCTTCTTCCTCACCAATTCTCTCCTCCACCAGCCACCACCACTTCGGCCACCGCCCCTCACTTCATCACATCGGTTTTAACCCAAATCCAAAACCAAACAACATTAACAAAGGCAACAACCTCAAATGCTTAATTCTAAACTTTACCAAAACTAGATCTGGAAGAAATTTCGGCCTCCATTAATGGCTTCTCCAAGCTTCCCACCGCCCCACACACAACCAATAACCACCCTTAATCCAACCACACTTCAACAAAACAATCAACAAAACAAATCAACCAAAATACAAAAAACCACAACCATCACAGTTCTACTGGCGATTCTCTGGCAGCCATTAACAAGTATTGGGAGCTTCCAGCAGCCCTTCCGCCAACCCCCAACCACCGGTCTACAGCCCATCATCAGTCAATAACTTATAACAAAAACCACCCAATAGTTACATAAACTTGTATCGGCGATTTCTTGGTGTCATCCCGCCATTAATGTTTCTTCAGAGCTTGAACAACTCATCCAAACCACAATAACCAACTTCAAACCTATAACCCCCGACATAAATCAACAAATTCCCAGCCACATTCCAAGCCACAGTAAAGAAAAAAATGAGTTCAAACAGAGAAACAAAGAAAACTGACGATTTCTATAGATTTGGCTTTAACTGCCCTTAACCGGCCATAAAGCTTCGACAGTTCAATGTCGATTTCCTAGCCTCACCAGAGTTTCGACAGTTTAACCAATATGACAGGGGGAAAAATATCGACAGTACGCATAACCCAAAATTATACTGAGCCCGAAGCCAAAACTCGGACAGTACCATAGGTTCGGTGAAAATTTAAAAATATAACCACTCACCTGTATTAACAGCTCCTACGAATTCCTCCTAGTCCGAGTCGTCGTGCTCCACTCTCCAGCAAACGAGTTTCTAGCTCGGCCTCCATTTTTATCATTTTTTATTCTCCAAGAACCCTATTCTCTATAACAATGTGATTATATACTTGGGTTTGAAACCCAAGCCCAACACAGACTCGGGCCCAGAAACCAGGCCCACATATCCAAATCCAATCCAGCGAATTTTAAAATAAATAATTAAATTAATAAATAAATAAATAAATACGTATTTTAAATACGGGCGTTACAGCTATACACATCTCAAAAGAATCTCGTCCCGCGATTCGGAAGTAAAGTAATCTATACGAACAAATAACATTGGTTATTAACTTAGAACTTACACAAGAATGTAGGTAGATTAAACTTAAGCAAGATAACATTGATATTAATTATTTTGAATAATTCCAGAATATATGTCCTCATGCCATTACAAAACCTATTACAGTTTAACTGTCTATATTAAAACACATTATTATTGTCACTTAAACGCAAGATAAATATATTATTTCTCATTAGCATGTAATTTCCTGACACGTAGCAAACTCTACGAAAATTAATATTCTACTTAACTAATCAATAATATGGAGTAAGTTCATCCCTGGATAAAACATTATGGAGTTTTCATTATCATGCACCAAAGAAAAATTAGTGCCCTAATACACTTAAAACAAAAATCACTCATGTCATTGATACTACAATAAAACTTTATATTTACTTTAGTCATGCTATCAAAAATATTAAATTTAAAACAAACCTTGAATCCTAATTCATGCTTGCAACTGGATCAAATATAGCACGTATCCAAAAATAATTTTTCATATTCATCTATCAAAATCATATAGACTGAAACACAACAATTAAGAATAAATACTCGACGCTCATTGCTATTATTATTATTACTAATTATTTTAACCGGTGAAAAGATTCACAAATTAATCTCCATATACAATGACAATTAACGTAAGGCTTGCTACCGTATAACACGAATTTTAAAAAAATTAGGATAATATAAACTCACTTCTAATATATCACCCATAACAAGTTATATTCTCACAGTAATATTTATGAACCATAAATCAAGGTATATATTTAAGAATACTCGAATATACAAAAATTAATGTGAAACTAATTTAACAATATTAATCAATCATGTCATAATTTATCGGCAAGAAGCACCCTTATAAGAAAAAATAAAAATCCGTTTGTTGTTGAAATACAATCATCATTATATTAAGACATCCTCTACATAAATTCCAATATAGTTTAAAAATAACAATTATCACCATTATTTTAATTAATCATTAATAACGTGACCTTAAGAAAACAACCTACACATGCATGCTTTCTTGGTAAACCAATATTAATCATCACATACGCACGGTAATAGTTCCTCTATATACAATAATATAAAAACATGTATACTCAAGTATACACATCTCAAAAAGAATACACATATATTTTTTTATTTTTATTTTTATTTTTTTCTATTTATAATTAATCACATCTAACAAATTAATCTCTTATACTTCAAAATACTATTTATCCATTAAAGTGTACGAGTAAGGCGAGATAGTTCCTCCAACACCGAGGTAATTAGTTCCTTACTTAGTACGTCACAAAGTCATCAGCTAAAGCAGCTCATTCAATATAGATTAAAATATCTTATTGTTTCTTGAATAATAACATAACACTCAAATACAAAATTCACAGACAGGTTGTCATACTTAATCAATACTCCACGTGAAAATGAACACCAACAATAAAACAACATTACAACAGCACACATCATTTTGATCAAATCCGTGAATAATTAACATATTACACATATAACCACTCCTCATATGATAAGGAAAAATAAAAGCATTTCATATGCACTCCACCAGAGTAACTCATATAAATATACACATTACACGTACAGACAAATCAAGAAAACTATTGACTCTCTTTATTTCTATATCTCTTTCATTTTCTTTGCAAAAATAAAACAACTAGCGGAAATAGTTTTGAAAATATTACTTCTTAAACACTACCCATAAACCACGATCCGAGAATCACCTAGACTCACCTAAGTCTAAGCAAACCAAATGCTCTGATACCAAACTGTCACACCCCAAATTTCGACAGAATTCGGAAAAACAATATTTGTTCCCAACTCTTCGATCTCCGAGGTGTGACGCACTCTCAACTTCCAAAAACCCATAAACAGTTTAAATATGCTGATAATTAAAACCCAATAAAAATTTTGAATTAACAAAAGTCCTCTTCATTACAAAAATTTACAAATGAAAAATGCAAATAATCTTATCTCAACTGAAAATATATATCACCTCAAAGGAAAACAAAGCCTATCTTGAAATGTGACGCTAACGCAAACCACAAGCAGCAACCAATCTTCTTCAACACTAAACCTGTCAAGACTTATCAACTATGTTCATTTAATGAACACACCCGATAAGCAAACATGCAACTCGGGTCAGCATTATAAAAATGCTGGTGTGAGTATCTCTAAAATACAATATATACTTATACATATACATACACAATCCATAAGGCAGTTAGTTCCTCCACCGAGGCGCCTTAACTTTCAACAACTAATACAACATTCTTAACTATAATAGGTAAGGCAAGTAGTTCCTCCACTGAGGCGCCTTAACTTCCAACAACTAATACAACATACCATACGCATAATAAAAAGGCATTTAGTTCCTCCACGAGGCGCCTTAGGTTCTAACTAAACTACTAACCAGCCAGACATATACAATCCTCTATCTAAAGATATATCATTTACCAACATATTACCATAATTATATTAATTAAAGCTTTCTTTGTGTGTCCCTAAAATTCACGTCGTATCTATGTCTTACCTAGTTTTCCTGGCTACCACAATCGCTACCCAACGCCGAACATGTACATTCACATGCCTCCCCTTACATAATGTACCACTCCGTGCGTAACTACCCGGCGGGATGCGCGACACCGGTAACCCTCACACGAAAAGCCACTATGTAAGTAATCGCCACTATTCGCATAAAATATCTCGTGCCTCGCTTCTATTTTCTTAACGGAATAATCAAGCCACTATTATTCGCCCGTAAGGGCCAATCAAATTACTTTACGCCGAAGGCCATTCAGATTCATCAAACGCCGTAAGGGCCAATCAAATTAAATTACACCCAATAAGGGGGCAAATCACATGAGTTGTGGTAGCTAGGTTCTAGGATTTTCGTTACGTAATTTATTCAGGTGTCATACATTAATGACTCATAATAATTACATTATATCACGTGTAGGTCAAATACCTTATTGCACTAAGCCACAATATTTAGAAATATCTCAATTATATCCCATAACCACTTTCATTCTTTCACGTGCCAATATATTATTGCACTAAGACATAATCCCGTGGGAAAATATCCACACATACTATACTACCTCATAGATAAAATAATAGAGTGTCTATACATTTATTTCTCCAAAACTATTGCCTTTAATATATATATCCCAACATATTATATAATGTCATAATATCAACGCGTCAAATCTTAATTAGATAATGACAACCAAATTCATACAAGCTTCCACAAAGCATTTTAGCATTTGATTTGTCCATACAATTTACAACATAAAATGAAGCACAATTAAGCGGTCCACCAGTCCACAATCAAAGCCCAATATATATATATATATATATATATATATATATATATATATATATATATATATATATATATATATATATATATATATATATATATATATATATATATGTTTTACACACTACTCACGTCAAATCTTAATTAGATAATGACAAACAACGTTATATACTGTTCGATAACATTTTATTACTACATTTGTCCATATTCTTAAATATGTGAAAAACTGGACAAAAGTCAACATTCTACGGTCAACGGTCAACGATCAAAGTCAACACATCATGGTCAAAGTCAACACATCCTGGTTGAAGTCAAACTATCATTGTCAAAGTCAAACTGTCGTTTCCATGTTCAACAGGTTCAGGGTCATAGCTATGGTTCACGGCTAAGGTCAAAGGTGCATGGCTCAAGGGCTCACGACTAAGGAAATGGTTCGGACCCAACTGGCCAAGCCCAAACCTTAAAAACCCGGCCCCGAAAGTCTACACCAACTTATTATTCAACCTGACCCAATTGGGGTCATAAGGACCAACCCACATAAAATTAGAAACCGGCCCAAAGAAAACTAATTAGTTTTGGCCCAAAACCGAAATAGAACTCGGCCCACAACTAACATTAAAACTGGTCCCAAAACTTAATAAAATCGGGCCCAAACAAAACAATCTAATTGGAAAAGGCCCAACCAAAACCAAAATAGAATCGGGCCCAACAACAAATGAAACTGGCCCATAGACTAAGCCAAATAGGTCTGGCCCAAACAAAACAAACTAAGGCCCAAGAACTGAAAACCACCCGTGCCCAAGCCCCAAACCGATCAACGGTTCTTCTTCCTCACCAATTCTCTCCTCCACCAGCCACCACCACTTCGGCCACCGCCCCTCACTTCATCACATCGGTTTTAACCCAAATCCAAAACCAAACAACATTAACAAAGGCAACAACCTCAAATGATTAAATCTAAACTTTACCAAAACTAGATCTGGAAGAAATTTCGGCCTCCATTAATGGCTTCTCCAAGCTTCCCACCGCCCCACACACAACCAATAACCACCCTTAATCCAACCACACTTTAACAAAACAAATCAACCAAAATACAAAAAAACACAACCATCACAGTTCTACTGGCGATTCTCTGGCAGCCATTAACAAGTATTGGGAGCTTCCAACAGCCCTTCCGCCAACCCCCAACCACCGGTCTACAGCCCATCACCAGTCAATAACTTATAACAAAAACCACCCAACAGTTACATAAACTTGTATTGGCAATTTCTTGGTGTCGTGCCGCCATTAATGTTTCTTCAGAGCTTGAACAGCTCATCCAAACCACAATAAACAACTTCAAACCTATAACCCCCGACATAAATCAACAAATTCCCAGCCACATTCCAAGCCACAGTAAAGAAAAAAATGAGTTCAAACAGAGAAACAAAGAAAACTGACGATTTCTATAGATTTGGCTTTAACTACCCTTAACCGGCCATAAAGCTTGGACAGTTCAATATCGATTTCCTAGCCTCACCAGAGTTTTGATAGTTTAACCAATATGACAGGGGGAAAAATATCGACAGTACGCATAACCCAAAATTATATTGAGCCCGAAGCCAAAACTCGGACAGTACCATAGGTTCGGTGAAAATTTAAAAATATAACCACTCACCTGTATTAACAGCTCCTACGAATTCCTCCTAGTCTGAGTCGTCGCTCTCCACTCTCCAGCAAACGAGTTTCTAGCTCGGCCTCCATTTTTATCATTTTTTATTCTCCAAGAACCCTATTCTCTAGAACAATGTGATTATATACTTGGGTTTGAAACCCAAGCCCAACACAGACTCGGGCCCAGAAACCAGGCCCACATATCCAAATCCAATCCAGCGAATTTTAAAATAAATAATTAAATTAATTAATAAATAAATAAATAAATACATATTTTAAATACGGGCCTTACACCATGTGTAATTAGGGATTAGGAAGAACCAATTATTCTGCGTAGCAGTTCAATTCGGATTATGACAATTCGTCGTTAGTAATTTAAGTTGAGTGAAGGTGGAATCAATCCCCCCTAATTCCTTATCATAGAATCAACGCAGCATTCCGTAGTTAATTAGTCGTATCTCGTGGGTAGTCGCATCGTAGTTTATAATTCGTAAAACTCTCATTAGACTTTAGTTAAGATTGATTAGACTTAGAAAATATTACATGTAAAAGAACTAGGAGTGGAACGAATCATCTACTCCACTATATCTCAATAGGATTGAGAGTAGAAATCTTTGATAAATTAGGCACGAAGTTAGTTCTAGTTTTACTAGCGGAAAGAGTTCTCGCGAGCTTTATTCATTGGTAAAACTAGCGTTTTACATTATATAAAATAGGATATAGAGTTTTACCAATGAATAAAGAATTTCTAGTTTTACTCTAAGCGTGCTAGTAAAATCTTAAACGATGCTCAACGGAATTATACAACTACTGAAAAAGAATTATTAGCTATCATTTATGCTTTAGATAAGTTTCATCCTTATTTGTTTGGTTCTAAAACTTTAGTTTACACGGACCATGCAGCCTTTAGGTACCTTCTTGCAAAGAAGGATGCTAAGTAGAGATTAATCCGATGGATTCTTCTCCTGCAAGAGTTCACATTAGAAATAAAGGACAAAAGAGGGGTCGAAAACGTAGTTACCGACCACTTATCTAGACTTACAAACGACGATGATAGTGATTCTGAGTCCATACCGGACTCTTTTCCTGATGAGCATCTGTATGCTATTTTTTCAGCACCATGGTATGCTGACATTGTAAATTATTTAGCGGCTGATGTTATTCCTTATGATTGGTCAAGAAATGAACTTAAGCAGTTCTTGGCCAGAGTTAAGTTATACTACTGGGATGAGCCCTACCTTTTTAAGTATTGTGCGAATCAGATTATTTGTCGTTGTATTCCCCAGTGGGAATATAATGAAGTTCTATCGTTCTGCCATGACAAAGAGTGTGGTGGCCATTTTAGTGGAATGAAAACAGCCGCTAAAGTTCTTCAATGTGGATTTTATCGGCCTACCCTTTTTAAGGATGCCCAAGTGCATTGCAAGACGTGTATTCGTTGCCAACAACTTGGGCGAATCACGAAGCGTAATATGATACCATTAAATCCAATCATGATAGTAGAAATTTTTGACGTTTGGGGCATTGATTTCATGGGTCCCTTCCCTGTTTCCCACGGTTTCATTTATATTCTAGTTGTCGTGGACTACGTGTCTAAATGGATAGAGGCCATGGCTTGCTGTAGCAATAACCATAAGACAGTTGTATTTTTTATTAAGGAGTATATTTTCTATCGTTTTGGCATTCCTAAAGCCATCATTAGTGATGGTGGAACACATTTTTACAACAGAGTTGTTGCATCTCTAGTGAAAAATTATGGAGTTACACACAAGGTAGCAACTCCTTATCATCCACAAAATAGCGGACAAGTAGAAGTTTCTAATAGGGAAATCAAAAAGATTTTAGAAACAACTGTAAATCTTGATAGGAAAGACTGGTCGAAGCGTCTATCGGATGCCTTATGGGCGTATAGGACGACTTTCAAAATTCCTATAGGTATGTCTCCCTTTAGACTTGTATTTGGGAAACCTTGTCATCTGCCCGTTGAATTAGAGCACCGTGCTCTATGGGCTATAAAAAGCCTTAACTTCAATATTGATGAGGCGGGTGTCAAACGCAAGTTGCAATTGAATGAGCTTGAAGAAATCTGTAGCGAAGGATTATAAAGCTAACATGAAACGTGTTCATGATAAGCAAATCTTGCACAAAGAGTTTGTGGTCGGTCAAAAGGTCTTGCTTTACAACTCCCGTTTACATATTTTCCCAGGGAAACTAAAAACTCGTTGGTCTGGTCCTTTTCTGGTTACTGAAGTCACCCTTTACGGGGCAATCACCTTGGTAAATCCTAAGGACAACAGTACCTTTCAAGTCAATGGCCAACGGTTAAAATATTTTCACGAGCTTTTGTCCCCTGATGTAGAGGAAGTCCTTTTACAGGACCCTGTCTATGAGGACTAACCTTTATCATTTGGTGTACTTCCTTTCACTTCCATATAGTGGTAAGTGCACCATTCAGGTAACCGGGCCCTCCCTATGAGTGTGTGGCTGTAAGTACCGGATCCTAAGTCCACGTTTCACATAATTCACATTTTCCACTTTTGCATGTTTTCTCGGTTTTTGAGTCATGTTCCTCTATGGGGTGAATTATGTATTTATTGTTTTTCATTTTTCTTATAATAAACTATTATAAAAAAAAATCTAAAATCATAGAAATAGCAATCCAACAAGTCTTGGGAATCTTACTTTAAACGACCCACGTTTAAAACAAATTTTGTGTTTAAAAATTTGTTTGGGGGTGGGCAGTCAGTCTTTCCATCCGGATTGCTCGAACTTTCCATTTGTGTTACTTAGGCCCGTTAGTCGTAGTTCATTCGGGTTGACATTATCTATAACTTAGATTTCCTTCGTTCGCATAACTTACGTCACACACGTAGTTCGAGGCATTTTCCCACCTTCTTATATGTCACCCACGGTTGGAATTGAGTGTTTTATGGATCATTAGATTGGAAATCCTCTCCTGATCATTTCCATCGCTCATTCGCAAAAATCGGACCGGTAACGAAGCGGCAATGTTAATTTGAAATTGTGCGAAATATCGAAAAAGTTCAGAATTCGATTTGGGCTTGGGCTCAACTCGCGCGCACGTGCGCCGCACCTGCGTCCCCTTCCTTCCCAAAACAAACAGTTTCATGATTTCTAATTCCACCACCGCCATTAACAAAGTTTTCAACCTAACCAAATTAAAAAAAAAAAAAAAAAACCCTAACTACACCCACGCCAAGCATTTAAATCAATCTGAAATCTTCTCCAAACCATTACCACCACCAACCCCAACAATTTTAAAACTCCGAAAACCACCAAAAATCTAAAAATTTGGAGCTGCTACGCCACTGACGCGCCACCACCATCGGTTCTTTTTAATAAAGTTGTCTAAATTCCATCCCCACACTCCATTATACAAACCCATAGATTGTTTCAATATTTCCCATGGTTATTTTAAGACGTCGGATTTTGCCGGAGCACGCATTTGTTGCCGACCGCTTCGCACCATTTTACGACGCGGAGATGATTAGGAGAAATTGGAATAGACTGTGGTACTCAACAGAGGATTTTTACCATTATGATTTGGTAGAACAATTCTATATGAAGAGAGAGGTGGAGGGGGATCGAATTTTTGTTAAGGTTGCGGGGAGAAGGAGGGAAGTATCGCGAGAGTTGTTGGCTGAGCTGTTAGGCATTACGCCGGAACGCCACCTTGAAGCCACTATTTAGGAATCGCAGTATACTGGAGTTCCTGCTTTGATGAAAGATATTGTCGTGGAGGGTGAATACAATCCGAGTTCTCATTGCGTCCGCCAGTCAAGTCTGAGAACCAACCAACTGACTGTAGCTCAGTGGATTGGTAGGAACGTCCTCGGGAAAGAAAAAGTCAGCGACATCGGTCTGCAATGTCTGCACGTTCTCTGGATTTTGCAAACGAATAAGTATAATTTCTGCATCCTCGAGTTAATTTTAAATGTGATTAGAGGAGGGGGGGAGAAATCGCGCCCCCTTCCAAATATTGATCACTAAGATCATGTCGTCTTTTTAGAATTTGTCGCCGCAAAATCTTCTCCTATTAAGATCAAATTGCATTCTAATGCAAGTATTTATATGGATTGCATCCAAGCGACTTGGCCGTTGTCTGAAGGAAATGTAGTTGAGTTGGAGGATGAAATGGAAGATATGACATGTCTGGATGAAGATGCATTAGATAGTTATAGTTCTAATTTAGAACGCATGCAAGTGCTGCAAACTGGCTTGCGTTGCGTTTATGGTATTTGTGAAGGTATCCGAGCTAGACAGATTGTAGTTCGAAATAAACAAACGAACCTTCAGACGAGAGTTGAAATGCTCGAAAGGGGTCAGGAAGATATCTTGTCTAACATGGAGACTATCCACCAGCGTCACCAAGCCCAGTATGCAGTACTCAGGACTGAGATGGAAGCATAGTGCTTGTTCCGAATAAAGATGCTACGACGCATGCCACCCTTGGAGGGTTCTGTTTCAGATGAGTCTGAGAGGCATGAGCGTCGTCGCCGAAGAACAGATGGCGCAGGCAATTCATCACTCCAGGACCAATCTCCATCTCCGGGTCCAACTTCATCACGTGGCTAGGTGTTTCAAAGAATGTTGTGTTTTGATGTTATTTTGTCTTTATTTATTTTATGGTTTTATTAGTTCGGATATAAGTTCATTAATTAAATTAGAATTTGGGTTTGATGTTGTTTGAATTACATTTTTTTTTAATATAATTTTGGTTATGTTCAAATTGTGCGTGTTTTTATCATCAATTCCACCTTCCCGAATCGTTTGGGGATGGTATTATTTCACCCTAGCACAATTCGTTATATGCTCATCTTTTGTAAAATTGTTTTGGAGTGAGGGTTGATAATTTGGCCGATATCGGCATATCTATGATTATATGTGATGGCAACATGAAATTTATGAGAATTTAGAAGTTACTATTCTAGATTCAGCATAAGATATATTACATTTAGAATAGAATCCAGAATATGGGTTGTTTCCATTTTCGGTTTGGAAACTTGTTGTTTCCGACAATTGCCTTAAAAAATTTTGGCAACTTGCAGAATCGGTTTAAGAACCCAAACCCTATATAAACTTCATTCATTCTCCACACAAAACTCACATCTCCCACATTCAACCATCACCCTTCACTCCCACGTTTTCCCTTCTTTTCCTTCTCACATTCCGCGGTTCAAGAACTTCGGGCTTTCGCCCCCCTCTGTGGTGGCGCCACTTGCACCTTAAGTATCGCCACAAATTCTAGTCGAGCCACGCGCTTCAACACAAGCGCACCGCTTTAGAGTATCAGAACTTCGAAAACCATCGAGCACACTGCGCCCCATATGGCGCCCACCGCACCCAAGTGCCTGGAAGTCCAATTCATTTGAGCGCCACCGCGCTTCATCCGAGCACTGCTACTCCGATTTCGTGAGACGAAAAATTTCTAATTTTGGGTGAGTTGTTCCGGTGATCGCCGCAGCTATTCCAGAGAGTAGTTTTGAGATGACATCTCCTATAGTCATTCCTAAATAGTCGTTCGAAGACTTGATGAGAACCGATACCTATGGAGCATCGTTCCGCGAGCGGATCGTGCAGTTAGGATGGCGGCATCTTCTGGTGAGGGATGACGATTCTTTTTCACCTCAGCTAACTGAATTTTTCTATAATCATATTACATTCTATTGTAACCAAGAAGGAGAACAAAAATTTTCCCTTGCAATTAATGACACGACTATAGAATTCAGTAAGTATTTGGTAGCTTTGGTTTCGGGATTGCCCTTGCCTGACCCTATGTTCACGTGGGGGTATATGACCGATAACTCATACCTCTATGAATATGCATATTTCCATGAGTATTATGGAGGAGGGGTATTTCATGTCATGGACCAAGGGCGATATAGCATAGCCCTTGGTAGCCTATCTCTCAACGTAGGTACAACCATGTTATTCATTATGATGAATATTTTAGGGGAACGGCAGTTTACTTCTGCCAATAGTACCGTTGGTGACGTTTTCCTTGCTTTAGCCGAGGGGCGTCGCCGATATGACATTCCCCGAGTTTTAGTGGCTACTCTAAAAAGAGCCCATACCATGAGGCATAAGTATCTTCTTATACCTATTTTGGTTGGCCGCATTATGCGCGGTTGCTTACCGGAATTCTGTACCCAGTTCACGGATTGGAAAAAGGTTGAAATCATGAGACCCACCAATCGCGTAGTCAGATCATTCCGAGCCATGACTTGGCCGGGATGGCAGGTGCAACCTCATTTGGTTGCCCCTTACACCCCATCAGACCAAGTAACACTCGAGAGATTAGCAATGGTTGATGATACATGACGGAAGGCGTGGCAAGTTGTTATGGCATGGCAGGATGCGAAAGAACCTCGCCCCTTTGAAAGAGAAGAGAATGACGAGTAAGCGGGAGTGCAGGTAAGTTTTTATTTCCAGTTAGTGTCTGTTTATGTCCCAAGCAAGTAATTTCTTACTACCCCATAACGGGTGGAACTCCTATAGAGTTGCGTCAGTTTTTATTTTCTATATTAGTATGTTATAACTTTGTTTTGCAGATGTTCCTGAATTTCACGCGCTTCAATGGTATTTTTCCTACCCTCTTTATTTAAAATACTTTGAGGACAAAGCATGCTTCTTGTTTAGGGGGTGCATAGAAACACATGTAATTAAGGCATATGTTAGGATATAGATATGTATAATATGCATTTGTTTTCTAGTTAAAATTTCAAAAATTCAAAAATATAAATAAATAAGTTTATACTATACACTTAGGAATATTGGTATTGTTTTCTTTCTCTATGCTCTTAATAATCTAGAAGTCTCACGTAGCTTTTGCATTAGAATAATTTTTAGAAACTTAGGTTAATATGTAGGTAATAATCTTTGCATCTATCTATAAATATATTACATGAGTATCTATGATTGTGAGCAGTAAGTTTCTGAAATTTAGGCTAGAGTACTTATTCTACAAATCCTGTAAGAATATAGCCTAAAGCCTTATATGAGCGAAACATTTAAGAAATGACACAAGGGAGAAGTAAAATCCAGATAGAGAAATCACACGTCCAGTTGCTTGATCACTATACCATATCCTAAGCGAGAATTTAGGCCCTCTTTGGATCGATATAGCCAGAAATTCAACCCTTATGAAATTATTTTCCACTAGTCGCCCCTCTGAGACTTTCCTTAACCTTTCATAAACCGCAAATTCCTTTACCCTGTTACGAAAACAAAACAAAATAAAAAATAAAAAAAATCAACCTACCCAAGTTAGAATAAGTCTGAGAATTGGATGAGTGAAGAAAGAAGAAGAGAAAAACCTGTGCAAACAAAAATTAGTTAGTTGCTTCAGAAAATAAAGAAAAGAAAGTTTCCATCCAAAATAAAATAAAATAAAATAAGAAATAAATAAAAGAAAATAAAGAGTTAGAACTCCAAAAATAGAATCAAATGAGTCAAAAGCCAAAGAAAAAGAAAAATATGGCTAAGGATGGAAACAAAGTGTAGAAGCAAAAGTGAATAACAAGGTTTTCTCTAGTTACATAATACGAAGACTCTATTATCTCAGACTTGGTCTTTTTGAATATCCATTTCCTTCCTTATTAAACCATCTCCTAAACCCCGCAACACCTAATAAAGACCTCTAGCTCAATTAGGAATAGGTTAGTGTGATAGTAAGTGGCGATGTGTTTGATCGACTCGACTTCCTTGTGTGTCATTGAGTTGTAAGGTAAAGTGTGCCCACCGCTGCTTAATCGGAGTAGCGAAACTTGAGCGGAAAAATCAGAGTGATTTTTGTCTTGACATTTATGTGAGGACCTACTTAAGGATGTTATTCCAAGTTTTCAGAAACGGACCTGCTATTGCATTTCATAGTATTACTCATTATATATATGTTTATTGTAGAAGATTGATTATTATGCATATATTAGCTTAGGTTTTGACTTGATTATTCTATATTCATTGCTAGTGAGATGTATAGTTAATTTAGAGCATGAATAAGGAAACAATAGTTTTATTTCTTAGTCGTTGTAGTATAGATGAAGTTTGTAAGTACCTTCACTGGAAAACTCTCACGAGGCTAGAACTCGTCCACTAGGGAATTCCTAGTGGTTTAAGGTCTTATTGCATATGGTAAATGCAATCGCACTCAACGAAACGAGAGTAGTTAGAACTCCATTTTTGGTCACTTATTTTAATTTCTCATATTTGCTTGAGGACAAGCAAAATGCTGTTTGGGGGTGGTTTGATAAGAGCCTAAAACTGTAGTTTTAACCCCTTAACAATCATACTTTTAGACCAATTATGTGAGTAATAAATAAGAGTTAACACTGGTTACGTGTTTTTATGTATTTCAGGCAGTAAAGTCAATTATGTGCAGAAATGTGCTACTTTGGCGAGATAAAGGAGCAAGGATTGGTTGCTAAGAAGTTCTGTGATAAAGGCCAAGATTCAAGGAAACAAAGCCTTCCTAAAGCCCGGTCAAAAGCTGAAAAGTCAACACGGGCAGAAATAGTGCACAAGTTGGCAGAACTTTCGAAGACCATATCTTTGGACTCAAACCTCGGAATTGGGTCTACCTTATGCCAAAACGACCGGCTCGGAAAGAGCTTTCCAATGGTTCAATTCTTGGCCAAATCAGAGGAGCAGAAGTGGACGAAAAGTCTGTTGAAGATAAATCCAGCTGAATAGCCCTTTTCGGACTGAAAGAATTGGGTTTTGGGCCCGATTTTCCGGCCCAAAACATGGCTCCAAGCCCATACACGATTTTTCAATCTGAAGCATATAAAAACAAAATTTTAGCTCTTTGTAAAGGGTAGCTAATTAGACCTAAAATGTAGATAATTCTAGATCTAGTTTTAATTGTTTTTAATTAAGTTTAGTTTCATTTCATTCCTTGTTTTGGATTAAACCTTGAAAATATTGTTATTGCTTGATTAGATAAATAAAATAGTAGATTCTTGTTCATTTTGATTTTTGTCGTTTACAATTGTTTAGATCTAAATTCCTTTATTACTTGTTATTCATTTCCTATTTATTACCTAAGATTTCAATTATTGTTTAGTAAAATTGCATAAGATAGAAGTTTTATATGATGTCTAGTTTTAATTCAATGGGAAATGATAGTAGTATGACTCAAGGCTAAACCTCTATTAGAGGGGGTTGAAGAAGCCTTGATGAAGCCTGGTCCTTGTTAACTTAGAAATCGTCGTGAGAGTTTACTCCACTCTAGAAGGTCGTTGATTCGTCATGAGAATGGGTGGACGACCTCACATGCTAGTTATTGATTAGTAGAGATGCCATGTATAATTAGGGATTAGAATTACTATTTTGATATGTGAAGCATTCAATTTGGATCACAACAAGTCTTTGTTAGTTGATTAAGTCGAGTTAAGGTGGATTCAATTCCCTTTAATTCTTTATCTAGATTCAAACCCTTAGCATTCTATCATTTCGTTATTCGTAACTTGTTAATTGAATTCACCTCGTAGTATAGAATTCCCCTCGTAAATCTCTCATTAGACTTTGGACTGCTTAGTTGACACGAAACCATCGCATGCTAAAGAACTAGGAGTGGAATGAATCATCTACTCCCCTATATCTCAATAGGATTGAGAGTAAAAATATCTTTAATAAATCTAGTAACAAAGCAGTTTTAGTTTTACTTTCGTTTAGAGTTTCATCGCTTTATTCATTAGTAAAACTCTATATCCTATTTTATATAATGTAAAACGCTAGTTTTACCAATGAATAAAGCTCGCGAGAACTCTTTCCGCTAGTAAAACTAGAACTAACTTCGTGCCTAATTTATCAAAGATTTCTACTCTCAATCCTATTGAGATATAGTGGAGATATAGTGAAGTTTATATAAAACTAGCACGCTTCCCACCCCACGGGAGTTCTTCTGAGGATACAGCTGTGAGGCACGAGCATCGTCGCCGGAAGACGCAGGGAAATGACCCATCGGGAGCTCAGGAGCCACCTCGTGAGCGTGTGCCCTCCGCTACCAATAGCGACGTGTTTAGGGATGGTATAGATTGATATTTGATGTTGTTATTTATTATTGTTGTTATTTATTTTTAATGTAAGTTTTAAATTTCGTAGATTTGAATTTTGTAGTGAAATGTACTTTGAATGAAAAAATTAATATAATGTGGTTATTTTCATTGTGTGTGGTTGTTTCATATTGATCCCACCTTCCCAAATTGTTTGGGGCTGGTATTATTTATTCTAGCATGATTTTTATATGACCCTCATTTTTAGAAGTTATTTCGGAGTTAGGGTGAGAATATTGCCGATATGGGCATATCTATGAATAAATATTGGGTAGGATGAAATCTCGATAAGTTAGGTAGTTTTATCCTAAATTCAACCTAAAAGGTACTAGGGTTGTTTTTAGAATCAAGAATATGAGTTGTTTCCATTTTCGGGTTTGAAAATTTTAGTATTTCCGAAAATTGCCGTAAAAGCTTTTTAGCAACTTCCCGATTCGTTTTAGCAACTTAAAACCTATAAAAACTTCATTCATTCTACACTCACAACCCACACTATACCTAACTTCCATCTCTCACCTTTCTCTCCCACGTTTCCCGTTGTTCTTCACCATTCTCACAAATCAAGACACCTCGGGCGCACTTGCTTTGATGGAGGCGCACTGCGCCCTAGCCATTGTCGAAATTTTACACTAAAGCACCTGCTTTGCCCAAGTTGAGCGACTTCAAAACACTGTAAATCTAAAACACCCGAGCCACGACCTCCGTAGACCATAAATTTCCAGTTTTCACGGGTTGTTCGGATCGATTCTTGCAATGTTCCGGAGGATCGTTTTGAGATGACATCTCCTACAATAATATCGGAATAGTCTTTCAAAGATTTGTTCCAAAGCACTACTTATGGTGCTTGGTTTCGCGAGGTGATCACATACGTAGGCTGGGAACTGCTTATGGTAAGACCTGATGAACTTTATTCTCCAGCACTTGCATCTTATTTTTATGATAATTGCATTTTCTTTGAGAGACCGGATGGAGAACAAGTGTTCTCCACAAGTGTTCTCCATCAACATTAATGATGAACCAATGGGGAAATTACCAGGTTCTTGCTAGCATTTGTTCTTGGACTTGCTATGCCCGCTGAAATACAAGACCCATGGTGCTATTGGGTAGATAATATGCATGTCTACACTTATGAGTTTTTGCATGAGTCGTATGGGGCAGGCATTTTCCGTATCGAGGACCAAGGGGAATATAACGTCACCTTTGGTAGCCTGTCCATGAACATAGGAACTGTTATGTTTTGGATCATGCTAAACATTTTAGGGGAATGACGTTTTTCTTCTGTGAATGATGCCACTTGCAGCGTCTTCCTTGCTTTAGCCACAGGACGTATGTGTCATGACCTTCCCAGAACCTTGATGTCTAGTTTAGCATGAGGCATAAGTACCTTCTTATGCCTGTTCTAATTTCCCGTATTATGCTATGTTTCTTCCCTGTTTTTTGTACACGTTTCACGAATTGGATTACAATCGACACTGTGTGACCCACCAATAGTATTATTCAATCTTTCCGTGCAATGACTTAGCAAGGGTGGAGGATACAACCTCATCAGGTTGCACCCTACCCGTCGGACCAAATTCAAGTGGCTTTAATAGGTTAGCAATAATAGATGATAAATGGCGGGAAGCCGGCAAATTATCATGGCATGGCAGACGAAGGAACCTCACTTCTTTATAGAAAAAGAGGATGAGGAGGATGAAGAATAAAAGCGGGAGATAAGGTCAGTTTATAATTCCAGTTAGTGTCTGCTTATGTCCCAAACAATTTTATTCTTGTTAACCATAATGGGTGGAACTCTTACAAAGTTACGTCAGTTTTCTTTTCTATATTAGTATGTATAACCTGGTTTTGCAGATGTTCCAGAATTTCACGCGTTTCCATGGTATTTTTCCTACCCTATCTATTTAAATACTTTGAGGACAAAGCATATTTCTTGTTTGGGGGTGGGCATAGAAACACGTGTAATTAAGGCATCTGTTAGGATATAGATATGTATAATATGCATTTGTTTTCTAGTTAAAATTTCAAAAATTCAAAAATATAAATAAATAAATTTATGCTATACACTTAGGAATATTGATATTGTTTTCTTTCTCTATGCTCTTAATAATCTAGAAGTCTCATGTAGTGTTGCATTAGAATAGTCTTTAGAAACTTAGGTTAATATGTAGGTAATAATTCTTGCACCTATCTATAAATATATTACATGAGTATCTATGATTGTTAACAGTAAGTTTCTGAACTCTAGGCTAGAGTACTTATTCTACAAATCCTGTGAGAATATAGCATAAAGTCTTATATGAGCGAAACATTTGAGAAATGACACAAGGGAGAAGTAAAATCCGGATAGAGAAATCACACGTCCACTTGCTTGATCACTAAACCATATCTTAAGCGAGAATTTAGGCCCTCTTTGGATCGATATAGCCAGAAATTCAAACCTATGAATTATTTTCCACTAGTTGCCCCTCTGAGCCTTTCTTTAGCCTTTCATAAACCACAAATCATTTACCCTGTTACAAAAACAAAACAAAACAAATAAATAAATTAAAAAAAAAATCAACGTACCCAATTTAGAATAAGTCTGAGAATAGAATGAGGAAGAAAGAAGAAGAGAAAAACCTGTGTAAACAAAAATTAGTTAGTTGCTTCAGAAAATAAAGAAAAGAAGTTTTCATCCAAAGAAAAGAAAAATAAAAAAAGAAATAAAATAAAAACTCCAAAAAAATAGAATAAAAGGAGTCAAAAGCCAAAGAAAAAGAAAAATAAAATGGCTAAGGATGGAAACAAAGTGTAGAAGCAAAATTAAATAACAAAGGTTTCTCTAGTTACACAATATGAAGACTCTATTATCTCAGACTTGTTCTTTTTGAATATCCATTTCCTTCCTTCTTAAACCATCTCCTAATCCCTGCAACACCTAATAAAGACCTCTAGCTCAATTGGGAATAGGTTAGTGTGATAGTAAGTGGCAGATGTGTTTGATCGACTCCGACTTCCTTGTGTGTCATTGAGTTGTAAGGTAAAGTGTGCCCATCAACAAGACCGGAGTAGCTTAAACTTGAGTGGAAAAATCAGAGTGTTGTATCTTGACTATTATTGTGAGAACCTACTTAAGGACGCTATTCCGAGTTTCAGAAACGGACTTGTTAATGCATTTCATAGAATTACTCATTGTATATATGTTTATTCGTAGATGATCGATTATTTTGCATATATTAACTTAGGTTTCGACTTGATATTTCTGTATGCGTTACTAGTGAGATGTATAGATAATTGGGAGCATGAATAAGGAAACAATAGTTTTATTTCTTAGTCGTTGTAGTATAGATGAAGTTTGTAAGTACCTTCACTGGAAAACTCTCACGAGGCTAGAACTCGTCCACTAGGGAATTCCTAGTGGTTTAAGGTCTTATTGCATATAGTAAATGCAATCGCACTCAACGAAACGAGAGTAGTTAGAACTCCATTTTTGGTCACTTATTTTAATTTCTCATATTTGCTTGAGGACAAGCAAAATGCTGTTTGGGGGTGGTTTGATAAGAGCCCAAAACTGTAGTTTTAACCCCTTAACAATCATACTTTTAGACCAATTATGTGAGTAATAATTAAGAGTTAATACTGATTACGTGTTTTTATGCGTTTCAGGCTTCAAAGTCAATTATGTGCAGAAATGTGCCACTTTTATGAGATAAAGGAGCAATGGTTGGCTGCTAAGGAATTCTGTGATTAAAGGCCAAGATTCAAGAAGACAAAGCCTTTGTAAAGCCTACTCAGACCTTGAAAAGTCAAAGTCCACGCGGGCAGAAATAGTGTACAAAGTCAGTAGAACTTCCGAAAACTGTATCTTTGGACTAAGACCTTGGAATTGGGCCTACCTTATGTCAAAACGACCGGCTCGGGAAGAGCTTTCCAATGGTCCAAGATTTGGCCCAATTAGAGTAACAAAAGTGGACTAAAAGTCTGTTGAAGACGAATCTAGCTGAAGAGCCCTTTTTTTACTGAAGAAATTGGGTTTTGGGCCCGATTTTCCGGCCCAAAACATGGCTCCAAGCCCATGCACGATTTTGGATCTGATTTCCTCCTTATCAACAAAGAAGACTTAACTCTTAAGATATCTAGTAGCTTAGGATAGAAAGTAGCCATTAGAATAGCTTCTAGATCTAGTTTTAATGGTTTTTCATTAAGTTTAGTTTCATTTCATTCCTTGTATTAAATTAAACCTTTAAAATATTGTTATTGGTTGATTAAATAAATAAAGTATTTTATTATTGATCAAATTTGATTTTGTCATTTAAATTTGTTAGATCTAATTTCATTTATTGTTTGTTATTCATTTCGTAGTTATTGATTTCGGGTTGGATTATCGTTTAGTTAAAATTCATAAAGTTAGAATCTTTATATTATGTCGTATTCAATTTCATATCGAAAATGATTGCATAATGATTCTCGGCTAAACCTCCATTAGAGGGGGTTGAGAAGCCTTGATGAAAGCTTGATTCCGATTATCGTAGAGTCGTCGTAATTTCTATTCCACTCTAGAAACGATTAATTCACCATGAGAATCGGTTTAATCGTTCACATGCTAGTTATGAATTGGTAGAAGTGCCATGTGTAATTAGGGATTTGGAAGAACCAATTGTTCTGCGTAGCAGTTCAATTCGTATTATGACGATTCGTCGTTAGTAAGTTAAGTTGAGTTAAGGTGGAATCAATCCCCCCTAATTCCTTATCATAGAATCAATGCAAAGATTAAAGTAGTTTAATTAGTCGTATCTCGTGGGTAGTTGCATTGTAGTTTATAATTCATAAATCTCTCATTAGACTTTAGTTAAGATTGATTAGACTTAGAAAACATTACATGTGAAAGAACTAGGAGTGGAACGAATCATCTACTCCACTATATCTCAATAGGATTGAGAGTATAAATCTTTGATAAATTAGGCACGAAGTTAGTTCTAGTTTTACTAGCGGAAAGAGTTCTCGCGAGCTTTATTCATTAGTAAAACTAGCATTTTACATTATATCATTCAACTCTTATGATTTTTATCTCTAAACAATCATAAGAATCAAACTTGAAATGCTTAAACTAACGACTACTATACTAACTAATCAATCATCCTCACGTGGCTTCATTAACCCCCTATAATGGAGGTTTTGGCCTTGTGTCATTGGATTAATTTAACTAAAACAATAATAAGAGAGAGACATTATATTATCATAAATAGACTTGTATTGAATTGAAGAAGGTTTAATGGTGGCTACAAGAATAAACTTAATTCTAACCCTAAAAACTAAACTACTCTAAACTAATGAGAGACTAAGGGGAGGAAGGAGAGAATAAGTTTAGCCTTAACCCTCTTTATATAGGAGAGGGTTAGGGTTACATTTTCGTGCATAGACCTGAAGGTTGGACTTTGGGCCTCTAAAGTGAGCCCAAAGTCCATTAGGTTAAGTGTAAAGGAGCCAAAGATGCTGGAAATTACTTCAGTGCCCTTTTTTGTCAACTTTTATAGCTCTGATTGGGGCAAGGCTAGGTCCATTGGAAAGATTATTCTGAGATGGTCATTTTGACATAAAGTAGGCCCAATTTCGAGGCCCGAGTCCAAAGATACGCATTTTTGAATTTCTTATGGTTTTTTGTCCTTTCTCTACCCGAATTGACTTTGACTTCCCAACTTTGACTGGGCTTGAAAAGGCTTTTTCTTCTTGATTATTAGGTTTTAAACATAGAACTCTTCTAGCAATCATCTGACTCGTTTTTCATGCAAAATGGCATCTTTAAGCACATAAACAGCTTTAAGACCTGAAATACACAAAAACACATAAATATTACTAACTCTTATTTATTATAAACATAATTGGCCTAAATATAATACTATTAAAGGGTTTAAACTATACTTTTGGGTGCTTATCACTACTCGCTACATATGCTCCAACAAGTTGATGTTCACCACTTATCATGTTGTGGAGAAGGAAGAACAACTCTTTATGGGAAACTCTTCTACATCCAAGGTTGAAGGCAAAGAAAAGGTGGTGGTGAGGTTGACTTGCTTCTGGGAAGGAACTAACTCTAAATGATGTGCTATATGTGCTTGATATTTGCAAGAACTTAGTTTCTGGGTCGCTACTAAGCAAGAATAGCTTTAAGTTGGTCTTTGTTTCTGATAAGTTTGTACTTACTAGGAATGATATATTTGTGGGCAAGGGCTATCTAAGTGATAGGCTCTTTAGAATGTCTTGTTTTACTATTGCGCCTAAGAGCGCTAATAAAATTGAATCTTCTGTTTACTTGATTGAGTCTTCGCATATATGACATGGTAGACTAGGACACGTTAATTATGACACATTGCGTAGATGAATTAACTTAGACTATGTACCAAAGATAAAGATAGACCCATACCATAAATGTGAAACGTGTGTAGAATTAAAGTTGACCAGATCATCCTTTCATTCCATTGAAAGAAGTACTAAACCTCTAGACTTAATACACACAGCTATATGTGATCTTAAGTTTGTGCAAACTAAAGGTGGTAAAAAGTCTTTCATTATTTTTATTGACGATAGCACTAGATATTGTTATGTTTACTTGTTGAGAAGTAAAGATAAGGCAACTGAAGTGTTCAAACACTATAAAAATGAAGTTGAAAATCAGCTAAGCAAAAATATTAAGGCTATAAAGGAGTGATAAAGGAGGTGAATATGAATCACCTTTTGAAGTTTCTGTTCTGTACATGGAATCATTCATCAAACTACGGCTCCTTATTCACCTCAATCAAATAGTATTGCTGAGCGCAAACACCGAACTCTAAAAGAGATGATGAATGTTATGTTGTTAAGTTCTGGTTTACCCCATAATTTGTGGGCGGAAGCTTGCTTTCCGCCAATTACATTCTCAGCAAGATTCCTAACAAGAAGACACTTAAAACACCATACGAATGATGGAAATGTCATGAAACTTCCTATGAATTCTTGAAAGTGTGGGGTTGTCTTGCTAAAATGGAAGTCCCAAAACCTAAGAAGGTTAAGATAGGACCCAAAACTATTGATTGTGTATTCATTGGATATGCAAATAATAGTAATGCATATCGTTTTCTGGTTTATAAATAAGAGATTCAAGATCGATATACATGTTAATACAATTATTGAGTCAAGGAATGCCTCATTCTTTGAAAATACATTTCCATATAACATGTGTATAGAAGAGAGTTCACCAAAGAGAACTTTAGATGCTACAACTAGTAACCATCCTTCACAAGGTGAAATTGATGAGGAATCTAGACGTAGCAAAAGGTTAAGGACGTCAACACCTTTTGGACCTGATTTTCTAACGTATTTGTTAGAAAATGATCCTCAAACATTCAAGGAAGCAATGTCCTCTCCATAAGCTCCTGATCAGCTCCCAAATGTGCATTTTATTACCCGTATTTTGCTGCATTACAATCTTTCTTACGTTTAATGAAAAGACAACTCATAGCTTTTACTATCTTTTTCAGGTTAAAGAGTATCTCAGACCACTTATCATAAAAGCTGCGTCTTAACACCAAAAGGAGCCTTAATCATGCTTATTATGAAGATCAGTAGCTACTATGGAAAAGTGCTGAAAAAGTCAAAGTGAACCGGTCAAAGTCAACAGTCAAAGTTTTCAAATCATAAGACCAAAGATGGAGGCCCTTATTTCAAATTATGAAGACTTTCTCCCTAAACCTACCTTGATCAAGAAGGCACCAAAAAGCAAAAGCAAACGCAAAAGTGAAAGGGTGAGGTGTCTAGTTTGTAATGGAGAAGGAAAAAATCTGTAAATGGCAAAAGTAGAGGTATATAAACAAAAATCAAGGGAGAGAGAACTCATCCATTATCTTAGGATCCAAACCATTTGATTTGTTTATTTTCTTGTCTTGTTTTTCAATTCATGTTTTTAATTTCTTATTGTTTTATTTTATTTCAATCAACTTGTTATTTCATTTTCTTTATTTCAATCAAACTTGTTACTTGTTCTTTGTTTCAATCTTAAATCTTGTTTGCTTGCTTTTCTTTCAATGTTTTAATAAATCTTCCTTTTATGTTTTCAAGTCATTTCAATCAACAATCAAAGCTTTCAAGTTTATTAGCTTAGAACCATTCTAATCCTACAACAGTCTACCTTTCTTCTTCATATGTCCCTTACTCAAACTCTAAAAAAATTAGGATGAACCTCAACTTCTAATCTAAACTTTTTTGAAGTATACTTCCACCACTACTAAAGCTTCAAATGGCGTCGCCGTCATGGATTGAAGGAGTGAGAGTGATTGGTTGAGAATCTAAGAAGGGAGCATCATTATCATCCCTCCATTTATATTTTTTTCTATTTTTCGTCATTTTATTTTATTGTTTCTCTATACTGATCCACTTCTTGCAAATCAGGCTGCGGAACAAACAACCTGGAGAGGAGCTGATCAAACCAACAAAAATCAATGTCAAACCACCAACGCCGGCGGGCGACCGCCCAGTCACTTCCAATAAGGTGTATCCGATTTTTTGGTAGTCCAGTTCATATGTGACAAGCAGTTGTACTCTGAGCCCGGATTTTGTAATAGAGTAGGAGAAAACAGTGGAACTTGTTTGTAATAGTTAGTGATAAAAAGAAAAACGAAAAAAGAAAATGGTTTTTTATTGATTTTTTATGATGAACATGAGTTAAACTTGGTTTAAGTTACATACTTACCAAGGGATTAGGGTTTTAATTGCCTTGGGAAGTTCAAGTGTGTGAGGTAAGTTATGGATCATAGCTCACACACTTTGAATCAACTTGGTAATCAATACTCTAAGTCCATTTGACTCTAGTTAATCTAGGTGATTAATCTAAAACTAGTTAATTAGATTAGTATACTCTTAGTTTAGTTTTAAGTTGAGCCCTTGAATGCAAAGTTGTATAAATTGTCAAAAACCCAACTTGTGGGCTTTTTAAGTGGGTCATTATTGTAACTTAAAACAGGGTAAAGCTCGAAAGGTTGGGCCTAATTCTCAGATCAAGCGCCAACTGACGTCACCTTCTCCTCAAGCAGCGTGTAAGCACAGCTTGAGAGGTAAATTCTAAACCTCCTTGAAGCCCAAGTAAGAGGAAACTTGTGTGTTCAAGCATGCTTACGTGATTCTTTCAAATTTACTTTCCACACTGCAATTTACATTTGTGCATAAGGCTGAACCCGAGCCATAACAACCATTGGGAAGTCATTACCTAATGTAGGTAAATTGGACGTTGATTGATTCTTGAAAGCCCTAGACCAAAAAAAAATTAATTGAAATCAATCAACTATAGCCCAAGTAGTCACGCTCCTCTAGAAAATGACAAAAATATAGCCACGAGGATTTAGAGTAATTAGTTACCAGATTCCGGTGGACCAACTACCTTCCTCACTCCCCTCCCCCAGATTCATCGTAAGTGAGATTCTTGGTAGCACACCACTTGGTGAAGTAACTACCTACTCTTCTGAGAAGTGTAGTAGAGCCATCCTAGTCTCGTGCCCAATTGTTCCTCTGAACAAGGCATAGTAAAATATAGACCAAAAGCAAAATTTTCAAAACTCCATACTTTTAAAAATGAATTTCGATTGCTTGAGCATACATTGCACCATTTATGCATGTTAGGATAGTTTTGGGGTCTTGATAAAAGTGTATGATACTGCGTTCAGGCACTTCTAGTATTAGCAAGAATAAAACTTACTCATGTAGGAGAGTTTGTCGACCTAGACAAACTCCTGTTTCTAGTACTCCATCTCTTAAGATGGCTGACGAAGTAGTGCAAGCTGAAGAGCCTCTCTCCAACTTCTACACACCATTGCAAGATGGGCCTCCATCTTGTATACGACTCACACCGCTTACGAGCGATTTTAGGATTCCACCAAACGTGTTCAATCTTCTACCCATCTTCCACGGGTTACACAAGTTATCGTACAAGCATCTACGCCGGATACATGAAGTATGTAATACTTTTCATCATCTAGGCGTCACCAACGATCAGGTTAAGCTATGAGTTTTTCCTTTCACTCTAGCTGGTAAGAGTCATGCTTGGCTTCTTTCATAGAAGGCCGAATCTTTCGATACATGGGAAAAGGTTGTGTTCTCCTTCATGAAGAAGTACTTTCCGCCGAAGAAAACAGAAGAGATAAGAAGCAAGATACAGTTCTTCAGACAGAGTCCGAGTGAGACATATTTCGAAGCATGGGATAGATTCTCTGACCTACTCCATTCATGTCCTCACCATAAACTAGAAAACTCCACTCTTGTCCAATGTTTCTTCAAAGGCATTCTCCTAGAACACAAAGTAACCCTCGACATCATGAGTAATGGTAATATTTTGGATAGAGGTGCAATTGAAACCTTAACCTTTCTTGAAAACCAAGCTGAAAAGAGTACCCTTTGGGGCGACATAAACAATTCCAGAACATCCCAACCCAGTACAACTAAGGCTAGTGGTATTTTTGAAGTGAAATCAGATCCAGAAATCAAAACCCTAATAGAAACCCTCACAAGAAAGATAGATGTCCTCACAACCAAACAAAAAGACCAAACCCCTTATCCTGTCATGAACGTAAATACCTTACCATGCAATTTCTGTCTAAGCTTAAATCATATAGATGTCACCTGTCCCTTGATCACAAACCTATCATCACTTCAGCCAGAAGAAGTATGTGCTTTCATTGTACCAAATGCACCATGGAGACAACATCCAAATTTCGCATGGACCAACATTCCACAAACCCAAACACCACCAGGTTTCAACAAACCAACAAATACCTTCAGACAAGGACAAGGACAAGGGCAAGGACAAAGTACCTATAACAATCAGAACAGAGCATTGGTTCCATTCCAGTTTAACCATAACTATCAAAACCCACCTGTCAACAACCAAAGAAACCTAGTTTCCGTTACACTATCAACTAGTGTCCAAACAGATAAGCCCACCGAAATAATGTTATTTGTCATGCAACAGCAAACCCAAATCCTAGCATCCATGCAACAATCTCTGAACTTCTTAACCCAAGATAAAACCCAGAAAGGTGTGTTCCCAGGTCAAACTATTTCTAATCCTAAACGAACAAACACAGCCTTTGAAGCAACAAGTGACGTGAATGAAGCTGGAGCACTAAAAACTCTTTCTTAATCATCTTATCTACGAGGATTGACTCCTCTTTTCTAATGTATTCCTTTTCATTCCATCTTTTCCTTTAAGGGGATACATCAATAAGGTAACTGGACCTCTCCACTTGGAGGGTGTGGTTGTAAGTGCTGGAGCCTTAGTCCACGGTATATCTCGCATATTCTTTGTAAAACATTTTTTACTCGTCATTGGAGTAAGTGTGAACTTGTAGAGCGAGTATACAATTTTTCTTTACTTTATTTTACACTTCTTTTTCAAAAATGTTTGTTTTCTTTGTGTTGTTAATGATAGATTCTCGATACATCAATAATTAAGTTATTTTTCAAAACGGGAAATGGATTTTACACAGACCAACCCCTAGAACAACGCAATCTAAGGGCGGTTTGATATCAGCTTTGGTTACTAAGGGTCGACTATATCACCGAGTTATTCGCTCGGGTTAGGACATTTCATGTCTTGCGCAGTAAATCCCCCAACTCGCGTAGTTGAAGCTCTATCTGTCTAGATTGGGTTCACCACAGAGCCGACATGAAAGTTGCCTAAGAATATATGTTATGATTTGTTTTAAAGTAGTAACATCTAGAATCACAGCTTTTGAGTACGAATTTCTTAAAATATCTTGCCATAGTTTTCAAAACCAGAAGATATAAAAATAAAAGTTATATGTCCGGAGTAACCAAAATAATACCGAATTAACGTATAATTTTATCTTCATGGAAAAACCTCTATATGGATAGAGATATATTTTGAATGAGAAAACCAACCCAAAAAAAAAAAGATGAGGCGTCTCCAAACAAGAATTAAACAAATAGAGTAACCCAACGTGATACTATTCCCTGTTTAATTCTATCTTTTTGCCTCCACCTCTCTATTTTGTCTCGAGAATTTGACGTTAGAAGACTCAGAAGTTTTCCAAAAATTCAAAAATTTCCTTTCTTAAAATATTTTCCCTCTCGTATAAATCTTTTCCCCTTCTAAATCTCTCTCGTTTCTGAAAAACTTTTCAAAAATGTCTTATGTAGCAAACAAAAACCCTCCACCTAGCAAGACTAGATGGATCAGTTTCAATGATCGTGTGCAAGCACTTCCTAGAGAATTGCAGCTTAAGATATGGACACATATACCGAAAATAATTTCTGGTTTAGGTAAGAGTTCATACACACGTAAGAGACGAGCTAAGAGAGAAGGGTGGTGCTTGAATTGTCAAACACCAACTTGCCCCAGTCTTCAATTAACCTCATAATAATTCTGTTTACAAAGTCTACATGTGTTATCCCCCATTGCATTACGCTCGATCTAAAAGAGTAATCCAGCCATTTGGTTAGGATTGACTCGAGTTTTCAAAAACTTCCAAGTCTTGGGGATCTGACTTTAAACGACCCACCTTTTTAAAATTTTAGTCAAACTTATTCAAAAACCAAAAAAATTAATTAAAATTTTCTTTCTGTTATCTGTACAGTTTCTGTACAGTTCTTTCCATCATATGTTTCTCATCTACCATTGGATGTGAGTGTATCCTATACTGTTACGTTGAATTTTCGATGCCGATCGTTTTGGTACCTCACGGGTCAAGATCAAACGTGTAACAAAGTATAGATCGGCTTTTGAAGTTGGCAAGGCACTGAGGACTAGATCGGAATTTTTTGATTCATTTGGGCTTGGGCCAAAAAATTTAATTCTTAAAAGAGGCACGTACATCCCTTAACCCCACACGATCGCCCACCTTCTTTTCTTCCTTATCACAAATTCCATACCCTAGCCACCACTAGCAGACTCGCGCTCGCCCTCTCCTAGCTGGCGACCACCCCTACACCCATACACACCACCATACAATTTTTTCATAGTCTTCCCCATTTTCAACCCCCATTCTAACTAAAAACCCCAATTTCATCAGTCCCTACTCTAAATGGCTCTAATTCTTAAAATTGTGCCAGAGAAAAAATTTCAAAACCTTTTCAATTCCGATCTGTTTGAAGTGCACTTCAGGGCTGAGATTAGAAGAAGTGGATGGGAACCCTTGGTTTTGTTGGAATATGTGGTTTATTCTCCCTCTCTTACTCTTTTATTTTATAATTGCATGATCAGAGGGGAGGATGACCGTATTACGGTTGTTAAGGATGGCCGTTCTCTAGATCTCACCAAAGAGGTGGTGAGTGGTGTTCTGGGGATCCCTCTGAAGGCCTATGTTCAGACAGAACAGTTCCCAGACGGTAAGACCATCGATGTGATGATGGTAGAGACGCTTCTTGAGGGGGTTAAAAATCCCAAGTCTCACTGCGCTTATCAGAGTTCGCTACGAAGGAACCAGCTAGCAATATCTCAGTGGACAGCCTACAACCTACTAGGCTCAGTCAAGCCTTTGGATATAGGTAAACCGATGCTTCATCTTTTATGGATTCTTCAAGAGCAAAAGAACTACTTCTGTATCGTCTCCTTTATCTTTGAGCAACTCTGTAAACTGAAGAAGACAACTGCCCCTCTACCAATGCTGGTCACCAAGATCATGCAGCACTGGGCGGAGTTCAAGGACGCTACCACAGGTCCTATCTGTGCTCATCAAGGTCGAAGTTATGGCTTCCACTGAAGCCGAGCACGAAAGCAAGCACACCCGACTGAGAAGGTGGATTACTTTGCTGAAGATGTCACTCGATAGTTCACTCAGCCCATGGATGGAATTCACTTCCTCCATGGAGGCTAGAGGATTATGCACTTATATCTCCACCAGCTCAGGGAAACTCAGGGTAACATCATAACGGAACAGCGGAATATCATAGCGGAATAGCATACCCTTAGAGAGGAGCAGCGGACCTTCCAGCAGGAGCAGTGACATTTTCAGCACAGTGTCACTAGAATACTGCAGAGCATCAAAGACGCACTCCCGCGTAGTGATAGACATGCCAGGCCTCGACGTTAGCAAGGAGAAGGATCTTCTAGACTTCGAGACGAGTCACACACGGATTCTGACTATGATTCCTAGTGTTCATATAGTTGAATCTATTTATTTTTATGTTTATTTTTCACGTGTATGACGTAGTATAAGTTTAATTTTATGCTTAATATTATCTGCTTGTTTTATTTTGTTTTGTTTTTCATGGGGAATTTGATTTATGAGTAGAAGGTAAAACAGATACATCATGCCAAAATTTTCCATTTTTCTTTCATGCATTTCATGTTTTCAAAAATACAAAAACCCCAAAAGATTTTATAATAGAATAAATATCCCTAGTATAATAAACCATGTATTTCTCATTCTATATCAAACAACCCACGCCCCAAACTTATTTGGGGGTGGCATATTTTCATCATGAAGAACAGAATACAGGTGTATCGCCGTTTTTTGCTCATGTTTTTATGGTAATCTCTTTCCTTATCTCTTCATACTTTGAGGACAAGCATAGTTCTATCATAGAGTTGGTATAGTAACATTTTGCAAAAACTAGGCATTTTCTATATAATAGTATATTTCTTCCTTTCAAAAAAAATTTCGAAAAAGACCAAAAATATTTTTCCGTTTAGTATTAAAAAGTCTTGTTTCCTTTTTCTATGATGAATAAAAAGTTTAGAAGTCTCATTTTAGCAATAAAGGACTTGTTCTTCGTACTTAGAATAATATACGTACAATAGTTCCTGCATCTTTTCATGAATGGCATGTATCAGCATTTGTGTGTATATAGCAGTAAGTTTTCGAAGCCAAGGTTAGAACAATTAAGTTCCATATCCTGTGAGAATCTAGCCAAAAGTCTCATCTGAATGATTATTGAGTGATGACACAAAGGATGTCCGGATAGAAAGACCACACGTCCACTTGCTTGATCACCACGCCATATCCTATGAGAGAATTTAGGCCCTTTTTGGATCGATATAGCCAAATAAAAGTTAAAAACCCAAAAACATAGTTTTCCTCTAGTTACCCCTCTTGAGCCTTCACCCTTTCTAAAAGTCTTTTTATTTTTCACCAAAAATTCCTAACCCGTCACAACACACAATAAAAAAAACTTGCCCAGCTGATGAGTTGAGAACTGGATAATTATTAGAAAAAAATAAGAGAAGACCTTGTACAAAAACAGAACAGTTATTTGCTTCAAAAAAAAAAAAAAAAAAAAAAAAAATCGAATCTCCCCAAAAGTTCAAAATCAAAAGAAGGCAATAAAAAAAAAAAAAAAGTTAGAACTCCCAAAATTCAAAATCATATGGAGTCACAAAGCCAAAGGGCTAAAAGAATATATCACAATTCGAAAGCAAAAGAACAAAACGAGGTTCTTTTCTAGTTACAAGTATCTTGAAAACCCAGTTTCTCATCTTATCAGATTTTGTTTTTCCCTTCCTTTTTTTTTTCTAAACCATCACCCTAGCCCCGTAACTCATAATAAAAGACATCTAGCTCGATTAGGAATAGGATGGTGTGATAGTAAGTGGCAAGTGTGATCAATCGACCCTGGTTTCTTTGGACGTCATTTGAGTATGCAAGGAATATAAGTGCCTGCTGCACTTGAGAGAACGAACCTTGAGTGAATCTATCAGAGAGTTGTGATTGCAACACACCCCTGTGAGAACCCACCTTAAGGAAGCTCTCCAAAAGCCTTGAAAACAACTCTGCTTTTGCATTTCATTGCTCATGTTTTGTACAATTATCTTTAGATGCTTAAATTACTATACATATGTTATTCTAAGTTCAAAGGAGCTTGTTCTTATTCACCGCTAATGAGATGTATGAACTTCTGAGAATAAATAAGGAAACAAGACCCTTTGTACTAAATGGAATAAGTTTGTGAGTACCTTCACTGGAAAACTCTCATGAGGCTTAAAGCTCGTCTACTAGGGAATTTATAGTGGTTTAAAGCCTTGTTGCATATGGTCAATGCAATCACACTCTGCGAAACGAGATTAGTATAACGTATAATAAATTACTCATTTGTGATCTTAATTTTTTTCTCTCTCATCCTTGCTTGAAGACAAACAAGATGCTATTTGGGGGGGGGTGATCAGCTCCCAAATGTGTGTTTTATTACCCGTATTTTGCTGCATTACAATCTTTCTTACGCTTAATAAAAAGACAACTTATAGCTTTTACTACTTTTTTTCAAGTTAAAGAGTATTTCAAACCACTTATCATAAAAGCTGCGTCTTAGCACCAAAAGGAACCTTAATCATGTTTATTATGAAAACCAGTAGCTGCTATGAAAAAGTACTGAAAAACTCAAAGTCAATCGGTCAAAGTCAATAGTCAAAGTCCTCAAATCAGAAAACCAAAGATGGAGGTCCTTATTTCAAATTATGAAGACTTTCTCCCTAAACCTACCCTGGTCAAGAAGGCACTAGAAAGCAAGCAAAAGTGAAAGGGTGAGGTGTCTAGTTTGTAATGGAGGAGGGCAAATCTATAAATGGCAAAAGTAGGGGTATATAAACAAAAAAACAAAGGAGAGAGAACTCATCCATTGTCTTAGGATCCAAACCATTTGGTTTGTTTATTTTCTTGCCTTGTTTTTCAATTCATGTTTTTAATTTCTTGTTGTTTTATTTTATTTCAATCAACTTGTTATTTCCTTTTTCTTTATTTCAGTCAAACTTATTACTTGGTCTTTGTTTCAATCTTAAATCTTGTTTGCTTGCTTTTCTTTCAATGTTTTAATCAATCTTCCTTTCATGTTTTCAAGTCATTTCAATCAACAATCAAAGCTTTCGAGTTCATTAGCTTAGAACCATTCTAATCCTACAAGAGTCTACCTTTCTTCTTCATATCTCCCTCACTTAAACTCTAAACAATTTAGGATGAACTTCAACTTCTAATCTAAACTCTTTTGAAGTATACTTCCACCACTACTAAAGCTTTAGCTCCTTATTGAAAAGAAACTATCAATAGCGAGATTAAATCCATATTGCAAAATCATACATGGGAATTGGTGGATTTACCACCTGGTTCCAAGACTTAGGGATATAAATGGATATTCACGAAGAAATTTAAGACTAATGGATCAATTGACAAGTATAAAGCTAGACTTGTAGTCAAAGGCTTTAGACAAAAAGAAGGATTTGACTATTTTGACACTTACTCCCCAGTTACAAGAATAACGTCCATAAGAATGTTAATTGCAATAGCATCGATACATGGACTTAAGATACATCAAATGGATGTAAAGACGACATTCTTGAATGGTGAGTTAGATAAAGAAATTTACATGGAATAACCCGAAAGGTTTGTTGCTCCTAGACAAGAAGGAAAAATTTACAAGCTTGTTAAATCCTTATATGGATTAAAGCAAGCACAAAAGCAATGGCATGAGAACATGAGAAATTTGATAACTCAATGTTGTCAAATGGTTTTAAAATAAACGAGTGTGACAAATGTGTTTATGTCAAAAGCACTCAAAAAGGATGTGTCATTGTATGTCTCTATGTGGATGATATGCTGATTTTGGGTAGTAATATGAATGTCATAAAATCTACCAAGCAAATGTTGTCCAATAAGTTTGACATTAAGGATTTAGGTATTGCGGATGTTATTCTAGGAATTAATAGTTCTAAGACGCAAGATGGACTTGTTCTATTGCAATCTTATTACATTGTGAAAATCCTTAATAAGTTCAGGGAATATAACATCACTCCAAAAATGATACATGTTGACCTAAATCTTCATTTAGCCAAAAATAAAGGCAATGGTGTACCTCAGTTAGAGTATTCTTGTATATTTGGCAGTTTAATGTATGTCATGAATTGTACAATACCTGACATAGCATACTCTGTAAGCAAGCTAAGTAGATATACGAGTAATCCTGACAAAGATTATTGGACAACCTTACTTAGAGTTTTGGGATACTTAAAGTATACTCAGAACTATGGTCTGCACTACACAAGATATCCATCCATTCCAGAAGGGTACTACGATGCTAATTGGATATCTGACACTAAAGACTCAAAATCCACAAGTGGATGTCTTTACTCTTGGAGGTGCAGCTATTTTATGGAAATCCTCAAAGCAAACATGCATAGCAAGGTCCACTATGGAATCAGAATTCATAGCGTTGGACAAGGCTAGAGAAGAAGCAGAGTGGCTTCAAAATTTCTTAGAGGATATTCCAAACTGGGCTAAACCTGTGTTAGTAGTGTGTGTTCAATGTGATAGATAATCTGTTATTGGTAGAGCACAAAGTAGCATGTATAACGGGAAGTCTCAACACATACATCATAGACATAACACCGTTAGACAATTGCTCTCAAATGAAGTTATCTCAATCACCTATGTAAGGTCTAAAGATAACATTGCAGGTCCGCTTACAAAAGGTTTAACAAGAGATCGAGCAAGTGGAATGATTATCCAGGGGAATGGGCTTAAAGCCTTCGAGATATTCAACCAAGAGTCCTTATAATGGAAAAACCAACCTAGTTGACTGGAGATCCCAATATCTAGGTTCAAAGGGCCAACTGAATTATGTTTGTGACTCAGTTAGCACTGGAGAGTAATAATATACTATGACCTATTCCTATGATAAGAAAGTGCATATTTGCCGCGCGAACCAGGATAAGTTATGCTTTTAATAATTTACTATATCTTGAAAAGTTATGTTATCCAAGTGGAGTATTGCAAGATACTCTTTATAAAAATCACTTATGTGAGTGTGAAGTGGGGTCGCTTCTATGAGAATTTTAAGGCAAATGTCTCAAAAGCACTGTCTTAAATCAAGAAGTGTTCAAGGCCAAAATGAACACAAACGTGAGAACCAATTGTGTCCGAAAAGGTACTACGTGAAGATGATTGTCTAGGTTTATACAAACGACTGACAATTCAAGGACATTAATTGAAGTCTACTGATCGTCCAATTAAATCTGATCGTCTTTCACTAAGGCAAGTTCAAGGCCTCCCATGCTACTTGCCCTGATATGGTAACTTTTCATTTGAAATAAAACAGAAATCCAATGTTTATGATAGAAGAAGCCAAATCTTCATTCATGTGGGGGATTATTAGGAAAATAGATGTGCAATTGAAAGTTCAAAGTGTAGTGAACACATGGAACTTGGATTTGCACAAATCCATTGAGATATGAATAAGTAATTTATCTCCCAAATTACCCTACTTAAGATGAAATGGGTTTCACTTGAAACAGTAAATAAAGAAAAACATTTCTGAAATAGTGCAACGGTTCGAAATGTTGCACTATGCCAAAAATGTGCGACCTTTGGAAATATGCAACGGTTCAAAACATTGTTTTATGCCAAAAAGGTTTGTCCTTTCGAAAAGTCACTATGGTGTCTCAAAAAGACACTGTGTTGGTTCGAAAAGACTTTGTGTTGGTTCGAAAAGTCACTTTGTTGTTTTGAAAAGACACTTTGTTGGTTCGAAAAGTCATTGTGTTGTTTCGAAAAGACATTGTGTTAGTTCGAAACGTCATTGTGTTGTTTCGAAAAGGCACCACTCTCATATAAATATTGGACATTTTTGCATGAAGAGAGATCTCTTGAAAAACCTCTCTTTTCCTCTCTATTCTTAGTCAAAACACAACGTTGCGTTCACTGATTCTGTGGAATTGAAGTGCTACTTTCCATAGAAGGAAAAATCCGCTCTATCTTGCGAGACAATTTCCAATTCAACCTTGAAGCACCATGAGAGGGAAAATCTGTCTTAAGGACATAGTGAATATTCACTAGGCTCGGATTGATATTTTCGTACTTGGTGCATAAGAGAGAAAGGTTTGTACTATTGTAGTAATTAGTAAAGTGTAAGTATAATTGGGTTGTGGTTCCTAACAATATACTTGTTTCTCTGCATGACAGACCCAGCTTCTGGAGAGTGATTGGTAAAGGAGTGAAGGAGTTGGTATGGGCATATGCCTGGAAAAGCATGTTGGGTTAAATTAAGGTAATTTTTGTAGACGGAATTAGATTGTGAATTGAGGAGAGTTGTGGAGTGATTTTGAGACTCTCTTTGATGCTGAGAGTCCTATTTGAGGTGTTTTGATGACTCGCCTTGATTCAGTTCAAGTACGTGTTCAACTGCAGTATGTGGAAATGAGAATAGCCAATGTGTTAATTTACTTTGTAATCTGAAAGGAAAATTTTTTTAAAAAAAATGTCATTTAAAGAAAATTGATTTTGGTTGTCGATTTGATTTGTCGAGATGATGACACGTGTCAAAAAAATTTGAATTCGGTCTTTTCCAAAATTCCGTCCAGAGCGTTTTTTCGATTTTTACATTCAGACGGAATCCAACATCCCGTCCAAAATTATTTTTCACCTTTGTATTGGGCAGCATCACCTTGCTTTTTACCAAAACGGTGGAAAAGAGACAAGAGAAAATACAACCTACGTGGAAGTGAATAACAGTAGCTTACATTGGAAATGCTCTTAATGAGCTAGTGCAAAATAGGAGATGGCACAACAGCACTACACTTCCAACCTGATCAAGATTGAGTTTCTTTGGGGACCCTATTGCGTTCGGACTTCGGACACTGGATCATTGTAGACTGTGCTTAGCGTCCTTGCAAAATTTTAGCTCAAACGCAGATAGTGAAGTGATTCCTCTGAGGATCTGATTAATATTTTTGATACTGTTACTCAACCCATGGGCTGCCAAATTTTCAGAAACTTCATAGTCTCTAGGCCAAGGAATGGGCCAGAATAAATACGAGCCTTGTTATATAAAATTTCAATTTCACACGTGTTATGGATGCAATTGGTAGAAGTGTAGAACCAAAAAACGAATGGTGGTGAATTGCTAACTCCCGCCTTACCTGACGCAAGTTCACTACTCATCTTGCAAACTCAACAGTTTCTCAAAAAAAAAAATGGCTTTGAGTTGCGGCTTCGTGCCTTCTCTTCCACATTACCACCTCCACGTACTACTCCTATCCTTTTCTTGAAATATTATATATATGAACTAATAAGTGGTCGTTTACTTTTTCTTAAGCAGAGTTATTTGCAGGGGAACACTAATAGTTGGCTTCTTGGGAAAAGGAGTGGGAGAGCTTTTTCTGTGAATAACTTCACACTTTATAAAACAAGGTAAACATCTTTACTTTTAAGTAATAATTTATACAGTGGATAGAAAATGAATTGGAAGAAAGACTATACTAAATTAATTTAGGAATGACTTTACATAGAATGTCCAAAACTATTAGGATTGGCACCTCACAATTAGGTGACTATAACCACAAAATCATTTTTCTTCTTAAGGGTGGAGGAGAGAGGCGGTAGTACACTACCATAAAAATTCTTGGAGGGGTGATTGTACTATAATTTGTTCGTTTTTCCAACTGTTTGTGTGTGTGTAGACTGAGGCCCTTCTATCATTGTAACTTAGCATAAAAAAGATTGAATTTAGTTAGAGAAAAACGAAGCTACATTGACACGCTCACACGGATATGAAGTGTCTGACATGGATTATTTTTAAAATATAGGACAAAAATAGTTTTGGAGTTTAATTTTCTTAGTTTTTTAGATGTAGTTAGTTTTTCATATCCATGTTCCATAACGCCACAAAACTTACAGAAGGTACTCTTTTTCACCATTAAAAGTTTATTAAATTTGCTGGCATAAGAAGCTGAACCAGAATTTTAAGGCATTTCCACTTTCATTGTCTTCTACATAGAGATTGCAGCTTACTTGAACTGCCTATTCTTAGAATAATGGCTAATCCTATGTTCTTGCTACTCTGAATCTGATTATTTTAGATTCCTTCATCTTATGGAAACTTTGTGACCTTTGTTTAATTCATCTTTGAGCTTTGAAAAGCTTAACTTTGTTTAGTGAGCATTTTCTCTGTATTGGTATCATTTGTCTGGACCAATTGACAGTGAAATATTCTTTTTGGATTTAATAAACAGGAGAACTTTGATCTGTGCAGTCAGTCAAGATGCTGAGAAATCATTTAAAAAGACAGTGGAAGTGGACAGGTTAATAGATATGCTGAGAGACTCAAATGCAAATGAAGTAAGTGATTTTTGTCACAAATATTTATATAAATGATTTATTTTCATGAGCGATGTGTTACTTTCTATATGTATCTTTTACCCTCAAACTTTTTCGTGCTTTCTATATCACGTTTTAAACTGCAGTTCTTAAGTACAGATTATACTTTTTAATAAGCACCATAGCCTTTTCAAGGAATAAGTAGTAATTCTCCTTGTTCCGATCTCTGAGCTGAAGAGATGAAAATGAGAGAAGCAGAAGCAGAAACAGAGAGAAAAATCATGGGTTAATATACATTCAATATCTGAAACTGAAAGTATTTTTTTTGGAAAATGATGATTTAAAGTCCCCTTTAATTTTTCTGTCTTGTATTCAGAACACTGGTATCCTATTGTTCTCAGCAGTCAGCCATATATCTTAAGATTTAAAAAAACAAGTCCTATATATCCCACTTAAGTTTTCTTTATAGAAGTATTAGATATACTTGACGACAGTTGAAATATATCCGTAGTAGACAGCACATCTTTAGGAACTCAACAAGCATGACGCGTACCAGCTGGGGTGGACATATGCTAGGAACTGACTCAAATGTATGACTAACTGTCCAGACTCCAGAAAGAGTTGCTTAGGAGATGCCCATGTTTCTTCTTAGGTTGGGTGATTCTCAAGCGATTTTCTACTTGACTCTCTTCCTTGTTGATAGCCATTTCTTCAGTTGTTCTTTAGGTGGTTCATGTTTCTTGCATTTCAATTTAATTTTCACATACCTAGTGTCTGATTCTTACATCTTAAATTGTTCGCCATTGTAAACTACTTCAAAGACTTAAAACTAATAACTGAAACTTTCCTTTTGGTCTCCCTGAACAGCTTCAGAAGCTTGTTGTTGAAAATGTTCTTGCCTTCAACGAGAGTTTCTGGATACGGCTTGCTGCAAGAACTGAGACATGCAAATTGGAGGATGATAAAGCATGGTTTTTGACTTGGTTGATTAATAGTCCCTTTTTTGAATTGTGTTCCAAGAGGGGCTTCATATCTGGCCTAGTCTTAACATAACAGTTCTGCTTTTGCAGAAAGATTATGAGGAGTTGGCTTTATCTGTTATGAGCATTGTGGATCGCCTTGTCCATAAAACCAAAGTATGGTTACTGTTATTTTCTATTCTGTATTTTTGTTTAATTTCATTTTTATTCATTTAGTTTTGTTTCTCTCTTTTTTTTTGGTATTTCTGCTTCTCTCTCTTTCTCTCTCTCTCTACAAGAATATGATATTTGTCATCTACTTTTCATGGCTATTATTTTACTACGTGCATTTCAATAAGTTTTGATTTTCATATATATGCCTTTCATATTCTTTTGTTTCTTGCAGGAAAAGATAGAATCCGCCACTGATGTGCTGAAAGAAATTTTAAAACCTGTAGTTGATGTCGCTGAAGAGATTTCTTGGCCTCCTAGAGATCCTGAGGCTCTCGTTCGTATGGAGAGAGTAAGTAATCGTTATTTTGTATTTTTTTCTTCAAAATCTAGCACTTACAAATATGTTTCAAATTTCGGTATACTATAAGTAAAGCTGTTTGGAATACTAAAAACCTAAGTCAAATTGACACAGATACGCGTGTCGGGGTCCAACACGGCGACCTATATGACGGACACGGGAACACAGCTAATTGAAAAGAAAACTATTACTATTTTTGAGTTACACAACTAATTCTTGGGCTCAAGACCTTACAAAGCCCCGCCTCCTTACAGTGGCATATCGTGAGTTCTAACTATGTTAATAGATTTTTATCTGTCTTTTAATAACCCTAGTTTGAAATCGTAAGCAAACATGTCTGTGTGTCCTACACAGATTTTTTAAGAATATGAAGTGTCCATGCTACATTGTTACTTACTTAGCTACCTCTCACAAGGTCCTCATATAATCATGTGACATTACGTGGCTAAAGTATCCAACCAGATCTTCACTTGTTACGTTCTATGTTCTATGTGATATGGATACTAGACTACTAGGACCATACGAGTAAATTTACTAATTTGGTCATTACATTTGGTCATGAGTACTTATGCTGTCTTAGAAAGTTTTTCCACATATGTGCTTTGATTCTTAGTTAAGGCTTAGGTGTTTGTGTTAGTATGTCATTAGGTGTGCTTTCTGTTTCCCAAGTCAATACTTACAGAAACATCAAAACTTACTTCTGGATCTTTGTAGTTGTAAAGCATTCTACGAGTACTCCGTAATCCTTGAGTGATCCTTTTTCCTGTTTTTCTTTTCAATGAAAAGTTAACAACCATAAGACGCCAACCTCAGACACCATTTCAGTCTATAAAGAATTCTACCTAGTGTGTCATTACCCCTTAAACCCGAGTGCAAAGCTTGAATCCTATTGTTAACATTCAATTGTGTTATCTCATTTCGAGTTTCTCACTCTAAAATCTCAATCTGAAAATTTTCTCTTGAAATTCAAGACCTTTTTATTATTCAGAATTTTTTTTTGATACTGCATTCCTGCTTCACTCTTACAGCATTTGTCTCTTAGAATCAGTTTGTCTCGGCTGCCAGATCCCAAGAGTCCCAGACACAACATCTGTCAATGCTATAAGTTGACCTTACCAGTATGGATGATAAATACCATTGGCATACATCTTATACTCTTATACAGATATATAGGCAAACATTACATCTTAGGTTTGTCCGCTCTCCTGTTTATTTCTTATTTACTATCACATCAACTAGGATCTTCATAGTTTTTAAAAAAAAAAATCGTTTTCCGACCTTCACATGCTTTATATGTAAATTAACTTTGAAGGTATCCTTGTGTAGTGACAGTTGTAATTAACTCTAATTCTACTAATTGACTCTCTCTCTCCCTCTCTTTGGCCCTCGTTATTAGGAACTAAGTCAAAGGGAACAAGAGGGTCAACTAGATGAAGGTTTTCTTGCAGAAGTGAATGCACAATTGCGGCAAGTGAGTCATTTTGTTCATTCTTCCCATGTTACAAATTCAAGTGTACGCCTGCCAAACTCGTCACCTGATGTCGTATTGTTGGAGTTTCTAATCAGAACTAGATCAATGAGATTGTGATCCTCTATCGTGCTTGTCAGGGAGCAGGGGAGGTTCAAATGCCATAAAATATCTCTGTTTGCTTTGCGTGTTGTTTATTGGGTGTTTATATAACTATGTACAAACTTGTTTGGTTTTATAGTTTAAGTAAAATAGCTTCAGATGGAAGGTATATACTCATAAGATCTAATTTGGTTATTTTACGTTTTTAATTAGAAAATTTCATCTATTTGAACAATGAAGTGTTGTTTAGTCATATCAATGTAACACATTATATCTTGCGTCTTTTTTGTCTCTTGGATTTCCTAGCGCTGAACTTGTCATGCCACAGTTATATTTTTTAAACGATATGGAATGGACTATATTGAATGCATTAAATATGAAATAAAAGTTTGAAATGCAGTTTTAGTCTTTTCTTCTTCTTCTTCTCCTTCTCCTTCTTCTTTGGTTGAATTGCTGATTTTGTTCTCAGTCAAGTGTAGGCTAAAGAAGATAGAGATAAGCCTGGGCTTGAAGCTATGTTGCAAAAGGTCTTGCAACTCTATGCTTCCAAAGTTCTCTCTAAACGTAGCTACGCAAAGAAAGGTATTTGAATTAGAGTTGTCATTTTTGAATGGCAGTTCAACTTGATTTTTGATATTGGAGTAAGTTATTGTATTTTATGTTATGTTGGCAATGAATAGATTCTCTACCAAGATAACAAAATCATATTTCTTGGATAGTGAGACGATGATAAGAAAAGGCACTGTGCTTGGGGTTTAGACATTGTTAGAACTGTGAAATTATGATAGATGATCACACCCACAGCACCTTAGACTCCTGAATAAATGATACATTTAACTGAAGTTACACATGATTATATATTAGCTCAATCTAGTCTTTGCTAAAATATGATACTCCTCCCTTTGCTGCGTTAGAGATGCCTTTTCAGTTTTCCCAAAGCAAGTGCTACATAAGAGAGATATTTTCCCAAAATAACCTCAAAGCTTGAGTTCATCAACTAAGACTTTGATTTCTGATGCCTGGAGTACTTTGGGTTCAGCACTACAAAATGTTCCACTTCTTTCCAGTTTTCGTGATAAGGCATAGAAATTATTTCTTAGATTAGTGATGATATGTATGCTCAACAAAACCTTCTCCTGTGGAATGTGTCAATATTCCTAGTTGTAAGTTGTTTGATTGTGTCAAGACAGGTAATCTGAACATATTATTTGTCTCGAGTGAGCTTATCTCGTTCTTTTAATCTGGCACAGGGAGTGAAGTTTTGAAGGCCGAGGAGTTTCTTGAAACTGTAATCAAAGGTACAAGTTCTCTTAACGATGCTAGTTTGGTAACTTTGTACAATGTATAAAATTTGAATGAACTTGTCAATTCTCCGTAGGAAGTGAATAATTGCATCACTTAGTTTCTTAGTTGTTTTTGCGTGATATCAGGATGCTTGGTTATTTCTTTATGTAGTGATACTTGTGTTGTCAAAAATTGAGTTATATCACATACAATATGTGTCCGTGTGGACAAGTGGATACATATCCGACTACGGATTATTTTTTAAATATGGCATGTCCATGTAACATAGCACCTAACTGATGTGTTGATCTTTTCAATTCTCATAATCTCTTGTTCCTTTTTCCAAAAATGATATGTTATAAGACAGGCTTCTTAGGGTCATCAGGTTGAAGCATTATAACTTTTTTTTAACTAAGTAACTTGGCTAGTGATACCCATTGAATGATTGGATGAAGATGAACATCATTAAACTTTTGCATGTACTGATAGTTTTTGGCAGATCATTTGTGTGGTCTTTGTGGAACGTGACGTGCTATTCTGATGTCCATTATTAATGATCAATATACGTGAATGGCTTCAGGTTATAGATTTTGACATTTTGTGAACAGTGACTGACCATTATTTCTTGAGCTGCAGCGCCTGAGGTGGAATGGAACAAACTCTTGATTAATGGTCTGACTATTGGAAAGGGGGAAATTACACCCGAGGAATTTTATGGTGTAGTCAAGAAAAGACTTGAGCGAACTTTGATCAGAACTGTAAGACGCACTAGTAGATTTTTTTATGTTGTTTGCCATTTCAAATTCTTCCTCTTTGCCTATGTTGCTCAAATTGTAACATTGCAGGAGGGAGGGTCATACCAGCAACGAGTTTTGACAGAGTACCTTAAAGGCATCCAATTAAGAACAGAAGAGATTGTCCAAGTGCTTCAGAATAAACCGCGGTGACTAGCGATCACAGGCGGCAAACTGGCCTCGTGAGGTGTGCAACCTACTAATAACCTCTTGTGGAGCACAATGCAGATTGCATCAAGAAGGAATCCGAGATTCACTTTGGCCAGAGAACTTTTTGGAGAAGCTTATACCTATCTGATTACTTTATGTAAATTTTGGTTTTATTTTTTGCGAGTTGTAATCAGATGATGCATATGAACTGAATCACATCACATTAATGTTTATACCGCTATAGAAACTACTGTTGTTTCGAGAGAGCGACTTCTGTAGAAAAAGTGTATCACCATCCGTGGTTGACACTTTGTCTTTTAAGCATAGTGGAACAGCGGAGTTCTATACAGTATTTCAGCCCCAGTTACAACTTTACAACCAGATTGTTCACGACTCCCAACATTTGGTATGAGTTTGAGTTTCCTTGTAACCAGGACAGCAGTGCTCGACGTGCCAACCCAAATGCAAAACTTTTTGTAGCACCCTTTTCAGATACCCGGACCATGAATCCATGATAGAGTCTGTAGTATCAACATGTGCTACAATTGCAAAGTGTATCAGGTCAGTAAGTGGATGATCATTTGATTGACTTTAAGAAACTGTATGGTGGAAGAAGACAAATCAACTGATCTGAGAGTGTCCACCAGATCCACCAAGTTGAAGTTCATTGACTTCTTTCCTCAGAAAACAAGCGTGTATCACTTCAGTGGTTGAGACCTGCCTGACTACGTCTATCTATAGACTATAGGACTTTAATTTTGTATCATTATCAACAAAGTTTAGAAATCAAAATCCGAGTGGTGCCAATTTTTTTAAAGTTATCTTTATAAAAAAAAAAAGGGGGGGGTCTGTATCGTTCCAAATTTTAATGGATGTCCCCCGGAGGACAGTTCTCCACTCTTTCTGTTCTGATATATATGCAGGGTGTGGGATTAAAGTCGTTCAAGCCCAAGCCCAAGCCCAAATCCAATAAGAAATTCATGGGCCATCATAATACAAGTCTGTATGATAATTTTCATTCATCCCATCTCCAAATAATAAAACCACCAACGACCAAACACAAAATTGAATGGGTGATGAGAACAAGTCTAATAAGCGTAGGTGCTAATAAGGGAACAATTATTTGTTCAACAATTTTTCCACCCAAATATTATCAGTATCATCCTAGTAAGGCAAAGGCACTAGCAACAATGTCTGATGACGGGGCTAATAATAAGCAAAAACAAGAACCAGAATTGATAAAGAAAAAGGAAGAGGTGGAGAAGCTACCGCCCCCACCAGAGAAGCCGTTGCCTGGAGATTGTTGTGGAAGCGGTTGCGTTCGTTGTGTCTGGGATATATATTATGATGAGCTGGAAGAGTATAATAATCTTGTTCAAAAGAAAAATACTTGTCAATCCTAATTGTAACGGTGTGGATTTCACCCTTTGTTATTGTTGTTTTTAATGTCATGATTGTTTAAAGGATGTCATAATTTTGCCTAAAGACATGCTAATGAATTACTGTTTTTGTTTTGCTTTATTTTCTTTTATAGGATGTGGAATAAACAGACTAATTAGATTGTATTTTGGAATTTCATCTGTGTCAACTTACTTTGAGGAAATGGATGCCGATGATATTGTTGTAGTTCTGAAGTCGAATAGGTCTTAGGTAGACGTGTCGGTGAGATATTTTCATAGAAATGGAGAGTGCTCAGGGAGTTGATGAACCGCGCAAAAACTGGATGTCTTTCCATCATAAATTATCACCTGCATGAATGAAGACTCTAAATGCGAGTGGGATCCCTTCCTTTAATTTGAGATTTATTGGTGTACCATCTCTTGTCGCGTCAATTTTATGTTCTTGGTTTGACGATCTGCTCTTGGCAATTCGGAGGACAGTGGCTGAATGAAAGAATAAGTTCCTTTCTAGTAGGAAGCTAATTTTTTGTTCTTGTGTATATTCACATTCGTTTGTTAATTATCTGTTGTCTTGGCGCCTAAGTCAGTGCTAAAAGGAATTCAAAAATTAACATGCGCTGAACTTTTTAGAGGCAAGAGTGAAGGGGAAAAACGAAGAGTATGGCGAACATGAGAATAGTGACTGCCTACTTGTGAAGGTTTTGGCGTTCTTTGTTTTGGATATTGCAAAGGCTTTTTTCTCGAGGAAAACATGGATTTACCAACTACAAATCGTGTTTGCTCTTAGTTGGTGCAACTGATGAGATTGAAGGGACCTCGGCCTGAAAAAGGTGTGGTAGTTGGGACTCTGTGCCTGTTGGAGGTCCAACTGGTTGGACTTTGGTTCCATTTGTCGCATTAAGGCATTAAGCACATTGATACTTTTCAACATATTCAAGTGGTAAATTTGTTTGATTATGGGGTATGGAAGTGGAACTTGTTGCAGGTTCCTATCTCAGGCGGGCTTACACAGTTACACAATACTGAGATGTCTGTGGTGATAAATCCTAATTTACATGATGTCCAAGTGCGGGCAAATTCTATAAGGGGCTGAACAAAATTACAAGATACTTGTGGAAAGCAACAATGACTCTAGGAGGGGATTATTAAGTCGGATGGAGACTGATGGAGACTTGGAGAAGAGACATGATGTTCTGCTCTATGGTTCTGGTCTGATGAATGAGGAGTAATAATCTCGACTTCGCTGATGGCAATCAAACCGCCATAGGTTGTTATAGTAATTCCCACCATGAGACATCACAAGTACCATTTTCAAAATGTTGTGTACGTACACAGCAAATTAAGTATGTAAGCCCATACGCATACTGATATACACAAGTAATCAATGAGATACATACCATAAATTAATTGTAACAAAGTGAAGTACATTGTATAAATTAAGCAGTGGCCCTAGCGCACAGGAGACGCACAGTACCAATGTGGATGGACCATTTTACTTAGATCAGCAGCATCGGGTACATTGGCTAAACTGGCCATGGTCCCAGTGTACCGGTGTAATTTCACGCTTCATATGGTAAATGCCCCACTCTATGATCAGCAGAAAGCATAGGATATACCAAAGTGTTTAAGTTGGTACAGCATGATTACATGGAAATATATCAAAACATGCTATGGCCTGTAGTCCTTTGTCTTAGTTATATTCAGAAATCTTCGTACAGCCATAAATTAGGATATCACTGAATAACACAATCCTAGGCACTGGCACGGTATTACGAACTCAATGCGCAGGGCTGATTGTGTGCTTTCCTCTTACTTTTTTTTTTTTTTTTTTTTTTTGCCTTTTTCTCTGAGATCTGTTCTCATATTAGTGCTGAATCTTCAAAAAGGTGCTATTAAGTCACGGATGCTAGGGTCAACAAACTATATACCAGAGATGAAGAAATTGTGTTTTTCTTTATATAGTTGTCCACTAGAACAAACAGTAACAACATCCAAAATCTCGTCAAGGTTTAACAACATTTTATCTTGATATATCCTATCAGAAAATTAAATAAGATTTTAAGAAAGGATTAAAGATGCCATGTTTTAATAGATAATATTAATCCTAGTGTATGTTTATAAAACAAGATGTGTCCCAGTGGTGTAACATTTAGTGATAATTTGTGTTATTTCAAGTTTTCTCTATGGAAGAATATAGGAGATGGAACGAGTTACAGAGGCGGAATGTATGGCAATCATTGAAGGTGGGGTTGAACAGGCATTTACAAGAGGGTGGAAGAAGCTGTGGATCAAGACCGACTCAGAAGCTGCTGCCCGTGCTTGAAGAGACGACCATATACCATGGGAGTTGAAACTACATGGATGAACTGCTCAAACAGATATTGAACCTTATGATTACTGATTACAACAGCGTTGAGGGAAGTGAATGGTAGTGCAGAAGCATTGGCAAAGGCGGGGTACAGCCTTACCACGCAGCGCACTTTATGATATCATGGTTCCTGAATGAAAAACCCCACTAGCTGCATCGATGGGAATCTCCCTTTGAGATTTTAGTTTTTGCTCGTACAAGTGAGACATTTGTAATATGCATTTGAGGGTTACGAGCATTTTTAGTTTGAACTAGGGATGGCGCTGCAGCATGTTGCCTTACCCGGCCTACACACACTGTACTTCACTTCCGTTATAAATACTGGAAGTATCTAGAACTATGGTGGCATTGCCTTCATTTCGCTTCATGTCATCTTGGACTTAGGTGCCATTGAAATCAAAATGCTTATGAGTTATGATTCTGTTCGAATCCAGATTCCATAGCATACAATATTCTTACGAACTCAACACCAACAGTGGACATTTGTTCTTTGAACTTTGTGGCTAAACTAGAGGCTAGTGTATAGAGCTCGGTCAAGGAACCGAACTTGATATCGTGTTTTAACTTTTACGCCAGTCTTCTGATTATGGGAACAACCATTGCCGGCATGTAAGACGGGTTAAAATTATTACCAAACTCCGACAAATGCTCATATGTGGCATTCTAAAGACAAAAATGCTGATCCCGAACACTGGTTATAATAGTATATCTTGGCACCCATCTTGGTCCACAGGTCAGACAGGTAGTGTTTACTTCATTGTTCATTCACTTTTGCTTTGTCTTTGTTATACACTCGTGGTTTGACCTGAAACTATGCAAAATGGTTTTGCAGAAAAAAATGGGACTGTCAACTGTTAACACAAAATGCAGCACTCCTCGACACCGTACCATTTGGCAGCTTAATTGATCCGTCCCATGTTAGATGCACACAGCTGGATCTTTAGTCCCAAAAACCATGCACATGAATGCTCCCAATAAGGTTCTGTTTCATGTACAGCCTTTCCAAATAGGAAGATACAAAAACATAAACAAAACCCAAGATTATTCGGGTCCTGCAGCATTTTGAATCCTTAGAAGTGCATGAATTCTGTGACTGTACATATCAGAAACCTATTGAAACTCTAGCATGAAGGACAGGAAAAAATACTTTGAGAGTTAACACTACAACGTTACTGTATCATGCAGCAACAGGTTTTCTTAAGCAAATGTTGGGCTCTTGCTAGTAGATCTAGTTAATAATAAGCAATTGCCAGTATCAATGGGCAACTAAATGATAACTGCCTGAACAACAAATTTTCAGGATGTGATAATCAACAGATGCCACCGGCCTGACCTTTCTTTTTTGAATAAAGTTTGGGGTTAGGCAGACCCTTGCCTGTATTAAAATCTAACACAAACTTTACCTATCTTATCCTCCTCTACAATACAGTACAAAGCATTATTTTCGATGGGATTGGTACAAAATAGGCAACACCATTTACATTTGACTTGGCAACTAGGTAATCAGCCACCGGCCAGACCATATTCAACTGGTAGACTCAAGTACTGATATCAGACCTTCAGTATCAATTCATATATACAATGTTCCCATTCCTCGCTAGTGGAAAACAAAACACATAAAAGAAATGGAGGATGTACCATAGACAATAATTGTAATGGAGGATGCTAATGGGAAGGTGTATCCAAGACTTTGACTATTAACACAGGTTGGGGTCTGCCTAACCTTACCTAAATCTTCCAACAACAACAAAACTTTCAGCGCGCTGCTTCAATTCTAATCTTCAACTTGTTCGTTTCTTCTTACTGCGACTCCTAGGATGTGTTTATTTAAGCTATTGCATCTAACAGCACATTTTCTGTAGATGTCAATCACAGAAACAGATCCCGGCCAAGAATCAAATTAAAGCGAGACTTATATGCAGCACCAATGGAAGTATTTTTAGCACTAATCCATCTACTTTATATTCCTTGAAGAATACTGTACTAGGTGTCACAGCAAGCATGAACAAAAATCTCAGTAACTAAAGCTCCACATCTCCAATACATGATGAGCAGTTTCACTAACATAGGTACACAATTCAGTAAAAATCAACCAAGTGGCAGACTATATAGCCAACATGCATGAGCTCAAGTAACAAATTAAGATTTAGCAACTTGATGAAACTAGTAATTATATATTTTAAAAAATATGTCGATGATCTATCATGGTTTGATTATGCTCATGAATTGATTAGTTCCAAGAATAAGCGCGTCTAAGCCGCTATATATGATCTCGGTTGCACAAACAATAAAGAAGTATATAGACAGGTCATACCAGATCAGGATACATCAGTAGTACATCTGCTAAAAGCATAAACACTATATCGGAATGCACCATTCATTAACAAGACCTCTTAAAACTGGACAACATACTATAAATCACCAATATATGAACTTCTATTAAGACGAAAATCAAAATACTCCATTGATCAGTACATGATTTTCTAACTTTACAAGAAAACTGCACGCATGCTGAATATCTGAAGTACATTTTCCGGTTTGGAAAACGTAACATTTGCTGAAAGCCTAAAACCTGCAGTCTATCAAAAACCTGGTCCACTGGTCACGATCATCCTTAATTAGCAACTCATATTAGGCAAAAAGTATGTTTCATTCCTTGAAGATATGAGCACAAGCATTAAATATAATGCATTTACATGATCCCTTGATATATGATTTGTTCTCAGTACTAGTTTAGCAATCACAGCTGTATGAAGACACGACTGGAAACCCATTTACGAAAAAAACATAATCACATTTATGAATATCCATTCTGCTGTATAGTAGTTTTACATGTCATAGACCAACTAATATGATATAATATCGCTTAGCTAGAAATCTAGTCAGATAAGAAGATCTTCTCGATGAGTAGATAAAAAGCATTAATCAAAACAAGGTGTTCATTATTGGTTGAAATCATGGGTACTTTGCCTATATCAAGCAACTTTTTGCACTTAATCAACACAGCCAAAATTTTCTTGTAAGCACATGCATTAACATGAGCAAATTGGTGAGACAAATGACAAATAAAATCACTAGTTTTGGCATCCTTTTCTTTGCATCCAGCATTTATAATCTGAGCACGAAAATATGGTGGTCCAAAATGAGGCGTATGGGGATAGGTTATTTATACTCAAACAAGAAATTGTCCATGATAAGTGAAAACTCATTTAAGCTCACAAAGATATGATTTAGACCAAAATACACAGTACGTAGCTTAGCAAAACTACATTAATTCTTATAAATACTCAGCATGAATGACAGCGCCACAGTTTCATACTGATAGCGTTTATAAACTCAAGAGTTGGTGTACTGATCCCTCATACAAAACTGTGAATAATCTGTTTAGACTTCCTTCTTATTGTTCTAATTCCAAATTCTCACTAATCTATATAACAAATTGGGCACAGAAAATGTTGAATATAGAACTATAAACTTTTGTAATTACATGCATGTTTATTAATTGATCAAATTGAAGCCGGATTCTTCTTTCACATAAGAACTTATACTGTAATATTATAGAATATCAACCTGTATAACTAATTTTATGAAGTGCTTATCTTCATATATAGATCTTTCTTTTCTTCCAGTAAGTACTTATAGATCAATAGAAGGGATCACAGATCAAATGCATTAAACATTGTTTATGAAAATAGCTCTTCAAAGTCCTAGTAGTTTCTTAATGTCCATATACACATTTAGAAAAATTAATGAAAAAGAAAAAAGAAAAGAAAGGAGCTCTCTAGTCTCAAATTCTCATTATCCCTGGTTTATTCAATTTACCCAATATGCTGGGCTGGCGATATAAGCTAGGTTATTTATTCCTAACAGACTCATACAACAACTTAAATAACACGAATACTTCCATTATCCAAGGAATTTCTTCTATTTGAATAATTTGTATATTGAAATAACCTTAACGATTCACATGTCATATACTCACACCAGAATAGGGCAGGATAAATAACCTTTAAAGTTCACATTTATAGTATCCAATATTAAGAGAACATGCTATGCGTCAGATATTGTGATTTAGGGAACCTTCTCATATATTCTTTCATTCCTCTCACATGTCACTAACTATAGAAGCATGAAAGCAACCTTGTGTCTTATGTACTTTCATTTTAACTTGAGCTTAGCATATTTAAGACTTCTATGTAGACAGGATGTTTACTCCTAAACTGCATTTTTAAATCTTAAACAAGACCACCTTAATCACTAAAAATGTAATATCTATAGCCATATAGGTAGGTTTCTGTTGAATGTCACATCTAAGATTCTTTTAGAAAGTAATCATAAATATGTGCATGGTATTCTGCACATGTACGAATGTGTATTATTGTACACATGAAGTATGACCAACATATATATATTATGAGAGATCGAGAGTGCTTTTACTTAGAAATTGATATCCCATGCATTGCATTGAGCTAGAAGAAAAAATCACATATAAGAAAATAATATTCCCAGTTTGTCTAACTGAACAAGAAACCATCACTTCATGAATTATATTTAAAAAAAAAAAAAAAAAAAAAAAACATCACTTCAAACAGGCAAGCAACCGCATAAACTGGAAAAAAAGTGGCTTTCTAATTGAAACCAATTCAAGTTCAAAACGAACCAGAAACCAAAGCACAATCCAACCCATTATTGATGAAAATCCATAATACTATAAAGAAAGTAGATACATAGCCAGCTCACCCTCTATACTCTACACTATAGTCTACGCACATGACTTAAAGGGACTTCATGAAAAGGTATCAACAACACGAGAACAAGAGGAAATAAAGGCAAGCTAAAATGAAAACTCAAATACCCACATTTCTCATTCTCATTTTTTGTGTTTCTTACACATAAAATTGGTGGTACAATAACTAGTGACAAACAACAAAAAAGATTTGATAAATTCATAAAATCAAGAGCACAAGTTTAGTGTTGCTTAGGATCTAGGGTGTGGGAAGAATTGCGTACCGGCGACGAAAGCATTAAGAGGAGTAGGATATAAAGAAGATGGATCAACGAACAAAGGAGCAGCTGCATTAGTACTACTAGTAGTAGACATACTAGTGTTTCCAGCTGTGATGAGATTATGATTTTGAGATAAACCCTCTCTTCCTCCACCAGCAGAAGAACTTTCAGCAGCATGATGAGCATTGTAGTGATGATCAACTCCTTGATCATATAAAATCCCTTTAAAAACATGTCCACCAATATTAACAGCAGTCTGATATGCATACTGTTCTTCTGCATCATCCATTGCACTCACTCTTACACATCTAAAAACAGCTGCTGAACTTACTTCTGCTGGAAAGTGATGACCCACTTCCAAACCTGCTGAAAAACACACAAAGAGTGAGAGAATGAGTAGGAATAAAATATAGTTAGTTTGTGAGAACTGCTGGTCCGGATTTGCTGTTGTCAGTTTTACTCGCAAACAGTGTTGAAAAAAAAAAAAAAAGAAAAGAAAAGCTGGTTGAGGTGACGATCATGATAATGGTGTTGGATTTTGATTTACTTCACACGCAAACTATATTCTTTTTCTTGCTTTCTTTGATGATGGTTTTTTTTTTCTTTGTCTTGTACCTGATGTAGTAGTGCAGTGTAGATTCTCTCTAGGCCTTTTAGTAGTATTCTCTACAACTCTTTGTTGTTGCTGTTGAACTTGCAGTTGTTGTTGCTGCCTTTCTCTTCTTCTAGAAGCAGGTACCCAAGTGCTCCTAACATGAGTTTGACACTGAAATCCTCTGCTCTTACAACAAGTTCTACATCTCATATGTGTACAATCTTTCTTTGCTTGATTCCCACAATCTTGACAGCTTATACCTTTGTCTCCTCCTTCTCCACCTTGTGAGGATCTCATCATCATGTTCATGTTCATACCTCTTGCACTCATCAACTCATCTCTATTGGTAGTACTACTAGGACCCACACCCATGGATGAGTAGACTTGTTGTTGTTGTTGTTGTTGGTGTTGTCTTTGGACATGCTGCTGCCATAGCTGAAACTCTTTGTTATATGAAGAGATCTCTTCATTCCTATAAAGATATAGTTGGTTTTCTGAACTGATCTGGTTAGTAGATGGATGCTGTTGATTTCCTTCACCCCTAGTTAGTGAAAAGCCAGCCATATTTTTGGATAATTAGCTGATATAATGAAACTCAATTTTGAGTGATAATCCATACTTGGGTATGAAGAGTTGAGAAAGCCAGTACTAAAACAAGTAGTTGATGGGTATGGTTTGAAACTTGTGTATTGTGATTGGGCTTTCAGTTTTAGGAAACAAGGATATGGGGTATTGATAATTGTTGTTTGTTTGTTTGTGTTGTTTAGTTTTGTTTCTAGCTATGTGTGTGGGTGTGTGTGTGTGTTTGTGTTATGGAGTTTTTGGGGTTTGTACTGTGGAATTGTGGGGTTGATTTTTGCAGGCTTTTTGCACAGCACACGTCGGGATGTTTTTGGGGCTCTACGTTGATAATTGCTATGTATTGAGGAACAACCTTTCTGCGTTTTGAGGCATTTAAGACACAGAATTACAGCTCTGCCTCTCTGCTACGCCGCCATTGAAACACGCTTCTGCATTCTCAATTTAAGACAAAATTTATCTCTTTTCCCTCTCTCTCTCTCTCTCTTGCTATACTTGCACATTTCACATCTTCATTGATGATGGTCAAGTGACACCATTTTATGAAGTTGTGATCGTCTTTATGCCTAATTAATATGTGGTGACTGGTGAGTCCATCTTGGCTGGTTTTGCATCCACGTGCTAGAGTTCATAATTTTGTTTTGTTTTTTGGCAACTGTTTGCGATTACCTAGCTAAGATTACTCTTAGAGAAATCCTAAGACTATTTTAATGTCACTAATTTCTTACACATGGCGAAATGTTTACTTGTTGGATTTATTTTTTTTTTGGTCGAAACTTGTTGGATTTATTTACTTTTTTCTTCTTACAGTATTTAAGGTGAAAGTTAGTAGAGTTTAGTAGGAATGTGGAACTGAGTCTGACCAGTTTTTTTCTTAGCCCATCCTCTCAATTTGTATTTGCGCATTTTTTATTTACAGTGGACGCTATTGAAGACATTATTGCTCCAATTTAATTTGCCACAAAAGATCATTTCTCCAACCCTCTGAGAATCTGACCATTTTGTTTACGGTTAGCCATATTGAGTTGCTCGTCTTTTTAAATTGAACTTTTCCGGGTGAATTTTTTTGAACTCGGACAGGTGATGATTGCACTGTATATAACCTCACTATGTGATTTCAAGTCCAGATAAATACTTGTATATTTACCGTTTCGATGTGATAGCAAAGTTTTCACTGGATTACCTTCTATTCTTGTTGTTCTCGATCCTTCTTAGCTTCGCAGCTAATTTTCCAAATGGGCCTGCTAACTTTTTCTCAATAATTTCCAGGGAGAATATTTGGGCTAATAAACTTCAACTTTTACTGCGTTGGCACTTGGCACCATAACAGATATCAAAAGGCTTAAAAGAATTGAGATTCGTATTTGGGCGATATCTTCTTTGGCATGTCTTTTCTTTTCTTCTCTTTGTATTATAATATTAAACAATTTGGAAGATCTACCTTAAATTTCCTACAGAATTAAAAATTAGGCGCCTATTATTTGTTTGTGTTGAGAAGATTTCTTAGAAAGATACAGCAATTGGTGGTCCAATACTGTTGAATTGGATGAATATTGATTTAATGATCATCAACAAGTGGCCAGCAATCACATCCAAGCAAAACCTTGTAGTTTCCTCAACGGGAACAATTTTACATATCCATTTCTTTCGTAACTAGGATTTTTATATATAGCACTCTACCCCCCAACATCTTAATTAGTGCAGTAGTCGTATCATGCTTATCCAGTTCAGGTAAAATTGCCGTGATTAGATTATGATAATACAGTAATAATACCTACAGGCTTATTAATTATTATATACTCCTATACCATGCCGCTGCATGCATCTATATGAAGAGAAATTTGAGCAGCGAAAATTATCCTAGCAAGACAAATTAACATTGCCCTCTGGAATCTATGATCTGTGGCTTCTCAATGGGCTCGATTGAGTTGAACATGTCAATGAAAATTATATTTTTTTCTTGAAAAATGACATTGAACTGCACACATGAGAATAATTAAAGGCGTATCCGCTTAAATCTAAAAGCTAGTTAGGAGCACTGAGATGGTCCTCACCAGCTAGGCTCAAATAACCTCTTAGGCGACGCCTATTGATCGAGTTTCAAACATGCAACCTCCAACAACCTTCACTCATGTGCAAATGTTATATATTTTATTTGAAGTAAAATGCAATTGTTTAAAGAAAATAAAGGAAAGTAAATCGGAAGTATAAGAACATTTTGAAATTTATAACCTTACCAAAGCCACAATTTCACGATGAACTTCCAACGATTTTGAATTAAGCTCTAAAGCTTGCATAAACTCTGCAACCTTTTTTTCATAACGTTATTAAAAATTAAGCAATGGTTTGATGATATCGATCTATTATCTCTAGATCATCCTCTCTAATCAAATACAGTCGTGCCAGTATCAAAATAATGGATTACCAAATTTCTCACTTTTCCTAAATAAACCAGAAAAATAGCAACTTGTATGTCAAAATACAATGGAATCAAGAACTAAGTGAGATATAGCAAAGACGGTTCAATCACATACACAAGAGGTAAACATGTCACACGCTGTGAAAAAGTAATTCTTGCAGCTTCGCTATAATTGAATTATGGTGAATCTTAGCAATCGAATAATGTACACTCCAAACTATTTATTGCAAGTCCCTTTAAACTTTTTATCATTTCATATTTGCCTTAGTGGAACCAGCAAAGAATTATGTATCTCCTTGAGCCTCTCCTTTTCTGTCATGGTGAACGCGATGCACCGCCCATGTGATAGTCGTCATGTAAACTATATGCCCAATGCTTATTTATGTTGAAGTTAGTATTTACACGAGGGGCGATTAGCTTAGTTATGAAGTATGAACTTATGATACTAATTTCATTATACACACTTACTTTAGTTTAACGTGGTCAAAATTGGACTGGCTGATCACTTGATCATATGGTCAAAAGACAGAGAATAGTGAACTGTGTTCATACTTCATAGTGATTATCGAAAAAAAAAAGAGTGAACTGTGTTCATAGAAACCTTCGCTAACTAATGTCACCAAAACAAACTGACTGCTGACGCTGTGACACACTGACACCTACACCACAACGAGACTCTAAAAATTGTAAGAATCCAGTTGCAAAAAATTGTGTGTTTTTGGTGAGAAACGTGTATGCAAGTGCATAAACTTAGTCTACCTAGTAAACGGTCGTTATTTTTGTCAAAATGTGTATTAGAAAGGTCACACCCCATGTGCGTACTTCCCTTTCGAAAAGCAATAAACCATAGCCTATGGCACTCTAGAAGTCGTTTGTATCACAACCTACATGTGGTTATAATTAAAGCGACAGGTAACTTATTAGCAGTAAAAACTCAAATCCTCAACTCAAAAACTCGAACATGGAGCATATGGATGAGGAGTCATTTTCTCTTGAAATATTAGAAGTTAGTCTCGTCCATGTCTTGATTGATAACAAACCTTAAACCCTAACCCCTAAGTAAGAGCCTTTAGAGTCAACTCTCTAATCTTGATGTGTTTCTATTGTTAATTTGATGATGGGACCTATCTATGATTACTTTAGCTTAATGAACCCTTCAAAGTGGTAAAAACTATAAAGGGAAGGGAAAGTTGCACCATGGGGACCTTTTTATTGAAACCCTTCAAAATTCAAAGTACATAGCCACCACTCAGCCTAGTTCTCTCAAGTCCCATCAATTTAACATAAACTGGCGGTTTGTAGATTATTTGACCATATATGCCTTCACAAATGGAAACAAAATGGTAGGTCCTTTGCACCAGCTCAGTTATGAATTTCTGATATTGCAAACCTTTGTTGAGCTTTCAAATTCGAGTCTCCAGTTTTGTGTTGTGTTTGGCGATTTTCCATTTAGTTCTTGTTTTTTCTTTGACTCTTTCTATCTCTTACACTCTATATACCGTTTATCGCCAAAAAAAAAAAAAAAAACGTCTTTATATACCAAAACTACCAAAGTTGGTAGAAAAATAATGTTGTACAAGTGCCTAAAGAAAACTTAGCAAAAGCCCCTAAAGATCTCTGCGATCAAAATAAGAACTATCGGTTAGTTAGTGTTACCCTCGCTACCACGAGATGAGCCAATTTGGGTCTCCCCCCCACACACGAAAAAAATACGGTTAATCCCAATTGATTTTTTTTTTGTGTATTTGGAAAAGAGACCCTAATTTCCCATCTAATAGGGAGGAAATCCTAATTGGCTCATCTAATAAGAGTTGATTTTTTTTTGTATATTTAGAAAAGAGACCCTAATTTCCCATCTAGTAGGAGAAAATCCTAATTGGTTCATCTAATAGGAGGTAATACTAGTTAACCCTAATAGGAAACAACCACCCCATATTCTTGATTGTAAGGAGAAATAAACCCTACAAGAATTTTGTTCCAACTTACTTCCATGGAACTTGTAACAAATTTTCCAGGACATATATTCATCTTCATATAGAAGATGACATAATCCAATGCCCCTTGCCCACAGAAGCAAATAATTTCTTCTTTTTTTGTTTGGAAGCAGATTTCAAAGTTCATGAATTAAACGTACATTTATAAGGTCAAACTCCAAATTCTAACTACATCCTAATCAGATTGTTTAAATAAATACAAATGTTTTGAGCAATAAGATGAGACCGCATAAGATTTTACATCAATGTATCCCATGCTATTGCTCAGAAACAAACATATCCGAGTGACTAACCACTTCTGTACTTTAAACTCCCAAAAGCACGATTGCACTACATGGAGCATAACTCTGGTTAATGGAAACAAAAACTCGAACGCAATTTCTCATTAAAACAAGGTGGAGTATCTTCAATGCATAGTATAATAATTTATCGCTGCTACCTTTAATATAATACAGATAACCCGAGGCCATGCTACATTATCCCAGTGCAGAAATCTATTCTAGAACAAACCATACCGATGATTCTGTAGTTTTAAGTTAAGCCTACTCTCTGACATTTCTCATTTCTAAAATAAAAAAGTAACTGTCAATTTCTGAGAATTTGTTCGCTTATATCCCGGACAAGCTGCATAGAGATCTGTCGTTAGAACAGCCAAAACCCAGTAATAATGTTGAAGATCATAGAAGATACTCAAAATAGTCCAAGTCACCACAAAGGAAATGATGCAACTGGAACTCAGGTCAGAGAGCGAAAAGTAGATCCAAAAGTTACTCCTTTATTTCAACATTTTCCTCCAACGCTGCATACAGATCTAAAATGGACTTCTTACCTTAGAACTGGGATAACCTTCCTTCAAATCCAAGTTCTACTCTTGTACTCGGGAAGCACTAAACCATAAACATTAATACAACCACACTTTCACCTATAATCAGTTGAAGCTCGAGGTTTTCCCTTAACAGAATTCAGATGTTGAGAGATAAATATGACACCCATTACAATTATAAGGCAGCCCACAAGAGTACTGAAGAAGAGAGCACCTGGTTGCCTTGTCTGCACAAATCCATATATTCCATTAGAGGTCACAAGAATGACATCGGTAAGACCATCATTCGAGAAATCTTGACAGATCAGGGCATGTGTTGGGGGTGCAGGAAGATCAAATGAAGCTAACTGACTTCCTCCAGGAGAAATTACAATGGCTTCCTGATCACCTGCAGCTAGAATTAATTCTTGAGTGTCATGCAAACGCAATGAGAATGCCTTGAGCGTGGGCACCACGGCACCAGCTTCCATCATCCCTGCTGGAGATGGAAGATTTGACCATGTTGCCCCCGTCAATAGCTGCCACCGCCATACAGCATCGTGACCATGCAGGCTTGGGGAATATGAAGTCACCTGGCACCGGAGAAACAGTCAATGATTATACTTGTCATCACTGTTTTAAGAGAGAATGCCAAAGGCACACTAGTTAAACTCCACCTATTATTGAAAGAGAAACAATAATATATAGTTATATACCTCCCCCCGGTTTGTTAGAAAGACAACATCACCATGGCTTCCTTTACGATGTCTATGACCATCATTGGTTTCTATGAGGATGGGTGTTGCTACCTCTAAAGAACTCATATCATTATCTCTATTGAAACCTCTTGAAAAATCTGCATTTGAAAACAAACTAAAAGGCGAATGATGGCATATAGAAGCATTAAAAAGTTGCTCCCGTACTGGTACACCAGACGACGCATATGCCCAACAAGGTCTCAACACTTCCATCGATCCGCCTGCCACAGTCTGCTCTGCACCGTTGCTCCCAACAACCTTATAATCAAAACAAGTTTTTTGCATTATTAAACACCTCAGTTACCAAAACTGCCACTTTCAAAAATCATATGAATTATTAATATCATGTTGCAGTTGAGATAGGATATTACACAGGCACTCGTCTTCATAGAAACTTAAGGAAACAAATGAACCACAACTTGAGGCTGTGGGTCTAATCCAAGAATAATCATTTGAAACAAGTGGTATCAAAGGAGACTGGGTTGAACAACATTACTTGGATTCACATTAACAAAAGAAGCTTCAAGACCTTAAGTATGGATAGATCCACTAGGGAGTTTTATTTTGGCAAGACCATCTCAGAAGTTGCACAAATCAACTAAAACAAACTCCGCACCAAGTCAGAATAAGGAAATAAACCAGAGAATTAGGGCACATTAAGGATAAACCATTAGTGTTGAAACTAAGCAGTACATCAAAATTTATGCATTGTGGCCGTAAAACTTTTGGAGCAGATGAACCGATACAGACTTTATAAAAATAAAAGCAACCGTGTAGGGAAAGCGCATGTGAAGATATTTGAGTACCTGAACATGATCTAACACTCCATCTCCGTTGATATCAGCATGGAGACCACCTTCTCGAAGATGTAGCTAGCAACAACAAAACAAGCACAGAACACCATTAATGCAATGCACAAATAAAGATGTACTTCAAACACCACAACGGAATAACTTTAACCGTAGGCCAGTCTTTAAGAGCATACCACTAACTGGAAAAAGCACAGCTCAGCAATATGCATAAAAGAAATCCCATATATACAAATTCCAATGTCAAAACAAGTATTTCTGATATCATGCGAATGAATTTAAATATTAAGTTCAGTAGACACTGGTCACAAGATCCAAAGCTCCTAACACAAGGAACGGTTCTCTAGAACGGCTGCTTTCTTTCTTTCTAAAAATATTTCAAGACTTTGTATTTGAATGGAACTTTTTTGTTTCTTGATGTATTAGGAATTTATAACAATCCTTAGCATCTTACTAAGGAGCAATTTTGCTACACCATCATGCACGACTTACAGCTGGCACTTGGCGGAGGCCCCATGTGAAAGTTTTAAAATCTTCTCCTATATCTAAAGCTTATTTGTACAGAATATTAATATTAACTGAACTTGGAAATGATTGCCCACAGTTACAAATAAATACAGCTATTTGAGAAGGAAAAAGCTGATTGGGAAAAAGAAAACTACAGAAAAATGTTTAGTTTTTTAATGTCCATTTCTTTTTTGGTAAACATATACTACCAATGATGTAGCACAAAGTCTTATTCTAGAGACCCATTTCTGTATGCCCAACACGAGTATAACGTTTTTGAATGCCCCATCTAAGAAAAATTATATGGCTCCACCACTGACAACGGGAGACTATGTTCATATTACAGGAACAGTTTTTGAGCATATTATTCTCCTCATTAAAGAAGTGTTGTTTGGGTGAGCAGTTGGTGAATCTCTATCAGGAGTTATAGGTTCCAAGACCCTGGTTGCAAGAATGATTCTCCTGGTGTGTAATAGATGCCTGTATTCTAGAGAATAACCTTATATTTTCTCAATAGTTCCTTGCTAAGAGCTTCATAACTTGGTTTTTGTGGGCTCTCCCCTATTTTGGATAATATATGCTTTTAGATTTGTCTTATGATCAGGCAATCGACGGAGTTCTTCCTGAAAAAGTGGCCACAGAGTTAAAAGTACCAAGTATAAAACACTTTTGTGGAAACCTTGTATCAGCCTCAGTATTAATACTTTTAATTGAAAAAAGGGGAAAGAAAATGGTCCTCTAATAAAAACATGTGGACTTCCTCAAGTTTGTGGTCGAGCATAGATGGCCTCATCATATTAAATGCGAACCTTTACTTGAGCAAAGGAGTGGTACCAAGAGCAAGAAAATCACTGCCGCAAACCAATTTTGATAATGAGGTTCCAAGCAGCAGACAAAGGGGGTTTTAAGCAGAAGTGGTATATGAAATGAAAGATTACCCACACCTAAAGGTGGAATGATACTTCTGTTGTTCTGTAGTTCAACATTACATCCAAAACAGTAGGATAAATCTCTTTTAATAATGCACATATTGACGAAATGAGTTCGTTTGGCAATGAATTAATGACTGCTCTTTGCGGGATATGAATGCTCTTCTTCAAGTCAAAATTTCCTGGATGCTGACTCTATTGAAGATGAGCATGCATGACAGAGAGATCTATGATTAAGCTCTTCCAGTTTGGGTGCATGTTTTGTTTTTGTTTTTGTTTTTTAATTAGATTGATTGAAAAGGCACGATCACCTTAGCAAGCACTAAGATTAGAAAACATATTTCTGATGCTTCAGTTGAGGGATACGGAAGATGATGACTTGTACAAGAACTCAAAAAGTTCATAACATGACTTGCAATAATCCAATGACTGAACAATTTCATTTCTCTACCACTCAAACTTCATCAATTAGTATCCAATGCGGAAAATCATCTGGCTGATATGATACAAGTAAAATTTATTATAAGCAAACTGTTTGACACAAATGATGGAGAATCTGGATTACCTTGCAAATAGTGCGACCAGACGCCAAATGAACAGCTTCTAAGCCTTCCTTTTGATGAGCAACAACCACATTAGGAACCCACCAAAGCTGAGTGTGGTTTGTTATAGTTGGAATATAAGGTAGACGCTGCAGTAAAACAAATTAATGAAAGTACATGTCAATCTACAAACAACAATTTAAAGACTCAAGATTCAATACTATCCATAATATCAAGACTCAAATGTGATAAAACAATGATATCTTCAATGAAATACCTAGCATATCAAGACTCAAGAAGGCTTACGTCTTACCCTAATATCATGACTCATTAACAGTTTTGTAGCCCCCCTCGACCGAGTAAATATCCCCCACACATTGGAATATCAAAAAGGAAATTCCTGCTCTGATGAAATGTGTGAATTACCCCATATTCTATCTTCCTCCGCAAAACACCTCCTTTTCGAATCAAATCTTATTGCATTAAAGTCGCCTCCAATGCACCATGCATCCCACTACTACACCCCCTCACATCATCCAACTCCATCCAAACATTCTCCTTGAATGCATAGTTAACCGGGCCATAAACATTAATAAACAAGCACCATTGTTGATCCCCTCCCCACCAACATTGGACTGATAAAGAAGAAGGACCTTTTAAGACTTCTCCAACCTCCACCACTTTGTTATCCCTAGCGTTATGATGCCACTGAATCTCCCAAAACTGACTAACGAAGGCACAAAAGCAAAACCCATATTTCCCATCCCCCAAAGTTTTCTATCCATTTTCTCCCATTTCGACTCTTGATTCATAACAGCATTAACCCTCCATTTCCTTTTCATTCGCCTCACACATTTTTGCTTATCCTCCCCTCCCACCCCATTTAAAAATGTTCCAAGACAAGATGGCCGGCTTCATTTTGAACAATTTGAACCTCATCCTCACCTTCCACGTCTGAGAATTCAAGATCCATTAATCAGTGCTTTTATTCTGATTAATAGGGGCGCTTTTTCCAAAAATTGGTTATGAAAAATTGGCGATTAAAAGTTGTGGGTCTATTTTTAAGAAAGAAAAGCCAAAAAGCCCACGATATATGTAAGCCAAAACACACACACACCCAACTTTAACAGTTCAACCATAACATTCTCCACTGGAAAATGCTAAAGGACTTATCTAAACTATGTTGCAAAGAGGCTATGCTAGCACTTTGACACTTTGTTAGTGAAAACTTAATAACTTCTTTAATTTCTTTTGTTTTATGGTGAGTGCTGATTATGTTTGTCCCTTTTATTTCACTTTAATATGTATTTCTTTTAAACTATTAATTAAATGTGGCATATGTATTGTGTGTTACCTAGGGGGAGGGAAAAATTCTTATTTGGGACAGGCCCTCAATTAGTTTTGATTACTAGGCCTAATCGCTAATTGCTCCTAGACTGATTAGCAACCGATTTACACTTAAACTGTGATGAAAAATTGTTGTCCACAAAAGCCACAAACATTTTCGAAGAAAGTGCTGGATTTCAAACCAGATTTATGTTAAAACACCAAAAAATTAGTGTCAGTGAATCGATTAATCATTTGACCTCCTATCTAAGATCTTTTATATGGTAAGACAAAATCATACACATTAACTAACCTTCTTGCCTTTGGTACCACCAGCATAATTAGCAGCTTTATCAATCAGGCGCGGAATTTTCTTGCTTGAGTCCTTCCCTGGCGGGTGGTTTTCCTCCGGCACATGATAAGGGTAGTTAGTAGTTTTCCCTGGTGTTTTCTTCAAAGATTTCCTTTTGTGTTTTCTGAAGTGTGCCAGCTGGAAATAAGTATCTTCTCTCCTGTCCTGATTACAGAGTAATTGAAGTGTGAATTGGAAAATGTCCTCTTATTAAAAATCAACTCAGCAAAGAGAAGACAACACTATTTTTCTCCTACCCAGTGATGTGGCAGGACTCCTAGGATTGATTCTCTGAATTCTCTGCATTCGAACTGCAAATTCAACAACACATAATGATCATATCTTGGTAAAGGTGAATGTCAGTCTCAGGACAATCAAGCATGTGCTAGAGAAGACTACAAAATTATAATCAAATTACTACAGATACCAGAAGCAAAAAGACAAATCAATAAATAAATAATTAAACAACCAAGTTTTATACATGGAGAAAATCGTTCTTTTTATGTCAATTCCAGTGAGGTAACTGATGCAGTACGGAAAAATAAATAAATATTTAAGAGAAAGAAGAGAGAAACATACCTCTCCGGGGTGACGACCGTTTAATGCATGAACATCCAGCTTGTAATTATGCTGCGGGATAAGTTGTGAAGCATCTGAAGAGTGGGCCTGAACGTTCTATATCAACAAATTGATATGGTAAGCAGAAGAAAAAAGAAAATTTGAATAGTCTTCACAAAGTATAATGAAAATACACCGCTAACATGATTTCAGCGGAAAATACTAGAGCATCAATAACACCACTACCTATGTTGAGATAATTGTCGCAGTAAAGCCACAAGTTATTTGAAAATATAGATTTACGAAGGAAAAGAATACCTCATTTTTTCTACTCCAACGGAGAGAGCCGGACCGACCAGCAAATGCATAAAATGCAAAATGGCGTAAATCCATAGTTCCAGAGTTCTCGGATGCCTATAAAAGATTCAGAAAGAATAGAAAAACAAACATTCTTCCACATTAAAACAATCACAAGTATCACGGGATGTAAGGTATGTGCACTTGAATACTTGATCTTCCAAATAACAAGTTTACATATTAGTTGGGGTACAAAAGCATTCCACGTGTTACTTAAATTAATGTATGTGGATGCACTTGTGAATCTACATCTACCAGGTGTTGGTCTTTATTTGTATGCAGATGTTAATGGATGGGCATATACTGGGCATTTGTTTGTAGATGAAAGCATAATATCAAAATTTCTAGAGATATAATTGGTACTTATAAATGAGGATATGAGTATATTTAATATTTAGTTTTTATGGAAATCAGTGAATTGGTAACAGTACAAATTGGTTATATCTTTGCCTCTGTGCTTACTCATAAGAACAAGACAACGCATGGTTTTAAAGGCCCATCAAAAGAAGAACCATACCTCCTTCTCACTGGCACTTCTTCTGTGCTTCTCAGCATCTCTAGCAGCCATCCCAACTTCTTCAAAAGGGTCTATGTAGATCTAGAACAGTTTGAAATTTACACATGAATTAGTAAAGGGGAGTCCTGCCAAATATAAAAGCAGAACAATAAAAAATGATCCCGTGTTAAAATTATATTTTTCCTTAACCTATCAAAAATAACAACAATAGATGCCTTACGAGCATTTACTGCATCAGTAAACAGCATGCCACCAAATAGAAGACTAAGAAGCCAATAATTTGGTTGACAATAACAAATGCAAAGGTTATACAAGATTCCTTGAAAAATAAGATAAAAGAGACTTGATAGATATGGAAGACATAAAACTGGAGAGGTGGAATAGACAGTATAATTGATACTTAAAAAACAACCTTTCTACGCGCTTACAACCTTGATGAATCTTCTTCACAATCAACGAAAAAATTACAGATAAACTAATGGTGGAAATGAATATATAATTTGTTGTTTCGAAGGTTGCACTGCTCGTACATGGTGCTGCAGTTTTCCATATTAGTTTTCATTCTCACACGTTTATTGTAGTGAGAAACAAGTGGAGGATCTAAACCGCCTCCTTTGGGAGTGTTCTTTTGCAAGTGTATTATGGCGCTGGACATGTTAAACTACAGTAATGCTATCAAGACTGAAAGCCTAGAGAATGAACAAAAGCATCGGTACTAGAAAGTAAGCATCTGTGTATTGCCGCCATAGTTACAGGAATGTCAGTCCTGTGGGACATGGGAATGGAGTTCCAAGGAAAGACAGTCCCATGAAAAATAGGGCTAGAACAGTGTTTGAGAGGGAATAGAACTGACCATGTATCTGTTTCAGGAAGGTGACTTTTCAGTTACACAAAAGAATCCACATTGCCTATTTTGATACAATTTATTTTTATTTTTTAATTTCGTTCCAATAGGTAAAAGCCGCTTTTTCTCTTGAAGTTGTCAGAATTATTCGTAACAAGAGATTGGCTACAATTAAAACATCTTATCAACAAGATTCCATAGTGAACAAGCCATCTGATATTTCTTCGCATTTCCTCTCATAGGAAAATAAATCATGAGAAAAGGAATTGTACAGTACGAAATAACATAAAAACAGACTGATCCTAAATAAAAAGATGTGGACCTTACACTCAAATTGTTCCCTTTTGACAGGAAGGGGAAGAACCATTTAAATGCGAGGAAGCTAAACAATGGTAGACAAATGTGGTAGCACACCAATGAAAAGAACTACAATTAAATGACCCCACAACTGTGTCCTTCAATTTTGAGATGGGTATCGGTATGGTATAAAATGTCAACAGGGAAATGCCATGTTGGTGTTTCACCGGTAAATATTGCCAAACCACCAAAATTTCTCTAAAAGCCTGTTGGATGTCACCCCATAATTCGGAAATATCTACTTGAATCCGAATTCCATCAGGAAAGGGATAGAGGATTCAATATGATAAACGAAATGTTGTCTCCTTTCTTATCTCAGGTAATATGCAAATTGATATCAAATTTAACACACTTAATGACTTTTTTAGCAAGCATAAGAGAAGGAATACACATACAACCTTAGATTACTAATAACCTTTGTAGTCTTTTGTAACTTTAAGAAATCGATATAAGTAAACAAACAATAAATATTAAGAAAAGCTGAAAAAACATACAGGCTGCACTTCCATCCTCCCTCCGACAATAACCAACCCTGCATCTCCATGCTTCAATGTATAATTGCTAATAGAAATCGCTATCTCCCTATGATGAGCATTATGTGGGAAATCCTCCTGTCCAAAAACTAGCAACAATAAGTGCCCGTAAAATAAATTACAGTTCAAAAACAAAGCGTGTGTACGTCTTTGTGTTCTGACAAACCTGCACATTAGTTTCCCATAGCTTTTTCAAATTATGATCAAAACACATAACCCACCAACCCGTAGTAACAACAACGAGAATCTGTTTCCGTACATCTCCGTGTTTATAACTCCTATCAACAAAACCAGTAGCCATAGCCACAGCACGTCTCCCAGACGAAACACGTATTTTATCAGATAATAAAGAAACCTCAGCTAACACATGTGCTTCCCCAACCCCTTCATCTACTCGTCTTCCGTGGGGTGCCACAACCTAAGAAATTTTTTAATAAGTATAGATAATAAAAAAAAAAAATAATAGTAGTAGAGTACCTGAATTTTGGCATCGTGAGTGGCGATAAGGACTTCGGTTTTACCATCACCGTTTAAGTCAGCGACTATAGGAGGAGGGAGACGTTCGGATTCGTATTTGATTGGGTAATCATCTGTTTGGTGGACCCATGCTTCTTTAAATCCAAAATCTCCTTCATGCTAAATAAATGATATTAATATTAATAAATGAAAATGAAAATGAAAATGAAAATAAAAATAAAAATAAAATTGTTGTAACCTGAAGAGAGAAGAATATGGCGAAGGCGGAGAGTAATAGGATCGCCAAATCACGCTTCCTCATTTCTTTCTTTTTTTCTCTCCAGACTCGAAAGCTGCCCGACTGTAACAACTAATAAACACAGACTCACTCTATTCGCCTTCGGGCTGCACCCACGTTTACTAAATAGGCGTGACGTGTCTTAAATCTTAATGGGTCCTGGATTGGGCACTCACCAAATTCAATTGGGCAGTCCAATACACCCCCTCCACACCTCAGCGTCCCGGTTACTCTTTTTTTTTTCAACCGTTCTAACAGGTCATCTCTCTTGTAAACCCAAAAAAAAAAAAAAAAATCTGAGTTTTCTCTCGAACCGGTCATCTCTCTCGCAAGTCATCTTCTCCCCAATTATTGCCTACATTTGTAAGGTCAACCAATTAGAACTTTTACATTGGCGTCGTCTGTGGCTCGATTTCTTGAGTTCACATCCATTCAATCAGAAAAACCTTCAAACAAATCTCAAGCCCACAAAGCATTGACAGCCTACAAGAACAAATGAAGAGCATGGCCGCACAGATGGGAGTTGTAGGAGAGTTTTCGTGTATCCCCCATCTTTCTCTGTGCCTTGTGATCCAGAAGCTTTGACTGAGTAGAGAAAGGATGAGATGATTGTGAGTTCAGGGTTGAACCACCTAGCTGCTGCCTACGTATCTCATTGTTTATTTAGGAGAATCAAACCCTATTTTGCGTAGTTCCTAAGAGAGAATACCTATGGTTTATATAGGAAGAGCTACAAGAGTCCTTTGGTTAGGACTGTCCTCACCGCTTATGAGTTCTCTTACATTTTTGGACTCTGCCTTCCTATTAGGATTCCTTTTCTTATGGAATTCTGAATCTAGACCATATCTTGTAAAAGGTAAGTTTCCTTGTTGATCATAATGTCCCAACGTGTATGGGAAGATTATATCTAAAGGGTAACTCCTAAGATATGTCATCACGATTCTTTCCTTATCATCAGATATCGTCATCTTCGGTTTCCTTCTGTTCAGGAACTGTCTATATCAGTTCCTAACAACTTGTAGAACTATCATACTTAGAGGCGGTCAGCCACGTGCCTAGCACATGTCCACTAAACACTCGTGCTAAGCACGAGATCACTTATCCACAGAACTGATCCGATGGTCCTCATCTCATTCTGGACATCTATAGTCTTAGGTTATTTCCCATACATGTGTTATCTATTCAATGACAGGAAATCCCCCTTACAGATCGATGCCCCCTCTCGTGTCATCTAGCACATGGGCGCTTGAAGCGACACTGCTTTTGGCGCGAGAATATTTTTACTAAAATGTTACTAGAACTGCTTACGTATCCAACTAATTAAAGCTCTGAAAAGACGGCTCTAACAGACACGCCGTTTCCTGAAAAAGCTTATTATGGCAGTTCCATCCCGAAAAGACGCAATGCTTGGGCTAATTGTAACCGTCCATCTTATCTGCATATAAAGGATCTGGTGAGAGAACCCTCATTACCTCTTCCGCTACATTTTCTCTGTATTATGAACATTTTGATATCCCGCTTAGGGTTTAACCAAAACTTGAAACTTTCTCTATTTTCCGATCATGAATCCCAACTGGTCACTTGTAAACTTCGAAGATCTTTCCTCCCTGGAACTGATCCGAGAGAAATTTCACATTTCTGATGATATCGGCTTGGAGTGGGGGAGGTTGTCAGATGAATTGGCCTATAAAGAAGTGACGCTTATCACCATTGGTCAACTCAGGGCCGGACTCACTCTTCCCCTACACACACTGTTAAGAGAGTGTTTGATTCACTTCAATCTTGCTCTTGGTCAAGCAGCACCTTTGTTCTACAGAACTGTTATGTACTCTGCTATGTTGGCAAAAAGACATGGATTCGTTCTGAATCACTGGGTTTTTGGGTACTTTTACGAGGTCCAGCGTATTCAAGACCAATCCTACTACTACCTCATGATCAGAGACAAAAACTCTCCGATCGTCTTTTTTAAGGGAAGTAGAGTGACGAAGGCCGGGCTGATCACCACCTTTGTGTGTTAGGTGATGCGTGGGACGTTCGTCCTTCTGATGCTGATGGTGAGCCAATGGAAATTCCTGTTCCCAGAAAACACACCCATGTTCCAACCAGTAAGTCTACTTACTCAGGAACTTTGTAATTTAATATAAGAGTTTTTCACCTGAATTTCTTTGCTATTATTCCTTAGATGACTCTTCCCCCTGGAATCAACTATCTGCTACTGATGCTGTAACGGTGGACTTTATTAAGAAGATCCCTAAGGAACAGAGGATGCCTTGGGTGATAATTCCTGATCTCACCCATCTTTTTGAATATTTCAACATGTCTTGAAGAAGAATCGCGGCTCGTCACGGCGTTTCCCGACTTTTGGGATAAATCGTGAATGCAGGCGCACCGTACTTCCCCCTCATGTGGATCAGGATGCGGGACTTCTTCCTCCTCCAGTTCAGGACGAATCCTCCTTGATTACTAGAAGAAGATGAACTCATAAGGCGAAAAGTTATGTGGCTGCCTCTAGTGATGCTACGACATCGGGCCCAGTTCAGGAGCCTGCTATCAGTGATGATTGTGTGATCACTGGCGGGAGAGGCCCTGAACTGTCTCATGAACTGCTGGCGGCTAGTAATTTTTAAAAGGAAAGTGCGTGCGTCCAACCATCATAAACTGAAGAGAACTGATCTTTTTACGCCCGATGTTGCCCCATCGGTAAAAATGAAGTTTAAGCCCTCTCTGTGTTAGTGAAGAAACAATTTTTAAGGTTCCTGTGACTATTACCCGTTCTGGTTTTGAGAAAGTAGTTGTACCCCTACCAGTTCCAGATCTTTCCACAGGTTCTGAACAAACTGGTGACAATGTCCCTCTGACTGTTGACCATTCATTCCCTAACAATCGCAAGGGGAAGGGCATTGCTAAAACAACTGCTGTAACTATCGCTATCCCTCCTCCTCGATCCAGTGATAGGAGGGGGTGAGTGACGACATTCCCTTCTCGCCAAGATCTCCAGATTCCCCTGAAAGGGAGATGATTGTGGAGATAAGGCATTGGGGACGAACTGATGAACTACCTGTTACCAACAAACACTCTGTTAATGATGTTGATATCGCGTTTGGAGTTCTGGAAGCTGCGCGACTTCCTGTTGACAAAGTTGAAGCCAACATGGTTGTGAGCCTGGACATCTCCTACTTATAAGAGGCAAAAATTGTAGTTTAAACCCTTTAATAGTATTTCAATTCTATTTAGCCAATTATGTTATTAATAATATAGGTTTATCACTAATTACGTGTTTTTGAGTATTTCAGGCTTCGGAGTTGAATAAATATCAATTCGTTACTAATTAGGTGCTAAAAGGAGCTAAAGTGATTGCTAGAGAAGTTCTATGAAGATATCCCAAGCTTTATGGAGGAAAAGCCCTTAAAAAGCCCAAGTTAACACTATTAAATGAAAGTCAAACCGGATTAGAAAGTTGAAGAAAAGTCAACATAACTTCAAAAGGCTATATTTTTTGACGCAGGCCTCTGATTTGGGCCTATTTTATATCAAAATAACCGACTCAGAAAGCTCTTTCCAATGGTCTAGGCCTTGACTCGATCAGAGTAGTATAAGTTGGTGAAAATTTGCACTACAGTAACATGACCAGAATTGGAAATCTTGGATTCAACCAATTGGGTTATGAACTTGATTTATGGGTCCATAACCTAACCTAAAAACCCATGCACGATTTTGTATCATTATATAAGAGAATAAAAACCTTAAACTCTCTCTCTCTCTCTCCCTTCCATTAGTTAGAATAAATTTGGGTTCTCTCTCTCTCTCTCTCTCTCTCTCTCTCTCTCTCTCTCTCTCCTTTTTAGTTTTAGTTTATGAGTTTAGTTTGTAGCCTCTATTAGAACATTTTAATAAAAGCTTTAGTTTATTCAATTTAATTAATTCTTTTTTATATTATGTCTTCCTTTCATTATTTTAGTTTAATTAATCCAATGATATTAGGCTAATACCCCATTAGAGGGAGTGATTATGAAGCCTAATGATGAATAGATTGTTTAGTATAATTATTTAATTGTGTATGTATTTTAATGAGTTTAGTTTATTGTATGACTTCCAAAATAAGCATATAGTAAATTAAACTAGGGATTGTTGTAATTAAGTCAAGAGACTTGGTTGTAATAATCCTACATGCTAGTAATAATGATTATAGAGATGTAGGTTGTTGCTAGGGATGATAAAGTTTGAGGCTTTAAGTTGAATCATTGTGTGAAAACCTAAAGATGATCTCTTTTCAATTAATCATTATATTCTTGCTTGAAACTAATCATTAAGTGGATTGATTACTCTTCTCTATAACTTTCTTTTCCATCAAAACCCTATTTCTATTAGTTTAGTTAATTTAGATTTATTTGAATCCGTAGTATAATCGTAGAATAAAAATCTCTCAACATAATATTACTCTCATCATTGTTTTTTTGTGATTTAAATTAGTTGAATTTCTTTTATGTCTTAGTAGTTTAGGAGTGGAACCAATCTGTACTTTTTATATTACTTCATTATTATTTGAGAGTAGGAATATTGATCTAAGCACTTGTTTAGTTGATTGATTATTTGTGCTTACGCATAGATAGTTAGTTTACATAAATTAGTAAATATCAAATGGCGTCGCTGCCATCTTAAACTCATTCAGGACAAGAATTCAATTGGTTGAATCCAAGGGGCAATCCCCCATTCTCTACCCACCCACCCTTTTAATTTTTAATTCTTGTTTCTCATATTTTCGTTACTATTCAAGCTTGAAATTCACTGTTTTAAACTACGAGCATGCCACCCTCCCTTTTGCCTTGGACAAAGCGCGCTCGCGCTCCCTTAAGATTGCGGGATCACTGTGAGGAATACTGCGGTAAAGGTATTTATAAATTTCCGAAAATTTTGAAAATTTTCAGGGATAATATTTAAGGAGTTGTTGATTTACTAGAATAGTTTCAAATTTTTCCTAGTTGTTTTACCTAGTGAACTATTACCATCTTTACACTGCTGTATTTCAGCTTTCACACTGTAAGTTTCTGGAAAACCTTAGGCCAGTCCAAAAATTATAATATTTTGACAGGAGTATCTATCATAACTCAGGAGTTTATAGTAAAATTTTGAAGAGTTTTTTATTTGTTTTGACCATCTAACTAATTGATTGTTTTCAATGTATTTATGTAGTTTTACAACACTTAATTTCTAGAACAACAGCCAATAAGGAGGGTTTGTAGAACTCCAATTGCTCTAAAATTTTTACAGGAGCCCTCATGATCGGTCCGAAGTCTCCAGTAAATGTTTGGAAATTTTTGGCTCTGTTTTGATTGGTTAACCATTCGGTTATTTGTGTTGTGTCCGAAAACTGTTTCACAAACTTTGCAAGGCAGTAGAAGGACTTTCATAACTCCGATTGATCTGATATTTTATAGGCGACTTTCTGGACATCTTAGCAAACTATTATAAAAATTTCAAATTTTTTGAAGCACACCCGTGCCCTCTTAACCCTATTATTTGAGCACGCCCGCCCTCGTGTTACTGGAATTTTTTTTGCGAATAGTACCTTGAGCGCGCCCACGCCCTTGTTTACCATATACTTGAGCACGCCCGCTCCCCTTCTGAAGGAAGCCCAATTTTCGCAGGTTAGTTGTTGGCTCTCGTTTTGTTCATATTTATATATATATTCAATGTTTCCAACTTCTTAAATACACTGGGATTGCGTATACAAGATGATATTCACATGCGTAGCAAGGAGGCATTCAGGTACTCCTTCTTCCACTCGTTTCTTCTGTCAGAGGAGTTTTAATTGTAGTATAATCAGGCTTGTTTTTTTGTAAATGCAATACCACACACCTATCTAGAATTTCACATACTACACTTGCATCAATGGCTAAAGAACCAGAGACTCCCCTCTCTCATTTTTATAAAGCACTAAACGATAGCCCTAAGTCATGCATCGTTCTTGCAGACCTAGTGGGGGATTTTCGAATTCCCCCGAATATATTTAACTTGTTATCGATTTTCCATGGTTTAGACCACGAGAAGCCTTATCAACACATGCGTAGGATAGAACAAGTTCTCACTACATTCCATCATCCTACTGTAAGTTCGGATCAAGTTAAACTTAGGGTGTTTCCATTCACCTAGCCAACAAGGAGGCGTCTTGGTTAACTGGCCAAACGCCAAACTCTATAGACTCATGGGCTAATCTTGTTCAATTGTTCATGGAACAGTTTTACCCACCACTGAAGACAAATGAAATGCTTCAAAAGATTCATTTCTTCTGCCAGAATCCTCATGAATCCTTTTCAGAGGCCTAGAATCATTTCACTGATCTTCTCATTGAATGCCCGCATCATAATTTTGCGAAAGACACGCTTGTTCGTGCCTTCTTCAAGGGGCTTTCACATTATCATAAAGAGGTTCTAGATATCATGAATGGGGGTAGTTTTCTTAGAAAATAAGCCTTAGAGGCTTATAAATTCTTAGAAAATCAATCTAAGAGGAACAACAATTAGGGAGGTAACAACTCTTCCAGCTCCACTCCTTCTTCTTTTGGGGTTAAACCTGATTCCGTGCTTAAAACTCTTATCGATGCCCTCACTAAAAAGGTAGATGATCTCTTTGTTCAGCAACAACCCACTCCAGTCATAAACATTAACTCTACTCATTGTAATGTCTGTTTTAGTCTTTAGCATTCCGACTTCTATTGTCCTCTTGTCTATGCACAACCACCACCACAACCATCAAACTTCAACCAGTTAACTCAACCTCAAGGACAAGGAAACTTATATTAGGTGACCAGAATAGAGGTTTAGTGCCCATGACCCAAAACTATCAACATCAATACATGAACGCTCAACAAGCCTTAATTCTAGTCCAACCATCTACAGACGAAGTAGTAGTGACCTTGTTGGAAAAACAAAATCAAATTATGCAATACAACTCCAACTTAATAACATATCAGCATAATCAAAACTCTAAAATGATGCAACAAATAATGTAGTCTTTGTGCCAAAAAGTTATTAACATGTCTCCTAACCAAAATAATAACCAAACAAGCGTGTTTCCAGGTCAAGCAGTGCCTAATCCTAAGTTAACAAATACCACCTTCGAAATAAACAGTATTAAGTGTAATGATAATATAACCCCAGGGGACCTACAAGCAGTCACTACCCTTCATTCAGGAATAGTAGTTGATAACAAAGTAACTATCCCTAAAGATCGCTCGCAAACAGAAGCTGAAAATGAAACCATACCAAATACTGTCATAGAAACTGAAGACCCTACAACTGTAGAAGTTCCAGTCCAACCACAACCAAAAGGTACACCTTTACTAAATACCACCATAGAAATTGATGATCCTACACCTGTAGAGGTTCCAATATGGACACCTAGATGGAAAACTGCTAAAGATAAAGCAAATACTAATAATACTTTTGAACCTTATACTAAATATAGAGATAAACCACCGTATCCCCAGAGAGTAATTGTGTCTAAAAAAGACGAGAATTTTGATGAGATTAAGGAAGTGTTTAAAAATTTGACGATAAACCTACCTTTTCTAGATGCTATAAAAAGTCTACCTGGACACGCTAAGTTTCTAAAAAAGTTGTGCACCAAGAAGAGAAAAACCAACATACCAAATGAAGTCTTCTTAACTGATCAAACAATATCCATATTTATCTGAACATAACAAAATTATTAAGTATAAGGACCCTGGTCGTCCTACTGTACAATGCACCTTGGGAGATTACTTCATAACAACTGCTCTATTAGACCTGGGGGAGAGTGTTAACTTACTCCTTTTTTATTTATATAAACAACTAGGTCTAACAAAACTTCAACCAACCAAAATGACTTTGCAGCTAGCCGATCGTTCTATTATGTACCCTAAGGGCGTAGTTGAAAACATTCTCGTTAAAGTTCAAGACTTTTACTATCCAGCCGACTTCGTTATTCTCGACACAGAAGTTGCTCATGATTCCATTCCCATCATCTTAGGGCATCCTTTCTTAGCAACCGCCAATTCCCAAATCAATTGTCGGGATGGCTCAATGACTCTTTCTTTTGAAAATCTTTCTGTGGAAGTTAACATGTCAAAAGCAGGGACAACTAGGTTTGCCTGTAGAAGGAGAAGTGAAGTCCATTAAGAGTTTTGTATATCACATTAGTGCTTCCAACGATCTCGTCCCCACACTAGTAGATACCCCTCTTATGGAAAAAGACAAATATCATAATTTTAACTCCTTGAACATAACTGAAATAGAGAAAGAATTTTCCACCCTGCCTTCCGACCCTATAAGAGATGGAGTCAATCTCACAATAGACGAGATAGATGAATTTCTCAAAGATAGAGATGAATAACATAATTATATGGATGCGACCAAGCTAGATAAGGAATTATATGAGTTTCTAAGAGCCTGTGATGATCCACCCTCTCAAGCACTACCTAGAGTACCACCCGACCACGATTCACCTGAGCTAATCCCTCATAGAATCCAACCATTTTTTCCATTCCATCTTTCTAAAACTTATCCACATCCCACGTATTTTCCAAAACCATCCATTTTCTCACGCTCATTCACTTAGCCTCCCTTTCGTAGGAGGAAAAAGAATAAACTATATGCTCAATTAGGTTCTAGATCCATCAGAATTTACTCTCATTCCACTAAGCCACGTCATAGGAAACTTTGGTGCTTAATTATGTTTGATGGTGTTTTCCGTGTTAACTATTTATGGAAAGATCCACAATTATTCAGATTATTGATGTATGGTAAACTACATGTTAATACATATATATCACATTAAGTCTAAGGAATCTAACTTTAAAAGACCCATATAATTTTTGTAATATACCACCTTTCTGGAGTATAGGCCACAAAATTTTTCAATCTTAAAAAGAGTTTCCAAATTTTGTTTGGGGGTGGCGATTTTGGTATTTCATTTCAAATCTTTTTGCCACCCTTTGCCTGTCATGTTTACTCTAATAAAGTCTATGTTAGTTCGTACGTAATAGTTTAATTGTGTTTCATGTTATCATATCTTCTTTATAATATTTCTGTTATAGGTACTGCCAATTTTTACCACATTTCTATGGTAACTTCTTTCCTTATCTCTTTACACTTTGAGGACAAAGCGTTCGATTGTTTGGGGGAGGGATAGAAACATTTGCAAAAATTAGGCACTTTTAGGATGTAAATTACGCACTTTTTTTTTATAAAATATTAAAAATCATAAATATTGTTTATACTAGGCACTTAGTGCTAATGGTATTGTTCCCTTCTCCATGATGATATTAGTTTAGAAATCTCACATATTGTTTGAATTAGGATTTAATTTTTGAAACTTAGATTAATACGTAGGTAATAGGCATTGCATCCTTTCACGAACATCTTGCATGAGCATCTTTGATTGTATTTGGTAGTATTTTTCTGAGACCTAGATTAGAGTACTTAATACATATTCTGTGAGCATTCAGCCTAAAAGCCTCATAAGAGTGAAATATCTGAGTAATGACACAAGGGAAAAGTCAAATCCGAGTAGAGAAATCATACATCCACTTGCTTGATCACCACACCATATCCTAAGCGAGAATTTAGGCCCTCTTTGGATCGATATAGCTAAAAATTCACACCTATATGAAATTTATTATCCGTTAGTCGCCCCACTGAGCCTTTCATTAGCATTTTCACAAACCACAAATCATTTGCCCAATAAAACAAAATAAAAAATAAAATCAGCCTACCTATCTAAATAAGTCTGAGAATAGGATGAGTGAAGAAAAGAGAAGAAAAAAAACCTGTGTAAACAAAAATTAGTTAGTTACTTCAGAAAAGAAAAAGAAAAGAAAATTTCCATCCACAGAAAAAGAAAAGAAAAGAAAGTTTCCAAAAAGAAAGAAAAATAAAAGTTAAAACTCCAAAAATAGAATCAAAAGGAGTCAAAAGCCAAAATAAGGGCTAAGTATGGAGCAAAAAGTGTAGAAGTAAAAGAGCAAGGTTTTCTGTAGTTACATAATATGAAGACCCTATTTTCTAAGACTTGTCTTTTTGAATATCCATTTCCTTCCTTCTTTAACCAACACCTACGCCCCGTATCACCAAATAAAGACCTCTAGCTCAATTAGGAATAGGTTGGTCTGATAGTAAGTGGTAGATGTGTTTGATCGACCTCGGCTTCTGTAGGGGGGATTTTCCGTCACTTAACAGATGACACATGTATGAGAAATAACCTAAGACTATAGATGTCCAGAATGAGACTTTGACCATCGGATTAGTTCTGTGAATAAGTAATCTCGTGCTTAGCACGAGTGTTTAGTGGACATGTGTCAGGCACATGTCTGACCGCCTTCAAACATAATAGTTACCCCAGTCATTAGGAACTGATATAGACAGTTCCTGAACATAAGGAAACTGAAGATGACAATCTTTGATGATAAGGAAGGAATCATGATGACATATCTTAGGAGTTACCTTTTAGATATAATCTTCCCATACACGATGGGACATTATGATCAACAAGAAAACTTACCTCTCATAAGATATGGTCTAAATTCAAACTTCCATAAGAAGAGGAATCCTAATAGGAAGACAGAGTCCAAAGATGGAAGGGAACTCACAAGCGGTGAGGATAGCCCTAGCCTAGGACTCTCGTTGCCATTCCTATATAAACCATAGGGATTCGCTCTTAGGAACTACGCAAAATAGGGTTTGATTCTCCAATAGGAGATACGTAGGCAGCCGTCAGACGGTTCAACCCTGAACTCACCATCATCTCATCCCTTCTCTATTTAGCAGAGGATTCCAAATCACAAGGCACAAAGAAAGATTAGGGGATACTTGGAATTTGCCCTACAACTTCCTTGGATTGTCATTGAGATTGTGAGGAAACGTGTGCCCACTGCACACTAGAGTTAGCAAACTTAAATGGAAAAATCAGAGTGTTATGTGTTTTGACACATTCCTTGTGAGAACCTACTTAGGCACCCTACCCAAAAGTTTCAGAAATGGACCTGCCATTGCATTTCATATCATAGTTCATTGTATAGTTGTTTATCTTAAGATGATTTGATTATTATGCATGTATTCGTTTAACTTTTAGAATGATCATCCTTGTTTAAATACTATAGTGAGATGTATAGATTCTGAGATAAATTAGGAAACAATTACTTTTATTTCTTAGTCGTTGTAGTATAAATAAAGTTTGTGTGTACTTTCTCTAGAAACTCTCACGATGCTATAACTCGTCTACTCGAGAATTCCTAGTGGTTTAAGGCATTATTGTATATGGTCAATGCAGTCACACTCAGCGAAATGAGACTAGTTAAAAATGCATTTTTGGCCACTTATTTTAATTTTACATATTTGCTTGAGGACAAGCAAAATGATGTTTGGGGGTGGTTTGATAAGAGCCCAAAACTGTAGTTTAAACCCTTTAATAATATTTCTATTTAGCCAATTATGTTATTAATAATATAGGTTTATCACTAATTACGTGATTTGAGTATTTCAGGCTTCGGAGTTGAATAAATATCAATTCGTTACTAATTGGGCGCTAAAATGAGCTAAAGTGATTGCTAGAGAAGTTCCATGAAAAAAGCCTAAGTTTAATGGAGAAAAAGCCCTTAAAAAGCCCAAGTCAACACTGTTAAGTGAAAGACAAACTGGATTAGAGAGTTGAAAAAAAGTCAACAGAACTTCAAAAGGCCATATCTTTAGACGCAGACCTCGGATTTGGGCCTATTTTATATCAAAATAACCGACTCAGAAAGCTCTTTCCAATGGTCCAGGCCTTGACTCGATCAGAGTAGTATAAGTTTGTGAAAATTTGCACTACAGTAACACGACCAGAATTAGAAATCTTGGATTCAACCAATTAGGTTATGGACTTGATTTATGGGTCCATAACCTAACCTAAAAACCCATGCACGATTTTGTATCATTATATAAGAGAATAAAAACCTTAAACTCTCTCTCTCTCTCTCCTTTCCATTAGTTAGAATAAATTTGGGTTCTCTCTCTCTCTCTCTCTCTCTCTCTCTCTCTCTCTCTCTCTCTCTCTCTCTCTCTCTCTCTCTCTCTCCTTTTTAGTTTTAGTTTATGAGTTTAGTTTGTAGCCTCCATTAGAACATTTTAATAAAAGTTTAGTTTATTCAATTTAATTAATTCTTCTTTATATTTTGTCTTCCTTTCATTATTTTAGTTTAATTAATCCAATGATATTAGGCTAATCCCCCTATTAGAGGGAGTGATTATGAAGCCTAATGAGAAATATATTGCTTAGTATAATTATTTAATTGTGTATGTATTTTAATGAGTTTAGTTTATTGTATGACTTCCAAAATAAGCATATAGTAAATTAAACTAGGGATTGTTGTAATTAAGTCAAGAGACTTGGTTGTAATAATCCTACATGCTAGTAATAATGACTATAGAGATGTAAGTTGTTGATAGGGATGATAAAGTTTGAGGCTTTAGGTTGGATCATTGTGTAAAAACCTAAAGATGATCTCTTTTCAATGAATAATTCTATTCTTGCTTGAAACTAATCATTAGGTGAATTGATTACTCTTCTCTATAACTTTCTCTTCCATCAAAACCCTATTTCTATTAGTTTAGTTAATTTAAATTTATTTGAATCCGTAGTATAATCGTAGAATAGAAATCTCTCAACATAATATTACTCTCACCATTGTTTCTTTGTGATTTAAATTAGTTGAATTTCTTTTATGTCTTGGTAGTTTAGGAGTGGAACGAATCCGTACTTTTTATATTACTTCATTATTATTTGAGAGTAGGAATATTGATCTAAGCACTTGTTTAGTTAATTGATTATTTTTGTTTACGCATAGATAGTTAGTTTAAATAAATTAGTGAATATCACCTACCACCAATATGTTGTTCACCTTGCCAAGGTAAGACTTTCTTCTCTGTTCAATGTTCAATTTCTCTCATTGTGTTACTTACACATCCTATATTCTTTTCCAGTTAGTGAATGACTTTTTGGCCATGAAAGAACCCATCTTTGCAGCCTCCGCCAATACATCCACTGATGTCATGACCACTGGTGAGCTGATCTGGGCAAAAGAGGCTGCCGAGAAGAGAACTGAGGAGCTGCAGATCCAGGCTGACCAGCTCTTGGGGAAAGAGAAGAAATCTGATACTGGCTTCAAGAATATAAGAGACATTATCTCCAACCTTCGGAGCTCTCTGGAAAAAGCCCAAAAAAGAGCTGCTGATGCTGCCACTTGGAAAGTGAAGTTCTTGGAATTGCGCGCCCACTTCACCACCTTGCGAGCAAAACATGACCAGGTCCAAGGGTAACTTCATCGTAGGAACACCGAGATGGGAACCCTTGGCCAAGTCATTGCCCATGCAAATGACGTCATGTTAGGCTATGAGAGGGCTCTAAAAGAAAAGTGTATTCGCTCTGATAAGAAGGTTGGTGACCTCTTGGCGAAGACCACTGAATTCTATTCTCAAGTGGTGAAGGAGGTGAAGAAGAGGTCAGCTGAAAACGTCATTCGCTTTGCTCTGAGAGTGCTTGATGTTTCTGAAGAGTCTTTCAATGCTGCCAGACAAGTTAAGTTTGAGGAGGCTATTGAGGCTACGGGGTATGTCTCTCAGTTGGATGATTAGAGGCGAGTGACCAACCCTTTCATCTTGTTTTCTGATCTAGACACCAGTATCTCAGCTATCCAGGATGAACTTATGCCTGATGCCTCCTCATCTTCTGAATAAGACACCGATGATGACATGCCTCCCATTCAGCTTCCTTTTTTGCCAATTCCAACTTCAAGTCAGTGTTCTATTCAACCTTCAACCATTCCAACTAATCCAACCACACAGTCCGTTCTTGAGAGTGAAACAAGAGTTCTTGACGATGGTGCAGTAGCAAGCACTGATGGTGAACCAAAGTTTGATTCTACCCCTGCTTCATAAACCTTTCAGTTGATGATTCACATAAACAATTATTTTTAAACAATTATTTCATGGGTCCGTAATATGGAGCTATGTAGCTCACATACTATTTTACTTACTGAGCTTTGCAGCTCTTCTAGTTTATGTATGCATACTACTTACTTACTGATAAACGGTAATTTATGGTTTGATTCTTTTAGTCCGAAGTCCACAGTCTAAAGTCCAAAGTCCAAAGTCAGTAAGCGTCCGTTTAGTCAAGTTACCTTACTCACGTGGGTTGGTAGGATAGGTTGATTAAGGGATCGTCCATACCTTAGGGTTAATTAGGCAAGGTTCACAATTGGATTTACAATTTTTAGTAAGTAGGATTTTAGGTTATTTAGTTGGTTTAAGTAAATTAACGGTAATGCAAGTAACGTAAAATAATAACGATTGATTTCTACGTAAAATAAACAGGGATAGAGAAACAGGAAAAGGGTTAACCGTACTCATGCAAGAATCAGTTTCAACAGCTATAATACCACATCACTACAGCTCTAATCCGTCTCGAGTTCATAGACAAACCCGAGACAGCGTCGAGTATCGATCTCTAGTGAGATGCACGCATATCTAAGCTCATTTCACTAGCATAAGGAGTTGAACTAATATTCCATCTTTGGAATATCATTTTAGCTCCTGGTTCGATTCTACATCAGCTGAACAAAATCAGAGAGCTATCTGACACCATAGAGTCTCGCGCGAGACATTTTGGGTCTCTCGCGAGACTGTTTTGGAGCATCAGCACTCCAAACTTGGATAGTCTCAATCATTTTGTGACCGGATGCATAATCTACACCTAATTCCTAAGTAGTGATTCTAGAACATTAAGGTATCAATCTGGATCCTCACATGAGCATCATTAACCCTCCCCTTGGGAGGATTTTAGCTCATGGTCATAATGGATGGATTGATCTTATTGTATACACTAAACAAGTAAATAAAGAACAGGAATTTAACTTGAAAAGAACTGACTTTTATTAAGTAAAGAACTTATAGTACTTGAAGCTTGGAAAGCTACTAGAAGGAGAAAGCTACGTAGTGGAAATAAAAGTAATACAAGAATATAAAGCTAACCACTAAAGTCTAAAACTAAAACTGAAAACTAAAGTCTAACAAAGGTAAGGTCCCCTTCTCCTATATATATCTAGCCCCTCACATGAAGCCCCCATTTATATGTTTTGTTTTTATTCAAATAGCAACAATCTAAACTTTGTAATACAAAGTTTGTCTTATCTTGCTTTAATTTGGCTTTTTGTCTTTTTGTTAAATCAATTCATACATTGATTTGTTTCGTATTTTCCTCTTGCAAGGTGGCACACAATTGTGACCATCACTTGCCACCTGCCTATGCTAACTCGTCATGCCTTTTGGCCCCCACAGAGTGGGTCCACGCTGTATCCAGTGGCGGCTCGGATTTTGGCATTTTTATAACTTTTTGTCTTTGTGTAGAGCTCATCTCCCTGGTCGTTCTGGCAATTCACTTTCCGAACTTAGCGTCTAGTTTGAAAGATGTGAGATTCAGAAGTTTGCTGCTTCTTTACACGTGGACCCGTTCTGCACTAGTTTTGTCCTTTTGAAATCTTCGGCTCTAATCAGGCTATGTTGGCTTCACTGGGGCTGAGTGGGAAGACTTCGAGTATGCACAGTATTCCCATACTTTGATGCATGTTTTATCATCATATTCACGTTAACTACGAAAACCTACAAAAGTACGAAAATATAATTATTTCATGATTATTAAACACATAATTAACCAAAATACTATGTCTCTACGGGGTTTAGTACGTATTATAGTTTTGGGTGCTTATCACTTACTGAACTCTGCAGCTCTTCTAGTTTATGCATACATTTATAGCATTTTATGTTATATGAAATATGTTACTATGCATACTCTACCCCTGATGCCCCCAAAGTTCATTTGAAACAACAATAGGTGACCCTAGTAGGCTAAATAGATTAAAATGAGGCATAACCAGAATCTGATCAGGATATCATGGAAGCCATTCAAGTTAACTGTAATTAAGAGTTCAATCGCAATAGAGGCATATGTCTTTGCGAAAGTAACTTGGTGTCATGAGCACGACACTGTGTTTCATAACGACAGGTCCTATTTATTTAAAAAATGAATAGGTTATCGTCCAAATAGTAGTAAGGGAGTCTTCCTCAGTGCCATCATGTTGATATAGTTCCAGGCCAATGATTGCGTGCTAGGATCTGGATCCAACCAAGATCTTCCTAGCAACCCCTATGTTTGATGTATTGAGAGCTCTAGGAATTGGCATACAGTTCAGGCTCTCAAGAACACTATCTTTTGTTCCAAGTCAAACTGGCATACAGTTTACTAAACAGTTAGTGTGGTCCGATTCCCTAAAGGCTTAACCCATCGAGGATAATCGCAGTTTGAAAGAACTGGCATACAGTTCCAGGTGAGTGGGGATGTGAAAGGAACTGGCATACAGTTCACCTTTCCCATACTCAGTATCACTGGTTCTAAAACAAATTGGCATACAATATTCTTGAATAGATAGTGAGAAGATAATTCCCTAAAGGCTTAGTCCAATGTGGATCATAAATAAAGAACTGATGCAAGGAAGAAATTCGATGGCAAGGTAAGGAACTTTATTGATGACATGGAGAGGAGTAAACAATGCATAAAGACGCATAGAATAACAATTTACTGATAGTATTTGCGAAGGTGCTGTGCGTTTCATGGTTTGGCAAGAACATCTCCTTCAACTGTGCGTAGGTAGTAAAAACCAGTTTGACCAACCTTGTCAATGATGTATGGTCCTTCCCAATTGGGCCCAAGGTTGTTGTTGGGCTTTGGGATCTCGCGCAGAACCAGATCTCCAGATTTAAAAGATCAAATCCAGACTCTCTTGTCGTATGATCTCTTCATAATTTGATGGTTAGCGGCTAAGCGAAATGCAGCACCTTCTCACTTCTCATCTAGGAGATCTATTTCTCTACATAACAACTCCTCCTTGTCCAGAATGCGCACAACGTCTGACTTCTGAGTGGGATCTACCAGTTCAGGAGGTATGACATCCTCAGTTCTGTATGTCACTGAGAATGGGGGACTCACCAATTGATCGTCTGGGTGTAGTTTGGTATTCCCATAGGACCTTAGGTAGTTCCTCAACCCATAATCCTTTGGCGTCATCTAATTTACACTTCATGTTATCTAAAATGACCCTATTAGAGGCTTCAGCTTGACTATTCCCTTGTGGATACCTTGGAGTTAAGAACAGATGGGTAATGTGAAACTCCTCACAGAGTTCAACGACCATTCCTCCAGCGAACTGTTGCCCATTATCAGAGATGATAACCTTAGGTATGCCAAACCTGCAGACAATGTTGTTCCAAATAAACTTTCTGACATCCTGTTCTTGAATGAAGACAAGGGGAACTACTTCTATCCACTTGGTGAAGTAATCCGTTGCAACCAGTAAGAATCTGACATTGCCGGGAGCGGGTGGTAAAGGTCCTATAATGTCAGTTCCCCACTGTGCAAATGGTCATGGGCTGGCCAATGGGTGCAGTTCCGCTGCTGGAGCATGGATAAGCAGAGTATATTGCTGACACTTTTTACATTTGCGGGCGAAAACATGTGCATCCTTTTGCATATAAGGCCAAAAGTATTCTTGCCTTAAGATCTTGAAAGCTAGTGTTCTGCCCCCAGCGTGGTTGCCACAAATTCTTTCATGAACCTCTCGCATGCATAACATGTTCAGTGAGGACTGGGGAGAGACATCTGAGATGAGTTCCAAGAAAGGACTTCTTGTACAAATCATCTTCAATGAGGGTGAATCTTTGTATCTTTGTAAACAGACGCCTTGCTACATTCTTATCCTCAGGGAGTGTCCCATCTTTGAGGTAGGACTTGTATGGATCCATCCAATTTTGAGCGATGGCTAGAATAACTGGTGTAACTGTGAGTGCTTGGATGTTGGATTTCTCTTGGAACTCTATAGGGATGGAACGACACTCGTTATTGCCTAACATCGAGGCAATATATGTCAAAGCATCTGCGTGCTAATTTTTGAATCGAGATAGCTGATAAAACTGAATGTTTTCAAACTTGCCCTAAATAACCCTCACCAGTTCCAGGTATTTGGCCATTCGTTCGTCCCTGGCCTAATATCCTCCATCAACTTGGAACACAACCAGTTGTGAGTCACTAAAAACTATGAGGTATGTTAGGCCCAGGTCGAGAGCCATTGTGAGGCCAGCAAGTGTTGCCTTATATTCTGCCTTATTGTTAAAGGCCTTCCAACCCAGCCGAATTGATTTCTCCAATCGCATGTTGTCAGGACTAACTAACACAGCTCTCACTCCTGCGCAATCTCTGTCATTTGAAGACCCATCCACGAACAGTCGCCATCCGGAGCTTGACTCCCATGGGTCTGGACGGGCGTTTGGAGGTTCAAGTAGGATGCCCTCATCTGAACTGGGTGTTGTTGAGTCGTACCCAGTGTAGGCCATTGAGAAATCTCACAAGAATTCTGCTAGTGCCTGACCCTTCTCTGAGATTCGTAGAACATAGATAATATCATATTCTGATAGTTACACTGAGCACTTAGCTAACCTCCCTGACCTATTTGGCCTTTCCAGAACTGATAATAATTGGTATTCTGTGATTACCTTGATAGTGTGGGACTGGAAGGACGGTCGTAACTTCTCTGCTGCAAAAACAAGGGCTAAAGCAACTCTTTCGAGTTTAGGATATCTTGTTTCTGCTGGTAAGAGCGTTCGGCTCAAGAAATAGACAGGTTTTTCAACCTTCTTTTCATCCACGCGTATCAGTACAGAACTGATACCATAGTCAGATGAACAGAAATAAAGACCCAAAACTTCTCCCTCAATTAGTTTGGAAAGAATTGGTGGTGCCCCAGGTATGTTTTGAGCTGATTGAATGCTTTTTGGCATTCTTCCGTCCATGCAAAGGAGGTATTTTTTCTAAGTAACTGAAACAGAGGTTTGCACTTATCTGAACTCTTGGAGATGAACCTGTTCAGAGCTGCTAACCTGCTTGTAACCTTTTGAACCTCTTTCATATTCTTGGGTGAAGGCATTTCTATGAGCGCCCGGATCTGATCTGGGTTTGCCTCAATTCCTCGCTTAGTAACCAGATACCCTAAAAACTTCCCTGACGATACGGCGAAAGCACATTTCACAGGACTGAGTTTCATGCAATACTCTTGGAGAACGTCAAATACATGTTTCAAGTGGGAGAGATGATCTCCCCGTTTCAGACTCTTGATTAGGAGATCGTCTACATACACCTCTACAATGTCACCCATTAATTTTTCAAGCATTTTGTTCACCAAGCACTGGTACGAGGACCCCGCATTTTTCAATCTGAATGGAATGACCTGATAACAGTATAGGCCATCCTCGGTTGTGAAACTTGCATGCTTGTGGTCTTCCTCATGCAATGGGATCTGGTTGTAGCCAGATGACCCATCTGTGAAAGATAACAGTTCATGTCCAGCCGTCGCATCTACCAATTTGTCAATTCGTGGTAGAGGGTAACTGTCTTTTGGACATGCGCGGTTTAGATCCGTGAAGTCGATACAGATTCTCCATGACCCATTCTTCTTACGTACTGGGACAATATTGGAGATCTAGGTGGGGAAATTGATCCCCCTGACAAAATTAGTTGCCTTTAGTTTTTCAACTTCGGCTTTTACGGCTTTGGACCTGTCAGTACCTATCATTCTCGATTTCTACTTGACCACTACTGCATCACTGCAGACATTGAGTCGGTGGCATGCCACGTGGGGGTCAATTCCTGGCATTTCTTCGAATGACCAAGCAAACACGTCTGTGTGTTCTCGAAGGAAATGTATTAGAGCCTGACGCTCTTCAGAACTCAACAAGGTGCCGATGAAATTGGTTTTTGGTGAGCTATCTCCCACAATTTCCACTTCCTCTAACGGCTCCAGTAAGGGGGGACCCTCCCTCTCTCTTGGGACCAGATCTGGGAGAGGGGGATCCAACTGTAATTGCTATTTGGCGGGTTGCCCCACCTCCATTAGTTTAAAAGGGTGTGGGGACTGCTTCATTGCCATAGCATAGCATACTTCAGCAACCCACCTGATCCCCTCTGATTGTCTCAATATTCCCATTATGTGGGAACTTCAGACATTGGTGATAGGTGCTTGGAATAGCTTGGAGTCTGTGCAGCCAGGTCCTGCCCAAGATTATGTGATAGGGTGTATTAACTTTTACCACAACAAAGTTTATGATGAGAGTTACCTGACCAGTAGCTATGGATAGTTGGATTTCCCCAACTGTCAGAGCTTTATCCCCATTGAATCCATATAGGTTGGAGTTGGTGGCGACCATCTCAGAATTAGGAATCTGCAGCTTCTTGAATCCATCGTAGTATATCACATCTGCTGAGCTGCCTGGATCAACAAATATGCGATGCAAATCATAATCTCCAAAAGGGAGTGTCAAAACAAGTGCATCTTCATGTGGGCTTTGGATGCTACAATAGTCGGCCTCAGTGAAGAGGATAAGTGGATCTTTGTGGGGTATCGCGTTGACTTGTGCGCCCATAGTCAGTTTGCTATTCATGATCCTCATTTGCTTGGCGATGCGCATTTGATGTCGCGCACCCTTTTCAGTGACCTACCCACTTCGTTTGCTTGCCTTTCCAAAAATCATATTTAGCTAAAGGCGGCCATTGAGCGGTCCAGTTCCTGGGGGATCCTGAACTGACGTATTGATCTCTTCAGATTGTACTGCATTCGCCTGTTCATGTGCTACAAACTGCTTTAAATACCCCCTTTCAATCAGATCATGTAGTTCATTTTTCAGGGTCCTGCAGGCTCTAGTGTTGTGACCCTTACTCTTATGGAACTTGCAGTAGGTCTTTTGGTCTCTGGTACCCAAGGAGCCTGGCTTAAGCGGAGCTGGCCATTTGAGGTAACTCTGATTTTTTATTTAGTCCAGAACCTCATCTGGCATTTTGTTCAAAGGGGCGAAGTTTTTGTCCATTGAGGGAAGAGCTTCTTCAGCTCCTTCCACTCGTGGCTTTTTATGTGGTTTTCCATCGGCGATACTGGTTACATTCTGGTACTGTCCTCTGGGCATCCGTCCCTTTGATGGGGATTCAGCCCTTTAGCGGCCACGATTATGGTCTCTTTTCGGCTTTTGAGGGGGAGAGTTCCCTTCTCGAGGGGCCACAGGAGCTGTTCGACTAACCTTTTTTGCTTCCTGATGTATGTTCAAGACATCCTCCTCCCGCCCCGCATGAGTCTCAACCCTGTCTAGGAGTTCCTCTAAATCACGGGGTGGTTTCCTGGAAAGGGATCCGAATAAGGCGTTGTTTTCATCCAACCCTTGTTTAAAAGCTATTATTGCAGTCTATTCATCGTAAGACTCTATCTGGATTGAAATTTCCATGAATCATTGCATGTAGAACCTCAATGCTTCTCCGTCCTTTTTCTTGATATTGAACAATGCGTCAATCCGCTTTGGTTGGTGCTTGTTGCATGAGTACCTGTCTATGAAGGTCCTAAACATTTCTTCTGAGAACCTGATATGCCGCTCAGGTAACCTATGGTACCACTGGAGCGTAGATCCAGATAGGGAAGCTTTGAACTCTTGACACATGCCGTGGTCATACCTTTCATATTGTCACATGGTTGCTCGATATCTAAATACGTGATCCACCAGATCTGACTTGCCATTGAAGACACTAAACTTCAGTTGCCGGTAGCCGCGGGGGTAAGGCTTTCTCATTATTTGAGATCCGAAAGGAGTTTTGCCTGCCCCCATTATAGCATATTGAACAAGGGAGTCATGCATTTTTCTCCCTTTGCCTGTCATCCGATGCATCTAACGTATCAGGTCATTCTTCTCAATTTCCCATGCAGCTCCTTTGGTGGAATACTTCTTGGTCTGAGCTATTTTCCTATGTCTAGAGTCGACGTCACGATCCTGGTCAGTTGACACTGGTTCGGATGCCATATCCGAGTTTTCATCTAAGTTGTTGTATTCCAACTCAGATGTCTCACGTCGAGCTGGGCCTCCACGCCTTGGGTTCTTTGTACGACCACCTTCTGGAAGGCCGCATCATCAAGATCAATGAGTGGCTCCTTCCCTGTGTCAGATTGATACAAATACCTTAGCAACTATATTTCTAGTTCAAGATTGCTTTTTTGCTATTCCAAAGCCTATACTGCCTGGCTTGCCTGAACAGACTCTGGGTTGGTGAGGACAACATTCTCATCATCTTGACACACCTCTTGAGCGTTATTCCTGGGGTTTGCACCAGGAGCAGCTGGTCTATCGGTGCTGGTCATAGGTCTTTGGAGGGGGTTATTCACGTCATGGTGACCGATGTTCTCCCTTACTTCAGGTATCTCATGCTCTTCTTCTCTCACGGCGACGCTGCGCATGGTAGCGCCACCCTTTGTCTTCTTTGCTCCTGCAATCACAATGGTAAGAGTTTTTAAACTAAATCAATCGTTTGAATGAATCTTTTCCTGCTTTCATCCCCACAGACGGCGCCACAAGATCTAGGGGAGTTTTCGTGTATCCCCTAATCTACCTCTGTGCATTGTGATCCAGAAGCTTTGACTGAGTATAGAAGGGATGAGATGATTGTGAGTTCAGGGTTACACCACCTGGCGGCTGCCTATGTATCTCCTTGTTTATTTAGGAGAATCAAACCCTATTTTGCGTAGTTCCTAAGAGTGAATCCCTATGGTTTATATAGGAAGAGCTACGAGAGTCTTAGCGTTAGGACTGTCCTCACCTCTTATGAGTTCCCTCCCATTTTTGGACTCTGCCTTCCTATTAAGATTCCTCTCCTTATGGAATTCTGAATCTATTCCATATCTTGTGAGAGATAAGTTTCTTTATTGATCATAATGTCCCAACGTGTATGGGAAGATTATATCTAAAAGGTAACTCCTAAGATATGTTATCACGATTCCTTCATTTTCATCAGAGATCGCCATCTTCAGTTTCCTTCTGTTTAGGAACTGTCTATATCAGTTCCTAACGACTTGGATAACTGTCATACTTAGAGGCGGTCAGCCACGTACCTAGCACATGTCCACTAAACACTCGTGCTAGGCATGAGATCACTTATCCACAGAATTGATCCGATGGTCCTCATCTCATTCTAGACATCTATAGTCTTAGGTTATTTCCCATACACGTGTCATCTATTTAATGACGGGAAATCCCCCTTACAAGAGCCATGAATGATAGCATCACCCTCTTCGATAGGAAAATGCCGCACTGAAAAATTAGGTGGCAGCTCAGAACCCCAACGGAGTCACAGCTGAGGACAGTATTAACGAAGTGAACCAGCAAATCAACGAGCTATCCTAGCGAATCGACCAGAGTACTGTAAAAAAGGATGCCACTCAGATCATCCAGAAGATGCTGAAAACTTATCGAGCATCCTCGTTCACACCGAAGATACACAATAAACCCTCCCCGCACGATTTCATACAGTCGCTCTTCGCGATGTATGATGGCAGTTCGTGTCCAGGTCAACACGTAGCTCGCTACATCCAGAGACTCACACTCTATAGTACGCAAGAGTTCGACTACTTGCAGTGCCGCTTGTTTCCTGCAAGTCGGAAAGAAGGAGCCCTCGACTGGTTCTACTCACTGGAACCAAACTCCGTCGATAGCTTCGAGAAGCTAACTGACCAGTTCGCTAATCATTACGTCCATAACAGAGGTAAGAAGACCGACGTCGACTCACTCTTCATGCTGTTTCAGAAGAAGGACGAGTCAATCCGCTCCTTCTTATGGCGATTCAAGATAGACTTGTTGTCTATAGAAAGCGACCTCCAAGAGTCCTTTGCAACCTTGGCATTCACCAAGGCAATCCGGAAAAACACCTGGCTATATAGGTCGCTCATGAAAGAGCGACCTGAAAAACTGGAAGACTTGTACACTCGCGTGTACAAATATATTAAGCTACAGGAAGCTTTAGATAATGATAAGAGCCCAAAACTGTAGTTTTAACCCCTTAATAATATTACATATAGACCAATTATGTTTATAATAAATAAAAGTTAGTATTGTTTACGTACTTTGGTGTATTTCAGGTCTTGAAGTCAACTATGTGAAGAAATATGTCACTTTTATAAGAGAAAGGAACAAAGGTTGGTTGCTAAGAAGTTTTATGGTTAAAGCCCAAGTTTCAAGGAGAAAAAAAAAATTTTAAAGCCCAATCAAAATTGAAAAGTCAAAGTCAACGGGAGCAGAAATAGAACATAAAAGTCAACAGAACTTCCGCATGCAGTATATTTGGACTCAGACCTCGGAATTGGGCATATTATATGTCAAAACGACCGTATCAGAAAGAGCTTTCTAATGGTCTAGGTTTTGATCCAATCAGAGGAGAAAAAGTAGATGAAAAGACTGTTGTAGTAATTTCCAACAGAGAAACCCTTTTTGGACTTAAGTAATTAAGTTTTGGGCTTGATTTAGTGGCCCAAAATATAGCTTAAAAGCTTATGCACGAATTGTAAACCTAGCCCTCTCCTATATAAAGAGGATTAAGGCAAAACTCTAAATATCTTTTACCTCATATCTCTTACCTTTTCTCTGTAGTCTAAACCTAGTTTATGTTTTATTAGCCTAGTTTAATACAATTCAAGTTATTTTTAATCAAATAGTATTTTAATTATGTCTTTTTCTTCTTATTATATATTCAATGATAGTCTAATAATGAACCATAGCTAAACCTCCATTAGAGGGGTTTGATTGAAGCTTTGATGAAGACTTAATGTGTTAGTATAAAATAGTTGTATTTAAGAGCTTCAAGTCTAGAGGATAATTCATTCACCATGAGAATGGGTTTCAACTTCCTCTCATGCTAATTATTAGTTGGTTAGAGATGCCATGAATAATTAGGGATAAAAAGACCTAACATTTATGTTGAACCTTGTGTGAAAACATAAAGATTAGGGTTACAACAAACTCTATACTAGCATGTTAGGGATTAATCAATGTGGATTTCAAATCTCCCTAATTCTTTATTCATATTCACATCTTATTATTTAATTGTCATAGTTCAATTTAGAATACATTAAATCATAGTTTTCACCATATTAGTTATATTTAGAATCATTACTCTCGTCTTGTTTAATTGTTAATCACGAATTGAATTAGTATTTTCTAAGCAACTAGGAGTGGAACGAATTCTTACTCTAGTTTTATTGCATGATAATTGATAGTAGAAACTTTGATCAAAAGATTGGAAAGTATCGTTTACTTTTTCCTAGCCAAATTAGTTAAGATAGGTAAAAGAGTAGTTTTTGGTGTATCAGATAACGACGGTGAACAAGAGGAAGTCGCAGCAATCTCAGACGCTGCCCCGTCCTCAAAAAAAACGACCCAGATCGGAGGGACAAAAGTCTGGTATCAGGATGCACACGAAGCGCGAGTTTGTAGTGCTAACAAGATCTCCAAGCTACATACTGGAGAAAATAAAATCAGCGGCCTATGACCGACTAGAGGTAAAGCGGCCAGAAGACACATCAGGAAAGCCATACTACGTTTTCCACAAAGCAAAGTGTCATGAGACCAACGAATGCCACGGACTCAAGCACTACCTCCAAGACCTCATTGAGGCATGCCATATCAAGCATTATACTGATATAGCCGATGGCAACCTGCGCCATAAGCTCATGGCTCACAGAGAGCGAATCGAAGCTGAACTCCTCCACGCCACCACAACTGAGATCGCTCCCGCCCACGAGGACGCTCTATGGACCGATCTCGTCATGATCGTTGCCAACATTCATCTGATAGAGATAATAACAGAATGATCAACATGATCACCTTCCAGGACGACTCTGTCATGTTCACAAGGGAGAAAAGGAGACGGGTAGACGCCCTCTAAGAAGTCTATTAGTTCTCCTCACAAGTGGCTCCTGCCCAACACGCAACTGCCCGCAACTCAGGAGACATCACTTTCATTGAGGGCGACCACAACAAGGTGTGTCTCCCACACAATGATGCCCTAGTGGTCCACATCAAGATAAGCAACTGGACTGTCAAGCGTGTCCTGATCGACCTAGGCAGTTCATGTGACATCCTATTCTACCGAACTCTAAAGGAGATGAACATGCCCAGGTCAGTCCTGATTGATCCAATAGCCCCCCTCTATGGCTTCAACGGATCACAAGCTGACCCAATAGGAGACATCATTCTACCTGTCTCAGTTGGGTTGCACAAAGATAAGGTCAACATCAACACGCGCTTCAGCGTTTTGGATGTCAACTCGTCCTATACTGCTATTTTAGGGCGACATTGGATCCACAAGATGCAAGCAATTCCATCAACGCTCCATCAAGTTTTACGCTTCTCTGGCCCCAGAGGCATGATGGAACTCAAAAGCAACCAGCTCGATGCCCATAATTACAATCAGATCCTCTCAGTCAACAAGCCTACTGGGGCTTCACTTAAAAACAAGGGAGAGATCGCTAAAACTAAGCTAGCAGAAGACTTTATCTCTGAGGTCAAGATCCTGACTAAGGCCCCCTGAATCGAACTGACAAAGGAGAACATTGGGGGCTCAGTCCAAAATGTCCCTCCAAAAGTGAAGACCCCAGAGGTCGCCCCACCCCTTCCGGTCAAGGAGACACCTCCAGCGACTAAGACCCAGAGCTCGCTCAGCCTACTGAGGCGGCTACTCAGACCGAGCTGAAGGAAAAGGTCAACCTAGGAACCACGGATGACCCCAAGTTCGTTTATGTCAAGGCACAACTTGTAAGTTTTTTATCATTAAATAAAGATGTTTTTGCTTGGTCGTACATCAATATGCCTAGAATTGACCCAAATATTGCATGTCATAAATTAAATGTTAACCCAAATGCTAAGCCAGTTCGCCAACGACCTCGAAAGTTATCCCTTAGGTTCTAAAAAACAATCAAAGAATAAGTCGAAAATCTTAAAAAAGTTGGCTTCATTAGGAAGGTCGATTACCCTGAATAGGTCGCTAACATCGTAGCAGTCCCAAAAAAGAATGGCATAGTTCGTCTTTGCGTGGACTTTACCAACCTAAATCTAGAAACTCCTAAGGATAGCTTCCCCTTACCAAGAATCGACCGACTTGTGGACCAGACCTATGGCCACAAGCTCTTGTCATTTATGGATGCCTACAGTGGCTTCAACCAAATCCCATTAGCAGAAGAAGACCAAGAGAAAACCTCATTTGTAACAGAGCAAGGAATTTACTGTTACAATGTCCTCCCATTCGGCCTCAAGAACGCTGGAGCGACCTACCAGCGACTCGTCACCGATATGTTCCAAGACATGTTAGGTGACACTATGGAAGTCTACATAGACGACATGGTCGTCAAAAGTAAGAAAGCTGGAGATTACTTAGATCATCTCACTCAAGTGTTCTCTAGACTTCGGCGAACTCAGATGAAACTTAACCCTAAGAAATGCCTCTTTGGAACGTCCTCTGGGAAATTTCTAGGTTATCAGGTCTCACAACATGGAATAGAAGCAAACCCGTATTAGATTCGAGCGTTCTTGGAAATTCCCGACCCAAAAACAAATAAGCAGATACAGAAGCGGTCAGGAATGGTAGCAGCTCTAAACCGATTCATATCGAGAGCATCAAACAAATGCCGACCTTTTCTACAAATTCTCAAGAAGGGCGCACAGTTTTCATGGAACGAGCAATGCAACCAAGCGTTCTCTACTCTCAAGGACTATTTGACAACAGCACCTGTGCTAGCAAAACCGATTGATAGTGAAACACTGGAGCTGTACTTATCTGTTTGTGACTTCGCTATCAGTTCAGTTCTTTTCAAAGAGGAGCAGAACACAGAGAAACCGATCTACTTCACAAGCAAAACTTTATTGCCAGCTGAGAAGAACTACTCCCACATTGAAAAGGCAATACTGGCACTACTCTATTCAGCAAGAAAGTTCAGGCTCTACTTCCAAGCACACCCAATCAAAGTGCTCACCGACCTGCCACTAAAGAAGATACTTCTTAAAGCCAACAAGACAACTCGCATGGTAGTATGGGCAGAAGAACTTGGTGAGCACCACATTGAGTTCACCCCAAGAACCTCTCAGAAGGGTCAGGTCATTGCTAATTTCTTAGTAGATTTCCCAGTTGACGACCTAAACTGGAAACCCAAGGTCAACACCCCGACCTCAAAACAACATGACGCGTCAGTATGGTCACTCTTCGACTCTTCGTAGATGGAGCCAGCAACCCAGGTGGTAGCGGAGTCGGAGTAGTCCTAGTGTCACAAAATGGTTCTATGGTGGAAAAATCAGTTCGCATCAATTTTGCGACGTCCAACAATGAAGCTGGATATGAAGCCCTAATCATGGGACTTCACATGGCATTAGAACTCAACGTTCAGGAGCTCAAGGTCTTCAGCGATTCACAACTTGTCGTCCACCAGGTTGCCCATGAGTATACCACCAATGAAGGTAACCTTTCTAAGTACCTTCAAATTATATATCAATTACTGCCTTCTTTCAAGAAGGTCACCATACAACATTTCCTACAGGAAGAGAATCGCCACGCTAACAGCTTAGCGTACCTCACGACTCAAACACCGAACTGTGACCCAAGGAAGCTACTCATCGAGATAGTCGATCGACCTGCTTACCAAAATGAGCACGTCCTAAAAGTTACCGACCCGCCCACTCTCTGATAGTTAGATGAGTCAAACATGGATGCAACCTATCATAGATTATATCCAGCTCGGCAAAGCACCAACAGATCGCACCAAGGCCAGACAGGTTCAATACCAGTCAGGTCGCTATTGCCTAGCAAATGGCAAATTTTTCAGAAAATCCGCCGGAAGACCCCATCTGAGGTGCATAAGCCCAGAACAGGGTCAGATGATTTTCGCATAAATCCACGAAGGAGAATGCGGAAACCACGTAGGAGGTCACTCTCTGGCTCACAAAGCGATCTCACAAGGATACTTCTGGCCAAGAATGCAGATCGATGCCAAGAAGTATGTACTCAAATGCATTAAGTGTCAAACATTTGGCCACAACATCATCCAGCCAGCTCGCGAACTGATCAACATTGCCAGGCCTTGGCCATTTCACATGTGGGGATTGGACATCATGGGTCCATTCATTCCACATAAAAGCACAGCCTTTCGGTTCGTCCTAGCTGCAACAGACTACTTCACCAAATGGGTGGAAGCAATTCCCTTGGCTCATGTTGAAGAATCCAACATCATTACCAGATTTGGCCTCCCCCACACATTGGTGATGGATAATGGCTCTCAATTCAAGGGAAAAACAATCAAAGAATTTTTGGCCAAGTGGAAGATCGTTCATGCATTCTCCACTCTCCAGTACGCTCAGAGCAATGGTCAAGCAGAAGCTAATAACAAAGCAATTCTAGAGAACTTGAAAAAGAAGATCGAAAAGAACAAAAGCCAGTGGCTAATGCAGCTAGAAAACATTCTATAGCCTCATAGAATGACATCTCGTTCTAGCACAGGCGAGTCACCATTCTCACTATGCTATGGTACTGAGGCCTTTATCCCTACTGAGCTAACAATTACAACGACTCGATCTAAGATCGTCGAATCTGGTTAGAACGATTCCATTCTTGCATGAGAGGTCGACTTACTTGAAAAACGACACGACCTAACAGCCATTCGAGTAGCATCCTACCATCAAACTCTGAGAAAGACATATAACAAGTGAGTAAACCCTCAAAGCTTTCAACCTGGCAACCTAGTCTTGAAGTCCCTTACATAGTGGAACGAGTCGTTGGCAATTGAGCATATTGGATCAAAACCCAAGATGGACAAGCACTCAAAACCCAAGATGGGCAAGCACTTCCACGTCCTTGGAATACTTTCTTGTTAAAGAAATTTTATCAATAAATAATTCCATTTTCATGAGTTCTTACTCTTAGCATTATACATATAGTTCTTATTTTGCATCTCTCAAAGAGCAGAACGCTCACTCGAACTAAAACGCTCTACAAGGCTTAAACGTTCTCCACATTAAAACGTTCACTCGAGCTCAGGGCTACATAGCTCACATGCTACATAGCCTTAACACTTCTCGCTAGTTGGAGACCTATATTTCTAGGGCCAACTAAGTGCAGAACACTCTCTAAAAGCAAAACATTCAAACGAACTTAAACGCTCTCCAAAGCTCAAACGTTCTGAACGACCAAACGCTCACTCGAGCTCAGGGCTACATAGCTCACACACCTCTCACTAGTTCAAAACCTACATTTCTAGGGTTAACTTAGTGTAGAATGCGCTCTAAGAGCAGCACGCTTACTTAAGCTACAACGCTCACTCGAGCTCAAAGGCTTCATAGCTCCAACACTTCTCACCAGTTGAATACCTACAACTCGAGGATCAACTTATCGCAGAACGCTTACTCAATCGAGCTAGAATGCTTCAAGCCATCCTAAGTCTTTTTAGACGACAGAACATACGTCTCTAGGTCAAGTTCCTACTAAGATATTAAAGCAACATGCAACACGCATTCAGACAAAAGTAAGATCATACTTCAAAGTAAACATGCAGTTCATAAGTGCAAAATATAAACTGCCTGAACACACTCAGGAAACCAATTCTTTAAAACTACCGAACTTCCACTTAATTATGTGGAAACCAGTTCGTCAAGATCTTAAAATTAAAGCAGATAATAAAGGCGAACTGCCTAGGTCGCCCCAGGTTATCAACTTTTAATGTATCTGGCCAATGCCACGTAACAACAATAAATAAGGTGAACTGCCCAGGCAAGCCCAAGAAACCAGCTCTATTGTATCACAGCAACCAATCACAAATATAAGCCAAAACACGGAAACATTCATTCATAGCTGACAAGATTCAAGAAACATTCGGCAAATTCTCAGTGGCTAGGGAATCCAGCACGTCCTCCAAAGCAACTCCATCCAGGGAGGGATTCGAGGCAACATCATTCACAAGAACAAGACCTTCAAATACAAGAAGAACGGTACTAGCATCTCCAGGTGCGACTAACACTATTACACCTAAAGCCCCACGTTCTAGTTCCGGCCTCCTGTAAAGCAAGGTATTTCTGCTCCAGATCATTGTAGTCCTTGGCCAGCTCAGTCGCCTCTCCAAACAGAGTCTCATAGGCGTCTTTCGCTGCCTTGGCTGCAGCTGTTGCCTTCTCCACGTACCCAGTGTACTGTGCCACCTCGTCATTCGCTTCCTCCAACGCCCCTGCCATGACCATTTTTTCCAGAGCGACCTAATCGTACTGCTTCTTCAGTTCGTCAAAGCTAGACTAAAGTGAGACTTGAACAATACGTACGTTCTCCAGTTCTTCCTTCATCTTTTCTCGTTCGCTCTTTTCAGCCTCAGCGATCAAGGCCAGCTCTTTCAGTTTCTGGTACCTAGATAGTACCTACGAAGCAACAACACGCTTATACATCAACGTACCGTTCTGCATACGTATAGAAAAAAGCTAAATAACACAAGCACTTACCAGACAATACCCAAGATCCATCGCCATCACGTTGGTAGCAAGGTCTCCCATGGCGTCCAGGTTTTGCCGATCTCCATCGAGAGCAATGCTTTCTAGCAAGCAGCTTACTATAAGAGCTGACTGGAAGCTACAATCAGTGGTCAACACACCGAGTCTCACTAGTGTTAGGATCGACATAGGAGACCCCCTTCTCAAGAGCACCGCCCTTTCCAGAACTAGTCTTGGTACCAACCTTACTCAAAGCCTTTTCTTTGCCTCTACTAGCAGGCGGAGCAATAGCACCAGCAACACTATTTTTCTCATTTTCGAGGGAGTTTAGATCCACATCTCTCAAGTCAACCCTCTGGAACGACCTACCCCGGGAACTCGAGCCACCATCAGTTTGCCCACTCGTCCTCTCGACAGAACGATAACTTGAATCCCCCTGCATAATACCCTCCAGATGAGCCACCTTGGTTGCCCTATCATCATCAGCACCAGCCTTCCTCTTTAACAAATTGCCCGGTACACGAACTGGCACACTAAGTTCATCTATATCCACCAGAGCAGGCCTGCTCCTCCGAGAGTATTCCCGGGAAGTCGGCTCATAACCAGGGTGGTGACCTTTCCCACCAGAACGCTTGGTCACACCACCATCACCCCCAGAGGTCCCACCACCACCTACAGGCCTCTCCGGCCTACTTCAGCTCTTGTTCCAAGCCTCCCTCGTTATAATGCCACTCTCTTCCCTTTCCATAACAAGTTCATTAGAAGACTCACTATCAGCCTGACCACGAGCTTTTTTCTTCTGACTTCTCCTCTTCAGCCTTATACGATGACTTCCCCTCTCCACAAAGCAGGTCGCTACCTCGGGCAACTTCTCCCGCTTATCAGAATGTCTAAGCTTAGCGAACTTCTTGATCACACCATGGTTCAATCGCCTGGTAATAACGACCTCTGCAAAACAAAGAACACCGACGTTAATTCAGTAAAACACATATTACTCAATATACAGCAAAAGACACCAAAAGACACCAAAACATACCAGAAAGTTGCAAACCCTAGTTTGCACTCTAAACCCACTAGCGCAAAAATCTCCAATTAACAGCAAGGGCCTCCTCTCCCAATGCTCGTTACTCACACCATCCAGAACGCTCGACTTCCTTGTCCGCGTCTGCAAACTGAAATTATTGGCACGAGATCGCTTCACAGCAAAGTGCTCAAGAATATCAGCAATCTCAATACGATACTCCCCACTATCGTTTAACAGATCGAACACTCTAAGCAACCGCCAGGTGTTGCCAACGAACTGGCATGGCGCTTTCTTACAAAAGTTCAAAAATTTGCAAGTAAGTTTTGAGAACGGTATCCTCATACCAGCTCGTAATTGCCCCTCACAGACAACTACCCCAAAACCTAGTGGTATGTAACAGTTGCTAAACACGTCTGCATCCTCCCCCAGTTCGTATATCTCTAGGTCGCTTACATGTATATCATATGCTTCTCTTAACTCTACAAAAGCTTTCGCAGCACGTTTATCTAATACCCTAGGCGGTACACCACTAGAGGATGACAAAAACCTATTCCCAGAACTGCTCGCCACAGCGACCACAGAGGCAGAACCAACTTCTTCAACTTTCTCACTCAATGAAACCTCTCGAATCTCATCAGATCGAGTATCATCTGAATCAGACATACTTTCTCTTCTTTCACAAGTTACCAACAACAACTAACAACTACAAACGACCTCACAACCCAACAGAAAAAGTAAAATGGCAGAAGAAAAATCGCAAAACAAAAATGGCAGAGAAAAAGAGACTAACCTTACGCTCTCGTTCTCAGTAGGATGCAAAGTGATGAACCCTTCAGTTCTCCAGGCGTATATCACAAGCCACCGGTTCATTTCCCAAAGAAGTGTAATCATTTTATTTAACCCTAACGTGCCACGTCTCCCCACAAAACGAGGTGGTTCAGTTGCAACTTTTCAAATCAGTTGTCCCACGTGCCTTCCACGTGCCAACGTAAATCTCTCACCAGATCGCTATCAAAAAACAAACGACCTGCTAAGAGGGGGCTATGTGTGGGACTAATATATACTTATAGTAAATATTAAGCACGTGTCCAGCACACCAAGGCGACCACACTCATCCACATGACGAAGTCGCTTATTATCAGTTCATACAAGTCAAGCGACCTCATTAGCACCAGAACGTTAGGCGTCCAGAGCGCTCTACTCCCAGACGCCCATGTCCAGAACGTTAAGCGTCCAGAACGGTCACATCAGCTAGCACCACAACAACTAGTAACGTATGGCCTGGCTGTCACCTTAAAGACCGGAGCTTCAGATGTGCACACCATTACTCCACCACAAGACGCCTTCATGGCTCATTAAATGTCATCAAATCCAGAACTTGACCTGATGCTGGAGAGGAGGAAGCGCGGGCATCTTTGCCTATATAAAGAAGAGGAGGAACTTGATTCAAGTCTCCCCCCAACAGAAAGAACTTGATACGTAGGCAGTTCGCTCAGAACGAACTTGGTCAATTCAATCCCACAAACACCATTCCCCCCGATTATTGCCTACATTTGTAAGATCAACCAATTAGAACCTCTACAATATACATTACCTGGAGCTGAACCAAAGTCTAGTTTCTTTCTTTCATGATTCAAATTCACTTCTCATTTTGCACCCAACTTCACTAAAATGAACCTCATGACAGACAAACCGAATTTTTTTAGTCCAAACGACCTAGCTATGTTGCCCAAGAGAGTCCCCAAACGACCCCGCCATGTCGTCCTGGAGACTGCCCAAACGACCCCGCCATATTGTCTAGCTAAAAACCTAAGAGTTTTGTCTCAAATGACACGCGAAGACCGCTTGAGTGTAAACTGAAACGACATGGCGAAACCATTTGAGTGTATACTCAAACGACATGGCGAGACCGTTTTATTATACACTCAAACGATATGGCAAAACCGTTTGAATGTATACTCAAACGACATGGCGAGACCATTTGAGTGTACACTCAAACGACCCGAGGGTTTCGCTATGGCGAGACCGGTTGAATTAGTTGTTGGGCCTGGGCTTTGATGGCAAACTTGTAATATGGAAAACTTGTAATATTTCTTTTTTTTGGGGGGGGGGGGTTGCCCAATCCAATTTGATGAGTGCCCAATTAAATCACCATCTTAATTAGACAATGCTTGGGCTTTATCGAAAACATAGACTCTATTAGGACAGATTCGGGTAGATGAAAGGTCAAGTATACTCTTAACCGCCCGAAATTAAAAATGGCCCGAGTAGATGAAATGTCAAGTATACCCCTAGCATGAAATAATAAACAGCCTGACCCAACTGAAATTAACAACCCGACCCGATGTATATAGTATGAACAATTTGTTCATACCTATTTGGGGTCATTGTTCATACCTCAACATAATATATGATCAGTAATAACACTTATTATTTAGACATGAACAATCATTGTTCATACCTATTTGGATCGTTCATACCTTAACATGAGATATGGACACTCATTGTTCATACCTATTTGGGGTATGAATAATCAATGTTCATAGCTCAACATAATGTATGATCAATAAGAACACTTATTAGAGTATGAACACTCATTGTTCATACCTATTTGGGGTATGAACAATCAATGTTCATACCTCAACATAATGTATGATCAGTAAAAACTTATTGGAGTATGAACAATCATTGTTTATACCTTAACATGAGCGATGAACAATCATACATTAATATTTTGTATAAGGTACGTTCACCTATTTGGATATGAACAACCATTGTTCATACATCAACATAAGATATGAATACTCATTGTTTATAGCAAAACGACGGAAAAGGTCAAATCGGAAAATATTTATTTTTAATCCGGACTAGTTGTCCTTACGGGTTATTTTCACTCGAAAATTGATTTTTAGGGTTATTTTCATCTAAAAATTGTCTTTGAGAGTGATTAAAAAAAAACGTTGGTTGTAAGAGTTATTTTCATCTAAAAATTGTCTTTGAGAGTGATTAAAAAAAAACGTTGGTTGTAAGAATTATTTTCACTCAAAAATGGGCCTTGAGACCAATTTTTTGTTGAAAAAGTGTGCTTGAGATTGAAATTAAATACTGTTTTATCTGACAAATTTATAGGCACATATGCTTTTTTTAGTGCGACTTTTCTTATAACCTCGACAGAGGAAATGACATGAAGATGCAATGATAACTTGAAAGGGTTAACCTTGGTCGACAATTATTACATCAGGGTTGGAATCAAATTAAATAGAGAAAAAAAAACATTGTTATACAGTATCTATAGGGTGATCTTGGACTTGACACACTCATAAAAACACTCCCGTACCCCAACTTTCAAAATAAATAAATAAAATGATTTTAACACATTTAGGTTCATAAATTACCATTTTTTTTTTATTATTAAGTGTACTCAAGACCCAAAAAGTAATTTATTTAATATACATGGTGGGAGTCCATACGTACTAAACCCTAGATACTCTACGTTTTTCACTTGTAACTAAAAAAGAACGTGTTCATCTTTATTTTCTTCTTCGTGTTGATCAAAGGAAAAAAAAAATGCCCTTGATTTCTTTTTTCAATCAAAAGAACAAATACCCAAAAAACGTGTTGTTATTTTTCTTTTTTTTAATCATTTTGCTTCTATTGGAAATATCCCAAATTAATTTGAGAGATATTATTGGATTGATGCAGTTAGTGGTTTTTTGTTAATCTCGGTAGTAGGTATGGCAAAAACTTAAGTTGGTTATGGGTACGGGGAGTGTTTTTATGGGTGTGTCCAAGATCTCCCTATCTATATTCTTACTTTACACGAACAAAAAAGACTGATCTCTAGAAGTAAACTGCCAAACTGTAGGTCAAATATATTTACAATCAACGGTACCCACGACTGTTTCTTAATTTCTATTTGTCGCTGTATCAGAGGTTTACAGTAGTAAATTAGCCTCATCATGCCTTTTCAGTTTGTTCCCTGATAGTTCTGTGTTTTCTTTGACTTTCCAGACGAGAAGAAATTTGAGAGCATTTCCTTTTGGTTTCCTCTATCTCCTTTTCTAGCTCTTCAATCTGCAAGGACAAAATGCACAAACACATAATACATATTAAGTCAACCTTTCAGATGAAATATGTCAATAAATAAATATCAATCTCTAGCTATACCGTTTGTTTTAAGTCGGTCTCCTTCTCTCTGTGTTGTTCACACCTGTATAAAACAGTATTGTGTCAAATTTAGAATAACTTACAATTTTCTCTCCAACAACATATCTTGGTATATTCCAAACATAAAACACACAAGAAATCCAATAAAAATAGTTACAGAATGTTTTTACAACACCAACACCAATTTTGGAATATGCACACGAGATCAATGCATGAAAACGTACCTCATGAATAATTCTATGTTCTCATCACATATCTGATCAACCAATGCAGAACCTGTGCCATCTTTAGACGAACCCTGGAAGACAATAAATAACAGATTATGTTATAGATATCCGTTGTTCAAAACTGAAATATGATTCAACTATAGATTCATTTTGTGACTTACAGGATGCCCACTTCCTTCCCTTTGATTCCTTGCATTTGCTTGCATCTGACTATCCTGAAGAAATAATTGAGTGAGATATGATGTGTTAAGATCTATCACAAAAAACCAAAATTATAGCACTCACTGCTGCAAGTCCAATGATAGGTTGCACATCGGAGAAATCTCTATACATATCAGAAGTCTGTTGTCCATTGCTTGAAACATGCATATTAGCTGCAAGTCCAATCACAGGGTGATCAAGATTCATCCCCTGTTGCATATTAGCTGAAAGACCAATGACAGGTTGCCCAGTAGCCAATTCACTCTGGACATTAGCTACATCAATAGGACATTCCTTCTGCATGTTACGTATATAAGGAATCTGTGGTCGTGCTCCTAAAAAGTGGAAATGGCTTTTCCTACATTTTCCAGATAAAAACCCTAAGAATCCAAGTGAGGTAATCAAATAAAATTTAAAAAGCAGCATGAAGCAATGGCAAATAAAATCATTAAGCACTAAACTAGTGGCTACCTTGCGTGCTTCTCTAATTGTTGGTCATACACTCATGAGCATGGAAGGGTTTCAATGTTTCATGTTGTTTTGTTTCCCCTCCTATTGGTAAGAATTTGATCTTTTGAAGGACTACAATATTGTTTTTTGTAAGTTTTTTCTTCTTGTGATATAAGTTTTGATAGAGATAGAAAGCAACTTACCTACAACCTTTTCTCATACAGTTTTGTTTTTTATCAGTAAAGAGAAATTTTAATAAATCAAAGAAAGTAGGTCGTAATAACCTACAAGACTGCAAGTACAAAGCAACACTAAAACCTACAAGACTACAAGTACAAAGCAACACTAAGTAACACAACAACCCAAAGGGAAACCACATACTCCCCTAGTCCAGAATCTCTGCACATAATACCCTCTCATCTAGCTACAAATTGTTTAAACCGATTATTTCTAAGATCCACAAGACTGTGCTCCAATAACAAACCCTTTTATGGCTAACATGGTCTGATGGCCTTATCTCCATAGTTGTACTCTAAAAGATGCGTCTATTGCATTCCAACCCCACACATGATTGCAAAAGGTATCATATTCCATATCCTTTGCCCTCTAGATGAGAATGGTCATGTATACCAGTATACCACTGAGTAAGGACACCACCCAACCAGGACAAACCCAAACCAACCCAGACTGCCGATGAAAATAAGACCAAACTTATCAAGGCCAAGGACAACACAAAAGTACATGATTAATAGACTCCTTTACCATCGAACATAAGGACAATGGTGTAAAGTTTGACCCTAAAATTATTTTTCTAAATATTATCAACAACAATAAAACACTCTTAAGCTGCAGACCAATCAAAAGAAACAATTCTCACAGGAACCCTGGAGCCCCAGACTCTTGGACCTGGAAAAAGAGGAAAAGAAGGAACATCATTGGTTGGAGGATGCGAAGAACAACATCATCTCTTGTCAGGGTACCAAACCATTGAATCCAAGTCCTGTTGAATCAGATTCCTGAATCCAAGCCCAGCCATAAGAGAGGCTAATCGTCGATTACACAATCATTAGATGACACAATAATTGAAGGCCCCTTAAAATTCCGAGGGTCCAAGAAATACCTTTATCAAATCCGTGCGCCCTTTACGCTCGAGTGCTCAGACATGTCTAACAAAGTAACAAACACCACCTTTAGAGGTCCATCTCCCAACCAAAGGTCTTCCCAAAACAGACTATTATTACCAACTCCAAGTTCACGCCTCATTCCTCTTTTAAGCATGGACTACAACCTCATGATGCGTCTTCAAATGCCACAACCTCATAGAATGCGAACAGGACAACTCTCCCAAGTAAGATTTCAGGAAACCTTGACACATATACTCTTCTCCACAATCTATCCCCCTCTAAACCAAACCTCGAAAGCCCCCTAAAAGAGTCAAACTAAAGGTGCGGATATTCTCATATTCCTAAGACCTAATCCCCGTCTTTTTGGGCAAGCAAACCATATCACCATTAACAAGGTGAAACCTCTAATGCTCATGCTTAAACCCCACAAAAAGTTCTAATGAGCGACTCAATCCTATGGGCAAAACTCATTGGCACATGAAAAATGAACACAGAGTAAACAGGAAGGTTGAATATCGTGCTCTTAATGAGCACAAGCCGTTCCCACCATTGACAAGTACCTACCCGTCCAAACAATAAGCTTCTTGCCAAACCACTCAATATACACCGTTTAGTATCTACAGAGATGAATAGAATAGTTTCATGTGACCACAAGCCACTTCTAGCAAACTCTGCAACCAGAGAGGACAGAGACGCAAGAGAGTAGGGCTTGAGAACACGGTTTAAAGATTTGGGTCAGGTGCCTTGATGGGGTGAGAAACTTTCACTACAATTATGTTACAGTGGCTAGGTACTTGACTTTTTTAGATGCCCTAAAATTTATGTAGCTATAATTATATTTTGCTCATACTTAAAACCAAGGGTAGTGAGTTTCAGGAAATTTAGTACCAAGAACACAGCTATATTGAAACTTAAAGTTCTTCAGAGAAACAAGAGACCATAGAAAACACTTCTATTACTGAACAATGGAATGAAACTTCAGACTACCACCTACTCCCAGGTGATGCTTGTTCATTCTTGCATGTTGGAACATGCATCTTTTCTCTCTATGTGGGAGCAACCCTTTTCATATGCACTAAAACTATATTTTTTTATAAACAAATTATAACCAATTAGAACACCATGAAAAGAATTTTGAATTTTCATTTCCTTAATGCAAATTTGCATTAGAGTTTGTTGACCAGACATCAGACGCTTCGATTATAAAAACATATATCAATAAGTTGCATAACATTAACCTACCAGAAATCAATAATCATTTGTTTAAGCCTAGTTTCCAGCCGAATAAACAATGCTGATCTTTCAAAATCTTGTTTGTCGTGTGCTGGTTCAATAAAGTTTGCTTCAAGAACACCTGACATGCATACACCGAAGTGATTAATGTCAGTAATTGAGTAACTTTTATTATTATTATTATTGGTGTTAAAATGAAGTATATCCGTACCAATAACACCATTGCCTCTGCTACTGCCATCATTTGTGACTTTCCAGAAGGGCTGAATCAATGAAAATAGGGCTCATTTAGGGAATGTGAAGTCAATGCTTCTTATTTGCATCAAGTAGAAATGAAAAATGAAAAGATTTACAACTAACATGTAACATGTATTAAAACTTGTTACATAAAAGAATAAATTAAATTAAATCTTGTTACTGGTTATAAAAGCATACCCTGATGAGGCGATTTTTGTGATAGACATTGAACCCAGAAATAGGAAGCTCCGGCGCCTCTTTTGCAAATCCAATCTTTGTTTTTACTGAAACCTAAAAACCCAAATTGTCATGTCTACTTATGGAAAACATGAAACACGAAAGTGTAGCTTCAGAGGTATTCAATGAGTAATATGTCCCACGAGCAGGGTTCTTTAATAAGATCAAGCAGCACATGCCAAACGCTATAATTTGGGGTTTTTCAAAGGAGCGGAATAGAAGGGTGCTTGAGCATTAGATGAATTTGCGAAGAATCATTACTGATTTGAAGGACCTTCTCTTTGATTGGGCGTCCTGGAACCCTACATTTAGAAGGCTTATGTTTCAAGACTGATGGTGATAGTGTTTAGTATTTTACGTAATTATGGGCTGTTTTTCTCCATAGTGCCTTGCTAGCGGTGCAATGGTGCATGAGATGGGATCGTTTAACCCAATGTCTCTTTGATGCATTGCAATTTGCCTGCTGATTAATAATGTTCAATGACTTTAATCCCATCAAACAAAAAACAAGCAGCCTTTTTGTGGATAAGCGTCAAGCAGAACTATGAATATTAGTGAGTATCAAGCAGAAACATGAATAATAAAGAGCGGATATGCATCTGCTCTCCCATGAAAGGTTTAGTTTACATAATTGATATTGCGAAGTTCAGTCATGACTATAGATGTCCAGAAAAAACCTCTATATGCATGGATGAAAACCAAATACCATAGTACAACAGCAGAAATTTAGGCTAGCGTTTTTAGGCCATAAAGCAGGAAAGGAAACCCAATGCTTTGAACTTTATATTGCTTAGTTTAGTTAGTTATGAGTTCTTTAAATTCATAAAAGGATAGTGCTGACATAGGAAAGGATGATACCATCTCAGCTTTTAGGAGGACTAGTGATATGCAGGCCATCTGAAAAGTTGGTACTTTCTAGGTTTTATGTCAACCTGTATTTTAAAACTCCTCCTGGTGCTTAGACTCTACAGGCAGTATTCTAAAAATCGGTCTAGGCGGCCGCCTAGGCGGTGCCCAACCGAGTCGCCTAGGCCTAAGTCGGTTCAAAAAGCAGTCTAGGCAAGCTAGGCAGACTAATCGGCCTCTAGGCAGGCCAATTAGTAGGGCTACGTGGACTAATCGGCTCAATTCTTATTTTTTTATTTTTTTTTTCAAAAAATAATTAAATGTCAAAAATAAAAGGCCCGTAAAAAGGCTTAAGATTTGAATGAGTTTAAAAGACTAGAGCCCAATGTAAATTATATGCCACTATAAGAATGAGAATGTGTTTTTTAACTTTTTTATATGAAGTCACTCTTTGGTCTCCCTATTCAACTCGAGCAGATCACTTGCCATCTTCTTCAACTGTTATGCCCTTTTGTAATAAATACTTTTGTTTGTGTTTATTTTTTTATTTTTTTTAATTATGGTAAATGTTTGATTTCTTCACTTCTTGTAGTACAGTGTGTGCGACGACTATATATTATAATATATTTATTAGAAAAAAACCTGCCTAGAGCACAGCCCGCCTACCCACTGCCCGCCTACCACCTAACGTTTTTTAGAACATTGCTTACAGGTACTTCATTGCAATTTACAATGTATAGGCCACTCTTTGGTCTCCCTATTCAACTCGAGCAGATCACTTGCCATCTTCTTCAACTGTTATGCCCTTTTGTAACAAGTACTTTTGTTTGTGTTTATTTTTTCATTTTTTTTAATTATGGTAAATGTTTGATTTCTTCACTTCTTGTAGTACAGTGTGTGCGACGACTATATATTATAATATATTTATTAGAAAAAAACCTGCCTAGAACACTGCCCGCCTACCACCTAACGTTTTTTAGAACATTGCTTACAGGTACTTCATTGCAATTTACAATGTATAGGCCCAAAATGCAGTATAGACGTGGTGAACAGAGAAATCAAACTTAAGGTTGGGGATGTTGTGGGAGGAACCAAGCATGCAGGAGTAGAAAGACAGATTAGGATTACACTAACGAAACTATACGCTTTCAAGGGACCCCTTTCGAAAAAAACGATCCAAATCAACAAATCTATTACTCAAACTGCATCTTACCTCTTTTGAAGCCTTAGCAAGCTGCGGTCTGTACATAACCACAGTCATGTATTTCAAGTCATCCGCAATACTATATTGCTGAACAGGCTTTCCTCTTAATATGATACTGAAATTTTTAAACCTTCTAAGATATAAAACTGAAGCATATGCCTGCACGAGTAATCATTTACTTATTGACACATAAAAAACTTAAATATGATATTTGAAAATATATACCAAAACAAGGAAGGAAAAATGAAAGAGAAAAAAAAAGAAAAACGGACCCTTAGTGAAAAACGGATGTGATACGAAATATGAGACTCAATCAACACGTCACGTTTTTTCAGTGACTTACTGACTTCGTCCCTCAAACGTATATCCTGCATTTAAAATAACAAGAACCACGTCATCAAACATAAAACAACACTAAAATGCTCTATATACCTTGCAGAATTAGCACATATGCACCCATGGATTTTGATAACATGCAATAGTCCTTTTTAACCGACAATGGCTCTTAGATAACAATAACTATCTCAAGAGAAGTTTATCAAGTTTGAAATTCCCATGAAAGATTGGTAGGCCTCATTCATCTCTTTCAAGTATATTCATGAAATAACACTCTTAAGGATCCCGCTTAAATGTTTAACATAGCCACACATGAGATTGAAAGCCTTGCATAACAGTATATAAGCCCCTCGGCCTCTCCTTCATTGCCAATTGGTTTTGAATCGGATACTCCAAAGTGTAAGATGGTATCAGAGTGAAATATTGTATTTGGTCCAAAGCGCCCATTTACTCCACATCACCCAAGTATGTTTATCCATGCGTTAGCCTCAAGTAATGCCACGCCTAAAGGGGCTTGTTGAGATGTTTAATACAGTCTCACATAGGACACTGAAAACCATGTGTAACAGTATATAAGTTTTCGGCCTTTCCATTCATTTCCATTTGTTTTTGAGTTGAATGCAATGTTTAGAGCCTTGCAATACAGTTTCCAATTGCTTTTGAGTTAGAAGCTCTAAAGCTTAAAATGGTGTTAGAGCAGGCTGTTGTATTTGGCCCAAACGGCCCGTTTACTCCATGTAACCCAAGTATGTTTGTTTACATGAGAAGGGGCATGTTCAGATGTTTAATATAGTCCCACATGGGACATTGTAAGCCATGCATAACAGTATATAAGTTTCCTTCACCTATTGGTTTTGAGATTTACGAGATACAAAATCAGTAGACACCTACCAGTTTTCAACAATAAAAAATGACTTTATTCATTGGAAAGAGAAAAATGACTACTCTAAAATACAAACATGCATAGTGGCAGGTGCCAACGAGCAAAGTTGGTAAAATATAGGTCTGGGGATCAAACCCCGCCAGTATCAATGAGTTACTAATCTCATTTAAAAATAAAAAATAAAAATAAAATAAAGCATGCATGCATAGTGTCATTTTAAATAAAAAATGCAATCAAGAGGTCATGCAATAGGATCCAAGATGTATATAATATGCCTTGAAGATCAATAAATATGCAAGAAATGTCGTCAAGAAAGCTCCACTTGAAAATTTATTGGCATCGCATGCTCTTTGAGTTTCATTTACATTTAATCTACATTCCACTTAATAATCCATTGCTTATTATAACACACCACATCGTTGATGATTTTAAAATCATTGCACCAAGAAATATCACCGCTTCCACAAAAAGTAGACCAATAACTTTTTGTTGTTTTAATTATCCCAGTGCTAACCAAAATAATTAGTTATCCAAATGCTTCGTTTTAAAATATCTTTACGGCTATTCCTTGAGCATTATAACTTCTGAAAATTATGCTATTGAGAGCATTATCACTGTGGGATGAGGATACAATAGATGCAGTAGAGAATTAAATTTTTGTTAGCACAAATGCATGTTTCCAAATTAACAAATAAGTAATCCTTTATAATATGCCTTCAAGACAAAAAGATAACTCGAAATTGAAAGGTGACTTAGAGTAACAGATGAAAATATTATGGAGGCAACATGCATCAATAAGTAAAAGGTGGCATACCTCCTCATCAGCATCAAAATCTAGCTCCAGAAGACCATCATCATTTAGCCATAAGTTATAAACAACTATTTTGGTCCCATGAGCTCCAAGATCCTCAAACTACAAAGAACAAAGCAATCTAAGAGTTAAAACAAGGCCAAAGTAAAATAATTCTCAATAGAGTCAAATTAGACGCAACGGCAATAAAGTTAAAGTTTTTAAGACCATTTCATGACTGAAACATCTGCAATAGATATTTGGTGTGAAAGCTGGAGAAGGAAATAAGGAATAAGTGAATAAAAAAACTATGAATCACAATGAAAATTAAAAAAGTCAAAAAACAAAAACTTCGTAGAAACCCCTTTTATGAAAGAAACTGGAAATGACAAGAAATTTATAGAAATAATAAAGCACTTTAGATGGGCATTCTTGTCCATGGAGGACAATGAGAAAAAAATTGAGGTAAATTAGGTAAGCATCTAGTCTCAACTCTCAGGTATCAACCATAGGAGCCTTTATCAGCTGAGTCTTTATCCTCCTAATTGATGCAATCTACAGCTCCAAAACCACCATTCTGAGACTCAATCTGCCACCCATATCTTTAACAGTTTTATTGTTATTTAGAATTAGGACCTTTTTTTATGGGTATCTCCAATCACGAAATTAGTTTGATTAGTTTTAGGCTAGGCTTCTTCTTTCCACGCCGTCTAGAAGTAAATAAGAAAATAGGTGATGCTGAGCATCAGTTTGTTGCTACCAAGCTATAGGTGTGCGCCTATGTGTTCAATCAAGCTCATGGGTCGTGAGCCTACTAGTTTAGTTGATGTTTTATTGTTATTAGTATAAATAAGAGGCTTGTAATTAGGGTTCTTTAGAGTTGTGCTATTGAGAATATTTTAAAGAGAAATAGAGATTTGTTTTAGTTTTAATTGTTTTGTTTAATTCAAAAGTAGATTATGATAAACTGAAGCTTCCGCCAGTTTAATCTACATCATTTGGTATCGGAGCACGAATCATTCCCAAGTAAAATCCAATATTCTTTTTTCTTCTTCGTTCTTTGGGAAAAAAAATTTGTACGGTTCATAAGTATTGTTCACGGAAATACTGTTTACCGGACACTATTCATCTGGTATTGTTTACAGTGTTATCGTTCACCCGAAAATTATTTTTCCGTCTTTTATTTTTTTTTCTCATCAAAGATTCAATTTTTTTCCCTATTTAAAGATTAAAGCTTTAATCTTTACAGAGTTATGTCAACTGAGAATACAGGTATGACAGAGTTAGAATTGCTTCAATTCTATGAAGATGATTAGGATGAAGGATAGGGCACTAGCGCTCTAATTAACTGGGATGCGCCTAATCCCAATCTAGGTGAGCCTTTATGGGATGCACCAAATATTGAGGACACCGTACTAAGAACATCGCCGACTTCAACTGTTCAAGCAAAACCACTAGCTCAGAGTTACCCAAAACAACATCCACGAGACCTAGTAATGGCAACATCACACTTCTCCTTAGTTGCAACACCAGCAAGGATCATTGGGGAGGGTGATAAGGAGACATGGAAGCACCATTTTATTTTCAGAACCAGATGTATCAATAAAGGTAAATTGTGTACTGTTGTTGTTGATGGTGGTTCTATTGATAATCTAGTTTTCCAGGAGATGGTCAATAAACTAGGACTACAAACCATTAAACATCCTAAACCGTTTTCTATCCAATGGTGTAAAAAGGGAGATCCAGTGGCACTCAATCATCAATGTTTAGTTCCACTAACTATAGGACCTTACGATGATACAGTAATGTGCACTGTTATTCCAATGGACGTCCGTCATCTCCTACTAGGGCGTCCCTGGCAGTTTGATCACAAGAGTATTCACGATGGCGCTAAGAGCACTCACTCATTCTTGTATAATGGCAAGAGATTAATCTTGGAACCACTCAAACCACCAGACATAGAAAGCACTATGTGTACGACATTCTTGGCTAAAGCACAGGAATCCGGTATGTTTTTCTCTCTTACATCACATGATGAAAATAAGTATGATAAAAAACTAGAAATCGAGACAGCAGGCCCTGTTCAAGCTACACCAAGCCCCACAGTGGCCAGCCATGATGCATCCACTTCTATACCCGTTATAGCTTATTCTACTTCTTCTTCTAGTGAGGATTTATTTGTTGGCGATGGATGTAATATGGAGTTCAACTGTGTTGATTGGGATTTCCCTCCTATTTTTTATGATTGTCCGGAGGAACATGATAGTTTTTTTGATACTTCACCAATATTTGATGAATACGGAGTACATAAATCTGGATTTTGTGTCACTACTCCCTCTTTGTCTGAGAATCTTTTTGTTGAGTATGTCGATCCGGTTTAAGAGGATTTTGATATTCAGTATACAAAGCTCTTTAGTTATATACATCTAAAGTTACAATTGGAAGTATGCGTATTTTCTGTTTTGGGATATGGTAGTATTTCCATAGAGCAGAGAAATCATGTTGGTGGTTTTACATCTTTCTTCTTGCATCGCTTTGCATATGGTGATTTTGCAAACTTGCAGATATTATGGTGCATTCTTCTTCTTGTGAGTAATTATCTAGGCAAAATTCGAGGTCGAATTCGTTTGAACAGCGGGAGAGTGGTGGGCATCAGCTACAGTGAATTCTAGCAGTCAATTGCGTATACAAACTTGAGACGAGCTCTTTTCAAGATGAGGAGAATGATGCAGAGCATTAGTTCGTTGCTACCAAACTATAGGCGTGCACCTATGTGTTCAATTAAGCCCATGGGCTCATTAGTTGCTGCTTTATTGTTATTAGTACAAATAAGAGGCTTGTAATTAGGGTTCTTTAGAGTTGTGTTATTGAGAATATTTCAAAGAGATAAAGATTTATTTTAGTTTTAGTTGTTTTGTTTAATTCAAGAGTAGATTATGATAAACTGAAGCATCCGCCAGTTTAATCCGCATCAATAGGCCTATAGAGTACTAAGATAAGGGAGATAGCAAGAGAAACCAATTCTAAAAACAATTTTTACAAATCAAAATAAGCTAATTTCGTTTTACAACTTAAAGCCATATTTATAGACTTCCGACCACTTCAAAACGGAAAAAGAAACATCTAGAAAAAACCTAATTGATACTAATATCTAAAAGGATCTAAAACAGTCTAACATCCTCAAAACATCAATATAGAAACACCCTAAATAGTAAATACCTAAAAAACTAAATACATTAGAGAGCTGACTTTTGATACAAATGCTATCTTTTTGGACCGGATCTTCTCAATTTCTTTTTTCAATCAACCTGCATCAATAACAGTGTTATAAAAATCGGTCTAGGCGGCCACCTAGGCAGTCTCTATGCGCTAGGTGGTGCCCAACCGACTCGCCTAGGCCTAAGTCGTTTAAAAAATCGGTGGACCAATTAGGCGGACTAATCGGCCTCTAGGCGGTCCAATCAAGCTTTTTTTTATTTTTTTTTATTATTATTATATATATATTTTTTTAATGATTAAATGTCAAAAATTAAAGACCCGTGTAGGTTTAAGATAATTTGAATGAGTTTAAAAGACTAAAGCCCAATGTAAATTATATGCCACTATAAAAAAGAGTGTTTTTATATGAAGTCGATCTTCTTCAACTATTACGTCTTTTTGTAATAAGTATCTTTGTTTGTGTTTATTTTTTGAGTTATGGTAAATGATTTTCTTCATTTCTTGTAGTATAGGTGTGTATTACTATATATATTATAAGATATATATTAGGGGAGAAAAAACTGCCTAGCACCTAGTCTAGACGCTCTCCCACCGACCAACTACCGCCTAGCATTTTTTAGAACATTGATCAATAACTCAACATTTAATGACTGATTTGCATTCGAGATCCTGTAAGCAACTTAAGTTGACCTGTGTCCATAATCTGAATATGGATGTTGCGTCCTTTGTCCTTGTTCGCAAAGAAAAGGGGTTTTCGTGCCTCTTTTTATTGGTAAAAGTTATATTTCATTCTGACAAAGATGTGTTACATACTTACAAAGAGAATCTAAGAAGTTGTGCCTCTCCACAACAAACCAAATATCCCATTTAGAAAGAAAAAAAAGTTTCATAATTATATCATCCCATCTCCATACTTGGAATCTAAACTCCTTTAGGTACGTGACACCCATAGACCAATATTACAAGATTTTTTTCATGATCAAACACATAGCTTTGTCCTTGTTCACTAAAATTCTCTGATTGCGCTCGTTCCTACTCACCCACACTACTGCCATATTGTGATGTCTCGACCGAGGGCCTCCCTTATATTCTTCGAGGGGGAGGGAGGGTTCCAAGGTTTAATCAGACATGGTTGGCCATCAGACAACAAAGTAGCACATATTGTCATGATCCACATCCTCTTCTACCTCTCTACAAATTGAGCTTTCATTATCGATCTCTGTACCGCGATAAGTTTGTCCATAGATCGATTGCCTAAGAGGCCATCCAAGTAAAAAGTAACTCTACTCGGATATATTGCAAGGAAACTACATTATATCATGCCCCCTTTAGCTTTCTTCTACTCGGATCTTTGCAAGCTAACAACTAAAATCCGCTTCACCGTGAACGACCTGTCTTTGTTCCATTTCCAAGTTTTACTGTCTTCCCTCCCCAAACTCTTCACCTACTCGATAAATAGTCACCAAGAACTCTGCGAACATATTGATCTCCACATCATATAAATTTCTTCTCAAGGCCACTGGTTTAGGACAAGAAGGATGATTTTGGCGACTAGCATATTCTATTTTAGTACCAGTAGAATTAGGAATTGTTTTATTTAGTACTGTACTTATCCGATTAGAATTAGGATTGGTTTCTATTTTCAATTACTTGAAGTCCAAGGAACCATACCGATAAATATAGATTCTCTATTGTTTTGCTGAACCAACCGTAATGATCTATTGAATTGAAGAATTACTCTTCCAAGTTTGTCATTGTTACTATCTCTTTTCTTCTTCACATTATTCATGATCTTCTTTTTAACCATTAATCTAATTTCTTACCTCCCTTCTTCACTTCTTTACTATTCGAGATTTCCATATCTCTTTCTTCTAAATCCAACTATCGTTCTTCATTAGCCACTTCGCAAGGACAATAAATCACAAATAGTAAAACAAAAACAAAGGCTACCAACGAATTCATCGATAGAAAGAGAACACTATATACAATAAAAGATACCAAGATAGTCTAGAAGTTTAAGCAAAACCTGTAGCATTAGTTCCTGCTCAGAAGCAAATGGAGACCACTCAAGGATAGTTCCCAAGTTACATGACCAATCATTCAGTGAGCTATGAATTATCGGTTGCCTTCGATCTCCCAAACTTTCATAATCAATCTGCATAGTCAGTTTAATACTATGTTCAACATTGAAGATTGGAGAAGGCTTCAACATATTTACCAACAAAAGAGAGGGTAAAATGTAGATGTGACATCCCTGTTAGGAACAAGCTTCACTGAGAGGGAGTTGGAACTTAAATAGTGGGAAACTTACCATTGGAACGATAACATCATCCTGCCCAGTTTTCCTTAAGAATGTATATGAAAGAAGACCAATGCTTTGTGTTGAATGGCTAAAACAAGAATAACATAACATAAATGGAAATTTCAGCCAACCAAAAAAACAAGAAAATAACCAACCAGAAGCTTCTTTTAAGGGAGCACCACATTCATACTTGTGACTGGTACAGAAAAAATATATACAAAGCTCCAGACTGACTCATACCAACTACTGATTCCACTTCTTTCTTTTTGTTGGTAAGACTAAATTATTAATTTCATTAATGAGGAACCAAAGGTACACTGAAAAAATGGTGGAGAGGGGGAATAGGCATTTCGATTGAAGCTAAAACATCCCAACTAGGTTGCATGCCTTGCCTGGTGCAAACTTATCATTTGTCATTCCGCCTCTATGCTCCGTTAGAGAGGCACTAAGGATAGCAATACAACAATTTACATCACATCTGACTCCCAATTACAAAGGAGGTCTTAAAAGTTCAGTCGACTGAAATTCGAATTCCCCAAATGGCCAAATCGCATATAAAAAGAAACTCTTTGACCTGAAGGACAATGCACTGAAAGCTTTAGCCTCATAATCAAACACCATAAGAGAGTATTTGTTGTATTTTTGGATTTTTCGGTATCAAAACTCACAATATTGCAAATTTTTATCCGCAACATTTCCATTTTTGAAACTCTAGACTAGACTTTTTAAATGAGACCAGTCATGTTTACCAAAACGGGTATCTTTTGGCTTCATGAATGAGCCAAACAGTGCGCCATTATGTTGTGTCAATGGCTTTCATTTTAGTGGCATGTCATGTCATAGGCGCCCGTAGTGGGAAATAGTCACATGGGAACGCCAGAGCACGCTGTCATGTCATGTGTAGACACTGGTCACCACTAGTGTACTTAATTACTTATACATTAGTAACTCCTAAACAGAGCTGTTAGAATTAGATTGACTAGTATGATACACGTGCTACGCACCTGTGGGTTAAACACTCTCCTCTGAAATTTAATTATCAATAGAGGGGCAAAACCGTCACAAAAATGGACCAAGAGTCGCACATAAAAAAATAATTAAGTACTATTACAGTACTGTAGGTGGGAGCCGGATCTTTTTAAGTAGTTAAGATATCTTTACCGTTTATTTTTATCAGTATAACTCATTAGATTGACAAAGTATTTAAATTAGACAAATACCCGAGATATATGCTAGAGGCTAATACAACCAAAAATGTTCCAAGACCCTATTAAACAAAACAAAAAAAAGGAGTAAACTATTACATGGAAATAAAGTCCCAAAAGGCATAAAAGGAAAAAAATAATAATGAATTTGATGAATTTCCACTGTTCCACAATGCCAGCACAGCATTTGACCCACCAAAATGAATGACAGCTTTACAAGCAATGAGGATCCCAAATACAAAGCAATAGAGCTTTCCTGGGCTCATCGTTATATGGGGATTGATAATGGTCTCCTTCTTTATTTTGTTGTTGTTGTTGTTGTTGTTTTTTTTTTTTTTTTTTCGGTAAAAGTGATATTCCATTAAAAAAAGAAAAATAGGCTGAGAAGGCCTACATTACAAGAGAACAACCGAAAAATAAATATTTACAAGCGATGAAACAAACCATAAGAAAAAAACAAAAAACCTGACATGCACCGTCACCCCAAGTCTAAAAACATAAGACGATCCCATCTAGCAACAAAATCCTCAAAGAAGCATCCTCTAAACTCTTTGAAGACTTTAGACCACCGAAATACCAAAGCTTTTATCGAGAGAACTGTCTTCTTACGCGAAATAGAGATGTCATCAAAGTGACGACGGTTTCGCTCTAGCCAAATCCCCCACATGATCGCAAAAGGTAATAAGCTCCACATGCGATTTCCAGAAGAGGAGAAAGGGCCATGACTCCAACCTTTACGCAAATCCAATACCCGGCCCGGGCATACCCAAGTCATTCCAGACTCTAAAAGAAAAGCAAACCATATTTTCCAAGAAAAAGGACACCAAAGAAGTACATGATTCACAGACTCACCATCTTTTCTACACAACTGACAATAATTGACCAAACACATTTTCCGACGTCTAAGATTATCAATGGTAAGGATGTGTTCCAAAGAAGCACACCATGCAAAAAAAGCAATCTTGGAGGGAATTTTGGACTTCTAAATTATAGTCCCAGGGAATTCAAGAATGAGGCTAGGACTATTAGCATTAGACAACCAAGAAACGATAGAAAAATAAAAAGACTTAACCGAGAAGATACCTTTATTCTTTGGGACACCACACTCTTTTATCACCATTTTGTGCATTCGGGATAGTCACATCAAGCCTTGCCATCAGTGAAGCTAGGTCTCCAATTTCCCAATCATTCAAAGCCCTACGCAGTCCCAGATTCCAAGATATGCCTCCCTCGGATCTAACCATACAATCAGAAATGGGTTTCCCTTTGACCCTGGATAGACCAAACAACAAAGGAAAAGCAGAGGCTAAAGCCCCACCACCTGTCCAATGATCCTCCCAAAAAAGAATCTCATCTCCTGTTGCAAAACTGTATCGAATACCTCTTAAGAACAAAGGGAGCACCTTAAGAATTGCCCTCCACACTCCACACTCCACACTCCACACCCATAAACTATGGACACCGGACCACTCTCCCACCCAAAATGTCTCTCCCCAAATCGAGACACAACCACCTTCCTACCTTGTAAGATTGTTGTTTCTCTTGTATTTCTCTTTTCTCATTGTAAGATCCCTGCCTACCTTTTACTTTGTATTTGTTACCATTTCGTATAAATATTGACAGTTAACCAATCGGGGAAGAAAAAACCTTCTATCACTTCTAAGCGTCGCTAAACTCCCAAAATGTCTTCTTTATTTATTACGTGCATCACCCCCACCACCAGAGGGGTAGGGGACCTCGTTAACAACCTCGCTTGCCAATCAAAAAAAAAAACACCCAAAATGTCCACAATGTCTTCTTTATTTATCTTTCACGACCTCTTAAAAGGCTATGTGAAAACCATCACCCCAAGCTTGAAGCTCGTTCTTAGAACTTTAAGCAATAGTAAAAAGAAGATTACTTTTTTTATTGGGTAAAAGATATTATATTGATATGATTTAAAGGATTACATCAACAACCAAAAACTCGCCATGGCCAAGTTTCCAGTAAAAAGAGATGCGCCCTACCCTGCCTAACAGCTACTAAACCAAGTAACAAATAGATTACAAATAATAAAAAGACAGAATTAGTAAAAAGAACTGAAGAAGATAAATGCTATAATATGTGTTTTGAAAAGCATCAGTAACTTGGAAGTGTGCATATTACCTTCCATGAGACTTGCGACTGAAAACAATTACATCAGCACCTAGTCGCATGGTACTTGTTTTAAACCCATTACCATCTGCAGAAGTTGAAACATTAAATGGGTCTTATTAAAAACGCACAAAACAATTGAAAGTAGATCTAGGTGCTGAAATGAGAAGTAACTATGCAAGCATTTAAAAAGTTTGCTGCCATGATGTTGTGTGGGGTGGGTGTGTAGGGAGGGAGGGGACAACATAGAATTTTTGGATAGTGCAAGAGTACATAATGCCACAGACAATAGCACCGAATAGGATATGAACGTAATTTATCCAATTAAACCATAACTGAAGGGGAAAAAAAAGAGCACATGAAGTATACACTGTCCAATTGCGGTTGCCTTCTTATTTGAGTACCCTAAGCTCATACATTGGCGCAAGGACTCAGGATCCATTCCCCCACCATCATCTGCAAGGTCATATTGCTACAAGTGTTGTAAGCATATTACCAGAATAATAATTTCGTTCTGATTATAAGATATACGCATTTTACCTCGAAAAAGCAAAGCAGGAGAGTGATCCTTTGGGTTATATATTCTATCCAACTTCACAAAAGTTGCGCCTTTGCTTATCTGGGAAGTCATGCATTCACATTAGAGTGCAGAAAATGAGTGAAACGGGTCCATGGTTGAAGCTGTTTTATTTAAGCCCATGACCAGAATCATTAATCAGTTTTGGAGATAATTAATGGCTTTCTTTTCTTCTATTGCTAAGGATTGGAAAAAATGTTCCAACAATGAAAATGTAGTAACATGTTACTTACCTCATCAACAGCATTATCCAGAAGCTCCGCTATTGCTGTAAAAATAAAACTCCAAATACCATAACTGATTAACGAAAAAGAAACAAAAATTGTTTTAAAAAAAAAAAAAGGATTACCTCCAAAAGCCCATTTATGGGAGGTTGCGTTAGAATGCAAGAACTTAGGGTGCACACGTGCATGCTCTAACAGAGCTAAACATTCAATTTAGCATTAATTAGAATTTAAAATTGTAATAAAACAAAAAAATTATTAGAATAGAAAAGACAAAACAACCTTGTTCATGTAAGGATTTGGTTAAACCAACATCATATCCCCCAGCTTTCCAGAAACTTCTAAACTCCAATGAATGGTTATTCTTTTGCGATGACGATGTTCCTTTTTCATTATCATCTCCGTCATCACTACTACTACCGAGGTCGACAACGTTCATCTAGTTTTTATTGTTTTTCAGGTAACAAATTTTGAACAAGGTTTTTTATTTTTAATTGACAAAATCAGTTTAGTGGGCTTGGGCTTCAAATATCAACTGAAAGTACGTTGATTAACGAGCCCATCACAACAGTCAGCAGAGTTAAGACTTTCAGACAGTTTGCTGATAGATAAAAATTCCACTCTTGCCACTTTCCAATGTTTACAAAGGCTTGCAATCAACGTATTGAATCTAATGGTATCTTGATCAACACCTGCTAGCTCCAACATCAACCACTTTTTCTACACTTCTGTGTCTGGATAGACAAATCTACCTCAGTTGTAAATAGTTATCAAAATATTTGAAAGTAGTTAAATCAAAAAAGAGAAGGCTAAAATATGGTACCTGTGGACCAAAACCTTCGAAGAAAATTGGAACTTCCAAGTTTGAGACATAACATATTAAAAGCAAAAGGGAAAGCCTGGTGGGAGTTCATATTCTGTCTGTTGGATAGTTAGGAAATTCTGTAAAACAAACAAACAAACAAAAGAAGAAATAAAAAACCTTAGTTGTTTTGCCGAGAAAATTATTGCCGAAAAAGATAAGAAAAAATAATGATTAAGTTACCAAACGATTTTGTCTGTGATGAAAAGTATAACGGATAAAATGAAACAAGTTCAGAAAAGATGGTTCCCCGGGATCTTCGTAATGAGCATATCTTTCATGAATTACTGAACCTTCAGTAATGTAATACTGAAAATTGAAATACGGGTGTTCACGCTGAAGTCCTACCAACGCATCATTAATTTCATACCAAAATACTGAATTATGAGTCAAAGAATCTAACATATACACAAAGTCTCTTCTTCTGGCAGAACTCCATAGGCAATAGTGGTTCAAAATATGATCTGTATACAAAGCGGACTATATATATATATCTTATATATAATGGGAAAACTTTCCCCGTTTATTAGTCCCCGTATTCACTATTTTAGACCAATCTTTTAAATCAAAAGGATACCCAAAAGTTTCACCAATAAAATTTTCCCAAAACTTATGTCCAAGGGTAAATTTGTCATTCAACAAAAAAAAATAAAAAACACGGAAAATTAATCGGTAATTTAAAGCATCTTCCGGACTATAAAACTCAACGTCTTCGTAAAACAGAGACACCGTTTCGCGTTTTCCCAATTAAAAAAACAAAAACTGTTCGTTCCTCTTTTCCGTTCCTTTCCCAATTAAAACCCTGATATCAAATCAAGCCCTTTGCAACCAACCAACCCTGTTTTCCATTTTCAACCCATTTTTCCATTTTCAGAATCAAAGGTAATACTTTCTTTCATTTTCGTTTTCTAATCCTGTAACACTTTCTTCCCAATAAAACTTGACGAAAAGTTTTTGATTGCTTTGGTTATCCAGATTACCTTCCAACCGTCAATGACCCATTGGTTCACCACGGAAGAGGTGTCTTCAATTTTCCTCTTTCTAATTTTAGTGTTTTATCTTAGTGATTGAATTTTTTTCCAAATTACAGATAACCCGTCACTAATTGTTCGCACTAATGAATTTTAGGATGACTTATTTTCAGTACATTTACTTTTTATTGGTTTGATACTATTCTATCATTCTACTTAAATTTCTTTGTTTATACAGTGATAGCAGTCATTGTACATTTTCAGGACTTATCAGTTACTAAATGTGTTGTCCTGAGTTTGGCGATCATCAGGTATATTGACACTTCAGGATTTATATTTAATTTCATTGTCAGTTTCTTCGTTTTATACCGATCTTTTGTGGGTTTGTGTTTCTCTTACATGTTGATTCACGTCGTCATAAGACATCTCTTTCCATCTTTAAAAAAAAAAAAAAAAAAAATCCTTTTGCACTATGGATGCCTTGCTTTGCCATGGAAGAGGTCAGCTTAGTGTTCATATACTTTCAGCTTAGCGTTTAATTTACTTTTTCAGTTTAACCTATGCACCAATGGTGTTATGTTTAGCTTCAAAATTTAATCCACTTTCACTCGCCTTCTTTTAGTTCTTTCCTACCATTCTTCTGTGGGCTTGACCGTTTGACAAGGAACAAACTTAAAACTTATCAAATTCTGATCTCAGTTGAGTGTTTTCGTTTCTTGTATTGATGACATTCTTTTTTGGTTTATCCTGTTATGGTCCCTGTAGCGTATAATGCAATTCTAAGGATGATTTTTCTTCTTCCCAGAACTATCATTCCAACGTATTTTTTTAGTTAAGGTTGTTGATTCTTATGGTGTATAAAAAAAAAGAGGAGTGGAAAGCATGACTAGCTTGGAGAATTGAAGAGAAAAATAACCGATTTAGCACCTTTTTTTTTTACTTTTGGTCTCTTGAAAGAAAAATCGGTCAGTGTGTTTTCACTTTTTTTTCAAACTCAAAAACTCCACCTTAGAACTTCTAATATCAATTGCCCTTCCATCAATTTGATTTAGTTATTTCCGCTTACAACCAATTGTACTTTAACGATCAAGTGGTGTAGTATGCATTTCTCTCGTTCTTTTTCTTGTTTTGATTTTAATTTATGTTCGAGTTTCTATTTCCTAATATTTTTTAGTTTTTAGTTTTTATTAGCATAGTTCACTCCATCAGCGTTGATTTTATCAGGTTAGGAGTTCAACAGTCTAAATCTCGATCCTAATTACCCCCTTATGACTTATGATTGTGTTTGTTTCCTTTAAATGGTTTTTACTTTTTAGGAACTATATCATGTATAATTGACCGAGAATTTTTCTTATTTTATTTATTTGTCTGTTTTTAGATGCATGTCTATGAATGAGTTATTTGACACCATTGCTACACAATTTTTGGTCTATTTCTTTTCGATCCTGTAAGGCTTGCTTCTTTGTTTTTTATTGCTTGAGGTCTGTGATATTTTTTTGGAGGCACTGTGAAGTTTTGGTTCACCTTAAAACAACACAAAGTTTAAGTGGGTGAGAGTTGACTATTTGACACAAACCAACTTTGGTTTTACCGATGATAATTAAACCATATGTCGTGTTTTTAGTGTAACTCATTATGCAAGGTTGGGTTTTGAGCGGTGGTGTCATGCTTATCAGGTTAGGAGTTCAACAGTCTAATTCTCGATCCTAATTACGCCCTTATGACTTATGATTGTGTTTGTTTCCTTTAAATGGTTTTTACTTTTTAGGAACTATATCATGTATAATTGACCGAGAATTTTTCTTATTTTATTTATTTGTCTGTTTTTAGATGCATGTCTATGAATGAGTTATTTGACACCATTGCTACACAAATTTTGGTCTATTTCTTTTCGATCCTGTAAGGCTTGCTTCTTTGTTTTTTATTGCTTGAGGTCTGTGATTTTTTTGGAGGCACTTTGAAGTTTTGGTTCACCTTAAAACAACACAAAGTTTAAGTGGGTGAGAGTTGACTATTTGACACAAACCAACTTTGGATTTACCGATGATAATTAAACCATATGTCGTGTTTTTAGTCTAACTCATTATGCAAGGTTGGGTTTTGAGCAGTGGTGTCATGGTTATGGTTATCTTTTGCAGAACCCTTTGCAGAATGAATGTTTGCCGATTGCAAAGCAACAAAGTGAAACCAGTACTAGGTATGGTTCAATTATTCATTTTTTGTTGTTTGTAGTTATGATATGGTGTGAGATTTTCTGGGCAATTGCAGCAACGAAGTTCTATTTAAATTTGTGCGTATATATATACACACACACATATATATGAATGTGTGTGTGTATATATATATGTGTGTTTGTGCTTATTGAAAGAATTGGAACTCATTTTGATTAAAAGGTGGAGTTATTGGTGGAACTCATTTTGAATAAAAGGTGGAACTCATTTTGAACTCAAGTATGTTGCCAACATTATTCCCTCCCCCCAAAACCCTTTTCCATAAGTAAATAAGAAACTATTCCCTTGCAGTCTGTTGAATTTTCCCATAGAAAATTATTATTCTCTGTAGAAATGTGCCATATTTGAAAAGGATCTTTTCGCGTGCGAATTTCAGAGTCACTTAAGCTTTTCTTGCAATGGTTACTGGGAATTACGAGCAAATGAACAGCTAATGGTTGAGCAGGCTCTTCTAATTTAAGGGCAGAGGTGGAATTAAGGGCAAAGGGCAAAGATGGAATTAAAGGAGAAGGCTAACAGAGAGGCTGCAGAGACCAGGCTGCGGATGGCAGCGATGCTACAAGCAGAGCAAGCTCGTGCTGAGATGCTTGCTCATCCTATGCGAGGGAATGCTTTTGGGTATCAGGCTGATGTTGGTTCGGTTGGTCATAACTTGGGAGGACCTGAACAGGTAGTTCACATGGACGAGATGGTTCATGGATGAACAGAGAGAGGAACAAGAACCAACTGAGGATTTCTTGAATGATGAGAATGAACACGGAAACTTAATTTGGGATACAAGATGTGTGGTGGGGAGCAGGGCACTTTGATTTGAATTCTAGGTGACATAAATTGTGAGAGGAGCCTTGGACTTATTTGACATTTCTGCCTAGAACTGGACGACGATATTATATAGACAACCAAGATTCAACACTAACGCAATGGGGAAGAGCAGAAACAAAAAGAAATATAAGAAAAATGGTGCAGCTTCGATGGATATCTCGACGCCCACAGTATCAGACACTCCCCAAGCAATTGACATAACGAAGTTACTGACTAAAGATTCATTAGCGGTGTTCTCAAAGAGAAAGATCAAGAAGGGAGTGCCCATGAAGAGATCAAAGAGTGTTAGAAAGATGAAAGCCATCAAGAAGGCTATATCCAAAAATGAGAAGTCAGAAGAGAAAATCACGAAAAGTGAAAAAAAAATGTGGAGAACTAAATCTGCAAAATTCATGCTAATAGAGTTTAAACACCCTTAACATTGTTGAGAAGCGTTAGAATGCTACAAAGGAGATGGTGCATCGCGAATGCCCTTGGCTATTTGAACAGGTCCATCTCTAGATGAAGTGTTATTACCACTTTTTTGTGTGTGTCGTTGAGATATAATTCATTTACCCTGTACCAAGTTTTGCAGAACAAATTTTGGAATTGTCTGGGAAAGAAAAAAAAAATGAGCTCCACAATTGATATGTATATTCTTTACACATGAGGATGCTGATAGGGATCTAATTCGATAATTGTTTCCCCCCAAAACCTTTTTTTTCCCATTGAACCTTACCAAAAGCTTGCTCTTTAAGTAGGAAAAATGAAATTATTGAATTTTGTCTCTGTGCAACCTTACACGCAGTCTTTCTTTTTTTTTTTTTTTTTTTTTTTTTGGGTTTAGGGGTATGTGACTTTATTCACCTCTTTATGGTTCAAAACCTTTGTCCAATGCAAAGGTGAATACCAAGGTGACTATTTTCCCAAGTCAAAACGAGGGTGAAGCCTTTAATCGAGATAGTGGTGAGTTGTGAACTTCGGACGAGGCGTTGGATTCCGTTTTGTGTGTTTTTATAAAAAAAAGCGGTTTTTTTCGGACGGAATGTTTCATTCCGTCCTCGTGTTTTCGATTTTTTAAAACTTTAGTCGGTATGTTTCATTCCGTCCGGTCGTTTTTCGATTTTTACATTCGACGGAATCCAACATCTGTCGAGATTATTATTTTTTTCACCTTTGCATTGGGCAGCCTCACTTTGCTTTTCACCAAAGCGGTGGAAAAGAGGGGAAATCTTGTCGAGGTGAAAAATAGTAGCTTGCAATCCTTGCATTGGGAATGCTCTAAGGAACAGATACTTAAGTTAGCGAGGCCCAGGAAAGGAACAGATACTTAAGTTAGCGAGGCCGGAAAAAGGAAATAGAAAGGAAGGAAAACAAACAACAACGGACTTATCACTTTAAAATTGTTCCCGTTTTAAACCGTAATTATAAATACAAAAATTGTTCCGTTGTCAAGCCTAACTTCTTCTCTTGCTTCCCAATTTCTCATGTGGCATCTTTGGCACTGGGGAATAGCATTATCGCAAAAAAAAAAAAGGTTTGCTCATTACTATCTTCTTGTCTCTTCTACAACACTTTGCATATATCAAATTTAAATGGACACAATTTTATCATTACTGCATTGTTTCATCGTTTTTTTTTTTCATAGTACTATAGTGAAAGACATTAAATAGGTATGCATAAATTTGCATTTATCAATCTCTAAGAACGGACTTGAATTAGTTCTCAAGTATTGAGGGCCCTAGAAGTATGTATTTTTCAGTCCTTTTTCACTATGGTGAATTGTTTATTACTAATTATGGTGATGGAAGCAACTCATTTTTAGACTCTAACTTTATGACTATATTTGGTTTTTAGATATTTTTTTGTTGGAAGAAATGTTAGAGCAGTATTTAAGTTCATTTTACATATTTTCAAATTTGTTTCAGCTATTTTTTTTTCAAATTGGGATTGTTATAGTGCATTCTTCTTATATTGACAACTCATACGCAGATCAGGAGTGTATTAGTGCATTCATTTTGTAGCTACTGATTCACATATGAGTTATGTCGTGCTATATTTGAAATCAAATCCCAGGAGTTAGCAATTCATCTTAATTAATTATTTTTGCGTCTTCTACTTTGTGTCCTACTCAAACCTACCTCTCTCTTTTAAGAACGTAGAATTTAGGCGAATATATGACATGGTAAATAAGATAGAGAATTTGGACGAGAGAAACCAAATAAGATGGTTTGAAATTTGTGCCTTAGGTTAGTTTTCGGTGACAAATAGAGAATGTGTCTCATTGTTACCCGTCCATTTATCAGGTGAAATTTACTCAAAAGCAATTAACCATATCATCGTCCACAAGTCCTTTTTTCAAATCTGGATTAGCTTAATTAAATTGTTATTTGGCGGCAACGGATGCCGTGGTAGATTTTGAATAAATACTCTTTGATTTGTCATGCAACAGTTATGTTAATAATGGTTATTATATTTGGTTTGCCATGCAATGGTGATGCAACATCATTTCCGTAAATAGTTGTTATATAAAAGCTTGACCCTAGAGGGGTAAAAGGCTAGCCTCTTTCCCTGATGTCTAAAATTCTCAATGAGGGATAAGGTTAGGTTAGAAGCCTTCCTAAATAATCTGCAATCAAGTGATATTAAAGTGTGCAAACCAGTCAGGACTTAGATAAGTTACCTGTTGCATAACAGAGTCTGACAGAAAGTCCAATTTAGGTAGTTTTTCATCCAAGCCAAACCAACAGACATAACCCCCGAACTGCAACTATGTTAGTACCATAGGACTTTCCAACTGACCATCAAATCCTGGCCAGAGCATGCTTAATTTGGAGAACCAGGACTCAATAACTTATTCTAGAACTGACTGCATGACTATAGTTCCTGGTGTACATTGAGAAAGCTGCTAATATAAATGAACTGGGTATATGTATGCGCCTTGAACCTGATTCACAAGTAGCTAGCAGTTCAAGCTTTTGTAGGGTATGTCATGCCTTGGTAGCTGGAAGGAAGATGGCTACAACGTCAAGCCATACTCTCTTATGAGAACATTGATCCCTTTCTTTCTTTTGTAAATGGTAATGTTAGGGAAAGAGCTAATATTTGGCAACACTTCTCTTAACGAAAATGTTCCACGAGACTATCATTTGGGTCAAATTTTTTTTAATTCTCTTAAACCATTTGGGGTACACTGATATGAATCCAACAATGTTCCTCAATCACATATAAATGCTCGACAAGATAATTACACAACTAGCAACACAAAGGTTAACTTCATTAACATAATGCCTATTTTTTTGGTAAATTAGTTTGTGGCATATAAACTAATAATTATATATTGACTAAATTACCTCTTGAATATATTTAATGCATAACATGGCAGAGCATAAAAAGCGAATCGAACAAAGAATACAACTAGCGTATTGAAATGTTTTGTTTTTTTCTTATTGAACTTTTTTAATTTACTATTCTAATTTACATGCTTTCATTACTTTGATTTTCTCCACAACAAATTTTCTTTTATAGCACGTGCAACGCACGTGCCCATTTACTAGTATATATAATTAGAATTGTGTTTGAGGGTAGACGAGACAATGTGCAGAGTCCAGATTGCGTCTAAACTTTAAATACTGTTGAGGAAGTCTGCTTGAATAACGTTTTATGATTATTTTGAAACAGTAAATTAACGTGCTCTAAATAAAAACATCTCATACTCTAAAAAACACATTTTAGGTCATCTCCAATGGGGGTGTAGAATTGCACCTCCACGTAGGTGCCATACGAAAAACTCCCACTACGTATTAATCTTACATATTTGGATTGTAAAACGTGGGCGTCATTTATGTCACTCCAAGTGACACCGATTCTCACGTTTACATATAGCCAAAATTAGAATTAGAGAGGGGCGTCACTTGGAATGACATCCAAACATATATTTAAACTGCACACCATAAAAGCATTTAGTAGTTTTTAATTTTCAAAATTGTAGATCTCACTTCAATGGCATGAGCAACCATTGCTGGAGTTTGAAAGGAATAAAATATATTTTTCTTAAGCACTAGGATATGCAAACCAAACGAAAGTTTGCAATCAGAATGCACAAAATTTGGAAACGGCATCTTGTCGATGACACAAAATTTAAACACAAGTTTGCTTACCCTTGAGGATGATCTAATAGACTTTTAAGGCTCAATATCTCATTAGGTATTTCAACAGGTACGATATTGAAGTAGTCTTCAAAGAGTTGAATAAGAGTTTTTACTGCGGTGTAATCATGCTCCAGCGCCGGCATTTCATCTGCACAATTGGGCTCGTCATGATTAGAATCTCATAATTGATAAAGAGAGTAAAAAACTTAACCCATATTCTCTCTCTTTCTTTTTGTTTTGATTTGAAGTAAATGCAGGGTCGTCGTATACATCCCTTGAATAAGAAACTTGAGCAGGAGATACAGTGATGTAAAATGCAAAATATATATTATGCTACAGATTCACATTGATACTAAATTCAAATAATGTATCCATAACTTAAAGCGTCCTTTATCCACCTCTCCAGAGGACTATCCCTTATTACACAATATAAATACTATTGCCACAATTTCAAAAATAGCTCCTCTTCAACCCAACAACATCTACTTGACCAACTTTATTACATTGACAAATACAAACAAACACTGCAGAACTGTGGGGGTGCAAAGGGCAAAACTTCCTTCCACCAAACTACTGTGCATATCACCTGATTGCCTTCTCCAAACGGTTTAAATGAAAGAATAGACGGACTCGTACCAATATAAATTCAAATCCAATATTCTCAGAGCACTGTAGACTAGGAGATGCACATCACTCATCCCCGTCAGTAACCAATGCAAATGAAAATGGGTAGAACTTGTAACCATCCCCCTCATAGAACTTGTTCTGGAACTCTACCCAGTGAAGACGCAAGGCGTGTAGGAAGGCACTCAATGTTTCTATCACCAGCAATACACCAACAGTAGCACAGACAAAAACGATGATGCCAACAACAAGAATAAGGATATTGTTGTACCTGTCGGGAAGAACAAACATATCACTACTTCGAAGTTATGGAACTCCCTATCAAGTTATTCCTTCCCCTTAGTGGAGCTGTGTTTATTAATGTTACAACGAGAGAGAAAAAATATATAAAATAAAATTGAAGATGTGGCAGAAACGTACCCCCAAACAAGTAGTAAGACCTTCTCATAGAGTACTTTCGACAACTCTGAATGGGCAAGACTGGAGCAAAAGAAATAATCATCAACACACATAAGAAGTGAGAACAGACACTAAACATGGTCAGAAAATAAGAGAGCATCCTCCTTGCATACATCCTCATGCATAAAACTTCATGAATAAAGCGATGCAACAAACTAGGCGGAAAATATGAATCCTTGTCAGTTCAATTTCAAACTTAGTACATTGTACACAGTCCACATCCAATGGTGCATAAAGCCAATCAATGCACCAAAACACATGCGACAGACATGGAAGGAAGCTCCTCAACCATTCTTTCATCCCAACCTAAATCAACAACTATATTGGTGGACGTCAACACACGTATCTGAAGCAGTAAGCGTAAGGAGATTAAGCTTGCACTTCAAGTTTTACAACTTGTACAACACTTCAGATAGTAATGTTCTTTTACATAGACCAGGCGAACAAACGGCCGAATTCCAAGGGCAAGAGTGAAAGGATTAAGAAGTGAAGGAAGGAAAGTAAAGACCTGACTGATCCATAGTCAGGTCTTTGTTCGTTGCTTAAGAAGTGAAGGAAGGAAAGTTTTTTTTATATTAATTTACTCCCTCATTTACCTAACTTTCTTCGTTGCTTGTTCCTTAGATAGCAATCGTGTGGCCTGTAAGTCAGCGGGATTTAAGACAAGCAGTCAGTGCATAGAGCACAAATACGGACTCGTTCTGCGAAACAAAAGGTCCCAATATCTCCTCTCGTCACAACTTCATAGGCAAACATGGAATGAAGCTTATATGTTGATATTGTGGTCAAGAGGATCTTAATTATGAAGATCATCCTATATCAGCTCATTCATATTGTCAACCACATCATTGCTTTTCAATTTATGGTAATATGGATTAGTAACCTTCCATATTAGCTGCATACCTACATATGTGCACTGCATATAGACTAGCATACAATAACGCATGGAACACATCAGAAGAGAGATGATTCACATTGTACAGAGCATACCTGAGTTCCCACAACCGAAGATACGACGCCGTATTTGAGACAGCTCCAAGGACAAACTCTATCGTATGTATTAGTTGGTGTACAAAAACTTCGCTAAACTCGAATTCCTCGTGACCATGGGAATCATGATGCACTTCAACTTCAAGAGATTCATCAGCACTGTGAAGTGGTTGGTAAGATTGACCTTGGTGCCTCTGAAAGAAACTCAATCATTAGAAACAAAATAAAGTGCCTAGAAAATTTCAACAAAAAAGAAATTAATTGTACCTCTTGATGTTGTTTCTTCAAAATAAAAGGTTTTGGAAGTAGCATCCATGGTACAGCAACAAGAGCTAGCAACAGTAGCACAATCTGGTATTAAAACAGAAGAAACGAATGAGGCTGGTCTAAATTGCAAGCAGCCAGTCATATATAGATATCCTCTTAAACTAATTCATGTTGGTATCTAATAAGCCACGATGAACTGATAAAATTTGCTAAGAAGAGGAGTGAGCATTGGATTTATCATATTGTTGGTATCTTCTGTAACGATGAATCAAATAGATACACAGCAAGTTAGCAAAATATATATATAAACAGGTGCAAAAGATATTGACTTTCGTCAAGTTTTAGAAGTAATTAGAGCAATGGTTGGTTTTAGAAACTGAAAGCAAAAAACAGCTTACATAGTTTTAAGTATAATTGTTAACACATGATCTTTTGTCTACCATAAATCTCGGTATGCATACAATAAACGGATGTAAGTGATCAACCAAATAGCTTGCTCCAAATACTTTATACATTGAGAAAACTTAAGGTCATCAGGAATAAAATTAATGTGTTTCATTGCACAAAAAAACCCAGTTTTCTTATAGGTTAGAGTACTTAGTTCTCACAGTGGATTAAAAGACAATGAATAGACAAATAACCCATTGAAACAATCAAAGATCATTGACAAAACACCACAAAAAAAAAATCCTAGAGAATTCAATGATACTACATTCTTTCTGGTTCAAACCATTGATAAAACTTAATTCCCTTGTTGACTAAAAAGAGGAGAGAAACTTACTGTTATAGGAAAAAAATTGTAACCTAAAGGTAGTAAATAACTAACCCATATTAATCTACCAACAAAAAAGAAAAAAGATGAGACATTGTATAGAGATTGCGATAAATGAGAAGATAGATATGCAAAAACATTTTCAATTAATGACCTTTATTGCTTTCAACTTGATTCAATTTAAAAAACATTTAACTATGCAAATAGATACTGAAACATAAAGCCATTAAACGGAATAAAATTGCTTGCTTGTTGAACACCTATTGGTTAGAAATAACCGAACCAACAAAACATGGAAGCATCAGGTATCAAATGGGATACATCAAACTTGCGTGTCCAATAACTCATGTCTTTGCTTCTATTCTTTGATTGCCCTGTAAGTTAAATAAGGGTGGGGTAAGCCCTTCCCTTCCCTACTTTTCGGGTGCTGTGATGAGATCAATGATCAAAGAGAGCGACACTCAAGACATAACTAAAGTAAAACACATTGACATGTTTTACATGATCAAAGTTTTGGGTAGAGATGATAGAGCCGGTGCAGATACCATAGAGAGCTGCGTGGGTTCTTGAAAGTGAGAAAATAAAAAAACATTTATGACCGAAACAAATTTTCTTAAGAGTTTATGACGGAACAAATTAGTTTTGGCAAAGTTTCCACTTTCAACCAATTTAGGAGAGGTGATTATAATTGTGCGAATAGACGAAGGAGAATTAAACAAATGTAGGGAGAACTGATTGCCTCTCACCACTACCCAATGGTTTATTTAGAAAACTGATTCCACTTAAACTCATAGCATCCCAGTCCATTCTATATAAAGCATTTTCCTCCTCCAAACAACTATACCAACCCTTCAACTTCCTCCTTGAGGAAGAACAAATACCAAACCAAACTATGTTAGATTTTTCAAGAAGGTCAAGAATTGGAGCTATTATTAATTCTAGATAGAAAAGCAGTCACCATTTCAAATTCATTTAAAAGTTATATCTCAGCTGTTGTAAATTAGATTAAAAGCAGTCATATACATACAGAAACAATATGAAACTTTTATTTCCAACAGTTACAGAGAATTGAAACTAAAATGACAAACTTCTCAAAGCCTTTAACAAGCATTAATGCCTTGTCCAAAACTTAACTATATCTGATTATGAAAGATGTTTTTCCTCAGTTAGGAAAATCATATACTGCAACAAGTAAAAGAAGTACAAACGATAGGCATATAGACTACAGTTCAATACAAGAAAATAACAAACATACCAACCATAATGGTAAGAAATAACAGAGGCACAGAGATTATGTTTCACATCCATGAAGATCAGGCATCAGTATCATCAGTGGCTTTTCCCCCAAAAGGATCGTGGGTAGGGCCAACATCCTCCCCAATATGGCGTTGAACCAGGCTTTGCAAATCAGCCATAACCTTGTGCTCACGTTTTGCTTTCTCCTCATAGTTGAACATTGCCAATGCCCTCTTATCCTCGGCACTGTAGACTTGGTTTTCCTTTCTGATACGAATGGCATTCATCCTTTGATGCCTACTACCACTCATAACATAACCAAGGTCTTCAAACCTCTGAATCTCATCAGCCGAAAGACCCACTTCTCCTCTTCTAGGAATACGCTTCCCCTGCTGCACATACTGAGCAATAGCATCACCTTCACCAGGCCGCAAAGCTCCTCCATAACTTATATGCCCTTCAGCCCTCGGCAAAGGCATAGGACCCACAATTCCTGATATTCTTCCTTTTGGTTATTCGATACTCAATCCTTTTAATTCCTCATCAGATTCATCACCTCATATTCATCATTTTAGTTGTTGTTGTTCTGGTGAAACGCGGGGTGAGCTTCTCTCTCTGCTACGGTGGCCTTTTTCGTCGTCGTAATCGCCTCTTCTTCACATTATTGTGTGTGTTGTGAGGTTTTATTTATTATGGACGACTCAGTTGGGCTTATTTAGGCAAGGTCTAAACCATTTTCGTAGGGAAAAATTTGCGTACTAATAACAAGTGTCTATGTTGTGGTGCAATTAGGCCAATGTGCATCCTTGTTTTCAGAACGGGATTGCTGTTGAAGAAATCCACCGCTTATAGGGAAATCTTTTTGGTAAGGGACATGGTGAAAGCATAATAATCATTATCCTTATATATACTAGTGGAGGGCACGTGCTACGCACGTGAATGATGGCAAGTATATTGTAATTTGTTATGGTAAAGATCGCAATTTGATTATTATTATTGAAAGAACTAATTTACAACACATTCGAAAGTATTTTTAATGCCACAAAGTTAGAGCACCATCAATCATACACTCTTTCACTGGTGCAGTTCTTTATTCCATTTCTCATATGACTTCTCCAGCACTCACTACACTTTGAGATAATCTCAGAACTTAATAAACAAATAAAATGGTTGGAAATCTAGTTTGAGTATCTATCTAGGTTCTATTACAATGGTATTGTAATATATGAATTATGCGTAATAGTTTCTAGGTTCCCTTCTTTCTTTGCAACATCCGCTTGAAATTATCGGCCTCTCGCAATGTATGTGAGATGCACCCGATGCGTGGTCAAGTTTTTTGGCTGCCCTCTTCCATCTTCTTTGTTAGGGTCCATGGAATGGTAGTTTTTCTAAATAGGGAATTGCCGACATAGAGATGAGATTGAAATTGAGATCTGTCGAAGTTGAGACACGTGCTCTTTGATTGGGTTCTGTGAAGAGAATGATGAGATGATCTTGGTGTATGATTACATGGCAATGGCACTCTAAGGGAGCATATATATATAAGAGCAACAACCCTCAACTCTCATGGAAGCAAAGGTTGGGGATTTGCATTGGAGCCGCTAGAGGACTTTACTACCTTCATAAAGGTGCCAAGTACACCATCATTCACTTTCGGATGTAAAGACCACCAATATTACGGTGGACTACAATTGGGTCGCCAAGGTATCGATTTTGGACTCTCAAAACAGGTCAAAATCTCAACCGGACCCATGTTAATCTTGTGGTGAAAGGGAGCTTTGGTTACTTGGATCCCGAGTATTTCCGGCGACGGTAGGTTGACGGACAAATCGATACTCTTTTCGGTGTTGTCCGCTTTGAGGTCTTATGTGCAAGGCACGCACTAAACCCTACCCTTCCAAAGGAGCAAGTAAGTCTAGATGATTGGGCTCTGACTTGCCAAAGGAAGGGAATTCTCGAGGACATTATCGATCCCCGGCTAAAGGGAAAGGTGAACCCGAAGTGCTTAAACAAATTTGTAAAAGCTTGGTGAGAAATGATTATCCGATCAAGGGAAGGATAAGCCCATCTATGGGTGGCGTGTTGTGGAACCTTGAGTTTGCTCTCCGGTTGCATGAAAATCCAAATGGTGCAAGCCTCACTGCAGATGAAAGGTCTAGTAGAACAACTGGAGCCATTAACAGTGGGACTAATGGAAGCAATGGAGGCAAGAGCTCAATAGATGAACAACAGCACTTTTTATTGAAATAGTTTACATTACTGAACCAATTGACATCACATGACCACCAAGGGTTCTAGATGTCTGTTCAGACATTTATTGAAATAGAAAATATTTAGAGTCATCATCTCCTAAAATATTACAAAATCTTTTCTTTTAATCTTCTTCCACTTAGCACGCACCAAGCTTGATTCCTGTAAAACAAAGCATAAATATTAATATCAGTTTCAAAGGGTAATAGATAAATATTTAAGGTTGCTATTTAATGCATTTAATGGATGTCAGAAACATGCAATACCTTAGTCATATTTCTTCCGCATTCTCTTATATTTATGGCGTTTGGTGGTTAAACATTCTGAAGTATTATCCCCTTTTGTAGCAGGAAATTCCTATCATACAGTGTAATAAAATGTGAGTATAACAATATGTATACTAAATTTTTAAAAGCATATGTGGAATAGAAGTGTGACAGTGAACCTAACCTCACATTCAATTACTTCTATGTTTGAAGTACCACATTCCAATTGTGTACTAAGATCTTCATTTGCTTTCAATGAGCATTACCCTATATATACAATAATAATGTATTTGTTTAAATATATAGATATCTTGATATGCACATTATAATACAAAATGTTAGAATATATTTTACCGTTTCAAATTGGTGCGGAAACACTCTAGTAGTTGTCAATGACTGCCTCACTTCACCCAAAGTTTGTATTCATTGACTTTTAGTTCAAACACAAATGAGCGACCAATTAGCTTGTTCAATATGTCTTTAACAACTTGAGATCCATTTGGCTGTCCAAAAAAAAATGAGTTAAAAGGAATAGAGTTATTTTATTATGCGATTACACTATGTGCTAAAAAGGATAATATTTGATTTACCGATTGATTGATATCTTTCAACTTTCGGATCAGATTGTTGCACTAACGACTCAGCCTTATTTCCAAATCTGATCATTTCGAGGTATCCATTATGATCCTTAATTGCAGTACTTTCGTAAATGAAAACGATGCTTTTTTAGTAAGAAGATTGCACTAAAAAAGATTGACGATTGAAATATGTTATTATTTATACCTTGGTATTGGAGATGAGACAAATTTATTGCATTTGTTGCACCATTGATCAACCAGTTTCTTTCCGACATTTATTCTTATCATACGAAGTCGTAATAAGGTTCATATGCATGTATTACTTCACAAATTGTTGCTGCACATGTAAAGCTTCTTCCCTGCATATATCATAATTCTTATAACTCACACACACCAAGTTATTCTAATATTAATGTATACTAACCTTGCATATATTATAAATTATATATAAATGCATTACAACTTTAGTGGTTTCAGCAGCAATTTCTAAAAGCGTCTTTTTCTATTCCTTACGGATCTCTCTTCCACATTTGATTGAGTTGATGAAGAACCAATCAACACTCAACTTTTCCATCGTCAAAACTGTATAATCGTGAAAACAATCATGAAAGGATTTCATGTATCAACAACAATACACTATCAATGTGAAGACCATGTCTAGGAATTCATCGAAAAAAATAAAGAAATAAAAAAGAGCACTGTTCATGATACTTCTAACTTCAGGATTTCCAAGTTAAATAACAATTGAGTTGAATTTGTCGATGATGAAATGGTATTCATCTGTATTAACAATACTTATTAAATTATAAGCAAGAAGGGGTAAATAAATGATAAGCTTGAACATTACCAAAGAATTCCCCGATGTCAGTGAAGTGACAACCAAAACAGGGACCACTTGTAGCGGTTTCAATCACATCTTTGTCTATTAAATTGGTATGTATTTCCCGGAGAGGGTAACCTTAGCCGGCTTCGCTTGGTTGTTATTGTAGGCGTTAGCATATAGGTATATTTAAGAAAATAGACAAAATATGCTAACAAATTATATAAGCAAGAAAGGAGAAATGAATACCGGCCGTTGTCCAAATAAATTTCTCCGAGTGTGTGCGCCTGTGGTCTCCATTATTTCTGAAATTTTGTTAATCTTCCATAGGCATCTGCAACGAAAAGTTGTGTTAAAATAATGATCTAAACCGATAACTTTATAAATAGACAATGATTAAATACCGAGCAGTTTCTAATATCACCGAAACGAAGTAAGCTAAATCGCCAAATTCGAGAAAATCAAAGTCATACATTGGGATTTCGAATGTATTCCATTAATTGTCTTAACAATTGTGTCCCAATTGAAAAAAGCCTACACTTGTTTGAGCGGGGACGATAGTCATTGAGAACTGATGTAACACTAAAGTTTTCAATGTGAAGAACCTCGTCCTTCTTGTAGAAGAGGCGATAGTGATTGTGCATGCCGTTTGAGCGGTAGCATGTAATTGAACTCCCTGTAATATTAATACAAAAAGATCATAAGGTTTAAGTTGTTTTATCATTGTGTATTAAGAAATGATTAAAATAATAGTTTAACTTTTGCTACTTACAGTTTCATCAATTAATATCATATCTATCCTCATGTTGCCTATTTGTTTGTCTAACGGAATGTTTTGATCGACAACATTCCATTTTCTAGATAGTCGAACCTTGATTTTGCAACTATCCATTCCAATGAGATATGTCGGATAAAGGATGATATCGAGTCTCTTCCATATCCATTTGAAACTGAAGAATAAGCGAGGAAGCCGGCGTCAATAAATTCATCAAAGCGATCATGGAGGCGAGAGAGCATACAAAATTAATGTTGGAATTTTGAAATGAAAAATATATATCTAAAGCAATATACCTTTTCCATAAAAAGTGATGTAGTTTCTGAAGGTTTATGAGGATAGTATAGGTTATTTTGTCGATCTCCTCCCGAGGTCTTGAAAGAGAGAGCAAGCGAGGATTAAGCTTAAAAACGAGAGAATTGAACTTAAGTAGAAGCCCATATTTATAGTGACAATCACATTTCTAATGAGAACAGTTATAAACTTTTTTTTTTGTAGCAACTGATTGGAAGTTGGCAACGTTTGGAAAGTTTGAACACATTTGAGCGGACACATTTGAAAGGGTTCCATGTGTTGGTATACATGGACATAGGAGAATGGGCTATTTGAAAGTGATACACTTGTTATTTGACAAATTTCCATTATGCCTATTCAGGAGGTTTTAAGTTTTGTACATATGTCGGTGGGGTTACAATACTTATGCCAAATTCAAATTCTATTTGAGTAACCAATTTTTTATTTGGAGAAGTAGAATTGCCAATTTAAAAGGTAGAGTAATATCCGGTGCTAAAAATTAAAGTGAATATAAATATTGTGAACCATGACTTTGAAGTGAAATTATCTAATAAAGCCTTTGAAATAATTGACAGCAAAACCATGCCAGAAATGAGAGGGTCTACAATGTTTCAAAGGCGCATTAATACTTTTAATGGTAGCAATAAGAATACAATTTTCATATGATGGATCATTTTTCAAACATGATTGTCATTTTGCATCTCGGAAATATTCTGAGAGTGTAAAATCTCGAGGAATTTATTCTTCACAGACTGCCAACATCAAAATTGCCACTATGGTAAATATCCCAGAGTGCAAATGTGAAATTGCCAATTTTAATCTTATTAACGTGTCCGTGTCAGACACATATTGTATGTAATTTATCTCGAATTTTGATATTTTGCCGTGTCCAACAATTCTTTATCGTGTCCAATCCAATACGGAGTGTCAATGGAACCTAGTTTTATTTCTACTCGAGAGGGATATTTGCAAAGCGTAACACTTGATTGGTTGTGGCTCATAGGCAAATGGTGGTCTCCTGAATAAATAATTTCTGTATAGTGATAGAATTGAAGCGTCTTCCACAATATTTGAGTTAGTATTAAAGCTACTCTTGCTGAGTTAGTATCAATTGGGTGCAATCCTGTAGCCTTCAAGTAAATTTCTTGAAGTACAGCATATGTAGTAACAACTTGTCGAGAGTTATAGAGCCTTCTTTAATTAGTACAGAAAACCGTCATTGTTTTCATTTTCTGTAGTCTTCTAACCATCTCTTCTAAGAAAATGATCATTTTGTTTGGGTGGTTTTGGTGTTGCTAATGCGAAGTTACTTGCACGCATAACTGAACATGTGTCGTTTACATTGCCCAGAGAGCAATGTTAGCAACATGTACGCTAATGTTGGACCATCATGCTTTATGATATCTAGAATCAGAAGATCACTCTGTTTTGATCACTGTGGAACAAAAGTTACTAACTGAAGTAAAAAACTCAAGCTAAAGACATGGAGTCGCAAAATCTATTAGTTGTACACTTTTGTTTTTATACTTTTCCAATGAAACGAACGTATCGATTGGATCCCTATAAGAAAGTAACTTGTACATGCTTAGATCTTGAATAGATAAAGGTTGACATGTGTGGCATCAAACAAAAAGGCCACATAGTGTTTGATAAGCATGTACTTCGATTCGCTTTCTGGGTATTGAACTTGTAAAGTGCAGCTTTAAGTTCGGTGACCTACATAGTGTGCGGTGAAGCTCTTGAAAGGATTCTGTACAGATTATAATGATAGTACAATAATGTCAGCTATAACCATAATAAAATGACAATACAAAAGGTACACTATACTTTCGAGGAAGGTTATATAAGAATCTCTTGAAAATGCCCCTTTTACTATAAGTGTAACGCGTACCCTAACCGAAAGTAATTTGGGTTTGGGTTGAGGAACTTGCAATGCAGAGGAGATTACATCAGCTGCCTAACTGATTAAAGATGTAAGTGAAAAAAAGATGATTAGCCAAAGAAAATAATAACATTAACAATAATAATAATCAAGAATAATAGTGAGAGAGACATTACATTCTCGATTATTGGGAATGAGATGATTCTTCATCACCATTTGAAAACAATATGTCCCGATACGACACATTTCTTGTATATGTTCCACTATGTCTAGGTAAGTTTCCATTTTTCACCAAAACTTTTGTGTTATTCCTTGAAACGCCCTCGATAATGCAACATATAGTTGTCCATGTGTAAAAACATGATCATCAAGATATATACCGACAACTGGAATAGTTTGTCCTTGCGATTTGTTAATAGTCAAAGCAAAGCTAAGTTTAACTGGAAACTGTTTTTTTCTTGTGAAAGTGAAGGGCATCTGTTCATTTTCCTTTGGTTTGAGAGGTATACGTGGTATAAACTCGTTTACCTCTAAATTGTCGGATGCAATTTCAGCATATATAGAATTGTCATAAAACCGAAGACAAATTAATCTAGTACCATTACAAAATCCTATACTTGGATTAATGTTCCTAAGAAGCATGATGGGACAACCTTTTTTTAATACTAATTCATGGGGTGGCAATCCCCCAGGAGCAATAGAATTTAAGAATTCTTGTTGATATAAGCTACGAACATCATCAGGAACGCTATCAAATGAATAATATATTGTTTCTTCCCCTGGAAAAAGTCTAATAACTTTGTTGTTAAGTTTATCTACAACATCATTTCTTGGTGCTAATAACGCTCTGTTAACAACGTAGTCACTATTACATCCATTAAGACTTAGAGAGGGATAAACAAAATTTATTAACGCATCTATCGATTGTTCACCAGTCCATTGTATTATCATATCATCTGGCAATCTAATCATGTCATCAATCACATAAGGTTCTTCACCATTACCAATACGCAACAGAAATTCAGCAAACATTGGATCGTTTCTAGCACGCATATTTTGGTTTAAATGAATAATTTCAACTTTTGACCAAAACAAAGACTTGATTACAGATGCATCAATAGTTTGAGCTATAGTAGAACGAGGAACTACTGGAAGTGTTTGACGGAAATCACCTCCAAGAACTAAGACTTTCCCAAAAAAAAAAAGATCGAGATGCAGTAAAGTCTTTTAAGGATGTATCTGACCTCAAAGGCATGTCGATGAGCCATAGTTGCCTCATCCCAAATAAGTATGTCCCGAAGACACAAAAGCTTGGCAACATCGATTTGTTTGCTAAATCTACAATTTGGATGAACCATCTATGTTAATTGGAATGCCAAATCTAGAATGTGCAGTTCGTCCCCCAGGTAACGATATTGCTGCAATTCCGGATGTTGCAGTTGCAATTGCAATATGACCTTCATTCCTTAAGTAAGCAAGAATTGCTCGATATAAGAAAGTTTTGCCTGTGCCTCCTGGTCCATCTATGAAAAAAATAGAATTTCTTTTTTCTTTAACAGATGGAATGATCCTATCAAAAGCCAATCTTTGTTCAACATTTAGGTTTTGAATGGCCATGATATCTTCTTCTGGGATTTCCAAAGATATCTCTTCATTTATTAATTGTGATAAACCACTATCATGATTATTGTTCATAGTAATTTTGGGGAGATCGTAATCGGAAATACCTTTACCGCTCTGAACTTGGCCTAAAATATTATCAAGATCTTTAAGCAAGCGATTAACCGAATTATCAACATTAGCATTTCCATCGCTTGATGAGGCATAGTCCTCTATCATAAAAGGATGAAACTCATCCCATAAGTCTCGTACACCATTTGGCTGGCAATAGACTAATATTGTAGCAAACAATTGTCTCAAAGCGGAAGGCATATGTGTAGTTGCTGCCTCTCTCAGACAACTCTTAATGCTATCGTCGGTTTCAAGCAAGCCTCTTTTTTCTGCTGATTCTTTAAAAGTAGAACACGGTGTGCCATTCACTATTAACAAATCATCAAAAGATGTCGGACCTCGGACATGGAGCAATAATAGGCGTAAATAATAGCGTTCTCCCTCAGTAGGAGACACTGTATTCATTCTTCCTATCGTACGTCGATTGAGACTGCGTCGTATCCACTCTTTTCTTTTGAGATCCCAATAAAAATATTCTGGAAATTCCAAGTAAAGAAATTTCCGTGCTTCTTCAAAAATACTATTAGTTTTAAAAAACTCTGTAAGCATTGTCTTGGATCTATGCTCGTTATCTACTATATCTTTAACTTTCTCATGCCTATAGTAAGTAACTTGTTGTCTATTAGGCAAATGTAACTGCAAAGCTACAACAGAAGGAAATATTCCATTCAAAGGGAACTTATAAAGTCTCCAAAAAGATTCATGTGGGAGATCCATCTCGCATTAACAAATTCGGATATCTCGATCGACCTCCACATGACTTAGTACTAACCCCAAACGACACCCTATCTGGACCTTTATAGACATACTTATATAAATATTTAACAGAAGTTATACTGGAACAAATCTCGACATTTATATGACAATCATATTTTAAAAGCAAATAAGGATTGTATGGAATTACCCAACGATTATCTAGCGTATGTTTTCCTTTAGGGACATGCCTCCCATTATCCGTCTCATATATGCAAACATATGAATTGCATTACCTAGTGAAGTAGCGCGGAAGCAAATGCTTTTGGAAATCCACTTTTACAACGTCTATCTTTCATACAAACGGCATTCATATTTTTTAATTCCACATGCATTATGCATCATATGCTTTACAACCGCATTATACAAATCAATTTCGATCCTCGGGATCGGGGAATTTCAGCGGATACTATTTCATCTATATCTTGAGGATTTTTATTTTGTCATTTTCATCAAGGATGAGCAATATATGAGCATGGGGCAGTCCTCTTTTTGAAATTCTATAACATGAACTTGTGCAATAACCCCCCTAATATATGCTTGCGAAATAGGTCATCTTTTAATTCTTCTAACGATGAATGAAATAGTCTAGTGACTGCATCAGGTCTATCTTGTGTCTGCTGACCAAAATCTATCTCTAATAATTGAGGACCAAGATTGATTGCATGTAGCGATAATAAATAAATCAGGTTTTCCGTACCTCCTTACTAATCCCATAGCATCTTGATAGCGGTGATGCATATCCGTGGACTACCGTATAAGAGGATGGAAGTATCGTTCTTCTACCAATATTGCCTAGTTATCACAATTAAATATATTAGGTAACTATAACATAACAAAACAAATTAATATGAAAAACTGTACAAAAAGTGTCATACGCATTGGTTTCTCGAATTTAGAGCATCTTGTAAACCTTGATACAATTCGGCTCTAATGTTTGCACGATTATCACGATAATATCTAAGTGCCATTGTTTCTATTTTTACACGGATGTCAACAACAAATTGTTGAAGAAGGCGACAACCAAGAAGAAAACAAAGATACCTCGCAAAGGACGAATCACGGAATATATAATGAAAGAATTATTTATAATTATAAAATGAATTTGATTTTAAAAAAGGAAGACAAGTAAAATATCTTAAAAAGCAAAGAAGAAATTTATATTTACTTGAAGAATATAAGAATAGTAAAAGCGACAACTAATTCTTCTCATTACTACTACGATGTACACTCGAGTCCCACCCATATTCACCGAATGGCAATAAAAGAGGATATTGCAATGGATCGTAATATCCCGATTTATGCGGAATTGGCCGAATATGGCTGTTTGTGTTTGAACTATTATATCTCTTGGTTCCAATAGTTACGGATCATTATCACCAATCAAGGCGGAAGCAACTTGCGATTACATTTGGCAAGGTGTGTTCCCTACGATCAATTTTCAACTCTTTAATGATTAGTCCGCATTGTTGTAAGTCGTCCCTCTCGTCAATTTGTCTAAACACACCTACAAATGGATTATTGCAATTATCCAAGATAGATTTTATCTTAGAAATAATGTGTATATTTAAATTTTCATTTTCAGCATGACGATTTTCAATCTCATGATCAGTGTCAAAGATATACAGTTGCAAAAATCTAGGTTTGCTACCAGTGTTGGTAAGAGGCTCCCTATTTTATGATAAATAGAACCCGTGCGTGCGATATGAAAAAACACCATCCCTACCACTTGCAATTTTTTATCCAGTCAACACCCATCAAGTAAATGAAAAAATATGATTGTAAGAACGTATGTTTTCTCTAAAATGTTGTCCACATTCACCTTGATCAAGAAACAACTCTTTTAGTTCATCTGGTGCTGTTGGCCTTGGAAGATTTATTCTACCTTTAGAACAACAAATTTCTGGGGTTTCATGAATAAATCGTTTTGCTCCACAATATTGACAAATAGTCGGAGTGGGTATCATGTAAGGGGTGAAGTTATGATCCAGAATGAATCCTCTCGCGCATCTATAAAACCCTTTGCTAATCCTAGAAGTTTGTGTTGATGCTATACGCGTAGACAATGTATTTGAGCTTTGAATGTGGTGAACTAAATAACAAAACGTAGATTGACTGTGTTAGCAAACTATAATGACCAACATGCATTAAATTATAATGTAGATAATTAATAGAGAAAATTTTGATGATAAATTTGTACCTCTAGTTGTAAGATTATGTAATATGTCTGTATCTTGAGAACTCCTATTCCTTGCTTGCCGGCGAATATGTAAAAGACGCATCCTGATGGGATTTGTAGAATTGTTGTTCAATCCTGCATGAGAGGGTTTTTTTTTTTAAAATGTATATATCTATTATAACGAAAGTTATGGTTGTATTTGCGCATGAGGTTTAAAAATGATGGGAAACATTAGAAAATTTCAATATTTATTTGAGACATGACTACATATAATATGGACTTCTTATTAGTGTCTTTATACTGTTTCACTAATTCAATTTTAACCCTAAAAAATATTTTCATTATGCTTAAATAAAATTCAACATCAGAAGCATAATGAATCCTTAAAAATAAAATGCATGTTAGAAAAAAAGTAAAACTAAATAATTTTTTAATAAGAAAGGCCATTACAGAGTAGTAGAGTTGTACCTGCCGTTTGGTTTACACGCTGGTGATAGCGATTTCTATCCCTAATCATACGGGTATTTCGCCGCTGTTCATTCTCAGGGATCCATTGCTGGTGTCTACGAAGCCGTTCAACACTTTTCATTATCTGTTATCCATATTACTTAGAAAATCAGAGTACCATAAAACCGGGAAAAAATAATAATAAAAAAGAATAAGATTTAAGAAGCTAATGAGAAGAAAATAAGAAAATTCGGAGATCGATGTTACCCAAACATTGATAAACAGCAGAATCGAAAACCCGTGAGAAGACTATCTAAATTCTAGAAGTTTATAGCCTAAGCTTAAGCATAAATAAATCAGAAAATTGAAATTAGGAATAGTAAAAATGTTTAAATTCACTGAACTCACCTCTTCCATTGCAATTGAATAGAGGTGATTTAGTTGAACATGATTTACTACTACTTAACCCAATGCAGCACGTTAAAGGTAAATCACATGAAACAACTAAAAAAATTGGGGCCTTCATTAAAGATTAAGAAAAGCATATAAATATAATAATATAAACAGGAACAACTTTGTTTGTTACAACCACTAATGGCGACTTGGTGAATGACATCAAACAACGAGCGTACCATCACGCGGTGTATAAACATGCTTTTCAATCTGCTAATCTTCGTAATTGATCACCGTTCAACATCATTGGCCGATAGATAGGAAAACAAAATAACGCTAAACTAATAGAAAAATAGCATGTAGAAGATCAGGCAATAATTGGGCATGGGTATTTCTTTTTGCCATAAGCGAACATTAAAAGTAAAACGTTTGATTACAAAAAAAGCAAGCCGTTTTGTTCAACAGCACTATCTCAAGAGCATGTGTTCAAAGTAAAAAATAGAAACTTAATTTAAGAGGAATGGGTAAAACACCATACCATTGCGCTCGAAACGGGAAGTTGTGAATCACAATTGATGAAATAGAAGTGCTCTGAAATCAGAACGATCCTTAATATTGAAATGTAAAATTCAAAATTGACTCTCTCCTCTTTGATTTTCAGAACTCCAAGCGCGACAGGAAAGGGATTGGATTATTTTGAAGAACAGAAACAGATCGATTTTTCAGACGGTCGAATATGGGAAAAAGGAGATAGGATGGTCAGAAGAAACACTCTTAGAATTGAGAGAGAGAGAGAGAGAGAGAGAGAGCGCTTTCTGTGTGATAAGAAGAGTCGGGATTTTTAGAGCATAACTGTTTTTTTTGCAAATTACCGGAATGCCCCAATGTTTAAAGGGCATTAAGAGTTTGAGTGGTGAAAGTTTTCGGAACCCTTTTTTAAATAAAGTTTGGGCTAAATAATTTTTTGGTCCAACTAATTGAAAGCCGGGACTTTCTAATTATATAGTAGAATAGATATATATATATATATATATATATATATATATATATATATATATATATATATATATATATATATATATTATAGCTATACTCTCTCGACTCTATTTTTTAAGGCTTTACATAGTCTCCAACTTTTTCTAAACTCTAATATCAATTACAAAAAAAAAAATCCAAATCTTTAAATATATATTATAGTTATACCCTCACCGAAATTGTATTAAACTTACCTCAAAGAAGAATAATTAACTGGAAATCGGAAACTGGATGCAACTGCATTAAACTAACCTTAGAGAATAATTAACGGGAAATCAGAAACGGAATGAAAATGCATTGAAAAACCCTCAAAAAGTGATTAACGAGAAATTGGAAACTAGATGGAAATGCATTGAGCTAACTATAAAATATAGTTGTATTATTTGTAGTGGGAATGTCTCGACATTTGAAATGGTGTTTATCATATCTCTCTTTCGCATGATTGAGAATGTTTTTCTATTCAAATAGCTTCAATATGATTCTCTCCTCATTTGATATTTTCACAAAACTTCAGTCAAACTACTATTATTAAACAACAACAAAAAGTCGAAAAGGTTTTAACAAAGGTGGGTTCTCTTTATATATTTCTATGGAGAGTGGGGTTTTAGGTTGCAAGAAATGTGGATGAGTGATCAATATAATATTCATATCTCATAACTGTATAATTGCAAGTATTTTTATAATAGTTTAATAGTTAGGAGAAATAATTAGAAGTCAAAAAAAAAAAAAAAAAAAAAAAAAAAAAAAAAAAAGGAAAGATAAACCCAATGGCTTCTACAAGTAAAACCTTTACATTCCCTTCTATAAATTCGATATTTCTTGCAATATTTGAGGAAGAATAAGGAGAGTAACCATGGTTAATCCCACCAAGTCTTGCAAGGCTAGAGAGTCCGATCTACGTGTTCACTTCAAGAACACTAGATAGACAACACATTCAATAAAAAGATTTAGCGGGGAAGACAAAAAGGTATTTGGAGGATGTGCTCACGATAAGCACCCAAAACCGTAATATTTAACCCGAGAGACATAGCATTTTGGTCGATTATGTGTTTAATAATCATGTAATAATTATATTTTTCGACTTTGCGGGATTCAGCAGTTAAAATAAATATAGTGATAAAACATGCATCGAAATGCGGGGAATCTGGGGAATAATTGAAGTTTCCACTCGACCCCCGTGAAGCCCAACAAAGCCCGACTAAAGCCAAAGTTTCCAAAAGAAGCGAGAACCGGTCGCGGAGCGGGCCCACATATATAAAGAAGCGAACAAACTTCCCAAGCTCAAATCGGATAAATCTAGATCTTGAAGCGTTGGCTAGTGAAGGCGCCAAATCTGGTGAATCTGGGAATATTTGGAATTCCCACTCCGATCCCCGTGAAGCCCAACAAAGTCGATTAGAGGAAGTTTCCAAAAGAACAAAACCAAGATGTAAAGCGGGCTCATATAAAAAGCGAGAAAACTTCCAAAGCTCAAATCGGATAAATCTAGGTGCCGAAGCGTTGGCTAGTGAAGCTGCCATAGCGACCGGGACTCTAAACTTCTGTAAAGAGGACAAAAGTCGTAAAAACGCCAAAATTGGCGCTTAATGGACACACTCTGCGGGCCCGTAAGGCATGATGAAATAAAGATAGGCGGTGGCAAAGGATGGTTTCAAATTGATATTATTGGCAGAGAGACACGCACTACCAGCGGTGATGCGTGTCTCTTGCCGTGGTAATATCAATACAAAAATTTGAATTGAATTGACATAAGTTTAAAAACAAAATCTTAAATCAGCAAAAGCGACAAAAATTAAAAGCGGTTGAAAACAAAGTTTTGTTTGAACCATTCAATTAGCATAAAACAAAATCTTAAATATTCACGGATCACTCTTGTATCAGCCTATATATATGAAGGGGTCGCCTTCATTAGAAGGCCTTCAGCATATTAATGCTTTAGCTATGCTTAGTTTTTTTTCTTCAGTACTTACATTCCGCCATTTCCATTTCAAGCAGCCTTTAAAAAATCGTAAAGTTATTTTACCCGTAATAATGGTCATTTCTTTTCTAGTTTAATTTACATCGCATTTATTTACTTAATGTATACAACAAGTTTTATTATTTCTTCTATGATGATAAGCTAATCCCCCTCGGGGAGGGTTATCTTTGCTTTCGTGTGAAAACCGGATTGACTCGTTAATATTCTAGAATCACTACTTAGGAATTAGGCATAGAATTAACATCCGTCCAAAAAAATGGCTGAGGATACAAAGTTGGATCGGGCGATGCTCCGGAGACGATCTGCTTGCGATCTACGGTGTCGGGAACGGCTCTCGGTCAAATCCGGTGATGTGAAATCGAGCGGGCTGAATGAAATAATATACCAGAGATGAGGTATTATTGAAACTCCTTATGCTAGTGAAATGCGATCTAGAGATGTGGGCATGCACTAGGGATCAATACTCAACGTCGTCTCCAAAACGAGACGAACTAGAGATGTAGTGATTTGGTAATAAAAACTGTTGAAAAATGATTCTTGCATGAGCATGATTAACTCTCTCCCTGTTTCTCTAATTTTGTTTACCTACATTTAATCGCCGTAGTAATTTACATTACCATTAAATTAATTAAAACCAACTAAAAAGAAACCTAAAAATCCTACTCACTAAAAGTTGTAATTCCAGTTGTGAACCTATCCGAGCCCTAAGGTTTGAACGATCCCTTACTCGACCTATCCTACTAATCCCACGTGAGTAAGGTAACTTGACTAAAACGTACGACTATACGGACGTTGGAATTCGGACTTTGGACTTGGGTCTTTGGACTTCGGACTTTGGACTGTAGACCTCGGACTTAAGAAAATAAGTAACTGAAAACCAAATAAACGTTCGAATAAAATCACAGCTTATCAAATAAAACGCTGCGCCTTCGAAGGACTCTGGACTTAACGTAATAACTGGAATACATCCATAAAAACCCCCTCCCTTACCTCCTCATCTTTTTAATTTTCATTTCTGTTACAATATTAACGAGTTACGGAATAGTTTACCTCAACTTTTCTACTAACAAATATCTGTGAACCAAGTTTGTTTATTTTCATTAGCACAGTCCCTAAATTACTCCGTAGGAATTTGGAAATCTTGAGAACGGACAAAAGAGTCTCGGACGAGACTTAATTAGTAGCGATGAGACTAACACGGAGTATCAACACTCCGGTTTTCGTGCACTGAGCCACTTTCCTTTTCATTACTCTTTTGGGCTCTTTGGTCCTGCTTTTACTAGTAAGCATAAGCTTCGGGGAGTAGTCGATCGCTATCTGAGGAATCGCGGGGCCGCCAGGGTTTCAAACTCTTAAACTCCTCAAACTTTGTCGAGGATATTATTTGCTATAACCTGTTTTACCTCATATATTTGTATGTTGGCATGAGAACTCTGTGCATGTAAAGGTGGTTTCGTCATCACATATTCACGTAACACAATTAATATGATTGAATATATTTTGATATATCGTAGAAGCGTCAAACCACCGCTTAGAATATTTTTGTATGTGTATGTTACATCAATTTACGTTACCGCGGTATTCAATTGCATGAGTTAAGTTCTCGACATCCCCTAGCTCACATATAACTTACAAATAGTTGCACATTATAAGTAATATAGATTTGCATGGGTAGACTTTTCGTAAAACTAGTATATGTTAGTTAGTTTCTATTTTGGCATCTATCGTTTTTAATTGCATATTTCGTAATCACGGCTCCATAATACACTAATTACGTAAATTAAAAAAATTAAAAACCAAAAAATTAAAAATTAAAATTAAAAATTTCATCTAAATCATCTTAATAACACCCGCATAATACACCATCATAAATCATCATCCTATTCCATCGATTGCCTAGAAACTTGGAAAAAAATTGAGGTTGCCTAATTAAGGAGCGTCTATACGAACAACAACCTCCCTCAATTCTCTCCGGTGACACGGCTCTTTGGAATATTCACGCGATTATCCTAGCTTCCCGCCGAAGTTAGCAATTTCGGGGAAGGCGTGCTTCAACTCCCTCCAGTCATTATTCGTTCCTTATGAGCACTAAATTAAAATTTATATTTGTATGAGACTACGGTCTGGCAAACATAAGGAATTAGAACTTACATATCATCGTCGAAAATACAAGAAACAACTATTTATGTTATCTCCTAGGCATAGTTCATCTTCCGTAAATCAACCTCGTCAAACATCTCCGTTTCCATTATCTCCTTTAATTATGGCTGAAGAAAATCTCACAGTCGAGAAACCCCTTCGATTTCTATCTTGCCGCTACGGGAAAGGACGCTTCGCATTAAACTTCGATGCGATTGTAGGTGATTTTCATATTCCGCCAAACATTTTCGGTTTGTTACGATTTACCATGGTTTAGACCATGAAAACCGTGACAATAATCATCTTCGCCGGATGCAACAAGTAGTCACCACTTTCCGCCATTAGGCCGTTACCAACGAACAAGTCTTGCTTAGGTTGTTTCCCTTCACCTTAGGCGATAAAGCTTCGGTTTGGCTCGCCCGGACAAGCGCCCAATCCATTGACACATGGGCCAAACTTGTTCAAGCATTCATGATAAAGTTCTATACTCGAGAAAACTACAGAAATGCTTCAAAAGATTCAATTCTTTCGCCAAAGACACCGGGGAATCCTTTTGAAGCGTGGAGCAGATTCTTGATCTACTTCTCGAATGTCCCCATCATCAACTCAACACCGCAGTATTAGTCCGTTCATTCTTTAATGGTCTCTCGACCATCAAAAGGAAACATTAGATATCATGAGCGGTGGTTGTTTCATGACACAAGGGCTTATTTGAAGCATACACTTTTCGGAGAAACGGGCCTCACGAAGCACCTATCGGGAAACACCGATTCTTCTAGATCTTCTAAAGACACTCCTACCAAAGTTACGTCTATGTTCGAGGTCAAACCCGATCCGAATTAAAACTCTAATCGAGTCCCTAAACAAAAGGTCGATGCTCTTTCGATACAAGTAAATGAACAAAACCCAAAGCGGTCATGGCTGCCAACGCTTCCCCATGCCCTCTTTGCTTAAGTCCCGAAAACGCCCGATTCTTATTATCCTTTGGTATACGAAAGTGTCCTCCCCAACCTTCAAGAGACTTGTGCTTTCAACATCCCTAATGCACCTTGGCGACAACATCCGAATTTAGCTTAGGGCCCCTCGCCCAACAACAAGCTCCTTCGGTGGCAACAACGTTCCTGTACGACCACCCGCGAACTACAATTCCTATCGTCAAGGAAATCCTCCATAATTTCAGCAAGGGCAAAGTAATTTTCCCAACAACGCAAATATGGGGTACCAAAACAACCGCAACCTTGTTCCCGCTAACCAAGGATATGGCTACCAAAATCAACCCGTGAATAATAACCGTGAACTAGTTCCTGCTGCTCCTTTGGTACAATCCACGGCCGGTAAAACGGTGAAACTTTCCTGACATACATGAATTAACAGAATCAAATCCTAGCTTCTATCGGTCTCTTCTTCATTGTTAGCTCGGGATAAAAGTCAAAGGCGTGTTCCCCGGCCAAGCGATTCAAACCCTAAGCCTACAAACACCGCCTTTGAACTCAACAATGCACCGGGACCTAGTAATCCAAGCGGGTGAGGTAAATGCCATCACCACTCTTCGTTATGGCCGAACCATCGACAATAATATACGTATGCCAGATGAGGAATCGACGGAAGTCACGACTGACGTCCTTCCAACTCCTACCTCGCAACCTATAACGAATGAAGTTGTACCTTCAAAATCTACACCTACGTCCCTAGGAAAAGATACCACTGATCCTTATACGCGATTCCGTCCAAAAGCTCCGTTCCCTGCCCGTTTGGTAAAGAACAAACATGACGAACATTTTGATGAGATCCGTGAAACCTTCAAAAATTTGACCATAAACTTACCTTTCCTAGATGCGCTAAAGCATTTTCCCAAGCATGCCAAGTTTTTTGAAGGACATGTGCACCACCAAACGACGTCTGAATGTACCTCAACAAAGCGTTCCTCACCCGGCGGTTTCCCTCGATTACCACTACCAATGGTGTGGTAAAGTATGAGACCTGTGTCGACCAACCGTACCATGCATCGCGTTGGGCGACAAGTATACCGCCACTGCGACTTTTTAGACCTAGGTGCCGGTGTTAACCTATTTCCCTACTACTTATTTAGCGGTTAGGGTCTTCATGAATTGAAACCTACTAATATGACTCTGCTGACTTCGCGGATCGCTTCCATCAAGTACCCAAAGGCATAGTAGAGAACGTTATAGTAAAGGTCAAGATTTTACTACCCGGTTGACTTTGTCATTCTAGATATTTGAAGTAGCGTGACTCCATCCCTATCATCTTGGGACGCCCTTTCCTTGCAACCGCCAACGCCTCATAAATTGTCCGGGGGGTTCAATGACATTGTCTTTCGGGAACCTTTCATCGAACTCAACGTGTTCAAATTAATGAAACAGTTTCGATCCTATAATGGGATTAGATTAGCTTGGTTGATAGTCCGGAACATGATTATTTCACAAACTCTTTCCCCTAGGCGCAGATACACCAATTTTTTCTTTTGATAATCCGGAGTTTGACGATGACTTCGTGCATAAAGGATGTCCATGCATTATTAGAGTCGCACCACTATTTGACCCTAATGCTTCGGTGCAAACTAATTGGAAAAACAGATTCGCTCTTTTCCATTGAAGAGATGATCCTCACGAATCCTTGATCCCCAATCCCCAACTCGGATTTAAAACATCTACCCCTCGATTTGAAATGCGTGCATCGATCCCGATGGTAGTCACCCTATAATAATTTCTGCTCCCTTGACTCTACGACGAAGAGACACGTTTGATTCATGTCATTCGTGAACACGGCTCGCTATCGGATGGTCCTTAGATGATATCAAGGGGATAGACCCAGCATATGCACACATCGTATACATCTTGATGACGCACAAAGACATCATGAGAACCCTGGCAACGCCTTAACCCGCCATGAAGGAAGTAGTGAGAGAGGAAGTTTTACGTTTACTTGATCGCGGGTATCATATACCCTATCTCTCGGATAAGTGACTGGGTTAGTCTGTCCATGTTATTCCCAAAAAGTCCGGCATTCAAGTTGTATAAAATGAAAATGGTGAGTGCATCTCCACTCGCATTCCTTTGAAATGGAGAATTTGCATTGACTATCGCAAACTTAATGCCGGAACCCCGTGCGGATCACTTCCCTCTCCCATTTATTGACCCGGATGCTAGAACGTTTAGCGGTCATCTTACTACTTTTTTTTCTTGATGGCTATTAGGATACTTCCAAATTGTCATCGATCCGCCGATCAAGAAAAGACAACTTTCACATGTCCCTTTGGAACCTTTGCATACAGACGAATGCCTTTTGGTCTTTGTAATTCCCGGGCACTTTCCAACGTTTGCATGCTTCACATTTTTAGTGATATGGTGGAACGTTATATGGAAGTCTTCATGGACGACTTTTCCATTTACGGAAATTCCTTTACTTATTTGTTTATCCAACTTTCTAAAGTATTAGCGCGTTGCGTAAGAAAAAAATCTGGTACTCAATGGGAGAAGTGTCATTTCATGGTTACCAAAGGACTTGTTCTAGGTCATATTGTTTCAAAAGCGGGATAGAGGTCGATAAAGCTAAAATTGTTAAAATTTCTTCGCTACCTTTCCGCGTCACGGGTTAAGTGATATCCGTGCCTTTTAGGCCACTTGTTGGTTTTCTGAGGAGATTCATCAGGATTTTTCTAAAGTTGCTTTCGACCCTTAACCAATCTCCGGCTTAAGGATCACGATTCGATTTCAATTTCAATTGCAAACAAGCTTTTGATACTCTAAAACCGCTCGACTACCGGCTCCTATCATTCAACCCCCGATTGGTCTCAACCATTCAAACGATGCGCCAAGGTGTTACAATGTGGTTTTCTTGGCCTCTACCCTTTTTCGCGATGCACACGAACATTGCATAGCTTGCATTAATTTGTTAACACCTAGGTCGAATTACCAAAGCGAAATATGATGCCCCTAAATCCTATCTTAATTGTGGAAATTTTTTTATGTTTGGGGCATTGATTTTATGGGACCCTTCCCTATTTCTCAAAGGTTTTCTATACATTTTAGTCGATTTGTAGACTATGTGTCCAAATGGATTGAGGCACTTTCGATGTCGCTCAAATGACCATAAGACTGTCGTGAGATTTGTAAAAGAAAACATTTTCTCTTGTTTTGGTGTCCCCAAAGCTATCATCGATGATGGGGTACACATTTTTGTAACAAAATTTTTGGGTTTTAATGAAGAAATATGGAGTTACTCACAAGATTGCTACTCCATACCACCCACAAAACAAGTGGCCAAGTGGAAGTCTCCAAAACGGAGAGATAAAGTCTATTACGGATAAACATCAACCCTCAAGGAAGGATCGGTCTCTCGCTTATCGGATGCCTTGTGGGCATACCGAACAAGCATTTAAGACACCTATAAGGATGTCTCCTACCGCATTGTTTTGGAAAACCTTGTCATCTGCCGGTTGAACTTGAGCATCGTGCCTTTTGGGCCATCAAAAAGCCTCAATTACAATATCATCGGCAGCGAAGAAGTTTAAAATTAAATTAAACGAAATGGGAGATTCGAGTGATGCTTATGATCTCGAAATCTACAAAGCTAATATGAAAAGAGTGCGACAAGCACATTTTCGTAAGGATTTCAAAATTGGCCAAAAGTTTTCTTTGTCTAACTCCAGATTACACATCTTTCCCGGTAAATTGAAAACACGATGGTGCGGTCCTTTCATTTGTGTCACGCGTGAAACATTATGGGGCAATCTCTTTGCTTAATCCAAAAGATAACAGCCTAATTTCAAGTCAATGGACAACGCTAAAACATTAATTACCACGTAATTACGCTCACCGGATGTTGAACGGTTCTTCTTAGCCGGAAAGATACCTGAGACTAGATGTTTTCGTTTTTGGCATACTCAATCTTGTTTCTATAAGGGTACGCCATTTTGGTAGCCGGGCCATCTTCTATCTTATGATCTCCAAAGTTCTTTGAAGTGTGTGTGTGGTTGCAAGCCGGAACCTTAGTCAACGAAAACTCTTTTCTGGCAGTATAAATGTCTTCTTCAGAACACGAGCAAACGTGCTTTTCGAAAGCGATGGGTACCTAAAACTTCACCTCCTTCCTTCTCTTCCCTTTTCTACTCTCTACCTCCCGAACTTCAGCTAATCATTTGGTGTAAGTCTCACTCATCACGAATAGGAAATGGTCGTAGTTCTTTTTGCTCGAAAAAGGCGGCTTGTGAGGATGGGTTGGTGTATGCATTGCCAAACACCCTTCGTCTCTAGGCCGGACTTCCTATCCGATACTAGCCGGTTTAAAGTATACTTTTGTCTAACACCACCGTACAGCGGGATAATCTTTGTCGGCGCCGTTTCTCCCACAGGTTGGGATTCGTCTTAAGAATCGGATGTTAAAAGACTCGATTCGTCTTGAGGATCTGACGTTAAAAGACTCACCTTGTAAATATGTTTATATTGTTGCCTTTTCCCTTTGCATTAAGTTTTGCACATAGGATTCGTGTCAAACCTCAGATGTTGTATACTTGGAACACAAACGGGCAATGGATTCCACCAGACCAACCCTAGAATTGGTTACTTTGAGTCCCGAGGCGGTTTGAGGATACCAGATGTAGCGCCGGTCCGTACCGGTCGCCTCTAACCCCATAATACATAGAGGTGAAGCCACAATCTGGCTGGATTGGGTTAAGCCCAGGTCGACATGACAATTGTCTATGATTTAAGATGGTGACTCCCTGGACATCCGGTGTTTTTCACGATATCTCCCTTGTATGTAAATAAACCTTTACACTCTCCTTTTCTAGTAAAAAAAAAATGTGACTTTCAAGAATGACTCATACAATTGGATAGAATTTTTCGCGCCCGATCATTTCGATATCTCATTCGGTCCAATTGGAGTCCAAACGAAGTCATGGGTGCGCATTTAGATTTTTAGGTTTAAATCGGGCTTTAGGCTTGATTTGGGCTTCGAAAAAATTTTTGGCCCAACCAAAATATCGATTTCTCGGTCCATTTAAACCCAAAACCCCGATAACAGCGTCGCAAATAAATGATTCGTCTTCCTAAAAATCGGATCTTGCCCCCGAATTAGTCTCCCGGGCAGACAGGCCCATTACTAAAACCAGTCTCATGGCGAGACCCCTCCGCTCAGATCAAGATTTCCTTCCATTCGGATCATCACAATTCTCCCTCTCATCAATAATCAATAGCCATCCCTCTCTGCGACCAGCAATGGCGGAAACAAAGCTTAATTTTGTGTTGAATTTTTTTGGGAATTTGTTTGAAAACGGGATGTTTGCTCCATTCTTTGATCGCGAAATTCACTCAGAGGATGGGAGAGTTTGTTATATGCCCAATGGAGGGCTTTTATTCTAAGGATTTGGTGATGAAATTCTACGACAATGGAAGCTTTAATGGCGACCATTTTGGGTCACCGTCGAGGGTGTCGGCGCGCGAAGTCACACCGGTGTTGCTCTCCGGGATCACGGGCATTCCAGCGGGTTGACCACGTCATCGACTTCGACAGCAGTCCGTGTACCCGCGGACTTCACGACCTAATGCTCGACCGCCTAATCGAGGGAGATTACAACATCGACGGAAATGCGCGTTTCGGTCGGCGACGGAACCGGACTAGCGATGATTTCAATGGCTGGGACTGAACGTCATTGGCTCGAAGCCTTCCGACATCAACAAGACCTTCCTCCACCTTCTCGGATCCTCCGGAGAAAAGGGTAACTTCGCATCTTAGGTCAGCCCCCTTGCCGTTCTAGTAACGCAAGTCATGATTAATCTGGGATTTCGTACGCCACCCACTACTCCCTATACCACAATATGAGAATATCTGGTCTTTAAGAAATGCATACAAGACCTTGGGAACCCGGCACCTAGGGCTGCCGAGCACGCCGCGTAGGATCCTCTCACCCACCATACTTTGATGAGGCTGCCATGGTAAGATCACCCAACCCATAGAGGCCATCGTCTTTGTGAGCGGTGGTCCGAGAGACATGTACACTTTCGCCCAGTATCGATGAGGCGTACCTTGGGCGAGTTAAGGACGATATGACCACTTCGCCACGAGTCGATGCCGGACGGCATGGGCGAATTCCGGAAGAAATGAGAGCCTCCATGGCGCATTTCAGACAATATGCTTTCGCGGAACTAGTTTCAGCGAATGTTCATGGTGAACCAAAGATCGATTCCAGCTCGGTGATGGATACTCTTGGTGATATCCAGAGCAGTTAGCCTCCGCGGGGTCAGACCGCGACGACGTCATAGACTCTGGTTCTTTTAGCCTGGCGGCCAGAGGATTACGCTCAGCACCGCGAGGATCATCAGTAGCTAGATTTATTTTTTTTCCGGTCTTGTATAATATTTATATATGATATTTTATTTACGTGTTTGCATTTTCTAGCTTAATAGTATATGGTTCCTAAATATTTCTATCTTGATATATTAGCTATATCTAATATTATAGTATATAGGTAGGAACATATATTGGTAATAATAAATTATATACATATATATAAATATATTTCACATGTCATACTTAAACAACAAACTTTAACGTAAGTAACACGTTCAGAAACCGATAATGAAAACGCATCTAGAAAACGGTCATGAACCACATCTAAAAACGGTCGAAAAAACGGTCATGACCACATCTAGAAAGCGGTTAAAACGGCAATTTTCTTTCTATAAATAAGTTCAACTCTTTCCATATTCACTCATTTCATATTCTTCCTCTACACTTCTTATTCTAAAAACCGTTTTTGGATCACTCCAAGCTCAAGATTCATGGATGCACTAGAAAAGTTTGAGCAGCAGCAGATTGAATATGCTACTCAAGTCTTCATGCTCGGTTGTTTTATTATAGTCATGTTGTTCATGTGGCATATAGTTCTATCTAACATTTAGGTTTGTATTTAAGTCATCGTATCATTATGTTGTGTTTCCATACCGTTGTACGTTCTTACATCTTATTGTAATCATATATCTACAGTTTCCTTGTCTTTCTACTTACGTTTTTATAAAAAAAAAAAAAAAAAAAAAAGGCACTCCTTGTCACATGCCCCAATCTTCTCATCCACACTACACCCACTTTTGTGCATATCTTAGAAGATACCGTGGCCTAACTACCCTATGACACCTCGAAAGCGTATCTTTTACACTTTGGGATGGGTGCCTATTTATAACAAGGATAGACACCTCAAAAATTTAACTTCCCTTTTCCAAAATAATTTTTCACCACTCCATCTTTAATGGCCCTCACTAGAAGTTTAGGTTTTTTGAGCAAAATTTTATGGAAAATTTCAAAATGGTCTTTTTCATCCTTTTTTGACGAAATATTACTGTCGAGGATGGTACCCTCTTTTACACCATAAGCAAACATTTTATTCGGAGAATTGGTCTTGTTATTTTATAAAAGCGGTTATTTCCAAAGCGGACAATTCTTTGTCGTGCTAACGGATCGCGAGCATGAATTGACTATGGAAATCATCTATGAGGTACTTCAAATTCCTATTACAAACCAAGGAGTACATAGCCGGGATTCACCTTTCGATAATATCCGGCATCGATGTTTGCAACTATCCTTCCGCGGCCGAATCTGACCGGGAAAACCGTATTGTTTATCGGCGATCTTTGCAAAAGAACCAATTATCACGTGATCAATGGGTAGCTCATAATGTCATTGGCGTCAAGACTTCGAAATAACCAAACCCCTCCTCCATTTACTGCGGGTGTTGCGGACTAAGCTGCAATGATTTTGCATTATTAAATTTCTGCGGAATCGATTGCGCGTGCCGAGGAAAAGGCAGCCCTTTACCGACCATTGTGACACTTATCATGATACATTGGGGTTTTTCTAGTACTTCTCCTCACACACCTCTTGAACAGCTAACATTTCTTACCATTCACTTTCGGTATATGTAGGAGCGGATTGCGGAACACGTTGCGTTGCAGAAGAACCATGCCGGTGCGAGGAACCAACGAAGATTGTTCCACCGACAACATCTTTCATGAAAATGCATTATCTGGCGTATTTAATCCCATGGAAGGGCTTAATGCTTAATTCAACAAGGACTGATGACATTATTCAAAGCGTCCAAATTATTATCACCGCCTTCTTGAATTTCGAGGACTGCGGACAATAAACTAAGAGGAACAACTTGTTGAGATGTTTAATACAGTCTCACATAGAGACCGGCCATTATTAATAGCAGTATATAAGTTTTTTGACCTTTCATTCATTTCATTTGTTTTGGAGTTGAATGCAATGTTGGAAGCCTTGCAATACAGTTTCCAATTGCTTTTTGAGTTAAGCTCTAAAAGCTTAAAAAATGGTGTTAAGAGCAGAGCTGTTGTATTTGGCCAAGCGGCCGTTTACTCCATGTAACTTAAAGTATGTTTGTTTACATGAGAAGGGGGCATGTTCAGATGTTTAATATAGTCCCATGGGACATTGTAAATAACCATACATAACAGTATATAAGTTTCCTTCACCTATTGGTTTTGAGATTTCTGAGATACAAAATCAGTAGACACCTACAGTTTTCAACAATAAAAAATGGCTTTATTCATTGGAAAGAAAAATGACTACTCTAAGAAATACAAACATGCATAGTGGCAGGTGCCAGCGAGCAAAAGTTAGTAAAATATGGGTCTGGGGATCAAACCCATCAGTATCAATGAGTTACTAATCTCATTTAAAAAAAAAATAAAAATAAAATAAAGCATGCATGCATAGTGTCATTTTAAATAAAAAAAATGCAATCAAGAGGTCATGCAATAGGATCAAGATGTATATAATATGCCTTGAAGATCAATAAATATGCAAGAAATGTCGTCAAGAAGCTCCCACTTGAAAATTTATTGGCATCATGCTCTTTGAGTTTCATTTACATTTTAATCTACATTCCATAATAATCCATTTGCTTATTATAACCACCACATCGTTGATGATTTTAAAAAATCATTGCACCAAGAAATATCACCTTCCACAAAAGTAGACCAATAACTTTTGTTGTTTTGAATTATCAGTGCTAACCAAAATAATTAGTTATCCAAATGCTTCGTTTTAAAATATCTTTCGTGGCTATTCCTTGAGCATTATAACTTCTGAAAATTATGCTATTGAGAGCATTATCACTGTGGGATGAGGATACAATAGATGCAGTAGAGAATTAAATTTTGTTAGCACAAATGCATGTTTCCAAATTAACAAATAAGTAATCCTTTATAATGTGCCTTCAAGACAAAAGATAACTTCGAAATTGAAGGTGACTTAGGTAACAGATGAAAATATTATGGAGGCAACATGCATCAATAAAAGTAAAAGGTGGCATACCTCCTCATCAGCATCAAAATCTGGCTCAGAAGACCATCATCATTTAAGCAAAATAAGTTATAAACAACTATTTTGGTCCCATGAGCTCCAAGATCCTCAAACTACAAAGAACAAAGCAATCTAAGAGTTAAAAACAAGGCCAAAGTAAAATAATTCTCAATAGAGTCAAATTAGGCCCTTAGCGGCAATAAAGTTAAAGTTTTAAGACCATTTCATGACTGAAACATCTGCAATAGATATTTGGTGTGAAAGCTGGGAAGGAAATAAAAGGAATAAAGTGAATAAAAAACTATGAATCACAATGAAAATTAAAAAAGTAAAAAACAAAAAATTAGAAACCCTTTTATGAGAAAGAAACTGGAAATGACAAAGAAATTTATAGAAATAATAAAGCATTTTTTAGATGGGCATTCTTGTCCATGGAGGGACAATGAGAAAAAAATTGAGGTAAATTAGGTAAGCATCTAGTCTCAACTCTCAGGTATCAACCATAGGAGCCTTTATCAGCTGAGTCTTTATCCTCCTAATTGATGCAATCTACAGCTCCAAAACCACCATTCTGAGACTCAATCTGCCACCCATATCTTTAACAGTTTTATTGTTATTTAGAATTAGGACCTTTTTTTATGGGTATCTCCAATCCGAAATTAGTTTGATTAGTTTTAGGCTAGGCTTCTTCTTTCCACCGTCTAGAAGTAAATAAGAAAATAGGTGATGCTGAGCATCAGTTTGTTGCTACCAAGCTATAGGTGTGCCTATGTGTTCAATCAAGCTCATGGATTAGGTGAGCCTACTAGTTTAGTTGATGTTTTATTGTTATTAGTATAAATAAGAGGCTTGTAATTAGGGTTCTTTAGAGTTGTGCTATTGAGAATATTTTAAAAGAAATAGAGATTTGTTTTAGTTTTAATTGTTTTGTTTAATTCAAAAGTAGATTATGATAAGCTGAAGCTTCCGCCGGTTTAATCTACATCATTTGGTATCGAACGCGAATCATTCCCAAGTAAAATCAATATTCTTTTTTCTTCTTCGCCGTTCTTTGGGAAAAAAAAAATTTGTGCGGTTCATAAGTATTGTTCGCGGAAATCTTGTTTACGGACACTATTCATCGGTATTGTTTACGGTGTTATCGTTCACCCGAAAATTATTTTTCCGTCTTTTATTTTTTTTTTTTTCTCATCAAAGATTCAATTTTTTTCCCTATTTAAAGATTAAAGCTTTAATCTTCTGAGTTATAATCAGCGAGAATCTGAGGTATGGCCGAGTTAGAATTGCTTCAATTCTATGAAGATGATTAGGATGAAGGATAGGGCTTTAAGCTGGCTCTAATTAAGCTGGGATCGCCTAATCCCGATCTAGGTGAGCCTTTATGGGATGCACCAAATATTGAGGGACACCATTACTAAGAACATCGCCGACTTCAACTGTTCAAGCAAAACCACTAGCTTTCGAGTTACCCAAAAACAACATCCCGCGAGACCTAGTAATGGCAACATCGCTTCTCCTTAGTTGCAACACCAGCCAGGATCATTGGGGAGGGTGATAAGGAGACATGGAAGCACCATTTTATTTTCAGAACCCGGATGTATCAATAAAGGTAAATTGTGTCTTGTTGTTGTTGATGGTGGTTCTATTGATAATCTAGTTTTTCGAGGGAGATGGTCAATAAACTAGGACTACAAACCATTAAACATCCTAAACCGTTTTTCTATCAAATGGTGTAAAAGGGAGATCGGTGGCACTCAATCATCAATGTTTAGTTCCACTAACTATAGGACCTTTACGATGATCTGATAATGTGCCTTTGTTATTCCAATGGGCGTCCGTCATCTCCTACTAGGGCGTCCTGGCGGTTTGATCACAAGAGTATTCCACGATGAAGCTAAGAGCACTCACTCATTCTTGTATAATGGCAAGAGATTAATCTTGGAACCACTCAAACCACCGGACATAGAAAGCTATATGTGTAATGCGACATTCTTGGCTAAAAGCACGGGAATCGGTATGTTTTTCTCTTACATCACATGATGAAAATAAGTATGATAAAAAACTAGAAATCGAGACAGCAGGCCCTGTTCAAGCTACACCAAGCCCTACAGTGGCCAGCCATGATGCATCCACTTCTATACCGTTATAGCTTATTCTACTTCTTCTTCTAGTGAGGATTTATTTGTTGGCGATGGATGTAATATGGAGTTCAATTTGTGTTGATTGGGATTTCCCTCCTATTTTTTATGATTGTCGGAGGAACATGATAGTTTTTGATACTTCACCAATATTTGATGAATACGAATTACATAAATCTGGATTTTTGTGTCACTACTCCCTCTTTGTCTGAGAATCTTTTTGTTGAGTATGTCGATCCGGTTTAAGAGGATTTTGATATTCAGTATACAAAGCTCTTTAGTTATATACATCTAAAGTTACAATTGGAAGTATGCGTATTTTCTGTTTTGGGATATGGTAGTATTTCCATAGAGCAGAGAAATCATGTTGGTGGTTTTACATCTTTCTTCTTGCATCGCTTTGCATATGGTGATTTTGCAAACTTGCAGATATTATGGTGCATTCTTCTTCTTGTGAGTAATTATCTAGGCAAAATTCGAGGTCGAATTCGTTTGAACAGCGGGAGAGTGGTGGGCATCAGCTACAGTGAATTCTAGCAGTCAATTGCGTATACAAACTTGAGACGAGCTCTTTTCAAGATGAGGAGAATGATGCAGAGCATTAGTTCGTTGCTACCAAACTATAGGCGTGCACCTATGTGTTCAATTAAGCCCATGGGCTCATTAGTTGCTGCTTTATTGTTATTAGTACAAATAAGAGGCTTGTAATTAGGGTTCTTTAGAGTTGTGTTATTGAGAATATTTCAAAGAGATAAAGATTTATTTTAGTTTTAGTTGTTTTGTTTAATTCAAGAGTAGATTATGATAAACTGGAAGCATCCAAAGGTTTAATCCGCATCAATAGGCCTATAGAGTACTAAGATAAGGGGAGATAGCAAGAGAAACCAATTCTAAAACAATTTTTACAAATCAAAATAAGCTAATTTCGTTTTACAACTTAAAGCCATATTTATAGACTTAGACCACTTCAAAGCGGAAAAGAAACATCTAGAAAAAAACCTAATTGATACTAATATCTAAAAAGGATCTAAAACAGTCTAACATCCTCAAAACATCAATATAGAAACACCCTAAATAGTAAATACCTAAAAAACTAAATACATTAGAGAGCTGACTTTTTTTTGATACAAATGCTATCTTTTTGGACCGGATCTTCTCAATTTCTTTTTCAATCAACCTGCATCAATAACAGTGTTATAAAAATCGGTCTAGGGCGGCCACCTAGGCAGTCTCTATCGCAGCTAGGTGGTGCCCAACCGACTTCGCCCTAGGCCTAAGTCGTTTAAAAAATCGGTGGACCAATTAGGCGGACTAATCGGCCCTAGGGCGGTCCAATCAAGCTTTTTATTTTTTTATTATTATTTATATATATATTTTTTAATGATTAAATGTCAAAAATTAAAGACCCGTGTAGGTTTAAGATAATTTGAATGAGTTTAAAAGACTAAAGCCCAATGTAAATTATATGCCACTATAAAAAAGAGTGTTTTTATATGAAGTCGATCTTCTTCAACTATTACGTCTTTTTGTAATAAGTATCTTTGTTTGTGTTTATTTTTTGAGTTATGGTAAATGATTTTCTTCATTTCTTGTAGTATAGGTGTGTATTACTATATATATTATAAGATATATATTAGGGGAGAAAAAACTGCCTAGCACCTAGTCTAGACGCTCTCCCACCGACCAACTACCGCCTAGCATTTTTTAGAACATTGATCAATAACTCAACATTTAATGACTGATTTGCATTCGAGATCCTGTAAGCAACTTAAGTTGACCTGTGTCCATAATCTGAATATGGATGTTGCGTCCTTTGTCCTTGTTCGCAAAGAAAAGGGGTTTTCGTGCCTCTTTTTATTGGTAAAAGTTATATTTCATTCTGACAAAGATGTGTTACATACTTACAAAGAGAATCTAAGAAGTTGTGCCTCTCCACAACAAACCAAATATCCCATTTAGAAAGAAAAAAAAGTTTCATAATTATATCATCCCATCTCCATACTTGGAATCTAAACTCCTTTAGGTACGTGACACCCATAGACCAATATTACAAGATTTTTTTCATGATCAAACACATAGCTTTGTCCTTGTTCACTAAAATTCTCTGATTGCGCTGCGTTCCTACTCACCCACACTACTGCCATATTGTGATGATGTCTCGACCGAGGGCCTCCCTTATATTCTTCTTCGGGGAGGGAGGGTTCCAAGGTTTAATCAGACATGGTTGGCCATCAGACAACAAAGTAGCACATATTGTCATGATCCACATCCTCTTCTACCTCTCTACAAATTGAGCTTTCATTATCGATCTCTGTACGCGATAAGTTTGTCCATAGATCGATTGCCTAAGAGGCCATCCAAGTAAAAGTAACTCTACTCGGATATATTGCAAAGGAAACTACATTATATCATGCCCCTTTAGCTTTCTTCTACTCGGATCTTTGCAAGCTAACAACTAAAATCCGGCTTCACCGTGAGCGACCTGTCTTTGTTCCATTTCAAGTTTTACTGTCTTCCCTCCCCAAACTCTTCACCTACTCGATAAATAGTCACCAAGAACTCTCGAACATATTGATCTCCACATCATATAAATTTCTTCTCAAGGCCACTGGTTTAGGACAAGAAGGATGATTTTGGCGACTAGCATATTCTATTTTAGTACCAGTAGAATTAGGAATTGTTTTATTTAGTACTGTACTTATCCGATTAGAATTAGGATTGGTTTCTATTTTCAATTACTTGAAGTCCAAGGAACCATACCGATAAATATAGATTCTCTATTGTTTTGCTGAACCAACCGTAATGATCTATTGAATTGAAGAATTACTCTTCCAAGTTTGTCATTGTTACTATCTCTTTTCTTCTTCACATTATTCATGATCTTCTTTTTAACCATTAATCTAATTTCTTACCTCCCTTCTTCACTTCTTTACTATTCGAGATTTCCATATCTCTTTCTTCTAAATCCAACTATCGTTCTTCATTAGCCGCTTCCCAAGGACAATAAATCACAAATAGTAAAAAAAAAAACAAAGGCTACCAACGAATTCATCGATAGAAAGAGAACACTATATACAATAAAAGATACCAAGATAGTCTAGAAGTTTAAGCAAAACCTGTAGCATTAGTTCCTGCTCAGAAGCAAATGGAGACCACTCAAGGATAGTTCCCAAGTTACATGACCAATCATTCAGTGAGCTATGAATTATCGGTTGCCTTCGATCTCCCAAACTTTCATAATCAATCTGCATAGTCAGTTTAATACTATGTTCAACATTGAAGATTGGAGAAGGCTTCAACATATTTACCAACAAAGAGAGGGTAAAATGTAGATGTGACATCCCTGTTAGGAACAAGCTTCACTGAGAGGGAGTTGGAACTTAAATAGTGGGAAACTTACCATTGGAACGATAACATCATCCTGCCCAGTTTTCCTTAAGAATGTATATGAAAGAAGACCAATGCTTTGTGTTGAATGGCTAAAACAAGAATAACATAACATAAATGGAAATTTCAGCCAACCAAAAACAAGAAAATAACCAACCAGAAGCTTCTTTTAAGGGAGCACCACATTCATACTTGTGACTGGTACAGAAAAAATATATACAAAGCTCCAGACTGACTCATACCAACTACTGATTCCACTTCTTTCTTTTTGTTGGTAAGACTAAATTATTAATTTCATTAATGAGGAACCAAAGGTACACTGAAAAAATGGTGGAGAGGGGGAATAGGCATTTCGATTGAAGCTAAAACATCCCAACTAGGTTGCATGCCTTGCCTGGTGCAAACTTATCATTTGTCATTCCGCCTCTATGCTCCGTTAGAGAGGCACTAAGGATAGCAATACAACAATTTACATCACATCTGACTCCCAATTACAAAGGAGGTCTTAAAAGTTCAGTCGACTGAAATTCGAATTCCCCAAATGGCCAAATCGCATATAAAAAGAAACTCTTTGACCTGAAGGACAATGCACTGAAAGCTTTAGCCTCATAATCAAACACCATAAGAGAGTATTTGTTGTATTTTTGGATTTTTCGGTATCAAAACTCACAATATTGCAAATTTTTATCCGCAACATTTCCATTTTTGAAACTCTAGACTAGACTTTTTAAATGAGACCAGTCATGTTTACCAAAACGGGTATCTTTTGGCTTCATGAATGAGCCAAACAGTGCGCCATTATGTTGTGTCAATGGCTTTCATTTTAGTGGCATGTCATAGGCGCGCCGTAGTGGGCGTAGTCACATGGGAACGCCAGAGCACGCTGTCATGTCATGTGTAGACACTGGTCACCACTAGTGTACTTAATTACTTATACATTAGTAACTCCTAAACAGAGCTGTTAGAATTAGATTGACTAGTATGATACACGTGCTACGCACCTGTGGGTTAAACACTCTCCTCTGAAATTTAATTATCAATAGAGGGGCAAAACAGTCATAAAATAAATAAAGTAAGGGGCAAAACCGTCACAAAAATGGACCAAGAGTCGCACATAAAAAAATAATTAAGTACTATTACAGTACTGTAGGTGGGAGCCGGATCTTTTTAAGTAGTTAAGATATCTTTACCGTTTATTTTTATCAGTATAACTCATTAGATTGACAAAGTATTTAAATTAGACAAATACCCGAGATATATGCTAGAGGCTAATACAACCAAAAATGTTCCAAGACCCTATTAAACAAAACAAAAAAAAGGAGTAAACTATTACATGGAAATAAAGTCCCAAAAGGCATAAAAGGAAAAAAATAATAATGAATTTGATGAATTTCCACTGTTCCACAATGCCAGCACAGCATTTGACCCACCAAAATGAATGACAGCTTTACAAGCAATGAGGATCCCAAATACAAAGCAATAGAGCTTTCCTGGGCTCATCGTTATATGGGGATTGATAATGGTCTCCTTCTTTATTTTGTTGTTGTTGTTGTTGTTTTTTTTTTTTTTTTTTTCGGTAAAAGTGATATTCCATTAAAAAAAGAAAAATAGGCTGAGAAGGCCTACATTACAAGAGAACAACCGAAAAATAAATATTTACAAGCGATGAAACAAACCATAAGAAAAAACAAAACCCCGACATGCACCGTCACCCCAAGTCTAAAAACATAAGGCGATCCCATCTAGCAACAAAATCCTCAAAGAAGCATCCTCTAAACTCTTTGAAGACTTTAGACCACCGAAATACCAAAGCTTTTATCGAGAGAACTGTCTTCTTACGCGAAATAGAGATGTCATCAAAGTGACGACGGTTTCGCTCTAGCCAAATCCCCCACATGATCGCAAAAGGTAATAAGCTCCACATGCGATTTCCATAAGAGGAGAAAGGGCCATGACTCCAACCTTTACGCAAATCCAATACCCGGCCCGGGCATACCCAAGTCATTCCAGACTCTAAAAGAAAAGCAAACCATATTTTCCAAGAAAAAGGACACCAAAGAAGTACATGATTCACAGACTCACCATCTTTTCTACACAACTGACAATAATTGACCAAACACATTTTCCGACGTCTAAGATTATCAATGGTAAGGATGTGTTCCAAGGAAGCACACCATGCAAAAAAAGCAATCTTGGAGGGAATTTTGGACTTCTAAATTATAGTCCCAGGGAATTCAAGAATGAGGCTAGGACTATTAGCATTAGACAACCAAGAAACGATAGAAAAATAAAAAGACTTAACCGAGAAGATACCTTTATTGCTGGGACACCACACTCTTTTATCACCATTTTGTGCATTCGGGATAGTCACATCAAGCCTTGCCATCAGTGAAGCTAGGTCTCCAATTTCCCAATCATTCAAAGCCCTACGCAGTCCCAGATTCCAAGATATGCCTCCCTCGGATCTAACCATACAATCAGAAATGGGTTTCCCTTTGACCCTGGATAGACCAAACAACAAAGGAAAAGCAGAGGCTAAAGCCCCACCACCGGTCCAATGATCCTCCCAAAAAAGAATCTCATCTCCTGTTGCAAAACTGTATCGAATACCTCTTAAGAACAAAGGGAGCACCTTAAGAATTGCCCTCCACACTCCACACTCCACACTCCACACCCATAAACTATGGACACCGGACCACTCTCCCACCCAAAATGTCTCTCCCCAAATCGAGACACAACCACCTTCCTACCTTGTAAGATTGTTGTTTCTCTTGTATTTCTCTTTTCTCATTGTAAGATCCCTGCCTACCTTTTACTTTGTATTTGTTACCATTTCATTTATAAATATTGTGGTTAACCAATCGGGGAAGAAAAACCTTCTATCACTTCTAAGCGTCGCTAAACTCCCAAAATGTCTTCTTTATTTATTACGTGCATCACCCCCACCACCAGAGGGGTAGGGGACCTCGTTAACAACCTCGCTTGCCAATCAAAAAAAAAAACACCCAAAATGTCCACAATGTCTTCTTTATTTATCTTTCACGACCTCTTAAAAGGCTATGTGAAAACCATCACCCCAAGCTTGAAGCTCGTTCTTAGAACTTTAAGCAATAGTAAAAAGAAGATTACTTTTTTTATTGGGTAAAAGATATTATATTGATATGATTTAAAGGATTACATCAACAACCAAAAACTCGCCATGGCCAAGTTTCCAGTAAAAAGAGATGCGCCCTACCCTGCCTAACAGCTACTAAACCAAGTAACAAATAGATTACAAATAATAAAAAGACAGAATTAGTAAAAAGAACTGAAGAAGATAAATGCTATAATATGTGTTTTGAAAAGCATCAGTAACTTGGAAGTGTGCATATTACCTTCCATGAGACTTGCGACTGAAAACAATTACATCAGCACCTAGTCGCATGGTACTTGTTTTAAACCCATTACCATCTGCAGAAGTTGAAACATTAAATGGGTCTTATTAAAAACGCACAAAACAATTGAAAGTAGATCTAGGTGCTGAAATGAGAAGTAACTATGCAAGCATTTAAAAAGTTTGCTGCCATGATGTTGTGTGGGGTGGGTGTGTAGGGAGGGAGGGGACAACATAGAATTTTTGGATAGTGCAAGAGTACATAATGCCACAGACAATAGCACCCGAATAGGATATGAGCGTAATTTATCCAATTAAACCATAACTGAAGGGGGAAAAAAAGAGCACATGAAGTATACACTGTCCAATTGCGGTTGCCTTCTTATTTGAGTACCCTAAGCTCATACATTGGCGCAAGGACTCAGGATCCATTCCCCCACCATCATCTGCAAGGTCATATTGCTACAAGTGTTGTAAGCATATTACCAGAATAATAATTTCGTTCTGATTATAAGATATACGCATTTTACCTCGAAAAAGCAAAGCAGGAGAGTGATCCTTTGGGTTATATATTCTATCCAACTTCACAAAAGTTGCGCCTTTGCTTATCTGGGAAGTCATGCATTCACATTAGAGTGCAGAAAATGAGTGAAACGGGTCCATGGTTGAAGCTGTTTTATTTAAGCCCATGACCAGAATCATTAATCAGTTTTTGGAGATAATTAATGGCTTTCTTTTCTTCTATTGCTAAGGATTGGAAAAAAATGTTCCAACAATGAAAATGTAGTAACATGTTACTTACCTCATCAACAGCATTATCCAGAAGCTCCGCTATTGCTGTAAAAATAAAACTCCAAATACCATAACTGATTAACGAAAAAGAAACAAAAATTGTTTTAAAAAAAAAAAAGGATTACCTCCAAAAGCCCATTTATGGGAGGTTGCGTTAGAATGCAAGAACTTAGGGTGCACACGTGCATGCTCTAACAGAGCTAAACATTCAATTTAGCATTAATTAGAATTTAAAATTGTAATAAAACAAAAATTATTAGAATAGAAAAGACAAAACAACCTTGTTCATGTAAGGATTTGGTTAAACCAACATCATATCCCCCAGCTTTCCAGAAACTTCTAAACTCCAATGAATGGTTATTCTTTTGCGATGACGATGTTCCTTTTTCATTATCATCTCCGTCATCACTACTACTACCGAGGTCGACAACGTTCATCTAGTTTTTATTGTTTTTCAGGTAACAAATTTTGAACAAGGTTTTTTATTTTTAATTGACAAAATCAGTTTAGTGGGCTTGGGCTTCAAATATCAACTGAAAGTACGTTGATTAACGAGCCCATCACAACAGTCAGCAGAGTTAAGACTTTCAGACAGTTTGCTGATAGATAAAAATTCCACTCTTGCCACTTTCCAATGTTTACAAAGGCTTGCAATCAACGTATTGAATCTAATGGTATCTTGATCAACACCTGCTAGCTCCAACATCAACCACTTTTTCTACACTTCTGTGTCTGGATAGACAAATCTACCTCAGTTGTAAATAGTTATCAAAATATTTGAAAGTAGTTAAATCAAAAAAGAGAAGGCTAAAATATGGTACCTGTGGACCAAAACCTTCGAAGAAAATTGGAACTTCCAAGTTTGAGACATAACATATTAAAAGCAAAAGGGAAAGCCTGGTGGGAGTTCATATTCTGTCTGTTGGATAGTTAGGAAATTCTGTAAAACAAACAAACAAACAAAAGAAGAAATAAAAAACCTTAGTTGTTTTGCCGAGAAAATTATTGCCGAAAAAGATAAGAAAAAATAATGATTAAGTTACCAAACGATTTTGTCTGTGATGAAAAGTATAACGGATAAAATGAAACAAGTTCAGAAAAAGATGGTTCCCCGGGATCTTCGTAATGAGCATATCTTTCATGAATTACTGAACCTTCAGTAATGTAATACTGAAAATTGAAATACGGGTGTTCACGCTGAAGTCCTACCAACGCATCATTAATTTCATACCAAAATACTGAATTATGAGTCAAAGAATCTAACATATACACAAAGTCTCTTCTTCTGGCAGAACTCCATAGGCAATAGTGGTTCAAAATATGATCTGTATACAAAGCGGACTATATATATATATCTTATATATAATGGGAAAACTTTCCCCGTTTATTAGTCCCCGTATTCACTATTTTAGACCAATCTTTTAAATCAAAAGGATACCCAAAAGTTTCACCAATAAAATTTTCCCAAAACTTATGTCCAAGGGTAAATTTGTCATTCAACAAAAAAAAATAAAAAACACGGAAAATTAATCGGTAATTTAAAGCATCTTCCGGACTATAAAACTCAACGTCTTCGTAAAAGCGGGGAGACACCGTTTAGCGTTTTCCCAATTAAAAACAAAAACATTTCGTTCCTCTTTTCCGTTCCTTTCCCAATTAAAACCCGATATCAAATCAAGCCCTTTGCAACCAACCAACCCCTCGTTTTCCATTTTCAACCCATTTTTCCATTTTCAGAATCAAAGGTAATACTTTCTTTCATTTTCGTTTTTCTAATCCTGTAACACTTTCTTCCCAATAAAACTTGACGAAAAGTTTTTGATTGCTTTGGTTATCCAGATTACCTTCCAACCGTCAATGACCCATTGGTTCACCACGGAAGAGGTGTCTTCAATTTTCCTCTTTCTAATTTTAGTGTTTTATCTTAGTGATTGAATTTTTTTCCAAATTACAGATAACCCGTCATTAATTGTTCGCACTAATGAATTTTAGGATGACTTATTTTCAAAGACATTTACTTTTTATTGGTTTGATACTATTCTATCATTCTACTTAAATTTCTTTGTTTATACACGGTGATAGCAGTCATTGTACATTTTCAGGACTTATCGGTTACTAAATGTGTTGTCCACGAGTTTGGCGATCATCGGGTATATTGACACGCCGGATTTATATTTAATTTCATTGCCAGTTTCTTCGTTTTATACCGATCTTTTGTGGGTTTGTGTTTCTCTTACATGTTGATTCACGTCGTCATAAGACATCTCTTTCCATCTATAAAAAAAAAAAAAAAAAAAAAAAAAATCCTTTTGCACAATGGATGCCTTACTTTGCCATGGAATAGGTAAGCTTAGTGTTCATATACTTTCAGCTTAGCGTTTAATTTACTTTTTCAGTTTAACCTATGCACCAATGGTGTTATGTTTAGCTTCAAAATTTAATCCACTTTCACTCGCCTTCTTTTAGTTCTTTCCTACCATTCTTCTGTGGGCTTGACCGTTTGATAAGGAACAAACTTAAAACTTATCAAATTCTGATCTCAGTTGAGTGTTTTCGTTTCTTGTATTGATGACATTCTTTTTTGGTTTATCCTGTTATGGTCCCTGTGAGCATTATAATGCAATTCTAAGGATGATTTTTCTTCTTCCCAGAACTATCATTCCAACGTATTTTTTAGTTAAGGTTGTTGATTCTTATGGTGTATAAAAAAAAAGGAGGTGGAAAGCATGACTAGCTTGGAGAATTGAAGAGAAAAATAACCGATTTAGCACTTTTTTTTTTACTTTTGGTCTCTTGAAAGAAAAATCGGTCGATGTGTTTTCACTTTTTTTTTTCAAACTCAAAAACTCCACCTTAGAACTTCTAATATCAATTGCCCTTCCATCAATTTGATTTAGTTATTTCCGCTTACAACCAATTGTACTTTAACGATCAAGTGGTGTAGTATGCATTTTCGTTCTTTTCTTGTTTGATTTTAATTTATGTTCGAAGTTTCTATTTCCTAATATTTTTTTAGTTTTAGTTTTTATTAGCATAGTTCACTCCATCAGCGTTGATTTTATCAGGTTAGGAGTTCAACAGTCTAAATCTCGATCCTAATTACCCCCTTATGACTTATGATTGTGTTTGTTTCCTTTAAATGGTTTTTACTTTTTAGGAACTATATCATGTATAATTGACCGAGAATTTTTCTTATTTTATTTATTTGTCTGTTTTTAGATGCATGTCTATGAATGAGTTATTTGACACCATTGCTACACAATTTTTGGTCTATTTCTTTTCGATCCTGTAAGGCTTGCTTCTTTGTTTTTTATTGCTTGAGGTCTGTGATTTTTTTTTGGAGGCACTGTGAAGTTTTGGTTCACCTTAAAACAACACAAAGTTTAAGTGGGTGAGAGTTGACTATTTGACACAAACCAACTTTGGTTTTACCGATGATAATTAAACCATATGTCGTGTTTTTAGTGTAACTCATTATGCAAGGTTGGGTTTTGAGCGGTGGTGTCATGCTTATCAGGTTAGGAGTTCAACAGTCTAATTCTCGATCCTAATTACGCCCTTATGACTTATGATTGTGTTTGTTTCCTTTAAATGGTTTTTACTTTTTAGGAACTATATCATGTATAATTGACCGAGAATTTTTCTTATTTTATTTATTTGTCTGTTTTTAGATGCATGTCTATGAATGAGTTATTTGACACCATTGCTACACAAATTTTGGTCTATTTCTTTTCGATCCTGTAAGGCTTGCTTCTTTGTTTTTTATTGCTTGAGGTCTGTGATTTTTTTTGGAGGCACTTTGAAGTTTTGGTTCACCTTAAAACAACACAAAGTTTAAGTGGGTGAGAGTTGACTATTTGACACAAACCAACTTTGGATTTACCGATGATAATTAAACCATATGTCGTGTTTTTAGTCTAACTCATTATGCAAGGTTGGGTTTTGAGCAGTGGTGTCATGGTTATGGTTATCTTTTGCAGAACCCTTTGCAGAATGAATGTTTGCCGATTGCAAAGCAACAAAGTGAAACCAGTACTAGGTATGGTTCAATTATTCATTTTTTGTTGTTTGTAGTTATGATATGGTGTGAGATTTTCGGGCAATTGCAGCAACGAAGTTCTATTTAAATTTGTAGCGATATATATACACACACATATATATATGAATGTGTGTGTGTATATATATATGTGTGTTTGTGCTTATTGAAAGAATTGGAACTCATTTTGATTAAAAGGTGGAGTTATTGGTGGAACTCATTTTGAATAAAAGGTGGAACTCATTTTGAACTCAAGTATGTTGCCAACATTATTCCCTCCCCCCAAAACCCTTTTCCATAAGTAAATAAGAAACTATTCCCTTGCTGTCTGTTGAATTTTCCCATAGAAAATTATTATTCTCTGTAGAAATGTGCCATATTTGAAAAGGATCTTTTAGGCGTCGCATAAATTCGTGAGTCACTTAAGCTTTTCTTGCAATGGTTACCGGGAATTACGAGCAAATGAAGCGACTAATGGTTGAGCAGGCTCTTCTAATTTAAGGGCAGAGGTGGAATTAAGGGCAAAGGGCAAAGATGGAATTGAAGGAGAAGGCTAACAGAGAGGCTGCAGAGACCAGGCTGCGGATGGCAGCGATGCTACAAGCAGAGAGCAAGCTTCGTCTTTGAGATGCTTGCTCATCCTATCGAGGGAATGCTTTTGGGTATCAGGTGATGTTGGTTCGGTTGGTCATAACTTGGGAGGACCGAGCAATGTAGTTCACATGGGCCGAGATGGTTCATGGATGAAGAGAGAGGAACAAGAACCAACTGAGGATTTCTTGAATGATGAGAATGAACCTGGAAACAGAGAGACTGGGATACAAGATGTGTGGTGGGGAGCAGGGCACTTTGATTTGAATTCTAGGTGACATAAATTGTGAGAGGAGCCTTGGACTTATTTGACATTTTCGCCTAGAACCGGGACGACGCATTTATATTATATAGACAACCAAGATTCAACACTAACGCAATGGGGAAGAGCAGAAACAAAAAGAAATATAAGAAAAATGGTGCAGCTTCGATGGATATCTCGGCGCTACGATGTCGATCGACACTCCCCAAGCAATTGACATAACGTGGTTCTGACTAAAGATTACATTAACGGTGTTCTCAACAGAAAGATCAAGAAGGGAGTGCCCATGAAGAGATCAAAGAGTGTTAGAAAGATGAAAGCCATCAAGAAGGCTATATCCAAAAATGAGAAGTCAGAAGAGAAAATCACGAAAAGTGAAAAAAAAATGTGGAGAACTAAATCTGCAAAATTGCTGTACGAATAGAGTTTAAACACCCTTAACATTGTTGAGAGCAGTAGAATGCTACAAAGGAGATGGTCTGTCGCAATGCCCTTGGCTATTTGAACAGGTCCATCTCTAGATGAAGTGTTATTACCACTTTTTTGTGTGTGTCGTTGAGATATAATTCATTTACCCTGTACCAAGTTTTGCAGAACAAATTTTGGAATTGTCTGGGAAAGAAAAAAAAAATGAGCTCCACAATTGATATGTATATTCTTTACACATGAGGATGCTGATAGGGATCTAATTCGATAATTGTTTCCCCCCAAAACCTTTTTTTTCCCATTGAACCTTACCAAAAGCTTGCTCTTTAAGTAGGAAAAATGAAATTATTGAATTTTGTCTCTGTGCAACCTTACACGCATTTTTTTTTTTTTTTTTTTTTTTTTTGTTGGGGTATGTGACTTTATTCACCTCTTTATGGTTCAAAACCTTTGTCCAATGCAAAGGTGAATACCAAGGTGACTATTTTCCCAAGTCAAAACGAGGGTGAAGCCTTTAATCGAGATAGTGGCTGAGTTGTGAACTTCGGACGAGACGTTGGATTCCGTTTCGCGGTGTTTTTTTATAAAAAACGGTTTTTTTTTCGGACGGAATGTTTCATTCCGCCAGCGCGGTTTTCGATTTTTTTAAAACTTTAGTCGGTATGTTTCATTCCGTCCGGTGCGTTTTTTCGATTTTTACATTCCGACGGAATCCAACATCCTGTCCGAGATTATTTTTTTCACCTTTGCATTGGGCAGCCTCACTTTGCTTTTCACCAAAACGGTGGAAAAGAGGGGAAATACTGTCGAGGTGAAAAATAGTAGCTTGCAATCCTTGCATTGGGAATGCTCTAAGGAACAGATACTTAAGTTAGCGAGGCCCAGGAAAGGAACAGATACTTAAGTTAGCGAGGCCCAGGAAAGGAACAAACAACAACAGACTTATCACGAAAATTGTTCCGTTTAGCGAAACCGTAATTATAAATACAAAAATTGTTCCGTTGTCAAGCCTAACTTCTTCTCTTGCTTCCCAATTTCTCATGTGGCATCTTTGGCACCAGGGAATAGCATTATCGTGCAAAAAAAAAGGTTTGCTCATTACTATCTTCTGTCTCTTCTACAACACTTTGCATATATCAAATTTAAATGGACACAATTTTATCATTACTGCATTGTTTCATCGTTTTTTTTTCATAGTACTATAGTGAAAGACATTAAATAGGTATGCATAAATTTGCATTTATCAATCTCTAAGAACGGACTTGAATTAGTTCTCAAGTATTGAGGGCCCTAGAAGTATGTATTTTTCAGTCCTTTTTCACTATGGTGAATTGTTTATTACTAATTATGGTGATGGAAGCAACTCATTTTTAGACTCTAACTTTATGACTATATTTGGTTTTTAGATATTTTTTTGTTGGAAGAAATGTTAGAGCAGTATTTAAGTTCATTTTACATATTTTCAAATTTGTTTCATCTATTTTTTTTTTTCAAATTGGGATTGTTATAGTGCATTCTTCTTATATTGACAACTCATACGCAGATCAGGAGTGTATTAGTGCATTCATTTTGTAGCTACTGATTCACATATGAGTTATGTCGTGCTATATTTGAAATCAAATCCCAGGAGTTAGCAATTCATCTTAATTAATTATTTTGCGTCTTCTACTTTGTGTCCTACTCAAACCTACCTCTCTGTTTAAGAACGTAGAATTTAGGCCGAATATATGACATGGTAAATAAGATAGAGAATTTGGACGAGAAACCAAATAAGATGGTTTGAAATTTGTGCCTTAGGTTAGTTTCAGTGACAAATAGAGAATGTGTCTCATTGTTACCCGTCCATTTATCAGGTGAAATTTACTCAAAAGCAATTAACCATATACTGTCCACAAGTCCTTTTTCCAGTCCTGGATTAGCTTAATTAAATTGTTATTTGGCAGGCAACGGATGCCGTGGTAGATTGCGAATAAATACTCTTTGATTTGTCATGCAACAGTTATGTTAATAATGGTTATTATATTTGGTTTGCCATGCAACAGTGATGCAACATCATTTCCGTAAATAGTTGTTATATAAAACAGCCTAACAGGTAAGCTGCGCCTCTTTCCCTGATGTCTAAAATTCTCAATGAGGGATAAGGTTAGGTTAGAAGCCTTCCTAAATAATCTGCAATCAAGTGATATTAAAGTGTGCAAACCAGTCAGGACTTAGATAAGTTACCTGTTGCATAACAGAGTCTGACAGAAAGTCCAATTTAGGTAGTTTTTCATCCAAGCCAAACCAACAGACATAACCCCGAATCGCAACTATGTTAGTACCATAGGACTTTCCAACCGACCATCAAATCCTCGGCGAGCATGCTTAATTTGGAGAACCGGGACTCAATAACTTATTCTAGAATTTGCATGACTATAGTTCCGGTGTACATTGAGAAATTTGCTAATATAAATGAACTGGGTATATGTATGCCTTGAACCTGATTCACAAGTAGCTAGCAGTTCAAGCTTTTGTAGGGTATGTCATGCCTTGGTAGCTGGAAGGAAGATGGCTACAACGTCAAGCCATACTCTCTTATGAGAACATTGATCCCTTTCTTTCACTGTAAATGGTAATGTTAGGGAAAGAGCTAATATTTGGCAACACTTCTCTTAACGAAAATGTTCCACGAGACTATCATTTGGGTCAAATTTTTTTTAATTCTCTTAAACCATTTGGGGTACACTGATATGAATCCAACAATGTTCCTCAATCACATATAAATGCTCGACAAGATAATTACACAACTAGCAACACAAAGGTTAACTTCATTAACATAATGCCTATTTTTTTGGTAAATTAGTTTGTGGCATATAAACTAATAATTATATATTGACTAAATTACCTCTTCGAATATATTTAATCGCAACATGGCAGAGCATAAAAAAACGAATCGAACAAAGAATACAACTAGCGTATTGAAATGTTTTTTTTTCTTATTGAACTTTTTAATTTACTATTCTAATTTACATGCTTTCATTACTTTGATTTTCTCCACAACAAATTTTCTTTTATAGCACGTGCAACGCACGTGCCCATTTACTAGTATATATAATTAGAATTGTGTTTGAGGGTAGACGAGACAATGTGCAGAGTCCAGATTGCGTCTAAACTTTAAATACTGTTGAGGAAGTCTGCTTGAATAACGTTTTATGATTATTTTGAAACAGTAAATTAACGTGCTCTAAATAAAAACATCTCATACTCTAAAAAACACATTTTAGGTCATCTCCAATGGGGGTGTAGAATTGCACCTCCACGTAGGTGCCATACGAAAAACTCCCACTACGTATTAATCTTACATATTTGGATTGTAAAACGTGGGCGTCATTTATGTCACTCCAAGTGACACCGATTCTCACGTTTACATATAGCCAAAATTAGAATTAGAGAGGGGCGTCACTTGGAATGACATCCAAACATATATTTAAACTGCACACCATAAAAGCATTTAGTAGTTTTTAATTTTCAAAATTGTAGATCTCACTTCAATGGCATGAGCAACCATTGCTGGAGTTTGAAAGGAATAAAATATATTTTTCTTAAGCACTAGGATATGCAAACCAAACGAAAGTTTGCAATCAGAATGCACAAAATTTGGAAACGGCATCTTGTCGATGACAAAATTTAAACACAAGTTTGCTTACCCTTGAGGATGATCTAATAGACTTTTAAGGCTCAATATCTCATTAGGTATTTCAACAGGTACGATATTGAAGTAGTCTTCAAAGAGTTGAATAAGAGTTTTTACTGCGGTGTAATCATGCTCCAGCGCCGGCATTTCATCTGCACAATTGGGCTCGTCATGATTAGAATCTCATAATTGATAAAGAGAGTAAAAACTTAACCCATATTCTCTCTCTTTCTTTTTGTTTTTGATTTGAAGTAAATGCAGGGTCGTCGTATACATCCCTTGAATAAGAAACTTGAGCAGGAGATACAGTGATGTAAAATGCAAAAATATATATTATGCTACAGATTCACATTGATACTAAATTCAAATAATGTATCCATAACTTAAAGCGTCCTTTATCCACCTCTCCAGAGGACTATCCCTTATTACACAATATAAATACTATTGCCACAATTTCAAAAATAGCTCCTCTTCAACCCAACAACATCTACTTGACCAACTTTATTACATTGACAAATACAAACAAACACTGCAGAACTGTGGGGGTGCAAAGGGCAAAACTTCCTTCCACCAAACTACTGTGCATATCACCTGATTGCCTTCTCCAAACGGTTTAAATGAAAGAATAGACGGACTCGTACCAATATAAATTCAAATCCAATATTCTCAGAGCACTGTAGACTAGGAGATGCACATCACTCATCCCCGTCAGTAACCAATGCAAATGAAAATGGGTAGAACTTGTAACCATCCCCCTCATAGAACTTGTTCTGGAACTCTACCCAGTGAAGACGCAAGGCGTGTAGGAAGGCACTCAATGTTTCTATCACCAGCAATACACCAACAGTAGCACAGACAAAAACGATGATGCCAACAACAAGAATAAGGATATTGTTGTACCTGTCGGGAAGAACAAACATATCACTACTTCGAAGTTATGGAACTCCCTATCAAGTTATTCCTTCCCCTTAGTGGAGCTGTGTTTATTAATGTTACAACGAGAGAGAAAAAATATATAAAATAAAATTGAAGATGTGGCAGAAACGTACCCCCAAACAAGTAGTAAGACCTTCTCATAGAGTACACTCGACAACTCTGAATGGGCAAGACTGGAGCAAAAGAAATAATCATCAACACACATAAGAAGTGAGAACAGACACTAAACATGGTCAGAAAATAAGAGAGCATCCTCCTTGCATACATCCTCATGCATAAAACTTCATGAATAAAGCGATGCAACAAACTAGGCGGAAAATATGAATCCTTGTCAGTTCAATTTCAAACTTAGTACATTGTACACAGTCCACATCCAATGGTGCATAAAGCCAATCAATGCACCAAAACACATGCGACAGACATGGAAGGAAGCTCCTCAACCATTCTTTCATCCCAACCTAAATCAACAACTATATTGGTGGACGTCAACACACGTATCTGAAGCAGTAAGCGTAAGGAGATTAAGCTTGCACTTCAAGTTTTACAACTTGTACAACACTTCAGATAGTAATGTTCTTTTACATAGACCAGGCGAACAAACGGCCGAATTCCAAGGGCAAGAGTGAAAGGATTAAGAAGTGAAGAAGGAAGGAAAGTAAAGACCTGACTGATCCATAGTCAGGTCTTTGTTAGATTTGCTTAAGAAGTGAAGGAAGGAAAGTTTTTTTATATTAATTTACTCCCTCATTTACCTAACTTTTTCGTTGCTTGTTCCTTAGATAGCAATCGTGTGGCCTGTAAGTCAGCGGGATTTAAGACAAGCAGTCAGTGCATAGAGCACAAATACGGACTCGTTCTGCGAAACAAAAGGTCCCAATATCTCCTCTCGTCACAACTTCATAGGCAAACATGGAATGAAGCTTATATGTTGATATTGTGGTCAAGAGGATCTTAATTATGAAGATCATCCTATATCAGCTCATTCATATTGTCAACCACATCATTGCTTTTCAATTTATGGTAATATGGATTAGTAACCTTCCATATTAGCTGCATACCTACATATGTGCACTGCATATAGACTAGCATACAATAACGCATGGAACACATCAGAAGAGAGATGATTCACATTGTACAGAGCATACCTGAGTTCCCACAACCCGAAGATCTGACGCCCGTATTTGAGACAGCTCAAGGACAAACTCTATCATTATGTATTAGTTGGTGTACAAAAACTTAAGCTAAACTCGAATTCCTCGTGACCATGGGAATCATGATGCACTTCAACTTCAAGAGATTCATCAGCACTGTGAAGTGGTTGGTAAGATTGACCTTGGTGCCTCTGAAAGAAACTCAATCATTAGAAACAAAATAAAGTGCCTAGAAAATTTCAACAAAAAGAACATTAATTGTACCTCTTGATGTTGTTTCTTCAAAATAAAAGGTTTTGGAAGTAGCATCCATGGTACAGCAACAAGAGCTAGCAACAGTAGCACAATCTGGTATTAAAACAGAAGAAAGCGAATGAGGCTGGTCTAAATTGCAAGCAGCCAGTCATATATAGATATCCTCTTAAACTAATTCATGTTGGTATCTAATAAGCCACGATGAACTGATAAAATTTGCTAAGAAGAGGAGTGAGCATTGGATTTATCATATTGTTGGTATCTTCTGTAGCGATGAATCAAATAGATACACAGCAAGTTAGCAAAATATATATATAAACAGGTGCAAAAGATATTGACTTTCGTCAAGTTTTAGAAGTAATTAGAGCAATGGTTGGTTTTAGAAACTGAAAGCAAAAAACAGCTTACATAGTTTTAAGTATAATTGTTAACACATGATCTTTTGTCTACCATAAATCTCGGTATGCATACAATAAACGGATGTAAGTGATCAACCAAATAGCTTGCTCCAAATACTTTATACATTGAGAAAACTTAAGGTCATCAGGAATAAAATTAATGTGTTTCATTGCACAAAAAAACCCAGTTTTCTTATAGGTTAGAGTACTTAGTTCTCACAGTGGATTAAAAGACAATGAATAGACAAATAACCCATTGAAACAATCAAAGATCATTGACAAAACACCAAAAAAAAAAAAAAAATCCTAGAGAATTCAATGATACTACATTCTTTCTGGTTCAAACCATTGATAAAACTTAATTCCCTTGTTGACTAAAAAGAGGAGAGAAACTTACTGTTATAGGAAAAAAATTGTAACCTAAAGGTAGTAAATAACTAACCCATATTAATCTACCAACAAAAAAGAAAAAAGATGAGACATTGTATAGAGATTGCGATAAATGAGAAGATAGATATGCAAAAACATTTTCAATTAATGACCTTTATTGCTTTCAACTTGATTCAATTTAAAAAACATTTAACTATGCAAATAGATACTGAAACATAAAGCCATTAAACGGAATAAAATTGCTTGCTTGTTGAACACCTATTGGTTAGAAATAACCGAACCAACAAAACATGGAAGCATCAGGTATCAAATGGGATACATCAAACTTGCGTGTCCAGTAACTCATGTCTTTGCTTCTATTCTTTGATTGCCCTGTAAGTTAAATAAGGGTGGGGTAAGCCCTTCCCTTCCCTACTTTTCGGGTGCTGTGATGAGATCAATGATCAAAGAGAGCGACACTCAAGACATAACTAAAGTAAAACACATTGACATGTTTTACATGATCAAAGTTTTGGGTAGAGATGATAGAGCCGGTGCAGATACCATAGAGAGCTGCGTGGGTTCTTGAAAGTGAGAAAATAAAAAAACATTTATGACCGAAACAAATTTTCTTAAGAGTAATTAGTTTTGGCAAAGTTTCCACTTTCAACCAATTTAGGAGAGGTGATTATAATTGTGCGAATAGACGAAGGAGAATTAAACAAATGTAGGGAGAACTGATTGCCTCTCACCACTACCCAATGGTTTATTTAGAAAACTGATTCCACTTAAACTCATAGCATCCCAGTCCATTCTATATAAAGCATTTTCCTCCTCCAAACAACTATACCAACCCTTCAACTTCCTCCTTGAGGAAGAACAAATACCAAACCAAACTATGTTAGATTTTTCAAGAAGGTCAAGAATTGGAGCTATTATTAATTCTAGATAGAAAAGCAGTCACCATTTCAAATTCATTTAAAAGTTATATCTCAGCTGTTGTAAATTCGTTAAAAGCAGTCATATACATACAGAAACAATATGAAACTTTTATTTCCAACAGTTACAGAGAATTGAAACTAAAATGACAAACTTCTCAAAGCCTTTAACAAGCATTAATGCCTTGTCCAAAACTTAACTATATCTGATTATGAAAGATGTTTTTCCTCAGTTAGGAAAATCATATACTGCAACAAGTAAAAGAAGTACAAACGATAGGCATATAGACTACAGTTCAATACAAGAAAATAACAAACATACCAACCATAATGGTAAGAAATAACAGAGGCACAGAGATTATGTTTCACATCCATGAAGATCAGGCATCAGTGGCTTTTCCCCCAAAAGGATCGTGGGTAGGGCCAACATCCTCCCCAATATGGCGTTGAACCAGGCTTTGCAAATCAGCCATAACCTTGTGCTCATAGTTGAACATTGCCAATGCCCTCTTATCCTCGGCACTGTAGACTTGGTTTTCCTTTCTGATAACATAACCAAGGTCTTCAAACCTCTGAATCTCATCAGCCGAAAGACCCACTTCTCCTCTTCTAGGAATACGCTTCCCCTGCTGCACATACTGAGCAATAGCATCACCTTCACCAGGCCGCAAAGCTCCTCCATAACTTATATGCCCTTCAGCCCTCGGCAAAGGCATAGGACCCACAATTCCTGATATTCTTCCTTTTGGTTATTCGATACTCAATCCTTTTAATTCCTCATCAGATTCATCACCTCATATTCATCATTTTAGTTGTTGTTGTTCTGGTGAAACGCGGGGTGAGCTTCTCTCTCTGCTACGGTGTCTTTCTGGGATTTCGAGTCTTGAGGTACGGCGGTGGCCTTTTTCGTCGTCGTAATCGCCTCTTCTTCACATTATTGTGTGTGTTGTGAGGTTTTATTTATTATGGACGACTCAGTTGGGCTTATTTAGGCAAAGTCTAAACCATTTTCGTAGGGAAAATTTTGCGTACTAATAACAAGTGTCTATGTTGTGGTGCAATTAGGCCAATGTGCATCCTTGTTTTCAGAACGGGATTGCTGTTGAAGAAATCCACCGCTTATAGGGAAATCTTTTTGGTAAGGGACATGGTGAAAGCATAATAATCATTATCCTATATATATATATATATATATATATATATATATATATATATTATAGCTATACTCTCTTGGCTCTATTTTTTAAGGCTTTACATAGTCTCCAACTTTTTCTAAACTCTAATATCAATTACAGGAAAAAAAAATCCAAATCTTTAAATATATATTATAGTTATACCCTCACCGAAATTGTATTAAACTTACCTCAAAGAAGAATAATTAATTGGAAATCGGAAACTGGATGCAACTGCATTAAACTAACCTTAGAGAATAATTAACGGGAAATCAGAAACGGAATGAAAATGCATTGAAAAACCTCAAAGAGTGATTAACGAGAAATTGGAAACTAGATGGAAATGCATTGAGCTAACTATAAAATATAGTTGTATTATTTGTAGTGGGAATGTCTCGACATTTGAAATGGTGTTTATCATATCTCTCTTTCGCATGATTGAGAATGTTTTTCTATTCAAATAGCTTCAATATGATTCTCTCCTCATTTGATATTTTCACAAAACTTCAGTCAAACTACTATTATTAAACAACAACAAAAAGTCGAAAGGTTTTAACAAAGGTGGGTTCTTTATATATTTCTATGGAGAGTGGGGTTTTTAGGTTGCAAGAAATGTGGATGAGTGATCAATATAATATTCATATCTCATAACTGTATAATTGCAAGTATTTTTTATAATAGTTTAATAGTTAGGAGAAATAATTAAAAAAAAAAAAAAAAAAAAAAAAAAAAAAAAAAAAAAAAGGAAAGATAAACCCAATGGCTTCTACAAGTAAAACCTTTACATTCCCTTCTATAAATTCGATATTTCTTGCAATATTTCAGAAGAATAAGGAGAGTAACCATGGTTAATCCCACCAAGTCTTGCAAGGCTAGAGGGTCTGATCTACGTGTTCACTTCAAGAACACTAGATAGACAACACATTCAATAAAAAAGATTTAACTGGGGAAGACAAAAAGGTATTTGGAGGATGTGCTCGCTGATAAGCACCCAAAACTGTAATATTTAACCCTGAGAGACATAGCATTTTGGTCGATTATGTGTTTAATAATCATGTAATAATTATATTTTCGTACTTTTGCAGGATTCCGCAGTTAAAATAAATATAGTGATAAAAACATGCATCGGAAATGCGGGAATCACGGGAATAATTGAAGTTTCCCACTCGACCCCGTGAAGCCCAACAAAGCCCGACTAAAGCCAAAGTTTCCAAAACGAGAACGGTCGCGGAACGCCCACATATATAAAGAAGTTAAACAAACTTCCCAAGCTCAAATCGGATAAATCTAGATGCCGACGCGTTGGCTAGTGAAGTTCGCCAATCTGAGAATACGGGGAATATTTGGAATTCCCACTCAATCCCCGTGAAGCCCAACAAAGTCGACTAGAGCGAAGTTTCCAAAAGAACAAAACCAGTACAGAACGGGCTCACATATAAAGAAGCAGAAAACTTCCAAAGCTCAAATCGGATAAATCTAGGTGCCAGCGTTGGCTAGTGAAAGGCGCCATAGCGACCCGGCTACTTAACTGAACTGCAAGGACAAAAAGTCGTAAAAACGCCAAAATTGGCGCCGCCACTGGACACACTCTGCGGGCCCAGAAGGCATGATGAGTCAGCATAGGCAGGTGGCAAAGGATGGTTTCAAATTGATACCACGGCAAGAGAAGACACCGCACCACCCGGTGGTGCGTGTCTTCTCTGCCAGTGGTATCAATTTGCAAAGGTGGTTTGAATTGACATAAGCTAAAAACAAAATCTTAAATCAAAGAAAGCGACAAAAATTAAAAGCGGTTGAAAACAAAGTTTTGTTTGAACCATTCAATTAGCATAAAACAAAATCTTAAATATTCACGGATCACTCTTGTATCGGCTATATATATGAAGGGTCGCCTTCATTAGAAGGCCTTCAAAGATATTAATGCTTTAGCTATGCTTGTTTTTTTTCTTGAAGACTTACATTCCGCCATTTCCATTTCAAGCCTTAAATAATCGTAAGTTATTTTACCCGTAATAATAACAGTCATTTCTTTTCTAGTTTAATTTCGTCCTGCATTTATTTACTTAATGTATACAACAAGTTTTATTATTTCTTCTATGATGATAAGCTAATCCCCCCGGGAGGGTTATCTTTGCTTTCGTGTGAAAATCGGATTGACTTCGTTAATATTCTAGAATCACTACTTAGGAATTAGGCATAGAATTAACATCGGTCCCAAAATGGCGAGACTGCACAAAGTTGGACTGGCGATGCTCCAGAGATCTCGGCGCGTCTTCTGCGGTGTGTCGACTGACTCTCCAATTCGTCCAGCTGATGTGAAATCGAGCCAGGAGCTGAAATAATATACCAGAGATGAGGTATTATTGAAACTCCTTATGCTAGTGAAATGCGATCTAGAGATGTGGGCATGCACTAGGGATCAATACTTCAACGTCGTCTCCAAGCGAGGGCGAACTAGAGATGTAGTGATTTGGTAATAAAAACTGTTGAAAAATGATTCTTGCATGAGCATGATTAACTCTCTCCCTGTTTCTCTAATTTTGTTTACCTACATTTAATCGCCGTAGTAATTTACATTACCATTAAATTAATTAAAACCAACTAAAAAGAAACCTAAAAATCCTACTCACTAAAAGTTGTAATTCCAGTTGTGAACCTATCCGAGCCCTAAGGTTTGAACGATCCCTTACTCGACCTATCCTACTAATCCCACGTGAGTAAGGTAACTTGACTAAAACGTACCACTATACGGACGTTGGAATTTGGACTTTGGACTTGGGTCTTTGGACTTCGGACTTTGGACTGTAGACCTCGGACTTAAGAAAATAAGTAACTGAAAACCAAATAAACGTTCGAATAAAATCACAGCTTATCAAATGGCGCCGCTGCACGCCGAAGGACTCTGGACTTAACGTAATAACTGGAATACATCCATAAAAACCCCCTCCCTTACCTCCTCATCTTTTTAATTTTCATTTCTGTTACAATATTAACGAGTTACGGAATAGTTTACCTCAACTTTTTCTACTAACAAATATCTGTGAACCAAGTTTGTTTATTTTCATTAGCACAGTCTAAGTACTCGTAGGAATTTGAAAATCTTGAAGCAGGACAAAAGAGTCTCGGACGAGACTGAATTAGTAAACGCGTGAGACTAACTGGAGTATCAACCTCCGGTTTTCAGTCTGAGCCACTTTCCTTTTCGATTACTCTTTTGGGCTCTTTGGTCTGTTTTACTAGTAAGCATAAGCTCGGGAGTAGTCGATCGCTATACGAGAAATCGCGGGACGCCAGGTTTCAAACTCTTAAACTCCTCAAACTTTGTCGAGGATATTATTTGCTATAACCTGTTTTACCTCATATATTTGTATGTTGGCATGAGAACTCTGTGCATGTAAAGGTGGTTCGTCATCACATATTCACGTAACACAATTAATATGATTCGAATATATTTTGATATATGCGTAGCGTCAAACCACCTGCTTAGAATATTTTTGTATGTGTATGTTACATCAATTTACGTACACGGTATTCAATTGCATGAGTTCGTTCTCGACATCCCCCTAGCTCACATATAACTTACAAATAGTTGCACGTATAAGTAATATAGATTTGCATGGGTAGACTTTTTGCGTAAACTAGTATATGTTAGTTAGTTTCTATTTTGGCATCTATCGTTTTTAATTGCATATTTAAAAAATTTCATCTAAAATCTTAACGGCTCCATAATACACTAATTCACGTAAATTAAAAAAAAAAAAATTAAAACCAAAAAATTAAAAATTAAAAATAAAAAAGTCATTATTCGTTCCTTATGAGCACTAAATTAAAATTTATATTTGTATGAGACTACGGTCTGGCAAACATAAGGAATTAGAACTTACATATCATCGTCGAAAATACAAGAAACAACTATTTATGTTATCTCCTAGGCATAGTTCATCTTCCGTAAATCAACCTCGTCAAACATCTCCGTTTCCATTATCTCCTTTAATTATGGTGAAGAAAAATCTCACGCGGTCGAGAAACCCCTTTCGATTTCTATCTTTGCCTTTACGGGGAAGGACACGCTTCGCATTAAACTCGATCGCGATTGTAGGTGATTTTCATATTCCGCCAAACATTTTCGGTTTGTTACTGTTTTACCATGGTTTAGACCATGAAAACCGTACAATCATCTTCGTCCGGATGCAACAAGTAGTCACCACTTTCCGCCATTCGACCGTTACCAACGAACAAGTCTTGCTTAGGTTGTTTCCTTTCACCTTAGCCGATAAAGCTTCGGTTTGGCTCGCCCGGACAAAGCGCCCGCAATCCATTGACACATGGGCCAAACTTGTTCAAGCATTCATGATAAAGTTCTATACTCGTAAGAAAACTACGAAATGCTTCAAAAGATTCAATTCTTTCGCCAAAGACCCGAGGGGATCCTTTTTTCGGGCGTGGAGCAGATTTCTTGATCTACTTATCGAATGTCCCCATCATCAACTCAACACCGCTGTATTAGTCCGTTCATTCTTTAATGGTCTCTCGACCATCAAAAGGAAACATTAGATATCATGAACGGTGGTTGTTTCATGGACAAGGGCGCCATCGAAGCATACACTTTTCTTGAGAAACAGCCTCACGAAGCACCTATGGGGAAAACACCGATTCTTCTAGATCTTCTAAAGACACTCCTACCAAAGTTACGTCTATGTTCGAGGTCAAACCCGATCCGAATTAAAACTCTAATCGAAGTCCCTAAACAAAAGGTCGATGCTCTTTTCGATACAAGTAAATGAACAAAACCCAAACAGTCATGGTCGCCAACGCTTCCCCATGCCCTCTTTGCTTAAGTCCCGAAAGCACGCCCGATTCTTATTATCCTTTGGTATACGAGTGTCCTCCCCAACCTTCCGAAGAGACTTGTGCTTTCAACATCCCTAATGCACCTTGGCGACAACATCCGAATTTAGCTTGGCACCCCCGCCCAACAACAAGCTCCTTCGGTGGCAACAACGCGTTCTGTCACGACCACCCACCACGAACTACAATTCCTATCGTCAAGGAAATCCTCCATAATTTCAGCAAAGGGCAAAGTAATTTTCCCAACAACGCAAATATGGGGTACCAAAACAAACCGAACCTTGTTCCCGCTAACCAAGGATATGGCTACCAAAATCAACCCGTGAATAATAACCGTGAACTAGTTCCTGCTGCTCCTTTTGGTACAATCCACGGCCGGTAAAAGCGGTGAAACTTTCCCGACATACATGAATTAACGAATCAAATCCTAGCTTCTATCCAACATCTCTTGGTTTGTTAGCTTTCGGGATAAAAGTCAAAAGGCGCGGTTCCCTGGCCAAGCGGTTCAAACCCTAAGCCTACAAAAACGCCTTTGAACTCAACAATGCACCGGGACCTAGTAATCCAAGCCGGGGTGAGGTAAATGCCATCACCACTCTTCGTTATGGCGAACCATCGACAATAATATCGTTATGCGGATGAGGAATCGACGGAAGTCACGACCGACGTCCTTCCAACTCCTACCTCGCATGAACCTATAACGAGCGAAGTTGTACCTTCAAAATCTACACCTACGTCCCTAGGAAAAGATACCGCGATCCTTATCGCGATTCCGTCCAAAAGCTCCGTTCCCGCCCGTTTGGTAAAGAACAAACATGACGAACATTTTGATGAGATCCGTGGAAACCTTCAAAAATTTGACCATAAACTTACCTTTCCTAGATCGCTAAAGCATTTTCCCAAGCATGCCAAGTTTTTGAAGGACATGTGCACCACCAAACGGCGTCACGAATGTACCTCAACAAGCGTTCCTCAGCGGCGGTTTCCCTCGATTACCACTACCAATGGTGTGGTAAAGTACAAGGACCAGTCGAATTAACCGTACCATGCACGCGACAAATACCGCCATCTTGCACTTTTTAGACCTAGGTGCCGGTGTTAACCTATTTCCCTACTACTTATTTAAGCAGTTAGGTCTTCATGAATTGAAACCTACTAATATGACTCTGCAACTCGCGGATCGCTCCATCAAGTACCCAAAGGCATAGTAGAGAACGTTATAGTAAAGGTCCAAGATTTTTACTACCCAGTTGACTTTGTCATTCTAGATACTGAAGTAGCCTGTGACTCCATCCCTATCATCTTGGGACGTCCTTTCCTTGCAACTGCCAACGCTCTCATAAATTGTCGGGGCGGTTCAATGACATTTGTCTTTCGGGAACCTTTCATTTAACTCAACGTGTTCAAATTAATGAAACAGTTTCCCGATCCTATAATGGAGGGCGAGATTAGCTTGGTTGATAGTCTGGAACATGATTATTTCACAAACTCTTTTCCCCTAGACGAGATACACCAATTTTTTTCTTTTGATAATCCGGAGTTTGACGATGACTCGTACATAAAGGATGTCCATGCATTATTAGAGTCAGTACCACTATTTGACCCTAATGCTTCAGTGCAAACTAATTCAGAAAAACCAGATTCGCTCTTTTCCATTGAAGAGATGATCCCTCACGAATCCTTGATCCCCAATCCCCCAACTCCGGATTTAAAACATCTACCCCCTGATTTGAAGTACGTGCATCTCGATCCCGATGGTAGTCACCCTATAATAATTTCTGCTCACTTGACTACAGACGAAGAGACACGTTTGATTCATGTCATTCGTGAACACCGCTCCGCTATCGGATGGTCCTTAGATGATATCAAGGGGATAGACCCTAGCATATGCACACATCGTATACATCTTGATGACGGCACAAAGACATCGCGAGAACCACAACGCCGCCTTAACCCCGCCATGAAGGAAGTAGTGAGAGAGGAAGTTTTACGTTTACTTGATGCGGGTATCATATACCCTATCTCAGATAGTGACTGGGTTAGTCCTGTCCATGTTATTCCCAAAAAGTCCGGCATTCAAGTTGTATAAAATGAAAATGGTGAGTGCATCTCCACTCGCATTCCTTTGAAATGGAGAATTTGCATTGACTATCGCAAACTTAATGCCAGAACCCGTAAAGATCACTTCCCTCTCCCATTTATTGACCAGATGCTAGAACGTTTAGCCGGTCATGCTTACTACTTTTTTCTTGATGGCTATTCCGGATACTTCCAAATTGTCATCGATCCTGCCGATCAAGAAAAGACAACTTTCACATGTCCCTTTGGAACCTTTGCATACAGACGAATGCCTTTTGGTCTTTGTAATTCCCCAGGCACTTTCCAACGCTGCATGCTTCACATTTTTAGTGATATGGTGGAACGTTATATGGAAGTCTTCATGGACGACTTTTCCATTTACGGAAATTCCTTTAACGATTGTTTATCCAACCTTTCTAAAGTATTAGCTTGGCGTTTGCGAAGAGAAAAATCTGGTACTCAATTGGGAGAAGTGTCATTTCATGGTTACCAAAGGACTTGTTCTAGGTCATATTGTTTCAAAAGGCGGGATAGAGGTCGATAAAGCTAAAATTGTTAAAATTTCTTCGCTACCTTTCCTAATGCGTCTGATTCGTGATATCCGTGCCTTTTTAGGCCGCGGCGGGTTTTACTGAGAGATTCATTCAGGATTTTTCTAAAGTTGCTCGACCTTTAACCAATCTCCGCTAAGGATCGCAAGATTCGATTTCAATTTCAATTGCAAACAAGCTTTTGATACTCTAAAAACCGCTCTGACTACCGCTCCTATCATTCAACCCCCTGATTGGTCTCAACCATTCGAACTGATGCGGCCAAGGTGTTACAATGTGGTTTTTACTGGCCTACCCTTTTTCGCGATGCACACGAACATTGCATAGCTTGCATTCGCTGTTAACACCTAGGTCGAATTACCAAACGAAATATGATGCCCCTAAATCCTATCTTAATTGTGGAAATTTTTTATGTTTGGGGCATTGATTTTATGGGACCCTTCCCTATTTCTCAAGGTTTTCTATACATTTTAGTCGTTGTAGACTATGTGTCCAAATGGATTGAGGCACTCGCATGTCGCTCAAATGACCATAAGACTGTCGTGAGATTTGTAAAAGAAAACATTTTCTCTTGTTTTGGTGTCCCCAAAGCTATCATCAGTGATGGGGGTACACATTTTTGTAACAAAATTTTTGGGTTTTTAATGAAGAAATATGGAGTTACTCACAAGATTGCTACTCCATACCACCCACAAACAAGTGGCCAAGTGGAAGTCTCCAACAGAGAGATAAAGTCTATTCTGGATAAAACTGTCAACCCCTCAAGGAAGGATTTGGTCTCTCCGCTTATCGGATGCCTTGTGGGCATACCGAACAACATTTAAGACACCTATAAGGATGTCTCCTTACCGCATTGTTTTTGGAAAACCTTGTCATCTCGCCGGTTGAACTTGAGCATCGTGCCTTTTGGGCCATCAAAAGCCTCAATTACAATATCATCGAGGCAAAGCGGAAGTTTAAAACCGCAATTAAATGAAATGGAGGAGATTCGAGTGATGCTTATGATCTCTCAAAATCCTACAAAGCTAATATGAAAAGAGTGCACGACAAGCACATTTTGGCGTAAGGATTTCAAAATTGGCCAAAAGTTTTCTTTGACAACTCAGATTACACATCTTTCCCGGTAAATTGAAAACACGATGGTGCGGTCCTTTCATTGGTCAATTTGTGAAACATTATGGGGCAATCTCTTTGCTTAATCCAAAAGATAACAAATAATTTCAAGTCAATGGACAACGCCTAAAACATTAATTACCCACTAATTACGCCACCGGATGTTGAACGGACTTCTTAGCCGGAATCCAAGATATACGGACTAGATGTTTCGTTTGGCGTACTCAATCTTGTTTCTATAGAGGGTACGCCATTTTGGTAGCCGGGCCATCTTCTATCTTATGATCTCCAAAGTTCTTTGAAGTGTGTGGTTGCAAGCGCCGGAACCTTAGTCAACGAAAACTCTTTTACAGAACTGAGTATAAATGTCTTCTGCAACACGAGCAAACGTGCTTTTCGGTAAACGATGGGTACCTAAAACTTCACCTCCTTCCTTCTCTTCCCTTTTCTACTCTCTACCTCCCGAACTTCAGCTAATCATTTGGTGTAAGTCTCACTCATCACGAATAGGAAATGGTCGTAGTTCTTTTGCTCGTAAAGGCCGTGCGCGAAGGATGGGTTGGTGTATGCATTGCCAAACACCCTTCTGTCTAGGCCCAGACTTCCTATCCGATACTAGCCAGTTTAAAGTATACTTTTGTCTAACACCAGCTGCGCAGGATAATCTTTGTCGCCGCGCCGTTTCTCCCACAGGTTGGGATTCGTCTTAAGAATCGGATGTTAAAAGACTCGATTCGTCTTGAGGATCTGACGTTAAAAGACTCACCTTGTAAATATGTTTATATTGTTGCCTTTTCCCTTTGCATTAAGTTTTGCACATAGGATTCGTGTCAAACCTCAGATGTTGTATACTTGGAACACAAACGGGCAATGGATTCCACCAGACCAACCCTAGAATTGGTTACTTTGAGTCCCTTGGGGCGGTTTGAGGATAGCCGTATGTAGCGCGCACGGTCCAGGTACCGTCCTGCCCCTAACCCCATAATACATAGAGGTGAAGCCACAATCTGGCTGGATTGGGTTCGCCCCAGAGCCGACATGACAATTGTCTATGATTTAAGATGGTGACTCCCCTGGACATCCAGTGTTTTTCACGTATATCTCCCTTGTATGTAAATAAAACCTTTACACTCTCCTTTTCTAGTAAAAAAAAAAATGTGACTTTCAAGAATGACTCATACAATTGGATAGAATTTTTCGTGCCGATCATTTCGATATCTCATTCGTCCAATTCGGAGTCCAAACGAGTCATGGGTACGCATTTAGATTTTTAGGTTTAAATCAGGCTTTAGGCTTGATTTGGGCTTCGAGAAAATTTTTGGCCCAACCAAAATATCGATTTCTCGGTCCATTTAAACCCAAAAAACCCGATAACACGCGTCACAAATAAATGATTCGTCTTCCTAAAAAATCGGATCTTGCCCCCTCTCGAATTAGTCTCGCACGAGACAGGCCCACACTAAAACCAGGTCTCGCGCGAGACCCTCACAGCTCGATCAAGATTTCCTTCCGTCAGATCATCACAATTCTCCCTCTCATCAGTAATCAATAGCCATCCTCTCTACGACCAAGCAATGGCGGAAAAAGTAATTTGTGTTGAATTTTTTTGGGAATTTGTTTGAAAGCGGGATGTTTGCTCCATTCTTTGATCACGAAATTCACTCTAGAGGATGGGAGAGTTTGTTATATGCCAATGGAGGGCTTTATTCTAAGGATTTGGTGATGAAATTCTACGACAATGGAAGCTTTAATGGCGACCATTTTTGGGTCACCGCCGAGGGTGGCGCCCGCGAAGTCACACCGGTGTTGCTCTCCGGGATCGGGCATTCCACGGGTTGACCACGTCATCGACTTCAAAGAGCAGTCAGGTACCCACCGGACTTTCGACCTAATGCTCGACACGCTAATCGAGGGAGAGTACAACATCGACGGAAATGCGCGTATTATATTTCGGTCACGGAACCGGAATAGCTTAAGATGACTCAATGGCTGGGGACCGAACGTCATTGGCTCGAAGCCTTCCGACATCAACAAGACCTTCCTCCACCTTCTCTGGATCCTCCAGGAGCGAAAGGGTAACTTCTGCATCTTAGGTCAGCCCCCCTTGCCGTTCTAGTAACGCAAGTCATGATTAATCTGGGATTTCATGGTCACACCCACTACTCCCTATACCACAATATGAGAATATCTTTGGTCTTTAAGAAATGCATACAAGACCCTTGGGAACCCACAAGCACCTAGGGCTGCCGAGCACGCTTAGCGTAGGATCCTCTCACCCACCATACTTTGATGAGGCGCCGCCATGAGTAAGATCACCCAACCCATAGAGGCCATACGTCGTGAGCGATTGGTCCGAGAGACATGTACACTTTCGCCCGGTGTATCGATGAGGCGTACCTTTGGGCGAAGTTAAGGACGAGATATGACCACTGCCACGAAGTCGATGACGAGATGCGGCATGGGGCGAATTCAAAGCAGAAATGAGAGCCTCCATGACTGCATTTCGGGACAATATGCTTACTCGCCCGGAACTAGTTTCATTGAATGTTCATGGTGAACCGGCATCGTTTGAATTTCGGTGATGGATACTCTTGGTGATATCCAGGAGCAGTTAGCCTCCACGGGAGCTCGTACTGCACGACGTCGCAGGACTCCTGGTTCTTCTTCTGCAGCCCGAGGATTCGCTCTGACCCGGAGGATCATCAGTAGCTAGATTTATTTTTTTCCGGTCTTGTATAATATTTATATATGATATTTTATTTACGTGTTTGCATTTTCTAGCTTAATAGTATATGGTTCCTAAATATTTCTATCTTGATATATTAGCTATATCTAATATTATAGTATATAGGTAGGAACATATATTGGTAATAATAAATTATATACATATATATAAATATATTTCACATGTCATACTTAAACAACAAACTTTAACGTAAGTAACACGTTCAGAAACCGATAATGAAAACGCATCTAGAAAACGGTCATGAACCACATCTAAAAAACGGTCAGAAAACGGTCATGACCACATCTAGAAAACGGTCATGACCACATCTAGAAAACGGTCAGAAAACGGCAATTTTCTTTCTATAAATAAGTTCAACTCTTCCTCCATATTCACTCATTTCATATTCTTCCCTCTACACTTCTTATTCTAAAACCGTTTTGGATCACTCCAAGCTCAAGATTCATGGATGCACTAGAAAAGTTTGAGCGGCCAGTTAGATTGAATATGCTACTCAAGTCTTCATGCTTTCGGTTGTTTTATTATAGTCATGTTGTTCATGTGGCATATAGTTCTATCTAACATTTAGGTTTGTATTTAAGTCATCGTATCATTATGTTGTGTTTCCATACCGTTGTACGTTCTTACATCTTATTGTAATCATATATCTACAGTTTCCTTGTCTTTCTACTTACGTTTTTATAAAAAAAAAAAAAAAAAAGGCACTCCTTGTCACATGCCCCAATCTTCTCATCCACACTACACCCACTTTTGTGCATATCTTAGAAGATACACGTGGCCTAACTACCCTATGACACCTCGAAACGTATCTTTTACACTTTCGGATGGGTGCCTATTTATAACAAGGATAGACACCTCAAAAATTTAACTTCCCTTTTTCCAAAATAATTTTTCACCACTCCATCTTTAATGGCCCTCACTAGAAGTTTCGTGCCTGAGCAAAATTTTATGGAAAATTTCCAAAATGGTCTTTTTCATCCTTTTTTTGACACTGAAATATTACGTCGAGGATGGTACCCTCTTTTACACCATAAGCAAACATTTTATTCCAGAGAATTGGTCTTGTTATTTTATAAAAGCGGTTATTTCCAAAGCGGACAATTCTTTTTGTCCGTGCTAACGGATCGAGCATGAATTGACTATGGAAATCATCTATGAGGTACTTCAAATTCCTATTACAAACCAAGGAGTACACCTTCGATTCACCTTTCGATAATATCCGGCATCGATGTTTGCAACTATCCTTCCGGCCGAATACAACCGAAAAACCGTATTGTTTATCAGCGATCTTTGCAAAAGAACCAATTATCTGTGATCCAATGGGTAGCTCATAATGTCATTGGCACGCCCAAGACTTCGAAATAACCAAACCCTCCTCCATTTACTCACGGGTGTTGCGGACTAACTGCAATGATTTTTGCATTATTAAATTTCTCCGGAATCGATTGACGCGTGCGGAAAAAGGCAGCCCCTTTACCAACCATTGTGACACTTATCATGATACATTGGGTTTTTCTAGTACTTCTCCTCACACACCTCTTGAGCGCTAACATTCTTACCATTCACTCGGTATGTAGGAACGGATTCTCGGAACCCGGCGTTGCAAAGAACCATGTCGGTGCAGGAACCAACGAAGATTGTTCCACCGACAACATCTTTCATGAAAATGCATTATGCAACGTATTTAATCCCATGGAAGGGCTTCGCTTAATTCAACAAGGACTGATGACATTATTCAAACGTCAGAACATTATTATCACCAGCCTTCTTGAATTTCAGGACCTGCGGACAATAAACTAAGAGGAACAAGCACAATTCTTGCATAGCCACAACCAATTCTTGGCAAATCACACTCTCATAATGGAGAACCACGCCGAGATTTACCAGACAGAAAGCAAAATGTTGCAACAGGCTGTTGCAAGGATTGACGGCATAGAAAATCTTATAAACGGATCCCTCCCACAAAAGGATCCTCGCCGTTACTTGGGCCAATGAAACCATTTAAATTTTGCAATTTTATATTATTTATCATTTTCTTTTTATTTTTTTTTAATTTTTGTATGGTAATTTGTTTTTACTTAATTATTCTCATCATACTCTAATATTTGTTTATCCTTGTCTAAACAGGTCACATTTTTTTTCACACAATGGAAGCTCCAAAGATGATTCGAACAATTTTTCCATTCATTCTTTGAATTCTCCGGCATATGGACATCTTTTCGAGACTACATCACTCAAGTTGGTTGGAACTCTCTCATTCTACACCGGAGCGGACATACTCCCGAGGTTTGGCGGTTTATTTTTATGATAACATGGAAGATCTACCGGTGTCCGGGGTTTCCCTTTGAATGGGTTTACACTACGTATTGGTAACACCGACACGCTTTTTATGAGCCAACGGTGGCTATGGCTCTAGACCTTCCTCCTCTTCCCGGATCTCTCCATTCAATACATGATAGAGAATGACCTTAATGACTATTCTAGGGAAGATTTTTTTTGCCCGGTATGGCGATGGCCTTGCCCACGTCAAAACGCGTGCGAAGGCGGCCGATGGTCAAAATTTACTATTCCACTAGCCGGTATGACCATGAATGTTGAAGCGCCATATTATTTATTCTTTTTTGAACATCATGGGGATTGGCATTTTTCCTTTGCATCAAAGTCGGCATGTAAGACATTCCATGCATTGGCCCAAAGAACATACCACCTTCGACATTCTGAGAACTAGTAATTGAGAATCTTAAGAAGGCTCGGTCTTTTCGGCAACACTATATCACCACACCCGATTCTGACATGCGGGGATAGTGAGGACGATACTTCCCGACTTTGCAGCCACCTTCGGGATTTGGGTAAAGGTCGACTCTATGTGTCCAACAAACAAGATAATTCGTTCTTTGCGATTTCGGACATGGACACGCCCTGCAAGGTATCTTAAGAAAGTTCGTTCTTTCCCTGATGATGATAAAATGATAGCTCATCTAGACAATGCAAAGAAGAGGAAGTGGAGTGAAGTCTGGAAAGCTATGATAGATTGGCGGGATGCGAAGGAATGACATTTCTATAGGGATGAGGCAAGGAGGGACTATCCCCCAGTTCAAGGATGGGGCAATGTGAGTTAATGCATGTACATATTTGTTTTACGTTTTTATGTGAAATAAATAAATAACCTAACGGTGTGCTACTCTAACAGTGTGCTTCTACTTTTATGATGTATAATATATAGTGTGTTACAATAAATTTCTATGGAAGATGTCAGCTATATTTTTGCTCAAGCCTCTCAGGTAAACTCTTTCTTCCGATCCTCTTAACACTTTGAGGACACAGTGTCCGACTGTTTGGGGGTGGTGAGAACCTTTTGCAAAAATTAGGCATGCATAGTTGTATATAGTTACTTAATGTCTAAATAAACGTATTTAGTGATAAATTCTCGTTTTTCTTTCTATGATGAAAAATATTTAGAAATCTCACCCTAGCATCAAAATTAGGACTTGTTCTTAGAAACTTAATTTAATACGTATGCAATAGTTTTTACATCTTTTCATGAGCATTCATGCACTGACTATCATTAAATGTACACAGCAGTAAGTTTATGGGACCCACGGTTAGACAACTTAATTTCCATATCCTGTAAGAATCTAACCAAAAGCCTCAAAATGTATGATATATGAGTAATGACACAGAGGAGTAGTTCTTCCGAATAGAGAAGTTCACACGTCTACTTACTTGATCACTACCTAAAATCCTAGGCGAGAATTTAGGCCTTCTTTGGATCGATATAGCCAAAAAATTTTTGAAAAAAAAAAAAAAAAAAAAAAGATTTTTACCGCTAGTCGCCCTTAATCGAACCTTTCATTAATCCTTTCTACTTCACCAAAAAAAAAAAATCATTACCCATCTAGTAACCACAAATAAATAAGCCTACCTAGATGATGAGTATGAGAAATAGGATGAAGTGCAGAAAAATGAAGAGAAAAACTTTGTCACAAATCAAAATCAGTTACCTGTTTCAAAAGAAAAAGAAAATAGAAATATGTTTCCAAAAATCAAAAGAAATATCAAGGTTAGAATTCCCCCCAAAGATCAAATCAAAAGGGAATACAAAAGCTTGAAAAATCCAAGTATGGAAACCATGTTAGAAGCGGGGAAAAAAAAATATATTTCTCTAGTATAAATATCTCGAAGACCTTATTCTCTCATACTTATCATTTTTGAATTTTCCATTCCAGTTTCTTTTACACTACCACCTAAGCCCCATAACACCTAATAAAGACCTCTAGCTTAATTAGGAATAGGATAGTATGATAATAAGTAGTAGTTGTGACTTCTCGACCTCGGCTCCTCTGATTGTCATTGAGTATGTGAGGAAATGTGTGCCCACTGCACACTGGAGATAGCAAAGCTTGAGTGGAAAAATAAAAGAGAAATTGTGTTTCGACACATACCTGTGAGAACCTACTTAAGGACGCTTATCCAAAGGATCCAAAACGCCCCGCTTCGTACATTTCATTATTAGATCACTGCATACATGCTCATACGTAGATGTTTCGATTATTGTATGTATATTAACTTGAATTTGAAGAATAAAATCCTTGTTTCCCTTGCTAGTGAGATGTCTAGATACACGAGATTAATTAAGGAAACAAGCCTTTGTTCTTGAAGTCGTTGTAGTATAAATGAAGTTTGTAAGTATCTTCGGGAAAACTCTCACGAGGTTATAACTCGTCCACTAGGGAATTCCTAGTGGTTCAAGGCCTTGTTGCATCTGATCAATGCAACCGCACTCTGCGAAATGAGATTTAGCTTAGAATGACAACACATTTTTACCACTTATCGTTTTAATGTCTCTTCTTTGCTTCGAGGACAAGCAAAGTCTGTTTTGGGGGTAATGTGATAAGCACCAAAACCTGTAATATTAAACCCCGAGAGACATAACATTTTGGTCGATTATGTGTTTAATAATCATGTAATAATTATATTTTCGCATACTTTTCTGAGGATTCCGCAGTTAAAATAAATATAGTGATAAAACATGCATCGAAGTACGGGAATACGGGAATAATTGAAGTTTCCCACTCGACCCCCGTGAAGCCCAACAAAGCCTGACTAAAGCCAAAGTTTCCAAAAGAACAAAACGGTCTTGGAGCGGGCCCACATATAAAAAGAAGCAAACAAACTTCCCAAGCTCAAATCGGATAAATCTAGATGCCGGCGTTGGCTAGTGAAGCTGCCAAATCTGAGAATCTGAGGAATATTTGGAATTCCCACTCAATCCCCGTGAAGCCCAACAAAGCCTGACTAGAGCCGAAGTTTCCAAAAGAACAAAACCGGTCGCGAGCGGCCCACATATAAAAAGCGAGGAAACTTCCGAAGCTCAAATCGGATAAATCTAGGTGCCGACGTTGGCTAGTGAAGGCTGGCATAGCGACCCGGCGACGAAACTCGTCAAAAAAGGACAAAAGTCGTAAAAACGCCAAAATCGACGCCGCCATTGGACACACTCTGCGGGCCCAGAAGGCATGATGAGTCAGCATAGGCAGGTGGCAAAGGATGGTTTCAAATTGATACCACCTGGCAAGAGAGAAGACACGTACCAATTCAAACTAGGTGGTTTGAATTGACATAAGCTAAAAACAAAATCTTAAATCAGCAAAAGGACAAAAATTAAAACAGTTGAAAACAAAGTTTTGTTTCGAACCATTCAATTAGCATAAAAACAAAATCTTAAATATTCACGGATCACTCTTGTATCGCCTATATATATATGAAGGGTCGCCTTCATTAGAAGGCCTTCAGCATATTAATGCTTTAGCTATGCTTAGTTTTTTTCTTCTTCATGACTTACATTCCGCCATTTCCATTTCAAAGAAATTTTAAATCGTAAGTTATTTTACCCGTAATAACATCATTTCTTTTCTAGTTTAATTTACGTCCTGCATTTATTTACTTAATGTATACAACCAAGTTTTATTATTCTTTCTATGATGATAAGCTAATCCCCCTCGGGGAGGGTTATCTTTGCTCGTGTGAAAATCCGGATTGACTTCGTTAATATTCTAGAATCACTACTTAGGAATTAGGCATAGAATTAACATCCGGTCCAAAAAATGGAGAGGCGTACAAAGTTGGATCGCGATGCTCGGGGATGATCTCGCGCGACTCTGCGGTGTCGATGACTCTCCAATTCGTCCGGTGATGTGAAATCGAGCCAGGAGTTTGAAATAATATACGAGAGATGAGGTATTATTGAAACTCCTTATGCTAGTGAAATCGACCTAGAGATGTGGGCATGCACTAGGGATCAATACTCGACGGCGTCGTCTAAAGCGAGGCGAACTAGAGATGTAGTGATTTGGTAATAAAACTGTTGAAAAATGATTCTTGCATGAGCATGATTAACTCTCTCCTCGTTTCTCTAATTTTGTTTACCTACATTTAATCGCCGTAGTAATTTACATTACCATTAAATTAATTAAAACCAACTAAAAAGAAACCTAAAAATCCTACTCACTAAAAGTTGTAATTCCAGTTGTGAACCTATCCGAGCCCTAAGGTTTGGACGATCCCTTACTCGACCTATCCTACCAATCCCACGTGAGTAAGGTAACTTGACTAAAACGTACGACTATACGGACGTTGGAATTTGGACTTTGGACTTGGGTCTTTGGACTTCGGACTTTGGACTGTGGACCTCGGACTTAAGAAAATAAGTAACTGAAAACCAAATAAACGTTCGAATAAAATAGCGTTTATCACTCGCACACAAACTAGAAAGAGGTTGGGCGTTTTTGTAGGGGTGTTGGGCGTACTACCCAGGCAAAGAATCGCCATTCAAATGGGCAAGGGCGCTGGCCAGTGAAATCTGCCAAATTCATTCTTGACTTGCTGAAAATGGAGAGAGTAATGTTGATGTGAAAGGACTGGATGTCGATTCATACATTGTATGTTTCACACATCCAAGTAAACTAAGCCCAGAAGTAAAGGCATAGGACATACCGTGCCCATGGATGAATCAACCGTACATGTCATCTCCTTGCTATATTGAATTGACTTTGTCTCAGAAGGAAGAACGACTCATTGTAGCTCTTTCTAGAGATCAACTGAAAGACTTTTCTAGAACTTCTTAATATGATCAGCATATAGGAAATTCTTAATGAAACTTGGACAATATAGTTAGTATTATGTCGCCATATCATAAACACAAACATCACTAAAAACCAATACTTTGATAAGGTAGGGCTCCCAACTATGTTTCATCAAGTAGTGTTGAAACAACTCTATACAAAGTATTGCTTTTGTAATACTGACTATTGCCATGTGTTTCGTCAAGTGCTGATGAGAGAACTCTCTACAAAGTAATTTTTGTATAATTTTGTAATGCTCGATTGTCTGCTCATTCTCTCCCCCTATACCCTATACCTGAAGATGATCGCCCAGAGAGTTTCTTTTGTCGAATTCACCTCTCCCACGCCCAATATTTACATCACTGGACGGTGTAGATAGGGCTATCAATGGGTTTCGATAACCCGATAACCGATCCGAACCAAACCGATAAAAAACGATTTGGATTGGGATAATTTGATTTATTTTCTACCGACCCAAAACCGACCCAAACCGATAAGATATTGGTTTGGTTTCAGGTTTGCCCTCCACCGAACCGATATGAACCCGAACCCGAACCGATAAGATGACATTTTAGTAATATTTAAGATTAATTTTGTATATGTTTATCAATTATGTGATTGAAATTAATTGATTTAATTTAAGATTTAATTGATTTTATAGTTTTCAGTTCGGGTTCAGTTTGCAATATTTCTTATCGGTTCAGTTCAGTTTCAGATTCTCAATTTTCTTATCGGTTCGATTTGGTTTCGGGTTCCCAACTTTCTTATCGGTTTGGGTTCAGATTTTTCAGAACCCGACCCAAACCGATCCATTGACAGCCCTAGGTGTAGACATGATTTGACAAAAGGATCGAGATTCGAAAGAATAAACAGAGTCCAAGTCTGATTAGCCTGATCCACTATCTCGAAATGGAGAATATGAGAAACCTCTACATTTTCTCTCTATTTTGCTCTTTTAGAGCCATACAAAGTTCGTTGGTTCAAGGACGATGTTAATAATGTATACATGGTCATGAAATAGTACACTATAACTTAGACGAGAACCATGTGAAATGAATAATTTCAAAACCTCAAAGTATAATTAACGGGAAATTGGAAACTGAATTCCTTAAAAAAAAATGGAAACTGGATGAAATGCAACTACATCAAACTAATAACCTCAAACAATAATTGACGGGAAATCAGAAACTAGATGCACATGCATTGAACTAACATCAAAATATTGATATCCGGATCAAATATATTGAGCTAACCTCAAAGAATAATTAATGAAAAATTGGAAAATGTATGCAACTGCATGGAACTAACCCCAAAAAATAATTAATAGATAATTATACTCAAAGAATAATTTGCATCGAACTATGCTCAAAGAATAATTAACGGGAAATCAGAAACTGGGCAACTACATGAAACTAACCTTAAAGAGAATCGGAAATTAGATGCAAATGTATCGAACTAACCTCAAAAATAATTAATGGGTAATCGGAAACTGGATGCAAATGCATTGAACTAACTTCAAAGAATATTTAACGGGAAATCGAAAACTAGATGCAAATGCAGTAAACTAACCTCAAAAGATAATTAATGAGAAATCTCATAAAATAATTAATAGGAAATTAGAAACTTGATGCAAATGCATTCAACTAACCTTAAAAAATAATTAACAGAAAATCGAAAATTGAAAATTGGATAATCTTTGATGATCCCACATAGTGAATCATGTATAATTTTATTTTATGTCGTGCTTGCAAAGAGGCTTTAGAAGGATCAATAGAAGTTGGTATTACACACCACCACCTTAGATAATTAACGAGAAATTGGAAACTAGATGCAAATGAATTCAACTAACCTAAAAAATAATTAACATGAAATCACAAACTGTATGCAACTACATTGAACTAAACTTAAAGAATAATTAGCATGAAATTAGAAACTAGATGCAAGTGCATTTTTTAACTAATTAAACTCTAAAAATAATTAACGAGAAATTGGAAACTGAATGCAATTGCATTGAACTAATCTCATAGAATAATTAACAGAAAATCAGAAACTGAATTCAAATGTAATGAACTAAACTCAAAGAATAATTAACGAAAAAAAAATGGAAACTAGCATATAGATACAAATGCATCGAGCGAACTAACCTCAAATCTCAAAGAATAATTGACGGGAAATCGACAATTGGATGCAAATGCATTAAACCAACCTCAAAGAAAAATTAATGAGATATCGGAAACATAATGCAACTACGCGGAACAAACCTCAAATAATAATTAACGGGAAATTGAAAACTATCATCAAATTAACATCAAAATATAATTAATGAGAAATCAAAAATTAGATGCAACTGTATTGAACTAGCCTTAATGAATAATTAACGGGAAATCAGAAATTTGATGCAACTGTATTGAACTAACCTTAATGAATAATTAACAGAAAATAGAAAATTGGATGCAACTACATTGAATTAACCTCAATGAATAATTAAAGGGAAATTATAAACTAGATGCAACTACATCGAACTAACCTCAAAGAAGAATTAACGGGAAATCGAAAACTAGATGGAACTGCATGGAACTAACCTCAAAAAATAATTAACGAAAAATCGGCAACTAGATACAAATGCATTGAACTAGCCTAAAAAAATATTTAACAAGAAATTAGAAACTAAATGACCTAACTTCACAGAATAATTAACATAAAATCAGATGCTGGACGCAACTGCTTGGAACTGACCTCAAAGAATAATTAACGGGAAATCAGATACTGGACACAACTTCATGGAACTAATCTCAAAGAATAATTAACGGAAAATTAGAAGATGGATGCAACTGTATGGAACTAACCTTAAAGAATATTTATCGAGAAATCAGAAACTACATAATTAACCTAAATAATAACTAACGTGAAATCGAAAACTAGATGCACAATCATTGAACTAACCTAAAAAAATAATTAACATAAAATTGGAAACTGGATGTAACAACATAGAACTAACTTCATAGAATAATTAACAGAAAATCAGAAATTGAATGCAAGTGTAATGAGTGTGTTATTTTAATGGAGAGTGAGGTTTTCATGTTGCAAGAAATTTGAATGAGTGATCAATATAATAATCATATCTCATAGTTCTGCACAGTTGCTAATATTTTCATAACAATTTAATATAACAGCACCCGTTCGTAGGACGGGTTCGAAAGCTAGTGTGTATACCATAAGACAATATCTTTCTTCTCAATGTCCCTATTCCTACATTATATAATCAAGCCAAAATAATTAGTATTTTGAACTAATCGAGAACCATTCAGATTCACTGGTAGATTTGTTACCTTGCACTCCAATAATTTGTTAGACTTTTTTTTTTTTTTTAAATCAATGGGCCTTATAGCGTATTAAGATATCTAAATTTTGGGCTGTCTTTTAATTTTCATTTTTTTAATAGGTTTTATGATAAATGTTGGCTTCATTCTTAGCCTATTAGTATACTTAACAAGTAGTCTCACTTTCACCACTTGTATCTCTAATTTCCACACATGTATTCTCACTCTCATTTTTTTATGAAAGCAAATGGGTTAACCATCTCTCAAGTATCTATCTATAGTTAACTTTAGCGAAGAAGTAAATTCAGTCGCTCTTAAAAATACTTTTATTTTCCCTACTATCCCTTACTTGAACTCACTCTAGTTTTTTATAGTTTCCTAATTTTCTATCGTTAGTTCGTTGCCTAGTTCATGATAAGTTTACTGATGTACATGTAATGTGTAAAGTAAGGTTTTTCATCTATCACGAAAAAGAAATCCAATGCTGAAATTTATAGGTTGTTGATGGTTAAATTTATAGGTTTTTTCATCTCTTGATTGATTTCTAAAGCATTTGTGCTGGGAATGGTGATAAGATCCCAAAACTGTAGTTTTAACCCTTTAACAGTCATACTTTTAGACCAATTATGTGAGTAATAATTAAGAGTTAACACTGATTACGTGTTTTTATGCATTTCAGGCTTCAAAGTCCATTATGTGCAGAAATGTGCCACTTTAGCGAGATAAAGGAGCAAAGGTCGATTACTAAGGAGTTCCGTGATTAAAGGCCAAGTTTCGAGAAGACAAAGCCTTTCTAAAAGCCCGGTCAAAAGCTGAAAAGTCGACGGGCCTAAACAAAGACACAAAGTCGTGAGAACTTCCGAAGGACATATCTTTGGACTCAGACCTCGGAATGGGGCCTACCTTATGTCAAAACGACCGGCTCGGAAAGAGCTTTGCAATGGTCTAAGCCTTGACCCAATCAGAGGAGCAGAAGTGGACGGAAAGTCTGTTGAAGCCAACTGCAGCTGAAGAGGCCTTTTTAGACTGAAAGAATTGGGTTTTGGGCCTGATTCTCTGGCCCAAAACATGGCTCCAAGCCCATGCACGATTTTTGGATCTGAATGTATAAAAACAAAAGCTTAGCTCTTTGTTAATGGTAGATAGTTAGACCTAGAAATAGATTAGATTAGTAGCCTCCATTAATGAATTCTAGATCTAGTTTTTCATGTAGATTAATTAAGTTTAGTTCCATTTCAATTATTGTATTAGATTAAACCTTTGAATCTTGTTCTTCATTTTGATTAGATCAATAAAGTAGTATTTTTATCAATTTTGATTTTGTCATTTCCATTCCTAGATCTAATTTCAATTCCTGTCTTTATTTCATTGAGTCATTAAATTAGATTTCATTATTGTTTAATTACGTAAATTTCAATTATTTATATCATGTTTAGTTTAAATGTAATCGAAATGATTAGCAGAATGATTCTCGGCTAAACCTCCATTAGAGGGGGTTGAGAAGCCTTGATGAAAGCTTGATTCCGAATATCGTAGAATCGTCATAATTTCCTTTCCACTCTAGAAACGATTAGTTCACCATGAGAATGGGTTTAATCGTTCACATGCTAGTTATGAATTGGTAGGAATGCCATGTGTAATTAGGGATTAGGAAGAACCAATTGTTTTGCGAAGCAGTTCAATTCGGATTACGACGATTCGTCGTTAATAGGATTAAGTCGAGTTAAGGTGGAATCAATCCCCCTCTAACTCCTTATCATAGAATCAACGTAGCATTCCCTTAGTTATTCCCATCGTCGACTAGTTGCATTTCGTGGGTAGTTGCATCGTAGTCTAGTTGCCTTTTTCGTAAATCTCTCATTAGACTTTAAGTAGAGAGTACAAACACGTGAGAACACAGCATGCGGAAGGACTAGGAGTGGAACGAATCACTCTACTCCACTATATCTCATAGACTTGAGAGTAGAATCTTTGATAAATATAGGCACTTAAGATAGTTTTAGTTTACTTACGTTTTGATTTCATCGTTCATTTCGTGAGTAGACTAATTATTTTACTTTTATCAAATGGCGTCGCTGCCATCTTAGTTTCACTTTCGCATTGTTTTCGTAGTGTTAGTACTTTTCTTAAAGTCCCATTTCACCCACCCACCCGTGTTTGATTCATACTGTGGTTATCCGATTCAACGTTGGAAAATTCGGGAAAATTACACCGAAGCCGACAAGGCTTCTAGTAGAGCGCACTGCTCTATAGCTGGAGCAAAGAGCGACCAGCCCCATGTGGGAGCGACCACCCCTAAAAACACTGTAATTTGAAAATTACCGGAGCGATCCGCTTCTATCCGCGCACCAGCCTTTGTTAATTTTTTCCGGATTTTGGCGGTTTTGATTCGAACTTTGATTTTTCATATTTTTCAGTGTTCTAACTCGTTATATACACCGAACACGCGTAAACAAGACGCTATTCATAAGCGAAGCAAGGACGAATCGTATTCCTTTCTTCCACACCTCGCCTCTGTTAGAGGTTTATACTAGTATATCGTAATTGTTTGGAGTGTTGATGTGTTTAGCTAAGTTTGGTTTTAGCCTTGTATGAGATTAAGGTCCGGCCGAACAAAACACCGAACGCCATTACACAACAACGCCAACAAACAAGTCTATCTAGTATACCACCCACTACACCTCTAGCTACTATTTCACACACATCACCGACACAATGCCCGACGAAGAAGAGAGGCCTCTCTCTAACTTCTACAAAGCCTTGAGCGATAGCCCCAAATCTTGCATCGTTCTAGCGGACCAAATGGGGATTTCGAATCCCCCAAATATTTTAATTTGTTACCCGCTTTTCATGGATTAGACCATGAAAAACCTTATCGGCACACATCGTAGGATTGAACAAGTCCTAACAACATTCCACCATCCTACGGTTGGTACGGAACAAATTAAATTAAGGGTATTCCCTTTCACCTAGCCCGATAAAGGCGTCTTGGTTAATCGCCCAAACGCCTAATTTCGTGGACTCGTGGGCTAAACTTGTTCAGCTTGTTTATGGAACATTTTACCCACCCCTAAAGACGGATGAGATGCTTTCCAAGATTCATTTCTTTTCGACAAAATCCTCATGAAACATTTTCGAGTCTTGGAATCGTTTCACCGATCTCCTTATAGAGTGTCCACATCATAACTTAGCTTAAAGACACGTTAGTTCGTGCCTTTTCAAAGGACTTCTACACCACCATAAAGAAGTCCTTGACATAATGAATGGGGGTAGTTTCTTAAGCAAAGGAGCCGGAGGCTTATAAAATTTTAGAGGACCAAACTAAGCTTAAATAACAGGGGGGGTAGTGGACGATTACTCCCGCTCCGCTTAATTCTTCTTCAACATTTAAGGCTACCGGTATGTTTGAGGTTAAATCAGATCCCGAGCTTAAAACTCTAATTGAATCCCTCACAAAAAGGTAGAGGCCATTTACGTACAACAAAAGCCAATCCCTGTCATGAATGTAAATTCAAATCCATGTAGTTTCGTTGGAGCCCGAAAGCATCCCGACTCCCATCGTCTATAGCCTATGAACAGGGCTTGTTCCATTAATAGTGAACCTAACCCCGGAGACAAAATCCCAACTTCGGTTGGAGAAATAACCAAAACGCCACACCTCAAGGGTACAATAACCAATATGTTAGGCCTACATACGGCTTTTAACCAAGCCCCACTACGACAAGGGCGGTGGGAATTTTAATAATTATAACAAACAAGTGCAACCTCGACAAGGTCAAGCACAAGGTCAAAGTAGTTATAATAATTATAATGCTAGTAGAGGTATCGTTAGGTAAATAATAACTACCCAAATCCACCCATAAATAATTCACTTGAAATAGTTCAAATCCACACCACCCGTGACTACTACACCCCACAACAACGGATCGCCTTGACACGCCCTTCATACAAGTGAGCCAAAACTTTTCCAAACCATGGCTCAATCTAACCAACAACTTCTACAATCCATTAATAATTTAACCAAACAGTTGGCTCAAGATAAAGCCCAACCCAAAGGTGTGTTTCCAAGTAACGAAATACCTAATCTTAAAACAACAAATACAGCCTTTGAGGTAACCGATAATACTAGTAGTGAATATGAAAATGTAGGTGAGCTAAAGGCCATCACCACTCCGCTCGGGCAGAGTGGTTGATAACAAAGTAACTATGCCTATAGTTACCACACCAAGATCCCTACACCGCTATATTACTAGATACGAAATAGAAACTGAAGAGCCTACCACCGTAGAGGTACCCGGTTACAACAAAACCTAAGAAACAGGAAGCCACGGTTAAACACCCAGGTAATACCATTGCTAAATATAGGCGAAACCACCGTTTCCACAAAAATTAGCCCGTGTTAACTAGGGATACAAATTACGAGGAGATTAGGGATGTTTTCAAGAATCTAACTATAAACCTTCCCTTCCTCGAAGCTATAAAAAGCTACCACACCATGCGAAGTTTCTTAAGAAATTGTACTACTACTAGGCGCGAAGACCAATATACCAAAAGGCGCCTTTTAACGTAACAATTCCCAACTCTATCCGAACATAATGGAATTGTTAAGTACAAGGACCACGGTCGCCCCATCATAATGCACCTTAGGAGATTCTTATCTGACGACAGCGTTATTAGACTTGGGGGCTAGTGTCAACTTACTCTCTGTTTTATTTGTATAGACAAATAGGTCTAGACGAGATGCAACCCACTAGAATGGCGTTGCAATTAGCTCGATCGGTCTATTAAGTATCCTAAGGGTGTCGCCGAAAATGTTCCGTAAAAATTCAGGATTTTTACTATCCGCTGATTTCGTCATCCTCGACACAAAAGTCGATTAACGACTCGTCCGATCATTTTAGGGACCTTTTCCGCAATTGCCAATGCGCTCATTAATTGCCGCGATGGTTCAATGTCCATTCTTTTGGCCATCTTGCTGTTGAAGTCAATGTTTTAAAACAAAGACACAGTTACCCGATTCGCCTATGGATGGAGAGGTTAGCATGATCAAGCGTTTCGAGAGATTATTTCAACAACACGCTCCCCGATAATCATATGCCCAAATTTCTTTCCTTTGGAAGTTCAGACTCCAACATTTCCATCCCTACACTAGTCGATACACATATTACGGATGAGGATGAGATAGATGACTTTCTCAAAGATGTAAAGGACTATCATAGTAACGAGGATATGACCAATCTAGATGAGCAATTCGATGAGTTTCTTCGAGAAGGTGATGAATCACCCTATCAAGAACTACTTTGCACAACATCCACCTCGATTCCCCTCCTTCCACCCTTTCAAAGGAATCTCGAGTTTGCACTCGATCCTTTTGTTTCTCCTGTGCTCCATAATTTTTTAAATCCACCTAGTAAACAAATACTTCAGAAGGACAAACCATTTGACACCTTCATTTTCAGACTTGAGACAGTCCCTACACACACCATGAATGAGTTTTGTGTTAAAACCACATCCTCATTGTTTACATGCTGTCCTTCTACAACTTATCCATATCCACCATATTCTCCACAACCATTCACTTTTCCACACTTATTTACTAGAACACTCACTCATTCAAAAATGAAAAAGAAGGTGCATGTTAGGTTACGTAATAGGGTTATCCGACTTCGCTTTCATTTCACTAGGTTGGGTCATAGGAAATCTTGGTGCTTGATTGTGTTTGGATATGTTTTCTGTGATATTTATTTATGGAAAGATCCACAATTATTTCGGTTGTTGATATATGATAAACTGCATGTTCATACATATGTTTAGACAAGTCTCGAGTATCTGACTATAAACGACTCAACTTTTGTGTTTGGTGCATGTCCTTTCATTTCCATATATTGGTGAGTGCACCATTAAGGTAACCGGGCCCTCTCTATGGAGTGTGTGGCTGTAAGTACCGGAACCTAAGTCCACGTTTAAACATAATTCACGTTTTCCACTCTTGCATGTTTTCTCGGATTTTTGAGTCATGTTTCTCTATGGGGTGAATTATGTCTTTATTGTTTATTGTTTTTATTTTTAAAATTAAAAAAATATATATATATATATATTAAAGAATAAGCGTAGTAACCTAGGAAGTCTCGAATCGACTTTAAAAGACCATTGCTAAAACAAATTTTCTAAGCCGTTGTAAAAATTTGTTTGGGGGGGTGGGGTGTTAAATGTTTCCGTACTAAATATTTATGTCCCATTAGAGTTGCTTAGGCCATTTTATTATATTACGATTCGGGTTGACATAATCCATGAATTTAGAGTTCAATTGTTCGTATAACGTACGTCATGCACGCACTTCGAGGCATTTTCCACTATCTTATATGTCAGCCACGGTCGGAATGGAGTGTTTTATGGATCATTGGATTGGAAATTCTCTCCTGATCATTTTCATATCTCATTCGCAAAAATCGGACCGGTAACGAAGCGGCAATTTTGATTTGAAGTTTCGCAAAAAATCGGGAAAAAATCACAAATTTCGATTTTGGGCTTGGGCCCAACCCGCGCCCACCGATAGCGCGACCGCGCCCTTACCTTTAGCAGCACTCGCGATCTTCTTCTCCATTCCGCCATTAACGCCAAGCTCCAAAAACCTAAAAAAAACAAAATCAAAATAAAAAGAAAACGAGAATTAACCCGCCCCAAAATCAAATCCCAACCCAAATCGACTCCAAACACCACCGACCACCACTCCCACCGATTTACATCACTAAAAACCACCGAAAATTCAAAATTTTGGTGCTGCCGCGCCACCACTCCACCACCACCACTGTTGCTTCAACCGGTCGATTAAAATCCCACCACTACATCACATTTAAACCCCTACTACATTCCAAACTTCCAATGGCTCAACAACGCCGAATTTTGCCGGAGCAAGCTTTTACCGCCGACCATTTCGCGCCGTTTTACTTTACGGTGATTGAGATGATCGGTCCGAGACTGGAGTAGCTTGTGGTATTTTCGACCGAAGCCTATTACCACGAGGACTTAGTCCGACGGTTCTACGATCTGAGGGAGTTGGAAGGGACGAGGATTTTTGTTGTTGTGGCGAAGAGAAGGAAAGAAGTGACGATTGGTTGTTGGTCGAGATTCTAGGCATTCCGCCTAGAATCCATCCGGATGTCACCCTACAGAGTCCCAAAGATAATGGGGTAGAACCATTGATGCGAGACAGTTATTGGAGGGGACTACAATGCAAGATCGCATTGTGTTCGACAAGCTTCCCTTAGGACCAACCCGGCCGGCTACAGCCCGATGGATTGGTGAACGCGATCGAGGAAGGGAAGGTCGGCCGATATCGGCCTGAATCGCCTCCATATCTTATGGATACTCGAGGAGAGCGGAAGTATGACTTCGCATCTTAGAGTTTTTACCGAGCATGATTAGGGGAGTAGGGAGGTCTGTTGCCCCTCCCCCTTGTGTTGATAACAAAGATCATGCTCAAGTTGAAAAGCTCAGCGATCGATCGGACATACATCACTCTCCACCGTAACCCTCGTGATCTATAAGGAGTGTGTCCACGGGTTTGGAGATCGGGCCGAGGATAGAGAAGAAGAAGAAGAGGATGGAGGAGCTGAGAATGCCGAGGAGGTCGGGGACATCGGGATGCCTCCGGGATGAGGAGGACTTGACCTGTTTTGATCGCGGATGCCTTGGAGAGTCTTTGGACGGATGCAAAACGCATGGCTGTGATTCATTGAGGCATCGCGTTTAACACTATATCTGTGAAGACCTCCGAACTTCGGCAACAACGATGCATCACAACTTCGAGCTCCGCACCTGGAGAGAGGGCGAGAGGTGGGAACGAGATGAGCCGAGCTAGAAGCTTCGGCGCCCGATTCGAAGACGAGTTGTCGACACGATTCCCACCACCTCGGGGACTCTCCCGAGGACACACAATCCGCACGAGCGCCGCCGCGAAGGGCGAGTCTAATGGTGCCGCTCTTGAGAGCTTCAGGAGCAGTCTCGAAGGCGTGTGCCTTCCGCCACCGATTCGGAGTAGCTAGGGATAGTATAGTTTGATGTTTTATGTTTTATTTGTAGTTTCATTACTGTTATTTATTTTTATGTAAGTTTATTTCCGTAAGTTGAATTTTGTAGTAAAATGTACTCCGCATGAATTATTTTTAATATAATGGGTTATTTTCATTATGCGTGGTTGTTTAATATTGACCCCACCTTCCCAACTTGTTTGGGGGTGGTTTTATCTATTCCAGCATGATTTTTATATAACCCTCGTGTTAGAATTTATTGCGGAGTCAAGATGAAAATATGGCTGTTTAGGCATATATATGAATAAATATCATGGTAGGATGAAATCTAGATTAAATAGGTACATTCTATCATAAAATCAACCTAAAAGATACTGGGTTTGAATTAGAATCAAGAAAATGAGTTGTTTCCGTTTTGGGTTTGGAAATTTTAGGATTTCAGGAAACCGCCGTGAATTAGTTTTGGCAACTTCGATCCATTTTAGCAACTTTAAACCTATATAAACTTGATACAATCTATCCTCACAACTCACACTACACCTAAACTCCATCACTCACCTTTCACTCCCCGCGATTCCCTCGTTTGGCTCATTTTCCGAAGTTTACGCAACTCGAAGCGCTCAAGGCTCAGATATATTTTCTGAGTTTTTGTCGAGGCTGGGCAGCGCTTCAAGCTGAGCGACCCGCACTCAAACACTGGAAATTTCAATTTCTTCAGAGCGCGACCGCGCCCTATCAGAGCGCACTCGCGCCCTGACTTCCGTGGACCAGGAAATTTCCAGTTTTTCGTGCGTAGTATCCGGATCATTCGCAGCTATTCCAAAGCGTAATTTTGAGATGACATCTCCAACATTGATACCGGAACAGTCTTTCGAAGATTTGTTCCAAAGCACTACTTATGGTGCTTGGTTTTGTGGGTTTATCACATTCGTTGGTCGGGAGCCGCTTATGGTAAGACCGGATGCACTTTATTCTCCGACTCTAGCATCTTATTTTTACGATAACGCATTTTCTTTGAAAGACCGGATGGAGAACAAGTGTTCTCCATCAACATTGATAATGAACCAATGGAAATTACCGGGTTCTTGCTAGCATTTGTTCTTGGATCTGGCTATGCCGCTGAAATACAAGACCCATGGTGCTATTGGGTCGATAATATGTATGTCTACACTTACGAAGTTTTTTGCATGAGTCGTATGGCGCGGGCATTTTCGTTATTGAGGACCAAGGGGAATATAACGTCGCCTTTGGTAGCCTGTCCATGAACATAGGAACTGTTATGTTTTGGATCATGCTAAACATTTTAGGGGAATGGCATTTTTCTTCTGTGAATGATGCCACTTGCAGCGTCTTCCTTGCTTTAGCCACGGGACGTATGTGTCATGACCTTCCCCGAACCTTGATGTCTAGTTTAGCTCGATCCCATAGCATGAGGCATAAGTACCTTCTTATGCCCGTTCTAGTTTCTCGTATTATGCTATGTTTCTTTCCTATTTTTTGTACACGCTTCACGGATTGGATTACGGTCGACACTGTACGACCCACCAATAGTATTATTCGATCTTTTCCGCAATGACTTGGCAAGGGTGGAGGATACAACCTCATCCGGTTGCACCCTACACCCCGTCGGACCAAGTGGCTCTTAATAGGTTAGCAATAATAGATGATAAATGGCGGGGAAGCCGGCAAATTATCATGGCATGGCAGGGGTTGAAGGAACCTCACTTCTTTATGGAAGAAGAGAATGAGGAAGATGACGAAAGTAATACGGGGGATAAGGTAAGTTTTCATTCTAGTTAGTTAATGCTTATGTCCCAAGCAATTTCATTCTTGTTAACCCCATAATGGGTAGAACTCGTGATAGAGTTGTGTCGGTTTATTTCCTATATTAGTACGTTCTAACCTTGTTTTCTGAGGATGTTCCGAATTTCCACGCGTTTCAATGGTATTTTTCCTACCCTCTTTATTTAATTGCTTTGAGGACAAAGCATGTTTTTTTGTTTGGGGGATAGATAGAAACACATGTAATTAAGGCATCCGTTAGGATATAGATATGTATAATATGCATTTATTTCTAGTTAAAATTTTAAAAATTCAAAAAATATAAATAAATAAGTTCATGCTATACACTTAGGAATATTGGTATTGTTTCTTTCTCCATGCTCTTAACAATCTAGAAGTCTCAATAGGCTGTTGCATCAGGAATAATTGTTAGAAACTTAGGTTAATATGTAGGTAATAATATTTGCATCTATCTATAAATATATTACATGAGTATCTATGATTGTTAGCAAGTAAGTTTCTGAAATCTAGGCTAGAGTATTTATTCTACAAATCCTGTGAGAATATAGCCTAAAAGCCTTTATATGAGCAAAACATTTGAGAAATGACACAAGGGAGAAGTAAAATCGGATAGAGAAATCACACGCCTACTTGCTTGATCACTATGCCATATCCTAAGCGAGAATTTAGGCCCTTTTTGGATCGATATAGCCAAAAATTCAAACCTATGAATTATTTCCCGCTAGTCGCCCCTCTGAGCCTTTCTTTAACCTTCCATAAACCACAAATCCTTTACCCTGTTACAAAAACAAAACAAAATAATAATAAAAAAATAATAATTCAACCCACCCAATTTAGAATAAGTCTGAGAATAGAATGAGGAAGAAAGAAGAAGAGAAAAACCTGTGTAAACAAAAGTTAGTTAATTGCTTCAGAAAATAAAGAAAAGAAGTTTCCATCCAAGGAAAAGAAAAATAAAAATAGAAATAAAATAAAAACTCCAAAAATAGAATAAAAGGGAGTCAAAAGCCAAAAAAAAAAAAAAAAAAGAAAAAAAAAATATGGCTAAGGATGGAAACAAAGTGTAGAAGCAAAAGTAAATAACAAGGTTTTCTCTAGTTACATAATATGAAGACTCTATTATCTCGGACTTGTCATTTTTGAATATCCATTTCCTTCCTTCTTAAACCATCTCCTAATCTCCATGAACACCTAATAAAGACCTCTAGCTCAATTAGGAATAGGCTAGTGTGATAGTAAGTGGCAGATGTGTTTGATCGACTCGCTTCCTTGTTGTCATTGAGATTGTAAGGTAAAGTGTGCCCATCAAGCACTAGAGTAGCTAAACTTGAGTGGAAAAATCAGAGTGTTGTATCTTGATTATTATTGTGAGAACCTACTTAAGGACGCTATTCCGAGTTTCAGAAACGGACCTGCTAAACATTTCATAGTATTACTCATTGTATATATGTTTATTATAGATGATTGATTATTATGCATATATTAACTTAGGTTTTTGACTTGGTTATTCTTGTTCATAGCTAGTGAGATGTATAGATAGTTTGGAGCATGAATAAGGAAACAATAGTTTTATTTCTTAGTCGTTGTAGTATAGATGAAGTTTGTGAGTACCTTCACTGGAAAACTCTCACGAGGCTATAACTCGTCCACTAGGGAATTCCTAGTGGTTTAAGGCCTTGTTGCATATGGTCAATGCAATCGCACTCGGCGAAACGAGAAGTAGATAGAACTCCATTTTTGGTCACTTATGTTAATTTCTCATCTTTGCTTGAGGACAAGCAAAACTGTAGTTTTAACCCTTTAACAGTCATACTTTTAGACCAATTATGTGAGTAATAATTAAGAGTTAACACTGATTACGTGTTTTTATGCATTTCAGGCTTCAAAGTCCATTATGTGCAGAAATGTGCCACTTTAGCGAGATAAAGGAGCAAAGGTTGGTTACTAAGGAGTTCCATGATTAAAGGCCAAGTTTCGAGAAGACAAAGCCTTTCTAAAAGCCCGGTCAAAGCTGAAAAGTCGACGGGCGAAAGCAAAGACACAAAGTCGTGAGAACTTCCGAAGGACATATCTTTGGACTCAGACCTCGGAATGGGGCCTACCTTATGTCAAAACGACCAGCTCGGAAAGAGCTTTCCAATGGTCTAAGCCTTGACCGAATCAGAGGAGCAAAAGTGGACGTAAAGTCTGTTGAAGCCAACTGCAGCTGAAGAGGCCTTTTTGGAGTGAAAGAATTGGGTTTTGGGCCTGATTCTCTGGCCCAAAACATGGCTCCAAGCCCATGCATTATTTTTGGATCTGAATGTATAAAAACAAAAGTTTAGCTCTTTGTTAATGGTAGATAGTTAGACCTAAAAATAGATTAGATTAGTAGCCTCCATTAATGAATTCTAGATCTAGTTTTTCATGTAGATTAATTAAGTTTAGTTCCATTTCAATTATTGTATTAGATTAAACCTTTGAATCTTGTTCTTCATTTTGATTAGATCAATAAAGTAGTATTTTTATCAATTTTAATTTTGCCATTTCCATTCCTAGATCTAATTTCAATTCCTGTCTTTATTTCATTGAGTCATTAAATTAGATTTCATTATTGTTTAATTAAGTAAATTTCAATTCTTTATATCATGTTTAGTTTAAATGTAATCGGAAATGATTGCGTAATGATTCTCGGCTAAACCTCCATTAGAGGGGGTTGAGAAGCCTTGATGAAAGCTTGATTCCGAATATCGTAGAATCATCATAATTTCCTTTCCTCTCTAGAAACGATTAGTTCACCATGAGAATGGGTTTAATCGTTCACATGCTAGTTATGAATTGGTAGGAATGCCATGTGTAATTAGGGATTAGGAAAAACCAATTGTTCTGCGAAGCAGTTCAATTCGGATTACGACGATTCGTCGTTAATAGGATTAAGTCGAGTTAAGGTGGAATCAATCCCCCTCTAACTCCTAATCATATAATCAACGTAACATTCCCTTAGTTATTCCCATCGTCGACTAGTTGCATTTCATGGGTAGTTGCATCGTAGTCTAGTTGCCTTTTTCGTAAATCTCTCATTAGACTTTAAGTAGAGAGTACAAACACGTGAGAACACAGCATGCGGAAGGACTAGGAGTGGAACGAATCACTCTACTCCACTATATCTCATAGACTTGAGAGTAGAATCTTTGATAAATATAGGCACTTAAGATAGTTTTAGTTTACTTACGTTTTGATTTCATCGTTCATTTCGTGAGTAGACTAATTAAATGGCTACGCTAAAAGTTAAATCTGTCAAAGTATTGACGTATTCTGAGGGGTTTACGGCTGGTTTATATGATGGTGTCCTTGAGTGGTTGTTTATTTTTCTACTATTCATTAATGATGTGTTCTCATTGTTGGAATCTTGAATGAAATTGTGTCCTCATAGGTTTGAACCCATAACCTTATGTCTCTACTACTCTCTAATGTGGGGGGCTTTAGTCCCACATTGGTTACTAAACTTAAGTCTCTTAAGTTTATATTGTTTTGTGTCCTTATGGAGGGATAGTGTAGAGAGATATAAGGAGGTGCTCGCGCGCACACAAGGCCGCCTTGGTTTGGGGGCTCTCGGGAGGTGGGAGCTCCAGAAAACCTTAATGCGCATGTGCCCACACATGTAGGGGGGGGGGGGGGTGCAAATCCACCCATTTGGGATCCGCGTAGGTGCGAGTACTGGGCTTGTTTTTGCAAATCAAAAATCTCTTTCTCTTTTGGTTGGTTTCAAAACAGCTGTTTCCAAAAAACCAAATCACGCCTTTCTTGCCCTAGGATCGAGCGTGCTTGCGTGATTCTTGCCTTCAGTTGCGACTTCAAGTTTCTATAAAATAAAACATTTTCCTATTTCAAAAGAGATCCAATTCTTTCTCTTCCAAAACCAAAATAAAGAAAACCATGTCTGGAGTGCTAAGAGTTCCAGAGTTTGTCATTTGCTGGTGACTGACTCTTCCACTGTTGTATCCTGGGAGGCGTACGCCTGAGGCTAGCAGCTAACTTACCGGCGGCGTTTTTCATCTTAAGGAAATTGTGCCGAGCACAATCCTCAATGATAAGTTTCTAATACGATCTTATTTTTGTTTTGCTTTACTAGATATTACAATCTTAAGAGGAAAAATTTACTTCCTGATCTTTATTTAGTATCACAATTTGTGTTCTTTTATTGTTTATACTGCTGAAATGGAGAAACCCAGTGGTAAGTCTGTCAAACCTGAGATTTTTTATAGCAAAAATTTCAAGCGATGGCAGATGAAAATGCGTTTTTATCTTACTACTATGAAACTGGTTGAATGGATTTCGACTGAGAAACCCATTTCAAATGACAATGAAGAAGAACCTGATCATTCTGGTGGTGTGGGAAGATGGGAAAAGAAAGATTATTTATGTAGAAATTACATACTTGACTGTCTTTCTCTTGAATTATATGATGTCTATGTTGTGTGTACGACTGCGACAAAGTTGTGGAATTTACTTGATAAAAAGTATGCTATTGAAGATGCAGGTTTGAAAAAAATTCTTGTAGGAAAGTTTATGGAATTCAAGATGGAAGATGGGAAATCTGTTGTTTCTCAAGTGGAGGAGCTGCAAATCATTATTCATGAGATTATGTAGGAAGGCTATAAAATCTGTAAAGGTTTCCATGTTGCTTCTATCAATGAGAAACTCCTTTCTTCGTGGAAGGAGTACAAAAACAGTCTGAAACATAAGAAGAAAGAGATGGCCTTAGAAGATCTGATCGTCAACCTTCAGATCGAGGAGGATAACAGGAAGGCTGAACTCAATGTGGAGACTTCATAAATGAAAGTTAAGGCTAACCTAGTTGAAGGTAACGCTGCTAGTTCTTCTAAGTCTAAATCATCTAAATTCCAAGCCAAAAAAAAAACCATATGTGAACAAAAATAAATAGTCCCAACCTCACTTCAAAAAGAAACCTTACAATCCTAAAATTCATTGCTATGTGTGCGGATCACGAGGTCATATAGCCCCGGACTGTAAATTCAAAAAAGGTCCAAATGATGGGAAGAAAGATAAGGCACAAGCAAATGTAGTTCAGGATGATAACTTTTCTGTTGTGGTTACTGAGGTTAACTTGGTGAGTAACATGACTGACTGGTGGGTAGACACTGGGGCTACCAAACACATCTGTTGCAATAAAAGTGCATTTGCGTCCTTCACTCCTCTGGGAGAAGGAGAAAGTCTGTTCATGGGTAACTCATCTGCTTCTAGAGTTGAAGGAAAAGGGACTGTTAATTTGAAGTTCACTTCTGGAAATGTTTTTAATTTGAAGGATATTCTTTATGTTCCTGATATTAGGAAAAATCTGGTTTCTGGTTCCCTTTTAAGTAAGAAGGGGTTCAAACTTGTCTTTGAGTCAGACAAATTTGTTCTGACTAAGGGGGGAAGCTTTGTGGGTAAAGGTTATTTAGATGAAGGATTGTTTAAGCTCAATGTAACTGATTTTGAATTTAATAAAGCATCTACTTCTTCTTATATGGTTAAGTCCTTTGATCTGTGGCATAATAGACTTGGACACGTTAATAATGTTTCGATTAAAAAACTGATGCATCTAGGTAACATATCCAAGAATACTATTTCTGAAAACAAGATATGTGAAGTATGTGTAGAATCTAAATATGCTAGGAAACCTTTTAAAAAGGTAGAAAGAAACACTGAGTTGTTGGCATTGATTTACACTGACTTATGTGATCTTAAAGGTTACATGACTAGAGGAGGTAATAAATATTTTGTTACATTCATTGATGATGCTTCACGTTTCTGCCATGTTTATCTTCTTAAGAGTAAGGATGATAGCTTAGCTAGATTTATTTCCTTTAAAACTGAAGTTGAGAACCAGTTATACAAGAAAATAAAAATAGTTAGGTCTGATAGAGGAGGTGAATATTCTGGTCCTTTCAATAAATTTTGTGAAGATAATGGTATTGTACATGAGACCACTGCCCCTTATGCTCCCCAATCCAATGGGATAGCAGAGAGGAAAAATAGGACTCTCAAAGATATGATCAATTCAATGATTAATAGCTCTGGGGCTTCTATGAACCTATGGGGGGAGGCTTTGCTAACAGCCTGTTATATTTTGAATAAGATACCTTTTAAAGACATAGATAAAACTCCATATGAGATGTGGAAAAATAGGACACCGTCTTATAAATTCTTTAAAGTGTGGGGGTGTTTGGCTAAGGTGTCTATACCAACACCCAAGAGGACTAAACTTGGTCCTAAAACTGTAGATTGTGTCTTTATTGGGTATGCACAGAATAGCAGTGCCTATAGGTTTTTAGTTTTCAAATCTAAAAATCAATTTGTTGGTGATAATACCATTATTGAGTCTAGGGATGCTGTCTTTTTTGAGGATAAATTCCCATTTATTTAGAGATCTGGATGGACTCCAAGTTCTTCAAGACTTGCTCCTAGAGTTCGAGAAGATTCTTCTGCTGAAGATGAAATTGAACTCAGGAGGAGCAAGAGACCAATGACTAACACCTCTTTTGGACCTGATTTCCTTACCTTCTTGGTAGAGGATGATCCTCAGACCTATTCAGAGGCCATGTCATCTTCTGATGCTATTTTTTGGAGGGAGGCCATTCTAAGTGAATATGAGTCCATTATAACTAATAACACTTGGGAGCTGGTTGAGTTGCCCCCTGGTTATAAAACTATTGGAAATAAATAGTTATTTAGAAAGAAACTTAAGGCAGATAGATCCTTTGATAAATATAAAGCGAGATTAGTATCAAAAGGTTATAAACAGAGAAAGAAGGGTTTGATTTCTTTGATACTTACTCTCTTGTGATAAGGATCACATCTATCAGAATGTTAATAGCTTTTGCTTTTACTCATAATATCGTAATTCACCAAATGGATGTTAAAATGGCATTTCTAAATGGTGAATTACAAGAGGAGATATATATGGATCAACCAGAAGGTTTTGTATTAGAAGGCCTTGAGAGAAAAGTTTGTAGACTAAAGAAATCTCTTTCGGTCTCAAACAAGCTCCGAAACAGTGGCATGAGAAATTTGGCAGTGTGCTAATCTCTAACGGTTTTAATATTAATAAGGCAGATAAATGTATTTATTGTAAATTTGAGAAACAGTCTAGTGTAATTATCTGTTTATATGTGGATGACATGTTGATCATCGGAACCAGTTTAGAGACCGTCAATAAGACTAAATTTTTTTTGAGTAAGCATTTTAACATGAAAGATTTGGGTATTGCTGATGTCATTCTTGGCATTAAGATTGTGTATAATTCTGATGGAATTACTTTGACTCAATCTCATTATATAGAGAAAACCTTCAAAGATTTAATCAATTTGACTGTGTACCTGCTAGAACACCATATGATCCTAGTATATATTTGACAAAAATTATTGGATTAGGTGTATCTCCTTTAGAGTTTTCTAGAGTTATAGGCAGTCTCATGTATCTTATGAACTGTACTAGACCAGACCTTGCTTACGCCGTAAGCAAACTAAGCAGATACACCATTAATCCCAGCAATGAGCATTGGGATGCTCTTATCAGAGTATTGAGATATTTGAAATATACTTCAAATTATGGTGTTCATTATGGCAGATATCCAGCTGTGCTTGAGGGGTACAGTGATGCCAATTGGATTGCTAATTGTCAGGAATCTAAATCCACTAGTGGCTATGTGTTCACTATGGCAGGGGGTGCAGTGTCTTGGAAATTTTCTAAGCAAACTTGCATTGCCCGTTCCACTATGGAATCTGAGTTTATAGCTTTAGATAAAGCTAGTGAGGAAGCAGAGTGGATCAGGAATTTTTTGATGGATATCCCGCTTTGGCCTAAACATGTTCCACCTGTCCCTATTCACTGTGATAGCCAAGCTGCTATCTTGAGGGCCAAAAATATTTCCTATAATGGGAAATCTCAAAAATCTATTTCTCTTTTGGTTGGTTTCAAAACAGTTGTTTCCAGAAAACCAAATCACACCTTTCTTGCCCTAGGATCGAGCGTGCTTGTGTGATTCTTGCCTTCAGTTGCGACTTCGAGTTTTTATAAAACAAAACGTTTTCCTGTTTCAAAAGAGATCTGATTCTTTCTCTTCCAAAATAAAGAAAACATGTCTGGAGTACTGAGAGTTCCAGAGTTTGTCATTTGCTGGTGACTGACTCTTCCGTTGTTATATCCTGGGAGACATACGCCAAAGGCTGGCAGCTAACTTACCGGCGGCGTTTTTCATCTTAAGGAAATTGTGCCAAGCACAATCCTCAGTGATAAGTTTCTAATACGATCTTATTTCTATTTTGCTTTACTAGATATTACACTCATAATTGGTAACAAAATTTTCTCACCATAAAAATAAAAAAAAAAAAAAAAAAAAATTGCTCATTTAGGTCAATTGAAAATTCCATGTCTTTTGTGCTCAAGGCTTGATCATGTTTTTGGAAATGAAAAACCTAGATTATATAGACATTTAATTTGTGGTGCTCGTAAAACGAAGATCTCATCATTAGTTGTTCGTTGCCAAGTTCATGATAAGCTTGCTGATGTACATGGAATGTTTGAAGCTTGCCATTTTTTCATCTGTCACGCACGGAAAAGAAATCCAATGCTGAAACTTATAGGTTGTTGTTTGGTAAATTGGGAATTGATCATGAAGATTTTGTAGATAAGAAACGGCTACTTAAACATCCTATGCTGTCTTCATTGAGTGAAAGTTTGTATACCATATAGCTGTAGTGTATTTGGATATTTAAATCATATCATATTCTTAGTGTTTTTGATATACTGATTGTTTCTATTTATTAGATATATTTTTACATTTGAAGAATGTTTTGTTTGAAGGTCTTCTTGTCAAATTTTAGTAAAGTTTTTTTTTCTCATGCCTTATATGTATTTTTTTATTATTATTGTTTTATAGGTTCTCTTGGAATTTACTAAACGGGTGTCGTTAAATGAAATAATTTTTTTGTTTTACTTGCAAGTATTTGTAGTTAAGCTATAAACATGACACATTAGCCACTAATCAGTATATTATGTACTTTTCCTTCAATTAAAATTTCATTTATTCACGAAATCGTGAACAATTTACAGTCTATACATGAGTTGCATGAACTCTAAAAATCTTGAGTCAATATCTAATTACTCAACATAAGTTTCATTATGAAGTCAGTGCATGAAGCTTAGGCCATGCTCAATGAAATGATCCGAGAGAGTTAAAAATTTAATATACATATTCGTGAAAAGTAAGAGATGATTTTATAGGTACAAACTTCTCTAACTACAACAAAATGCCACTAACTACAACAGAATGCCATACGCTTTCAATAAAAGTAGGAAATGAAAACCTACACCAACAATTAAAATTAATAACACTAAAAGCAATTTTTTGCAAGTACATTGAAGTCCAATGACTTCAAATATAGTCATCTACCTTGATCAAGTTGTCATCTATGTTGATTATTATGTATCCCTTTCGGCTTTCTCCAGCTGGATATGTGTTAATCAATTATATACATCTCATTTTGTATTCTCCAATTTGATACCAACTAAAACAGGAAGGAGAAAAAACAAAGATAATAGGGTTAGGCTAACCTCGCCTGCATTAAAACCTGATGTAAATCATTCGATTAACTTTGTTTCTTACAATATCAATTAGACTTTTATCCAGTGGAGGAATAATACATACATGATAACTTTTAGGGAATGAGATAAGCTAGTCATTACATCGGGTACACAATTTACTTCTCAGTACACATGGTTGTAGTTGAGAGTTTGATCCTCGTAGATATTTTTATGGCTGCAAGCAAGTTTCTGCAATGCCATGGTGCGTCCTCTAGCCCTTTGAGATTTTAAATTTTCTTAAGAGTGTTTGAACAGACAGGGACTTTATTGATGTTTTGTTGCCCACACAGATATTAACTCCTATCTCCATTGCTTTGAGTTCCTAGTACAATACTTATCTCTTTGACCCTCCTGTGTGTAAAAAATATCTTTCGCTCGTGATTTATTGACATGTTGACTGTGCACAATGTCGTTAGCGAAAAATTTCAATTTCAACTATAGATTGAAAAGTTGAGATCAAATCACTTAAAACATAAGCAATTAACTACAAAAGGGAAATATTTCCTCCGATCAATAGATCTACAAAAAGGAATACCATACTTATGGAATCATGCATAAAATAGAAATATGAAAAAGTCATATATAATCACTAATTATCGGGAAAAAAAAATGTATATATAATCACTTAAATTGGTATCAAAGACGTATAGTTCTCCAGTCTCTTATCACAATTAAAACAATAGTGCTTGAAATTTCAACATTTTAGCTCATTTAGGATCAAGTGTTCATAATTCAAAAACTTTATCAGAAACACCTAACTAAACTCGACCCATCAGCCAAATTGCAGTACTGATGCCAAAGCCTTACAACAATCTTCCATTGACTCACTACTACACCTAGCTTATTTATATTCACCCGAAAAAAATAACCACTCATTCACCTGAAACAAAAATTAAGATACCCAATTGCTAATCATCTTTATGTAGAAATGGAACTAAATTCAAAATTCCAAAATGCTTAAAATAAGTGAATATTAAGCAAAAAGTGGAAAAAAATGACAAAAGAGAGGGGTTATGTGAAAATCAGGCATTTGCTTTAAATCGAAGGTTCATTTCAAGTTCCAATTCAACAGAGCTTTTTTCACATCAAACCCAATATGCTGTAAAGCAAGATGCTTGGAAAGTTTTCTTTTGCTCACTCCAAGTCGATGACGATGTTTTTCATGTTGTTGTTCACATCAAACCAACTATGCTGTAAAGCAAGATGCTTGGAAAGTTTTCTTTTGCTCACTTCATCTTGTTGTTGTTCATTTTTCATTATTGTGATGTCTAAGAACAATCTTTCTTAATTGTTCTAAGATCACGAAGATTTAAGAATGATTTGAATGAAATTGAATAAAGTTGTAGATCGGATATGAAGTAAATGAAGTCTTTTTATTGAACAATCATGAAGGTTTTACAATCACTCTGATCCTCTCTTTCTCTCGTTTCTAATAATTTTTGTGGGAATGATCGAATGAATCTCCTTTCACTTCATCCAGTCTTTATATAGTGTCTTCAATTAGCTTTGACCCAATCAACTCCTGGCACGTGTCCATTGTCTTCCTCCTTCTTTTCCCGCTCAATATCTGCAAATGTTTGAAATATACCGAGATATTGACTCTCATGTCAATATCTCGAGTTTTGAAATGTCACATAAAAATATTTAAAGGCACGATATTTGCCCACTACATCGCCCCCTCTCAAAATTTTGAAATTTCACTTCTAATTTCAACTTTTCGAAAAGCAGTTATATTTGGGCCGAAATAACAACCCGGTCCACAATTTCAAATATAAAAGTTTGAAATAAACCGTTTCTCTTTCCCTTATCTTTCCAACTTCCTCTATACGCTACTTAGCAAACCATAAAACACAATTTACTACCTTCGTCTTTATCTTTCAATTCTCTGCTTCATTACCAAAAACCTTAACTTCTGTACGCTGTAAGGTACGTCATTTGCTTTATGCACTTCACTTGTTAGTCTAAAAACTCACATTATTATATAATTCTTAAATCAACTAAAAACAATCGTTTAGGGATTTGACAACTTTTGATACTTGACTACTGTATATCTATGTACGTTTGTGTTACATAATAATAGAAAATGTTATATCGTTCTTTAAAATGCTTAAAAGTTTGCATCTTTACATATTTAAGATGATTTGTTTGTTTATTCTTCCTCTTACTGTTTTACATATCAGATATATCGATTGAAAATCCTCATATTGATATTTCCGATATCTCAACCTTTATAGCAAAATTTCCGATACCTAAAACTGTATTATTGATGATGTACTATATATATATATATTAAATTGACGATACTAAAAATACCTTTTTCGTCCCCTCTTTGTTTATAGTCATCCTGATGGCGAGTGAAGACACCATTTCTGATGTTAGTACCAGTAGTGAAGATACCCATTCTGACGATAGACCCGATAGCCATAATTTTGCCTCTATTTCTACTAGACCATATCGACCTCAAACTTATTGGGAATTAGATTATGTTGAAGAAGAAATTCCTTGTCATCCCTTTGAGACTAGTGCTTCCGAATCTGAGCGCGATACTGTTGAAGATACAAGTCGATGGAAACATGATCTTAGCCCTTTCTTTATCGAACGACCCAATCTCGCTTTAATCCAGGTCGCCTATCGTATTCCCCATTCCCTTTATTTTCAACACTATGCTGGTACTCGGAGACATACCAAATGTCAAAGTGGTACAAAGCAAGATATCATTGTCACTGTTGGACAAATTGTCGTTGGATTGAGATTTCCTCTAACCAATCTCGATCGTGAAGTATTAAACCATCTGAATATTTCCCTTGGTAAGGGTACAGGTAATTTCTGGAGGTTGATGTTTGTCTGTAACTATTACAATAGCCACCTCTCCCCAGAAAAATATGAAGCTTATAGAATCCGATTATCCGACATCCTTATGCATTATAAATTTTGTGAAAAGCACAACGGATACTTTTACCCCAAAAAACAGTCCAAGAAAGACATTAAGGGTATCATCCGCAAAAATCATAAAAGCGATAAGGAATGGACCTTGTATCCTATCATAGTTTTGGGTGATTAGGAGAGTGCCGATACTGTAGTCATTCCTCCTCTGAAATATCAAGTTTTCAATTCTTCAGGTATACCATCCCTTTTGTTTATTTTTGATATTTATATATCGGAATCCCAATCTGACCCAAACCTGTATGTATCTTTTCAGTTCTGCTTCCTCATTTCGATAAGGCTCGTGTAAACTTGAAAAGAGTACTCAAACTTTTGGAAGGAACTGATGAAGAAATCGATGCCATAACTGGGGCCGATAAAGAAGCCAATCCTAATGATAAAGTTGCTCTTCCGGACATCAATAATTACCGTGCTCCTCTTTACGTTCTCAAAAGTCGGGCTCTTCAAAAAATGGGTCAGTCGCCAATTCCAACTCAGTCTCCTTCAGAAAATCCTCTAGATGATTCATCTTTTCTTCTGTCCTCCTTCGCTTTGCATGGATTGCCTCCTAATCTTCCCCAAGGTTATATTGATTACTTAAATAACAACCTTAAAATGACTCCAGATCTTTTTACCTAGATTAAAAAAGAAGTTCCTGAATTTTATCAGTATCCAATTTTGCAAGATATATTTGATCAACATATTTTGTTGTATACAGATATGGCACCTCGAATGTCGCTGAACCCAAATGCTAGTCACCAATTATCTGATAAGGGGAAAAAGAAAGCTGCTAAAAACATGTCGGCCAAAGCCCCACAGAATAAGCACACTGCCCCTCCCTCCGATACTCATGTTGCTTCTTCTAAGGATAAGCATCCTGCTCCTTCCCAAGAAAAACACCCTGCTTCTCCACAAGATACCCATACTCATTCTATTTCCAAGAAAAGAAAAATTGCCTAGGGTGAAAGTGGACTTGATGCTGATCAAACTCTTGAATATGTTCCCTCTGCTAACATTAGTCACCTCTTCAAACTTGTTTTCCATTTGATTGATGGAAGTGATATCCCTTTAACCGCCTCACTTTTTGCTGATAACCCCAGTGAGGATTTAGGTGTTACTCTGTCTACCAATTGTGTTCTCCCTAATGACAAAATAGCCATATGTAATATAACTTCTGCTGAACGCCTTACAATCCTTTGTGATAATTTGGAAAAGGTATTTGTACTTTCTCTTCTATTATTTCATATTGGTTTCATCTCTTTCTATATGCTTATTTATTCCCGTTGTTTCCATAGGCTAAAGTGGCCGCCTTGGCTTAGCTTGATCTTCATTATAAACAAAACTGTAATCTCGGTCGTCTTCAAAAGACAGTTGACTCTCAGCAGCGGGAAGTTTATAGATTAAATAGAGATGTGGCTCGCTTAAAGAAGGAAAATAGTCAGCTGAACAACAATCTAAAACTTCATGTTGAAACTGTTGAGAAGACTTTAAACCAGAAGATTGTCGAACATGCAGAAATTTTGAAACAAATTACCAAAGACTTTGCTAAAGAAAAAACGAAGTATGAAGAAGCTTTTGATGCTGAATATAACCAAGTTATTTCAGCTATAAACCTTCTAGGTAATCGGTTGGAAGCTTTCAAACAGTACGTTCCACATGCTGTCCTTGTGGAACATGGACTTGTTTCCAATGATAATGAAGAAGAAACTACAACTCCTTGTAATCCTGACGCCTCAGTTATCACAGCTTCTCGCATTTCTACTGACACTACCCAAAACCTTGCTGCGGACTTAGCTGCAGTGGATGATCTTCTTAATACTCCTCCAGTTAAAATTTTGAACTTTCACTCAAAACTACGGATTCAAAATTGAAAAAGAAGAAAACTTCACAATTTTCTTGTTCTCGATGCACAGACGGCGCCAATATGATGTCTAAGAACAATCTTTCTTAATTGTTCTAAGATCACAAAAATTTAAGAAAGATTTGAATGAAATTGAATGAAGTTGTAGATCGGATATGAAGTAAATGAAGTTTTTTTATTGAAGAATCATGAAGGTTTTACAATCACTCTGATTCTCTCTTTCTCTCTCTTGTTTCTAATAATTTTTGTGGGAATGATCGAATAAATCTCCTTTCACTTCATCCTGTCCTCAATTAGCTTTGACCCAATTAACTCCTGACACGTGTCCATTGTCTTCCTCATTCTTTTCCCGCTCAATACCTATAAATATTTGAAATAACTACGAAATATACCGAGATATTGACCCTCATGTCAATATCTTGAGTTTTGAAATGTCAAATAAAAATATTTAAAGGCACGATATTTGCCCACTACAATTATCAACGTTCTTGTAGTTTTTATTGTTTTTCTGATAACAAAATTTAAACAAGTTTTAGCTTTCATGTCATATGATTTAAGGATGTACCCCATTCTCATTTTTTATTTATCTATGACGAAATTGAGAAAATCAGCCAGGGCCCAGCCCAATTTGCACTATTGTTTAGTGGGCTTGGGCTTCAAATATCAACTCAGTGGAACTGAAAATTGATTGGAAGTACATTGATTAGGCTCTGTTTGGCAGTAGGCCAGTAGCTACTTACGCTGTATAGGCTCTCTACACATCCTCAAATGCAGGGCCGTCGTATACATCCTTAAATAAGAAACTTGACCTGGCTAAAAGCAACTTATATGCCTGGAAAGCCTATCTATATGACCAGCTACTAGAAGCAAACAGCAGTGGTGTAAAATGCAAAAATATATATGGCGTTGGTGTTTTATGCTACAGATTCACATTGATACTAAATTCATATAATGTATCCATAACTTAAAAGCGTCCTCTATCCACCACCCTCTTCCACCTCTTCAGAGGACTATCCCTTATTACACAATAAATACTATTGCTACAATTTCATAAATAGCTCCTCTTCAACCCAACAACATTTACTTGACCAACTTTATTACATTGACAAATACAAACAAACACTGCAGAACTGAGGGGTGCAAAGGGTAAAACTTCCTTCCACCAAACTACTGTGCATAACACCTGATTCCCTTCTCCAAACGGTTTAAATGAAAGAATAGACGGACTCGTACCAATATAAATTCAAATCCAATATTCTCAGAGCGCTGTAGGCTGGGAGATGCACGTCACTCATCCTCGTCAGTAACCAATGCAAATGAAAATGGGTAGAACTTGTAACCATCCCCCTCATAGAACTTGTTCTGGAACTCTACCCAGTGAAGACGCAAGGCGTGTAGGAAGGCGCTCAATGTTTCCATCACCAGCAATACACCAACAGTAGCACAGACAAAAACGATGATACCAACAACAAGAATAAGGATATTGTTGTACCTGTCGGGAAGAACAAACATATCATTACTTCGAAGTTCTGGAACTCCCTATCAAGTTATTCCTTCCCCTTAGTGGAGCTGTGTTTATTAATGTTACAACGAGAGAGAAAAAATATATAAAATAAAATTGAAGATGTGGCAGAAACGTACCCCCAAGCAAGTAGTAAGACCTTCTCATAGAATACACTCGACAACTCTGAATGGGCAAGACTGGAGCAAAAGAAATAATCATCAGCACACATAAGAAGTGAGAACAAACACTAAACATGGTCAGAAAGGAAGAGAACATCCTCCTTGCATACATCCTCATGCATAAAATTTCATGAATAAAGCGATGCAACAAACTAGGCGGAAAATATGAATCCTTGTCAGTTCAATTTCAAGCTTAGTACATTGTACATAGTCCACATCCAATGGTGCATAAAGCCAATCAATGCACCAAAACACATGTGACAGACATGGAAGGAAGCTCTTCAACCATTCTTTTGTCCCAACCTAGATCAACAACTATATTGGTGGACGTGAACACACGTATCTGAAGCAGTAAGTGTAAGGAGATTAAGCTTGCACTTCAAGTTATACAACTTGTACAACACTTCAAATAGTAATTCTCTTTTACATAGACCAGGCGAACAAACGACCGAATTCCAAGGGCAAGAGTGAAAGGATTAAGAAGTGAAGGAAGGAAAGTAAAGACCTGACTGATCCATAGTGAGAGAAAGGAAGGCAGGACAGGGTTTTTTTTTTTTTTTTTTTTTTAAATATTAATTTACTCCCTCATTTACCTAACTTTCTTCTTTGCCTGTTCCTTAGATAGCAATCACGTGGCATGTAAGTCAGCGGGATTTAAGACAAGCAGTCAGTGCATAGAGTACAAATAGGGACTCGTTCTGCGAAACAAAAGGTCCCAATATCTCCTCTCGTCACAACTTCATAGGCAAACATGAAATGAAGCTTATATGTTGATATTGTGGTCAAGAGGATCTTAATTATGAAGATCATCCTATATCAGCTCATTCATATTGTCAACCACATCATTGCTTTTCAATTTATGGTAATATGGATTAGTAACCCTCCATATTAGCTGCATACCTACATATGTGCACTGCATATATACTAGCATACGATAACGCATGGAACACATCAGAAGAGAGATGATTCACATTGTACAGAGCATACCTGAGTGCCCACAACCGAAGATATGACGCTGTATTTGAGACAGCTCCAAGGACAAACTCTATCGTATGTATTAGTTGGTGTACAAAAACTTCGCTAAACTCGAATTCCTCGTGACCATGGGAATCATGATGCACTTCAACTTCAAGAGATTCATCAGCACTGTGAAGTGGTTGGTAAGATTGACCTTGGTGCCTCTGAAAGAAACTCAATCATTAGAAACAAAATAAAGTGCCTAGAAAATTTCAACAAAAAAGAACATTGATTGTACCTCTTGATGTTGTTTCTTCAATATAAAAGGTTTTGGAAGTAGCATCCATGGTACAGCAACAAGAGCTAGCAACAGTAGCACAATCTGGTATTAAACAGAAGAAACGAATGAGGCTGGTCTAAATTGCAAGCAGCCAGGAAGATAATATGACAGCGTGAAAAAAGTTGGAAGGGGCAAAAACCTGAAGGGTTTTCTGACCACTGAAAAGCTGGTTCTCCCCCAGGTCATCGGTTGGACTCAGGAACATGTAAATCATTACATGATATAAATCAGCTTTTGAACCAGTGCACCACTTCACTATGATGAGAACGGAGAGGTAGCCAAATAGGCTGTTCAAAAATATCATCTGAGGAATAAATTGAAACCTGAAACAATAAACGATCATGTACGTGATAATCAATTTACTTGACAAGCTTTTAGAGCACAATAATTTATAAAATATTAAAGTAAGAAAAATAAATACAATAAATAAAGAACTGTATCTTGGCAGTGCTTTTTATCAGTAAATTTGTATGTACCTATATGCCTAGCTCAGAATCACACAAATCAAGTTCTAAACTCAAAAGTAATTACAAATTTCTATATCAAAGGTATAAATGAATTGATTCAAGCAGTCTAGCTTACCAGATGTTGACATTACTGCGAAAGAACAGGCCATTGAAATAGCTCAATATGATCCCAAGATTCATTTGAGCTACCCCAAGAAGAATCGACATCTTCATCTTCAAAGAATTAAGGAATGGAAGCTCACTGCGGCTACCATGCCACACGGGATCCACACCAAATGGATAAGTGCGGCGCACCTTAATTAAGCCTGCTGTAGTAGAATCCCTAAAATGAAGAAACCAATAAGAAAAGGATTAATGACAGATCTTTCTGGGAAATATGCTACCAAACATGAGACATGGAGATATATTGAGGAATGAAGAACTTCCAGTACCTGCAGGAGATATCACGACACGCATAGGCAGAGGGACCAAATAATTCAAACGGGACTGAAAAGAATTCGTTATATATCAGTCCTGTGTAAATTGAGAACAGCGACATAAACAATATAACATAACGGCCACCAAAAGTCATTTCCATAATATCTCCAAGCTTCTGCAACCAAGAACAGTATATATATGTTAAGCAACATAATTTTAAAGCGGTATCTGATTTCAGATCAATAATGAATAACATAGTGTCAAAGCTTCGAAAATGGCTCTTTATATGAAAAGGGGCCTACATGTCACCTTTAGATTGGTAGTTATTATATTGGGTTGTACTTGAGATCTGTGTGGTACACAGCCAAATATATTGAAGAATGCTGTACATTCCTTTTTTTATCTTGACCAACACCGTAAAAAACGAGATGTACTATATAAAGTTAAAAAACCAAAATACTACAATGTTAACCCACGAAAAAACTTACTGTGTATGATCAACAAAGAGAAGTTGTAACTTATTACCTGACTGGATAGCTTTTTTTCTCTGATTATAAGGTACAATGTTGCAAGTAATATGCATATCCCGTGACCCCAATCGCCAAACATGACCGCAAACAGAAAAGGGAATGTGACTATAGTGTAGACACCAGGGTTTGCTTCTTGATACTTGGCCACCCTGCAGTTACAAAAAACTTAGGTAAATACTTTAAAAACCATAGATGCAATGAACTTACTATTCATGGAGAATGAAACTAAGAAAACGGAAACTCATATTTCAATACATCAAGATATCAAACACTACACGAGCTTGTACTAAAGAGTAAAAAGTTTCGCATGAGACCCATTAATTATCTACAGCATACTGTGACCCTGCCTACATACTACAAGCGCCTCTAGAATGAATAAAAACACACAGATACACAATACCCCAGCCTTAAAATCCCGACAAACCTCAACGAACCTTGTACGAGATTCGTTATTAAGGGCCAAAAAGTCAAGGTGACAAACTAGGCTCACAATCATTTCATCTATTATTCCCAAAAAGCCTTTTACCTATTTGCATCAGTGTTTCCAAAGACAGATGGTCAGACATCTTCTCCATGTCAATTTTGCAAATCATATCTTCCATTTTATCCTTGTATCTAGATTGAATAAACTTATAATCAATGACGGCACCATCAAACTATACCCCTTTAAACAAAAGGTTCAGTGCAAATTAAAGTTTACCAATACCAAGCCACGTAGATTCCACGTGTTAACTATGCAGACATCTGAGTCAACAAGAATCTAACCCACGCCTCTGAGATACTAGAAGATCAAAAAAGAAAATAAAAAAGAACATATATAGACCAGCCAAGAGACACAAATATCTTGGTCTTTAAAATGTTGGGAAATTGACAGCCTAGCATACCTTATCGGAAGGCTTGAAAGAGGTTCAACCTGTTTTGCAGCTCTGTGCTAAGCAAGTGGTATCCAAGCAGAAAAGTAATCTATGGTAAGCAAATTTTCCGAGCAAGAAGGTATTGGTTGCTATATCCTGGAATTCCAAATACCAGATTATTTTGTTTGTTTCTTTGTGTACGTGTTTTTGCTTGAAGTGCATCCTTCAAACGCATCATGTCATTAATAACCTTAGAAAAATTCTTGCAATCGATTATTGTCATTTGTATGGGAGCGCTAAAGAGTCAGTGAACCATGCGTTCACAGGTTTGGTGATGTTCTTTCTGTTGGGGCATCTGGTCCGATTTCCAATTAAAATCTAGTGTTCCTTGAGTGTGTTCTGATTGGGTTTTAGATTTCCTTAAGAGTTGGAGTCTTGGTCCATTCTCTTCTAGTGACCTCTTTGGTGATTAATACAGCAATCTTGTGGGGTAGTTCAATTAAAACTGACGACATTTTGATGTACCTTTGCTATTAGTGGTGTAACACCTTCTATTTTCAGACCATTTTTAACTATTTGTTACATTTCTTTATGAATTTTTAATTCATATGGCTTGTTGTTGTTGTTGTCACGTGCCCGATATTGAATGTTTAGAGTACATTTCTCGGATAACGAATCGAGTGCATGTGTTGTACTCACTTTTAATATATTTAGTTTGGCTGCGACATGTTAAAACTACTTTTGTTGTTGTTGGATTTGTTGTCGAGAAGAACTGCGGTTAAAATAATTTGTAAAACTAGTTTTGAGGAGTTTTTTGTGAAAAATTTATTTTAGGGACGTCTTACGAAATTTCTCACATGGCAGGGAGTTCTAAGTAAATAAAGAGGGTTTTATTACAAAAAAATGAAAGGATGAGGAGGAGTTAGTAAAAACAGAAAAGAAAAGGGGTGAGATTCGGTCTCTTGGTTTTGGATAAACCAAACTAAACAAAAGAAAGCAATAATAAGAAAAAGAAACAAAGGGAGGGAGAAATAGAGAGAAAGGAGAAGAAGACTTGTAATTTTGAATTGGGATTACTAATTGTGAAATTCTTGGAAACTAAAATGAATTGTGGTGTTGGGGATTGTCATGGTGTCAATTTGGTCATCGGTGGGTGTTTTTCAAAACCAAACTTTGATTGTCACGACAAATTTCTAGATTGCTTTAAATTGGTGAGTAACTTCATTTACCTAGTTTTTTTATACTGTTTGAACATAATTAATATCATATTGATTTGTTTGTTTGGTTATAAATGCAAATTGAGTATAAGTTCCATGGTTTGGTATTAAGGATGAAAACAGTAAAAAGTGAAGATTTTCTGGTTCTGTAGTGATAATTGAAATTCCGTACAAAATTGAATTCTTGTTTTTTTTTACCAAATCCAACTCTGAATGAAAGTTTAGTGTGTCCTATGTCCAACGCACCAAACCACTACAGTTTAGTTATAGATTCGACAATTTAAGAATTATGACTGCAGGAATCCAGTTCTGTACACTGGATTGGGTCCACGATTTTCACATGTTTAAGTTGAGATTTAAGTTATTAGTAAAACATGAAAAAGTAAGTTTTACGAGTCTGCTTTCTAACCCAATTGGCCTTATCCCATTTGCGGCATGTGGAGACAGTTTTGGCGTCTAGAAGTTTGGTTGGCAGAAAAACAGTGCGTCAGAAATCAATTTTATCCAAATGCAGCGAGGCTTTTTGCGTTGAAAAGCTAACGCACAGACCTTACTTTTTTATGTTTTACCAATAACCTAACTCTCACAGTCTTTACTTTTTTATGTTTTACCAAAAACCTAACTCTCATTCTAACTATATGAAATCTGGCCTCGAATACAGTGTGCAGAAACTGATTTATGACGCATTGTTTTCTTGTCAACCAAACTTCTAGATGCCATAACTATCTCCACAGGCCTCGGAATGGGATGAGGCCAATTGGATTAGAAAGCAGACTCGTAAAACTTATTTTTTCATGTTTTACAGATAACTTAAATCTCAACTTAAGCATGTGCAATCGAGGACCCAATCCATTGTACAGAACAGGATTACTGCAGTCAGAATTCCTAAATTGTCGAATTCATAACCCTCTTCTCATAGGACACATTAAACTTTCATTCAGAGTTGGATTTGGTAAAAAAGAACAAGAATTCAATTTTATACGGAATTTCAAATATCACTACAGAACCAGAAAATCTCAACTTTTTATAGTTTTCATCCTTAATACCAAACAATTGAATTTATACTCAATTTGCATTCATAACCAAACAAACAAATCAATATGATATCAATCATGCTCAAACAATATAAAAAAAAACTAGATAAATGAAGTTACTCACCAATTTAAAGCACTCTGAAAATTTGCCGCAACAATTGAAGTTTGGTTTTGAAAACACCCACCAATGACCAAATCGACACCATGACAATTCCCAACGCCACAATTCATTTTAGTTTCCAAGAATTTCACAATTAGCAACCCCAATTCAAAATTTCAAGTCTTCTTCTCCTCTCTTTATTTCTCCCTCTATTCGTCTTTTTTTATTTGTTTTTCTTATTATTGTTTTCTTTTGTTTAGTTTGGTTTATCCAAAACCAAGAGACCGACTCTCACCCCTTTTCTTTTCTGTTTTTACTAACTCCTCCTCATCCTTCCATTTTTTTGTAATAAAACCCTCTTTATTTACTTAGAACTCCCTGCCATGTGAGAAATTTAGTAAGACGTCCCTAAAATCAATTTTTCACAAAAAGCTCCTGAAAACCAGTTTTACAAATTATTTTATCCGTGGTTTTTCTCGACAACAAATTCAACACCCAACAAAAATCAATCTAACATAATAGGACTGTTCTAAGTGGCGGTCTGGATTAAAGCTCGTGAAAGCTATGTGGTGGCTAATAGTTTCTACTTTGACTCGAGATTTGTATTCTCAAAAAAAAAGGATAGGAATTTAATAAGGAATTAAACACTTAATACCGGATTACCGGTCAATAAGAAAACTAAGAGTTTAATTAGGAACCAAATACTAAACGTGTGATATCCTACAAAAATAGGAGTTTAATTAGGACTGGAAACTGGAAAGAAAAACCCTTAAAACGTGTACCTTTTTTATACCGAAAAGCTTGGAAGCATTAAAATGAAATTTTGTGATGCAACTTGCAAGTATGCAACCGTACATTCAATAACTTGAGTCATTGTGCAATGTAGCAATTCATGTCATTCAGTACCAAAAAGAATCATCGTATGCAATAATAATAATAATATAGAAAAAAATTGTGTTATCTTATTTCTTTTACTGCAACGCAATGAATTTAAATGTGAACTTGAAAGATGGTTCATGTTTGACATGCAATACGGTATTTCAAAGTTCCAAATGCATCTCTGTCGAAGGCACATCCCGCCATGAGTGGGCATAGCCATGAACAACAACTAAATAGATGCACATATACTAGACGTACATGGTGACGAGGAGGATAAACATTGTGTCCTGTGACTAGGCCTATGCTTCAGCCAAATAAAATCGAAACAGTGTAATTTGATAATTCAAACAGTTTATGAAAACGTGTACATTGGGCGATAATGCGCAAAAATTGAATCCTACCCCCATGCCTATGCTTCAGCCGCGAATAGGATGGAGATGTGTTTTGATGATTGAGAAAACTTCATAAAAATAATTGGATATTCAATACTTAAAGAACATAAGAACATGAAGGTATGCTGAAAGTGTTTAAAAAGAAATGATGTCAAAAGGCATCATATTGAAGACACGGATAATTTCTAGTAGTTTTAACATGTCGCAACCAAATTAAATATATTAAAAGTCAGTACAAGACATGCACTCGATTAGTTAACCGAAAAATGTACTCTAAACCTTCAATATTGGGCACATGACAACAACACCAACAAACCATATGAATTAAAAATTCATAAAGAAATGCGACAAAATAGTTAAAAAGGGTTTCTGAAAATGGGAGGTGTTACATAAGGCATTTCCACATTGGTTGTCCAAATCTTGAAGGAGTACAAATGATGCTTTTTTTTAGTCATTTGTAGGTAAGTTGAGACCAATTGTTGTTACTGGACATGTGGTGATGGGTTGTGATGCTGGGCTGTATTTAGGGGTGGGGGTGTACTTTATTAGGTGGTGTGGTTTATCGAGACAATATCTATTCAATTCTGATCTTCCTCTTCCTTAATTGGACGCAAATCTTGGAGTTCTCCATGACACACCTCTTTCAGTGTTCCACACCCAATCTTCAGCTCCTAGACTCACCCATAAAGCCTAGCCACCACTTCAGACTTCGACTGCATAGGCATATTTTTTTCCCTCCTAATTAATCAAATAGACATTGTTACACGTCACAACTCTTGATGCACCAAGTCCTAGTGTTCAGACAAAATCATTTTCCATGCTTCAGTCGATCAATGCCAATCAGCATAGGATGATAATCATAACAGAACCCCTTTTATCTTTCATTAAAAATAATAATTCCAGTATATTCCTCATCTTGTAAACATAATCAATTAAAATAATTCAAACGACGCACTTTCAGAAGAGGAAGTTACATAAATGGATACTTTTTGAAGTGGCATGTAGTCATTGTTAACAAGGATACTATATATACGTCTCAGATCATCTCATGCTTTAAAATCCACATATCTAGTAGCAGGCTTTTAAGACGCATATACTATGACATGTATTACCATCTACTAATTTTTTGCAAAGTTTCTATCATAGAAACTAAGATGTTAGTTGAAGCTTTAAAAGATGCACTCACCCGTATGCATCAACGATTTCCTGAAATGCAGTAGTAACCTTGTTTGTCCGAAAATATGTAGGTGGAGACTCTTTCGTGTGTAAAACCTGGAGGATGGCCCCAACTTGTGAATTGCTATCAAACGCGGCCCGCTGCAATGCATCATGAAGCTGCAAAACTCAAGCACAGAGTTGTTAAATAAGAATGAGTGCAAACACTGTTCCTCTGACTGGTATATGGATGCTTGACATGTATTACGCAGAACTGGGACAGGTCCCAACATCAAAGCAAATCAGATATTATATATGTACCTGATTTGTCGCAAAAACAGGGCTCCACCCTTCAGCCACAAGACACTTTTTAGTCACGTCAAGGCTAAGCATATTTAAAGTGTGGTAAATGGCCTTCTCCTTTCTCACCTGTACAATTGCAAAATGATAAGTACGACCAATGAACAATATTTCAAAAGAAAAGCATACTGGATCTATAACAGAATATGATGCATCTTCGTCGGCAAAACAACAAAGAACGACACCAATAAAAATAATTAACTGGGGTTTCACTCACCCAAAAGAAAGGAAAACGAATTTCACAAATCAATTGAATAAAACATTAAAAACTAGTAAACTACAAATCTCCTGTTTACAATGGTTTATATAGACTATGAGTAAAATTTCAATAGCAACCTAATTCTATTCCTAACAAGAAATTACTAAAACCAAAGAATTATAAACTAAAGTAAAAAGAAACAACTAAATTGAAGTCCATAAATATAGAAACAGGTATCATGCTAATCATCTTCTCGCATCACAACCAGAGTAGTACTAATTCTACTATCTGGTTAAAACAGTAAATACTTCCAAGACACACGGGGGAAAAAGTAAGAAAAGAAAGAGGGGGTGGGGGTAGAAAGTAAATTACCAAAAGGTTCCACTGCTCAAACTGATTGCTAATGGTTTTTAGCAGATTGTCCCTTTGTAGCAATCCAACATCTATGGTAGTCTTCAGCTCAGAAATTCTTCCAGAAACCTATAATTGAAAATACTAAATTGTCAACATGGTATCATTATTGATTCCATATGCAATTACTATAAGAATGAAATCGTGCAACCTCATGCAATCTGCAGAAGGTATAGTAGAAGTATACTGTACTAAACATTAGAAGCAAGCTGTACCATTTTACGGGCTGAAAAATATTTTAATAAAAATTAAAAAGAACAAAGCTTAACAAAAACATTGACAAGGACAAATATAACAACCTCTGTGATTGCTTGTGCTTGTTTGCTGTGCTCTTCAGCAAATGGGTAACGGTTTGCCCCAAATGCATCGCATATCTTCATAATTTTGTTCCTTGCTCTTTCTCCAGAATAGAAGATTACAAATACATTCTTCTCTACCTGAAAATTGCATCCAGAATGGAAATTTGTACATCAAGCACAAAACTAAATAAAATGTGGAGAATGCTTTCTCCAAGTTGAATGGCATGATATTAAGGGATTCTCTTTTACCTAACCTCCGTCACTAGATGGGAATTTGATGTCTCCCAAGGTAATTGAAATTATAATTGCCCCCCTACACCACCCCGGCCCCACCCACACACACAAAAGAGTTGCAGGTCATTCTCAAAAAGTTCCTAAGGCAGAGGCAAGGCGGCCCAAGTGGTTAGTTGAGAATCCTAACGCCGTGTGCCTTGTCTCGTCTCTGACAACATAGGATTTTGTACTGTTTGTTATTTTGCTGCTTATAATTTTCTCTTTGTTGGAGTTTAGTGTTTGGGTTGCTAATAAAATAAGTACTGATGCAACTCCTATGTTAAATCAATTAATTGGACGCAAATCTATTGAAAACAATGTAAAATTATACTTACTATACAACTAAACAATTCTATTGAAAACGATCAAACAGTTTTAGTTAGAATAAATTATAGGCTTTATCTGAAACACTTCTTCACTATTGATGATTTGTAGAAGTAAAAGGATGAACAATCAAAAGTATGAATAAAGTAATACAAACCTTCTCCCCTGAAATTGGATCTGTCACTGGTTCTGAAACTACAGATTGCTTGAGAAAAACATTGCCACGAGTAGCACGAAATAGAATCCTTTCAAACGCCATTGACTTATCTCTGGGTACAAGACCGCTGACAAACCCCAGTTTAACTTGCTTTGAGGGATCTACCGCCATTTCCTAGATAACAACCAAATTGAAAATATTATTTGAAGCCATTACTTTAAAGAAATTTTAAAGAACTCAAAAGCATGAGACAATATTTACCTGCTCCAGCAATAAAGGACTGGTAATAGAACTTTGATCCTCGTGAGTTACTTCAAGTTCCCTGTGCTGTGCTGCAGCATCATCTTGAGCAGAATAGAAGAACTCACCAGCCTGAAATTTCAATGGAAACGTGCATGAGAAGAGGAGGCATCTTATTTCACATAACCCTGTGTAGTACTTGACAAATCAAGGAAAGACTAGATAGAATAAACACCCAATGAAACGGGTTACAAAAAAAACACAAAACAGGTTATAAAACAAACACAAACAGGTTACATAACCCTGTATAGTTGCAAGTCTGGCTATTTAATTACAGGAAATGAGAAAGTTTCTCGAAAAACAGATTGATAGGCCAAGATGCAATAACCAATTGGAAATCCAGACAAATCAGGCAACGCAAACAGCCACTGTTTTGTGCAAAAGTAAATAGTAGCAAAGCACAGCCAGATAACTTTTTTGTTCCAGCCCACTATGTCAACTTCTGGCGGTATCACATGTCTCAACCCGAAATACAAAACAAGAAAAGATGCCTTACCTTCTCTAAAACAAGCTTATATTCTACAAGCTCACTATAAGCACGTTGCAACTTTTCACTGTTTGCATTGACTTCTACCAGCTCAGCTTCAAGCTCGCCAAGTTTAATCTTCAAATAAGCACGAAAATATGTCAATACAGATAGTGTGACATTGTGACTTTAAATTTTCTTACAATACAATAAACAGTCTGTACCTCCAAGTCATCAAGATCAATGTCAACTTCTATCATTGACCTTGCTGAAGGTGAAAAACCAGCCTTTGTCATTTGGTCCTTGAAATAACGTAGTTTCCGTGCCATCTCTCCACATCTTTTAATCTGCAAGTATAAAGCAAAAAAATTATTTATAAGAGAAAGCTGTAATATATACTGTACAAGCGGTATATCAATAATTAGTCTGCAAGAGAAAAACAAAGACTATATTTGTCCCTAATATACAAAAACATTATACACCCTGGAACACTTGATATGGTAGCAGACTACCAAGTGACAAAATTGCTTGACCAACTTAACATCTATGACAAACAGTTAGTATCTTAATAGCCGGGTACTACAGTACCTCGACACCAGCACTCAGTACTTGATGGATACTTGTTTGACAATTTTACTTTCTAAATCACACTCATTGTTTCGTCAAATCTCATCGTCAATAGAGTTGGTAAGATAGTGATTGCAACAAATTTCTTATTAAAAAGTATGCAATCCTAAATGTTCTATTACTCGCAATGTAATGTGATTGTAATTGCAAATGATAACATATTATGCATAAAATGCTAAAAATCAAGTATAGTCCAATCCTATTTATTAGGTTAGAAAATGATGAGTTGTATTCAAGTTGGAGTAACATTACGCACCTGAGCAGCATACGTCCGCTGGAAAGGGCTCTTTTCTGCATTAAGCTGGCAAAAAAATAATGACAATACTTTATTTCATGAAATTGAGTGAAAAAGAAGATATTTTTATGAGTTTAATGTGAATAACGATGATAATTAACTAGAAAATTGAACGCACGTCTTTGAATTGGATTAGACCGAGGTCACCGAGATAAGAAACAGTGAGATGAGCGGATTCAATTGGGATAATAAGCTGAACCAATTGCATCGCTTCTGAACGGAATAGATCCATTCGTGGACAACACCCACCATCGTCATCACCCATTCTCTCTGTTTTTTTATTATGTGTTTTGAGAGAGCCTTATTTTTTCTTCTCTACAATTCTAGATCGATTTCTTTTCTTATTTAGTATTGAGCCCCTGAGTAATCTTTGTTTTCTATTTTAGTACCAAATTTAAATACTAGTATTTTTTAATTTACTCCCTGGGTGCGTCTCAAGCTCTTGTACTCGTATTTTGGTTCCTTGTTACTTATCAGCAAACAGATTTTCCAGTTCACTTTTCAAGTGTTAATTACAGTAGGTCATCTACGCCCAAGAACAATCGGAACAATCAGTTAGCAGAAATATTTTTGCATACAAATGTGTTTAATAATTCACAGGAACAGAGTTTTTAGAAGGCGAAAGCATTGAACACACAGCTTCAGTTAATATGTAACTAGTTTTCGAACCCGTCCTACGAACGGGTGCTATTATATTAAATTATTATGAAACATATTGGTAACTATGTAGAGTTATGAGATATAAATATTATATTGATCACTTATCTAAATTTTCTCCCTCTCCATAATTAAAAAGAAAAAACTCTCATTTGATAAATCTCTTGGACTTTTTTTTTTGCTTAATAATAGAATTTTGATTGAAGTTATGTGAAAATGTTGAATAAAGGGCGAAGATGATATTGAAGCTACTTGAAAATCAAGAAATACCCAAACATAGGAAAAGAAATATGATAAATACCATTTTCAATGCAAAATTATACTTGTAGAGACATCCCCACTACATATAATACAACTATGTTATTTTTTAGATTAGCTCAATGAATTTATAAAAAAAATTCGATTTCCTATTAATTATTCTTTGAGTTAAGTTAAGTATAGTTGCATCCAATTTAATTAACTTTTTAGGTTAGTTCAATGCATTTGATCCAGTTTACAATTTTTGGTTATCCATACCTTGAATTTCTTAGAATGAATGCATCCTTCTTATCAGGTTTGACGCTTCCATTACAATGGGAACTGGATGGGCTGGTCTTTGGGAGCATAGTATGGAATAGCCGAATAGTGAAGACAAAGTACTGGAACAACAGTTAGGAGGTTTAGAGCTAGGAATGTAGAAAAAGCTTAAATGTAGCGGCAGAAATGGCAGTAAAGATAGTTTGGACAGTTAGGAGGAACTTAATTCACTTTTGAGTGGAGGTCATTAAGCCTTTTAAGTAACTATTATGAGAAAAATGGTTCATTTCGAGGTTAAATTTCTTGCATTTGGTATCTGCCTAATGTTTGAAATGAGGTAATAGCCCTCGAAGTTTATCATGTATGTATTGCCCAACTGATGAAAAAATTGGCTTAAGTTCAGATTTTGTGGTGAACCTAGTCTGCAGTAATACTAAAATGCATGTATTCATGATCAATTCTTGTACAATATATAATTCAAAATAGTGTATATAGTATATGTCATATACCTTGCGTTTCAGGCTTTCAACTGCTCGATCCATATATTTACTCACCACCATATCATATCTCAGCAAAATGTGGCAGATTGTGTCATACTGGCAAGTGGCAAGGCAAGTTTTTTTTTGTCTGTAATATACATAGCTATAGCAATTTATCTGTTTAGAGATATTTGTCATTCTTTTCCCTGTGGTTTGATGACTGGGGATAGCTCTTAAAAGTCATTTGTACACAAAATCTTGGCTAAAAAAATGATTACATTTACTCACTTCTTTTGGAAGGTCACCAAACAAAACAAAGCTATGATACGACTACCTACTCCAAAGGTGACAAATAACTTTTATTTTTTTCAATAACGAACAAAATATAACTTGAAGTAGTCGGATCGGAAAAGCAAATGTTTTGAGTCATAACAAACCTCTTGCGCATTCACCACAACTGCGAACCCTTAATTGCCATGATACTTGTACATCACAATATAGTCTAGAAAGTTAATCTAGGAAAGTGCTTAAAATCCTTTGATTGAAATTTTATGTCCACTCAAAATTTGTCATCGCTGATCATCTGAAAGTATTCCTGCAACTCTAGCATCCATATTCTATAATATTAAGCAAATAGTGAGATTGGTGAATGGACCAATATCTCTAAAAGGTCATTTGCTAGAATTATGAAATGTACAGTGATAAGAAATAAAATTAGTGCATATAAACATGAAGAGATTATCACTAAACATAGTTGTAAATCATATATGAAATTTAAGCTAATATTATAAATTTAAACTAAAAATTAAAGAATGACTCAATAGTGACAAACTTTCATAAATAAGAAACGTTAAACCTCGGTATTAATTGTGAGGATTTCCTTTTCTTTATTTTCAAATCCTTCTTCTCGTCTTTTTGTCGCTAATATATAAATGGCGATTCCTTCATCAAACTTGAATCCTCGCGGTGGAAACCCCGCCTAGGGTGCTTATGCATGGAACTCAAGATATCTTACTCAAATCAAGGAAGCAATGGATTCAATGTATTGAAGTTATGTTGTTGCCATAAAAAAGAAAAATATAAGAGAAGCATTTTGCACACTGATCGTTGCTTCCTCGAGGTCCCCATTTTAAATGGCTTATTTGGAGATGACGAAGCATTAGAGAAAACTAAAGAACAAAGATTCTTGGACATCTTGAAGCATGCTTTGGGGGAGCTCAAGATCCTCGGATATATGAAACTCTTCTAGAATCAATTGCAGAAATTATGAATGTCGGGGGATTACCATGGGCAGCTTTAGGGACTGCTATTATATATATATAAAGAAAGCCCGCTCTTCTCAAATTCCACTTGCACTACTGACTGGCGATGATATGCTTTTGTTGATTTTTCTCTTTATCTTCCTTGTATCATGCTAATGAAGATTTAGCAAAGAATCAGTTGAAGAGCACCACTTTCCATGCATCATTTACCTCTTTCCAAGTACGGTAGAACCATAATTGAGGTATTGGTTTCATTCAAAAAAGTGTGCTGCTGCATGACAGTGGTGAACTGGCAGTGGAGACGGGTTGTAGTAGTATTTAGATTTCAGATATTTCAGTAAAAGAATATTAACACCCAAAGTTATACCCACAGGCATAATATTCAAATTGACAGGCTACCCTGCTTTAAATTCAATAGAACTCAAGTGCAAGAAATTAAATATTATGAACGTAAAGTCAAGCTAACAAACGCCATCGACACATAACTAAAGTACTAAACTGTTTTAACATCTTCGACATTGCCATGCAATGTTGCAATGTTTTTGCGATTAGAAACGGGTTCTGCTTTAGATCTCTAGTTTCACATTGGAACGGTGACACTTATACATGCTACAAAAAGATCTCGTATTTAACTAATATCCGAAGTCTTACATCCTTGCACAACCCCATAATAAAATGTTATTACAGGTAGAAACACCAAAAACTATGCTTTGTCCAATCATAGAAACTACATGAGTGTATAAAAGGCAAGCCCACTTATGCAGTAGATTCCCATAATGCCTCCTAATCCGAATGACCGGTTTCGATGGCATTCAATTCCTCTAATCAAAACTTTGGAAGATCAATGCTATGCCTCATCGAAGCATGGTCGTGATGGAGGATGCTCTCCACTCTCAATATTTTCTGCAGGGTCGATCGGTGAAGGGGCCTGCTCCCCTCCCGTTCTCATTGGTTTCGGGATGGAAATTGATAGGGAACTTTGTCACTCGGGCTTGTCACCAATATGTTTCTCTGGATCCTATCAATCAACACCTTCCGGGGAGGTTCTTCTCTCAACCGTTCATCATCATAATCATTGTTCACATAGTATCCCACTCGATGAACTCCCGTCCCGATAAGAGCAAGGCAATAGAAGTACGGTCACCCCAATGATATCTTCTCAGCGTATCTTTGAGGGATCCGGAGGGTCCGCCCGCCAAAAGTAAAAGAACATTTGCATATCAGTTTCCATGTTCACGAAAAATATTAGCATAAACCCAACTTACAGTGAAACAAAAAAAGAAAGAAGATAGTCAAAAATTTACCTGGAATTGCAGATGTCCTTCATTGGTCAAACAGATGTCCTAGCTAGCTCATGCAAGTAGATGTGAAGGCAGCAACCACCTTGTTAGCTTATCAGTGAAAACGTGTGACTGCAAAATCATCGTGTGTTGTTCACGTGTTTAATTTGTTCAATCACACCTTTAAACCATTGGCCGAGGAATTTGGTTAACCAAAAAAAAAAATTTGCATCTAATAGTTAAAAAATGTCTTAAATGCGATATGAAAATCCCAAGGTATGTAACCAAGGATAAACAAAGTACTGCCATACCCAAGAATCACCAAAATACACCATTCGGAACCGAACCGCTCACGTGTTGTTCAAGAAGCTTGACACACGCGATTTAACTCCGGTTTCAAACCGCAAAAGGTAAACCCAAAAATAAAAGTTAATATCAATCAAATACAGCTAACAATAAAGTAAAATATGATCTTATTTTAGATACATCAAAAGGTTTGATGTACTTTATCATACAGGTTGTAAAATAACAACATCACCTTAGATGCTTGAAATTTTCCCATTGCTTGATCATCACCATTAGTATAAATTGTCACCTATCACGTGATTCCCATAATATGCTCTAGATTTTTATTCCCATATCCAAGTAAGTATTCAACCAAGAAAACTATAAATTAGGAAAGACAAATCAAATCTCAAATTTGCTCAACCAAGTAAAACAAATTATACAAAGTTATCAAATAAAACATATGTAATCAAAGTTGGTAAAGCAAATCGAGGAAGAAACATCAACTATATAGATGAAAATGAATAATTTCTAATCTGAACCAAAATGAGACATAGCCAATCCTAGAATGATTAGAAGGGCCTTTTGTATTATCTCTAATGATCGAACATACCGGGCCATCAATCTTAGTGTGTAGCACAAACTTAAAACAATGAGCAGATCATATATAGTTGGCCGCCTACCAATTTAAATGGTCGGGTCCACAAAATTCCATTTTAAAGAGAATTATAATCTATCTTGATTGAAGCGAACAATAATATATAATATCATTAAAATGAGAAGCAATGCTCGAAATGAAAAGTTGGAGCGAGAACTTATCGACATCCAAATCGACCACATGCCCATTAGTATCCATGTATCGGGTTCATTTGAGGGGAAGAACAGTTTGAAAGAACACCTCATGATATTGAGGCATAGGCTTCAAAAATAGTGTAGGAAAAGGTTCCGGGAACAAAGACGGTTACGTTCATACCGAAGTGGAACCCTTACAACAAAAGTTTGCGAGAGTCTATCGAACAACCCGTTTCACGAAGAGGATCTTAGATGCACTACTTGAATTGTGGAAGCCAATATAAGACAGAAAGGAGGAGAGAGGATCTCATATCCACACCCAATTCAAGAAAACCCCAAAAACCAAAACCCAATAACTCAAACTTCAGGAAAAAAAATAAACAGTCTAAAGAAAGAAAAGTACACCAGGGCTTTGTGGTAAATAAGGTGGTACTTCGGGATAGATCCATGAAGAAGCCAATGAAGATGAGCACATCTATATTCGATGAAAGAAATACCTATGACTCTATGAAACTGGCAATTTTCTAGAAAACAAACAATAGTTAGTTTAATACGAACTCAAACCAAACGAAATAGTTAATTTAATACGAACAATAGTTGTGCACTTGATCAACCACTGACAAACTGAACTCAGAATATTTACTCCAACCATCAGGCAAATTAGACGAATCTTGTACATCTAGGTACGTAGACAAATGATCTACATTGTTCCCCTTTGGAAAAATCAGCACTCTCCTAACAAAAACACGCACTGATCAGAGAACGAAAAGAACTGATTATAACATATATTTCCAGCGGCCTAAAGATATTAAATAGAGGGAGAGAAAATAACATACCATTTAAAACCGCCAGCTAGAAAGATGTTAGAATAATACTTTCTATTATTCAACTGAGAAAAGTTTCTAACAATCCATGTGAATCTTGACAATGGAAGATCAATAGTGTGCCGAATGACCACAGTGCTAGCAGTTGTTGCAGCTTGCACTATCCATCAATCAAGAAAAAGACAGCAAATCAAAACCTGAAAACCCTTCTCAGTGTCTAAACTCTTCGATCTATGAGAAAATATTTAGCTTCGAATCAAAGTTTAATATGAATCAACAAAAACGTACCATCAAAAAACTTCATGACCTTAACCTCCACCTCGAGAATTGAAGTATCATCAAGAAGAAACTCTCTGTCAGGGTCCCTTAGCTCACTAAGAGGAATAAAATTCCAAAATCCCCAATCAGGATGTTTTGCACTAAATTGGTGTTGTGTTCTACATGAAGAGTAAGATTCAATTTATTAAACATAGACATGCTATATCTTATCCTAAACTGAAATAAGTTATACTAAGCAAGTATAACCGCTTACCTTGGCAACTCTCACAATTGACATAGATTAGTGTGGACTCAGAACTTGCTTCAGAGCAAAGGCAGCATTTGGGTAAAATGATATTAGAACGCATGCTCGATTGGATGGAAGAAGTTTCGTTTCTCTAAATTGCCTTCGCACACCCATCATTTGGAGATCTAGTAAACCTAAGACCATTTAAGCCAATAAGAGTAATAGACATGTGTCCTTTCGCCCTTAGACCAACACATTCCCTTCTTAGACTTATTACATCGTTGATTTTGGATTTACCCCTGTTTTGCGTTTCTTTGCTCCACTAATTTTTTTCCTCTGCATTGGCATATACTTCACTCTTCTGGCCAAACGTTTGGGTCGTCCATTTGTTATAGCCGTTTTACTCTTCTGCGCTTTTGCTTTCCCTTTTTTAGGTTTTGACTTTACATTGCCAGATGCCCAGAGCCCCAGATGGTTTTATACTTGTAGCATAGCCATGAACAAAAAATAAGTGGTAAATTATATTATATACAACACATATATATCTACTCTACTATACTGGAAAACCCTAGATTAGCAAACTTTAATCTAGACCTAGTATTGTTGGTCTAGATTAAAGTTAACTATACAAACCACATCTCCATTGCAACTTCAACATTTTTGCAATGCTAAAAATTTATTATTCTTTTTGAAGATATCAAAGCGTTCTTACCTTCATCATCAATGAGAGTTCCTTCTTCGTCTCATTGAGAGCTCTTCAATTTTTTTTTTCAACCGATCATTCAAAACCAAAGAAAACCCTTTATAATTGGATCATCAAGCCCTCCAAGGAAAGTGGAGAAACGATAGAAAAGTAGGGGTGCGTTTTTTTGTGAAGAATAGAGGAAATTGTTTTGTTGGGGTTTAGTGTTTTGTTCTCGGCGAAAATTTTATTCGTATTTATGAGTAGAGGAATTTATTGGGAGACATCTATCGCAGTTTTTTTCTCCACTTTACTTTTTAAGTGGTTCGGCCAGTTTTTTCTCCAGTTTTTTCTCAATCCATCCTGATTTCTCGTGAGTAAAAAGGGTACTTAAAATTTGCCTACGTGGACACCCTCAGAGAGAAGGAAAAGGGACTGCTATTATATATATATAAAGATAATTGTTTGAATGGACGGCACCACCTGGACACTGAAGAGGGCATTTCAATTTTCAAGGTAACAGGGAACAACAAATATATCTACGTACAACTCTATCCACATTCTATAGGGCAATAATAAGAACATGTTCCAGCCCAAGGTTATTTTAAGAGTTTTTGGTAGATGGGTTGCCAGATATGTATTGCACTTATGTACACAACAACGCCTATTGCGTCTTCAAATCCTGATTGATGAGTCGTAATTTACTGAGGCTTGGTGTGGATAGCAGTTACAGTTGAGACCATGGAGTCAACACCGCAGACGTTGCGTCCCCTGCAGATCTTGTAATAACCCTTCTCCCCCCAATTTTCTCCCCACGAATTCTTTATGATCCAATATGGTTTGTCCTTCAATCGGATGGGCGAATAAGCTGCAGAGCCATACCCCACAAGCAGCACTCCATGATCCAGATGTTTTCCGCATATGTAAGGGCATGAAACTCCCCCAATATATGTCTGCATGAAGACTGCATTGATGCCCACTGCAGTCGTGACAAAGCAACAAGGTTAATATGGTTTATAATGGTCACCCCTTAATGGCAATCTTTTACAAGAAAACCCATTCCGTGTTAACAGTTAATAGCAATGAAAAAAGTGACCATAAGTTATAAGAACATACCCGAAAGAGGACCATGTTTCACAAGATTTGCGGCAATCTGTTCTTCATCTAGGGAGACGACGCTGAAGTTTGCTACAGATGCAGCAATCTTGGATTTGTCAAATTTGCAGGTACCGCGGTCAGTCCCACTGTAAGGGTAGTCCGCCTCTGGCTCAAGTCCACCAGCTTTGAGTGCGTATTCATAAGCAGTCGTCATTAGCCCACCATTGCATCCTGAATCACAGGATCGTGGTTCATCTGGATCACACTACAAGAAAACAAATAGTTAAATTAAATTAATTCCTTCAGTATTAGGCATTATAAATCTGTGTTGCTGCTGTAGAAATGGCCAATCTGACAGAAAGTTAACAACAATCTGACAGCAGTATGTAGGAGGCAAAGCACAGAAGTTAAAATGTAACAGCCATAACTCTAGGTACAGTCTAAGACATTCTCCAAGTTCAAAACAGTTAAACAGTCTTCATACTGAGTTAGACACAATGGACAGATGGATGTGATTTGATTTATCAACAGGCATCATCTTTTCCAGCAATTTATTCTGGAAGAACCCCATCTTTACTTCCGTCTATGTCATTCTGTGTTTATGCAATATAATTTTCATCGTCTGATCTACACTTTGTAAGCACAGCCACAACCCTATAAAGGCTATAACTGTTGTATTCAAGAATTATTTACACAAATGATCTTAAATTCAAAACATATGCCTTGACGAAATTTTAATTTTATCAAAACTATGCTTGAAAAATGGCAACAGAAACTATGTCGACGGAATAAGTAATCATGCACAGTTACTAGTAGAGAACTTAGCAGAGAGTAAGTCCAATGAAGTCAAGTGTTTAATCGGGATTTTTGTGCTTCATTTCCGAGCAAATATTTGTTTGGACATCAAGACATCAATTGTTCTATTGGGTGCGCATTAGAAGTCTAGGTGTAAATTTCATGTATTTGTCCAATGCAGACAACAATTACAAAATATGGCTGGTGAAGTAATGTTACCATGACCAAACTGAGCACTTGGTATAAAAGCAAATTTGCTGGTAAAAGTATTAACAGAAAACTTGACTATAGTTAAATTGACCAAACTCATAATGAAATATAACGGAGATTAGATAAATTTTTTCTGCCACTACCAATCTACAAGAGTTCACATAATATTTCCTCCATAGTAGTTACTAGTTACTAAGAATGGGATTATGACAAGGAAGACCACACCCTAACTCAAAGCCCAATACTTATGACAATTACATATATGAAAGCCTCCCCTGCAATCTCTTGCTTAATCTGTCAGTCAACTTATAAGAAATTCCAACAAGAAATGAGAAACATACTCTGCTAACCATTTGTGGGAGGGTTGTTTGGTAAGAAAAGCAACACAGAAAAAGGAGTTAAATATCATAAAAAAGACAAATTAGTAAGTACAAAGGAAGAAACAAATAATCATTAACAGATGACAGGTTTTCTTCTTTTATTTATTTTTCCTATTTTACTTTCTAATCTAATCTCTATACATGTCTTTTATTTCTTTATTGATATAATCCCAAGCTCACTTAGCAAAAAATTACATAAAAAGATGACAAATAAATATCAACACAGCCTTGTCGATAAATATTAACCAAATAAAAAGCTAACATACATAGTGAAGCAAAAGAAAAGTTTTCAATCAAATAAAAGCACTTACCAACAAAATAGTCAAAAAGTCAAAAAGTCAAGCTAGCAATTCAGAACTAAAACTAAAAACATGAATGCAGAATACCTCATGATCACAATCAACAAGCTGCTGCTCACTAAGACTAACAAGTTTCCCAGTAGCAAGAAAATTAGCTCCTTCCAAAGCACCAGTAGTACTAAAAGACCAACACGATCCACATGACCCCTGTCATACCAAAACCATCAAAACTCAACTCAAATAAATAAATAAAAGCAGACATAATATATAACTCATAAAGTCAACCTGATTTTTAACACCAGTTACTGCCCCATGATCCCTCCAATCAAAATCTTCGGGTAAATCATTAGTAGGCAAAATAGGAGCCTGATTAGCATTAGATAGTGTAACTTTTTTTCTTAGTCCAAGATGTTTAATCTTAAACTCATTAGGAGTCAAATCAGAAAACTGAGTTACACCATGTATAGCAGATGGATCAAGTTTTTGGTGGCGTTTAGCACGGCGTAAATTTGACGTGAAGACGGAGAATCTATACGCGTGTTCATCAGCGTCTTTATATGACTTTCCGTACTTTTGGAGAAAGTTGGTGAAATGGTGGTGGGAGGTTAGATCATTATCTTCGGGAGTATTGGATACTACTTGACGGATCAGTTGATCATCATCGTTGGTTGGTGTTGTGGAGATGAAGGAAAAAAGGAGGAGGAGAGAGAGGTGGAAGAGACAAGTTGAGGATGAGTCCATTATTGGGTGATGAGAGTGGGGGGGTTTTTTTGTTTTTTTTAAGGAGAAAGAAAGAGTGTTGGAATGGGATTGGGACATGTGGGTGTTTGTGATTCGTACTAACGTGTGAGAAACAAATAATTGGAACAAGGCCTGGAGTTCAAGCAAGCGAATATATCTGAAAGTTTGTGTTGGGAATTGTTGGGATGTGGTGTCAACTGTCAAGCAGCTTCCAAAAAGAGTGGGAACCGATTATAGAGCTGCTTCAAAAGAAACTTGGTGGGTGGAACTGGAACTACAACATTAGATTTTTGCGCTTCTGTTTAATGTTATTACAAGTTTACAAAAAATAGCTGATTTTCACGAATATTGACTCTGTCACTCTGCTTGGAGTTCTTTGCCACTTCAATTCCAGGTTTATGCTGACTTTACAAGATTCAGAGAATACTGTCCCCAAGTAATTTAATAAAGTCCAATATCCTTGCATTATGTGTAAATCACACAATCCTTTTGGTACCAAAACAATTGTGACAGACCAAAACCAGATATAGAAAAGGGAATAAGCTTCAAGCTACCACTTGCAATATCCAATCGAGGAATACACCAGTATCCTTATATACGATAATACAAGTAAAATTGGACTAATTCACATAACTGTAACTAAGAATACCCTTTGACTCCAATTAAGATAAATATATATCTATATATATATTTGACCGCCAGCTTACTTTACACACCTGCATGCTTTGACAAAGCTGTTTCTAGCCACGGCCAGGATTTAGAGCATAACCATATAGCTCCATCTCATCTCACATAGAGAAATATATCACAACCACTACATTGGCAGATAAGATAACTCAACTCTTGAGAAAAGCCTTCAAACAAAATGGAGCCCCATCCTGCCAATACACAAGTTGAAAGGGTAAGAAATGCATTCTACACCTAGTAGGGTGTGTGTTCAGGAAAGATTCATTTCAGCATTTCTTAGACGACTCCAGGACGAAATGGGTAGACCTGAAAATTATACTCAAGTATCTTTACAGTGGGATAATTCATACTTGGTAAAACCTTCCAAAGTATACTATTTATGTTTTGCACAAAAGATATGCTCAGTTACAGTTACAGAGATTTTTGTAGCATAGGGAAATTAAAACCAGAAATAAGTCACTTAAAAGAGCGTACTAAAATACAGCCACTCCCCAAAATATATTTGAAAAAGAAAAACAATATGTGTGAAAAAAATATTAATTAGCCAACATTAAGAAAAACATATCAGCCAAACATTATCCCTATCTGACAACATATTAATTAGCCAATTTTTCTGATATATCGGTTTTTGAAGCAACACAATTTCCACTATATAGCAGCCAATACTACTTCTGTCCGACATCAGATCTAGTAGCTAATATTTTCTAATATTGGCAATATCTATCGCTTTGGGGAATTCAATATGTCGCTCCGTACGGACATTTTGGACCATGAATATAGCACTTCAACCAGGAACATGAAGAAGAAATTATCTGCAAGTTATGATAATCAAGCAGACAACTAGAATTAATGCAATAGAACCTATCTTCTAAGGACAAAAAAAATAAGTTACCTTGCCAAAATCTTGATGTAAACATTGTCTAACTAGAGTTGCTTGTTGTATCAACCTCTCCATTGCTGAATAACTAGGTTGGTTGGCATGGGCTGACATCGATTATGAACCACGAGAAAGGAGTTAACATGTTGTACAAAAAAGTGGGATTTGACAGTAAATGAAACATAATTTATCTCAACAAAGAAAAGTGAGAAATCAAGAAAAGTTGGACAGTAAAGAGACGCACCAAGGATGGCTCGATTCAAACTATCTGCAACATGTTGACGATACTCTTGGGTGAGCAAATGAAACATTGGGGACTTTTCTGGCTCCTCATAAGCAAGCAAGGCCATAAAATCCTGTAGTGATAGCAGAGTTGCATTTAAGTTATATGGACCGTAATTTCCACATCAATCGCTCACTCAACCAATAATTTTAGAAGTCCATGGTAGCAATTAAAAGAGATATTGGACAAAAATACCTCCAACTTCTCTACGTATTTGTGCACTTTCCCAAACGGTGTCAACTTGTTCTGAGCAAATTCTAGAGCTTCAGTGCTGCCATGTAAATAAAACTGTCAAGCAAAAGGATATAGCAGATTTCATGCTGGTACGTAAATACTAACTTTGCTGATCACCTACCATTTCCTAGAGCAGACAAGCTCAACAAAATGAAGGCCCAAGAGATCAAAATGCAAGTCCTTATTTTCCTCCAGCAAGTTATGTGCCAGCTGCTCCGTCAGTTCTATAGCTTTCAGTGCATTTCCCTCCAATGCAAAATGGAAAATTGCTGGGATGAAAGAAGAAAAACATAATAAACACCATGAGCTAATCAAACAGGTCCACTGTATCAAAAGTACAAATGGATTGATGACGTCATGAAAGCACTCTTTCCTCAAAAAACATCAAGGACCAGTAAACTGATACAATGAGAATTTTTTATTAGCAAAAATGCAAGCAGGTATATAATTTATTAAGATCAAGGTTTAAGGAAACACAGAGACTTAAGCCTCAAGGCACACCTTAAGCCTTTTATGGGTTTAGTGCCTTGAGGCTTAAGCCTTACATGTTAATATTGTTATTATTATTTTACTTTTTCCAATTTGTTTGACTACTTAACCCCTCATACCTTCTTTAAGATTAAAACTCACTCTTAGGTCATGTCTTAACTCTTAAGCATCAAAACACCTCATTCTATAAAAAAAAATCACAAACTTCCATCACCAAATCCCATTTCTCTTCATTCTCTCTTATTTTTCTTTTTTCTTTTTTATTGAGGCTTAAGCCTCAAGCAACTCTGAAGCTCGCCTCAAGCCTCACAGAGGCAGAACGCCTCGAGGCTTTGGTGCATTTTTTGGAACACTGATTAAGATTAATAAAATTAGATCACGACATGTCCTACTAACATGCATATGCTTTTTCGGTCAATTGACAAAGTACCATTCTCTTTTTTTAGACAGTTAGAACTTTTATTCCCTATTCCCCCTTAAATCCCATATTTCCCTGTGAAGGTGGGAATCGAACCCAAGCCTTGGGCACAACCTCCCAAGTGTTGAGTCTTGACCAGTAGGCCACTAGACACCTTTATCTATCTTGTTTGTTTGTTTTTAACAAAGCACCATTCTCTTGCCAATCCTCTAAAGCCATAATCTATCTTCTACCCTTGGCTTTGTGCTTCTTTGAGCTACCAGCTTGAATTCCATTTCCCCAAGTACTCATCAACATCTTCACAAGCTCTAAATGATTTTTGCTCAAGTGATTTTCTCTACAGTACGGTATAAACTTCAGCAAGCTAGACAGGCACACAGCCATACACCCAAGATTCTTATACCAAGTTTTCCTGACATAAGAATCAGGATCTTTACATTCTTAGTTCTTTTGGCAATTTGGCTTTGGCGTGGTCAATACCCTGTTTTACCATGGCTACAGTAGAATCTACCTCTTCTTTTTCATCTAGTTTTTTTACTTCTGTATCAGTGTGAGTTCATTCCAACAAATAACATCACCACAATCTTCTTCAGCTTAATCAGACTTAATTATTAGTAAACTTATTTCATTATCAGACTCAGAATCCTCTATCTCATCCATGTTGTGCCCAAAAGCATATCTGTCCAAAAGAACAAACACAATACAACACTGACAAGGTCAACTCCTGTAAGGACTCCCAATTAAAACCAAAGTGCCCAAAAGGATATCTGTCCCTCACCGGACCATTTCCCTTTCTCTTCTTTGTTTTGCACGTTGGATGGAAATCTGGTAGCATTTGGTGGAATGGCACTAGGGGATAGCCAACGAATTTCAGGCCCTCCATTGACTTATATAGTTAATATGCTTCTCAGAAGCACCAAGTCTCACAGCTTCATGGCCTCTATCATAACCTCCATTACTCTTCTTCCTTTTGGACTTCCAACCTGTTTTAATCTCGTCATTATATCGATCTTTGGTTTAATTAAAACCCAGATTTGCTTCGTTCAGTAATTTAGTAATTTAGAACCCAGAGTGCTTAAAGGAATTGCAAGTTGTAAGAAATTGAGGATTTCATGAGTGTTATACACCTAGTCACGTCAAATTCTAGTTCACCTATATTTCCATATTTCTGGGAATGCAAATAGCAGTGGTTACCTCTAAGACAGACCCTTGAAAAATCTCGTAATCTTTATTGCAGTTTCTTCATCCCTACATATATGTTTCTCTATTAGACTTGTTATATAGGCCTGGTCCTCCGTCCACATATCCTTAGATACCCGTAATATTTACCCACAAAAGGAAAATATTTCATCTGATTTCTTTGTTTTTACACTTCCCTACTCTAAAAATTCCTCCAATAATAAAAAGAGGAGAAGCTCAAAGACATACATTCTATTTTCTTCATTCAAAAGTTTGAATTATAAGATGTCAGGGTCACCGAAAATTTCAAACCTACCTTTCAACTTCCAATATTTAGCTAAATCCCCCTTCACTACAGGATAAGCTATCTAATCTATCCCAGAAAAAGCCAGCTAATTAACTCTCCCTTTTCTAGGATCTCCTTGGATACCTTAGCCCTATGTTGTCAAAGGCGGCAATTTTAGTTAAAATAGTTGCAGTTACTCATCAATGGCATTGCCCCTATTGCCTCTCATCTCGCCTCACCGTAGCTACCCTATTTTAATCAAGTGTACCATTACACTTCACTCGTCAAACCTTTTTCGCTGGTCTTATGGAACACATAACTCCAAGACAGCTTTTTTTCCAATGGAAGTAACGCATAACAATATATACAAAAAAAAAAAAAAAAATCATAAAATATAAGACAAGATTATTGCACATACGTTTTCTTTTGTCGATGCCGACGGGGAAATCAGCAGGCTGCTTCATCCCAGTACAAGCAATGAAAGACTCAGCAGTCTCTTTAAAACAGTTATGTACAAGGTATGATAAAACAATATTCCGAACATCATTGTCATTGATTGCCTGTCAAAACAACCCATCATCAATTTAAGAAAAGCATGATTAATCTCTAATTGACCACATACATAAGGAAAATAAAACTTACAACTTGGTCGAACTGGCGAGGAGGAGGATCTGTGTCTATGTCCATCATCATCGCCGCTACCTCAAAATTGATACAAGTCTCTTTTTTTTTCTGTTTTTCTGAAAACACACGTACGTCCGCACGAGTCCTACCCAAAAAATATAAACAATATATATAGGGTCCTGTTAAATGCACGCCCCGGTTCCTAAGAGGGCACTCTCCGACCCGGAACCGGTTCTGGTTAAAAGAAAATACATCGGGTTCAATAGAAAATTAGAGGGGCACGCTCCTTGTAACTGGGTGACTTCTTTCCTCGGTTACCAACAGTCGTAACTCATCTATAAAAAAAAAAAAAAAAAAAAAAAAGTCGTAACTCTCGCAAACATTGCTAGTCATTGGATACAATGGTAGAGTTGTTGTCTTACTATGTTGTACCAAAATCATAGATATAGCGTATATGATTTTCGAAATGAAATTAAACTTATTGAATTGTTAAAAAAATGTGTTTTTTGTAGATCTGATGTTGATTCTATATTTTGATTCGTATTTAGACAAGTGGGTATTGAAAATTTTCTATTTAATTTGAAGTTTTAAGTGTATGGTTAGTTTAGAATCACGTTAGAATACTTTAATTTAGCATGTTGAAGACAATTGAATCAGTGTAGTTGAAATTTTAAGCTGCTGGTGTTGATTTGTTAATGAAAAAGACTTATTTTTTAGTTATGAATATTATTGGAAGTTTTGTTGTCATTTGCATTGTGTTGATGAGTGATGATCACTATTATTTAAAGTAGAAGTATATATTACATTTTGGTTGTTTGGATTATGTTTGTGTAAAGACGTAATAAACGACTTCGTTTTATGCCTTCATGCATGTGTTGTTGTTGTTGTCATTGATTTTTTTCTTATTAGGTTTAAAAGTTGCTAATTAAGTGGTAATAAGTGTTTAAGTGTTGTTGTTGTTGTTGTCAGTTCAATTATTCAGCTGTTGTGTTACGTCGCTTGAGTTCTTTTTCTCGGATAAATCCCATTTTGTGTTCTTTAAGTTTCTTTGAGCAAGTGTTAGCGAATCTTTGCACCCTTATTCAATTCATTCAATTTTAGTCTACTACTTGCCCATCCTAAGAAATAACCCTTTTTAAATAATAAAATAAAAAACCTTTGTCTGGATATGAGTTGTTTGTAGGTAGTTATTACTTATTGTGAAGTTCGAGTTACTTCAAGTATATGAGTATATCATTCTTTGGTACTTGGAGATAGTTTTAACTTCCTTGAGTGCTATTAGACCACAAGTTTGGTAAAGTAAAAGAGTATATATATGAACAAAGAAACAAGGCTCTTAAGACTAATGCGTAACAACTTCCTTGAGTGCGATTAACAGCTCAGGTACCTAACCAGATCGACGTAGATGATATCATCACAACCTCTCTTTAACTAAACTGTAGAAGATTGTAACCTGCAACTACTGTATGAGGTTGCAAAAAGACGAACTTCATGCAATCATACCAGTTCAATCACTGCCACTACCATCGCCAACACCACTACCACTGCCATTACCATTACCATTACCACCATTACCTTCACCAGTGAAATTATTTTTAACTTTGTTGTAAGAAGTCTTGAAACAAAGAGTACTTTTTTTTTTTGCAATTCTTTCTTTTTGGGTGTTTGATCGCTCACTTGTTTCATTTCGTTTCAGGGAAGTTATTTGCCGAGGAAAAGGGAACTCTGTCAAGGTATGTACATTTCTTTTTAGTCCACTAATAGTGTGAGCTAAATTTTGTATTTGGTCCTGCTAAATTACGATTTTGCATAAGAATGCTTATGTTAATCTCAATGTGTGGAAATGTGGTTCTCACTTTTGAAGTCATATGAATAGTTTTTTACCATGCTGCTAATTTTTAGTGTTATTTTATAGAATTGATATTTTAGTGCTATTTGTGGATTGTCTTGATTTCCCTAGTATTTTTCTATTGGAGCAATTAGCATTTGGGTCTCGTTTCCAGTCTGTGAACCGCATGTTGTACTGTTCTTTGATCAACTAAATTCAAGTTACCTAAAGTTACCTACAGAAGAAAAGAAAAGTGAAGTTGGTGTTACATGTTAATGTTTGTTGGTTTAAAATTATCTTTGGTGGTGTCTATGATAGGGACCCAAGAAGGGAACAAGCAGCTGCGGTTTGCAAAGGACATTAAGGAACCATCTTGAAGCTGTGTACAGAAAGATTTGAGTACAAAGCCATTTTGAAGCACAATTGCTTAGGATGAGATAGTAGTAGCATTTTTGGAAATATTGCGGTGAACAAAGAAGTGGTACTTTCGGGAACAACTCAAAGTCGATGAGGAAGAATTGGACTTGCAACATGCTCGATAGAGTACCAAGTATAAGACTTTTCTTATAAAGCTTTTGCGTCTGAATGTAAACTAGTCAACTTCTTTTAATGGGGAGTTCCATCCTTGTATGGTCCAGTGTTTGCTATTGTTCCGATATTTTCACTTTAATGATGAACGACCGATTGATTACCGAAAAAAAAAAGTTTGTTGGTCTTGCATGCTTGTAGGAAATTTAGTCCATCCACAACACATGAAGAGGATGCGATGTGAGAACCTCACATCAGAGAAAGAAAACTACATGTAACGAAAAAGGCACCAGTAGCCCTTAAGCTCACAAAAGCTCTTATTGAAAATTGTATTTGTTAAACGGTAACCGGTTACTAAAACTCAATTTCGGTATCCCCAACTAAAATTTGTAATAGTAAAGTGGTAACCAGTTACCAAAATTAAAACTCAATTTCGGTATCCAATTGCTAATTTGATAAATGGTATCTAGATGCTGAAAATTGCTCAAAATTTTGGTGTTCAGTTGCTGAAAATTGTATTTGTAAAACGGTAACCAGTTACTAAAACGCAATTTCGGTCTCCCTAATTTGAGAAAATTGCTCAAAATTTTGGTGTTCAATTGCTGAAAATTGTAATAGTAAAGTGGTAACCAGTTACCGAAATTAAAACTCAATTTCAGTATCCAATTGCTAATTTGATAAATGGTATCTAGATGCTGAAAATTTCTCAAAATTTTGGTGTTCAGTTGCTGAAAATTGTATTTGTAAAACGGTAACCAGTTACTAAAACGCAATTTCGGCATCCCTAATTTGAAAAAATTGCTCAAAATTTTGGTGTTCATTTGCTGAAACTTGTAATAGTGAAGTGGTAACCAGTTACCGAAATTAAAACTCAATTTCGGTATCGAGTTGCTAATTTGATAAATGGTATCTAGTTGCTGAAAATTGCTCAAACTTTTGATGTTCAGTTGCTGAAAATTATATTTGTAAAACGGTAACCGGTTACATAGCAACGCGATACCGAATAATGCTACAATATATAGCAACGCGATACCAAAAATGGTTTTGACAAACGGTATCTCATTACCGTGAGTTTGTTGAATGCCTTTCTTCAATGCCCCACCTACACCTACCTTTTTTTTAATTGCATACAAATTTCCCGCCAACATTCAAATTATAAACTTCGGTACTAAGATACCGTGACAAAAACAAAAAACAAATTTTAAAAAATTACATTGTTGTTATGCCCTTCTTCAACATTGAGATATGGGTTGTTATATTGTGATGAATCATCCATATGAGAGTTGGGTAATGATGGCTCTTCCATTTGAGATGAGGTAAGAGGTGAAGATATTAAGAGTTGAGAAGTAGAGGAAAGTTGAGTTGAGTTAAGAGTATGGATGTAGATGATTGGAGAAAGAGAAAAGTGTAGTTGTATTTAGGGTTTGTATTTTGATGGTGTGTAGTTGTATTTTAAGGTTGTGCATTTTGAAAGTGTATATTAGTTAAGAACAATATGACAAAATATTGAATTTTTATTGAAATAATTGGGTGAAATATTAAATTTATGTTAAAATAATTGGGTGAAATATTGAAATATCGAGATGTCTAACCCTAAACCCTAAACCTTAAACCCTAAATTGAAATATTGATAAATGGTATATAGTTGCTGAAAATTGCTCAAAATTTTGGTGTTTAGTGGCTGAAAATTGTATTTGTAAAACTTAATTTCGGTATCCTAATTTGATAAATGGTATATAGTTGCTGAAACTTGCTCAAAATGTTGGTGTTCAGTTGCTGAAAATTGTATTTGTAAAGTGGTAACTAGTTACCGAAATGAAAACTCAATTTCGGTATCCAATTACTAATTTAATAAATGGTATCTAGTTGCTGAAAATTACTCAAACTTTTGGTGTTCGATTCTTGAAAATTGTATTTATAAAGTAGTAACCAGTTACCGAAATTAACATAAGATTGGGAAGATTACAACATTCTACATTCTACAATTCCTTTTTTTTCCCTTCCCTTTCACAACAACTTTTGTCCCAAACCCATGACATATGTTGTCAACTTCCACTTCCAATTCCAATGTAAGCTTTCAATGTGCTTAAATTAGACTTAAATTCAACAAAAAGGAAATAGTTAGACATATACCCAACTTAAAGAAAATAATTGAAGTGGAGAAGAGAAATCCTTGTAAGTGTGTGGATTGGGTGAGTTTTCTCCTATAGTTTTAAATTTTTGTAAGTTTCTATATTAGGAATGGAGAAGAAGTGTTTAAAGAGAAGTAGATTTGAGGGTGGGGAAAGAAAGAGAGTAGAAAAAAGGCTAAAATTTGGGTTTGAATTTCAGTTTGAATTTGAGGGGGAAGCAAAAAAGTTGAAAATGAGTTTTGAGTTTGATTTTGAGAGGGAAATTCAAATCAACTTAAAAAGAGAATAAATTGATTTCGAAATTTCATAAAAACAATTGGGCAAAATATTGAAATAGTATTGAATTATTGAATAATTGGTCGAAATATCAAAATTGTTTTGAAATATTGAAATAATTGGTCGAAATGAAAACTCAATTTCAGATGTTGAGATATCGAAATAATTGAAATATTAAAATATCGAGATGCCTAACCTTAAACCCTAAACCCTAAACTCTAAATTGGGAATATCGAGGAATCTCAAATTTTGATACTATTACAAATTGAAAAAATAATAATAAAATAGGTGTTAGATTAAATAATGAATATTAACTTCCAAATGTATTAGATGTTAGATACTAGATTCAAAATATAGTTAGAACTGTATTGATTTTTTTTTTTTCGAAATATAGTTCTATTATTGTTAGAACTGTATTGGCTAAACCACAAACATATGTACAGTTGCTACATATCAATTCTGAAATCATAAATAATAACCAAAATGTTTTATTATGGAATGGAAAATAGGTTTAAATTATATCATTTAATCAAACTTTAATTTGTTGGTAAAAATTTAGATGTTAAATCGATTCAAATAAAGTCTAGTTAGAACTAGGGGTGACAGTTTTGTACACGACCTACTAACCCGACACGAAATTAGCGGGTTTGGATTAGGAAAAAAGGCTTTCGGGTCATTTAAGGGTTGACCCGCCTAACCTGTCAAATAAATGGGTTGGGGGGTCACATATGTTAACCCGAGTTACCCGTTGGTAGACCCGATTAGTTTTCGGGTCTAATGGGTCGGGTCATCAACCCGTGATATGTATAACCTGTTTTAAGACAAGTGAATTATTTTTTAAAATCTCACTATCCCAACAACTTAAAATAAACGACTAAAATGAGAAGGATTAGCTGTCATATTGATTCATTCGATAAATACATGTTTCGTTATTCAATTTTCATTGATATGTAATTGAATTATGAATGATTCTTGAGATTTTTTTTTTTTTTTTTGATATATTTTTTTGATAAATAAAATCGTGAAATACTAAATATTTTGCATATAGGTTGTCTGTGAATCCGATCCGAAAATGATTTGAAATTGACCCGTTGGCTTAGCGGGTCACCTGTTGGGTAACCCATTATATAGGCGGTTTGGGTTTGGGTTTAACAAACTCGACACGATTAATAATTGGGTGATTTGGGTTTGCTCTCCTAACACGTGACCCAGATATGACACAACACGAATCCGACCCAACACGTACGACCAATTGCCACCCCTAGTTAGAATTGTACTGTTTCAAACCTTAAATCCTAAACATAAGTAAAGTTGCTACTAATTCTAAAATAAAAAATTACAACCCAAACGTTTTATTATAGATTGGATAACATAACGGGTTAATTTAAATAATTATATCGTCTAATCCAATTTTAATATGTAGGTAAAGTTTTAAAGTGTAGTTAGAACTGTACTAATTCAAACCTTTTCCAAAATAAAAAATTATAATCTAAACGTTTTATTATAGATTGGAGAATGGGTTTAAATTATATTATATAATTCAATTTTAATTTGTTGGTAAAAATTTAGATGTTAGATTCAAAGTCTAGTTAGAACTATATTTATTCAAACCCTAGAGACATGTACAATTGCTACCAATTCGAAAATAAAAAATTATAACCTAAATGTTTTCTACTAAGTTATCACCTAAAACAACTACAAATAAGTTAAAATATGCTAATTATTAATCAAATTATTATCAAATAGAAGATGAAATATTAAAATATTAAAATTTGACAACACAACAACAAGATACCGAATGGTTTATGAATTTTTGGTGTCTATTTGTTGTATCTTTACTTAGTAAATGGTAACCCGACACTGTAATTTATGGTTATGTTTCAGCAACCCGTTACCGTGGTTTATAATATTTTACAACAATGTGTTACCGTTCATCAAAATAGCACATACATCAAGATTACACAAAATTTATTTTGAAATCTAAGATTCAAACTATCATAATTCATTTAGTTTCAATTCCATTAGGCAATTTCAATTATATTAATCTCCAATTTATTTATTTTTCATGTTCAATTGATTCTTCTAACATCATATAGTCTTCAATTTATTCGAGATTGAGATGTGGGTATTTGTAGTACGATAAATCGTTCATTTGAGAGTTGGATAATGATACATACTTCATTTTAGAGTTAAAATATAGAGGTATTGAGAGTTGAGAAGTAGAGGGAAATTGAGTTGAGTTGAGTCAAGGAAAATTGAGTTGAGTTGAGTCAAGGAAAATTGAATGAATTGGATGTAGATAATTGGAGAAAGAGAGTGTATTTTGATAGTGTATAGAGTTGCACAGTGCAAATTAGTTAGTTAAGGGCAATAGGAGGTTACCACTATTTTTGATGGAGAGTGCCCTCTTAGAAAACATGGGTTTTAAGTTGGGACACAAATGTAATAACAAATTCCAGGTTGGAGAGTGCCCTCTTAGAAATGGAGAGTGTATTTAAGAATAGCCTATACCACGCCACGTACTTGATAATATCCGAAAATAGCTAAATACTACATACGGTAGAAGTTAGGGGTGGGAAGTTGGCCCTAACGACCCTCACCTGACCCTGACCGACCCGACCCTAAGGCCTTCTAGGGCGGGGCTAGGGCTAAGGTTTTGAAACATAGGCCCGACCCTAATTCAGCCCTAACCAAGCCCTAGTTATAGTTTTACATTTTCACTATAAGTACAAGTACCATAATTGTCCAACTCTTTGTTAAATACTAGCCATTTGGCCCGGCCTATGGCCGGACTTGCTATATAGATAGCTAATGACTTAAAAGCCTAAAGTCTATTTGAATAAATAATATATGTATATTAATAGCTAATGATTCATTGCTTATAATATATGTATACTTTGTTTGAAGGGTTTATACATTCTAATTCACGGGATAGATTTCATATTGGGAAATTCCATTGTAAATGATGTTCATAACTACATATATTTAGACACTAAATTTTGCTATTGCCCGAAATAATCTAAGGATTGCTTCAATGTATCATGTACTTGAAGTGACTTAGAAAAATACTGCAAAACCATATGTTATTATGGGATATTGTGTTGTAGCCAGCTTTAGTCGCTAGACTTCCGCAGTCAATGCCTCATTTAGAGCTGCCATATTTGACACACGTCAAACACCTATTTTACTGAAAATTTAGATTACCTATTTGTTTACTCATAGGTGAAAATGTCAATTAAATGTGCCGCTAAACTTCGAGACAGTTAAGTGGGTGCATGAAAAGCGGTGAGCGACCATTGGTGTGTCCAAGGTACCATTTTATGAGTATTACAAAAAAAAAATACTCCCTTTCAATAATTCTATCGCTCCGACTCATGCTTTGTGACCGAAGTTGTTTGTTCTGCTCTTTGTTGTTCCCGTGGGTGAGGTGACATTTGTTGTTGATGCGGCTTCAATTGAAACATGTTAAGCTTGTTAGTCTGTTGATGCTTTGTTCTTTGGAACATCCGGGGTTCATGGATAATTCTTTGAGCAAAGCTAGAATTGTGTACTTCTCCACCCAATTGTGTTGTAGCCCCTTCCGCTAGACTTCATGATCAATGCCTCATTTAGAGCTGCCATATTTGACACATGTCAAACACCTATTTTACTGAAAATTTAGATTACCTATTACTTTACTCATAGGTGAAAAGGTCAATTAAATGTGTCGCTAAACTGTTCGATTTGGTTCCATTGTCACATACATTTAGACCCCGATCAATTCAACACAAACAATGATAGTTAGCATTTCATAATAAGCTTTTTTTTTTTGTCAATTTCGAATTCATAAAAAAGATAAATGATAAAATGAATAAATCATCAAAAAATAAGAATGGGGTATAAAAAAAATTTAAGTTCTAGGCATGTGTTTAGAACGGAATTGTCTAGTTACAACTCTGACTGCACAACACCACTTGTGAAGTTGACTGCCTCAAACGTCACTACTGTTCCTAATGGTGAAGTTTTTTTGTTACATTGTCACTACTGATTTTTTTGTTAACGTCACTACTCATCAAAATAGTGTTGTTTTTATATTTCATGTCTCTAGCTCTTCAATTTTGGTGTACAAATGCCTTTGTGCATAGATTAGGTAAGTAGGATTGTAGTACATTCTTAGTTGATATGTTCTTTGTCATGAAGAAATCCGTAGCAATGGCGAGGACAGTTTGACATTTCATAAGAGAAAGTATTTCATGGTTGGCGTTTTCACTAAAGTTCTATCATCTCTCAATTTGTAGAAGATGAGCCAGCTGAACCCATCAAATACCCAATTGTTATCCCATCTTTGAAAAATTGTACAATCCCATCTTTGAAAATTTGTGCAACCTGATGCTGATGATCCAGTCCTCACTGATCGCCCTACTCCATCAAGGGATTTCAATGTTCCAATGGATTGTGTGGGGGACCTTTTAATGGTTTGGGATTTATGTTCCTCATTTAGCAAGTTGCTGCAACTGTCACCATTTTCTCTTGAAGACTTTCAGAATGCAATCTGCCACAAGGACAACAATCTTATTCTCATTGTAGAATCACATGCAGCAGTTCTTAAACTGGCGATCAAAGAGAGGGGAGAATACTTCACAGCCATACATAATAAGAATCGGAGTGGGACGGTAGGAATTTTCATTGTAGTACATTATGTTCGTACATAAAATGAGATGAATCTCTCTTGCTATCTTGTTTTTATTGCTTCCACAGCGATAGGCGTATGATTTATTGGCTTTTTTTTTCCTGATAACGTTGCATTTCATCAGATTACAGTGATCAATAGGACAAACTATGTGTGCGACTTCTTAGAGATGGTTGATGTACCAGACTGCCTCAAACTCTACTGCACCAACACCATACCCAGTTACATTGACCTAAAAGACACCACACCTACAAAAAAACATTCAAAGGCAAAACAAAACAAAACAAAACAACATACTTAATGAGTAAACCTGCGATCGGGGCTACCAAGCCAGTTCTGGCAGAAGCGAAGTTAACACCAGTTGCGAATTCTGAAATATTATGTGATATATCCAAGTATGCTGGTACTATCGGCTTGCACCCAAAGGCCTCGGAAATGAAATCACCAAGGACCTTGCCATTTGAAAATCGTCCAGTTGGTTTTACCTCCAGTGAAATCACGTCCATATGGCCTGAAATCGCTCTTAAGTCTTTGTCAAAAGATGATTATTGTTACTGAATCAACTGAAGAGTCACCGAAGATGATGACTCTTTGGAACTTTTGCTATGATGTGAAAAATTAGTAATAAGAATTGGGTTAAAAAGAGCCATGGCATGGTGCAGTAATGTGCCATATATATTTTGAAATCTCAAATGATATGTATGGAAGTAAAAATAGTAGTTCTTATAGCGAATAATGTGATGAAAGTGGTAGGGAAGAAATCAAGAAAGTCAGGTTTGATTGAAGTTGGAGGGAGATATTTGTTGTGTGCACTTGTGCTTCTTGATTTCGTCTAGCAAATGTCACATTTATACCTTTATATATGCACCAAACTTCTCTCTCTTCTTACTTACATGCCAGCTTACCTTAACCAAACTTAAACATTGATCGATAAGGAAGAAACAACGATATTTACTAATTAACGTCGCGATTATCGATCCAACAACAATAATTCTATATATCTGGGCAGAGGGGATATTGTTCCAATTCACAGAAGATATATATGGCCTGCTTTTCTCCTATTCATAGTAGATTATGAGATATTATAGGCCTAGAAAGCGTTGGCAACTCGTTAAATGGGCTTGTTATTATTAGGATTTGTCTATTTCTTTTCTAAGCACTTTCTGTACTATTCATTATCACCACTCAGAGAACAAATATTACGCATAAAACTATTTTTAACCTTAGTGAAAATTATTAACTTCAATCAACAAATTATTCGGCTTCATATCCCTAAAAACCAAAAACCATCACACCCCAAACTCATAAATACAACAACAAAAACAAAAAATTCCATAACAAAAATAATATATATACATTACATATGCAAGACCCATTTCTTATGACAATAAGCAAGTCCTTTCAGAGTCATTTGAATATACGGCAAAAGAAGTCACACCAGAAGAACCATGTTTGGATTTCTGGACACTTGACATGCAATTTCTACTATCACCTATAACTCCTAGACCACTCTGATATTAGCATACACCCGATAACCACTTCTACACATGAAAACTTATGGTTGACGATCACAATCTTTAGCCAAACTTTGTAAAGGTCAGGGAGACAGGGAGCACCTTTTACTATTGTGAAAAGTAAAATATGTTATATACTACGATGAAAGAAAAGGAAGTAGAGTATGAGATATTCTACAACACAAATCCAAAGAGTGCAATAACCAAAAGAGAGTCACTCGGTCATCCATTCATAGTTAACAAAACAATCTTGGCTTTGAATTGTTCCATGTAAATGCAACCAATAAGTTTTCCATTTCATACACCACAACATATTTGGAGGAAAAAAGTAACCTTTTGATGGACCGCAGTGGGCTATTCAAAAAGAAGAACCCCATCCTTGACTTAGTGAAGAAGATTCAAGTAAACTTTGACTTGTAATCACCACAAATATCTTCTCCAATTAATGTTGATATAGCATCGGTCGGGGATTGATTGGTCCTTGGCACATTCATAACTCTGTTCGGACCAAGCGGCATCAAGTAAAGCATCGGGGCAAGTAATACTCCCGGTTGGTATTTACTTCTTTTCATCGGGACTCATATCATGATCAACCGGTTATGTCTTTATTCCAAACCCGCAGAGAAAGCATCTATCGAATTATTAGCACTGGCCGATGTAAACGTAGTAGAATTTAACCATTCAACAAACAAAAAGATAAAACGCGCACCAAACAACCCTCGGGGAAGCGGGGGTTCGGATCAATGAGTTTCCACTAACGGGGAGTACTCTCATTGAAAGCGATGATGCAGAGAGCGACACAAGTGGAGAAATAGGATCACCATATTCTTCCCATTCGTCTCCGCCGTTACCAGTGTAGAGAACTGTCTACTATGTCACCAGGTGTGACTACACATGAACTTGAGCTCTTCTCAGATGACTGATTCTTCGTGCCACTTAAAGCTTGTGACTCATGAAGTAATGCATCCAACAGGCAACTGTTCCTTGGTGAAAGACAATCTGGCACTGAAGTAATGCTTTCATTCTTAAGAGGGCACCGAGAGTGGGTGGCTTCTCCTGAGCTTTATCCTCTTAATTACTGCTAGGCTTTCATTCTTAAGAGGGGTCTGGATTATTTTTCCAGAAACATCAGATGTCGTGTTTAAGGTCGTGTTTAAGGTTTCTTTTTGTTTAAGAATGGAGAATGGAGATAAGATTTAAAAATAGAGAATGGAGATAAGATTTAAGAATAGAGAATGGAGAATGGAGAATGGAGATAAGATTTAAGAATGGGGTTTTTATCTATTTTCAGTTACGAACAATTGAAATCTACAAAAAAGAGCGTATATTTACTTTTTTTAAGAAAAATCTGATGTGTCAGTTTGAGAGAAAAAAGGGGGGCTGACGTGGGTCATTGGGAGCATTCTCAACTACTCAGTATTAATGGTTTTTGATTTTAAATTAAAATAACATTGTCTTTTGTAATTTATTACTTACACCCAAAGGTACTTCCAATAACTTGTCTTATATAACAAAAACTTGTCAACCTATCTAGCAGCCATGAAGAACAATGAGCACCAGCATAATAAAAAAATAATACTTTATTCCTTTGATCATCAAATCAAAGTCTAGAACTTATTGTTCTCAATTTATTTTCCCACTTACTTCTTATAAATTATATTTTTATTCACATCCAAGCCAAGTCTAGAACTAAAGGTTTCCGTCCACACCATTAAAGCGAAATACATAACAGACATTTGTAACATAGAAACCAAAAAAACAATTTTTGTCTAAAAAATGGCATTTGTAAAATGAAAAAAATATATAGGCCTGGCCCTAAAACCCGACCCTAAAGCCTTTAAAGAGGGCTTAGGGTAAGGTCAGGGCTTGAGATTTAGACTTGTGATCCGGCCCGACCCGACCCTATGCTGACTTTAGGGCCGGGCCGACCCGGCCTTAATACCTAAAGGGCTTTTAAATGTTTAAGGCGGGGCTAGCCCGACCCGGCCCATTGCCCACCCCTAGTAGAAGTCATATAGTTCTCAGGGACAACATTTAACATTTTTATTATTATATTTTTTTTTATTGTTTGTTTTAAATGAGATCAGTAACTCTTTGATGTTTGATATTGGTATTATCACCCAAAAATTTTACCGACTTTGCTAGTCGGCACCTACTCAACAACAATAACAACAACATTTAGCATTGTCATCCCCTAGTGCCCTAATTACATTCATTCATTCATTTAACATTCATTCATGTAAATACCTCACTTTACATTAGTTGGGTTATCTAATTCCTTATTTTTGTACCAAAATTTTTAGATATTACTAAAAAATAGTTTATGAATCTTAATGTTTTTTTTATATGGGGCACTAAGTGGCTACTCAGGGGCGCCCTTGAGTTTTGCAGTGACCTAGACGAGTTCCTAAAATGTGGCCCCTATTGAAGAGTTGCGAGAGAAAATTACACTACCAGAAACAACAAAGGAGATAGAGGAGTGGAACAACACTTGGGGAATTGAAGAAGGCAACTAGTTTTTTAGCTTGTTTTTGTTTTGGAGATAATAATTACTTGTCTCGGGGCAGTCTAGTAGTTAGAAATTTAGAATAGGATTGAGGATGTTGGGTTTCTAAGTGGTTTTGGGCTTTTGCTTATTGTTTATTAAGATTTTATGTTAGGTACAAATTAAGGAGCCCAATACTAGGCAAAAATAAATAAACAGTAGGCTTATTGTTTGTAGAAGGTTTCATATTTGGGCCAAAAATAAGAACAATAGTGCGCAATTGGTTTAAGACTTGGGAGTTACTCAATATTGTCTTCTCTCCCATAAATAAATAGGAGTACTCCCATAAATAGGACAAAAATAATTCTTGTATTCTATTTGTATATATTGTATATATTGATAAGCATCTGTGTATTTGGCCAGTTTCCATTAGGTCATGTTTATCTCATACTTTTCCTTAATTATATGTTGTTCTACTGTATATTAGCTTAAGTGACCCTTAATTGAAATATTATATGCAGGTCCAAATTAGTTGCTATAAATAAATAGGGATTGTAGAAAGTAGTAAGGTCTATAATTAGTGATCATAGTTTGGTTTTCTCATGTCTTAGCTTAAAGTCGATGCTTGTAGAATTTAATTGCAATAGTTGAAAGGAAATTTCTTTTTGTGGAGCTTGCCACTGACGTGTACCTGATTGGAAGATTGTATACATAATTTTAGTTGTTTTGGTGTGTGATGTTCTTCCTTCTAATGTAACAGGGATGGAAGCAGATTATACCTGACTACTCTCTCACCCATCCATTCAAATGCTTCATTTGTGCCGATTTGAAAGAGAAGAGTTGCAGATTTTCCTCGGTTTGTGAGCTTCATGTGCACAATCGTTGCTCTCACAAAAATAATCTGGACTGGGCATGTGAACAATGTGGGAGCGTGTTTGGGAATATGGCGGAGCTGACCAATCATAAAGATGAGGTGAAACATGCACCAAATAGGAAAGGCTCTCATTGATGATTACTTGTTTTTCATATGTGCGGATTTTGGTGTAGTAGAGTGTCAAATGCGGTTCTAATTGATGATTATTGGTTTGGTTTCCATTGATGAAAGCTGGTTTTGTTATTTGTTTTAGTGTTGATTGCCAAATGCACATTAGGGAGTGTTAGATTTGGCGTGGTATAATTCGAATTAATACTTTTTTATGATGGATAATTAGCTAGGTTACATTGGAATAGGGAACTTTAGCAGCTTGCCGAATGCACAGTAGGGAGGTTTTCTTATGGATGTGTTGTGTGACCTAATGGTCAAAACAAGGGAAAATGAGAACATAAAAAGGGGTAAAAAGTGACTAGGTTTTGAAGTGCATGAGCAACATAAAGTAACTTACCCATTTTAGTTTTGGAATTAGATTCGGATTGGGATCATTGACATGTGCATAAGTGTTCCGAATTAGTTTTACCAAAGAACTAACAGTTTTACAGTAGAATGAATCATGTGTTTCTTCACCGGAAGCATCTTGAACACCCCTATTCTTCAACTCTCAAAAAAACCCATCATCTTTTTCTATTGTCACATGCCAATTGTCATATTCTATAGTGCGATTTAATGTCTTCCTAAGCTCCCTTTCTTTGTGAAGCGGACTCAAAAAATAACATATCCCCAAGAGTTCGAAGTCTTGTCCTCTGTTAAAGTCATGGGTGCTAGTGTGATCACAAATTAGCTAAATGTCACTATATAATTTAAAAAAACATTAGCTTCTAGAAAATACAATATTGTAGCTTTCACAAATTATTAGCCAAATGTTATCTTTTTAGAGGTATTTTTTCAAACCCATGAAGATCATTTTTGTTTCAAACAATCTCAATGAAATGTATTTAATGGTAGAATGCTTCATTTGTTTCTTCACCGGTAGGTACTCCTTGAATGCGTAATCTATTATTCATCTCCCACAAAAAGTCATTGTCTTTTTTTCAACCGTCTTTTCCCACTTTTCATATCCAGTAATGTTATTTAGTGCCTCTTTAAGTTCAATTTGTTTTTTAAAACTTAACTTGAAAACAACATATCACCAAGAGTTCGAATCTTCCATTAAGATCTTATGTGATCGATCGGTTATCACATATTATCCATATGTGGTTATGAAAAAAAATAAAATGTTAGCTTCAAAACATGGGAAGAAGATTGCTCATATTGCATTTGTTTTGAACCGTCTCACACAAATATTAGAGATACGTACCGTATAATATATATATCTAAAAGAGTATATCTTCAAATGAATTAGGGAGTGTCAATTTTTTCGGTGAATAAAATGCTAAGTTGCGAATTATAGATTTCAGTTGAAAACTAATAATAGTTTAACTTTTTGGGAGTCTGACAATATATACAAAGAGAAGACAAGAATTAGACATTGAATCATATCATATAATTATTATTATTATTTTTTGTTAAAGAAGACCCTTCTATAACTCAACGATGTTTTTTGGGTTATGAGTATTTTTTTGTTTGTTTTTTTTAAATAAAAACAAATAAAATTAAAAAGCTTGTTAAGTGTTTATATTAATGTTTGATTTGGTTGTCCACATGAATAGAAATTGCATAGTTTCAAAAGTTTCACCTAATCTAAGAAACTAGATTGTAAAAGTTTTTTCTAACTGATACATTTTGATACATTTGTAGCTTATCGATTTCACCTAACAAAACTCTCTCTCTCTCTCTCTCTCTCTCAATTTTTGTAGTGTTAACATTTCTCTAGATCAAATTATATTTGAGAATGTAACAAACTCTTTTATTATTAACAGAAAAAGGATAAGGGACTTTTCTAGAAACCATGATTGGGTTGATTAAAAAAACAAAATTGTGAATTGAATAAACATACTGATGGTTGCGGAAAATTGGAAGAAAATGTATTGATCTCTAATTCATCCCTCTTTCTTTGATTGTCTAGATCTTATAATCTTTATATCCCCAACCCAATTCACCAAACACAATGTGTTATAAAAATATTATTCAACTCTCTCCCTCTTTTGTAATTTAAGATTTTTACCATTTGGTCTAGATGGATTTGAGAGAAATGGTTGTCGTTCTATTTGGGCAGTCAAAATTGATATCCAATTAAATTTGGGCCTAAGTAAAAGGTGCATCATCTGGGTATATTCAAGCACATATCTCTCTCTCGCTCTTTCCTTCCTTCCCTCTCTCTCTCCCTCTCAACCAAACCCTAACTCTCTCTCTCCCCCCACCCACAAACCCATCTCTCCCCCTCTCTTCTCCACCCTCCGCACACGCCCCTACTGTGTGAGCAGAGGGTGTAGTAAAGATATAGTAATATATCCTTAACAAACACCTAATATTTACTATTAAGGATATAGTAATATATCCTTAACAAACACTTAATATATAGATTTTTTAGTTCGGAACCAAAGACCAATATTTTGTCACCAACTCGATGAAGAAGAAGTGTATTTGCATCGCTTTAAGGGGAAGAGGTATGTTCGACACTGATAGTTCTTACATTCCTCCTTACACAACATGGTACCTTATTGATCCTTCAAAATCTATAGAAAATAAAAAAATAATAAAAAATCCCACACCTCCCCGTCCGTTTTCTATCATGACTCCTGACATTACTACACGACACTTTAGTTGCGTATCCCTAGGCTCAAAAACCTATCAAATTGGATGATAAACATTGGGATATTCCCGGCATTGTAGACTCACGGTTTTTCGATACACAAGATATAATTGACAGTGACTATTCTACTTGTTCTACCTCACTAGCCCTATGAACTATACCAGGACTTGTCCTGCAGCTGTTGTCAATTATGGACAAATCTTTGTATTTGGAACAACCAACAAAAGAGATGATATGGAAGTTTCATATTCTCAAGTGTATGAACCCGGCAAGGATAAATGGTCACCACTAGCTGGATCTCCTATCCTTCATTATGATAGTATAGTAGCTGCCTGGTCTTCCCTTCCGGGAAACCAGGGGTTTCTTATCTTTCCCGAGTATAGTCCAACTTATCACTGATAATTAATGGACTTCTACAAGCCTCCATTTGGCTTCTGATAATGATACTCAATATTACGGTATTGTTACTCAAAAGCCACTTGTAGATGGTTTTATGTATCACTGCAATTGAAATGCAAACTTATATGGCCTTTATTCTTTAATTTAAGGTGACGTAAAACCCTTTTCTCCTGTTTTCTATGCTAGTTGTACAGCTGGTTGGAAAGATAACTGAGAGAGCAAAAAACTTGGGGGTGGTAAAGGGCTCTGGGTTGGACTCTCTTTGTGTTTGGGACCTTGTGATTGAGATGTTTCTCAAGAAGTTGGTGGGATGGGCAATTCATGTTACCATTGTGTGCTTTTTTTCGTTTATTATGTGTCATTCTTTCTCTCACTCCATAGAGTGAGTTAGAGTGTGATTTGGAACTTTTTTGTTGGATGCCAATTAAACACTAATCATAAGTTAATGCTAAATTAAGTAATTAACCCTAACTTGGTCTGAGAGAGGGGATTTCAGAAGAATCCTAAAATCTACACGCATTTAATCCAAAAACCACTCTTTTAATACCAATAAACAACACTGTATTCATCAGTATGGGACAGACGAGATTTTATCCATGGGATTCAACCCTTAAACACAAATTTATTGACTCAAAAAGCACCAATGAGCTCTAATGGCTTAAGTTTATAACCTATGAAGCACGGATACATCTCGATAGGCCTTCTTGTGTCTGATATGTATCAGACACGGATACGCTCCGTACGCCCTCAGTGTGTCTGATACTCCATATGGAGTATCCGATTTATTTTATACATCTTACAATTTTGGATACGTTGGGGATACACCTTTAACATTCACAGGCATTATGTTTTGAACATTTTTACTTTTCTTGTGTTTTTAGTGTGTTTTTTAGGTTACAAATGTCTGAAAACAAAACAGACCCGATATAAAGGGTTTTCACTTAATTGAAACAAAACAGCAGCAGCAGCACGTACGTCTGACTTTCCTGAACTTATCTCTTGTCACTCTCTCCTTTCCTGAACTGCTCTCTCATCACTCTCTTTTGATTGAATCCGATTTCTCTTATATATCTTACAATTTCAGCTACGTTGGGGATACGTCTTTGACAGGCACCAGGGCAGTATTTTTTGAGTGTTTTTAGTTTTTACTATTATTATTATTATTATTATTATTTTTTAATGTAGATTTTTTTAGTGGAAAACATATTAAAACAAAACAGACCCAATATAAAGGGCTTTTCACTCAATTGAAACAAAACTGCAGCCAGTAGCACGTCTCCTTCTCTCGGCTTGGTACCGTGGTACATCAATCTAGTGAATTTGAAGCTTCCGCCAGCTAGTTTACAATTTTACATAATTCCTACTGCCTTTATAAGATCATATTCGACCATTCTTTTTACTATAAATTAGATATTATCTTGAGTTGGTGTGATTTTTTTTTTGTTAGGAGCATTGGTGGGTTAGAGATTATTAGTCTAGCCTCTACTTTCGCATTATTGTTAAACCTGTTCTAATTCCAGGGACAACCGATTATTGAGTGCTTGGTAAGATGTTCGGGGAGGTTTAGGGTTTGGCATGTAAGGAAGCGGGTTATAATCCTCCTGAACCCTCTTTCTATTATTCTTCTTCAACATTATTCCTGAACTTGAACATGCGTTGTTATTGATCTTTTTGATGATCTTACAAAGAGCCCATACTTGTTGACCAGGAGGATAAACACTCAAAGTGTACTTGTGCATTATCCAACTTATATCTTTCTTTGATTCATCATTACCATAAAAATTCAGACTTTTCATATAGCTGATGATTAGAGACTTATCTCGAGGGTCGTAGATTGCCGCGTCTCTGACTCCTCCTTTTGTCTTGCCACGACCCTTCATCTTCCACTAAATGTGTACTCGTGGCAGTACTGTGCCTGTTCAAGAATTTCCTTGTCCCTTTCTTGAATGTGTGCTTGGGGCAGTACTGTGCTTATTCAAGATTTTCCTTGTTCTGTTGTTTTGGGGACCAAAGTTTCTCTGGAGTTTTTATTTCTGCGTTGTTTTGGGGCGTGTCCTTGCAATAAACAAACTTAGAAAGCATTAAAGAAATCACGACATTCTAGGGACATGGGGAGATGGTTAACCTTGTTTCGGGTTGTGCTTTCTTCTTTAGGATCTAGTCTGCTTTTCGGGTTGGAGTCAACTGTACGTTGTAAAGAGTTTTGTCAGGTGGTACGTAGGCCTCTTCTTTTCAGGGATGGGGAGTTGGTGAATCTGGTTGTTTTAGGAAGTTTCCATTATGTAAAACCTTATAATTTTCTTATGTACATCAGAGCTTACATGACTGTACTCTCTTTGCTCTCCAAACTTCCTTCTTCATTTGTAATAATAAAATTTTAGTAGGATGGTTATAGTTTGTCAACGTGTCGGATTCAAGCCGGATGATATAGGTTTGAGCCTGACCAAACCTTCAGCTTGGTTACTTGAACTGAAATAGGGTTGGTGGGACCTTAAACAGTTGTAATCCCCATCAATCAAGCGCTGGTTAGAAGTGCAAACAAATACTACAGAGTGATTAGTTGTGCTGGGAATAGAGAAACCACAGTCTATTCTGGAATGAAAGACCTCCCATCCACTCGGGCGAAGACTTAACGCTAGAGATCTGTAAGGCGATCATTTAGGTATTCTGGTTGTCCTGAAGCATGGAGAACCTGGTTATGTGAGATTCCACTATTTTGATAAGGAATGCCTAGATACAACCTGGTTATGTATCGGTTCAGTAGGTCCAATGTCAATCAGTATAAATTGTAGATTGTCATTTTAATTGGACATGGAATGTAACTAATTGAACCCAAGGCCTACTATAGTCTGTACCACTATAGCACTAAGCCACTTGCTGTTATTGTTTTAGCTCCAGAAGGGAATAATTAATTAATTTTGATCCAAGAATATCATAACTGACTTTATAACATGTCTCTTTATTTCGGGTGTGGCTCTTGTTGAATCCGACCAAGGTGTTTTCAGAACCGTTCTAATAACAATTTCCGTCCGGATTCTTGACAGCAAAATGTCAAGGCGTGATTGTAAATGATCTGAACGGTTTCAAGTCGTCTTGGGCCCAGCAAAACCCAATTAAGCCTTAAAAAACTATTGGAGCGGATTAACCCATGACCTGGTCTGATGCAATTCTATGAAATCAGATTCGAATCAACATATTAGAGGACCAGATTTCAATATTGGATGATGGTGGATTATGATCTACCAAATCAATGGGTCGGAGACTTGTCGAGCTTTATCCAGCCTGTGATTGATTGAACTCAGACATAAATTATGTGTGGCACATTGACTAACACCACATGTACATAAAGGACACTATGGTAATGTAGATTGGTCTTATTGATTGCAAGGGATTCCAATTTCCGGAACCCTTCTTACTTTTGAATGTTTTTGGAACATATCTCGTTCATCTTAGGTTTTATATCTTAGGTTTTTTATATAAGAAATAGAAATTTTGTATCTCCACGTTTCAGTTAATCTTACATGCAAAGCTATGCATTTTTGATAGGTGGTTGATGCGGACATATTTTTGGAAGTGTCCTCTGTAAAGATGCCCACTTCGGAGGATATGCAAATGGTGACAATATTGAGTAAACTCCTATGGGTGTTTATAAATAAATAGGAGTACTCCCATAAATAGGACAACATAATTTTTGTCTTCTCTTTGTATATATTGATAAGCAGCTATGTATTTGGCCAGTTTCAATTAGGTCCTATTTATCTTATACTTTTCCTTAATTATATGTTGTTCTACTGTATATTAGCTGAAGTGGCCCTTAATTGAAATATTATATGCAGGTCCAAATTAGTTGTTATAAATAAACAGGGATTGTAGAAAGTAGTAAAGTCTATAGAAATTAGTGATCATAGTTTGGTTTTCTTATGTCTTAGCTTAGAGTCGATGCTTGTAGAATTTAATTGCAATTGCTGAAAGGAAATTTCTTTTCGTGGAGCTTGCTGCTGACGTGTGCTTGATTGGAAGATTGTATACAGAATTTTAGTTGTTTTGGTGTGTGATGTTCTTCCTTCTGATGTAACAGGGATGGAAGCAGATTATACCTGACTACTCTCTCACCCATCCATTCAAATGCTTCATTTGTGCCGATTTGAAAGGGAAGAGTTGCAAATTTCCTCGGTTCGTGAGCTTTGTGTGCACAACCATTGCTCTCACAAAAATAATCTGGACTGGGCATGTGAACAATGTGGGAGCGTGTTTGGGAATATAGCAGAGCTGACCAATCATAAAGATGAGGTGAAACATGCCCCAAACAGGAAAGGCTCTCATTGATGATTACTTGTTTTTCATATGTGTGGATTTTGGTGTAGTAAAGTGTCGAATGCGGTTCTAGTTGATGATTACTGGTTTGGTTTCCGTTGATGAAAACTGGTTATGTTATTTGTTTTAGTGTTGATTGACAAATGCACATTAGGGAGTGTTAGGTTTGGCGTGGTATAATTCGAATTAATACTTTTTCTGATGGATAATTAGCTAGGTTACATTGGAACAGGGAACTTTAGAAGCTTGACGAATGCACAGTAGGGAGTTTTTCTTATGGATAAGTAGGGCTTTATTATAAACTTTAGCAGCTGTAGGTCCATTTGGTATTGCTGAAATCAGTTTTTTGTAGTGAAACTTGGTAACTTGTACTAATGAGTTCAGTTATGGATGGTCTGCATTTTTCTTAGAAATGTTAAGTGGCACTGCATAATTTTGATGATAATATTGTTATATGCGCGCATGTATTATGGAGTGTCCCTTTGGTTCTTTATATTTTTATTTCACATTTGCAGGCGATGCTACTGCACCTAACTTGTAGCTCTTTCACTGCAATAACATTGTTTTTGATGAACTGTGTTGCTATTTGCCAAGGTGTAGCATCCAGTTTTTTGGTGGATGGTGCACCATCACTGGTGTCTTAGGACCTTTGCTGGAGGATTAGTTCTTCAGATTAATGGACCATTTGGTCCTTTAACTTCCCATCATAGTGTGCTTTGTTAAGTGGTCTGTGCCTTCAGAAAGTTGTGCTGAAACTTGTACCCTGTTCTCTTTGAATAGCTCGTCAGGAAAGAGTACCATTAGTGCCAGGAGATCAATTGCCTAGTATAATGTGGTTTGTTAAGTGGTCTGTGCCTTCAGAAAGTTGTGCTGAAACTTGTTCCTTGTTCTCTTTGAATAGCTCGTCAGGAAAAACTACCATTAGTGCCAAGGAGATCAATTGCCTAGTATAATACTATAATGTGGTTTGTTAAGTGGTAATGTTTAAACTTGGGACCAAACATTACCATTAGCAAAAACCAAGTATAAAGGCAGCACAAGAGGAGCAAAGTCAAAGAAAGGTAAGGGCAATTGATCTCGTGCCACTAATGGTTCTCTTTCCTAACGAGCTATTCAAAGAGGGCAAGGAACAAGTTTCAGCACGACTTTGTTTAATTTGTCACCGAGCGGTACTGAGTTTGTCTTTCGCTTCTAAATTTCACATTTTTTATTTTTTTATTGAATTTTTTAATGGGGCAGTAGGATGGGGAGCTCATATGATTGGTTTTAAGTGTATAGTACTAGGGTTTGCCCGTGCCATACGGCACTGAAGACCCCGACGCATCTTCGGCGCTGCCTAGGGTATGAGAGCGCCACATACAATTGACCATGACTGAAAACTTCCGTGTGGAGGTCAATACCAACATACTTCACTGATTGTCCTTGAGACTTATTAATAGTCATTGAATAGGCACGGCGATCCCTAAGTAATATAATAAAAAATAATAGGAAAAGATGGATAAACCACAAAATAGTTATCTTCGCATATCCCATAGTCACATACGCAGATACGCCTGTGTTTAAATATACTTCTTATCCAAGGACTAACAATGTTTTACAAGATAGTGTCACGATGATCTTTGCGCACTTTTTTGCACACAAGTAAGGATATATTACAAATATAAAGAATGTTACATCGAGAGTGTTGTTACATGGTTCTTAAATCAAAATACTTCAAAGAAAGGCTAGTCAAATCTATCGGATGTCTTGAATAGACATTCAATAACTGGGACAAACTCAGGCCTAGTAGTTCTCCATAAAGAAGTCTCCGTGATTCATGAGTCGCCTTTTTTTTTTTGCTGAGGAGTCGGCTTCAAAGTTTGCTTATCTGAGAGTAAAGTGATCCACCATTGTTCCATCAGTAGAGTTGCTCTTTGCCATCGTGCTTTCAAAGGCCAAGGTAGAGTCCCTCTTTTAACTGCCAGAATCACAACCATAGAGTCCCTCTCAATCCACAATTTGTTCCATCCTTTGTCTCCGCTGCCATTTCCATTGCGATTAGATTTTAAGGCAATGCATTCTGCCTCCAAGTTTGTAAAGTCCATGCACAATCCCAAAAGTTCAACTTGTGAGTTCCTGAAAATCACACCTGCTCCTCCAACACCTGGATTACCAATAGAAGAGCCATCAGTTGTTTTGGGTTTCACTATGTTTCTATCAAGTGGAATCCAAGAATCTTCTCGAATTCCATTTGCTGGTTTGATTCTTCCTTTCAAGTTCAGTTGAGTGAGAAGTGCTAAGTCCTCAACTGTGTTGAACTTAGTGACTTATGCCGAGAGACCAAAGATGCAGAGAAATACGTAAAAGGGGTCGGAACAAAGTTGCAGCAGTTGTAACCGGCTTTATTGTTTCTGGAACAACATCAACAATAGATGTTAATTATTGGAGTTTCATTACTGATCCATATACGGAGACCAAATCTCTTAACAACCATCAGCGGCGGTAGGTGAGTTGCAACAAGACAATGCAAACTTGTAGTCTGTCCTCCATGCCTCTGTAGCAGTTCTAATGCAAATGCCTTCTTCCTTCTTGCCTTCTTCCGATCCTTCCTTTGTTTTCTTCGAGCTGCAACAATTTGACTGAAGCAGCCCATTCTCCAGTAGCATACCAGCTTATTCATAATTAGAAAGCAAAATGGTTCCATGACAAACATTTCTCCTTCAAAATTCAAATCCTGTAAAACTGTCCATTTAGCTATACTTTCATAATGTGGTCGAGTTTTCAAAAGAAATATACTGTCCAATTTGAACAATAAAGAAATAATGTGGTTTAATTTATCTGGTGGACGGAGTGCACCTGCAACAGCTATCTCCAACCAGCCTGTGCTTAAACTCGAATAGAGAAATCAATTATATTTGAAAATATTAACATGTAAAATATTAACCTGAAAAAAAAAAGGAATAGAGAAATCAATTATATTTTAACCTGTAAAATATTAAATTTCCAACCCATCAAAAAGAATCTCCTTACTTAGAGACATAGAATTGTTACAGAAATGAAGCTTTCATTATATCGTTTGGCTAGAACATAGAGATTCATTCAATCAGGTCCTAAGATTCTAACTTGAATCGTTGACAAAACTTTAAAATCCTTTACTTCAAAAGTAAAATACAAAGTACATGCAACAGAAGTGATCAATGACCCTGCATATCTCAAACACTTTGCAAGTAACACAATCGAAACCCTACTCTCCTACTCAAACTACATAACTCCAAATCTTGCCCCATTAATAAAAACCAAACGAAGTTTAACAAATGCATGTATTAAAGTACTCCAAGTTAAAAAAAATACCAAAAAATCCAAAGGAACTAACACTTTACATTATGATAGTGCTGCCGAATTATAATATATAGTGCTGCAATCAACTTGCAAATGTCTAGCTTAACAACATATTATATAGTAGTGTCTGAATATAGTAGTGTCTGACCTTGTAGTGCTGCCGAATTTTTTCTGCTGAATATCCTTGAACCACCAAATCAAACCAAATAGTGCTGTAACCTTTCCAAAATAGAGGTAGATGGATGAGGAATAATTACTTTTCCAAAACCAATTTAAATGGGTTAAATGAAGAGGCAGAGAAATATGGAGTCTTGGTAGGGATGAGAGTGAAATTTGGAGGAATAGAAATTTGGAGTGAAATTTGGATTGATAGAAATGAGGGCGGTAGGGATGAGAGTGAGGAGAAAATAAGAAGGGGGAGGCGTTGGTTTATTTGGAGGAAATCGCGATACAGTATGCCGGTCTGCGTTAACTAAAGAGACATACGACCAATTACCCGTAGATTCCGCCATGTCATAAACATGATGAAACTCTGAGAAAGTGTTTGGACCGTCGGATCGTGCCCAACCCTTCCCTAATTTGTTATATAGATGAGTAGAGTTGCTAAAAGTTACTGGCAAGAGTAAAGTTTCTGAATATGATTGGTTGTCATGTTGTTGTTGCAGTATGTGCATATCTCTGACGAATGCTGAAGTGACTTTGCAGTTGACATTGTGAAACGGGTAGCATTTTACTTTGAACACTGGCGTTACAGTAGCTGTCATGTATTTATGTAGTTGTGTCAACCGACAAGAACTTAACCAATCAAGCTAATATCCGATCGTGTTTTCGGTTGTCTGCAACTTTTCTTTCACTGATCTTGCTTCAACGTGTTCTCACTCAATTGTTCTTTATTGTTTCACTGGGGTAATAGGGACATGACAAAACTCCTGATTTCGATTTGTTACTCTATAATTTCTCTACTATAAAATTACGGAGTTTGCTTTTAAAAACACAGAATGACTAACTTAAGACACTTAAATGAAATTTTTATTCGTTTACTTAGTGAAGAAAAGAAAGATATGTAGGAACCGTTATGGTCGTATCAAATGACTACGAACCGCGAAACACCATGCGCAGCGGAATAAAAGTGTTCACGGTTTGGTTTAGGAATTCATACATTTAGATCGGCTAAGATAACTATGAGAATCCAAAATCTATAAATTAGCAATTTTTTGATCTTCTGTTGTATTCCTATCTTTAGAATGGACGTTATGTGGACAACGATCTTCCAACCTCTTCTTTCTCCCTTGGCCTCTCTCACTCACAAAATTAGAGCCGATTTTGGATCTATCTTTCCTTGAGCAAAACCTGAGTTTTTTTTTGTGTAAAAAACGGCCAGAGAAAGAGGTTTCTATTTATAGGCTATATAACATGGACCATGAGGAGAAATCAGGATTAGGTCTCCTGATGGGCTTGGGCTTCCCATGTTCGTCCAAAACACACGGCCCAAGTCCGTCAACAAATGACTTATTCTACTAAAGGTCATTGTTGCACTACCGCCCTAATCCAAAATTACATATTACATTTATGGGCATATTATATGCTTGTTGATCTCCCTGTGTTTAAGATATCAAATGCCCGTTGATTAAGTCAAGTTACTGACAACTAAATTAATAAACTTCTTATGTCCTTGAGTAGTACCACTCAAACTCATTGTCATGTCAGATTAAATCCATCTGCAGGGTTTACATGACAATTCTTATGAGCTTCTCAAGGGGACATCATCAACCCGACTTTCTGCGGGTCACGGATTCCTTCTATAATCAACAGCACACCTTACATATAATGTCATTATCCAATCTATTGAGTTTGTTGATTCACAAATAAATCTCACTCATTGATGATTTAAAGCAATGTACAATGCACGCAAGTGCCCGTTATTATATCCGAATTAAAAGGACAAGCATCCATAATATCAGAGATGTTTGTTCTCTTATATAGTCAGTATAAAGAGAAACAACCTCACTTGGTCCTATTCAATATACACAAAGTGTACTAGTGTAATCCTGTAGTCAAGATAGACTAATACCAGATTATACTACAACCGTACCAATAGTTTGTCCAAATCCATCTAGGTTGTGAACGTTTATTTATACTTTATAAGGTACTAAAGATATGATCTTCTGTGTGTCACTGCACACCATATCATCTATAACATAAAATATTAGTCGCATGCATATAACTAATAACATATATAATATGCATAACATTTGCATATATGATTCTCATTCAAAATATAAAGAATTAGGTTATTACAAAAGTAATACTTTTAGTATATAACCCTTGATAAGCACCCAAAAGTATATTATGAAACCCCATTGAGAAATATAAATTTGGTTAATTATGTGTTTAATAATCATGAAATAAATATGTTTTCATCTTTGCGGTATTTGCGATAAACATGGAAATATTGGTTAAACCTCGCGATAAAGCACGAGGAACGACGTATATATGAATTCTTCCAAATCCTGCGGAAGCATCAAACTTCCAAAGCTCCTACCTCTCGAACCAGGACTCCGAATGCGACAAGAGAGCTGCTCAGACAATCAGGGCGATGAATTCTACGCATAGGCGGGAAGTTGTAAAACTGCCCAAAATACCGAACCGCCACTGGACTGCATATGGACCCACTATGCGGGGCCACAAGATTGGATGAGTCATCAATCATGGAGCATGTCAACACAAAAATAACAAATTATTGGTGCAAAGTTGACACCTTGCATGTAATAAATTAGATTAGGTGTTAATAGTGAAAAAAAGGCAAGGTGTCACTTTGTTTTAATGTGGTGGATAAAAATGAATTAATGTGGTTTGATGATTCACGTGGGAGGAAATGAGATTTCTCTCAAATGGAGAAGAAATTAGACAAGGGTGGGGGACACTCCATTTACTCCCTTGACTTATTTTCCTTACATGGCATTATTTTAGTTCCTTAGTAAAAAAAAATCATAAGTTTAGTTTTTAGTTTTTATTAGAAAGCTTGTAATAGTTTTAATGGAGGAAACACTTGTTTTCTTCTAGAAAATAAATAGAAGTGAGTTTGATTGTTTAGCTTCCCCCCCTCTCTCTCTCTCTCTCTTTTGTGTGTTTTTTAGTCTATAAATCCTTGTCCCAAGGATCATGAGCTAACTTCTCTTTTGGGGAGTTAATCCAACTCATGTGAGGGTAAATCAATTTTTGTTGGTTTGGTAGGTTGTTAGGAAGAACAACTAGCTCTACACCCTATCCCAAAATGATAGTTGGTGTAGTGTCTAGTTAGGAATTAAAGCAATGAGCTTAGAGATAAGTCATTGCTTAGTTCCACTTGCTAGCATGTGTGAGCTCTTAAGTGAGTCATACATGATAGGGATCAAATCTTTTCTTCCATTAGGGGCTTGTCTATGAGTCTAGGAAGGATCAAATAACTTTTTTCAAATCAACATCTAATGATAGTTTCACATGAGGAGGATTAACTATCCACCTTTTCTTTCAAATCTCTATTTTGGTATTAAGTGCATGTTTTCAAACTTTAATGTCTTTCTTAATGTTTGTGTAGGAAGGAAAACCTAGCATCAATATTATAACCTTACTCCTTAGTTCCCTTTATTATAACATCCAATTTGTAGTTGTTCTAAACTTTAGGTTAGTTCGAATCCTTATTCAAACTCTACGAAACGAAGATCGTGAGTAAGGAACCTTGAGTGCTTTTGCATCAATTTAGAGAGTTCAAACCTCTAAGTAGTAGTAAACAAGCATACATCAACCCTATCAAGATACAGACGTACAATTGAGTCATACATGAATAATGGGCCTAATAGTTTCAAGTACCTTTGATGCTTTCTTTTCCAGTTATCCCATGATCCTTCTGCAGCTACTTCCTTGCTACCATAGCTCTATGTAAATAATTGTTGGTATTCCCTGCTCACAAAACATGTTGTCATATTAAGAATGACTTTGTATTAATGTGTGACTTGCATGCTGTGCATTTCATATACTTTGTAATGGAACCATGAGGGGTCTGAAGATAAGAGAGCTCTTAGCCTATCCCAAAATATGACCACAAAAGGCATATACTTTTTTATGTGTTAGCCAAGGCTCATATTATTCGTATAGGCATTGCATATAGGGTTATTTAGGTTTTAGTCCCACTTTTTATAAGGTATTTAGGTTTTTGTTCTAAAATTATGGATTATTATAGTGTATTTAGGCTCACCCACTATCTCTCTCTTTTCTCATATTCATTGAATCAAATTAGTGTATAATATTGGTTATCTTAATAAATAAAGAATTGGTTGGGAATTGGGTGAAATTGTCGTTGATTCGAAGATTGATATTGTTGCACCGTTAGTTCAATGGATATGTTAGTGATGCATGGTCAGTGACATGGTATTTGTTAGTGGGATTAAGTTATTAGTTGTTCAGGAGCATCTTGATTTAATGTTTAATAAAAAAATCAATACATCCAATTCCACAATTTGTAATTGAATTTGATATTGTTATTACTGACTTAATAGGTAATACCAATGCACTTGTGATTCTGACTTTCTATTGTTAAAGTTTGGAGGTAATGTACTTCTTTTTCCATTAATGTTCATGAAGAGTTCTCTTGAATACTTAGCAGATTTTTGACACGTGGCACACTGGTTTGATTGGTTTCCACACTAAAATGCTTAGTCACCATGTTGGAGGCAAGCAAAAGGGTAGTTTGCCACATAATAAAATTTAACAACTTGACTATAGTCGACTCGGATGACTCCCAGTGAAGAGATGGAAGTAGGATATAAACCTAATAATCCATAATTTTAGGACAAACCTAAATACAACCTAAAAAGTAGGACTAAAACCTAAATAATCCTTGCATATATAGTGATATGCTCATGCTACACTTTAGTGCAGATTAAGTAATTTGTAAGATCTGGACCATGACTATGCATTCTACATTAATTGTACATTAATAAAGGTGCACAAGTGACAATTAAGTGTTAAATGTATATGATGTATTACTATGTCACATTATATATGGATAACGTGATCTCTATGATTAGTGTACACTTGAATATAATTTGGACTCCATTTTTTATATGCTCAACTCCTTAAGAAGTTGGCACAGTACAGATGTTAGTTTATGTTAGGCGTTGATATAAATCAAATTGCAAGTCACATATAAATCCCACTTTGGCGCATAATGTCGAGGTGCGTTGATATTTCTTCCTATTTGGCCCAAATGGTGTAGTGCAATATATTAACTCTACCTGTATGGTGCTACGTGTATCAGAAAATGGCAAGTTGTGTTGACCCAATTTGCGAATCCTTCTGGATTCAGGCTTAATCATGTGTCACGAAACATAACAACAGTTTACGAGCTAGAAATTTTAATGCAGAGTAGCGAAGTGTTAGCTCACAAACAATCTAAATAATTGATCTCTATCTGAGAATCGATGATAGAGAACTGTTCTTTAACCAAGAAATAGTCCAAGATTCGTTCTTTAACCAAGAAACGAAGATAATAATATTAATAAACAAAAGCTTTCGTTTACAAACCCTAAAACGGCTGTTTATAGGCAACTAACCCTAATACAAGACGTGATGTAAAAAACTAAACATTCCCTGCGTTAATCACAAGGCCCGTAACTTACTTAACTGAAATAACACGACGACCTAGACCTAGACCTGATGTAAAATAATACTACTCCTACGCCTAGTTCGTTGCATAACCATATAAGTTCTCTAGCTGAGAATCGATGATAGAGAAATGTTATTTAACTAAGAAACAATCCAAGATTCGTTCTTTAACCAAGAAACAAATATAATAATATTAGTAAACAAAAGAGATGATGTAGTATAGTGGTGAGGTATCAAGGTTTAGTTGTGGTTATTGGTTGTTGAGATGAGGTTGTACTAGTAGTGAGAAGTAGGGTTTGTCCACTCTTATAGAAGATAAATAGCTTAGTTCAATTGATTCGAAAGGTGATCCTTTTCATACTCTTGTTTATATGTGAAGATGGAGTGTGTGTGTGATGTGAAAACATTATACTAATAATAATATTGAAAACAAGGGGTTTGATGAAGAAGAGAAGTTGATTAAAGAAGTGAAAGAGTTGGTTTAAATGATAGACTTATAACTTGTTCAAACATCATCCTTGATCCCTAACAAATTTCCATATCTTTATGCAAGACTTATTAGCATAAGAAACTTTGATCTATACCTCTATACAATCATTATTCCTACTTCAATATAATGTTCCTTATCTCTAAGCAAATACTACACCAAACTTTAGGCACTAGATGATTGTTTGAACAAAACACAAGTCTTCTCACTCAAGCTTTCTCATTCACTCAGCTCCTCTAATGAGGAGGTTTAGCTCATGATCATTGAAGGAGCCATTAAATAAAAGCAAGTAGAAAACATAATTGAAAGACTTGAAAGTAAAGAAAGCTTAAAGAACATTAATGGAAAATATTGAACTATTCTATTGTTCAAAAATGCTAACTAACTTATTTAATTTACACATATTTTTTATTGTTATATACCATAATAAAGTAATGTTCTAAGTTTCAAATACAAGTTCAAATACTTTAGGAAGTACAACAAATGAAACCAAACAAATAAAACTTACAAAAACCGAGAGATGAATATCCACAAAGCAAAGAGATAATCCGAAATCCACTATTTTAGGATTGAGAAATTGATGAATATTGAGGGAATTTTCAATATCCATCACTTCCACCAGGCCACCACCACTATTTAATGTTATCAAACCTAGCCGGGTCTCAACCCTGTAAAGGGATTGTGTTATTGGGTTGTTAAATATAAATTTAATAAACTGATCTATGTATAATAAGGTCGTTAATTCTCCAGTGGTTAGTGGGCATACCATTTTCCCTATAAAATCTAGGTTCAATCACACACTTGTTATTAAAAACTTTATTTGTAAGAAAAAATAAATATAAAAAAAATTGTTGAGCTCCTCAAGAGACTTCATAAAGTTATGGACAATAACGTTATGACAGCTGGTTTTAACGAGTTTGTTTGTAGAATGATAAAATTTGCTATTCAGAGAAGACTTGCGACGCAGCTTGTTGCACACTTGTTCTAATTATTTATAACTATTTATTTGTAATTGACATTTATAGGTCAAGTTGTAATATTATTAATATAGCTATATTAATAATTTAAGAGGCAATAGTTATAAAAGCAAACTGTTGGCACTAGTGGTAGGCTATATATATAAACATGCTATATTAATAACTAGGTGTAACCCGTGCCTTCGGCACGGAGTAATATAGTCATTTGAAATATATCAATTTCAATTGAAGAATTTGCACAATAAGTTAGTGGATATAGTTATTTGACTGTGAGATAGTTAAATTAGTCAAAATTAATTTGTCATAATATTGTTAGAGACAAACTATATGTTGAAGTTAGTGGATATAAGAGCTTGCTAGTTATAAGTTTGTGTAAGTAAAGCCTTGCTACTTACGCTTGTCAGACTTATAAAGAGTAAACATATATATAAAAAAAGGGTCTACCACGTACTTATAAGTTGCTGGGGAAAAATACTGAAATAGTAGTCAACCACTTACAATTAGAATAAGTAATCAGCACTGACAAAAACCAATAATCAAAGATAAGTAATCAGCACTGACAAAAACCAATAATCAAAGACGCCCTAATCCTGCATGACCTAGCTTATAGTCTATCAAACTGGAGTTATTATATTTGATATGAAGATGTTTTAGAACAAATTCAATAATGACTTAGAATTCCATCAGCTTACAGGGCGAGAAAAATGGGCCAACACAATAGTAGCGTCTATTTTAACAATAACAGTAATGTAAGACGTAGGATCAGTTGTCACTTATTTTTCACCCCTTTTTTTTTTTTGTTATTATACATCCATACTTTGAAAACATGTTTCTTAACTCCAATTTTCCAACAAAACTGACTAAGAGCAGTATCATTAGATTTATGTGTTCTCCAACCTAATATATCAGCAAACTGTGTCATTCTATTCTGCTGCACCTTGGTGAATTTTGTTCTAAACCGTTTGCTTTTCACGCTATTATAATCACCACCCCCACCGACTTCTTCTAACATTTGATCATCATGTTCTTGTAATAGTGGTGCTTGATCACTTCCAATTGGACCAGACAGCTCTTGACGGTGGAAATTTCTATGACACCCACATGCGGCACATTTAAGATAAAAATCTCTATTTTCAACAACACGACCACCATGACTTATAGGTATGTAGTGACCACTTCTGTCTTTAGCATGCCCGCCAATTGAAGCAGCATGATTTCTCATGCACTCTTTATAACTCACAACCTTGGGTTCTGATGTAATGAATGATCCACTGTTGTTTGACGCGGTTGTTGTATTCGTGAATGGAACTATGCTTAATTCTAGAACCCTTTCTTCCATGATCTTCAAAGATAAATGAAATTTTTTTGCTGGGGAAAAAAAATGTCTATGATAAAATGAAATTTCCTCAATTTATAGGCGTAACGTGCTAGGGTTTTGGTAGTTGTATCCACATTACTTTATTATAGTTTTATACCTAACAACAATTCGATTTGCCTGTATACGTCAACGATATTATTTTTTTAAACAGAAACTTCAATCTGTCAAACAAAAATATTTTATTTTCACGGGGCACATAAAGGGAAACTTGTGTCTATAGCCTTTAAGTGATATGTATAAGTCCCACTTTGTTAATTTGGTGAGAGAAAAACTTCATTGAGTGCTTTACTTTTTCCCTTATATGGGCCTAATTGTATCGTAACTCGAGCCCAACACAATCCTAACTCTAGTCGAGCGGAATGAAGTTGAAGTTTCTTTCATTGCGTCAGCTAACATTGAAACCCAAATTTTAACTAATGAAATATGTATTATTGTTTAAGTAAATTACATTAATTAACTTAACGTTACATGAGAAAAGTAAATAATAATTAATAGTTAATAGTGATTAAATAATAACAACATAAAATATCCTCTTCATTAAGACGTCTTTTTTGGGTTGGGTTTAATGTATAATTTGGACATAGAGAATTGAATGTGTGCATCCGTGAAAAAATGTCATGGGTCAGAGACTCATGGTTTCATTTTTTGTCAAATATTTTGGTCCCGCGGGGTGACATAGTAGTCATAGGTATTAAATGCACTTTGACGCCACAACCTTCTTAAATTCTGCCAAAGGCAGTCAACATTCTACTTACCTTTAAAACATCTCTTCTACTCTAGCAGCTGTGGAGTTCCATCTATTAGAACAATATTGTATTCTAACTAATCTACATAATTAAGTGTATTTTTTAAATTATTTTGATAAGTTAAAAAATCATGTGTTTCTATATTATGTTTTGAAAGTCTTAATGTAAGAGACGGGATGATACACTATTTTGAAATACTACTGTGATGTTGGCTAAGTTCAGCCAAACATGGGATATATCAAATTACAGAGAAAAATGATATAGCTATTCTGAGTGAGTTGCACCAATATCTTGGTAATCTTTCTTCACAAACTTTTTTGTGTTCTTGGAAATGTAATTTGGAAAATAGAACGTGATAATTTGTAAGTTAGTTGAAAACTGAATCACATGGACGTAGAAATATGACGTGGTTTTATAGTAACTTACGCGTATGATTCAATAAGAGTTTAATTATTTTTGACATGCGTTGCACGAATGGTTGTTAACATGTAACTTTTAAAGATGTGGTTAACAGTATTTGCAATAAGTTAGTCAGGAAAATGTTTATATCAAAAGAATAATATAAGAAAATTATCAATAACAAAAAAAAGATTTTTAACTAAATATATTAACATGATACAATTGATTTATTTTAAAAAATGAAAACAAAACTCAGGTTCGTTGAACGTTCACATACATTTATTTAGGTCTAGACACCTATTGCTAGTATGCTACCTTCCATAATAGTAAAACAACACAAATAAATATAGTTAATATGACGATCCTCTTTACATCTTCGATCTCCTTAACAAAAATATCAACTTCATAGCACATGGTTGATGTTAAATGTTTATTTAAACAAATAGTTACCAATATAAAATCATTAATGTGTCTATTTGTTCACATCGAAAAAAATTTAAAAAAAACACACACACACACAGAACAACAAAGAAAGGAACAACACAGTAATCTTGTGTAGTAAGCATTTAGGATTGTATTTAAAGGAATTACTTTAAACAATTGGGGAAAAAAATAAAACAACTTATACTTTTTTATTAGCAACTATTAAGACCTACAATATCAAAATTTGTTATATATATATTGGAGGTCTCTGAAGAGCGATATATACCAGAAATATTGTTTTTTATTGGAAACATCCATATTTATTGGTGACAAACGCATATATTTTTGTTACCTGACATTTATTATAAGCTATTTTATATATTACAACATTATATTGTGACAGTCTAAAATTATCATTAAGACTAAAAAAACAAAATTGTGAAAAATAGTGCAAGTTAAAGGGTATATATTGAAAACTCGGTATATATAATAGATTTAAAATGATTTAATATTTGGCACTGATTTAATGCATTTATTCATATTTGGTAGACGATTTTGCTATATATGTTTTTTTTGCTAAGTGGGTTAGAATTGTATTAATGACTAAAAAGAAAAAAAAAAATGTCTGCATACAAGAGTAGAGGCCTCCCTAACTACTTCAAATCAAGCTCAGTCAAATCTATAGTAGGCTAGATCCGGAACCTCCCATTTATATAGCCATGGGAGTTTTCCTTCACATAAAAAGCTGGTGTTGTTAACTAAGTTAATCCCATAATTTGCCGCCATATCAGCTGCCAAGTTAACCTCACGCCACGTGCTAGTAAATGAGACCAAAGTTAATTTGGTCTCGAGTGCCCTCCATCTCGCTTTCAGTTGCCAGGGTATGTTCTTGGTGTTATAGGTAGCAACAGCAGCTTTAGAATCAGACTCAACCCAGATAGCTATATGTCCTTTGCTCACTGCTATTTCAATGCCTTCCAGTATCGTGATACATTCTGAGACATAGCTCGTTGTCACACCAATGTTTCTGCAGTACACGAATTCAAATCTTCCACCTGAATTCCTTGCAGAGACACCCACAGCAGCAGGCCCAGGATTTCCTTTAGAAGCTCCATCGGTGTTGAGTTTAAGCACTCCATTATCAAGTAGAGTCCACCAGCACGGTTGGATTCTAGGTGCTCGTCTCAATTTCCCTTCAATGCCCCAGTTGTTTAATACATCCTTGTCTTGCAAGTTGCTGAAGTTCTTCGAAAGCGAAGCAGTCGTTAACACCTGTGAGGTGACGAAAGACTTGTAGAACCTGAGGTTGCTCTGAAGATCTTCATGAAACACTTTGTTTCTATGTTTCCATAGACTGACAGCACCACCAAGGACAGCAGATAGCCATAAATCTCGCAATCTAGGACTTAGGCATGTTCCCACATTGATGGCCTCGGTGAAAGATGCAAAGGTTGCTTCAACCTGGAATTTATCTGCTATCCATTTCCAAAGGTCATGTGCAAAGTCACAATTCCATAATAAGTTATCCAAATCTTCACTATTACATCTTCACCGATTCTTGAGTGGTAGTACACTTATGAACCAGCTTCCATGCAATTGCTGACAATTGTGGATGTATTGACTTCTTCCACACAATTCTGCTCCAACATGTTGTAGCTAAAGTACTCCGAATCTCGCCAAATGCAGATTTGACAGTAAAGTTTCCTCTAAGCTCATGAGTCCACACTCTCTCATCTACCTCTGAACTATTGGGCTTTTCAAGGGAATGGATATCAATCCCATGCTCATCCAACAGAAATTGCAGTTCCTCTGGGATTCTCCATTCATCATTATGTATAATCATATCGAGGGTTTCTGTACATCCTTTCAAAATATCACTACTCAAGTTCATGATATGCTGTAAGGATTGACCATGAAGCCAGCAGTCTCTCCAAAAATCTATATTCTTGACATTGCCTATGATCTAGTGAGTTCGTGGCAGTACTTTAGCTAGTGCCAATTTGATCCCAGACAATATGGTACTTGGTTTGTGAAAAGCAATAGTTTCTCCCTCCTTGTTGAAATATATTAATAAGTAGTTAAAGAAATTACATTAAACAGTTAGAACAAAGTAAGACATACGACCCATTATTAATAATGTTGTTCATTTGTTTGTTTTGGTGTATGTTTTTTTTTTAAGAAATCGTTGTTGTAACTATAAAGGCTTAAAATATCCAAGTTGAAATTGACCCGAAATGGGAAATAAATAAATAAGACGAAAGAGCAAAAAGAATTATTCATACATTGAGAAAAAATCAGATCTGGAAGGAGAAATAAACAGTACCCTGATGGGGCTGACGGTTGTTTGTAATCGAGGAGATGAGACAAATTAACGTAATTGTTCAGGAGCCTCTGAAGAACACCCGGAATTGGCGAGAGTTTGTGACCAGAGATGGGAGGGAGAGAATAGGAATTGAAGATAAAGCAGATAATATACTTTTCTTTCAGTGTTTTTTGGGTCTTCTTATGTGCTGCCTATAATAAACTTAACTATTTTAGAATTAAATTTTGCAATTAGCTTAACCATTTGGAGAATTTAAGGTAGCTTTTATTTTGAACAAAAAAAACAACATTTGTAATTTTTCACTACTAAATTCAATAAATTTATGAAATGTTAGCTGTGTTTCATTGCATTGAATTTTTCTTAACATTAAGTTATTTATAACAACTAATGATATATGAAAATAATCAAGGTTTATGAAGTTGTTTTTGTTGGTTTATATTTTTTAGGAGAATAAACTAACTGCGGAAGATGTAATGGTCAAATGCACATCAACTGTCGTTGTAATGAATGCTCTGTAGATACCTAATAAACACCATCATGTCTTTTTCAATTGTGTAGAATTGAAGCAGAGAAATAGACTGTATAAACCCCAACTTACCCTTTATTTAACGGATATAATCAAATGTTTTCAATAAGCTAACAAAATTATAATTTTGGATAAGTAAAAAAAATGGTGGTGTAATAAAAAAATGTAAAATAATAACATAATATACAATTTTGTCGATTAACTTATTAATATATATTTTTTGGATATGGAAAAGAAAATGCCAAAAAAGAAAAAGAAATTTAACTTATAAACTTAATAGGTTGCACAGGTGTTAATGGGGGGCAAGATTCTTTGAACAATTACTGGTTAAAAGTGGGTTTTTCTGGAAGGAATGCTTTTACAACTTTGATGCTCATTACCGTCTTAATGAGCAAAGGAACAGAGTCCTCTGTCTGTTTAAAGCCACTTTTCATGGTGGCCACATTTGAAAGTCCAAACTCATGATTAAAAAAAATGATAGGTTTTATAAAGTGGAGTGTTCGATGAAGGGGTGGTTAAATAATTATTGGGTTTTGGGGAAGGAGCCAAGGAGACATGTGGGGTTGCTGTTAATAGTATCTGCTACCTATGCTTCGAAAATTGAAAGTGTAAGTACGTATGCATGCACTTGGTTGTGACCGAATATAATAATGCTTTTTTTGAATTATTTGCTAAATTTGTATAGAGAGTAATGCAAGGAGGCAAACATTTGTAATCGAGACCAACAGATAAGTTATGCAACATAACAACAATGTTTTCAATTATATGTTGTGTAATCTATATACAACGTAAAGTCACAGATAATAAAAACCACTTGCTACACTATTTTGTATAGGGCGTTATTATTTAGGGGGTGTATTTTGTATATTAATTAAAATTTAACAAAGAGAAATTAATTAGTTAGTAGAAATGGTTGGTTGATTATAAAACGTTTAAGTGTATCGAGGGGCGGGAGGCCTTTTTTTTGTTTAATATGGGGTTAGATTTCCTTTCAGTTGGATGACGTGGGAAATTTGAGACCGCACGATAATATGTTTTGAATTTTAAACAATCAACATATTTGGTGTGTTTGTGCTGAGGTAGTAGGGAGGCAGAATTAGTTAGGGGGTGCCTAATTGATGTTAATGATAAAATATTTAAGGAAAAAAGAATTTTGAATAGTTGTTCGAATGAATTGGATATTAAATTAAACATCGAATGTTAAAAGCGAACCTGATAAATATAAATGCTTTTTTAAGAAATTGTTTGGCCCAAACACTATTTGGCTATATTGTATTTTTTAATAACAACAAAGTTGGGTATAATTTTCATTCGAAACGTTGGTTTACATATTATTTAAATGTGTTGTGCGTTGGGAAAATTGTTTTATTTTCCAGTTGCCTTGGTAGAGCTAAAATGGATCTTCTAGATATAGTCAGGTCTGTTTATCCTTACAACGATGAAGTTATGAGTGACGTTGGTGCGTTGTCTAATTGCACTGTTATTGTTCAATCCAAGGCAGTAACATCTGCTATTACGGAGAAAGGTAAGTGTGAAGATATTAAAGAGTCTAAGAAGCGAAAGGCCGTGGAAAAGGTTTTAACACGTTTTCAGCGTCCATGCGTTGGTAGTAGTTGTGGTGGAAGTAGTATATCTGCTTCGGAATCAAACATCAATTAAGAGAGGATGTTACTTACTGATGGAGTTGTTTTAGGACGTGGAGCAAGCGCTGATAATGTAATTTTGAAATTTGTTGATGCTCTTAGTGGATTAATAAGCCTTGTAAGTTTAATTTAAATTCCTATTTTTTAAAACAATCTATTTCTGATGAGAAATGGTTTTACTTTTCTTTAATTATCAATTTTATTTAGGTGCAGTTGATTCTTCATGGTGTGGGACGTCTTTATAAAGAATTGGCAGATTTTCAGAGTGACTGCCTTGTTAGTTTGAAGACTGAAAACGAAATGGTGGATGTGAAAACCAATGTTTGTAGCACCATTATGAAAGAAACTGAAGAAACGACCACGAAAGATACCGAAAAAGCGCCAACACTGAGGGTTGAAGATGCTCATTTGGAGAAGATGAGTCGTCGCATGGCTAAGTTAGAGGAAGCACTAACTCATTATCACATGCGTATGGAGGAGATGGAAGAAGTTATAACCACTATGAAAGCTAAGACGGAGGCACATGAATGTGATCTCAGATGGTATGATGGGTATCGCTCACGTGGTGAAGAGTAGATTCATAAATTGGAGTTCGAGATAGCGCAGTTAGAGGCTGAGGTAGTCCATCTTAAGGAACAGTATGATCTGTCAGTTGCTTGCTTAGGGAACAAAGATATCGAGGTTGTTCCAGGTCTGAATCAATTGGAAAAAATAAAGGTAAGCAGGAATCGTACCATTGTTACATACAACCAACTGTTTGAGTTGTACAGGAAAAATTTGGGAATGGATCCAGAAGGTTTTGCCCCAATTATTGTTAAAGGTAAGAATGATTAATGGCTATTTGTTGACAATTTACATTATGTTTTTGTACTAAGAGAAGAACTGAACTAATATATATATATATATATATATATATATATATATATATATATATATATATATATATATATATATATATATATATATATATATATATATATGCTTATTGTTAATGACATGTTTTTATCATGTGGTAAGTTTGGAATTTTATTGTCTAAATCTTGGTTTCCATGTAGATTAAGTTATAACCAATGAAATTTTTATATATCAAGGACCACTTAATACGTCGAGATGTATGCCTTTGATCATTTTTTAGAGCATAATGTCCAAGGTTTGAAGTGGTTTTCGCTTGAAGACATATATTGTATAAGTAGTAACATAATAATGTGTGTTGTTGTTTTAAAATTGGGTAGCGTAATAGTGTTGTCTTGAACTATAGCTAATAAGGAAGATTCGCCAACTATCAAAGGAGAAAATAGTTGTTAAACTATTTCATTTTAAAAAATATATTTTAATCATTTGTATCACAATACAAATATGTCAACATACTATTCATTTGGTTGTAAACTACTGTCACGTTGAGTTATGATGTGATGTTTGTAGAGTTGGTATTGTTAAACCTAATATTTACTTTATAGAAAGTGTTTATATATGTTATGAGGACTTTAGCTGTACTATAAATAGGTTGATATTAAGATAATACTTAACTATGGCTAGTTTTTTAGATTATAAACAAAATTACATGATGAAGTTTAACAAATTGGAAATAACTTTTATTTTTGAACAACTTATAATAGGACATAATACAATTTAACGGCAATAAAAATACAATACATTGGAAAGATGATTTATTTTTGTGCAGCCAACAACTGTCATAATATTATTTGACAGTTTAGAAACATGTTCTAGTCGCGCACAATAGTAGCATTATTGGTTGAGGCCTTGCGTCATTGGCAGATTCTCCTTTGATGCATCCATAACGTCTCCTTTCTACTTATGGGAAAAATAGTATATTAGGAATTTTGTTACCGGTAAAAATGAAATATGTATTACACATACCATGTGGCTCAATTGTGTCAGATTAATTTGATTTGCCATCATCAAATGTCGTTGTGCTTTTGGATTCATTTGAGGATGGATAACTTTTCTGAAAGTTTTACATGTATAACTGTTAGGTTACATAAAAGTTTAGAGAATCAGGATTAATTTAGGACTTACGTTTTCCACCTCGGGCAACACTTTTGAAAGAGTTAGGTATTTGTTTTTTTGTCTTTTGTTAAAGTATGTGACTTTGATTTGAAATGTAGCTTTATATCCTGCTATTTTGTCAAAAACTTGCAACACTTTTTCTGTACCATTTTCCTGCACAATTATATATACATATATCTAGTTGTTTAATTCATGGGGGAGTATAAAGCATGCATAGGAAGCATAAGAAAAAAATTATTGTACCTCCAAATCCATATTAATCAGATCTTGTGCGGATAGTTGTAATAGTAATGTTGCCTCACGATCAAGTGCAATAACGCGTGCAGAACATGTATCATCTTCTATTTCCATCATTAGTTGATACATACACACATTATTTAATTTTAAATATGTAAGTTAACTTGTGAAGAAATAATTGGTTTGTAAGGGATTTAACCTTTTATTAGGGTCGACAGCTCCGTGTTTTGGACATTTGTAGTTGTTCTCCTCGGTTATTTTTCTTTGGCAATGTGGACATGCATCATAGTACCACCCGTAGTCATGAAACACCCTGGAAATTGTTGCTTTGCAAGTAAACTTCATCACCTGTGAGCATACTTACGTGAAGGTTACATGTAGGGTGTTCTATAATTAAGATGGAAGAACTATAAATTATTATTTTTTAAAAGCATTGGCGACGAAATTTCGTTTGTTGTCGCAAGAATTTCAGCCAAACTTTTCATGTTTATGTCTGAGAATTCTTCAATGCTTTGCAGGTTTATTTCTGTGGTATCTCGTAATCGAATTGCATTTCGAATTGGACTGTTGAAAACAAAATTGTTGTTAACAATGTTTGTTGTTGCACATATTTGGAAGTTTCTCTACAATTTTTTTTTAGTTGAGTGTTACCTGTTTAGAACATTCAACATTTCTGGAATTTGAAGATTAACGTAAATCCTTGTAGCAGCTGTCGATGAAATTGTGTATTCAGCTGCAATTTGTTGTTTTTTAATTATTATATTCAAAATGGTTCAAACATAAGGAATAATGTCAAATTTCTTTTCTTAAATAATCATATACCATTAAAACTTTTAACAGTTGCAGACGTCACAATGAGTAATGTCTTGTTGACATGATTGTTGATCGTTTGGTCATCAAATGGGACCGTACAGTTTCCCCATAAGGTCACTTTCAGCACGTATCCCCTACAAAATTTCACAAATCAATTTGCGTATATCAAAAGTAAGGGCATTTAAAAATAAGTATTATATTATAACTAACTCTTCATCTTGGAGCTCCATTTCTCTTAGTCCAGTCTCTTTTTTGTTTTTCTTCATTACATTTCTGAGTTCGCTACATGCGTAGAGGCGTCTGACGACATCTAAAAAACAATATTTACTAAAGACAAACAAAGGTATGTGTAAGGATTTGAAGTAAGAGTTAATGAATCTTTTGTAAACAATCGGATATGTTGTTACTTGTGAGGTACTTGTTATCTACTCTCGTTGACAATTGACTGAAATTGGTAAATGAAAATCTAAATTCTGGCAATTCTATGCATCCATATTCAATAATTTTTAACATTGTGCTCCATTTGAAGTAAATAATATAGGCATGAGATGTTAGGCCATATAATCCTTTGAATTTGGATGGAGAAAACTGTTCAATTTGATAAATCTTCATCTCAACTAACTGCCGATTGAATTTTGATATCAATTGTTTAGGCACTCTTCCATGTATTTTGATGTCCCTGTTATACACAACAACCTTAGTGAGTAAAAAATTGTTATGAATTATCTAAAAACTGTAAAAATATGGTGATATGCGATATATACTTACGTGTTGGTCGATGAGTAACATGTCTAAAGACTTTAATTCATCTGTGGAGTAATCAGTTACTTCCTATATTCTACTAACCCTAACAATAATTTTCCAACTTCCATCAGTGGCAGTAATGTCGTTAATACAATGTCGTGGGACCGTAGCCATTTGTGAGATCGCTTGAGGTTTAGACCGGCTGTATAAGCGTGGGGGAAATGTGCTGAAATTGCAGAAATGATGATATGTAATTGTTTGAACAGATAGTGAGAGTCATTGGAAGGCTTAATCTTTCCCACAAAAGGTTTTTTTTTAATTTACCACTTTGACCCTCTTATTTTTTATTCAATATACAACATAAATCACAAATAGACTAAGTTAATTCAACTAATTAATGGCAAGATAAAATAAAAAATCTCACAATTTACAACTATCCCCAGACCCTAGCCAAATATGCAAATAGGCATCGAAAAAACATTTTGTTTTCCAAAGTCAATTTCATTATTAATTATAAAAACCTACTAACATTAAAGACACACCATTAAATTGCATTTAAGAAATGGATACATAGGTAACACGACTCAAGTGGGTGTGAACATCAAAAGGAGAAAAAGTAATCATCAAAATTTGTTTTTTTTATTATTATTAATATATGCGTGTTAAAAGTTAAAGAAATGAAAAGCAAGTGGACAAAAAATAAACACTTCTTTCGATGTTTTATAATTTTCTTGTTTCTCGAGCTGGTTGCTTCTAACTATGCTCTCATTAGCTGCTTTATTTATCTTAGCATCTTTTGCTTTGGATGAAGCGATACTTCATAAATGAAATTTGTTTCAATAATTGCATAAGCGATTAAACCTTAAAAACAAAATTGGGAAGTTCTAAAATGGGGAGAATGATATGAAAATCTTGCTTTTTGAATTATATGGGAAGTTTGGTGGGAGGGGTAACGTAGTATTTATAGCTGGGAAAACTGTTGCGAGAAATAGTGTTGGAAAGTGTAGGGTCTATCATGGAAGAGGTTCCAAATGACACAGGGCGAATTTTGTCTTCTTTACTGTCAACCACTCTGCAAGTAGGAGCAAAGTACTTTAAAAGTATATCTTATCCGTATAGAATGTAATATTAGGAAGCCTATGCACCTTTCTTTTCACAGCTGATTGTTCTGGCCTACAGTCTAGTATGGACCATGTTCCAAATGACGTAGGGACTCCCTTTCTTCTTTCTTGTCAACCACTCTTAACTAATATTCAATTTGCTATTTATATAGTTAACCAAGTTTTGTCATACTAAGATTTGAATGAGCTTCTTTGTAAATGTTGTCTTTGCCCGACAACAGATTATTTCATAATAGTGTCAATTTTTTTTTTCATGTGTATTGGTTTGTACAATTTTCTTGTCGTATCAATAGTAGGCGCAACTTTTTCGTCGAGTTTGTTTGACTATTAGTTAGTAAAAAATTGTTATGAATTATCTAAAAATTGTAAAAGTATGGTAATATGCAATATATACTTACGTGTTGGTCGATAAGTAACATGTCTAAAGACTTTAATTCATCTATGGAGTAATCAGTTACTTCTCATATTCTACTAACCCTAACAATAATTTTTCAACTTCCATCAGTGGCAGTAATGTCATTAATACAATATCGTGGGTCCGTTTCTTACATGTGTACTCAGATTGTTTCTCAAACTGGCGCTGTTTCTCCAAATGAGTATCTATTTATCTAAAATTATTATTAATTTTTCACTTGCAAAGTAGGCCTATTTTGTATCTTAAACATTTGGTCACTGTGTAACAAATAATATCTCTTCAATGCAAAGGATTCTGTTTGGAGCCACTTTTGTGCATTGTATACATAATGCATAGTTTCAGCAAAAAAGTTAGTAGAAAAACCATTTGCATAGTCCGATTGTTAGTGTTTATTGAAAGTTAGTAGCAGAACTATTTATTTAAATTATTTACATAGGTTAGTTGCATAGGTGGGTGGCTCACAATGAGGAACTAAAATAATTTGATTGCCTCAACAATGGTCAGTGTGTTGGGATGGCATAAGAAAAATGGGTTAGTGTTAGGCTTTCGGAAGTGAGAGTATCTGTAACGCCCGTATTTTTAAAATACGTTTTTATCTATTTATTAATTAATTAAATTTATTTATTTAAAAATCGGTCGGATTGGACTCGGGACATGTGGGCCTGGTTTCTGGGCCCGAGTCTGTGTTGGGCTTGGGTTTCAGACCCAAGTATATAAACACATTGTTCTGGAAAATAGGGTTAAGAGAATAATAAAATATTAAAAATGGAGGCAGAGCTTGAAGCTCGTTTGCTCGAGCGGTGGAGTGCGACGGCTTGGACTCGGAGGAATTCGTAGGAGCTGTTCATACAGGTGAGTAGCTATTTTGCTATTTCACCGGATTTGTAGTTTACATATATCGGCGTATACTGTTTCGGTTTTTTATACTGTTCATTATCCTATTGTATTGGACTTCGTGCCATTTGTTTTATTAAATTTTGTTAAATTTCGGATTTGTAATTAAACCGTGTAATATCTTGGATCTTGTCTTTGTTGAACGGTGGAGCTCGTTCAAACTTTGAACAAAGGCCAATGGCGTCGACCTCCACGTAAATCGCCCAACATAGTTTTAACTCTTTGTTTTGTGTGGGTTTTAAACTCCTATGGTTATGTAGTGTTGGGTATATTGTATTGAAGGTGGATTGTTGATTGGATGATTGGGTGAGGTCGGGTTTGATTTTTAGAGGCTGTCGAAGGTGGAAACAGTTTTATGGCGTCGCCTTATGTGGGTTGAACTCGGTTTGATTTAAGCTTAGTTGTTATTGGGGATGATGGAGTAGTGTAGTAGGTGTGAGGGCGGTCGAGGGGCGATGAAGCTTGGAGGGAGAGCTTTAATGGCGCGTTCGCCATTATTGGGACTTGGGTTCTTATGCATTTTTAAAATCATTTGAACTGTTTTTGTTTGTTTTGGTGGGTGGTTGATGTATGTTGGTATGTTGGAATGTGGATGGGGGCTGTTGAATGGTGGTGGAAGCCATTAATGGCGGTGCGATTTTAGATTTAGATTTGGAGAAGATGGTGGATTTAAGAGTTGGGATTTTTGGCTTTGTTAATGTTGTGGGGGTTTTTCCCCTGAGTATTTTCGATCTGGTTTGGAAGAGTGGAGATTAGAGATGGTGGTGGCCGGATTTTGGTGGCTGGTGGAGCTGCTGGAGGAAGGAGATGACGACTTGGGCTTGGGCCTGGGTCGGTTTCTTTGGGCCAAAATTCTAATTTTATGTGGGCCGGATTCTATTTTAGATGGTTGGGCTTTAGTTCTAGTTCTTGGGCCCTAGCTTGTTTTGTTTGGGGCCAGACTAATTTGGCTTAGCCTATGGGCCAGTTCAGTTGATGTTGGGCCCGGTTTTGTTTTAAATTTGTGGACCAGTTCAATTTAAAGTTTTTGGGCCGAATTCAATTATGTTTTGGGCCAGTTCAGTATAAGTTTTTGGGCCCGTTTCTAATATTGCTTGGGGCCAGTCCATAGGACTTAAAATAGATCTTTTTGGGTCTTTCAATGTTTAGACTTTCGGGTTCTAAGGTTTGGGCTTGGCCAGTTGGGTCCGAACCATGACCTTGGCCATGAGCCCATGAGCCATGCACCCTTGACCTTAGCCATGAACCATGGCTATGACCATGAACCTGTTGAACATAGAAACGATAGTTTGACTTTGACCATGACAGTTTGACTTTGACCATGACATTTGACTTTGACGTTGACCATGACCTGTTGACTTTGACCTTTGACCTTTGACTATGAAATGTTGACTTTTCCAGTTTTTCACACTTTTGATTATATGGACAAATGTAGTAATAAAACATTGTCGGATATTGTATAACTTTGTTTGTCATTATCTAATTAAGATTTGACGTGAGTAGTGTATAGTGCAATATAATATTGGCACGTAACTAGAGGGGAATTCTGATCATAAGAATTTGATATATATGTTTTTATGAGTATTAAATTATATACGGACTTAGATTTATAGACTTTAGTATTGGGCCTTGATTGTGGACTTTTGACTGTTTAATTGTGCTACGTTTTATATTGTATATTATATGGACAAATGTAGTAATAAAATGCTGTGGAAGCCTGCATAATTGGTTAGTCATTATCTAAGAAAGATTTAACATTGATGTTGTGTATTTTTGACACGTGATGAGATAGAAACTGTAGGAGATATATTATTCCTAAAACGCTATAAAAATATATGCGATACGTTTGAAGCAATTGTGATATCATATGATATGTTGGGATGTATATATTAAATGCAATAGTTTTGGAGAAATAAATGTATAAACACTCCATTATTATATATGTGAGATGCTACTATGAGGTAGTATAGTATTGGTGAATATTTTCCCACGGGATTGTGGTTTAGTGCAATAATATATTGGCACGTGAAAGAATGAAAATGGTTATGAGATATATCCGAGACATTTCTAAATATTGTGGCTTAGTGCAATAATGTATTTGACATGCACGTGATATAGTGAAACGTTTATGAGTCATAAATGTATGACACCTGAATAAATTATGTAACGAAAATCCTAAAACCTGACTACCACAACTCATGTGATTGGCCCTTCTGGCATTTCAGTTAATCTGAATGGCCTTCGGGCGTAAGTAATGTGATTGGCCCTTCTGGCGTTTCAGTTAATCTGAATGGCCTTCGGGCGTAAGTAATGTGATTGGCCCTCCTGGCGTTTCAGTAAAGTTGAATGGCCCTCCTGGCGTAGCCGAATAGTGGCTTGATTATTCCGTTCACAAAATAGAACGATGACGCGCGATATTTTTATGCCGAATAGTGGCATTACTTACATAATTGCTTCCGTGTGAGGATTTACCTGGTGTGCGGCATCCCGCTCAGGGTGGTTACGCACGGAGTGGTTCATTATGTAAGGGGAGGCATGTGGATGTACATGTTCGGCGTTGGGTAGCGATTGTAGTAGCCAGGGAAACTAAGTAAGACATAGATACGACGTGATTTTAGGGACACGCAAAGAAAACCTTAACTAATATAATTATGGTAATATGTTGGTAAATGATATATCTCTAGATAGATGATTATATATGTTTGGCTGGTTAGTAGTTTAGTTAGAACCTAAAGCGCCTCGTGGAGGAACTAAATGCCTTTTTATTATGCGTATGGTATGTTGTATTAGTTGTTGGAAGTTAAGGCGCCTCAGTGGAGGAACTACCTGCCTAGATTATTGTACTTAAGGATGTTGTATTAGTTGTTGAAAGTTACGGCGCCTCGATGGAGGAACTAACTGCCGTATGGATTGTATATATATATGTATAATTATATGTTGTATTTTAGGGCTACTCACACCAGCATTTTTATAATGCTGACCCGATTTGCATGTTTGCTTATCGGGTGTGTTCATTCAATGAACATAGTTGATAAGTTTTGATGAGGTTTAGTGTTGAAGAAGGTTGGTCGCTACTTGTGGTTTTGCGTTAGCATTGCATTTCGGGATGTATTTTGTTTTCCTTAAGGTGATATAGATTTTCAGTCCTAGACAATGTATTTGTACTTTCATTTGTAATTTTAAATAAGGAGTTATTGAAAAGAGATTTGTAACCTAATCTTATTTGTAAATTTTTGTAATGAAGAAGACATTTGTTTAATTGAAATTTTTATTGGTTTTTAATTATCCGCATATTTAAAACTGTTTATGGGTTTTTGGAAGTTGAGAGTGCGTCACACCTCGGAGATCGAAGAGTCGGGAACAAATAATGTTTTTTCGAATTCTGTCGAAATTCGGGGTGTGACAGTATCATCAGTATGAACGCCTGTTGTGAATTTCTTTTTTGGTTTTTTTAATATACAAAGTGTAGATTTGAAAATTGTAGACCTGAAAATAGTTTGGAAATTGAAGAAAGCGAAAATAGCATTAAAAGACGTGCCCAGGAAAAAATAAGCAATGTAGTCCTTTCAGGGCATAGTGCAAGCATTGATTAATGCGACAACAGCCAATATGTCATAGTTCTTACTCAAAAAGCGTAGGTTCAATAAACAAAGTAGGCCTACTTTGCAACAAGAAGTAATAATAATTTTAGATGTACATATACTCATTTTGAGATAAAGTGTTAGCTTGAGAAACAATCTAAGGACACATGTAGGATCTGCCTTATTTTCTTTGGGAGTTGGTAGATTTTCTTAAAGCAGGTTGTTTTGTTTTCCATTTTTTTCTCAACAATAATTGGATGTCATAAGTCCACTTCAAAAATTATACCTAGCAGTCCATACTGCAAGAAAAGCATTATTGATTTGAACATGGTCGACTTTAAAATTGTTTGAAAATTAATTAAAGCGATATATGCAAAGCATTATTTTGGTTTCTCAATGTAAACCACCCACCTATGCAACCAACTTGTGCAAATAATTTCATTAAATAGTTTTTCTACTAACTTTCAATAAACACTAACAACCGGACTATGCAAATAGTTTTTATGCTAACTTTCTTTGCTGGATCTATGCTTTTTTCTAGAACTATGCAATGGAAGACATCATAACAAAACAACACTGATCATTGTTGAGGCAATCAAATTATTTTGATTCCTCAATGTGAACCACCCACCTATGCAACTAACATATGCAAATAATTTAAATAAATAGTTCTGCTATTAACAATCGGACCATGAAAATAGTTTTCCAACTAACTTTTTTTGCGGGAACTATGCATTGTGTATAGAATGCACAAAAGTGGCTTAAAATAGAATTATGTGCATTGAAGAGATATTATTTGTTGCACAGTGACCAGATGTTGAAGATACAAAATAGGCCTACTTTGCAAGTGAAAAACTAATAATAATTTTAGATGAATAGATATTCATTTGGAGAAACAACGTTAACTTGAGAAACAATCTGAGTACACATGTAGGAATTAACTTATTTTGTTTGGGAGTTTGTACATTTCTTAAAGCAAGTTATTATGTTTTTTTGTTTTGGTCCTCAACAATAATTGGATATCATAAGGTCACTTGGAAAATTAGGCCTAGCATTCTGTACTGCAAGAAAACCATAATTGTTTAGTTGACCCGTGAAAAAAAAAGGTACGGATAGATTTATTTCAGCATTGTAGACTGGAAAACAGTTTAAAAAACTTTATAAATCTTTAGAAGGCGTGCGAAGGAAACGTCAAGTACATTTATTTATGTTTTCAAATGTAAATGTATTTAACAGCATGATAAATTACAAAGATCTAAATCATTTTAAAAAACATCACGATAAGAAATTAATTAAGCATATCGATCTGTTTGATTTCTTATACACGCAATTGTATTTAACAATCATGTATGTTTAATCGGAAGATTAATCAGTTGAATCTATTCATGAACGAACAACAAAAGTATAACGCCCACCACATTTCAACATACAATAGTTCCCTAAATTTGTTACATATACAATATAATTTTCCTTTGTAATAAATCTGCATGTTCATCCAACGGTCAAAAAATGTTTACTGTTGGGGGTTGTCTCAGTTGTTGTACTATAAGAGTTCAATCAAAAATTTATTTTTGAATAATTGTCTTTGTTCATGTACCTACCAATCTTGTTTATCACTTAGCAGAAATGGGTAGAGCTCCTGTCAGAACATTTGTAGCACCGAAGGTAATAGAAAAACTTAATTCCAAAATCGATCGTAGGAAAAAAACTTAACCGAATGAAACCCAAATTTACCCATTTAAAGGAAAGGATTAATCCTTAATGATGATATTATGACATGTACTGATTTGTAACATTTTCTCAATGTTATTTTCTTTTACAGATTTGTCAGCTTTGTGAGCAAGAAGGACACACATGCCCAACTTGTCCCTACCTTAATCGAAGATGTAGGGAGGAAAATTGCAGAGGCATTATGTATTTGGTCAAAGTTTGGGATCGTTCAGGCAAAGTAGTTGAAATGTGGCTGAAATGCGATTGAGTTGGATGTTTTAGTAAATAAATGCAATATACTGATTGCAACCAACCTATGCTTCCTAATGAGAAGAAGATCACACTTGTCCTAGATTGTTGTCTGTGTGGTAATGAATATTGTTGTGTTGTTAACTATCCTAACTTAAGTTTTATACCTCTTAGGGTTGATGTTAGCGCTAAATGTACTGTTGTCAATGTGAGCTAGGTGCAAAATAAAAGATGTTGGTACTCACATGCAGATCACATACAACAATTGAAAGTTTGAATTTATGTCATAAAAATATTACACCACTTCCAAATTGCAAAACTAACAGTAACTTCACATTACGAAGTTGTAAACTCTTAACTGGATGCAGAATCAGATGACGAATGAGCTCGTGGACAATGACCACAGGTTGTTTGAGGAATCAAAGTAGTCACAATAGCTTGAAGTTCATCGATACGTTGTAGAACTTGCTGCTGAAGGTCTCCTTGGTTTTCAAAAATTTGTCTCTGGTTGCCCAAAATCTGTTCCTGGTTTTCTAAAAATTGTGCTTGATTATGCAAGAACTGTAACTGTTCTTCACCATACACCTCATGATCTTGCAAATTCATTAATTGTGCATGAATGAAGCCCTAACGTTCGTACATTGCCCTCATGACATGGAAAAGAAAACGAATACCAACTGTAGGATTAACTATCTCCCTCAATGCATCTTCAGCAAAGTAATCTACTTGGGCTGCAAGTGGCTCCTCTTGTTCATGTTGAGTAGTGCACATGTCAACAGGTGCCCAAAAACCCGTAGTGCAAGTTCTGTAGCTGGAGACGTTGCCTGCCGTTGAAATTTTCAACCTAGCAAAACCAGTATAAAAACCCCCAGTAACATGATTTTTGTGATTAAAGTTGGTAGGGGAGCAGAATTCTTTCGAGCTTGTGTAATTGTGTTCCAAAGAAACTGCACCATACAAAATTCGTCTTTTGTATTCTGCAAAACCCATAGTAGGTGGAGGATGGTCTTCGTAATGTCGCATGCTTTTGATGTACCGACTATATTGTGAGCCAACCATCGCGGTCACCGCTAGTTGGTTGGATTTAGCGAAAGTCTTTGGTAAACACAACGTGCCCCTCGGTTGTATTCGCCATTAATCACCGTGTCAATCATCAATGTTTTAATAGTATCGTAGGGTGACTTTTGGAGTGTGAGTACATTGTCATTCATTGCAATGTGTGTACTCTTGGAAACCAGTTGCTGAGTGAACTCAAACTCGCCTTCATTCAAACAAATGAAAAAACAACCATTTTCGAATCTACTATTATTGTAAAACATTAAAACTAATTCTGGGGAATATGCAGCATCGGGGCAATATAAAAGAGGTAACCAACCTCTACACTGTAGTTCAATATCAAAAAAAGGTTGGAACAAGCCTTTATTGTAAGGGTTAGTTAGACTTACCCCATTACTAGTTGCAATTAGTGTTACCCCCTTGCTTTCAAAAATATTAGTGATACCCCCCCCCCCCCCATTTGAGTGATCCAACGGTCAGATTTCTTCATCTGAAAAAAAAAATCATCTCGTAACCGTTGGATCTTGCAATTGAAGTAAGTCTAACTAACCCTTATTGTAATTCTGTAAAAAAATTTGCTCAGGAAAAATTCGTCTGTTTTGGGCCATTGGTAAGTTAGGTTCCTGATGAGAAAGAGAAATGAGCATGGATATAGGAAAATAAATATTGTTTTAGGGTATAAAACTGCTGGGGGTGGATGGGTGTGTGTATAGGTGATCCGAGTTTTTTTTAGATGGGGAGAGATAAGAAGGTTGGGTTTTTTTTAATATTGTTACACTTGTACGTGTGTCGCAAGTTTTTTTGTATAAACATATCTGTGTCCCTTATTTATTTATTTTTTTAACAACTTTTTCTTATTGTTTAAGCATGAGGGATGTTGCATGAGGAATTTCAAAAAATTGTTACATTGTTTAGCACATTTGGAGAATTATTTAACAAAAGATCTACATAGATATGATTGTAAAAGAATTATTTAATAAATAAAAATCAATTTGTCAAACAAACTTTTTTTTTGACGTTTATTATTAAGTATAATATAAAAAAAAAATTCTGCAACGTCATTAACTTCATAAAATCAGTGCGAACACATGTGTTTCAATTCTATCAGTGGTTTGATATAATGGAGTCAGTTTTAAATAATGTAAGATCAATTATTGGCAAGGGATAAAAACCCACGCGCATGTGTGTCAATGCTATCAGTGGTTTGATATAATGGAGCCACTTTTAAATAATGTCAGATCAATTATGGTCAAGGGATAAAAACCCGCTTGCGACTTTATGACGCATGGTTTATTGCATAATGTAATTTAATATAAAGTTTGGCAAAATTGGAAAAAGTCAAAGTAAAAGGGTCCTTATAGGGAGTAAAGCATTGGACTTTATTCTTTCAAATTGACAGCACGCAGTTCAGTATTTGAATGATATTTGTATAATTAATATATTAACATAAATTGTTTTCCCTTGTACAATATCAAAGCAAAACTTCTGGGTATACTATATTGGTAGTACTGTTAGATGAACCGAGTGGCAAGAGAACACTAATCCTCTTCGAAGATGTGCATCTTGATAGTGCGACATATAGCTCGCCATGACTGAATGCGGGGGTTTGTAGGTCAATGCCAACGTACTTCACCGATTGTCCTTGGGACTCATTTATTGTCATAGCAAATGCTAGTCTTACTGGGAATTGACGTCTTGACATTTGAAATGGCATCTCAAGAGCAGATGGGGACAAAGATATTCTAGGAATAAACATAGTTTCTCCGGCTTTTGCCCCAGTTATAATAATTGCTTGAATCACTCTTTTTTCACAACGAAGCACGATTAGTCTTGTCTCGTTGCAGAGTCCATCCCTTGGTGTAGTATTCCTAAGCAACATTATAGGGCAACCGACCTTCAATTGCAGATTAAAAGGTGGCAAGCTGGGGGGATCTAGAAAGTTAAGAAATTCACTTGGATAACGGGATCCATTGTTTTCAGAATTGTTAGCATCGTCGATGATTTTATCTGCCGCTAAGTAAGAAAGCTTTTCTCCAGGAAACAAATTTAGAGTTGCTTCGTTGATTAAACTGACGTCGTCGTTTCGTGCAGAGAGTATAGTTTGTTCATTTAGAAAAGCTAGTGATGATGTGCCCGCCACATCCAAATTTGGATAAACTGAAGAAATGAGTTCTTTTTTATTTCCACACTTACGTATGCCTGTAGGCAGATCGACCGTTTCCGTAGGAGTCGTTCCAAGCTTAAAGTTAAGAAAAAAAACAAAATTAGCTGTCACTCAACTTTGACTAAACATATATCTATAGTAAAACACCATAACTAAACGTTTGAATTAACAACTAACCTCGACCAAGTAATTGGCAAAGTTTGCATTATCAGGGTCTGACACATCAAGGCGCATGTTTTGGACCAAGTGCACAACATTCACATGCCACCATACTGAGATCTCCTCAACGATGCACCTACAAATTGCTCCTGAACCCCTTTTGGTATAATAGGGAGGGTTTGTCTAAAATCACCTCCAAGAACAACAGTTATTCCACCGAAAGGATTTGAATTATCCCTGATATCTCGAAGCGTCCTTTCGACAGCTTCCACACAGTGTCTATGTTGCATCGGCACTTCATCCCAAATTATTAAGCTTGTCTCTTTGAAAAGATCAACATGTATTGAGTTTTTGGTAAAACTGTAGAATGTTTCATCCATCACATTTAAAGGAATTTTAAAAGTCGAATGGGTCGTTCTTCCGGCAGATAACAACAACGCTGCAATTCCAGATGAAGCAATCGTTATTACTATATGGCCAAGACTGCGGCAAGTTGCAGCAATTGTGTTGTACACAAATGTTTTATCAGTCCCTGCTGCTCCATCCAAGAAAAAAACTTCTCCCCGGTTGTTTACCACTGAATCTGTTACCTTGGTATGGGCGTCACGTTGTTCATCATTCAAACGCAATACATTCGAGGTGGCCTCTGCATGGAGCCCATCATGTTGGAGCTGTCTTTGCTGCCAAATGAGTCTGTTTTCTGTAACTTCATCCCAATTTCTTCTGGGTTGAGGCATGTCGGGGAAATCAGATAATGTTCTTCCTGCTTCAAAAAGCAATTGGTTCAACAAATATAACCCATAATCAGCTACTTGTTCTTCGGTTGGGTAAAGAATTGGGAAGGTGTTACGTATTTTCATTGAAAGGTCATTATAGATACTTGTTGCAAATTCATTCCACAATAGCACAGGACTTGTTGGGGAACATTCCAAAAGCATAATGCTGAACAACTTCGCAGTTGATAGCTAGTGTTGATTATAGACGCCTCTTGTAGACATTGCCTCCATTCATCGTCGTCTTTTAAAAGACCACGTGCAACACATGCCGCTTTAAATGTACTATATTCAGATCCGTTGACAGTACGAAGATCTGAAATGGATGTAGGAACTCTGACCACTGTCAAGAGTAAGCGGAGGTAGAAACGTTCTCCAACATTTGGATTTACAAAGTACATTCTCCCAATAGCGCAACACTGGTCTCTCTTCTTCCAAAATTTTTTTTTTTCCAAACATAGTTCTGTGGGAACTCCTGATAAGTAAATGCACGAGCCTCTGCATCTCGAGAACACTGTTAAAAAAAAGCTGTCAGGGTTGATTTCTGTTTGTCTGCTCTAGCAAGAATTGCAGCCCTGGTGTCTCTTGCATTGAAAACGACATGATGCATTCCTTCAAGATGAACTGCTAATCTTTCAACTTTTGGGTACTCCTTGTGCAAAGGAAATTCAAGCAGATGCCATGCTGCCTCCGGTGGTGCCACATACCTTGCATTAATATACTGTTGAATCTCGTCATCAGTGCCAAGTATCACCATAGTTGCCATGTCGTGGCCTTTGTAGATGTATTTGTGAATGTATTTAATGGCACGAACTGATGAACATACTTCAACATTTATATGGCAATTGAACATTTCTGATAAGAATAGGTTGTAAGGCACGACATCCCTATTATCAACTTGATAATCCCGAACTTCGTACTCCTTACTAGTATTGCGCCTACGGTAAATAGGATACCCAACTTGGTCCATTGTTGTTTCATCGGTGAATGCATGTGGATAATGTTTGCTACACTTTCCATTCTCCATACATGGGGCCTGCGGATTCTTGGCGCCAGTGAACCATACACCTCTTTACAGTTTCAAAAAGTGTTGGTTGGGAGACATGGTCAGGGAATTCTGCGCACACTATCTTATCAACCTGTTTTGCGTTGCGTACCTTATCAGCCTGTTTGAGAAAGATGAGGGCATGCATGTGTGGCAGACCTCGTTTCTGGAATTCTATTGTATATACATGTGCAACGGCTTCGCCGAACACACCATTTATGAGTATTTCTTCCATGATGGCTTTCCTTTTCAACTCGAATACACGTGCGACCACTTCAGGATGGTCCGAAGCAGTTTGGTGCTGCTTGAGTGTTCTTCTAATCTCTGGCTAGTTTGGGTTTGTCGTAGCAGTAAGAAACACATCCGGATGTTTATTGTAACGCGTTATGGCCATTGAGTCCTGATAAGTTTCGTACATTTGTCTTGGGCTCCCTGTATGACTCAACGGGAGAATGTAATGCTGGCCGATCTCTTCTAGAGGCAACCCTTCCATGGAAATGTTCGTCAAACACTTATACAAATCCGCACGAATGTGGTCTTGGTTCATCCGAACATAGCGCAAACGGTTCTGTTTAGTTGCAGCCCAGGCATCCACTATCCACTGTTGAAATAGAGAACCTCCCCTCAAAATAGATGAGTATTTTGGGGGCCGATTGAATAAACGATAAGTGTAATATTGCACTTGAGTCAAACGGACTTCACCTGGGCAATTGTTAGAAATATCCCATTGGTGCAGATCTAGTGCCCAACCAAGGTCTCCTCTAGGGAAAAGCAGCACATAATGTAGAGGTGAATATGCTGGGTGGCACTCACTTATCCTTTGCAGTCCACCTTCTTTATAATGCAGAATGATGTCTCGTAACATGTCACATGTACTTTCATCCCCAGGCAACACAACGGCAATTTTAGAAGTCGATGGAAGACTGTACCGACGTCGATCAGTACCAGGAGTGTATTGTATATATGCAGAAATATTATTGTCTACAATTGCATTTGACCTTAGGATGTCACTTCCATTTTTGAAAAACTTGGACCATGCATTCGCTTGAATAAGCACCCCCTGAATAATACTTAACACCTCTGTTAACAAATGTGAATTACGTTGCCTTCTATATTCCAGAGCGGCACTTGCATCGTAAATGTACAGTTGTGTGTATTTCGGGTCATTATCATTGTTTGGTAATAGTGATCTAATTTTATGGCACAATTCTCCATGAATAGTAAATGCTTTTGGACCACGTCCTCTGAGGACACGATCATTTGCTTTGACACCCAGGCTTGTAAAGGCATTGCATGCGTTGTACCCTCGAATATTTTTACGAAAATCTTTTGCTAGCCAATCACCACCTTCGAATAGTGATTCGAGGGGTTGGGGTAAAGGTTGAAGGCAAGGGACTTTTATTTTTCCTTGTAGTCAACACGACCCAAATAAAGGCTTCTTCTTGGTATACCTGGTCAATTGCTCAGCACTCCAATGGAGGGCAGAGCATGACTGACATTGGACGTTCATTTCACCAAGATCATGGAGCACATATGGAACAATAGGCAGGGCCTCAAATGGGGTCCCAAACTCAAATACATCATAATCTTCTTCGTCAGACGTTTCTGCGTCGCCTTCAGACGTTTGGTTAAAATCCACCTCCTTTTGAGAATGGGTTAAGTCTATATCAGACGTACTAATAATAGTAGTATCACCTGGCCTGAAAATCCAAATAGAACTAATCAGATTTTATTGAATAGAAGACACAAAAAAGAGTTTCCAATAGTAATATATAATAGACTTACTAGCTATTATGCAACGAAGGAGATCCAAGTTGGAAAGGAGAAGCGAGATTACATGTAGAATGCGGAGAATAATAACACATTTTGTCGGCGCCAAAATGTGATGCAGACAATTGTCTGACAAATTGCCTATCATTTGGAAGTTGTAAAATCTGTGTCTCATCATCAACGACATTTTTTCCTTTGTCGCTCTGGCGAGACGGGGGCAATATAGAATGTTGGGAATCTCTGTACACATTGTCTGTAGTGGATGAAGAAATAACACTTGCCACTTGAGAAACGCTCTGCAAGCGAGAAGTTATTTCCCTCTCTCTACGCACACGTTGAGCTAGTGCATATCGATTGGGTGGTCCAATTATGTTTGAATGATTGACCATCATGATTTGATGAAGGCCTTGATGGTTTTCGTCACAATTCATATCTTTTTGAGAATGTAAATTTATCTCAGACGTACTCACAGGAGTAGTATTAACTGATTTGAAATTCAAAATAGAGGCACCAATGAGGTTTTAATCACAATAAAATTACAATATAAAAAGTTTATAGGAGTAATATTAGACTTATTGGCTACTTTGCAAGGGAGATGATCTAAGTTGTGGGCCGAAGGTAAAACTACGTACCAATTCTGGAGAATCGTGGGGCCAGTCTTCGCAGGTAGAATGTAATGCTGACAATTAATTGCCAAATTGTATCTCATTTGGACACTGTGATATCAGCATGGGATCATGTGTGGAACCTCCTGAAACGTAGTTTGTAATTGACGAAGGAATAGAAGTTACAACTGGAGAAGTTAGCTGCAATCGCAAAGGTTGTTCCCTTTCTCTACGCGCACGTTGAGCTAGTTCATATCGATTTGGTCATTCAATAACGGAAGAACGATTAACGGTGACGACCTCAACTGGTAGTGGATGTTCTGTTGTTGGGCATAATGTTGGAGTTACAATCTTATATGCTCTTTGACGTCGTATTTGCAATTGGGGTGTTTTACTATGACAAAGTTGGTCGGAAATAGAACCATGACGAATCTGTAGTAGCAGTAGCTTTAAAACCAGTATGATTTTATTTCACATGAGTTGAAGTTATACAAAGGAAAACTAAGTTTTGATAGTGGGTTGACCTCAACTTGTGCTGCTGTTTGCGTTCGAATGTTCTCTTGCACTATTTCTGGATTCACTGGAGCTGGTGTTTCACAATCCATGTTTAACTTATGGAATAAATTTGAATCAGTTTGTGTGCTTGTTTAAATCAGCATACTGAAAACAAATATAAGGTTACATTAGATATACATTAGAAGTTAGACTATACGTTAAGACAAAAACAGTCAGGATTAAATAATGCATGGACATTGAGTCGGGGAATTTTACCACTGCCCGACCGACCGCCCTTGTTACCTTATACCTGAAACTAAATAAAGTTGTTATCTTGAAACTTTAAAACCAATCAAGGGAAAACATCATTTACTAAATCCGTCAAGCCATTCTGTCTGAACTGAAAACTTTTTTAAAAAAGAAAAAAACTAACCTTGTATCTTCAATGGAAGACCTCATCACCGAACAACACTGATGATCGTTGAGGCAATCAATTTTTCTTGGTTTCTCTATGAATTTTTTCGCAAGAAAAAATGAGCTGTTATGCTGGAAGTTGAGGCGATGCGTAAGAAAATATAGTTTGGTAAAGTAATGAATGTCATTCCAACTACGACAGAAGCAGTTATAGGAGAGAATCTGGATGCAAAAGTAGACATGTGATTGAGATAGGGACTATGGTGGGGTATATATACAATTTGAATAGAAACACATAAAAAAAGCCAACCCATACAAATAGTTTTTTCTAATAACTTTCATTCGTGGAACTATGCATTGTGTATAAAATGGACGAAATGTCGCTAAAAACATAATCATGTGCATTGAAGAGCTATTGTTTGTTTTTATTTTAGGTTGCTTTGTTGGGAGGAACATGGTGTCCGTGGAGTTAATACAAACGTGAGTCGTTTTATGCTTCACACTGTAAAATAATTTCTTTACACATTACTGACTGCTAGATGATCTGACATTTGCTGTACAATACTTTCTATATATATATAAGTAACTGTATCATGATCTAACATTTGTTGCACAGTTTGTTGTACAGTACTTTTTTATATATATAAATAACTATATCATGATCTGACATTTGTTGCATAGTGCAAATCATGCTGTGTTTTATTGTATAGATTTAAGAGGCAATAGTTATAAAAGCAAACTGTTGGCACTAGTGGTAGGCTTGTCAATGTGCTACTTGACCTAACAAGGTTTGAGTCCACACTAAAACAAAAAAAAATTTACATTTCGAAGTTTAGCACAATTGCCATCTATAAAGAAATATATCGTTTATAGACATAAGAAATATTGATATCGTCAAAATAACATAGATATATCACGATAAATTCAACTACTTGGTGATATATTGTCATATCATTGAAATATTGTGATATATCGATAAATATTGCCGATATTTACACTAAAATATATCCAACATGATATCGTGATATTTATATGCCGATCACTGATTTGTCAATATATATCGCAAAATATCGCGATATTAATTTGTATTATGATTAAGAGTATAAGCGGGCATGTTTTCTAGCTAGCTTAAAATACAACATTGTTTGGTATTTTCTTGCTATAGTACTTTTAGATGAAAGACTGCTACTCAATTACTTTTTTATTTTTTCTTCTTTTGGCACAAAATTAACTTCAAACCACCATGGATATTGGGCATGAGAATAATGTTTCCTATATGAAGAAAAGAGGCAGTCCAAAATCCAAATTGGTCAATATGATAATGTTTCAAGCTCGGGAACTTAACTTCATCCTATTCATGTTTATTCAGGTTTTCTCTTAAACGGACAGGTTTTCTCTTAAACGGACGTCCGTTAATGTTATATAGTGTCTCGAGAAATTTATATAATGTCCTGCACAACTTATATAGTGTTATATATAAGCGTAAATTAAAAAGTTGTTCAAAACACTATATAAGTTGTTTATAAGTTGTTTCGAGACTTTTCAATAGTTAGTTTGCAGTGTAAGAACTTTTGGTTATCTGCTTTACCATAGATGTGCACACTAATAAAACAGTTGTAATAATATTTCCTGTTTCCATAGCTTTTGGAGGGCAAATAACCGCTTCCTTAAAAGTGCACGCTAATGACCTGAAATTTTTGAAAAAGCTTGCATTATAGAATTTGACAAATCCAAGTGCACCAAACAGTGGAAACAAAACGGATCTCTCCAAAATTTCTCAAACTCTCCAATAAGATTTTAAATTGTCATGCACGTGCAGAATACATGATTTTTGCTAGTAGACACATATGACGACAAAAGTGTTTATTGAGTTTTTAGAACTTTATCTTTTATGGGTAGACAGATTACATATTATGGACTGATAAACGAGTCCATTTTAGCTGCAATTTTCGTATGCTTAGTTTGCTTCTGGCCAAATCAAAACTTGCCATGTCGTCATTGATAACGGAAGAAGAGTTTTACTCCGTTTTTTCTCTTGATAGTGACCCGTGACTAAAAGGCAAATAATTTCACTTTGTCAGTCCCTTGTCAGTTCAACTATTACCACCAGACCCACCATAAAACAATTGTTTGACTTTTGGTATAGAAAGTTCTTATCGAAGGAAACAAAATGGTGTGCACTTGTGCACCTCTCACGCCCCAAATTTGCCCCAAACTATAGCATTTGCGTATTGCCACCAAATTATGACTAAACATTTTTCAATAATTTTTTTTTAATAAAAACACAAGTTCGCTAATTAAAAGGAATGGGGAATAGAAACTTCCAAAACCAAAACGTCAAAAATTTAGTAATACATTTTTTTTAAGATCATTGAATTTGGATTTGTATTCTCGACATAAGTTCACTAATTAAAATTTAAACATACGGTTAAGATGTGTGTGTGATGGATAACAATATTTCGCTACGAAGAGTTGTCTTTTTAAAAAAATATAAAAAAATGAAAATCCACACACTAATGACACTACACTTAATTTTCACCGTTTTGTTTCATTTTATCTCTCACAACAATATTACCAAAATCCATCCATTATAAGTGATACTACAAGAAAAAATTAATAATAATTAAGTATCGGAAATTGAAAATGGAGGCATGTAACTAGTCTCAAACTTTAACTCTCAAGTCTCAACTAGGGTTGGTCAATTGGACTAGCTAGGACCTTTGGGCTTGGTTTGACCAATTTAACATATATTTCTTTTGGCATTTTTTTTCTTTAATTAATATTATATTGATATATAATTGATATATAATCAAATTACAACGAGAGAGGTGACAAGCGCGCAACAAAGTGCACCGCAAGTTCCTTTGCAATTGCAAACCCTACTCTCAAAAACAAACTCATTTGCAAGAGTCCCTTTATTTAAGTTTTTTTTTAAAAAAAATAATATCCAACAAGTATCAGTATTATATTGTGATATCCGACTTGTTTGTGCTTGAACTCGAGCTCGTAGTGCAAAACAAGTGATTATATTGCAATATTTGATTCCTACAATATCCCTATTGAAACACACAAATTACAAGATGAAGACATTTTTTTTTTTTTTGCAAATTTACCCTTATTATATCCTTTAAATAACCTCACTAATAACAATACCACATCAGTAAATTATATCATATTCACAAAAAAATAGATTTAAATTTATTTTGTAGGTGAAATTTTTACTTACGTACTTATTTTAAAATTAATTTAAGTAGCTATTTTTTAGAGAAAGACTATATATATAAGGGAAGATTAACGTGTTAACATCACTGGTACGGCTATAAAACTCTTTTTCAATCGAGATGATCCTATACAATTTTTATATCGGCTCATAAACGAACTCAATCCAGCTAGACTATGGCTTCACCTTTATATTTTGGGGGATTTACTGCGTCCTGAACCTTGCCAGGAGCGGACTAAACTACCCTTATTACATATGGCCTATAGCCTCAAACTGCCCCATAGAAAAATGGAAATTGCATACTTCGAGGGGTGTTGCCGGGTTTAAGCGGATTTCACACAAGAAATGTCGTATATGCTAACTTACTCTCCGCTCTATTACTTAATGGTTACGTCAACATTTTGTTTGATCTAGGTACTTACCAATCTATTTACTATTTGTTTATTTAATTTATATTGATTATAAATTATCTGAAGATAACCATTTGAGTTTTCTACTCTATCGTATTTGTTTTCTTTCAATATACAATTTGATATGTTTTATGAATGATCACATAATTTAAATTCGTTTTGTGAGTAATCCCAAAATTTACGTTCTTACAAGTTGGCTCAACCTTCATTTTTGCTATCTTTTCAATTTTCAAGTACAACACATTATAAGACACTTGATTTTGGACATTGAAATAATCAATGATGTCACTCATCTCCTTAGCTGCTACAATCATTTCACTGAGGCACCTATTTACTTTTAACTTTTTTTTTTCTACTGAAAATACATTACAATTAAAGTTTTAATCCCAACAATCTAGACAATACACCCTTTTGTTTAATCATATAAAAAATAGGTAACATGTGTTTTGATGTATTAGTGAATAGTTTATGTGAGTTATAAACTGCAGTTTAGCTGCTTTTTTTTATCGCACTTGCCGTTAATGCATAGTTGCTTTACTAAAAACCGTTGGAAAAAACACCGTTAATGCATATATATATAACACTTTTTATACAACATTTTATATGTATTGTTATTTTGAATTTGGTCATCAAATAGCTCGCAGTGTTTTTTCCAACGGTATATAATAGGCAAGATAGCCTATTTCAATTTGATACTATCATCAAATAATATAAATACAACAAGGCTGTGCTAATGAATATAAGATGAAAAAATATTAGAAAACATGCAAATTAACGATGCCAATTCAACTTCAACAAGAAAATATAATCAACCATCAACCAATGATGCTCTTGTCAATGCAATATTTCTAAATAAAAAAGTTAACTAACACATTTACCGAAATAAGTTTCCTCTTTATTTAATATATATTTTAATGTAGCTCACTTGGTTTTGACTCAAAAAAGATTGAGTACACTATACCATTGAAGCTCTCTTGAAGAACAATATTATATTGGTACAATTGCATATTACACGAAAAAAGTGTTTGAGCCAAAATATATCTTTAATATATAGAAAAATGTGGAGTTGAGTAAAAGTATTTCGGTGTACGTCATAGACAATTTGATAATTCTCAATTTTTTTTTTCTTTTTGAGAAATAAAATAGTAATTTAATGTTTATAATTTTTTTTAAAAAAAAAAAACTCAATAGAGTCCACGTAGGTACCACGGGCACAGTGGCCAGTAAATAACTAAATATAGTACGCGAGACTCAAACAGTCGCGGCACCCGAATCATTCAAATCCATAAACGGCGACTCTAAATTGAAAATACCAGTTTAGACTTTTTAGACTGGATGGGAATACCACAATCTCGTCGTACATGTGACAACAATGTTTCTCAGTAACTAACGGCATAGCAAGGAACACGTGGGACAAACTAAACACTTGCCAATCTCTTAGGAAAGTCAGTAACACATTCTTCCAACTCAAAACTTAATCATGAAAACTTCCCTGTCTTCTTCTCCAGCTCTTCATCTTCTCCTTGTACTCATTCTTCTAACCATTCACGTTCATGTTTCTGTCTCTTCGTTAACTACCAACCACGTTTTCAACTCTTGGTGTACTCAACATGGTAAAACATACACTTCACAAGAAGAGAAGCTGTACAGACTCAAAGTGTTTGAAGATAACTTAGCTTATGTTACACAACACAATAGTTTCATAAATTCAAGCTACACCCTTGATCTTAATGCTTTTGCTGACTTGACCCATCATGAATTCAAGTCTTTCAGACTAGGTGCTCTTAAAAAGCCCGTGTTAAACACTCATCGCCGATCGAGGGGTGGTGTTAGTGTTGTAAGAGATGTTCCTGCTTCTCTTGATTGGAGGACTAAAGGTGCTGTCACTCCTGTGAAAGATCAAGCTAGTTGTGGTATGTTTATCTTTGTTTGACTTTTTTTTAGTTTCATCGTTTCTTTGATTGATATAGATTAGATTTTGCTATAATTTTGGATAGCCAATTGGGAAGTAATCTTGTATGTATAAAATTAAATTGCTGTTTGAATAATAAAGTTCACTGGTGTGCACTAACACCTTAAAATTGTTTGATTAAAGTAGATTTCCACTCTTTGGTGCTGTTCACTTTAAGATACTTTTCGCCAGCGTATGTTACCTTAATGATCCAGATAACCTACTTGAGAACATTCATTCTGTAACACTACTATACTAGGATGGGCTCGAGTGTGCTCTGAAAATGGCACATGGGCTTGAGTGTCCGTCCTGTTTTGTTGTTGGTGTTTATGCCAAGTATGAAAACTGGGAACATGAATCTAAGCAATTGTAGAAGAAGAAGATATTTAAGAAATGAGAATAGAGAAATTTATGATTTTTGTTACTCACATCTGTTTACATTACATCACTATTTATAGACACAGTAGCTTCAAAGTTGCTTCAGTTAGTCAGTTTTTCTGCTGAGCAGTCTTATAACTAATTCTGATGACTTGGCAATGAGCTGTTTGCTGACTAGATCATGGGTCGCATCATAAGTCTGAGCTGTATATTCAATACACCCCCTCAAGTTTTAATAGATGAAATCTATTCAAAGCTTTTTTGCATCATCAGTCTGCACTGTATCACCCCCTGAAGACTTAGAGTAGGATAAGCAATAGGAGAAGGCAGAAGTGAATACCTTTTCTGTAGCATAGTCGCATAGAGAATATACTTGTTGATAACCCTTTAATAAATATATCAGCTATCTGTTCTTCTGTGCATGTGTACTGTAACTTGAGGATTTTATTTGTCACCTGTTCTCCAACGTAGTGAAAATCAAACTCAATGTTCTTTGTCCTTGCATTCAAAACAGGATGCAAGGACAAAGCAATTGCAGTGAGGTTCACACCATATCATAGGAACATGTATCGGATATATTTTAACTCTGAGAGCTGTATGCAGAGCCAATAAAGCTCTGCTGCTGTGTATGATAATGACCTGTATTCAGCTTGTATACTGCACCCAGAGACAGTAGGTTGTTTCGTTGAACTCCAAATTATTAGATTTGTACCAAAAGATGCAGGTGCAACTGATAGATCTTCTCATCTTCTATCAAAGGGGCACCCGGCCCAGTCTGCATCTGAGTATGCAATTACTTGTTCAATACTATGTTGTATCGTTATACCATAAGTTAATGTCTTTGATGCACTTGAGATTCCTGTTTACAGCTGCTAAATGAGATCTTCTTGGCTGCTTAAGTTGAAGTACTTGGTTCACTGAGTAGCTTAGATCAGGCCTTGCCCAAGTGAGATACTGTAATCCTCCAACTAATGTCCTGATGTGCTATCCAATTTTGTTGTTGCTGAGCACATTTTTACTCCTTCCATATTTGCTTCACTTAATGCATCCAATGCATACTTTGACTGTGTTAGAAATAATCCTTTCTGATCTCTTGCGACCTCCAATCCCAAAAACTGATGCAGCTTTCTAGGTCTTTCATTGCAGAACTTGTAATTAGCTGTTCTATTAGAACTGGTATTGAACTTCCAGTCACAATTATCCTCACATACTAACAAGAAGGTGACATCACTTGAAGATTTTTTATGAAGAGACATGTATCTGCGTTGGAAAGATTGAATTCCAGCTCCAAAAGTGCATGCATAAGGGCTTGATACCAGGCTCTAGGAGCCTGTTTCAGTCCATATAATGACCTTAGTAACCTGAAGCGTGCTTGCACCTGCCGCTCCCGCACCCAACTGGCGACCTGATGATTTGAAGGCGAAACCTTGTTAAGAGCGCGCACAAGCTATATCTAAAGTGCGACCTTGCACATAATAAATAAAGCATGCTCAAATCTCACTATTCAATTCTCACAGTTTCATTGGAACATTTTGGAAATAAAACCTCAAGCAAGGGATAGGATCATTCTAGTACTTACTGGTTTACCTACTTGACTTGAGGTATCATTAAATCAACACCAGCTTGTTGATGATACCCTTTTGCAACTAGCCCTTTCCTTGTGCCTTTCAAAAGTGTCATCTGCTCTTTCTTCGACTTTTAAAGACCCACTTGCATCGTACAGTGTGTTGTCTGGGATTGTATGGTACTAGAGTCCAAACTTGCATCTGAATGAGTGCATTATCTCAAGTTGCACTGCATTAGGAATGGTTCCTGATTTGTGAATAAGGCAGAAGGAAGTGGATGTTTAGTTGCAGTATCCACTTTTAGCTTGTATATTCTTGATTTGGATCTTGTATGCATGTATTGTGTAGTAGGAACAGATGTTGGAGATGATGTATTATTAAAGGGTTATAGTGGAACAAATGATGGTTGCATACTTGAATGTGGTAAGGGCAATTCTGACAGGTTGGGTGGTAAGTAAATATTTGTATTTGAAGGAGTTGTATTTCAGTTTGTGGCTGCTTGAGACAATTGTAAGTTCTGAGGTTCATGTGGAGAAATAGTATTTTGTGGTGTATAAACAGAGGAATTGATATTGTCAGAAGGAAGCATTGAATTTTCCGAAACTTGTAAATGTGGAACTAAGACATATGGTTTGTAGTGATTTAAAATGGATGGAATGGCTGTAGGAAGTTGAATTTTTAAAGGGAAATGGTGTTCATTGAAGACAACATGTCATTTTTTTTTCTTCTTCTTTTTATCCATAAAAGTTAATATAATTAACAAGGTTAAACTAGAACTTGAATCATTAGAAGGAAGCTAATTCTCCGAGAGCCAAAGCCCCGTCTATCACCCTAATACACCCGGGTACAGAGAAATGGAAAGAAATTTACAAAAGTGAAGACACCCCGTCAGAAAATAGGAAATACAAGTTATAAATCAGTTAAGCTATACACACACCTGTCCCTTTAAGTTCCTCCAACTTTGTCTTCTACTCTTCCTCTCCCCTCCTCCTTCTGAAACTCCATGCCCTCCTCTTCCCCGCCATCCACCTCCCTGGAATGGTACTCTTATGACAGTTTTAGGTCCAACATCTCATCTTCGGTATAGTAAAGATCGTCGACTTTGATGGTCTCTATTCCTTTCTCTTTTATTGCTTTTCATCCCTCCTCCTACTCCTCCTTGTCTCTCTTGCTATCCACCATACCCTGACTTCTACCTCTACAATCCGCAATCCACAAACCCCATCTCTTTCCCAATCGGGTTATCATCTTACTCTTGAAGTTGCTTCTTTTTATAATTTTTCTTCAACTCCACAGGTGCCTTAGCATCATTTCTACAAAGAATTACAATTTCATCCAAAAAAGGAAATGTGAATACCACCACACCACTCCGTCAGGTTTTCGTCGCTCGAGCATGTAGATTCTTAAGGCATTAGCCGCCTTTGTTAGCTTGTTTGTAGAGTTGCAGAGTTGTACTCTACAATGGATTTATAGTCTTGCACAAGCATGTGTATCCAATCATGATGAATTTTTTTGTGGATTACTGTCTTTTGGTGATTGCATATTTCTTTTAGGCTTTGCCACAATTCAAATGAATCTTTTACGTCAAATACTTAAGACTTCATGCCTTCGTGAAAGTGATGCCTAAAAAAGATCATGGCCTTGGCACGGTCCTACGGGGTTTCCATGTTGCCAGTTCTAATTGTTTTCTAAAGACTTTTGGCTTCCAAATGAATTTCAAAATTTAACACCCAAGACAAGTAATTCTCACTAGCAGTAAATTCTAGTTTGGTGAGGTTTGACATTGTCTTACTGATTGAAAATAGTTCATAAAACAAAATTAAATTTGAAGCACACGTGTACAGAAACTTCAAATATAAAATACATATCATATCATAATTACCAAAATACATAAGTGTTAAAACCCTTTTACCCAACGGTCATGCTTAACGACTATATCTTAAGAGTACTAAAAATTATGTGTATCCATTTCTATAATTATAAGACATCATAAACACACGTCATTCATTGTTTGTTTTATTCTTTCTCTTATCATATCTGCAAATTTTGATTATATATATGTTCGACATGGATGATCTTTATGAGAAGGAGATTGAAGACGTGATTAGGGTTTTCATATTAACGTTATTCATGTGTGCCCTTTTACTACTATGAAAACTAACATTAAGTGTCTAGATATAAACAAATATATGTAAATTATTCAATGTACGAATAAAAAAAACTATCATTTATGTAAATTAATGAAGTATGTACTACAACATTCGATGACATAGTGATAGTTCTGTATTTAAACAAAAGAAACACATACATTGAATAATTTACATAAATTTACTTATATCTAGACACCTAATGCTAGTTTTCATAGTAGCAAAAGGATACACATAAATAACGTTAATATGAAGACCTTAATTACATCTTCAATCTCTTTCTCATAAAGATCATTTATGTAGAACATGTATAATTAGAATGTGTAGAAATGGTATGTGAGAGAAAAAATGAAAGAGAGGGTGATTGAAAATGTGTTTATGAGACCCTATATTTATAGAAATGAATACATGAATAATTACTGTAGTACCCTCAAATTATAGTTGTTGAGCGTGGCCGTTGGGTTAGGTGATTATCCAATGATCTTTCACGCACTTATATATTTTTGGTGATGATGTTTGTGGTTTATATTTAAAGTGTACACATGTACCTCAAAATTAATTATGTTTTATGAATTATTAGTTGGAAAATGTCGAACCTCACCAAATTAGAATTTACTTCTCTCGCCATAACTGGTGATAATTACTTGTATTGGATGTTGAAGTTTATTTGGAAGACAAAAGTCTTTGGAAAACAATTAGGAATGACAACACCGTGTCTTTCTTAGGTATCACCTTCATGAAGGTCTGCAGTGCCAGTATTTGAAGTTGAAAGATCCATTTAAATTGTGGCAAAGCCCTAAAAGAAAGATATGATCACCAAAAGACAATGATCCATCGCAAAGTACTTTGCAATGTATAGAATCACCACACAGTTGAAGCTGTGTTGAGAGAAAATTACTTATGCAGATGTGATGGAAAAGACTTTTTCAACATTTTATGTTTCAAACATGCTCCTGCATCAGCAATCTCGAGAACGAGGCTTTAAGAAGTACTCCGAGTTAATCTCGATGAGATTTTGATGAAAAATCATCTTGAGCATTTGGAATAAAGTTTTTACCTAAAGCAAATAGCATCTCATTCCAGGGTCATGGTTGAAGTCAAGGAAAATATCGACGAGGAGGTCGTAACGACCACAAGAATGGTCAAGATCAACACCCTTACCATTCCAATAATAACAAAAAGGGAATGACATGGGAAAAATCCATAAACACTAACATTATAAACATGAAGAGGTTTGTTGCTAATGTGGTGTGAAAGGGCATTGGTCTCGTACATGCCGAACACCAAAACATTTGGTTGACCTTTATGAAGCATTGATTAAGGGCAAGGGGAAGCAAGCAGAAATTAATTACACTGGCCACCTTGCCCTAAAGCTGTTGTCACTCCTGTGAATGATGAAGCTAGTTGTGGTAAGTTTATCTTTGTTTGACTTTATTAGTTACTGTTTAGTTTCATTGTTTCTTTGATTGATATAGATTAGATTTTCCGGGTTTTGTTTTTCGCATTTTTACTATAATTTTGAATACCCAATTGAGAATTAAACTTGTATGTATCTACAGTTTGCTTTGATCATTCTTGTTGTTTGTACTTATAAAATTAAATTGCTGTTTGAATAATCTAGGTAGCTAGCTTTGGTGGGGAGTTTCATTGTTTCTTTGATTGATATAGATTAGATTTTCCGGGTTTTGTTTTTCGCATTTTTACTATAATTTTGAATACCCAATTGAGAATTAAACTTGTATGTATCTACAGTTTGCTTTGATCATTCTTGTTGTTTGTACTTATAAAATTAAATTGCTGTTTGAATAATCTAGGTAGCTAGCTTTGGTGTGTGCGTGTTTGTGGTTTGGTGGATTGTTTATAGATTTTTCATTGCTACTTTGGGGACTTTAAATACCCAATTTATATTCCCCTCTAATTCGTTTTTTGGTAAAAATAAAGTTCAATGTTGTGCGCTAGAAATTTAAAATAGTTTGATTCAATTAGATTTTATACACTCTTTGGCAATATTCACTTTGTACGACAATTTAGTACCTAGTTCCTTTTGGAATACTTTTCGCCAAATATTTAAATCAATTAAAATAGTCTACCAAACAACATATATTACTTTAATGATCCAGAAAATCTAATTGAGAACATTCATTCTGTAACACTACTACACTAGGATGGGCACTAGAGTGCTCTGAAAATGGCACATGGGCTTGAGTGTCCGTCCTGTTTTGTTGTTGGTTTTATGCGAAGTATGAAACTGGGAACATGAATCTAGGCGATTGTAGAAGAAGAAGATATTTAAGAAATGAGAGGAGAGAAATTTATGATTTGTGTTTCTCATAAAGTATTAACAAAGTTGTTTCAGTTAGTCGGTTTTTCTGCTGACAGTCTTATAACTGATTCTACTGACTTGGCAATGGCTGTTTGCTGACTAGATCATGAGTGGCATCATCAATTTGAGCTGTATATTCAATACACCCCCTCAAGCTTTAATAGATGAAAATCTATTCAGAGTTTTTTTGCATCATCAGTCTGCGCTGTATCACCCCCTGAATACTTAAGAATAGGATAGGCAATAGGAGAAGGAAGAACTGAAAACCTTTGCTGTAGCATAGAAAATATACTTGTTGATAACCCTTCAATAAATATATCAGCTATCTGGTCTTCTGTGCATGTGTACTGTAACTTTAGGATTTTGCTTGTCACCTGTTTTTCGACGTAGTGAAAATCAAGTCCAATGTGCTTTGTCCTTGCATTAAAAACAGGATTCAAGGACAAAGCAGTTGCACTGAGGTTCACAGCATAACATAGAAAAACGTGTATCAGATATATTTTAACTCTGAGCGTAGTATGCATGCAGAGCCAATAAATCTCTGCTGCTGTTATGATAAGGGCCTGTATTCAGCTTGTGTACTGCACCTAGAGACAGTAGGTTGTTTCGTTGCACTCCAAATAATTGGAGTATCCAATTACTTGTTCAGTACTATGTTGTCCTTATAACATAACTTAATGCCTTTGATGTATCTGAGAATCCTGTTTACAGCTGCTAAATGAGGTCTTCTTGACTGATGCATAAGTTGAAGTACTTGATTCACTGAGTAACTTAGCTCAGGCTTTACCCAAGTGCGATACTGTAATCCTCCAACTAATGACCTGTAGGCAGTGAATCCGATACTGTAATCCTCCAATTTTGATGTTGTTGAGCATCGTGTTGGACTTACTTTTGGTGTGTTAGAAATAATCTTTTCTGATCTCTTGCGACCTCCAATCCCAGAAAGGAATGCAGCTTTCCTAGGTCTTTCATTGCAGAACTTGTACTTGGCTGTTCTATTAGTACTTTGGAGTAGGTCATTGAACTTCCAGTCACAATTATCCACACATATACTCAAGGCGAGAGACAGACGGGGGGGGGGGACAAGGATTTGCAAAACCTCATGTTATATGATCCCAAGCTGTAGGAGCATGTTTGAGTCCATATAATGACCTTAGCAACCTAAAGCGTGCTTGCACCTGTCTCTCAACTGGCGACTGGACGATTTGAAGGCGGAAACTTGTAAAAGTGAGCACTATCCATATCTAAAGTGTGACTGGCACATAATAAAGTGTGCTCAAATCTCACTATTCAATTCTCACAGTTTCTTGGACCATTTTTAGTGGCAAAAATTAAAACCTCAAGCAAGCTCGCTGGTTTACTTACTTACTGGAGGTATCATTAAAATCAACACCAGCTTGTTGATGATACCCTTTTGCAACTAGCCTTGTGTTGTACCTTTCAATAGTGTCATATACTCTTTCTTCGACGTTAAAGATCCACTTGCATCTTATAGTGTATTGTCTGGGAGTGTATGGTACCAGAGTCCAAACTTGCGTCTGAATGAGTGCATTATCTCAAGTTGCACTGCCTCTCTCCATTGTTTTTGTTTCACAGTCTGTAACATGTTTATGATAGTGGATTTTCCAGATTTGTGAATAAGGCAGTAGGAAGTGGATGTTTAGTTGCAGTATCCACTTTTGGCTTGTATATTCCCGATTTGGACCTTGTATGCATGTTCTGTGTGGTAGGAACAGATGTTGAAGGGGTTAGTCGTGGAACAGAAGATGGTTGTATACTTGAATGTGGTAAGGGCTATTCTGACAGGTTAGGTGGTGAGTAAATTGAAGGAGTTTTATTGTGTAGTAGGAACAGATGTTGAAGGGATTAGTTGTGGAACAGATGATGGTTGTATACTTGTATATTTGTGGCTGCTTGAGACGATTGTAAGTTTTAAGGTTTCATGTTGAAAGATAGCATTTTGTGGTGTAGAAACAGAAGAATTTATATTGCCAGAAGGAACTAAGACATGATTTGTACTGATTAAAATGGATGGAATGGATGTCGGAAGTTGAGTTTTTAAAGTGAAATGGTGTTCATTGAAGACAGCATGTCTTTATTTATTTTTATTTTTTATTTTTTGTCTGTTTTTATCCGTAAAAGTTAATATAATTAATAGGTTAAACTAGAACTTGAATCATTAGAAGGAAGCTAATTCTCCAAGACCCAAAACCCCGCCTATCACCCTAATACACCCTGGTACAGAGAAATGCAAAGAAATTTACAAAGGTGAAGAAACCCTGTCAGAAAACAGGAAATACAAGTTATAAATCAGTTAAGCTATACACACACCTGTCCCTTTAAGTTCCTCCCACTTTGTCTTCTACTCTTCCTCACCCTCCCTGCTCCTCCTGATACACCGTGCCCTCCTCTTCCTCACCATCCACCTCCCTGGAATAGTACTCTTACATTCCAGGTTTGGTATCGTAAAGATCGTCGAAGTCATCGTTATCGGTCTCTACCCCTATCTCTTTTACTGCTTTTCTTCCCTTCTCCTCCTTGTTTCTCTTGCTATCCACAAAAGCCTGACTTGTACCTCTACAATTCCCAACCCAGGAATCCCATCTGTTGCCAAATTCAATTGGGTTATCATCTTACTCTTGAAGCTGCTCCTTTGTATACTTTTTCTTCAACTCCACAGGTGCCTTAGCATCATTTCTATGAAGAGTTACAATTCCATCCGAGAAAGGATATGCCAATACCGCCATTCCACCAGATTTTCCTCGCTCGAGCATATAGTTGCTTAAGGCATCAGCCACCTTTGTTAGCTTGTCTGTAGACATGCATGATTTGGAAACCGTCAATTTCAATTTTGTTGATCACATGTTTAATTTGTTCCATCACACCTTTAACCCTCGAAATTATTTCAGTTAGACCACAAATGTTTCTTTTAGCTTGCAACGCGTCAGTCTGCACCACCAGCTATTTTTAGGTCATCATCCTTGCTATTTATAGCCCTTCAAAAATGTGTAACATCTCCACCATCAGCACTGATTTAGTGAAGGACCTAGCATTGTAGGCAGCCAAAGCATAACCTATAGGATTCCGAACACCCCAATAGCCTGCAGATCTTGAAGTCAGAGATCCATATGTATTAAGATATAAGGGTTATTTACTCCTCATCGGGAGGTATCCATGAGGTTAGAATCTGGTTTGAGGAGCAATAGACATGGTTCTACTAATCTTTAGTGCTGGTAGCATGTTAAGTGAATTGTCTTCAAACTTTGTGGATAGACCTGCCAGTTTAATCTTCACACCTTTAGAATAAGTTCCACAATAGGAGTAGAGGCTCATGAGGTGTTTGTGAAGATTTTGTCATTCCTTTCGTACCAGATCAAATACATAGTTTCCGCTAGAGCTGATTGGAGCAAGAGCGTGTGCGGAGACTTACCTTTGAGTTCGTTCATAATCCATATCTAGTTCTCTACTCTTTTAGTGACCTCACTATCGTTCAATTAAAACCACACCATGCGAGTAGCTCCCTCCAAGTGTTGCTTGTCAACGGGCAATCAAAGAACAAATGATTGCAATTTCCAGGCACAGGCACATTGTTTGAGCTGGTTTAACGTTGACCTCAGTTTTGAATCGAGGAGGGGCGGTTTTTCTTGTAGTGTTACTACATTTGTATTTATCTTATATTTTCAATCGGTATCATATATGCAGGTCCAGTGTTACTACTTTCGCTGGTAAAGCATGTTTCAAATAATTTAGAAACATTTTATAAGGCATCGATCTCCATGTATTGTTGTTTATTTCTTAATGCATTTTCCACTTGTATAGTACTCTATTCATCCCTTTAGACGTTATGACACCATCAAAGAACCTAATTGATATAGAAGGGACAAAGTATGAGAATGTGTTTATGTGTACTTTTTTCATTATTATTATTATTATTATTATTATTTTGTTTTACTTCCCTTTACCACCAGTACTTTTGGTGGCAAAGCCTCTTTGTATAATTCATTCACACAATTTTCTGATCCATGACGCCTTAGTTACCTATAGAAGAAATTATCTTTTGACTTTTTTCACTCCAGGTGCTTGTTGGGCTTTCTCGTCAACGGGCTCCATTGAAGGTATAAATCAGATTGTGACGGGTTCTCTTGTTAGCTTATCTGAACAAGAGTTAGTTGATTGTGACCAATCTTACAACAGTGGGTGTGGTGGTGGACTTATGGACTATGCATTTCAATGGGTTATAAAGAACAGGGGAATTGACACTGAGAACGACTACCCATATCAAGCTGGGGATTCAGCATGCAATAAGAACAAGGTACCTGTTTCTTTTTGAACACTTTCATATTTTTCAATGTGATCCCACTTTCTTAACTTTTTATCTGGACGTGCCTATCTGTTTCTTACTATTGGCATACTTCTTTTGTAACTTCCTGATCCTCAATTGTTGATGTAGATGACAAGGCGCGTTGTGACCATTGACAGTTATACTGACGTGCCTGAAAGTGATGAGGAAAAATTACGCCAGGCTGTTGCAATTCAACCTGTGAGTGTAGGCTTGTGTGGTAGTGAGAGGTCTTTCCAACTGTACTCAAAGGTGACTCCTTATAACCAACAGTAATACAAGTAGATTTACTTTAAGCAAGTGAAGTTAATAATTGAGGTTGTTTAATGTTTTTCTGCTTAACAGGGAATATTTAGCGGTCCTTGCTCAAAATCTTTGGATCATGCTGTATTGATTGTTGGATATGGCTCAGAAAATGGAGTTGATTACTGGATTTTAAAGAATTCTTGGGGAACAAATTGGGGAATGAATGGTTATATGCACATGCAACGTAATAGTGGGGACAAACAAGGAGTTTGTGGCATAAACATGCTTGCTTCATACCCTGTTAAGACTAGTCCAAATCCACCTCCTTCCCCGAGTCCCACAAAATGCAGTCTTCTGACTTCCTGTGGATCAGGCGAAACATGTTGCTGCGGCAGGCGCCTCTTAGGAATATGCTTTTCATGGAAATGTTGTGGGCTGGACTCTGCCGTGTGCTGTAAAGACCACCGATCCTGTTGCCCACATGATTATCCCATATGTGACACCAATGAACAGAAATGTTACAAAGTGAGTACTCTATTCTCTTCACTACTTATTTGATGATTTTGACACACTCTATTCTCTGCATTATTCGTTTGATAATTTCTAGACAGTATTGTTTATTATTATTATTATTATTTACCAATCTTTTGGTTCATGCAAGTCATCTTGCATTCCATTTTTTTTTCAGAACATCACCTTTTTTTAATATTGGTTATCTGTTGTTTCAGTTTTTATATTATGAATGCATCGGTAACATAAAGACTAAAGAGTTGAGTTTCACATGCTAATATGGGTGTATGTATTTCGTTTGCTTTATATGACAATGGCCGGCTCTCTTTCATATTTATTGCCTTTGTATTTTGTTTAATCATGACTGCAGCGAGCTGGGAATTCTACAATGGTGAAAGGTCTTGAACAAAGAGAATCTGTTGCGAAGTTTGGAGGCTGGAGATCAGTTGTTGAGGCTTGGTACCTATAAAAAGTCTAGCATTTGCACTAGTATATAGCAGTATTTATTGTTCTGACTACGATATTGTTCGTATAATATGCCAGGCATAGTTTGCTTCATGTATTCTCGTTCTCTATGCAAACTCTCTTTATGTTGTATTCTCTATTCAGTACACTTAAAAGATATTAAAGTCTTAGAGGGAACCATGAGATATATATGATTACACCCTAGTTTTACAATTTACGACTCCTCTTCTGTTTCAACTAGTGCATCAAATCTGATTCTTCTTAGTTTCTAACCCAAATTATTAAGTACAAAGCATTAGTTTGAATCTTGGCCAGATCACTTCAACGCAGATCAGACAAATGCTATTCATTTTACTGTTTTACTATATTATCCCGCAGTACATATATCCAAGTTTGCCAAGGTGACACGCATACAATTTTTCTCACATTTTTAGCATACGGGCGTCCCTTACATAACACACTAAATTTCCTCGTTCTATATCCCAGTTTAGATCGAAGCTTGATCAGCAAAGAAATTTCCCTCCAGGCTGAACGTAAGATATATCTTTGCAACTTCCTTCGCAGTCTTGCCCACCTAGCTTTGGTTATGTAGAGTAAGTATCTCGCCAGTCCCAAATGCTTTTGCAGCTGCCTCTGAATCTGATTAGACAGACCTGTATTTGCCTCCATTTTCCTTTACTGCAATCTCGAGCCAGTAGCTATGTGGTTCTAAACACAGTAAACATCAGCAAACATGAAAAATGGTTCTAACAACAGTTCGACATCTGATATGCTCCTGGGTAGACTTGACCCATTTTATGTGGGACCGTATCTGTAGATGTTGGTTATTTTGAGACTATGACCTGATGATATTTTGGATAGGAAATGGTTGCACTCTTTTTGAATAAGAGTTGTCTACGTATCAAGTTTCTTGGGGTCAACTTGAATCAAGCCTTATGTAGTTCATCTCTCTCTATTTGTAGATGTCTGTCTGAACCGTTATGGATTGCAGATCCACCTTGTATACTATCTTGATGATTTATCATTACTCTGATGTTAGAAAGTAAATGACTCCTTGATTGTTGCGTTGACTGAGCTCCAGAATTGCGCTAGTTGTTATCCTTCCATGTATGGCTGTAACTATTGCTGGTAACGACCAGGGTGTTGGGTCGTTGGTACGATCTGATGTTGTGGGACGAGCTGAAGTAAGACGTCTTGCCTTGTGGACACGTGCTTTGTAATGTAGAACGGAGGGTACTTATACAACCCCTTTACTTTTTATTTGTTCTTGGGACAGCTGTTGCGTGGAACAAGAACGTTTTAAAAGGTAAAGTTTTAAAAGCACGTGTCTGACAGCTATTTTGTTTTGAATTTAGGTTTTGGGGAATGTGCGGGAATTGTTGGGCTGGATTCGTGGGCTCGGATTTACGGCGATTTGTGGGTGAGTAATGATTTAAGTTTTGGGAACACGAAACGTTTTGATTGTCTCGAGGTGTTTGGGCAGTTGGGGGGGTTTTGACTTGTAGAAAGTTTTTGTTTGTTCACTTTTCAACCAAAGGGAAAAAATAGTTTAGAGTGAAAGAGAAAGAAAAAAAGAAAGAAGAAAAAACTTATCGTCCCTCTTGAATCAGGTTCGTCTTTCCACTTTAAAATTTTGAGATTTTTTTTTTTATTGTGTCATGTCTATGACTAGTGATAGTGTAAGTGGTGAGGTTGAAGTTGGTAAATGAAGAGAGAGAACTATAAGTGAAAAAAGTGAGGAAAGGGTTCGTAGTGGTGATAAGGCTTCGTTGTCTTCCTCGTTGGAGACGGTGGATGAGAGGAAGCCTAAGTCGGTGAATTCTTATGCCGCTTAGAGGAGGAAGTTTGGTTGGGTGAAATCCGACCTGGTCATGTACGATCTGGCTAGGGAGAAGAATTTGTATACTAACAACTACGTTCCTTGGGGTGGAGGAGTAGTTGTTTGTTATGGGCAGTTAAAGGCTGGGATGAGGCTGCCATTTTCACGTCTTACTGTGGAGGTGTTGAACTTTTTGGGAAAATCCCCTTGTCAGCTTGTGGGGAACAGTTGGAGGGTTCATTATGTGTTGGACTTGTTGAATGACAAGGGCTACAACATCTGTTTAAATGATGTGATTGAGCATTTTGTTTTTAGGAGGTCGGGTGTTATGAACTTTAGTTTTCATGTTTATAAGGGGAAGTCTCTTATTATTGTGGGGGTGAGCAAGGAAGACTGGAGTCGTAGGCCGTTGTTGGCTGCGGGTAGATATTGTCCTCCTGGCTTGGAGATTGATAAACGTGTTGTACAATCTCGTGGTAGGTCATTGGTTGTAGGTCATAATAATGTGTGTGTTTTATATTATAATTTGGATGTTCTGATTTATTTTTGGGTTTGTTTTTTGCAGAGATTTCTATCCCTTCTCGTACGAAGAACGATGTTATTGAAAGGTTTGCTTGTTTGAGTTTGGAAGATAAGCAGGCTTTGCTGGGTGAGATTGCGCATTACTTTAAGAGGCGTAGTGGGAATAAAATCAACCGTAAAAGGCTGGAGTAGAAGGCTAGGGCTCGCAAGGTGGTGGTTGAACTTTCTGATTCTAGCTCGGAATCTACCATGGAGAGGGAGAGTCACAAGAAAGCACCTATTTCTGAAGTGAAACGGAGTGGAGGTACTGGTGACACCCGTTCTGGTGGAGTTAGAACGTCTGGTGGGGTTGCTGAACACCGTTCTGGAGCGGTGAGGGCGGTTGGAGGGGTGACGCCTTCCAGACGTCCTGAGTTAGGTGATGAAAATCGTTTGCTATCTCAACGTTCTGAGTTGGGTGATGCAAATCGTTTGGCACCAACGTTCTGAGCTGGGGGGTGGAGGGCACTCTGCGTTCAACCGCTTCTCCTCCGATGATGCAGATCGCTTTACATCCAACTGCTTCTCCTCTGGAGATGCGGGTGCTGGTGGTGCTGCGGGTGTTAGTGCTGGTAGGGAGGTTGATGCTCCCACTTCGTTCCGGAAGCCTAATCTGAAAAAGCGTTCCAAAGTGGTTGAGTCGGAGGGGGCTAAGAAGGCCTGAATTGAGTTTGGAGACCGACCTGGTGCTGTTGTAGGTCGTTTCTTTTCAGGTCGCCCTCCTCGCGTAAGATGAGCCCGATTAATGTGGTTGCTTGATGTGGGGCGGTTGAAGCCGAGGTAAGGAGAAAGTTGGTGATGCCGAAGCTTGTTATCGAAAGGCGGGGCAAGGGGTCGAAGTACGGACCAAAGAAGAAGAGTGATAGTGATGTCCTTGATAGACCGGTTACGATGAGGGACCCCTACGGTCACCGCCGCGGAAGTTTGTTGTGAATGGTGACTGTAGCTTCAAGTCTCCTTTGGTTGGTGGGGTGGTGTTGGAGAGTATTGCGCTTGCCGGGGATAGGCGCAAGCTAGATGGTAAGGGTTTGGATGTGAACTTTGTGGAGATGGAACGGTCGTTGTGCTTTGTGAGTATTCTTCCGTTCTGAGCTTGCTCCTTTTTGGTCTTGTTGATTTTGATCCCTTCTAATGTCTATATTTGTTGTCTTGTTTGTTAGGTTTTGGCGATGTATCGGAAGCTGAAGGATATGGCGTCTATCTCCAACCGTTACAAAAAGGAGCTGGATGTCAGCAAGCAGACTTGTAGCAGATTGGTGGCTGAACAGCAGGTGGAGAGAACAGAGGTTGCAGGGCTGAGGGATCAGGTGCAACAGCTTGGTGGTAAAGTAGCTTTGTTGCAACCCGTTCTGGATTCCTCAAAGTTGGAGGTTCAACAATGGGTTGATGAGTGTAAGAGGCTGCGCTCCGTTGCTGAACGAGCTGAGACTGCATACAATGACTTGGTGGATATGGTAGAGAGTGGCGATGTGTACGTGCTATTGGATGATTATCTTGAGGCATTGGATAAATATGATCGCTTTAAGATGTTTATTGAAAGTGGGGCTGCAACAGTGTCTGTTGCAGATGCTGGTGTAGATGCTAATAGACCATCTAATCTACCATCTGACCAAGTCGTTGTGCCACCGGTTGCTCCAGCTGTTCCTTCTGTTATTTCTAAAGTTGTTGTTGATCAGGCTGCCAGTTCTGGTGTTGCAGAGGGCGTTGATCTGGACCCTTTGAATGTGGATACTCTCTTTGTGTGAATTGATTTTGAACGTCTTGTGCTTGTCTTTGGGTTGGGAGGTCTTTGAATGTCTTGTTCTTTGGTTGGGGGGTCTTTGAGTAATACTTAAACATATTTTGTTCTTGATACAGATACAATATTATTTTTTGATTAGGATACTCAAGTCGTTTTCCTTGGATAACCTGGGGACCTTGGTATCTAACCGATTTTGTATTGAAGTAGAAATATTTAAATTACTTACTCGTTGAAATTGGTTTGAAGTATGCATGTGATTGCTTTTGTTACTACTGATTTGTTGTTTGACGACCTGTGCTGCATAGTGTTAGTCCTTATGTACTGCTTGATTTTGCTAAGTCATCTTTAAAGTACAGGTCGTAGAGCGTTTGAGTACGACCTGATGTCTTTGCGTAGTTGGCATTTAGGCTTCGTCTTGTGTCAGGTATATGATTCGTTCCTTTTAGGGGAACTCCTGATTGATATAATTAGCCTTTGAATGATCATTATATTTGAGTCTTCCTTAAACCCTTTGTGAGGTCGTAAGTTGACTTGGGGTCCTTTTTGGGGGTTCCCTAGATTGAATTTGTCTGATAATTGGCCTTTGAGTAGCAATTACAGTTGAACTATACCTAACCCTGGCGTTGGTGTTAGGTTGGTGTTAGGGTCCTTTTGGGGGACCTTGATTTGAATTGATTGGAATTAACCACTGCGTGGTTGTTGTTGTTGAGTCATTCTAAACTCCGTCTTTGGTATCCGACCTGACATTGTGATGTCCTAGGTCGGGTTGCGTAGTGTGAAATGCAAGGTGCTTATGTAATGCTAAAATGATAGCTGCACTCAAAATGTTGGTGAGATTTCATTCATATTGATTGATGTACTTGGAGGAAAGAAAAAAAAACTTATTGATAAAAGCGCTTGAGGAGAGCTGTATTCCAAGGTCGGGGAAGCCTATCACCAAGTTGGGTTTTGATCTAATATGCGCCATTTCCAACGACTTTGTCTACAATGTAGGGGCCCTCCCATGTTGGGTCGAGCTTGGCTGGTGCTAAAGTCTTTTTGAGGACTAGGTCGCCAGCTTGGAAAGATCTTGGGACGACCTTCTTGTTGTAAGAACGTTAGATTATTTGGTGATACCGAGCTAGGGATATTGCGGCAGTTTCTCTGCGTTCTTCTAGAAGATCAACTTCTTTTGCCAAGATGTTGTCATTGACTCCTGATTCAACAATGTCAGAACGTGTAGTTGTGATTGATAGTTCTGATGGTATCACTGCTTCCGTTCCGAAGCAAAGTGTGAAAGGAGATTCATTTGTACTGGATCTAGCTGTTGTTCTGTATGCCCATAGAATGTTTTCTAGTTGCTATGGCCATTGGGTTTTCTTGCTTTCCAGCTTCTTTTGGAGGTTTTCTTTGATGGCCTTGTTGGTGGCCTCTGCTTGGCCATTGTTTTGTGCATATCTAGGTGCAGAAAATGCTTGAGTGATGTGCCATTTTTGTAGAAAATCCTTGACTTGAGTGACAGCAAATTGCGTTCCATTGTCCATGACTAGGGTGTGGGGTAGACCAAATCTAGTGATGATATTAGTCCAGATGAAGTTGATTACGCTGACTTCCTTGACTTGGACTAGTGGGATTGCTTCAACCCACTTGGCGAAGTAATCTGTGGCTGTTAGGACGTATTTGAACCCTGATTTCTTTTGCGGGATGAATGGTCCCATGATGTCTAGCCCCCACATGTGGAACGGCCATGGGCTGGCTATGTTGATCAATTCCCTTGCTGGACTTAAGTGATTGTGGCCAAAAGTTTGACATTAGAGGCATTTAAGAACGTACCTTTTTGCCTTGATATGCATGCCTGACCAATAATACCCTTGGGCGATTGCTTTGTGTGCCAGTGATCTTGCTCCTGCGTGATTGCCACATTCACCTTTGTGGATTTCGTCGAAAATAAGTTGTCCCTCTCTTGGACTTATGCATCTTAGGAGGGGTCCTCCTGCTGATTTGCATAACAGTCTTCCATTGATCATTGTGTACCTTGTGGCTCGGAGTTGGATTGCATGGGCATGCTTTGCTTTTGATGGGATCTCACCATGTAAAATGAACTTAAGGAATGGGCCCATCCAAGATTGACTGATTTCTTCTTCAGATGAGGGTTGGAAATTTGTGAGGCTGTTGATACTTTCTTTATGGTACGCAGGTCGTTCCAAAATGTCAATGTAAACTGTGGTCGGACATGCCTCTTGTGTTTTGGAGGCTAGGAAAGCCAAGCTGTCTGCATGTCTGTTGTCCTCTCGAGGAATATGATCTAAGGAAAACATTTTGAACGAACTGACTATGTCATAAACGACTTGAGCATACTTTGCCAAGTTTGCTTCGTTTGTGACATATTCTTTTGTGATCTGCTTGACGATTAACTGGGAATCACTGTAAGCTTTAAGCTTTGATACTTGTAGTTGTTGTGACATTCAGAGCCCTGTGATCAACGCTTCGTATTCTGCTTCATTGTTGGATGTTGCGAAATCGATTTTTATTGATTTCTGTAGCTGGGCTCCCTCTGGTGAAGTTAATACAGCCCCCAGTCCACTGCCACTGTTATTGCATGTGCCATCTACGTGGAGGTGCCATGTGTCTGGGGTGGCTTGTTGATGGAGTGATGTGATTGGCTCGGGTTCCCAGTTGATATCTTCGACAGGGAAATCTGCCAAGAACTCAGTAACGACCTGGCCTTTGCGAGACGTTCTGGGAACGAACTCGATGTGATGTTCTCCTAGTTCTTCAGCCCATTTGAAAATGAAATCCTAAGTTATCCAACCCCAACAAAATCGAAACTTAAAATGATTGACTGGAATCAGTTAATAACCACTTCATTTAAAAGCCGAAGCTGATGGATAGAATTTAGAAGCACAAACTTTGTTTATCAGGGGGACAACGAATCTAACATAGGCTGGCATAAGCCCCAAAAAATCCTCAACAAGGCACGTAAGTTAAAGTTGAGATAAAGCGTTCATAACAGATTTCTAAAAAAATTAAAAAACAAAACAAAAGCAAACAAAAATACCAAAAAACGAAATAGGGTTGATTAAACTTGCCCCACCATTTAATGTTAATATACAAGCTCGCCTATGAGAGTGTGTGCAAGAGAGAGAATAAAATTTAAAATCCATCCGGTGACTAATGATGTTTTAAGACAGAAACTGAATACAACACTTCTTACTGGACACACTTGCGTGAATTCGGGTAATGGCTACGAGGGAGAAATTGAAAGGAAATTGTACCCAACCAGGAGGGTGTGTGGCCCCTTTCGGGGAGGGAAAGCGTTTAGGCGAATCAATGGATTTACCCCTTCCATATGTTTCAATCTTTCATATGTCTGCTCGTCGTGGAATCCTATACTTGATTTCACTAATTAGTTTTGTTCTGTAATCAATCCAATTCATGATTTTCTTGTTTAGTACTTTCAGACCCAATCTTCATTAACGGCTGCTAACAATTATCTCTTATATATATATATATAAATATAAAATATATATATATAAGAGAAAAGGAAAAAAAAAAAAAAAAGAAAAAAAAATGGAAGGAACATAGGAAAAACCTCAAGGCTTGGATTGAGATTAGTATATTACCATCCCCCCGAATGAAAATGAGACAACTCCTCGCAGGCAAGAGAAGCAATTCTTCCCAAAACAGCATTTGTCTAAAAAGAGGTAGAGAAACAAGTCAAACCACTTCCAAAACTCCAAGAATCTTTCTTAAATTTTTATCTGGAATAATAGGTATACACACATATCAAAAGGGCAGGAGATTTATCTTCCATTTAGAAGGAAAAAAATAAGAAGAATAAAGAAAGAAAGACGTAACGTCCATGAAAATCAATTCAGAACAATAATTTGTGTGTTAAGTAGCACTACTACTATTGTCGAGACTCGAGGGCCATTTGTTTTTTGCCTCAATGTCAACCTCTTAGAGAGTGTAGGATTTCAAAGAAAGCTTAAAAAAAACAATGATATGAAATAAATAAAAAAACTAAAAGGACTTATGGAGTTGGCTTTAGGTCTCAAAAGTCATTAGAGGAAATTGGTTATCTTATTCTCTTTCATAGGATCACTTGCCATTGGGAAAGGAGAAATTAGAAATGTCGAACAAGAATCTATGTAATGTTGGAGCCTAAGAACTATTGAACTTAAAATGAAAAACAAACCCACTATAAGACCATCTTATAAGACCCTCTTATAACACATGGTCGACGCACAAAGAGAGTGTAGGTGATCCAAGAATCAATCCAACATCCGATAACGTAATAGTGTAATACGTTTTGGGACTAACAAATTTGCCACAGAGCAGAGTCATGTGCAAATTTCAACCTCAAATGATGCACTCAAACAAGATGCACATAGGCAGAGAATGCATGTGCTTGTGCAAAAGATGTATACAAATTGCTCTGAGATATCCAATTGATTGGTAACTGGTAAGATAAACAAAAGAAGCACATATCAAATTTTCCGTTTTATCCCCCCTCCCTTAAAAATGCAATCTAGTATATAGTTAATCAAAGAAGAGTTCCTTTACGTATACTCGTACACGTGACCTCATTATGGCAGGATAGAGTGTCCAACCGCTAAGCCAAACATCGTAACCTAAAAAAAATTTAAGTAAAAAACAAGGGATGCAAGGTGCAAGACAAGGACATCCCAAAAGGTCACCCATCCTAGTACTACTCTCGCTCAAGCATGCTTAACTTTGAAGTTCTGATGGGACCTGGTGCATTAGTGTTGGTATGACCGTACTTTAGTTTAGCACCAAAAGAGGAGTTGTAGAACAAGATATCCGACAAAACCTCAAAAAAAAAGTACAGACAATCCGGCTAACATACAAAGATGAATCTCAAAACTAAACATCCTATTGATGAGTCCCATCTATACACAAAACTTACCGTCTAAATACAAAACCTACGATTCCACATTTAATCTGCAATTTGTAGCTCTTAAAGAAATAACCTTGCCTTGAGTTAGACTCTTAAAGAAATAACCTTCATCCAAACACAAACAATCTCTTTCCCGATACAATGCATTTGTTTCCCGAGAGTAGTATTACTAGTATAGCAATACTAATTACTAAAGCAGAGTACCTACCTGACCATGCACATCTCCGCATACAGTGAAGTGATTTCCATCAGGAACATTAACATCAACCAAAGAAGGCAAAGCTCGAAGTATCTCTCTTGTTTGCAATACTATCTAACAAGCATACCTAAGAGGGAAAATTCAGCTTCAGTTGATAACACTATATATATGGCGTATAAATCACAACTTATACATAGGCCTTCGTTTTTATCGGTAGGAATACTAAAATGAGATTTCAGTAACAACTAAATACACATAAAACCCAAAAGAGTGTGTGTGTGTTTGGAAGTGGGTGACGGGACCAATTCGCCCCTTAGCCCAAAAAGGTGTATAGAATTGACCGATAAGTATTTGCACATACCGCCTATGTAAGCACTTTTGATTCTTGAAGTCCTCCATCATTTTCTTCACAAAATCCAAGGTCACAACTTCACCCTCAATCCACGCACCAGTATACTGTGACTCCACTTCTGTTAGGCAATAGAAGAAATCTTTGTTAGACTCTACATCAGGATACAACAGTAAAAAGGAAGCAAGGAATATGATTTAACTAAAAAGTGTTAACCAGTAGACAAGATGGAAATAGGTACTTACAAAATTAAAATTCTATTTTACTTCTAGTGATAATTTTTTAGCCCCTTTTCTTACAGAAGGTTCCTATGCAGCAAAGTCTATTTGCAGTTACCAAGAGCCCCTAAATAGTAATAGAGGACGAGGATAACGTTTCCGTTGCGTAAATTTCTCAAAAATGCCAAGATTACCTAGTTCTCTCAATGTGGAGCAGGATGTGCCGAAGAGCCTAGAGGTAATCTTTTTGGGCATGTTATCAGTTGGAAAGACAATTATGAGAAAGACAGTAGCAGCATGATACATTGCCTTCTATTGCTTTCCCCTATGGCCCTATGGCCCTATACCTACGTTGTATGTTTTATGAACGAAATTAGCAGATTAACACATACTCTTGTAATTTCATTGCAAGTGTTACGGAGATGAAAAATAACGTAACTTCTATTCAGAGAGGGATTCAACACGTACATAAGCAACTTGGTAAAAACATGAATTAATGTTTCTGGGGAACTTTTTTTTTTTAGCGGTAATTTCTTAAAAGTAATTGTATCCCAAATAAACAACACCGCTCAACAAATAACTAAATTTAACATTTAATAGTAAGTCGAGTCATTACAATCCAGTATAAAGCGGCCATCCATGAGGTAGAACTAAATAGCTTAAGAAAATCACGTAAATAATACCCAATGCCGCAGACAAATCATCCAAATCAACTTAGGATCAGGCAAAGAAGCCAAAGACAGCCCACTTTGGAAGAATCGCCAGAGACATCAGTCAGAATGGTTTTTGTCAAGTTGTCCAACAAGAAACTTCATCCAAAACATGCGACCATAAAAAGGATGGTTTGAGTTAAATGAGCTCACCCATTTCCCTTTAAACAAATCACACCCTTCACCACCATTTTCAAAAACCCCCATTTCTTAAATAACCAAACTTTTTTAGAAAATAATTATATTAACCCCAATTACTTACCTTGATGGCTTCAACCTGACGAAGAGTTATAAACCAACCTACAAAATCACCTGAAGCAAAAGAATAGTACATATGAAATTAAAACTTGATTTTAAAAAATAAGTGATTTTGTGTTTGGTTGAGTGAGATTTGAGAGTGAGTGTACCTTCTTGGAGTGGGAATGAGAGAGGGATGAAGCTGCTACGTACAGCAAGGCTGAGAGAGGGATAATAGTTTTTGGGTTATATTTTTTGACTATTTGTTTTTTATTTTTCCAAACAATTAAGTGAAGGAAGTGAAATTAGTTTGGGTAATGCCATATTTGCTTATTTGGAAGAGATATGCCGACAGCCCAAACTGGTAGGAGCAAATCTGACGGTTCGAAAACATTGAAAAGTATTGAACCAACAATCGAGAAATTACTCAGTTCGTCCGAAATTAACAACAATTAAAAACCGTCGAAATATCTGACGGTCAATAACTCTCCTACAACCGTCGGCCACATCTAAAACAAATAAAGTACCTAGGGAGCTTACTCGACAGATGGAAATATTTTATCCGACGGACAAAATCTGTTAGGCACTTCCGGTAGATGGAAATCGTCGGATATTCTTTATGGCGTCTGTCGGGTAAACCTGTTTTTTTGGTAGTGACTCAATACTTGTTTAATGGGTACGTCAGTGATGACCTTGATGCTGTGAGATTGGAAGTAAGATCGGAACTTCCAAGCTGAGTAGAGTAAAGAAAGCATTGCTTTCTCCATCGGGGAATAGTGTTTTTCTGCATCTGCCAACGTCTTGTTAGTGAAGTAAACCGGCTTCTCGACTCCATCATGCTCTCGAAAGAGAACTGAGCTGATTGTGAAGTCGGTCGTTGCAAGGTACAGCCCTAGTGTTTCTCCTTCTTCTAGTTTGGACAGGACGGGTGGAGTTGATAAATAGGTTTTCAGGTCGGTGAAGGCTTTGTGGCACTCGTCTATCCAAGTGAAAGTTGCTCGCTTTTTAGTATTTGCAGGAATAGTCTGCATTTGTCAGATGCTCTTGAGATGAACCTGTTGAGGGCTGAAACCATGCCAGATAACTTGTAGATTTGTTGCTTTGTGGTTGGTTCTGGCATTTCAAGGAGAGCTCGTATCTGTTATGGATTTGTTTCAATGCGTCTTTGTGAAATGAGGTAACCTAAGAATTTCCCTGAGGCTACTCCAAATACGCATTTGGCTGGGTTGAGCTTCATCTTGTTTTGGCGAAGTCGTTCAAAAGCCTCTTATAGGTGGGAGATGTGATCACCTACCTTTTCGCTTTTGACCACCATGTCGTCTATGTAGACTTCCATAGTGTCTCATAACAAGTCTTTGAACATTTTGGTGACAAGCCTTTGGTAGGTCGCTCCTGCGTTCTTCAAGCCGAAAGGTAGGACGTTATAGCAGAACATACCTTGCTCCGTTATGAAGGACGTCTTTTCTTGATCTTCCTCTGCTAGTGGTATTTGGTTGTACCCACTGTATGCGTCCATAAATGACAAAAGCTCATGGCCACAAGTTTGATCTACCAATATGTCGATTCTTGGTATGGGGAAGTTGTCTTTTGGGCAGTGTTTGTTGACGTTGGTGAAATCTATACAGAGTCGTACATGACCATTCTTCTTTGGAACGGCTACTATGTTAGCAATCCAAGTCGGGTATTCAACTTCTCTGATGAATCCCATGTTTTTAGCTTTTCTATCTCTTCATTGATGGCTTTTTGAAACTTGAGTGCTAGCTTCCTAGGTCATTGTTTGATAGGCTTGATGGTTGGATCTACATTTAACTTGTGGCAAGCGACCTGAGGGTCGATTCCTGGCATATCGATATACAACCAAGCAAAAACATCTTTATTGAGAGATAGAAATTTGACAAGCTGCTCCTTGAGCTTGGGGTCTAAGTCAGCCCCTACATATACAAATTTTGGGTCATCGGCCAGCCCAAATGATTTTTTTCTCCTGGTTCTATTTGAGCTTGTTTTCCTTTGAGCTTTTCTGATGTCGCTGCTGGATGGCTGGATATTTGAGGATCCTGCCTCTTTGGAATGTCCTTGGTTTCAACGACCTGAAGCTTGGGCCGGTGAGGTCGTAGTGCTGACTTGATTGCATCGGTGAGCTTCTAGTTGGTTGCTTTTGAGCTCCATGATGCCTCTGGAACCAGGATATCGTAGGACTTGGTGTAAGGTTGATGGAATAACTTAGATTTTGTGTATCCAACGGCGTCCTAGAATGGCAGTGTAGGACGACCTGACATCGATAACACTGAAGTATGTTGATGTTTTGACCATGTCCTCTTTTTTGCCAATGGAGACTGATAGGATTACGTCTCCGATGGCATCTATACGATCTCCGTTGAACCCATAGAGCGATGCATTGGACTCTATCATCACCGAATCTGGCAGGTGCATATCTTTATAAGTTTGATAGAACAGTATATCGCATGAGCCTTGATAAAACAGTAAGTCGATGAGGACTTTTTTGACCGTCCAACCGTTGATCTTGATGTGCACTACCAAGGCATCATTGTGAGATAGGCACACCTTGTCTAGATCTTCTTCCGTGAATGAAATTGTTGTTGTCTTCTTAGGGTTGGTGGGGTTGACCATCTCGGCTTTGTGTGAGAGATGGTAGATTTATTGGATTGCTCCCACTCTTCTGCGCTTCTCCCCGACTTGAGGTTTCGTCGTTTGAGGTGTCTGTAATCATGTTGATTACTTTGTCCTCATCTTAGTCGGAGGAGTGATGTCTCCTGTTGTGCCTTGACCGACCTGGAGACTTAGATCAAATCTTATTGATCCGCCCTCGCTCGCATTTCGTTGTTGGCGCGTGTCGTTCATTGCTGCGACTCCTGCTTCTGTGGCGTTTGGCATCCAGTTTGTGCCTCAGATCGCTTTCTGGCAAGAACTCTTTTAATTTGCCTTCCTCCACTAGGTCTTGGAGGTAGTGCTTGAAGCTCCAGCAATCATTGGTATCGTGGTGGTGGAGTTTGTGGAAATGATAATATGGACGCTCTGGTATGGCTATTACCTTGTTGATGTTTGGTTTGAAATACGGCGTTGTATATATCTTCTTCAAGATTTGACTTGGTGTCCTGGAGAAATTGGAGAATTCCCTCTTTGTGTATGAGGGTTTGTTGGCGTTGGATCTCTTGTTGTTGTTGTTGTTGTTGTTGTTGTTGTTGATGTTGTTGTTGCTGTTTGAATATTGCTTGCTTTCCTTGGGGTCTAGCTCGTTGCTAACTGCGAGGACCTCTTTGCCTTTGCGTTTGGCCATCCACTTTTCGTACTTGATGTATTTGTCGACTCTATGATATAGGTTGGTTGAGGTGTCTGGCTTGTTGCGCATGAGGGACCCTGCTAGGTCGGAGTCGTCCAAGAGGTCGTTTGTGAACGTAGAAATTGCAAAACGGTCACTGAGTCCTGACTCCAACGAGAGTAGGTCCTTCTTAAAATGTCCTAGAAAGGCTCGAATCGTTTCGCCATGAGCTTGCTTGAGCTAGAATAGGGAGTCCAGGTCGGCGCATTTCTTTATGTTGTGGACAAACTCTGCTACGAACGTTTTAGCAAGGCTGTCAAAGTTGTTGATTGAATCTGGAGGGAGTGTGTAAAACCAGTCTACTGCTCCATCCTTTAAACTGGCTGGAAAAAGTTTGCACTTCAGGTAGTCGTAGTCAGGATGGCTGTATAGTGCTAGGATTTGGCTGAAGTGGGTTACGTGCTCGCCTGGGCAGGAGGTACCGTCGTACAACGGGAACTTTGGTTGAATGAACTCTGAAGGAGGTTGTTTGTCTCTGATATCTTGGATGAATGGTGATGCTTTGTATGTTTCCAACATCTTCTGAGCGATCTGGATCGCGCTGGCTCTTTCGCTTGATTTCTCTAGTTTTTGCGTGAAGTCTTCTAAACGTTGATTGGTAGTGTTGGCTAGGGCTGCAATAGTGTTGTGCTCCCCTGCTTCTGTGGTGCCATTATTGGTGTTGGAGTTGGCATTCTCTCGCATTGTTTGGTTTTTCCTATTGCAAAGTGATGAAGGCCAATGCTTGTAGGTTGGGCTCCATTGTGGTTTTGCTGACCAGCTTCGTGGGCTTGAGAAAAGAGTGGTTGTTCTTTTCTTAAGGAAACGAACCGGCAGACGGCGCCAATGTAGATGTTGGTTATTTTGGGACTACAACCTGATGATCTTTTGGATAGGAAATGGTTGCACTCTTCTTGGGATAAGAGTTGCCTACGTATCAAGTTTCTCGGGGTCAACTTGAATCAAGCCTTACGTAATTCATCTCTCTCTATTTGTAGATGTCTGTCTGAACTGTTATGGATTGCAAATCCACCTTGTATGCTATCTTGATGATTTGCCATTACTCTGATGTTACAAAGTAAATGACTCATTGATTGTTGCGTTGACTGAGCTCTAGGATTGTGCTAGTTGTTATCCTTCCATGCATGGTTGTAACTGTTGCTGGTAACAACCTGGGTGTAGGGTCGTTGGTACAATATGATGTTGTGGGACGAGCTGGAGTAAGACGTCCTGCCTTGTGGACACGTGCTCTGTAGTATAGAACGGAGGGTACTTACAGTATCAAAATTATTATACCACTAACGTGAAAAATCATCAAACTTCTTATTCAGGCATTTGTTGTGCGCCTTCAACCCCTACGGTTGGAAATACCTCATGCATCATGCTTCAAATAAGAAGTGACACTCTAGAGCCTGACTATAGGTGGCCTCATAGTTGTACAGCCCTGTCAAGGCATATATTCATCCAATATCTGGCACCAATCCCAGGAAGACAAGTCAGTGCCTCAGCGGCACATCAGATCAAGCCATCGGCACAAATATAGAAGGTATCATAGACGACATCTCACTCAAACAACTGGGCCACAACTCATGTACAACGTCCTATACTCAACACCATTCTACTCACGGAGGATATCTCAATCAGACAATCGGCTACATTCCAAGTACTACACTCTATGAACCACACTGTTCTATTAATGTCATAATAACCTTGCTCGAAAGAAAGAAAAAAAAAAAAAATCATCCGACCGACCTAAGACACAACATCCGCAGAACATCTTTAACCAGCAACCTAAACATTCTCCTTCCCCACACGCATAAAATATGAACCATCATCTCTCACTGATTGACATCTCCGAACCATTGCTTCTCCACCATGCTCAAAGTAATCATCATATCACTACCACTATACTTCTCCACCAACTACACTATTTAACCATACTACTATATACTATTCAGCCATACCACTCCTTAGTGTTAGTTTATTAGTATAGTCATAGTTATTTTATTTTCAACAAATTATTACTCTCACCATTTTCTTCTGAATTTAGTTAGTGGAATTTTATTTATTCTTGTTCGTTTAAGAGTGGAACGAATCCGTACTATAGTATATTGCATCATCATTATTTGAGAGTATGAAACTTGATTTAAATTCGTGTTTGTTAGATTAGGTATTAGTGTTATTCATTCATATTTAGTTTATCAAATTCGTGTTTATCAGAGACTTTCATGGTTCGCTTGTCTGTCAGCATAATAGAATTCAATGCTCAAGTTGTGGAGGATATGGCCTAGTCACTATACAAGTGTGCCCATTGTTGTGATTTTTGTACCTCGAAGGAAGGCTTGGAGATCCACGTCACACAAGGAACGACCATCAAGATTGTAAGGTTCCCTGCAAAGTTTGGAGCAATAGGTTTCCAACTCTAAAATTTATGAACAACCATATCAAGAATGAACACCCAGGAGTTGAGCCAAGGAAGAAGAAGAATCATCGAAGTAAAAGGCTTATTGTTGCATTGTTGTAAGATAACCTTGTTTCTAGACTAATTTGATGTTTTGTGTAGCTAAAGATAGTTTGAGGTTTAGTATCAAGCAATTTGAGTAGAATAAATAAAAATAAAATAAAAACAGAGCCTTTAAAAAATGAGAAAAATAGTGTATATACCTACCAATATATTTATCCAAAAAATAATAATAATAACAATATGTAGACCATCATTAAGCATTCTTAATATTGCAAACTTACGGAGAGTATTAACTTAAATTCCATTTTGCTCTTCTGACTTGGAGACTCGAATCTTTTTAACCGCTACAAATTCCTTTGTACATTTCTTTCTCATTTTGCAGACTGATCCAAAAAAGCCTGACCTAAGCTTCTCTACTTGTTCACATTCATCCATATCTCTCTTTCGAAATTCAATTGTTTAAATATATTTAAGAAAAATTGAGAAATCAGAGCTTTCAGGTCGTAAAACATAATTGACCAGTATATTGAAACAATTAGAGACTATTATCTTTTAGATGTGATCATTTGATGGAATACTTGTTGCAAAAGAAAAAGTCTGAGTACGTGTTTTGGTATCGAACGATAATGAGATGTGCATCTACCACCCATTGCCATATTTGGAGCCAAAGTACATTGAAATTTAAGAATGATTGGGATAGGATAATCATGCTCTGAATTCTCACAAGCTAGGTTGTGGGAGTATCTCTTGAAAGCAACATTTTATCTAATATCATTCACATTTGAAAATTATTTCACAAGTAGTCTATCTAATATCTTTCAAAAAAAAAAAAAAAAAAAAAAAAAAAAAAATGTTATATTAGTATTTTTATTACTATTACTTTTATAATGAGCTGATATCGTGTACAATTTAAACAACCAAATCTAAATCTTAAATATTACAAAGGACATTATTATACATAGTATTTTTTTTTTTCTAACAAAAAACATAATGTTTTTTTTTATTGGCAAACCTGTTTTAAATGAGATTAGTAACTCTTTGATGTTGGCAATGTTCGATTTACCAACTTTACTAGTCGGCACCCGCAAAAAAAAAAGTGTTGATAACATCTTAATTTAATTATTATATATATTTTTTGATTGGTAAGCCTATTTTAAATAAAATCAGTAATTATTTGATGCTGGCGGGTTCGAGCCCCAAACCTCTAACATTTACCCATTACCCATTATTTATCCATTACCATTTACCCATTAATTATCTTTTTCTCTCTTCATTATTTTTAATCAACGGGTATCTCTTTCTACTTGTCCTCTTTACTCAAAAGGAGAACCTACACTTTCAAGATTCACTTCCATCCATCATATCTCTTCAATATATTACATAATGCATGTTTTACCATTTTCTCTTAAATTTTGTTGATTTGTTATGGACTTTCACATCTCTGTATACTATGATCCTAACTAAACCGCTATCACTTATAGTTTTGCCCTTCATTAATATTGAGTTTCACGGTTTTATGTATTCAAAATAATTCAAAAAGTAGTAACAATAATTATAAATTAATTTATAATTGGTAAGATTTTTTCGAATTGTAGTAGTGAAATGTATTATACTTACTGAATACCCAAAATAAATCGTACAAAAATACGAGAAGACAAGCGGTGGTACAATCTAAGTTTCGACCGTTGTCCCGTTGGTTTAGTTTTATGAAAATGGCCACGAAATATCGACCGAAATGCCAGTATTTCACTATATTTACTTTAATTAGTCACTATATTTACTTTAAATGGTCACTATATTTACTTTAATTTGTAAAGAAAATTCCTCAAGCAATAGTATTTTTTAGGTCGATTGGAGTTTTTTAATTCCAATTTTGCCCCTAATAATTTTCGATTATTTTAGTTGTTCTCAAAACAAAAGGATGTAATAATGGATGGTATGGAAGGATTAAAACGTAAACATACTATATCTCATCTCACACCATCTCATCTCACATCTATTTCTCATCAATATCTCATTTCTCTTTCTCTTTCTCTAATATCATCTCTTCTATTCACTATTTATCCTCAATGTCTCATATCTCTTTCTCTCTCCTTAATATCTCATCTCATCTCTTCATTTTTTATCCTCATTATCTCATCTTTTTCTCTCTAATCTGAAATTTCGACAATTCCATCAGAAATTTCAGACAAAATTTCAATATACTTTAAAATTCATATATATATATATATAATTTTAAAGTATATTGAAATTCATATATATTATTATTTTTTATTCCAACAAATTTAACATATTTAGTCTAAATTAGTGGGTTAGTGGGACTTCTTTACATCTAGAGCAACAAATCGGGTCGGGAATTTAGATTTTTATGTTTGATTATTCAAATTTGAATTTTGGAATCGGGGTTTTTTATTATTTCGGTTTCGGATAGGTAGCATAAAATAAGTGCGAAAAAAACAGACGCATCGGTTGCAATTTGGTTGAGCTTAATTTTTTTTAAATCAACATTGCCACACGGACTGGACTGGGCTTTCATTGGTTGGGTTAATCGGACAACTCTGAATTGAGCTAGTATAAAGTAACTTCTTCTTTCATTTCACTACACACAAAGTTTAGGGTTTTAGCCAACCCCTAGTTTCTCCTCAAAGATGGTGAAGAAAAGCAAAAGTAAGCATAATTAATTTATTATTATTTTATGTTAATTAAAAAAATGATGTTTATATGTATATATATATTTTTGTGTTTGTAGAGAGTAATAGTAAGAGAATACCATTGAGGAAGAAGCATAAAATAATAAAAAGAGTGAAACAACATCACAAGAAGAAAGCTAAAGAAGCTAAGAAACTTGGAATTACTAAAAGGCCCAAGGTTGAAAAGGATCCTGGTATTCCTAATGACTGGCCTTTTAAGGAACAAGAATTACAAGCTCTTGAAGCTCGTCGCGCTAAGGCTATTGAAGAGTTGGAACAAAAGAAAGCCGCTCGTAAAGAAAGGGTATATTTTTATTATGATTATTTGGTTTTGTCGTTACTTATTGAATTGTATAGGATATAGGAGTAAGTAAATACTTTGAGGCTTGAGGAAGTATAATGGGGACGATAAGCTAACTTTTAGTAGTATGTGGATTGAACACAGTATATTATTCTAGATTGAATGTGAATGTGGAAATTTATTCTGATATATGTGAAAGTTTGCACATATCTTGTGGTGAATTAATTGGGATTTGGAGTTTCTGAAAGTTAGCACATATCTTGAGGTTCTACCTCATCTGAGGAGGACTAACAATTAATCCCTATTCATCCATTTCTAAACATACTTGGAAATCTATATTTTCTAAGAAAATTCTCTTTTTATGTCTTCTAAAATATAAATAATGTTTGTATTTTTCCGTTTTAGTTGCAGAATTACCATCCTTCAACATTTGTGTTTCAACAAACCCTTCATAGACAATCTTTATCTATGCCCCATTGCCCCTTGATGACTATAATTTGGGGAAATCTTTCCCATGTTTTTGGTTTTTTTAATTTATTGAGTCCAAAGGATGAAGATATGTTACCTGTCAGGATTCATATCTTAGTTGTTTGACCATCTGACGAGGGATGTCTGGCGTACCCACTCTGTGTTTCTGTATACTGATTTTAGGAGACAAGGTTTTGTGGCTTAGAATGTTCGTGATTAAAAAGTAGTAGAAGTTTATGGTGTAGGAAGGATGAAATAAAGGACGGGTGCATCCAGGATAATCTGATGAGAATACAGGTAGGTGATATGCTAAAGGTAGAAGTGTTTGGGGTGGTGAGAGAATGAGGGCATATTTATAGGACTAGAGAGTTAGGTTAAGCTGTGGTTCCAGATAGACTGATTAACATGTTTCTTTTTGGTGTACCGAAAAGTGAAGTTATGGGATAATTAGTGGAGGGGAGGCTAGGCGGGTTTCTGGTTAGTTTAGTAGGTAATTTGTGTAAGGTGTTACCACCAATCTGAGTTCGAAACCTGCCAACATTATGACCTGCTTTACCTATAGGGAGGCTAGGCAGGTTTCTGGCTAGTTTAGTAGGTAATTTGTGGAAGTTGTTACCACCGATCTGAGTTCGAAACCTGCCAACATTATGACCTGCTTTACCTATTGGGAAAAGTATGGGATTACAAAGGTAGGATGTATAGGATGTATTTGAATATGAGTCTATGGTTTGGGTAAAATCAAATAACAGTAAGTGGATATGTAAGAACTTAATCTGGCTTACCACTTGTGTATTTTAAAAATGTCATATTTTAGTACCTTTATATAGAAGACTGTGCGGACAAAGAAATATTTTAGTACTATATTCCTGTAAAATGGAGCAGTAGCAATATTCTTTAGTTCTTAAGTTTAATCTTTGTAACTATACGCCGAGTAAACTTGATACTTTTAAGAAAATCTTAATCTTAACAACTGAGTACACAACCGAAACCTTTCTTGCTTGTCTGTTCAGATCTTGTTAATGACTGTAATAATATCAACTGTGGACTGAGATCAGTCAGAAGCAACGGTGTGTACGTCATTTGGTCTGAATTGCATGGTAATGTGAAATTGACCCTCGCAGACCATGTGAGGTTATAGCATTGGTCTGGTCTCTTAAACCCGAACTTCTTGTGTAATAAACATGATCAGTACTTCTTGAAAATGAGCTGTTTACTCGCATGGTGATAATGAAATGTTTTTCTGTATTTTAGGCTCAGAAAAGAAAGTTGGGGTTGTTGGAGGAGGATATGCCTAAGGTAGCTGATGTTGCTTCAGGCAAAGAAAGAACCAAGGAAGTTGGGATATCTCGAGGTAAGCCACTGTATTATACGAATATTAATGTAGTCCAACCAGAACTAGAGGTATCGTTATTTTTGGATCATGCGTTGTCTTTCTTATTTAACTTTTGACAAATACTCTTCATTTCTTGCAGAGAACTCAGACCGGGCTTTCTACAAGGAACTAGTGAAAGTCATAGAAGCATCAGATGTCATTGTGGAAGTTCTCGATGCGCGGGATCCACTCGGTACCCGTTGTGCTGATATGGAAAAGATGGTATTGAAGTCGGGCCCGGAGAAACACATTGTACTGCTTCTTAATAAAATAGGTAATGATCAACAATTTCCTAAAACGAAGATCAAATAAAGTAAGGAACACTAAGAATGTTGTTTAGCAACTCAACATGATTTTACTATGAACTCATTGGTATTCTTAGCATTTCAGTTATTAGGTTAAGGCCACATCTTTACTTATTTATTGACGATTTTTATAGATCTAATTTCGTTATGCTATAAATGAAATAATTATTTGCAGCCACCAGAATCTTAATAAAATATGAACAAGTTAATTGTAGTCAAAACAGAGTATTGTCTGTGGACATCTGACTTCATGTCTCGGTGCATAAAATTGCATATTATTCAGTTCTTTTAAAAAAAAATATATTTGTATCCCTTTCTGATTCCAACTGGAACATGTGTCTCAGATCTTGTTCCTCGAGAGGCTGTTGAAAAATGGCTGAAGTATCTTAGGGAGGAATTGCCTGCAGTTGCTTTCAAGTGCAGCACCCAGCAACAGAGATCAAACTATGGTTGGAAATCTGCTTCGAAGTCTGCAAAACCAAACAATCTCTTGCAAACTAGTGACTGTCTGGGAGCAGAAACTCTTATCAAATTGCTGAAGAATTACTCAAGAAGCTATGAGGTACCTATAAGATATTTTATTTCTATCAATTTCTCATCATTTTGGTTCCAGTTTAAGGTTCTCTATTTGCTCAGTTCGGTCCTGTTTAATAGTCTCAGCCTTGTCAAGTATTAGCTGAGCGTGCATTTGTTTTGTTCATTATCCTGTTACCTAGTTGAAAGTAGAAATAAAGGAACCAAAAGTTGGTTGTGGCGCTCAAGATATGAAATATTTAATTGCAAACTCCTTGTCCAATCACCGCTAAGATTTGTGAGTGCTCTTTGAACTTTGAAGTTCCAAGTGGAACTTGGTGTGTTCAAAGCTGGTCTTAGCCTGCCCAGATTTAGGATTTTCTAGAATCAGTTTTTTTGGCAAAAGTTTGAAATCACTGAATTAGCATTAAAAACATTTCTTTTGCTGTAGTTTGAGCTTAGCTTTGCACAAAACATCTGAAACATCTTCTGATGTTTGAGGTGTTCTTGAGACTTTGTGAATATTAGATGTCAATATGTCATCAAAATAGACAAGCACAAACTTTTCCACATATAAAGGTTGAAAGTGCATTAGCAAGACAGAAGTGCATTTACTATCTGCTCATGAAACCCGTTGTTAGTCATAAAGGGGCTGTCTTCCATTTAGAAAAGACCTGAGTCCCATGGTAAGAAACTGGAAAGTGACACTTTGCTGTTGTTTGTTTAATCATATGCATATTAAAGTGAAGTTCTCTGTTACTTGTATATTATCCCAGTGAAAGTGTCCAGTTGCCTAATGCCTAATGGTCAAGCCATTAGAGGTTGGGCCCAAAGTCGTGGATTCTATTTCCACCTTCACTGGGAAAAAGGGGATTTAACGGTTGACAGAGTATCAAAGGTGCCAACTAAGGTGAACAAAAACCTTGATGTTAAGATTTTGCCAGAAAAGTAGTAAGTAACAGGCAATAAAGTGTCTGATACTCTGATTGACTGCTGGCAATAGGTCCAGTAAGAGCTGTGATATGAGCACAATTTGTTCTCCATTATAGTGCAATGAGGTGTTGTTGCGACTGTTTTGTGTTGGGGTCGCAAGACACGAAGAGCCTGAACAAGCAGCGAAACCGCTGGCTGCCAGTGCGAGACTCAACATTGAAACCCAAAACTCTAAACTGATCCTTCAATTTCTAGGATTCGTCAAATCAAAAAATAAAAATTATGTTTGCTGAAATCATTGGCCTTCGAAAAACCAAACTTAAATACTTTGGAGGACTGCTGATAACAGTATAAAAACTGTCAGGAGAAGCATAATTAATAACTGTCAGGAGAAGAAACCTAAATTTTTGCTTTCTTTTACTTTAATTTTTCTCAGTTGTAGCTTATTCTTGTTTTTCTCTTGTTTTTGTCATTCCCTTTCTTGTATCTGAGTGGGATCTCATCCTACGAAGTTTGACCTTGTGATGTTATATATACATGTAACATTTTACTGTCCAGAAAAAAAAAAAAAAGTTTTTGATAGAAACCTGAACATTTTACCCCCAATCTTCAAGCATGGCCTTAATAATAACTATGGAATTCTTGGGCTACTAAAATTATTATAGCAAAATAGGAAATTTAAAATAAAGCAAAATAAAATGTTAAATGGTGTGGGCTTGGAATCTGTTGACTAGGCATGTATATTTGTTGGTGATGCCATGATTGCATTGCGCCTTATAAATTCCATATGAATCCTGTAAAAAAGAGTACAAGCTTTTTTCGCCATTGCATTTTACTTGTTTGATTTGTAGTCTGCTAAGATACCTGCTGCATGCTATTGGAGTTTTGGCTGATTGGAATTACTTGTGTCTGGCAGATTAAAAAGTCAATAACAGTAGGAGTTATTGGGCTTCCTAATGTTGGGAAGAGTAGCTTGATTAATAGCTTGCGGAGATGTCATGTTGTCAATGTTGGTGCTACTCCTGGTTTAACAAGATCCATGCAAGAAGTCCAGCTAGATAAGAATGTCAAGTTACTGGACTGTCCTGGTGTTGTAATGCTCAAGTCTGATGAGAGTGATGCAAGTATAGCTCTTCGAAATTGCAAAAGGATTGAGAAATTAGATGATCCCATCGATCCTGGTAATTGAATCCTTAGCCATTTATCTAGCTATATAATGACTCATTATTGGTATCATTTGTGAATCTTATTAACCAATTTATCTTGTTTGTGAGCTCTGCAGTGAAAGAGATTCTCAAACTCTGTCCTGCCGAAACATTGGTATCTCTGTACAAAGTTCCAAGCTTTGATTCTGTTGAAGATTTCCTCCACAAGGTGGCTACTGTTCGGGGTAGGCTAAAAAAGGGTGGAATTGTGGACATTGAAGCTGCTGCAAGAATAGTTCTGCACGATTGGAACGAGGGTATACACACAATTCTATCAGCACTTTCACCAAGCCTGAAATTTACTTAAGTTCTAATTGATATATTAGATAAAAAGTGTTGTGTTCATAATTGTTTGGCCTTGATATGCTTCAGGTAAAATTCCATATTACACCTTGCCTCCAATTCGGAATCAAGAAGTTTTGGAATCAAGTATTGTATCAGAGCTTGGAAAAGAGTTCAATGTCGATGAAGTCTACAAGGGTGAATCTTCGTTCATTGGCAGCCTTAAGTCTGTTGAGGATTTCCGTCATGTGGAAGTTCCTCCAAACCATCCTCTAACTTTTGACGAGAAGATGCTAGAGGTTTGTGCTTTTCGCTTAATTTTTCAAGTCTGGGATTTTTTTTTTGTTTATTCGATATTTGTTTGGGCTTTTAACAGAAGTTCTGAACATTGGATGTCTTGTTTTGTCATCGGGTGTATGGTTGATGCATGTTTTCTTAAATCCTTATAAACTAAATTATGAAGTATGGTGGTTTGACTTGCCTTGCGACCTCTCTGTCTCAATCGAACAATTTTGTGGGTGTGTATATGCTACCCAATCAGGACCTTGATTAATTTTTTTGATCCCAGGATGAAGTGCAAACCGAAGCCACAATGCAAGATGACGGACATCCACAAATGACTCGAGATGGTGATGACCATTCCATGGACGATAATGAAACTGAAGCTGCAGAAGGAACCAAGTCAAAAACCATTAATAGCAGGCAAAATGAGAAGTTATATACTGCTGAAGGAATACTCAACCCAAGATTACAGAAAGCGGAGAAGAAGAAAAGGAAGAAAGCAAGCAAATCCTCCACAAATGATGCTATGGATGCGGACTATGATTTTAAAGTGGACTATAGAAATAAGGCGTCTGCGATGGATGTTGCCGATGAAGGGGATGAAGGTGAAGACGACGCTGACAATACAGTGGAGTGACTACTGCTTTGGCATGAAACGTTGAGATTTCGCATTGGTGCCACAAGGAATGGAAATATTACAGCTCTGGCGCAAGGGCTGCTACGAACACATTAGTAGCAGTGTGGCATTTGATAACATTTAAAAAAAGGAAAGTTTGTTCACGTCCCTTGTTTTCCTGTTTTCTTTGTTAAAAAGACAATCTTGCTTTCATCTGATAGCTATTTTGTATATTAGGAAGTTTTGTTTATCTGATTTTGGAATCTTGTATGTTATGTTATGTCAGCATGCTTGAGCGTTGAATCCCATTTTTATTTGAGAAAAACAGTCTCCTTTCTTTAAAAGTATTCTTTCATCTTTTTACTTCAGTACCGTGTCTTTGACTCTTTTGAATTTTAAGGATCTCTCCCCAATGGGAAGCACTGTTCTACATTTCAAAGAGACAGTTTTGTCTTGAGAAGTAAAAGCTTAAAAGGTGGTTGTAACATTTGCCTATTTGCATCCGCCAGAGAGTAGAGTGGTAGACATTAGTGTTTGTGGAAAACAGATGACTCGTGACATCTTATCGCACTGATGCACTTTTTTAAAGGGGTCGGTGCTCATCTCTTTCTCATTATTAAAACTATCGACCAGACGCAATAATTGTGTCAAGAGCACAATCTGTTACTCCTGATAGACATAAAAAAGAAACAGAAGTCATTGGATAAGCTTAGGGAAATTGCTCACCTTATTTTTTTTTCCGATGATAATTGCTCCCCTATTTTAGGCCCTTGGTTGTTTGTGGGTGATTTGAATCATTAGACCCATACCAATGTTTTATCATGTGAAGAATACAACACCCTACTGATGTCCTACTCAGTACACAGTGTCCAGTCCACCGACAGCCAGTCGATAATTTTCTCTGTTTTGATTGGAGAGTGGGCACCGACAAAACACCTACCATGCACATTGCGACAAGAGCGTTCTAGATGCATAGATCCTTAAGCTTTCCTTTCACACAAGACAGAATGAACTAGACCCTTTGATAGTATCCCATACCAATGCATTCATTACAATCTTTTTGCACCTCAGTAGGTAGCCCATGTTCAATAACAAGGTCATGGGCTCCATGCCATCTCTTCATTAAAGTGGTTCACTGGTCTATATTACCATTTTTGCGTTCTGTAGAAATGAGAAGTAGAACTAAAACTATAATTCAAATAGTTGTAGATACGAGATAGAGAACATCAGAACAAGACTTTTATGTGTATTCTTCACAAATATAAATCAAACATCACTCCCCGAGTTAATAAGAGTATCAAATCGGTTTAAATGAATTTTCCGAAGAATACAATACAACAGGACCAAATGACCACACCTATTATTCACCAAGATGTTAATATCAACATCAACGATGAAAAACTCGGTATGTTGTATTTTTTTTCCCCATTCCATTGTAAAAAGCCTGGGGAAAGGAGTGGTACCCACAATGAGTTCCATATTTTGGAACCCCGGGGACCTGCAATAAGAAAAACATAAATAAGAACTTGTAATTTACATAAGCATCTCAACCACAATTTAGGATGAAATGCCTGTGCATGTAAAACCCCCTATCTAAATCTTCTCTTATCTACAAAACAACAACAACAGCACCTCGACTTGCCACAAGTAACTGAACCTTTCCTAACTATCAAGGTATATCCTTCTTTCTTTTTTGCTGATAGTATATACTTGAGGTAAACCACGACAAATGCTAGTTATGGTGTACTTCAATCCTCATCTTCTGTTAACTTGTTATCCCCTTGAATTTGGTTGAGTCGCGGTAATAACTCCAGGGGCGCAAACAGCTTCTACCGCAACACGCTTCAGCACGTTGGGACATGGATCTCCCCCAAAGTTTGTAGATGATATGGTTACAATGCATCTTTGTTGTCCTATGCACTTCTGTGAGATATCGACAAAATCAAACAAAGCATGCACAAATGGAAAGATAAGTAGAATGAACGGTTTAAGTGGCAAAATATAATTGAAACGCCTTTATCAAAGAGAACAGTTATTATACCTTCTCTATGGTGGTATATGAGCTTGGAGAGTGGCAAGGTCCTTGCTGGAAACTCCCACACGTTCCGAAAGGAGTACCAAAGCTCGCAAATTTGATGGAGGATATGGTCTGTCCTGCTGCACACCGCAGGTGAACCTTAGGTCTGTGAAGCTCTTCTGGTTTGCCGTAGCTCTCTATGCGCCAATTCTTTAAGGTGGGGTGCCACTCAGTGACATCAGCACACACCTTGTCTACCGATCTTTTTACAAGAGAAATTCCTGATGCATCCCCACCAATTTCCTCAAAAACTACTAATAAATTCTGGGTTGGCTGTACCCAAGATCGAGGGACATGGTACCTAACAATTACAAGTAGATTAAGAACAATTGGGCTTAAATAGCCATCAAATGAGATTCTTTCAGTTAGTCATTAGTCGTTACCATCTTTGGGTAGGTTGGCCACAACCCACTTGACACTTTGGAGGTCGGAATGTGCCAGAATAACTACACTGGTTGCAATCACCATCTGCATAGGCTGTCCAGTATCTTCCAACGCTCTGACCATTGATCCAAACTTGACCCTTCCCCATACTCCCCATGTCCAGAGCCAGTGGCTGAACTCCATCAGGTGCATCAAAATGAACCTGCAAAGTCCCACATTACTAGTTAGTCATTTCAAACTTCACTTATTCTCAAAAGTGTCCTCTTAGTCTAAAGCCATATTTAAGTCACTTTCTTAATTACCTTATACCATGTCAGCGGCTTCTGTTTTTGCACAGCTAATGAGGCTTCCACCCATTCAACCGATGAAATTCCATTTGGAGATGCAAGATTTACCGCTTCTCCTTTCAGTCCAACCTGTACAAAGAGCATTTAACGCTTGGAATACAGAACAATGGTGCAGAGGTGAGAGACAGTACATTTTAGCTCAAAATATGAGCTTCTGACCTGGTAAGACCATTTCTGCCAGGTCAAGTCCCTCTTTCCCTCGTTGAGACCATGGAGTTCAACAGGGCCTAGAACTCCCGTGCTCCAAGATTCATAATGTGCTCCATTGTTCTTCAACCATAGCAAATAGAAATAGTTAGTAATATATCCCATCAGATTATAGGGCAGCTTCCTACAAAGTCATGGCAGGATTTGAGGAACTAACCGGCAAACCCATTGCTATGCTAAGGAGTGCAATCCTATTTGCACCAGCATGCAAGTTGACCTTTCCTGTAAATATGAAACGCCTGTTTACCCTTGTCCCACGGGCTGATCCTATAATTGGAGGACAAGCAATTGAATTTAGCTAACTCAGAGAATTCATGTATGGAGAAATGCTTAATACTATTAAGAAAATAAAATCTATCGTGAAACATTACTGAAAAAAACTGTATTTATTTATAAAAAACATTACTGAAAAAACGACTACCACCAGGTACCTGAAAGTTGTCCATTGATAAAAACATGCATGGCGTGGCCTTTTGATTCCACAGTTAGAGTGGGCCATTCACCACCATGCAGAAAAGATTCAGATGGATTAACTTCGACACTGCACCATGCATTTAGAGGTGAAGCATATTAATACAGGCAAACCTATTAACCATCTAGTTGGAGAAGTATATTAATACAGGCAAATCATTGATAAAGTTCCAGGAGGTGTGACAGAGACGAGCTTAGGAATAGTCTCACCTAGTGATGTACCACAGGTAGTCGCTGCTGTCCCTTGTAACATTTATCTGCTCTAGTAGACCAAAAGATGAGATCATCCTTTCTTCGCCAAGTGAAGAAATATCTTCATCATATGTCTCCCATGAAAGCAATTGGGAATTGCTGGGCATCATTTGCATTTGCGACGTTTGCACTCCAACCTATAGTAATTATGCAACAAAATAATAACACCCATCAATATGACATTCCAGTACATTGTTGCTTGTTGATTTAGAGGTATTACTAATGTGGTAAATGTATTTGTAAATTTAAATACTCAAAGACAACAGTATGCAGATTTTTTTACATTAATTCGTCTGAACACTAGGGGCCTCTAGTTTTTCAACTTTTTAAGGAATGTTTCAATTAGTGAACACCGTTAGTTCACTTCACTTACTTTTGCGGTGTTAAAGACTGCATTTCTGCAATCCGGAAGGATGCTGATAGACCAAGGTGGTAGGTTATAGTGCATGTTGTTAAACATAACCCTTGCAGCAGATCTTGAATTAAAGTTTGAGAGGAAAGCCGCACAGTCACCTGACTTGGAAGTGAATACGTGAGCCTGGGTGAAGCAAAAATAAGACCAAGTAAGAGTTTTGACAATCAAGCAGAAAAAAAATCCAGCTAACAAAACGACAGCAAACCTGTTGATAGGATCCCAAAGAAGTTACAATTGGATCAGCAGAAACTAAAGCACGCTCGCATAGCTTAATGGACCTATGGAGCTCTTTCAAGTGTCCATATTTAGGTTGCCTGATCAACCCTGAAAAGTTTTTGGACCATTTTAATAACAATATATGGATTAATTTTAGCAAAAGTGCACAGCCTTCTCACCATATTCATCTATTGGAGCATCGTAGTCGTAGCTTGTGGTGATGAAAGGGCCCCCAGCAGTTCGCCCAAAATTGGTTCCTCCATGATACTATACCAAGAATTATAGAATACGGTCACTACACTCGGCTAAGTTTATACGGTAAAGAGAAGCTAAGAATTAAAAATACTAACCATATAGTAATTAACAAAGGAGCCTCCCTTCTGTATGAAACGGGATACCGCAAATGCAAGATCTTCTACAGGTCTCTGGTGAACTGTGCCACCAAACTCCGTAAACCTTTTAATTTGGATAAAAAAGAGAATGAATCATAATAGTCAAATTTGCATTACAGCTGACAAGTATAAGAACTAAATTTACCAGCCACTCCAAGCCTCAGTCCACATAGTGGGCTTGTAAGGTTTGTTGGGGGAGAAAGCATCACAGTAAAATCCATTGCATGCATTTATCTGACATCAAGAGTAGAAGTATACTGATTCAGAATTGTGAAATATTCTTGGGTCTGGACCGATAACTGTTCTGGATTTCATTTCAACAGATTAATGAAACAAGATCGAAAACAGAACTATGGTATCCCAATGCATAATTCATGTACAAATGATAAATGCAATACAAGGTACTTTTATCTAAAATGAGGAAATAATTATAAATTTGCATACCACTGGATCTGGGGCATCATCTTCCTTGCACATCACCCATGGGACCCCTGTATCCAGTCCAACTGCCATCTTTGCAGCCCAATTCATGTATGCTTGACCAGCAGCTCCAAATGCCTTAGCTTCTGATCCATACTCATTCTCAATCTGCATATATGCACCACGGTAATACATAATTTTGCAATACTTACAGATCAAATGTACTAATATTTGCAGAAACAAGTTTGATATGGAGCAAATCAGTTTGCATATCAAAATACAACAGGTACTTAGCTTGAACCATACCTGAGAGAGAATGATGGGGCCACCCTGAGACTGGAATAGCCTTTCAGTCTTCATCATCTGCACTATCTTTTGGGTGAATCCTTGCATTGCCATCTGCAACACCAAACATCGGTAATTTAGACATTTCAATTAAAGAGAAAGTCAGTGCAATTAATTCAACAGATAAATGAGATAAAATTAATCAAGATTAAATAGTTTGCTTCTTTCCATTTGTCTTTGTGTTTAGCAATATGTACTTTGTGAGGAAAAAGACTAAAAGTGGAAAGTTGATTAAGCATTAACCTTAAAAGGCTCATTATCTGTTCTAAAGCTGATTCCTGGAACATATTTCAACCAAACAGGAAAACCTCTGTACATAACAAAAAAAATCTAGTCAATCTCAAATCAAGCACCTACACACCTCTTCATAATTCTAGAAATACGTTAAAGAGGAAAACTTATCTTAAAACAAACAATTATTCTCTAGAAACTAGTTCAGAAAAACACATTTCAATACAGAAGAAATATAAATAGACCAAAAATTAGGAAAAATAGTGAGTACCCAAAGTTCCATTCTGCACAAACATAAGGTCCAATGCGAAGATGAACATAGAGACCTGCTTTCTGAACTGTCTTTATGAACCGAACAAGATCATATCTTCCCTCAAAGTAATACTGAAATCCAGAACAAGTAAGTCACAAATTTGTTTTTAGTAATAATGAAAAATAATCATAAAAATTAGATAAAGGTAAAGAGAAAGTAAGTACATTGCCAGGAGAAGGTTCATGTCCATCCCAGAAAACATAAGTCTGCACAACATCTAATCCTCCTTCCTTTGCCTTTACTATAAGATCTTCCCACATCTGTAGAAACAAAGTCCATTACATCAAAACATCCAAATATCACAAATCACAAAAAGTATTAAATAAATAGAGATTATTACTTGAGGGGTGCTTCTTGGATAGTGTATAGAGCCAGAAATGAGAATTCTTCTTTGCCCATTGATTAATATAGCTTTCCTATCATATGTCACACTACACTGTATCAACTCTAAACTAAGTAGCAGTAACAAGCACAACAATGTCTTGGAAACTGAGTTAGTTTCCATATTCTCTTCTTCTACTTGTATAAAGGAAGAAAGGAGGCAAGGGAAATGCAGAAACGTGGAGGAGTAAGGCTACTGTGAAACACAAGTGTCCATTGTTGTAGTTTGCTAGTATTTATTAAAGACACAGTGCACATGATTATTACTGTTGAGTCGGTTGACGTAAAGTGCCAGACAATAAAAGCAATTTTAACACTAGTCCCCCCAGCGTAACTGTAAAATAAACTTGGTTTATCAAGTTAACTGCTTTCTTCTACTTAAAGAGCATTGAAGATGATGGTTGGAACTTAGAAAGAGACATACTTATTTAAGCTGGCGCCTGGCGGGCACATTAATTAGCACTAAAAGATCGCAACTTACATTAAGTTGCCATTTTGTACTATGCTTTAGAGTTTCAAGTTATTCAATCTTTTATGGTCGATAATATATATTATGGTTGTTTGGTCAACTTGATCCGATGCTGGATCATTTCTCACTTTCCCTATCTGTAAGTTGAACTTCATTTATACTCTGATGGTAACATCAAACATCCCGAGACTGTCCAATTCTTCTTTCCAAATGCACCAAAGCAAATACCTGCCTGATTTTTGGTATAACCATGGGTAAAATGGCCAGAGGAAATTAGTAATAATAAATGTGTATCAAAATTATCAATCCTTAAAAGAGAATTCAAATGCTTATTTCACTGCGTCTGTCTCGGGGCATGCCTTTTCCTTTTCTTTTTGTTCATTTTTAAAGACAAAAACAAGGACTGTGGCGTGACCTTGATGCCATGTGAATACCCTCCATTTCTCTGTCATTGACCCTTGTCTGTGTCTTTGTATTACTGTATGTAACAAGGATGTATCATGTACCTCTTGTATCAATAATTAGACCAGTGGAGATCATTGCAAGGGTATATCATCTGTGGAGATCACAACAGACAATTTATATATCAAGATTACTATTATGTTACAGCAGGATAATTTCTTCTTAATTATAGGATGGTCTAGATGCTGTACAAGTAGGTCCGATGCAGAGAAGACAACATGAATACAAAGGGCGTCTGATACAGAATTCCAGACGCCATTTGGAATGACAGTACATCTAACAAAGGCGGGTCTCACAATTTCTTGAAGCGACAACTCACAATCTGTCGACGCAGTGTAAATTGCGCCTGACAAAGGTGCGGTTAAAGTGAGAGTGGAGTTTGATACCACCTATACCCTTAAATAAAACACAATGCATATATGCTATGTATAAGATCTATATTTGTAGATATATATGCAGAGGGATAAGATATAGAAATGGTTGGAGGGTGTTTTAACTTTTAAGAGAATTTTTTCGGTTGGGTCCGAGTTGCTCTGACTATGGACCTAATGCTTGAGAAATTATGAGATGCTGTATATTGTATTCTCTTGGTCGTTTGGTTCTTTACATCTTTTAGCCTTCAAAGGCGCCAAGGACGGAAGAACCTTAAGATGGTGGAGCCCAACCACCACTCTTGAGTCTTGAGTCTTGACTCTACCAGACTACCACTCAGAATATATGCTGACTTCTGGTCCCTTTAATTTGTAGTTTTGTACGAGTATTGGCCACCAAAGGAAAACAAAGCGTCAAAACCACCTTATCAGTTATCATATTCTAAGGGCGTGGAAGGGTACCGCTTAGAAAAAATCATAGTTTCGATTTCTATTTTTAGAAATTGAAAAAATCCAACCATATAGAACCGGAATTGAATGTTTTTTTAAACAAAAAAATCATATCAGAATCGGAATCGGACCGAAACCGAATGTTATCATATTTTTAACATAAAAAATATTAAAAAAAAAGAATATAAAAACTCAAAAATTTATTTATATATTACTAAATTTTATTTATTAGTATAATATGTAGTTTTCATAGTATTTAATTAATGTTATAAACAATATAAAAATATAGTTTACAACCTGAAATATATGGTTTTATTTAATTTATTATTGAATGACATCATTACTTATATCAATATTTAAAAAGTGACTCGTTCGTGTAATATTTTTGTATTTTTAATACACTTTTTTATATAAGACCAATAAAAATGTGTGTAAATAATAAATCTCTTAAGACCCAAAATGAAGAACCGGAACCGAAAATACCCACTAAGAATCGATAGTTTGGTTCCACAATTTTAATAACCATAACCAAAACCGAAACTGTAAAATTAAATGGTTCTTAGTGCTTACAATACTAAAAACCAGACCAGAACCGGACTGTTACCCCTAATCGTATCATATCAAACATCAACAACTCATCACTCAGCATGAGTTATTTTTCTTTTAATTTGCGATCTCTATTCATTTCCATGCAAATGCAATGCAACCACTAGATACCATCGTACCATGGTGACCATATGCACACTCATTTAACTTCTGTCAAATGTCGCATAACCGTACTTAAAATTCATCTAGTGTCAAGTGTCAACAATCTTATCTTCTGTGGCATATATATAGCAGTATAGCACTGAAGTTGAGACTTTAGTCCATAATCTATATTTAATAAGCAACACTAGCAAATAAATCATGTCCTGTTAGAAATTCATAAGGGATTGCAAAGTTTAATACCAATGATACACTGATGCAGAGGGAAAAAGGATCCATGATGGTTTTGCAAGAAATGAAATGGAGCCGAATTTTTGCTGAGATTTTCGGGCTGACCCAAAAGTACACTTGAAAGTACGAAAAGTACTGAAAGTGTTGAATTTCTGTGTGAAAATTCCAGATTTCCAGTTTGTCGGGACGTATTGAATTTGGAAACTCTATGTCACTAGTATACGTACAAACTTCTGTGTTTGGATCATTTGAATATGTGAATTACTTTGTGGGTGAAACATATCCTAATCTAGCATGCAACCGAACCAAGCATAGACAATAGATTCCATTCATAATCTGCACTTAATGCTGTTATGCGAAGGACAAATTATATTGTTTTAGGTAATGATATAAAAGTGGAAAATGAGGGGGGCTTTGGATGGGGGACAAGAACACTTTTGAGTACAAATCCTACAATTATGCATCAATCAAGTATAATCATATATACTTGAACAGACCTCTTTAGGACAAGTTGAGGTAATCATCTTATATTCTAATACCTTAAGTATCCGAAGCACTCCCTTCTCTTTGGATACTTTAAACAATGATACTTCATGTCACACAAAGTGGTGAAAAAAAAAAGTATTAACTATGAAGGAAAACATAGGTGAATGTGAAACAGAATGTTTGACGGTTTGGATAATTATTAGCTGGTTATGACAATCACCTGGGGTTTTACACCGGCACCCCTCCATTTAAAAGCACCAAGCAGCTTCCTCCAACTTACTTGGAATTGAGAATATTCATTTGCAAAGATTCGTTTCAATGTCCAATGAGGTTTGACAATTAACACAAAGTGCTAGTTTGCTAGTAAGATTTTCATAGAGACTTGGCGGAGAATATCTATCGTAATTTTTGTGTAATACTAGTAACAAAAAACACTAAATTAAGTGACAACATTGCTACCATTTCAAGACTGAAACATTTACTTGTGTTCCTGCATTTTGTATTTGGGAGTAGAAACACATACTTATGTTTTGCTAATACACAAAAACGAGTGGAAGATATCATAATTACAATGTGTTAAGAAAGAGAAGGGAGAAATGAGTGGAACAAGAAAAGTGATTCTTAAGTTGGGTTTGGTCCACAAATTGGGGTGTCGGTGGAGCAATAAAAATATAAAATGGATAACAATCAAGCAAATTAAACCTGATCATGTGTTTTTTTTTTGCTAAGTTATTATTTGTGTACTCTTTTTTTTTTTTTTTTGGACCACGGGTCATTGATGTCAAGTGTGAGGAAACAAAGTAATGCCAACCAAATTTGCCAAGTAGTGTAGCGCCCATTTGTGCATTTCCCTTTGGTATTGACAGGCCCACAAAACTTCCCTGAGTTCTGGATTGGAAATCACGTTAGAGCAATCCCCATGAGGCCATGATTACCCTAGTTCGGAATGCTGGTTTCATACTTGCATACACATACACGCCACCTCACTTGAAACTAGTTTATTTTTCCATATTATCGATCATTTCAAGATGAAAAATGTATTTTCAGTGAGCTATGTAGAATGTGGCATTGCTCTCGTTCTATACCTTTGTAGAAAATGTAATGCACTTGCCCAAACTCACTCTCAAAAGTATTATGACACCTCATCCACATGGCCTTGTAGTGGAATAGAAGGCATAGCGAGAAGCCGTGAACACACCTCATAAGTCATAATTCAATGTCACTGCCATGCCTAATCCTATCCATTTGAAATTTCCCCTCACCCCGACCTTTAATACCTACCGACTGCCGTCATCAGTCAACTTTATCATTACTGTACATCTTTGGAATTGTTATTTTCAGTGGTTTTTACTATCATTCCATCAGCATAAAGTTCGTCTTTTCTAGTAGAGGTACAAAATCGGTAACCTGTAAATTGTCGTTTTCAAACAAGTTAATCGCTGAACAAGAACTCCTGTTGTTATTTGTTATCACTTATCAACCACTTAATATTTACCACTCATTTAGGTAGACTCCCCAAAAGAAAACTAGAAAAGAAAAGGCAGGACAATGCATCTGAGGAAGATAGATTGACAGAGTTCACTAAAGGTTAAGCTCGTACTAACTTGTCTGAGAGAGAGGTGGACAAATAGAACCTAGTAAGACAGAATTACAGTCTACTCTGTTTGAAATCCTCATCCTACAGTCCACTGTTTGTCGAAGCCTCTTTTTGGAGAAAGTGTGTATTTTATAATAGCAACAGTTGAAACTTGAAACTCAACCGAGACTGCATACTAACAAGTAACAACAATCCCTTGCTAAATCATGGGCTGGACCACTCACTAAGTCACTAGGGCGACTAGATTTTAACTAGTGAAACGGGGATCTGGAGCTATTTTTTTTAACATAGCTATTCGTAACTGTGTTCATCGTAACAGAAAGTCCGAAACTGATATTCATCAGCACGCAGACATTCCCTTTCAGAAAGAATTCAACGTTGTTACGTGAAATTCATTCCCTAGGCATCCACTGGAGTTTTTTACATGCGGTGCAGTTTCAAAATGATATGAACAATAGTACAAATGCACGACGATATAAAATCCAACTATTTCATCCACATGCAAGATTATTTCATCAATTAAGAATAAGTATTATGGGACGAGATGGATATACATATACTCAACTTGCGAAAGGATTTTGAGCAGGTTTCCACCCTAAACAATTAAAGTCACAGCATCAGCGCAAGTTGTAGTGTTTTACTTTCCCGGTTTGAAGAACGATTGAACAGAAGAAATATATCTTACAGTACGCTAAAAAGAGGCAATCTCATGAAACCAGTTATAATGTGCAAGACCCATTCCACCCAAAACGTAGTAATCAAAACTCATTTTACAGACGAACTAGAAATATTTCGGATGAAGTTAGTAGGTAGCAAACTATTCCTACTATCTTTCCAGATTAGAGAATGAAAAGCTCAATTTTAGTAACACGCCATACTAAGTAAATGCTAAATAGCCAAGACATGTAGAATCTTCTCTCATCAATTCTTAAGATCGATTTTTCATAAGAAAAGCACACAGACCCCAACTAAAAGCTCTTTATATAAGATTGGCATCGAACAATACCTGTATTTCCTAAACAGAATTGACATTTCAGACCGCCATTTTGAGCTCCTGGTCATGTACTGTTCTAATGTTTGTACATGAAACCAGTGGAGAAGGCCACAAGCATCAGAGAGTATATCATAGTCATCACCATACATAGTTACAGACAACTGAAATATAAATTGCAGTAAGCCTTACAAAAGATCAGGTTCAAACCCATGTTGAGCTTGGCTGCTGCCAGAAATAAGAATAAACACAATCAAGCTAGAGCAGTAGGAGATGGGTGGAATGCTGTGCCACACGCAATCCACTGGCGCTTCTTTCCACTTGGGAGGATGCACACAGGAACTTTCTGCCACCCCCTACTTGACACATCATAGGTCACTAAACGATTCATTTGCTTGGATCTCAGAGACAGCATGAGTAAACCCTTGTTACCCAAGCAAGTCATTCTAACATGCTTCCCATAAAATTCCAAGCACCATATATTTGGCATTCTGTCAACCTCCTTCCATAAGAGAGTCATCTTCTGCAACTCCCATACGCACACGCATGTGGCTGCATTCTTGGTAAGCAAACCCACAAGCATAATACGTCCCTCACACTCTGCAAGTGAGTGGTCAGTTAAATCTGGCGGAGCTGGAATAGTGAACTGCTTCCACACCCCATTAACCATATCATAGGACACAATCCCATCTGGGTCGGCCCGCATGAAATACAATGTACTCTTGAAGGACACAGCTTGGGAACGAAAATTCAGAGATAGAGGCAGCTTAATGTTTGACGGCATGTTCCCAAAGCGGGTCCACGTCTCTTTCATGGAATCATACACTTCGTACTCCCCGTCACATCCTAGCCAGAGAACCTTGTAGCCCCCATCTGTTGAACTCCCGTTCAGAGTCATTCCCACAGCCACACGAGACCAAACACGAACTGACCTTATTGGCAATTCTTTGAATGACTGAGTCAAAGGGTTGCATATGTAGAAGTTCCTGTGACCAATGTCCAAAAAGCAAACAAGACCACCTGCTGATGCCACTGGGAGGATGATTACCTTTGTAGGCAGAGAAGAAATTGAAGGGTGGTACCATTTCTTCAAGGAAGGGTCATACATTGCTCCAGTATTGACATTTTCATGAGTGATGGTATAGAACCATGGATAGCCTTGTGGGACTTCGGCACAATGTTTAGAGAAACTATGAGAAGCCAACAACAAATTCCATTTCTGGCAAACAGATCGAAATCGGAAGAGTGTGGACATAGGCAGTCTTGCAATTACTGCTTCAAAGAGGTCCTCAGGGAGTTTGTGCCAGATCAGCGGATCCATCACTTCAGTAACATTAACATTCTCAAGCAGTTTATTACAATTCCTCTCTTTTCGAGATTTCTTAGCTGGTGGAGACTTGCAGGGTACCACCATCTTCGAACTGCCAGATTTCCTCCCCTTCAATATAAGACTGTAGTAACCATCATCCACTGTACTGTCATCAACATCAAGGAAGATCCATCTGTGCCAAGAGAAACTACTTCAGGTATCTATTCTAAGTAATAATGAAATTTCTAAATAAATTAACAAACGTACACTTAGTATTAATTGCACTTTTTTATTTCTTTTTGCTCTTTTTTTTCCATAGTTAGAACCGTTTCACCAAATCCCTTAAATTCCATTTCTCCTAGTTAAGGTGGGAATTGGACCTTTAGCCTTGGGCCCAACCTCCCCAGTCTTATCCAGTAGGCCACCAGACACCTTCAAGAACCTAATATAAATTGCAATTGCCAAGATTCACCTATTAAAAAGAAGCTACAGATACAAATAGGGTACAGATACAAATAGAGTACTAATAACTTTATCTGGCTTTGAGATCTCAACATCCAAGCAAAGCATAATTGCTTCCTCTAATTTCTTCTTTTCCTACCATACCAGTTCATATAATTTACTGTTTTTTAAATTCATATTACCAGCTTAACTTGTTCAGCCATCCACTCTTAATTGCATGTGGCAACATCAGCATGACCTGGTGTGCAGCATGGTTTATCTACTTATAACCAAGATCACATACAAGTATAGAAGATGAAAAGAGCTTATCTTAGAAGTTAGAACCTACAGTCTAAAACAAAAAAATAGGTCAAACATTTGGAAGCAAGACCACACTTCCTGAAACTTCCAGTGATTTGATCTAAAAACAGTTGAAACCAGGTATTTGACTCTACAAATATCACAATAACAACGAAAACAGACACCTACCACACAAGTATGGTTTACATAAGTTGGATAAGAGACAAACAGATAAAAACAAAGTTACACAGAGCAAGAAGCAAATGTGAATTTTTTTGTGTAGCGAAGGTTTCTTGGGAAACATCTAATGCCAAACCCAGGAGATCACTTAATGTAGGAATTAAAGTAATTTTTTAGGTTTGAACAACTTGGAGGTTGGTGTAACTAAATTAATCAACTCTCTTAACTAAATTCATCCAGTCGAAGATTACAACAAAATGAATGGCTCGTAGATTAAAATGTGAAATCCTACTAAATGTCAATGTTTTAAATAGGAAATAGTGTTAGTGATACCATATGTCGGATATTGAGTGGGACAAGAAACTTGCTCCACATCTTAAGTAGGATATTAAGAGCTGCTTACCACAATTGTCAATAGAAACTTTTCTTCTTCTTCTTTCATTTTTTTTTTTTTTTTTTTTCCATTGGAATTCTTTAAATTCCAAGTCCGGAGGAATATAGAGATTTCCTGTTGGTACGTATTCCTTTTCATTATTTGTGGTTAACCTTTTTCTTTTCTTTTTGAAATGTAAGCTAGGGTTAGGTAGACCCCATCAGCAAATTAACGTAATTATCCAAATACACCCTCCCTAATCCATCCTCCATTACAATTTCTTGCAATCTCATATCTAAAGGAGGTAAGAAAATAAGAGAACCAGTGTCTGCTAATAAAGCAAGGTAATCTGCTGCCCTATTTGGTTTCCCTAAACACATGTGAGAAGGTTACCAAATCAAATTGAATACTAACCCATATGAATTGCTGTAAGCACATCTCGATTCTCGACAATACCAAGGAGATGACTTAGCGCGGTTAATAATGCTAATAGCACTTGGACAATCTGAAATCACCTCCAGCCTAGTCTTGGCAATGAGTAAACACTGTTGTAATCCAGCAGTGCTATTGGTAATTCAGTCCATGCACAAGAACCTAGAGCGAATGGTAATATCACTTCACTATCACCATCCCTCACAATGCTACCAAACCTAGATCTAGTAGAACTAACAGCACCACCAGTGTAACTACAAGAAAATAGTTTGCTGTTGCACTGGTCTATAACAGTTAGACAAAAACCTAAACACTAAACGACCGCTTTACTGCTCCCTTACTTCCGCTTGACATGATATGGCACGGACGGCACCTCAATCTAGTAGGGTACCCACAGTAAAAAGTAAGGAAGACTTACTGTTAATCTGCTTTTATTAAATGTAAAATTATGTAATGTTAAGGTACACAAACACTTAAAGAAGTACACACACTTAAAAGAAAAGAAATTCATATTCCATCTTATCCAAATAGCCAAATGATAGCTATTTTGATGTATTGAGCGCTATTCAAAAAACTTTGGCTTTAAGAAAATGGTAATAAGTTCTAATTTCGTTTGTCATAGATAATAGGGGTTCCATTCATTTCATCAGATAGAACATTGTAGTGAACAGTTTCAAACCAGAAAACCTGAGGTTTTAGCAAGATGCTTAAACTTGTTTACAGATCTTACCACATCATAACCTGGTCTACTTCTAGTTACATTAACTGTTAAGTCCAATTTGAAACAACGTATATTTTATAGAAGACGGCATAACGTAAGGTTTATTGAACGAGAGAAGAAAATATCCCAAACCCTCAGGGAAAACACATCAGTTAACACGGAGATGCAGTATCTTCTTCATAATTCTTACAAAGAGGGCAAATAATTTGAGTCTCATGCTATTATTTTTTGTGTTTGTTAATGTTATGCTCTATAGCCAAGTTGCCCAACATTTGTATTCTTCTTAGAAAAACCAGCCCACAAACGGAACCATCCTACAAATACTGTGTCATAAGTATTCTGAGGAGTGAGGATTGTTCTAAAAGCTATCTTATGATTTTGTGCCTAGTGTAAATGTCAACTCCTTTCCAAATTGGGCCAGCAATCGGAGATTCCTCTTCACAGGGTACTTTATACCCTAAGGATTACAAGGAGCTTTAAATCACCACCTCACTTTCCCCTTCCCACTCTTTTCCATTAGAAATATATGCCCACATAACCACCTTCTTCCTCATACCTCCAAAGCAATTTCGAAAGGAGCTTTCACTAGTTAAATCCATATACTTGCAATTCAAACTTCGGGTAATCAGAACAACTCTAGCAAAATTGGAAAGGTACACTAATCCAACTCACCCGAATTACAAACTGAATATAAACTAGAAAGCATGATCGGCACACTTTTTCAGGTAGGAAATTAAATAAAAGCAGCAGGGAGAATGTTATTCATGTGAGCCAAAGGGAACTATATCTCTAGACAGTTGCACTTGAGAGAATATGTGAGCTGGTAATGACCCCACTCGGCTTAAACCTACTTCAGCTTAAAGCTTGCGGATGTTAGAGGACACATAGGTGTTTTAACATTTACAATATACTCTAATGTTTCCAAAGCTCTAATTTGGTGAAAAGTCTCATCCCATTCAATCTATTAAGAAGAGAAACTACAGATATGCAACTTACGAAATATAATTGTCATTTGTGTTGTATTGAACTTGTCAATTGAGTAAGACCAAAAAGTATACAAAATGCTCAATTCAAGGAAAAAGGGAAATCATGAAAAATTGAAAATCAGATAAAGAAATTCATCAAATATAAAAATAAATTAGATTTATACTTGCAGAATTCACATCAAACAACAGCAAAATTCCATCTAATAAATGCAACAATAATGTCTAAAAGCACAAGAAATACAAGCAAAAACATGTAAAATAAATAAACCTCAAAAACAATGTCTTCAAGATAAAGCTGAACAATCACTTGAATTAAACCTAGGGATCTAAGAGCAAAGAAAAGAAGATATATCAAGTATTCTAGATGTAGATACAGCATGGCCAAGCCCCTCTTCCGCCATCATCACTATTGCCTCTCTCTCTCTGTCTCTCTCCGCCTATTACCTATTATTTAATACCATATTAGAATGTACTTAAAAATACCGTATTACACTAACTGGTCTACTTCTAGTTACCTTAACTGTTCAGTCCAATCTGCAACAACATATATTTCATAGAAGACGGCATAACGTAAGGTTTATTGAGTGAGAGAAGAAAATATCCCAAACCCTCAGGGGAAACACAGCAGTTCACTCGGAGATGCAGTATCTTCTTCATTTTAAGTATTATGCTCTTAAATTATTTTGCTCGTGAATATTTTGCTCTATAGTCAAGTTGTCCAAGACTTGTATTCTTCTCAGAAAAGCCACCCCACCAAAGAGAACCAATCCTACGAATACTGAGCCATATGTATTCCGAGGATTGTTCAAAGCTATCTCATTATTCTTCACCGCGAAAATGGTATGTTACCTGGATATAAAAGTATAGAAGATTTCCCCGTGATGTTATCCTTGTACTAAGCATATTCTCTTCATCACCTTTTGCAAAGGTTTGTATAATAGTGTTCATAGATAAAACTCACAATCAATCAAATCCTTTTGCTACAGAGTACAGAGTATTCCTTTCCTTCCATTACGAAAAATAGTCACATAAGCCAAAAGAAGGGCATTCTTGAAATTGATGTAGATTCCCAAAAATGTGACAATGTTGGAAGAAGCATTTATAGATCAACCCAAAAGGACATTGAATTCACTGTGTGTTGTGTATATGTCAAACTCCTTTCGAATTTGGGCAGCAATAGGTGATGTCTCTCCAAAGGGTTGCTTATACCATAAGGAATACAAGGAGCTTTATATCACCACTCACTTTCCCCTTGCCATTCTTTTCAAAAACAAAAGCATGCACAGAGAAATAACGGGAAGGATTCAACATTCCAACTCACCAGAAATACAAACTGAGCATATCCTGGAAAGCATTAATATTTCAATGAACCAGCACACTTCATCAGCCAGAACAAACAAATAAAGCAGCACAGAGAAGGTTTTTCATGTGGGCCAGAAGGGACTGTATTTTTAAACGGGTTGATCTGAGAGAACTTGCGAGGTGGCATTTGCTTAAACATAGCTAGAAAACAGTGGTAACATTTTTCAATTTCTTAAGAAATAGGGTTTGCTGTTGTGGTCTTATTATCGCCGCAGAACAGTCCTAGTAGCTTTTTGCTAAAAGAGTAAGAGTTGTTTCCCCTGTATACCTATAGATGAAATAGTTTTCTACTATACGACATTTAGTCCAAGCTCTTGATCATCTTTTTGACTGAAATTCTCGGAGTGACCAAGTCATGGAACCATCTCCTATATTCTCCTTAAATACCACATGCATGGGGTCTATACTGCGACTATTATATGCAACCTCATTTGATTTAAGTCATGGAACCATCCCCTATATTCTCCTTACATACCATATGCATCTATACTCCCAACTTTTTTTTTTTTGCTAAGTGAGCATTATATTAAAAGAATAAGAAGGTTACATAGGTTGGGAAAAGGGGAAACAAGAGGATTTGTAACAAATTGGCGATTTAACAACCCTACTAGGTACGCCTCTTTCCTTACACCAAGTTGGACAAAGCCTAGTCAAATCTAAAATAGATACTTATAATAGTCTCCCTCCAAGTTTTATCCCATCTTCTCTTAAGTCTCCAAAAGCTCCAATTTCTTTGAATGGCTAAACAGTTAGTGTTGTTCACTCCTATCTTTCTCCATATAACAAGGAGAAAATCAGCTGAAGCCCAACTATTATATGCAACCCCATTGGACGACCTAGGTAAAATATTGGAAGTTTGATGGACAATATGGGCTATAAAATACAAAATCTAGCGTCTATTACTCAATAAATAGTCCAATTCGATGTAAGAAATTAGTGATGAGACAAAGAATAAAGTGTTACCATATATAGATCTAAAAAACAAAAGAAAAGAACCTTTGCTGCTGTTGTTGTTGCTGCTGCTGCTGGAAAAGAGTAGAATAATAATAAGAATAAGGTGGTGTAGTAGGAAATGAGGAGGGGGAGCCGTAAAGTTGGCAAACGAGTTGCCTCAGCATGGTCAGGCCCTCTTCACCCATCATTTACTCTTCTTCGTCTTCGCCCATCATTCCCATTGGCCCCTCTCTCTACTTTTTTTTATTTCACTCTTTTTCTACTCATTCCTCTATCCCCCCACTTTCCACTCTCCACTCTCCTCACATCATTACCGACTTGTACATACATACATAACAAGTGTTATCTGCACCCCTCGGTTTTTTTTGGTAAAGGCGCCCTTCGAGTGGAAACTTCGGATTGTACGCACACGTGTCAGACTTTTTCTATTTTTTTATTTTACGATAATAGATTTTGTCTAATCATTAATCATTGTGTCTTACAAATTTTACTTATCTCTTTGATTGTAGCAAGACCCAAATTATAATAATGCTTTAAATTACTTGTATCAATAAAAGTAATTAAACGAGATGTGATTTAATGTACGGAAAATTTTAAAACTACTCCTAGATTCAGATCTTGTTAAGTAAACTGCTTCTCACTAATCTTAGTTTCAAACAAAAACTACTAATGATCTCATGTTTTTCAGTAAATCTTAAAAAGGAATAACAAGCATATCAAAATATATGAAAACAACGTACGCAAATTTTTTATTACTCTCTTTTTTTTCTAGTTTTTATTTTTATAAGAGTAATAAGGGGTCATTTGCCAACCATTATGATAACCCATGACTAATAATCTATTATGCCTATCATAATTGATTTTATGTATAAAAAAACTTGTTTAGTAAAAGAATAATTAGAAACCATTATCTCAGTTTGTTTGGTATCATTTTTTCCATAAATGGTTATGTCAAAATCATTTATATTAACAATTGATTTTAGAAACATAAATAATTCTAGTTATAATGGTTGCCAAACGGCGCCTAAAACTAGAAGAATAAAAACGTTTAAATTTAAAACTAATTAAAATATATAATTTATCCTTGGGTTTCCATTTAATTTCTAAAACTGCAAGTGTTACCCATGATATCTGGAAGAAATTCACAATAAACAACAAAGTAAACGTAATAGAATAAAAGACAAAATAAACATGAACCATGTTACTCCTTTATAGTAAGTGTATTGCAAGCTAGCTAGTGTCTTCTTCAATAAATCTATAGGTTTGAGAAGTGCATATAATGGTTGTGAATACTTAGCAAAACATGATCAAATTTTGAAGATGTTTAGATGTTCAATTGACTCCATTGAATTAAGCTACAAATTTGGTTTATTGCTCATTTGTTGTTGTGGTTGCTTCACTATTTGTGTTTAATATAAATTTTTTTGATAGTTGATTTTGTGATATTAATTAATAAAATTCAGATTATGGATAAAAATAGCTCTCTCATTTGCCAGGGGGAATTGGTTATAAATTAAATATTATGAGGATTGGTTATTGTGGCAGCCTAATTCATGACCTACAAGGTTACATGTCATCACATGATCCAAATGCGGAATAAGGAGTTGATAGGTAGTAGGATATCAGATCCGCAGAACCCTAATGTTACTTGGTGCACAGAGTGACACGTAGGAAGACAGCGACACAAAATGATAAGATGATCAACAGATGGAAAAATATATATATATAAAAAAATAGAGGGGGAGAAAAGAAAAAAGAGGCAAAAAAGAAAAAACGGTCACAAGAGAGAGAGAGAGAGAGAGAGAGAGAGTATTTTACAATGTGTGAATCAAAGACTAATACACATTGAGGGATAGTGAGATTAGAAGGTATAAATTTGGTTCACTCATTTAGTGTCGTCTGTGGAGATAAGTTTGCCCACGACCACGTGGTAAAGTAAGAAACATCAAATATGCACTACACCAGAAAAGATATTTACTAACGGTTATATCCATTACTTATATTTTTATTAACAGTTATATCGGTTAGTTTTGGGGCGTCACTCTCACTTAGGACAAATTTAGTAACGGATATAACCGTTACTAATAATAATTTTAGTAACAGTTATATCCGTTACTAAAATTCTTTGTAACAGATAGTCAATTGTTGATTGCCCGATTAAATTTGTCATTTCTAACGGATATATCCGTTAGTAATGAATGTTGTAACGGAAATATCCGTTAGTAAACTGTAGCCACTAAAAAAAAAAAAATCCTGGGTCAAATAATGTCTACCATGCACATCTAATTCTAGCAAATCTGATATAAATATTACATTCTACAAACTTAATCAACAAATGAATAACAAAAAAGGTTTCTTTTCAACACAAGAAAAGAAGGTTGGAAACAAGACTTATTCCAATCTAGCAAAATTGAAAGCAAGCAAACAAAAATAAAGTAAGCCAAATTAACAAAATATAATTTATAAGACCAAATAAAAACATACGGGTGTCTTTGATTTATTCTCGAAAATACCTAACACTTGAACACTAACCAAACTGAAATGTATCATGATGGTGTCTGTTCTACCATATTCATCCTTAATATCTCATACCAAAAATCACTAGAAGCAAACACCCCAATTACAATTTGCATTATCAGTTTTTCATTTTGTTCCTAAAACAATGAGGGAAACCTCATCCTCAAGCATTAGCAAACCTGAAAATAAAGCATCTCGTTAGCAGCTTGAAAACAAGATAAAAGTAAAAGCTTGAAAACAAGGCGATTTCATGTATCTCATTTATTTCTTAACTTAGATGGAGAAAACTAAGCAAAGTGATAGAGCATTATTACAAAGAAAAAATGAACAAAAGAACACCATTGTTGCTACAAATTAACGAAAAATGAGATGACACACTTGTTACATACCATTTAGGTTGTATTCGGTATGGGTATAGTGCATGTTCCATGCCACACCTGAAGCCACCAAACTTGCTTTCCTAGTAAACCTGCATCTCTAAATGCATTAGGTGTAGAATCTCTTCAAAAATAAGCAAAAACAAGTAAACAGCGATAACGCTAGAAATCAACATCCTGACTTACTTGCCCAAGAATTCCTGCCCCATTATATTTGCTAGCTTGTACTGACGTGGCTTAGGGGGACAGATGGCCATCTTCAGAAGACCAAGGGTCAGTTGAAAATGATTTATGATAATGAGACAGAAAGAAAGTATCAAAGTTTAAGCACCGAGTTTAACGCACGATAAAAAGTATGATATACAGAAATCAATCGACTAATCAGTTAGAGAAGAAATGGTTTCATACAAGACCTGATAACATCACCTCAAAGTTCGACTTTCTAATATTTATATCTTTATGGACAGATACGATAGGAGTGAGAAACCCAAATATAAACCTTTTTTTTTTTCAATACCCCTAGAACTAATGATTTGGAGGACTAACCCCTTCATATATGACCCAGGATACACACTCAAACGTACAAAACATGTGCAACCCTGAGCAACAGATTAATAAAAGAGGGAGATACTAAAGAGAACACAGCCTGTGCCTAAGAATTTTACCATGGATCAACAGATATAGGGATATCTTTATATAGCTATGCACCATTAAAAAGGAGCAGCTCAACCCAGCATACTTTTTTAATGCAACTTAAAAATATATTGGCTGCTCGGATGATTACACATTGAAGGAAAAATAAACTCAGAGAAATTGATATAAGATAAAAATAAGACTGGTGCTTACTGATCGTAGTAGCTACTTTGCTTAAGTGTGTAAATCTTGGAGATATGTCTTGGGTTTGATCCAAGCACCTCTACAATAACCTTCCACTGCGATTCTAACAAGAAAAATGTCAATCGAGAACAAGGTTAACCAGAAAAAAGTAACTATAACTTTTGTTTTTCTTTGATTGATAGAACTAATATAGCTTAAAAAAACAAGGAAAAATTATAGCTTAACAAGTAGAAAAGAGAGAAACTTCCTGTCAGGAATGAAGACCCACCTCAGATTCACTAAAGTAATCAGATACCATATGCAACTTAGCTTCAGGAGGTGTCCATCCAAATGTCTTCACGTCAAACAAAGTCATCATCAAAGTTAGATGTATAAAGATTACAATTTTTTTTGCTTGGTATAAAGATTGCATATGCCACGAGCTTAACTGACTCTTTTAAATTAAACAGGACAGTATGGATCAACATAGTGGCATAGGTGCCACTTCATCCCACTTTTATTAAAGAATGTGTCTAACTAAACGAGAAACAAGTAGGGTCCTTTTTGGCTGTAGTTCCTTGAGTGGGGTATTTACTGTAACTATTACATGTAATTTCTTTGCACTTTTGGGGGTGGGGGGTTAACTGCTTACTGATCATCCATAAGAATTTTTCTTTATGTAATTTGTAAGATATGTCAATGAATACCATTTATCTATCGGGAGGAAAAGCGGAAAAAAAGATAAGCAAGAAACAAGGCCAAATAACAAGAAATAAGTTCAGAGATGGTACCTCACGGGAGATGAATATTTCTTGATATCCAAAATCAAAAAACCTCGGTGGTAGTCATCACTTCAACTGGTTTCGTATTTTCCTTGGCAACAACCGCCCTTACAGTGTCACTGAAACCAGCAACACGTAAAAGCAAGATTACCATAACTCAATAACAAAATTTCACATTTCTAGTTATTTAAGATAATGAAGAAAGTAAACGTACATTTGTTTCTCTTGCTCTATCCGACTCACTGCTGCATTTGCTGAAGAAAATGCACCATGAAAGCTTTATTGGTACGAGATGGATTCCAAGTCCCTTTGCTTGTAATACAAATGCACACTCATTCGTGATTATACAAACTTACCCACAAATACGTGAACAAGCTAAAATAAAAAGGAATTAAAAGAAAAGAACAACATGAAAATCACACAAGTCAGCTAGACAAACTCCAATGTGCTTGCAAATTCTATGCAGTCCGGCCTACTCTTCATCAGTTACGTTAAGGTTCTCCTTCACGAAAGAAACAATAGCATCTAAGGAAGAATTGACAAAATTAACTTTTTATTTTTCTTTTATATGTTTAATTTAATTGACTAAACAACTAAAGAAATGGCACAATTACATACTTTTACAAACAGAAATATCAATTTTCTTGTAAAACATAAACCTTGATCCTTAACACCCGTTCACCTGAGCAATACTACTAGCTTCCCAACTTCCAACAACGCAGAGCCAACTATCTCCAGACATAATTCTTGAGCAAGTTCATCAAGAAGACATACATAATGAAAATCATTTCCCTACTGATTCAATACCAAGTCATTATAATAGCTGGTAATTCTGCTTTTCTTTTCCTTCTATTTTTTGGTAAGTATTTTTATAAGGCGACAATGCTACAACACTTCCCCTTTCCCCCTATCCATGGTGAAAGGCGGAATTCTGTCTCAATACCTTAGTTTTAACCACAATAATTAACTTACACAAGAAATCCTTTGTGGAAGGACATATATAAATCTAGACGTCAAACAAGGAATTAATTACATTCATTACCAAGCAAAGAAAAAAAGTACAGAATTAAACGTTGTGTTAGTTAGCTGACTAAGCATATTTTCATTACAATCCAATTACTTCATTTAATTATATTACCTACAAATTATGTTACCACATATGACATACCAAATCCATAAAAATGCTAAAAACCTACCATATTAGAACCAATCAATATCCTGCATCCAAAAAAGTAAGCAAACCTGTTTCGCCATGCTACAAGCTTTCTCAGAAGAATTCAGTATCTCATAGTAAAACACAGAGTAATCCAGTGCTAGCCCCAATCGAATAGGATGCGTTGGAAGAAGGTCAGCAACCGCAATATCCTAAACCCCAAAAACAAAACAAATAAACCATCAATCATACTACGTTGAACAAAAATCCAATTCAACTCCAAACAATAACCAGACTCCAAAGAGTTGCTCTCATCAATCTGAGAATGTCGTGCATGCTCCATAACAACACTGTAAAGGTTCAATGTGGCGAAGCTTTTCACTTGACAAAAACAAAAATGAACAGGGAATAAACCAAACCATTATCTGAAGATTTAATTCACTAGTAAAAAAAATAATAAGTAACCAAAATTCGATAACCTGTGTGTCCGTCAAAGGAAGAGAGAAAAAGCTATGTAGCACTCACAAATTCAATACAAAGCTTAATTTCCCCAAATTTATCAGCAAGTGAACCAAATAAACCTAACTTGAATAGTTTGATCATGGAGCACAATTAAAAAAAAATAATTAGAAATTCGCTAGATGGGGTCTGGGTAGAAGAAAAGAAAAAAAAAATGTACCTGGTTTATTTCCTTCTTCGTCGGCGAGGGTTTAACAGAGGAGACGGGGGAAGTGTTCGATGGAGGTTTGAAGAGAGAGATGAGAATGGGAAATCATCGGGCACAATTATTTTCTATTTAATTTACTGTTGTCCATTACTTCTGAATATACCTTTGCTAACGGACACAATTGTTACCAAAGGTCTTTGATAATAATTAGAAAAATCAATTGAAATATACTAACGGATACCAACAAACCTCACATTTATAGTTATGTCCGTTAGAAAGGTAGTAACGGATATATTCATTACAAATGAAAATTTTGCTCTGTTACAAAATGGCCCTTATGGTGTAGTGATGGCTACAATATTTAAAAGAGGAGTAGGGAGAGTTCAAGAGGTTGAAGAAAAAACGACGAGTGTCGAGATAGGAGGACAAGGAGAGGAGGATGTCACAGACATGGCGACGGACGCAACTAGACTCCTCCAAGAAGAAATATGTAGGCTAAGAAATGAGAATGATGAGCTAAGGAAAGAGAGAGAGACTACACAGGAGGGAATGGAGGCGGAAGGTCTAGTAGGTAATGAAGAAGAGGGCGAGAACAAGAAAGCTCCTCCTGAACCGGGGGCAAACCAAGAAAGAGGCATCACACTGGAATTAGTCCAAGCAATGATCGAAAAGGACAGGGAAATGAATCGCGCACGCAGCCGAAAAAGAAAACCGAGGTGCGGCGAGGCAGGTGGTGCCATGATGTTCCCCGTTGGCCAACTTGAAATGGTGAGCCTCGGACTGGTATTATAGATTGGCACCACGAAACATACATAAGTTGATGAGATGGAACAAGCGTTTGTGGATCACTTCATTCATCATAAGAGATTTGAAAGGTAGTCGACATTGCGGCGCTCTTCAATATAATGTCAAACAGAGGTCGGCAAAGACGATTATAGAATTTCTTTGTAGATTTAACGAAGAAACTTTGAAGGTGGAGAATCTCGATGAGCATACCGTGGTCATAGCTTTCCAACATGGGCTGCGACCAGGAACCAAAGTCTATAAATGTGTATCTAAGATTGAAATAACTACTTTGCACGCCCTGTACCCAAAGGTTGAGAGGTACATAATATAGGTGGACATCATGTAGAGAGATTAGAAAAAGCATAAGAAGACAGGGAAATCCGTGCAGGCCGTAGAAAAAGGGGATAGAAAGGATAGGGTAAGGACCGCGGAAAGAAAAAGGGGGATCCTACAGGGGAGAGACGCATAGATAAGAAAGGACCAGAGACTGAGTTAGGAGGGACACTAGAGAGAAGAAACCATACTTAATACACGCATACAACTTGCCACATGCAACATGCATCATGTATATACCATATACCTATAATAACTACCTAATACAATCATCATATCAATATTGTGGCCTCTACATCCTATTAGATAAGTGACGATACGACTGGTATATACTGCCCCAGCCCCTGACAATATCTCAATTAAGTACTTCCCAGTGTGAAGCTTATATGCATCGTTATTTTCCTGATTTTACCGGTATGGAGATGAAGTGCCATTAGTTGTGTACATGAACACAAAAGCCCAAAGCTTTTAGGGCTCAGGTGGGCCCTTTAACTACGATCCCCATACGGGTGATCACCTAAATTACGGTGGTCAATCATTCGATGACTGCAGATTTCTTCGGTACCTGAAGCCAATCCACGAGTGAATCTATATAACCACCCCTTGTGTCTAAACTTCCTTGAGGTAACATGTATCCTCAACCAAACTAAGCACCATACAGTGTGCGTGGCACATACAAACATGGTCATCTAGAAAAGTAGAAAATGAATTCTCGGACTACACCTATGATGTATCATATCCCTTTAAAGATGCTCATTCACCTACAAAGGTGTGCACTAGTACAGTTGTAAACTCATAACGTATAGAGAATTGTCGTCTTCGTAATATGACAACAACTCATTCTTTATAGGAATTCACTGATCCTTTTCTAAATCACCTCATGATAAAAATAGTATTATATAATTGTATTGCAGGTTATTCCAAAATAATTGCATGTATATAGTTTTTTTTAAGGAAATATTTTTGTTCATTAACTGTGTCGTAAGTTACCATACCTGACATGTGTTCATTACAATATCATATATAACTCTCTCAGTCGGGCTCGGTCATAATGTACTAGTCCAATCATGTCCAAATAAAAAAAACTCGCGCGTACGCACACAAATCACACAACTGGAAATTTCTCATTCCGCACACAAAATAAATCTCATTTCTGTCACAATAAATGGGATAACAAACCCATAAACACGATCTTAAATAAATTAAATTCACCCAACACTTAACCACAATTGTTTTGTGAAAATCTAGTTTCACACACAAACATTTTGTTTTTGAATGAACAATTGTAATATATTAAGAAATTTAAAAGGAAGTGAGTAATATATTTGTTTAGCATATATTAATTACATCTTAATATGAAAATCAAGTTTCAGCATATATGCATAATTACCTTTTTCTCTCTGTTGGTTCCCATTAGATGATAAGCTCTCCTCAAATTCCGAGTACATATAACAGCTCATTACTTAATTAGTTAGAGTAGGAGGTGTCAAGTTAATACAAAACTTGATGTTTGAAGCTTACTAAAGTAAGCCCATGCCCACAGTCCACCTGATGATGATTGTTCATTTAGGCTTATTATCTTGCTCACATTTTTATTTTATTCTTCAAAGACAAATATTTATTATTGGAATTTTGCGAGATCCATCGATGATATTTTTCTCTTCATGCAAGTTGGAAGTGGTGTTCTTGGCAAGTTGGTGTACTACTATTGTAGTTTGTGACTTTGTTTACTCAGTTAGATCATCATAAGGATTTATTATTCTTATTTTTCTCTATATTATTGGAGCTCTCTTTGCACCCTATTGTTCCCAGAGTATATATGGCTTTTTTCGACTTATATTATTTTCATCTGGAATTTTTTAGCGTTATTGAGGATGGCATTTTTGGGTTTCTCTTTATTATATCATTGTTGATAATTGTTTACAACTATTGGGTTCATTAGTCATTCTATATTCTGGAAGCATGCATCATGTTGATTGGAACTTCATCAATTACAAATGATTTCTTCTACCATTCACACCTATTATTTAAAGGAATTTCGATGACAAACTTTTACATTAGATCAAATTGGAATTCTTATTAGAAATTATAGAAGTGACAATCAAGTATATGATTGTTTAATCTCTCTAAATTACCATTTAATCAATGTCATTTATTTGATTCTAATTTTGAAACGAGACAAGTACTTTTATGTTTAAATCGAGCAACACATGTTCCATACAAGTTATTGCACTACATGAATTTGGCATTTTAACTCCAATCAGATTATAAGTTTGCGTGCATTATGTTATATTTATATTTATTGGAAGCTAGTTTTTTTTTTTTATGACACTTTCCCAATATAGTGTTTGTTTGCATTCGGTTGTGTATAGTATAACTCATAAATATTATTTTTGTGGTATTTTCAATGCTTTAGACTTTTAGTAATATTTTGATGTGTTTCAAGTATACATGTTACATTGCTTCTTGCCTAAAGTGTGTTTGTAATTTGGATGCTTACTTCAGATTGTTAGTCAAGTGAGCGGAGCGAACATTTTGGGGGGGGGGGGCAAAATTTCATTTGGTTGGTTTTTGTCTGTCCTCATCTATTTTCTTCGTCAGTAACTCCTCCCCCGGCCTCCCTCTCCCTCTCCGCTCTCCACGCCCTTCCAATTCTCCGCTCACGCCCCACATTTATTTTTTGGTAAGTATAAATATATTAATAACCTAGGACAATTACAAAATTGTGTGGTATGGACTAACGTCCAACCATGATCAAGCTTGGTACACTAAAAAAGCTTTTACATGCTTTCGTACCTTAACTCCTTGCTAATATCTAAAGAAAGCTTGGAAAGGGAGTTCCCAATGTAGTAACCAAGGAGGTTTGCCTTCATAAATTTGGGTTTCATTCATCTAGAGGGCTACTCCAGCTTTGGTAATGGCTCGGGAAATCGAAGTGAAAGAGATGGCAAGTAGTTTGGTGTTATGCAGTATACTAGTTGTAAGAGCAAGTCCAATGGAGGGCTGCTAAAAGGTGCCACATAGGCCTTTTAGCAGGCCCAACCATATTTAGCAGCCTAGAACAAAAAAAAAAAAATCATTCCAATCACACTGTTTAGTAGTTGTTAAGTTTGGGAGACAGACGGCAAATACTATGTCGTCTGTATGTTAATTGCAACAGACGGCAGAGACTATGTCGTCTATATAAGGCAGTTACTAAAAACACAAATTTTTTTTCTCTTCTCCACTCCTCTAACTCCTCCACTCCTCTACCACTTAAACAAATCCTCACTCCTCCACTCAAACAAATCCCTCTCTTTCTCACTCACTCGGTCTCCTCACTCAAAAGTAACATTAAAATGATAATTTTCATTCTTGAATTGTTAATTGTTTATTGAATGATTGAATGTTCGAATGTTCGAATGTTGAATATTGAATTGGAATTGATGTTGAAAATGTTAGAATGTTGAATTGGAATTGATGTTGAAATTGATGTTAGAATGTTAGTTTGAAATGGTTTGAAATTATGCATGATTGGAATTGATGTTAGAATGTTAGAAGTGTTGTTTGAATTGAAGTTAAGAGGATATTGTTGATTGAATTGCAGGTCCCACGCAAAATGAGTAACAAGGGTAAACGATTTTTTTGTCGAAAATCAGTTACTAGATTGACAACTGAGTTGACGTCAACACTAAACGCCGATGTTTGTTTAATGAATGAATTTTAGTTAGTTGAATAGATGTGTGGATTGTTGAGTTGTGGAATGAATGATAATGAATTGTGGAGTGAGTAGATATGAATTTGTATATAAAAAGAAAAACAAGATTTCTCAGTTTTTGCATCTACCAGGTACAGACGACAGAGTTTCTGCCGTCCGTCCATTTAATTAACAAGAAATTGGTCCCAAGGTCCAATTTCAATTCAAAACAACTCTAGAGGATAGAGTTTTTTTATAATCACTCACAAGGATAAATTTTGGGTGTAAATAACCCTGAAAACCAAATTTCTTGTGAAAATAACCCTCAAGGACAAATGGCCCGGACTTGAAATAATTTTTTTTTTTATTTTACCCTTTTTGTCATTTTACTATGAACAACGAGTGTTCATACCTTCAGCTGATGTATGAACAATGATTGTTCATACCCAAATAGGTGAAGGTACCTTATACAATATGTTAATGTATGAGCAATGATTCTTCATAGATCATGTTAAGGTATAAACAGTGATTGTTTATACTCCAATAGATATTTTTACTAATCATACATTATGTTGATGTATGAACATTGATTGTTCATACCCCAAATAGGTATGAACAGTGATTGTTCATACTTCAATAAGTGTTCTTATTGATCATACATTATATTTAGATATGAACATTGATTGTTTATACCCCAAATAGGTATGAACAACAATTGTTCATATGAACATTGATTGTTCATACCCTAATATATGTATGAACAATGACTATTCATAGCTCATGTTGATGTATGAACCCAAAATAGGTATGAACAATTATTGTTCATACTCCAATAAGTATTCTTATTGATCATACATTATATTTAAGTATGAATACGTATTGTTCATATCTGTTTTGGGTATAAATATTTATTGTTCATATTTGCTTTGGGTTCATGTTTTTTTGTTGGTATGAACACATAGGTATGAACAATCAATGTTCATATCTGTTTTGGGTATGAACATTTATTGTTCATATATATTTTGGGTATGAACAATCAATGTTCATATCTGTTTTGGGTTCATATTTTTTTTTGCCTAAAGAATGTATGAACAATCAATGTCCATATCTATTTTGGGTATGAACTGTTCATATTTGTTTTGGGTTAATGTTTTCATAGCCACAATCAATGTTCATAACCGGGTTGTTTCGATTGGGTCGGGCCGTTTATTTTTTTCTTCAGGGGTATACTTGACTTTTCATCTACCCGAGCCGTTGTTATTTCGCGTCAATGGTAAACTTGAACTTTCAACCACCCGGTCCTTGTGGGTGATTAAAAGAAAAATGTGTTCTCTAGAGTTCTTTTTTCGGCTGATTTGTCCTCTAGAGTCGCTCTATGTTTAATTAAAACGGGAGACAGACGACATAATTTCTGGCGTCTGTACAATAATAATCAACAGACGGCAGAAACTATGCCGTTCGTATCCCGAAACTTATTATGGCAGCTACTAGCGAAGGTCTTAACTTTGGTTGGGTTTTTGACTCCTTCCAAATTTAAGACACTTTTAAGCATCCCCATTGGATGACATTTTTGTGGGTGTGGTGTTATATTTGCCTTTAGCAGCCCATATAGCCCCTAAATTTGAATTTGGAGGACACTAGAATTTTAGCTAAGGGTAGTTTGGTAAATTAAACGCAATTTCCTGTATGGATTTGACCACGAGCACAGTATGGCTAGTTAATTATATGAACAGAGCCAATGAGGCCCGGCCCAAATGAGAATCCAACATAACTAGTCTTCCTTCCTTCCTTCCTTCCATTTCAGCGAGAATCCACCCGGGGTTTGTTTGTTATACATAATAATAATCACCGAAACCAACTTACTTGGGATATTGGGATATGCAATTTATCTTTATCCTTTTTCATTATGCATAGTAAGACACCTGTGTTGATCCGGGTTTAAACTTGTATTTACTGATAAATTGTTCGAATGAAGGAAGAGCAGCAATGCTTGAAAGTGTGGAAGAAGAGCCTATAGACAAGGATGCTGCTAATCACTAAATGACCTGTTTGGCCTCTCTGCAGCTCTATCTATCTTCACACGCCGGTATAACGAGTTACGAAAGCATATGGAGTTAATTGAAAAAGACATCGACAACATGCACAAGCAGCTGAATGATAAGGAGTCTCAGGTTTCTGCCTCAACGAGTTTTGTTATCTGCTGATTTGGCAAATGGAGGCTCTGCCGAGGACAAGACTTGTAAGGAAACCTCTAGCCCCACTATTGACTCACTTTGTCAGACTATGGGCAGTCGTGGTTTCCGGAAATACATCAGAACTCATATGTCTGATATTAAAAAACTTCGAGAAGAAGCTAGAAAAGCTCTAAAATGTATTGGTAGATTTTATCTCCAAGGTAGTAAAGCATTTACGGAACACTCACTCATTAATTCTAATAGGCTGCCAGCTTTATTCATCCAGGAAGGCGGTGTCAGCAACTCTAGCAACACAGAAGCACAGGGGTTGCTTCTCTTTCTTGCATCATTTGGGATTCCGTCTGGTTTCGGAAATGAAGATCTCATTGAGTCGTTTCATTTAGGCTATGCAAAGGAGGTTTCTTGTGCCCTCAGACGGTCACCCTTCCTCATGGAAAGGATTCCTGGTATGATTTTGTGACACCTATTATACAAACCATGCTTTTGATTGCCATATCTGTTTTATAAGAAGAAGAAGAAGAACTATTATTGTTATTATGATAATTATTTTTGTTTGTTCATATTATTGTTTCGAGTTTGTGCTGGTCACTTTGGTGGATCTCCATTGTCACCAATATCTGGGATATGGTATCTTTTGCAATCTTGTGGGGATTTTGGTTGGAACTTAATATTTGTCATTTTTCTGGTACAACTATGGAGATCCAAAAGGTTGTATTAGCTATTAAATGGTTCCTTTTGTTTTTGGAGTAAAGATTTTGTGGCCCTTAGGAACATTCTCTTTAAGCACTTTGTAGCTATATCGGATAGAGAGTCTGGACCAGGGGTGCATTTGGTTTTGTTTTTCGTGTTGTTCTTTTGTGTTGTACTTGTAGCTTATCTTCACGTACTTTTTGTTTTATGGATACAATCACTGTCATCATCATTATTAAGTGCTTTACTTTCCTTCCATCCACCCAAATGTTCGGATCCCAACAGTTTTAGGATCTAGACCAATGTCTTTTGTCAAAGTTTTTCTGTTGTGGATCAGCTAATTGGCTATTCATTTATTAGAGGGAGAACATTTTCTGGGTATGTTGTGATCTATGTCTTATACTATTGGAGATACATGATTATTTGTGTATCTCTGTTCTCTTGCTCGAACTCCCTTCTGTTCCTTCCTCTTAACCACCTAGTGGCTGAATAAGTGATTCCTTAATTAAAGCTTCTATAATGTAATCTGGCGCATCCGAAGGGTTGTTAAAAGAATTGAAAAGGTTCTCCCAAACATTTCTACTAACCGGCAAGAGATAAGAAGGTGGTCTAAGTCCTAACAGTGTTGTCGCAATGATATGGCAGACTTAAGGTGGACTGGTGGAGAGGCCAGTGTCTACATGCAGCCCAAGGTGCAAAAACGGCATGCACTTTAGTCTGCAAGGCACAAAGATGTCTTTATGAATAAAAAGTAAAATTACTTACCCAAATACATTTAAAATCCAAAAAGAAAAAGGAAAAAAAATCTGAAGTTTATACAAATTTATATTACATGAAAGTAAAATGAATACTAGTCACCCTTGTGAGGTTTTTTTACTTGTTGGCCCCAAGGTCTTACCCTCGTAGGGTTTAGGGTTAAATGAATAAAGTTGTAACTATTCAAAAAAAAAAGAGAACAAAATGTTTCACAAGTTAGTAGTACTGATACTTTAGTGGATGGTCTGTTTGGCGCGATGACCTACATCTCAAGTTTTTCAAGTATTCCCAAGCTCACTCTGTCATAGCCGTTTTTCTTAGATTCAGGTTGATGGATTGAAGTCTCTCTGAAGACATTAACTTTGAAGTAATGTGGTTCCAAGACAATAGTCTTACGGCTGTCTTGGGAAAGTCAGTGAATGCAATGCGGTGCATCATAAAGGTTTGTCCTAATAAATTCATAAACATCCGAGAGAAGTTGAAAACATGGAACGGGGATTGTTTTGGAAGACTAGAGAAATTTAAAAAAGAATACGTGGAGGATTTTTCTATCTAAGAATTGAGAGAAGAAAACTCTCCACCTAATGAGGTCGATGCTACAGCAAGGAGGGGAGACCTCAGGAATACTCTTTACAATCTTCTTCTTGTGGATGAGATTTACTGGAAGCAGAAATTTAGAGTCCAGAGTCAAAATAAGGGAGAAAGATCCTCCAACTTTTTCCATCTAGTGGCCAGTGCTGGAATGTCCAAGTTGTTGGTTAATGGTGAAATGGTGGCTGGGACTTGGGAGAACTTCTAGTGCAGTTAAATTTTGCAATTCCTTAATATTCACAGATAAGGTGAAAACGTTGCTTAAGGCATATCCTTTCATCTGTGTGAGCATAGATACATTAGCTTTCGATATGGCATTTAGGTTGGTGATATTCCCTTATTTCACAAAGTGATATGCGGAGGTGCTAGAAAGAAAGGACCCACCCTGTTACTGTTTACGTGGTGAGTCATTGGGACACAATCACCTAATATGTCACTTTAACAGGCTAGCTTAAATGAAGAGATGGGTGTGTTTGATAGCCTTCAAAAAGTCACCCACCAAGCCAGTGGTTCTTTCAAGGAAGAGGTTTGAGAACCACAAATACATTTTACTTGTCTCATTATCTTGTGAAACTTGACTAGTCAAGAATTACTCACATTGCTGGAGTGAAACCGTCGTCACTTTGACGACATCTCAGTTTCGCTTAAGAAGACAACTCTCTCGATAAAAGCCTTATTATATTAGTTGTCTAAAGTCTTCAAGGATTTTAGAGGATGCTTCCGAGTCTTTTGTAGTTAGATGGGATCATCTTATGTTCTTAGACATGGGGTGATGGTGCATTTCTTGGTTTTTTCTTATGTAGTTTCTTTTATTGTAAATGTTTTATTTCTTGTTTCTCTTTTGTAATGTAGGCCCTCTCAGCCTACTTCTGCTTTATTAATGAAATTTCACTTTACCAAGCAAAAAAAAAAAAAAAAAAACAGAATTACTCACATTGCAAGTTGCACAACAATTGAACCATTGGGTGAAGTACAGAAAGATCTGTTAACAACCCTTCATACCACATACATTTCTTTGTTGGACAACAACTCCATAATATTCTAATGCTGGACAAACTAGAAAGAAGCGCCATGGTGATTCAAAATAATTGTTCATAATTTAGAAAGGAGGAACATAACTTCTTGTATGTTTGGGTCTCCCTATGGATGTATCGGGTTTCATGCACTATCTTTTGTTTTTAATGTATGTTATTTCTTGACTAGAAATATATATAAAAAAAGAAATAAACAAAAGCTGGTTGGTATTGCCACTTGAGATCAACCACATGAATGTGCCGAATGTATTCTAGTAGCAGTAACAATATATGTATTGTGAGTAACTGAAGTGTTGTATGCTCCTGCAAATATGTTCGGAATTCGGGAATGATGTTTACAATAGCATTGTGACCCAAATTCTGGATCTAGAATTCCGGGGATGGATTAGTATAAACTGACTGACTAAGCATTGTGCTATATAGCATCGCCATCGTGATTTGCTTTCATTGTTATTATAATTATTTTCACTAAAAACTTTGCTTTCATAGAACTATGGTAGTTATTCTATTTTATATTAGTATGTTACTGAAGGCTCTGTCTTACATCTTTGTCCTTTGTGGCAGATATCATTAGGGGGTTGGTGAAGAAAGGAATGTGTATGGTAGCTGTTGATGCTGCTTATTCATTTGGTGTTGATGAAATGTTTCCTGCGGAAACTATTCTGACACCATATTTACAGGAATCCCAAGAGACGTGGGAGAGAGAAAGAAAAGATTTGCGTGGTTCACCTGGTGCACTGGTACGGCACTCTGAACTCAGTGAAAGACCCCACTTTATAGTTATTGCCAAAGAGACATATCTGAAATGTTTTGTTGTTATTGTTGTCCCAAAACCCTCACCGTTGGAGTAGATTGGGATCTCATCTATGTTGTCAAGTGCTTCCCCATAAAGTAGCTCTACATTTAAATGGCATGTTGAACTGAAGTTATAGACTTGTAGTTATCTTTACTTTCACATCTTCAGATTATCATATTGCTTGAAACTTACACAATTTGGCTAAAAGCCTGCCTGAGTTTACTCCTATAGTCCTTTACATTATCATCTCTCTCTCTCTCTCTCAGACATACCTGAGTTTGAGTTTATTAAGTGATAGGAAAATAAATTGGCTGAGCCACTGTGAAGTCTGGACTTATGTGTGGAGTATCTCATGGTTGTCATTTTATTAATAAATGTTTTTCTACACTACAGAGAGAAGTTTATCAGAAGCATTTGGCTGCCCTTAAAGCTGTTAGGAAAAGCTTGGAGGATTACAAGATTGATCCCGTGAAGCTTGTAGGATGGAGCAATGTCAAAATAGCTGAAATGGAGAAAGATATTTCAGATCTTCAGAAGGCAATTGCAGAGAAAGTGAAGAGAAAAGTTGAAGGATTTGACTCTTCAACAATATTAAAACCCAAGGAAGTTAAACGCCCTCGTACCTCTGATACTGTATTGCCGCAGATGCCTTCCAAGCTTATGCCATCTCAGGAGCAGGGGAGCTTTGGTCACGATAGGAAGACCTTGAATGATGGTGGATCCTCAGGTCAGCTCAATGGACACTTAGGTGTGTCACCTGTAACAACTTCTTTATCAAGTACACCGGGTGCAGAAACGCTGCATATAAATATTCCTGGCAGTGTTGGAGGAGCTAGTGGAGGGGCTGTAGGTAGTATACCAACAGGAAATGGAAATGTTCATCACTCGGGTCCGTTATCTTGGAACACCAATGTCAGTGGGCCTGTGCACTTGACAAGGCATGATGATAGGCTGTATGGGTGGCATGAGGATGGAACCTTGAATGACCATTCAATGGGACACAACTTCACATCCTTCCGGACGTTTCCAGGTTCAGGTTTTTTGGGATCAGCATCGGCAATGGATCAGGGCTTTTCAGGGCTGCCAAGCACATCTATTGGTTCTGGGAATAGCAACTCTAAAGCTGATCTTTATCACTTTGCTGATACTGTTTTGTAAGGTGAATCATATCATAGCAGCAGTTCTTGCTCAGGCAGTTACTATTTGGCTCCTGCAACTCCCCATTTACAACACAAAGCTTACCTGCAACGAACAAAATGTCACCCTTTTGCAAGCTTTGGAGAGATGGTTGTGAATCGTGCCTCATTCGTACTGGTTAGTCGGGAGACAACTGATGAAATGGGGTTTCATGTTTCTCACCCCTGATAGTTCTGGTCATAGGTAATCACAAAGAAAATTCTGAATGCCCTGCCCTCAGTTATAAGGTTAATCTTGTGAAAGCTATATTTTTATTGAAATGTATATATTAGTACCCCTTTCCTCTAGTTACTTCGTAGAACAAAACTCGTTCGAATGCACAGGAACGGTTTTTAGTATTTACTACATTTACCTTTTCAGTTCTTTTAGAAAAAAGTTCATTTTGATTTTGAAGTTAGGCATTTATAAGTTTAATTGTGCAAGTTATGTGTTCAATCGGACTACTACTACTTGGCTCATGTAGTTCTAGATGTTTCTTATTTTCTGGTAAAAGTTGCACGTTTTTTTGTTGTCTTTTGGTAACAAATTGCATGACCGTCTAGTGGTTGTATTAGAAAAGTGAGTAAATGATAATATTCTCCGGTTACAGGTATAGATATTATTGTCTCTGGTTGAGTGCGGCTCATATAAGTTTTGAAATTGTTGTACATCTTTGGCTGCGAAGCCTTATAGTTTCAGGAATTCTCCGCCCCCAGTCTCCATCTATATGATTGGAGGAGAAAAGATAGTTAGGTAGACCTATTGGACTCTTTAGTTAAAGTCCTGTTGCTTGCTCACGTTGAAGTTTATGATGTCAAGAATTCTAGTGTAACAGAGCGCGTTATTGATTACACATGCCAAACCAAAGGCTCCAACATTTTCAGACCGCGGCTTGATGGTTCCCATACTATGAGGGCTCGGTTGGGGATTCCAAGGTGAAAAATAGTATGGTGTCTGTCTGGCGTCTTGTTCTTTTCATTTTGTTGTCTTTATAATTGTTTGGGGTTTTAGGCTTATCCATCGCCTTAGTGTTTTGAACCTTCACATTGGCTGTTACTTGCTATCCACAATGCCGTGTCAACAATTTCATGTACAGTTCTTCTTAGCAAGTAACAAAACGAAACAGTCTAATGGTGGCATTTCTCATATGAGCGCTGATCATGGAACTTTAGTTGAACTTTTACATAACATGATCAAGTCAAAATTTTAACAGAACAGACAGATTAAGCCCAAAATGTTTCATTTTCCCTTTTTTTTTTTTTTTTCTTTTTTGGTAATAAATAATGCCACTGTCTCAGAATTAAATGATTGGTCCTACTATAAATGATTTATTTACACAAAGACATCAAATCTGTATTAGAAACCAAAACTATACAGTGTGGTCCATTCATAAATAATACCTGTTTATCGAAGAAAAAAAATTCATAATAATACCATATCAAGCTTGACAGTTTCTTAGCAATTTAATTATTACAGTATGATCTTGATGTCTTGTTATTTTCAAAATAAAATAAGCATTGGTTTTATGGGCATTTCAGTGGAGAAGTCTTCTCTAGCACCCATTTTTTGACGTATATAAAAAGAAAGAGACAGGGAGTGAGATTGGGGGGTAGGGTAAAACATTAGTCTTCACTCTTCGACCAAAACTCAAAAAAAATAAGTGGTCTATCCAAGAAGTTCAAAACCAAACACAGTCCACAGTTTCACACCAAATCACAAAACAATGAAATTCAAGAATCCTCATTTCTTCTCAGGAAAACTCTGGTTTGTAGTCATAGGCTTAGCTGGTCTAATAGCAGGTGCACTTGTCATCACAACAATCAGCAACAGTGTATCTCAAAACTCTTTTCTATGTTCCTTAGCCGGATCTTACACAACATCCAGCGATCCAACTAATATCCTCCAATCCACCATCCTTCATTACGCGACTACACGAGTAGTCCCACAGCAATCTTTATCCGAAATCCGGGTCTCTTTCGATGTTCTTCAATCTCTTTCCCCATGTAACTTGTTGGTTTTTGGCCTTGGTCACGATTCACTCATGTGGTCTTCATTTAATCCACATGGTACTAGTCTTTTTCTTGAAGAAGATCCTAAATGGGTCCAAACTATACTAAGAGACGCACCTTCACTTCATGCCCACCATGTTCTTTACCATACACAACTTTCGCAAGCCGATGAGCTTATTCGGTCTTATCGGTCTGAGCAAGATTGTGCTCACCTACAACTTAAAGGTAATAGTGGATGTAGGCTAGCACTGAGTGATTTACCTAGTGAAGTGTATGATAAGGAATGGGATCTCATAATGATCGATGCGCCCAGGGGATACTTCCCTGAGGCGCCAGGGAGAATGGGAGCTATTTATTCAGCTGCTGTTATGGCTAGGACTAGAAAGAGTGCTGGTGTTACTCATGTGTTTCTTCATGATGTGGATAGAAAGGTTGAGAAGATGTTTGCTGAAGAATTTTTGTGTAGGAAACATTTGGTTCATGCTGTTGGGAGGCTTTGGCATTTTCAGATTCCATCTGGGATTAACCTCACTCACTCATCCAATGCCATTACTTTCTGCTCAAATTAATGTAGATTACATTTTACTACTGTTTCTTTATTTACTTTTCCTGAATATTTCATTTTTCAATATTTTTAGTCAAAACTCTAAACTTTGACACAAATCAGAATGCCGCAAAAATACTACTTTTGTTCTTTACTCAATTGTTATGGGAATTGCCACGATATATTATATTATTATTATTATATACTAGTCGATACTCGATATAACTGGTGTACTGACATTTTTTACTTTGCACTATTGGGATATCAAATGTTTGGCGTTTTGAGTAGGCATCAGAACTATTTATGTACGACTGAATGCATCACACATGATATTTATTTTTGTTTTTAAGTTGAATTTTGTGTGATGTTAGTAAGTCATGTCATGTCTGCTTAGTGGTACGAACCACTGTCCAAGTGTCCAACACGGTAGAGACTAGAGCATAATAAGTGCAGTTTGCAGCATTAAAGATTCTGTAACCAACACCATTCAAGTAATAATTTCAGAAACACAAATGAGATGAAATTTCAACCTTAATGCACTGTCTGCAAATGGTACAAACTGTACAATTTCCATGCAGCAAGCGCACAAAATCTAGTGAAATTACAACCAGATGTAAAAAAGGAAGAAGAGAGAAATTGAGAATCGAATAATCGATACATAACCCTTTTTTAACCGTTTGAGGTACAGATAAAAGGCCCAAAACTCTCGATCACAGGTCTTATTGAAGCCCCAGGGACGGACCCAGTGTATACTAAAGGTATTCACTTGAATATTCTCAAATTTGGGGAGGGAAAAATTCAATTTATGCTTACATTTCAAATTTTATCCACTAGCTTATGTTCTTATTACTATTTAGTAGCTTGATGCTCATATAATTGCATGCAGGGTGGAGCCAAGGGGGTGCAAGGGTCCTCAGCTGCACACCCTCAACTTTTGGCAAAATAAAATAAAATAATAGTAATAGTACAAAAAGAATAACTATGCTACTCCTAAAACAACACAGAAAATATATACCATCTCTACTATCTATTTGATTTGTTTCATAATATTGTAATTTAACTAGTTTTTAGTAAGTTGAAATCGCCATAATAAAGTGAAAAATTTCTTCGTGGGTTTATCTTCGCACACACTGTATCAACTACCAAGCCATTTTCATTTGGTAAGTTAATATAATTTCTTGTTAAAATATTCTATTATGCCCATAATTGAATTTTATAATTTTGCAGTTTGTATCATCAAATTGGATTATTGTACTTTCTTGCTTGTCAAGAAATATATTCTAACGAAAGAAAGACAACTAATTAGTTCTTAGCACATCAAACTAACGATAGTGCGATCACAACGAGAAGGAGATACTTAAGAGCATTGGTCCTGAGACAATTTTGAGGTTGCAAGTATGCAACGCTTCAAGAAAATAGATCTTTGTTGTGTAAATTGAAATTCCCAATGACGAATTAACAGAGTAATCTCGATGAATTCGATTGTTCTCAATTAATTTTTTAACCAGCACAAACAAACAATTATCTATGACAATCAAACTGAAAAATAAAACGAGACGAGACATAGAGAATTTTTTAAAATAACTGGGAAACATCCATGTCACTATCTATATCAGATAATGAGATAAAAATCCACTGTAGAAATCAACCGGTTACAAAATAAGAATATTCATAACGGGGATCAAGTCCCATGATAACCCGAATACCGTAATCCTCAATATTACAACATTTTGTCTCCTAACACAGGAATAAGATTCACTCCTTTCGCAGAAACCACCAACAATAAACAAAGCAATAGGAAGAACTCAATTTAGTGATCTCTTGTAGTCACAACAATATGATCACTAGATTGACAAGATGAAGAAGTCATTTTCAAAAATCCCCTTCGATATTTTCAGCAAACTCTCCAGATTAAGCTCTATCGACTGTGTGAGTTTTTCGCTTTTAAACCAACCTCCAACTCACTTGATCAAATCTATTACGATACACTTATCAAAAAGATTTCATCTCCAAAAATATCACATCCGTTCGAATTTTTCGTAATCAAAATCGGTTTTGATTCAATATCAAATTTGTTGTTGTTGTTGATCTCTCCGCCTTCCATAACTATCACCGTACTGCTCGACTTTTTAGGGACGAAATAGGCCAAACATAATATGTGGGCTTTTCATAAATATATTTGTAAATCTCTTATGTGAATTCAAGTTTTTGGAATCAATAATTAATGTTCAAATGTGTTTGAATTTATAATATTTTATATAATTCGTTTTATATTTTGCCCACTCTCAAATAAATTTCGGGCTCCGCCGCTAATTTGCATGCATACAAAACTTTTATGGTTCTTAAAGATTTGTTTTTGTTTTTATGAATTCCCCTAACTGTAAAAGAAACTTGGTTTGGTTAGCAAAAAACCAAAAAATCAGCGAGATTATTGAAAGCAATACGGTAAGTATTATTTATTGTTGTTGAATGTCGACATGAATACCCTCGGAAAAAAATCCTGGGTCTGTCCCTGATTGAGGTCGAGCTTCACCATCATCCAACCATCCTTCATGTCAGAGAAATGAAATACTATGGGCCCTATTAGCGCCTAAGCCTTTATTGTGCACTAGCTACTGTGCACGTGGTATCCACGTAGAATCTACAGATTTTTTTTTAAGTTTATAAACATTAAATTACTATTTTACTTCTCAAAAATTAAAAAAATAATATAAAAAAATAAAATGACCAAAATATCCCTACATCCACATACATTCACTATTCACTCGACTCCTCGTTTTTCTATATATTAAAAATTAAAGATGTGGTTGACCTTTGTGGTATTTCACTATTTTTATTATATTGAAAAATACGAGGTCTGATGAACAGTAAAATCTACTTCACGCCCAAGGATAAATTTGTCATTTATTTGTATATATATATATATAGGGAGGAGTTCTAAAGACATATTTTATCTTGACACGTGAACAAACTCAAAATCGTTATAACATTTATAAGTTTCGGATTAGACTAATATTTTGTAGATATGATTTTCTAACTATTCTAAACATTGTCACAAATAATAAAAAAAATAAAAATTTATAAACTTGCCAAATATAATATAAAAAACGGTGAAAATGAACGGTCTACAATTAGCCAAATTTTGTAAATTGTTAACTACATTCAGCAAGTTTAAATTTTTTTGATTTTTTTGATTATTTGTGACAATATTTAGAATAATTAGGAAATCATATCTACCAAAAATTAGCCTAATCCGAAACTTATAAATGCCCTAACGATTTTAAATTTATTTACGAGTCAAAATAAAATATGTCTCTAAAACCCTTTCTATATATATAATGTTTTTTTTTTCTGCTGTAGTTAGAACAAAATAAAAATAAAAAACATATTTGTTTTCTCCTATAGGACCATGTACAAGTCCCAATCTAACAAACAAACCACACATCCTTCACCACATATTTATCCCCCCTTTATATGGATCCCAATTATATATAAAAAAATAAATTCGGTGTGGGTCTCTCTTTTTTTTTTTTTCGTTTCTGCAACTCTTTTGCTTTGTCTAAAAAAAAGTGGCATGGCTACGTGCATAGAGGCTAGTGTCATTAAGCATTTCAGAGATCAACTATTTTTTTTTCCCTGTAACAAATTTCATATATATCAATTGATATATTCATTGTCGGGCATTACCTAATGCCGGGTACTTCTTTGCTTTCGTATAACTGTTTGTATTTAATAGTCAATAGTATAATAGTTATGTTTGGACATGATAAATTGATAATGGAGTATATTTTAAATGTAAATTAATGATAATATTATTAATCGAATGAGGATTTCAAGTAGAAGTAGTGCCATAATATTATTAATCGAATGAGGATTTCAAGTAGAAGTAGTGCCACGCGTATATATATATATTAGGTTGATGCATGTGCTGACCCACATATTTTTATGCCCAAACTAAATGATTTAAGACAGCAAGGATACTATTGTAAATATAGGAAAATAACATGGACAAAACTGTTGTAAAAAGTGTGACGAAAAGTCACAAATAACAGAATAAACAAATATTATAGTACTGTTGCTGGACTATGTAATGTGGGGACCAAACTTTGTGTAACTAGTTGATGCCTTATACTACATGTGTAATTAGTTCCCACATTGCAAAAATTAAAAAGTTTGGTTCCCAATTTGACCGAAAAAAAAAGTTTAGCTCCTATATTGTCAAAATTTGTAAACTTCGATACCCTTTTTAATCGTTTTTCGTAGTTTACTATATGCATGCTAACTTGTTTTTGCTTATGTGGTTTTAATCCTCCTTTTGATGGTCCAACTGAGTATAGGTGCGTGATATTTATTAGATTATTCTGGATAATAACTCATCCCATTGATATCATATTAGGCAACTGACAAAGGATTTACAGAGTCTAAAGTCCAATAGGGAGGTGGCCAAATACTGACATATTTCAATGCCCACTTAGAGCATCTCTAAGTGGTGGTAGTATCATCTACATATTTGTCTTCGAAATTTGACAAATTTTTTCTCAAAATCTGATAAACTCTAGGTGGCCACAAATTTCATCTGCAAATTTCACCCCGCGCGCCATTGGTACTGTCGCACGACACTCCCAATGTTGCCCCAAGTTGAAAAAGTAAAAAAAAAAAAAAAATCCACGCAATATTCCCATTGTCAAGAGAATGTCGCGCTAAATTGAAAAAGAAAAAAACCCCATGTGACATTTGCAATGACGTGCGATATTACCACTGTAGCGTCGCATTCGCATTTGAAAATCGATAATTTGCATCCAGAAATGCGGCTAGACATGTGATACTACCGGATTTGCTTCCACTTAAAGTTGGATTTTCACGAAATTCCAAATGCGGCTAGAGGTGATACTACCACCTAGAGTTGCTCTTAGCTAATACATAAGCTTCCATGTTGTTATCTCTTTGAAACTAGAAAAAACAGCACATTGCACTCATTATTTACAGTTAACTGATTAAACATACAAGAGACTTTAGAAATAAATTCGAAGAGCTCTCAAGTCTCAACTAGCACCGGCCTGCTCCATTTCTTCTCAGCATCATCATAAGCTCTTTGCAATCTCTCAAAATCAACCTTTTCTAGCTTTAACTTCCCATCAAAATAGCAAAAATAGCAGGTAGCACTCTGCTTCTAGTGGACTCCTTGCACCGAACTTCCTATATAATAATCCCACCAACTGACTATTTGCGTTCCTACAAACAGCTGCAGCAACACCTCTATTTTAATTTGATTCCAAGATTTATAATAATAATTTTCTAATCTAGTCATCATTATATTAAGGTCGATGAGATTTGAATCAACGTGCATAGTCCTGTTAGCATCCTCTTGTTCCTTCTTAAAAACCTCCAAATTATTATTTGTTCTCCGTCTAGCTTGTGTGTAGTTTATTACTACTGAGCCATATTTAATACATCATGATAAAAAAATATGTGCCTGCAAAGTTTTTGTTGTCATTTTAATGTATTTGGTCATTTTATCATCTTTCTTTGTGTTGCTGAACTGAATATAGGTTTGAACATCATAGTCAAAAGAGAGATTGCTAATATAAGCATTTAACTGTGTTCCTAAATTCCCAACCGGAATTCTTTGAGCTATTGAACTTTGAATAAATATTGTTAACGACTGGACATATATTGGTAAATAGCAATTGATTTAACTGGTGTCGAGAGTACTCGAGACCAAGTACCAAAATTATATGGAATTCATTGACCAATTACAGGATTTGGTACGTTGCCAAAGAAAAAGCTAAATCAATTTGACCATTCCGGTTATTCATTTGAGAAATTAGTACAATCTCCGCTTCTACTATGGACTACGATGGAGTGGCGGACAATGTAAAATGATTTACGGTACCAATATGATTATCTGAATATTGTTGATAGCAAGAACTCCTGATACACAATTTAATAGACTAGTGGAAATTGTAATGTAAAACTACAGAATCAGACTGATGCTCGGAAGCAGGGAAAGGTGTTCGGATTAGAGCCCCGCCAAAGGTGTGGTATTGGGAGTTCGGACATAGACCAGTGGGCTTTTGTTAACTGTGTGCACGATTCATCAATGGGCTTTTACTCGGATCTCATCTTTCCTTGGGTTTGGTACTGTACTACTGTTACAGACTCACAGTTTTTTTTTTTTGGATGAACAAACTGATTATATTAATCAAAAGATGGATTACATACAACAACACAAGAAAAAATAGATGAAAACAATATAAGAGAACCACAACAAGTACTCAACATCCATAAAATCTTGAACCGAACTCCACCTGAACCGAACGCCCAACACCGGCAACAACTCCACATTGGAAACCCCACCACCACTTTCTCCAAATCAGCTACAACCGTACTCAACCAAAAACCATGTTGGATCTCCCAAAGCAAAGACTCAAGAGCTTTCAAATTGCGCAGTATTACACTCCACGACACAAGCGGCATATTAGCAATCCCATAAAAGAATGCCCCACCAAGAGCCCTACAAAGGGGCGGTAGCCTGACCATATCACTACCCAAACCAGCAATCCAGAGAGGGAATAGATAATGGGAGAGAGCCTTGGTCTCAACCAAGTAAGATATAGAGCCAAACTAGAGAAACAGACAGAGAGGGTTGAACCCATGGCTTTGCCACTGATAGTGAGCTACTAGATCCAAAGGAACCAGCTTGAAGCAATAAACACCTGAAAAATATAACCAGAAACCTAGATCTAACTTATTTAAGGTCTTCAAAGAAGAAACAATCTGCAAAATTGGTAACCAGTGTGCTCCATGAAAAAATGATGTTTTACTTCATGCACATCTTTTCATGCATAACATTTATTTTTTTTGTTACAGGAATAGGGAAAGCTTGGCCTAGTGGTTGGCATAGCACATGGCTCGATTGTGATCCAAAATGGCTCTTCATTGCGTTTACTCGCTCAGTTAGCAAATTTTATTTGTTTGTACAGATTCAGCATATGAGTGTCCTTGCTCACAAAATTATCGAGGAAAATACTAGTGTATTTGTTCATGCAATCATGTTCAACTGGGTTTTGTTGGAATCTCTTGTGTATTTCTAAATACTAGTGTGTGTGCAAAGTGGATGAGATGAACAAACAGTGTTCTCTCCACTTTAGTGCATAATATATAGTCCCACATTGGTTATCCACCACATCGGGTTGGGTTCAGGCTTGGATTTGGGCTTGGGCTTGGGCTTACTGTTGTGGGTAGTGGTTTGACCAATTGCCTAAACTTGTTTTGCTTTTTTCTTGAGTAGCAAGTTTTGGTGTTCTATTAGGAGTTGGTTTCTCTTCGTTATATGTTTAGGAGACCGACCTAACCTCTATAAATAGGACTGTGAGTCCATAGAGGGGATAAACTTTAACAGATCAGAAACCCATCTCAGAGAAACGAAACTATAACTTATCATAGTCCATAGAGAGTTATATAGACTTTAGAGGGTAGTCCGTTCTAGTGCAAAGTCCCATGTTAACTATTGAATCTGTGAGGAAAGGCGCCACGAAACGCACCATTGGAAGGGGCGAAATCTTTCCTTAATCCGCGCCTTGGTTATTACCTGTTAATTTTGTCCTTATCTACTGTTCCTTATGTTCTACTCTAGTTGCTGTGTTGATACAACTATTCTAACAATCTTAAGGAAAGATTTTCGTAGTAGAATAAAGAAGAGTGCTTTAATACGACAATCAAAAGATAAGTCTTTTACTTTGAGTTATTATTTGTGTTATTGGGTTATGACTTTAGAAATTTTCTAATAATTTCATTTTTGTTAGGGAAACCAATTAAAGATTGAATATTTATTGATCTTTTATGGTTTATCAAACCCTATATGGCTGTAGACCTTTCTCCTACGTTTGTGGGTAGGGGTGTCTCTTTTTGCCGAATTTCCGATTTTTCCGAAATCCGACCCGAAATTGGTCCGGCTTTGGGTGTAGTTTTCAATTTTTCGATTTCGAAAATTCGAAAAAAATTGGATCGGATTTGGATATAATTTAAAATCCGATCCGATCCGAAAATTCGAAATTTCGATATTATTGTCAATTTATTCGAAAAATATATACTTCTCTCACTATCCACTTGATTAGATCTCGACCCGTTCATTCATTTTCTAGTTTTTTACTTCCAAAAACAAAACAAAACATAATCTAGTCGCTACTTCCCCACTTGAATTGGACCACTCTACTGTATTGCCATAACAATAATGATATGAAAAAAAATGTCATTGAGTCATACAATGACTTCGGACCAATCCAAAAGCCAAATTCAATAGATAAAATATTATGTAAAAGCTACTTTGAGTCCAAGACCATAATCCATTATTTATGCGGACACTTCATGCTTCAATTTTCCACACACGGAAAAAGATTGAAACATTACAAAAGACCTAAGAATGCAATGCTTTATTGGTGGCTGCGGGTTCTTTTCTCGTTTTTTTGGATCACTTGTTTGAATGAAAATGGGTTTTCTCAATAAACAAGTGTGTATTGTTGTTGGTACATTGGTGTTGTGGACATGGTTTTTTCCCTACAATGAACATTTGATATTCCAAAAATAATTGAAAGTAAATAGATCTTTGAAAATTTAAAGTATTCCGAAATTTTCGAGTTATTTCGAAATTTGAAAGTTCAAATTGGAAATATATTTTGAATCCGAAAAAAAATTGGATCGGATTTGGCTAGCATATTAGGTTCCGAAATTTTTTTGGAAAAATTCCGAAAGAGGTTAATCCGATCCGATCCGATCCGAAGTCACCCCTATTTGTGGGAGTCAAATATGAGATTTCTATCAAGAAAAACGTCAAAGTTCGTCTTTTTGGCAGCTGCGTCACTAGTTACAAAAGCTGCTGTAACTTTCAGCTCAGAGCTCGGTTTTGCAATCCGCTTTTTGTGTTGGATAGCTGATTCAAAGAGATTTCCAATGGTATAATGCTTGATACCCAATTCGTCCTGAGATGGTTCATAATTACAGTTCTTTTGAACTGTTTTTCTGGAAAGAGAAAAATATGGTAATCCGATTTTTCAATCGGTTAGGTATCGTATTCTTTCACTCTTTGCAATTCTTTTGGTTTGATTATATGGTGATATTCTTGCCTTGAGTTGCATGCTAGTTTTTCTTAGGAGGGAAATCCCTAAGCTTAAACTTCTTTAATAACCTAGTCAACATATTATACGTGTTTATAACTAAGATATTAATTGGTTTGACTAGAAGTAGTTTGATATTAATCTTCTTTGTACATATGTAGATATATGTAGATGGTCTAAGAGAGACCTTAAGATAGTTAATATCAACCACACTCAAATCTTGGATAGTAATTATAATGTATTCAATGCATAATTGCTTACCTCTATTGAGTGTACATGTTGTTAGACGATGGTTATAATTGTACTATTGTGAAAACACATGTTAGATGAAGTAACTTATAGCTTATATCCAATATAGCATATGTTAAAGTTGTATAGCATGCTAGTTTTGGATATTAATCATCGTGGATTTACTTTGAACTTGATGATAGTTTATTGGTAAATTTTTCTAGTTTAAGACATTAATGGGTTGAGCCATTAGATGTTGTGGTAGTACTTGAGGTCTTGTTGATAGGGTATCCTATCTTGCTTGAGCTCATGTAAAAAGAGGAGGTGAAGTCCTCATTTGTTTTGTATATTCAGTGGCTAGATTTGTATAATATCGTATACTTTTTGTTGTGAGGGGTACAATTAAAGTTTATTTTTCCTGAATCTATGATATGATATTAACCATGTTTAGCATGAATGTATTATTTAACATAGACATGAAGTTTAACCATGTCATATATTATTAAGTAATGAGCATCGTTGTCTACGAGAGGAAATAATATGGGAAACAATCAATATCCTCCTAAACCTAATTTAGTCAAGGAGATGTAAGGTTATGGATTGTCTTCTTAGACAATATTCTCCAGTGACTATTTTAGACAAGGAGATGTAACGCTTGTGGATTGTCTTATTAGGCATTATCCTCCTATGATTATGAATAAATAACCAAGGTGATGTACAAGTGTGTGGATTGTCTCTCTATGTAAGTTGGAATGTTGAATGATGAAAAGAAGAATGATAATGATATTATCTTGGGTAAAACTTTTTTCTTCTAATTCTTCTATTCTTTAAAATTCATTTGAATCACTTGTGGATTTCTTTTCATATAGATAGCATGAACATAATATGACTATGTTTAATATGATCCATAATCATAGACTTGAGTAAAGTATATTCTTATCATAAGAGTGCATATTATTATTGTTGTTTCTTTTAGTGTTTGTAGTGGTATAATGTGTTTTGCATGTAAATTTGATTAGGTTGAGTAACCATTGAACTGTGGGGGGTGGTGACCCATATGCATGACATTGTTTTACCATAGTTATTCTCACAAGATAATTGGAAAGACACTGAACTACAAAGTATGGAAAGGTCTTGGGTCTATCCAAAAATGTTTCAAAATGTGGGGGGTGTCTTGCCAAGGCTATTGTGAATGAATCTAAAAGAAATATTTTTGAGACCTAGAACTATCTAGTAGATGTTCATTGGTGAAACTCATAATAGTAATGTTTGTTTTAGTTGTCATGCGTGATAACAATCTTGTAGATACCACACTATTATTGAATGTCTTATATGCTAATTTTATTTGAGGATGTGTTTTCTGTGAAATTGGCATAGAGTGGTTGGATGTTCATAATGAACTATGTAAGAGGATCCCATAATTTATGAATAAGAAATTTGGAAGACTATCAGTGAGTATATCCACCATTCACGGTGATGATGTTTCTATGTTTCTTGAGGAAGATTCATTAACCTATAAGAAAGTTGTCTGTCTATGAGAAGTGTCCTTTTTTGAAAGATACAACTCCTCTAAACTGGACTCTTGTTTTATTGGGGGATCTATAGGTTGAATTGGATATTCAAGAGAAAACTAAAACGTGATAGTTGTATTGCAAAATACAAGGCTAATAATAATAGCCAAGGGGTTTCAATCAGAGATAAGATTTATACTACTTTGAAATCTTGCTCATGTAACTAGAATTTCTTCTACAGAATTCTAAAGACTCTAGTTGAGTAGTTGTGCGGAACTACAATACCAAGTAGTACCAGGTGATGAGCTGAAGGTATACAATTTAGTTAAATCTTTGTATGAGTTGATTCAAGCGCCTATAAATGGCATGAGCAATTCAACAACATATCAGTGTCATATAAATGTCAAAATACCGTTGTTGATAAAGGTGTGTTTTTTCTTTAGAGTAAAGCAAGACATATGTGTTAATCTCTCTTTGTTTAGATGATTTAATATCATGAGTGCCAGCATTGAGAATGTGTATGAGACAGAGAAATTCCTATTTGAAACACATAATAGATCGTCATTGAAAACGATAGTTCATTATGTTGTTAAACTCATTTATGTAACTGTTATATTCAGTTGTCAAAATGTTGACGTTTGAATATGGTTGAAGCCCACAGCGTACCTTAAACCAGACCGGCTGGATGGTCTAGGGGAATTTTGGGCACTACAGAATTGAATGACTGGCGAATATAGGAATTATAACTCGTATTGGTCTGTTTATATTGTTTTAGCACGCAGTAGAAATATTTTTCATTGAAAAGTATAGGTATTCTGATAGTAAGCATGCGTTAACACCTTTTGTGGCAAATATCCATCTTATGAAAAATAATCTATTTGTGTTTTCTTATACTAAATATGTCAATATCATTGGTAGCCTATTGTACTTGATGAATTATATATGTGAGACATGACATTGCCTACATTAATGGCATACTAAGTTGATAATACATTGTTCTTATAAGAAACATTAGATGTATATTGTCAGTTTATTCAAGTACTATAGCGGAGCCATTGATTATGGACTTATATTTAGTATATTTCCATCATTGTTGGAAGAGTAATGTGTTATAAACTGGATCCAGTAATGTTTATGTGTTTACCCTTAGTGGAAATTAAGTGTCTTGGATATTATCCAAGCTAATCGCCTTATAAAAGGCATGTGATGATGTTGAGTGGGTTAGCAACCTCTTGACAAATCTTCCCATTGGCTCTAAACAGCCTCCTGATGTGTCTATGCTTTGCAACTGTCTCATTGCAATAACTAAGACATAAAGAAATATGTGCAATGGGAAATATATATACATAAGTTTGAGATATAACTTAATCAAGCAGCTGCTAGAGATTATGTTAGGTCGGACTTAGTTTGGTCACATGTCTGACCGTACCACTTAATTAGAGGCAAGTGGTTATACGTCGAGGGGGATGGGACTTATGCCTAGGGGTGAGAATTTGGCCCTAACGACCCTAACCCGGCCCTGACCGACCCGACCCTAAGCTCTATAAAGCCCTTACAACTAAAGCCCTCACAGAGTTTAGGGCAGGGCCGACCCGGCCCTAATGCCTTCTAAGACAGGGTCAGGGCTAAGGTTCTGAAACATAGACCCGACCCTAACTAAGCCATAGTTATAATTTCACTATAACATAACACTGTCCTTTGTAATTTATCACTTACCGTATGGGTACTTCTAATAACTTGTCTTATATCATAAAAACTTGTAAACCTAATTGTTTCTATCTCACAACTCATGTACACCTCACAACTCCCGTCTAACCTAGTAAGCCAAGAACAATAATGAGCAGCACGGGCACTAGCCTAATGAAAAATAGGTTGGCGTCGGTAAAACTCATTCCATACTCTTATTTGTCTTTGTGTTTTCAATGTTAAATGTAATTTTGGTGAGATTTGAGTACAAGAAATAACGGATTTATGTCGGTGAAAGCTCATTCCAAAATGTGTCTTGTGCATTTTAACTGTAATTTTGAAATATAAATATGAGTCTCTATGTACTTCAGTTTATTAGATTGTGGATATACATTTTAAATTGTTGGACTTATCAAGAATTATTACTAGATTGGTTGTTATTCAAATTTCAAAGTGGTGGGACTTTGAGTTTGCAAATCTTTGAAATTTTTTTGTAATATAAATGAGTTTTAAAACTGATGCAGTAAAAAGAAGAAAATATATAGGCCCGGCCCAACCTGGCCCTAAACTGTTAAAGAGGGCTTAGGGTTGGGTCAGGGCTTGAAATTTAGACTTATGACCTGGCCCAACCCGGCCCTATAGGGACCTTAGGGCCGGGCTGGCCTGGCCCTAATAACTGAAAGGCTTTAAATGTTTAGGGCCGGGCTAGCCCGACCCGACCCGACCCATTGCCCACCCCTACTTATGCCCATATATAGGGTGACACTGACGGCAACCCTACTTATGTGATTGGAGATCCCATGAAGTAGGTTCAAAGGGAAAAACAAGTCACTTCGTCGTCCTGGAGTACTATCGTCTTATTTATGTATGAGATGTCCCACTCTATGGCGAGATGGTACTATAGTATACTTTGTATAACTAGAATTGCAATGAGTAAGGATGAGTTATTTTACTCTTATTGGAATCCCTAGTCCATTTTATAATGAGATAGTGTATTTTAACTGCAATGTACACTTGATGGATATCCACCTACGTGAATGTAGAACTGGGTCGGTTCTTATGAGTATATGGGCAAGTACTCTACAGAGCATTCATGGAACACAAAAGATCTAAGGGGGCAAAAGCGCCAAACACCCTTGAAACGGGCATATAATGAAAGAGCAGTGTGGATGCATGTGATTTATTTTACTACAAGGGAATGTTGGTTCAAAGATTTTTTAATCCACCACTTTCACGTATTATAAGACATGTTACCCTATGACTGGTTCAAGCCTGTAAAGCACCAGTATCTTATGCATTGTTTTTTCGATTCTCTCTGGCATTTAGTTAACCATTTTCTTTTGTAATATCCTATTCCAAAATAGTGGGAGACTATTAGTATTTTAAAATAGTGGGGGATTGTTGAAATCTCGTGTATTTCTAAATACTAGTGTGTGTGTGCAAAGTGGAGGAGATGAACAAATAGTGTTCTCTCCACTTTAGTGCATAATAGATAGTCCCACATTGGTTATCCACCACATCGGGTCAGGTTCAAGCTTGGGCTTGGGCTTACTGTTGTGGGTAGTGGTTTGACCAATTGCCTAAACTTGTTTTGCTTTTTTCTTGAGTAGTAAGTTTTGGTGTTCTATTAGGAGTTGGTCTCTCTTCCTTATCTGTTTAGGAGACCGACCTAAATCTATAAAATGGGATTTGTGAGTCCATGGGGGATAGACTTTAATGGATCGAGAAACCCATCTCAGGAAAGCGAAACTATAATCTATCCTATTCTTCTTCTCTTTCTTCCAGCCGCCCTTGAGAGAGAGTTATATTCTTCATTCTACAGAGAGTAGTGCATTTCTAGTGCAAAGTCGATCGCTGTTAACCATTGAATCTGTGAGGAAGACGCCTTCTTTGCCTTTTGCACCATTGGAAAGGGTGAAATCTTTCCTTAAGGACAGCCTAATCCGAGCCTTGGTTATTACCTGTTAATTTTGTCCTTGTCTACTGTTCCTTCTGTTCTACTCTAGTTGCTGTGTTGATACAACTATTCTAATAGGTTTTAGATGGTGTCCATACTTCACCAGAGAGGTTGTTAATGATTTAAATTTTAAACAATCTTTCTACTAGATACAAAATGGTTCTCTTCCACTTTCCAAATGTTCTCTTATCTCCTAGTAAGATGTACTCAAATAATAACCGTGGATTGTCATTTCTCTTGATTATGTAATTTAGGAACAAGGAACACTATGATAATGGGAACACTAGTAGAAAGAGCGATTTGTGTTTGTTGGTTACTCTGCTTAGTATTCGTTTTCAGCTAGGAGTGCAATTTATTGTAAGAAAGTCATCAAACCTGTAATCAATTATCTTGGTAGTGCCTGGTGCCCTGGTTAAGGTATGAAGAAGGTCCTCTCATAAAAGTAACTATATCAAGGTTTCGAAGGTATTAGACCTCGACTGAGCAAACATAACTTTGTTAAATCTTCATCGGTAGAAAAAGAATGATATCCACGCTATAGAAGGATACAGCCCCAAGTACACTCCTGCTGTCTCAGGCTGATGTTAATTATTTAGGTGAAATGAAATTCTGAAACAGGACGCAAACGAACATAGCCCCAGAATCTGTAATCCACCTCTAAGACTGATGTTTCAACAATATAATAATCATACAAGTAATCACTTACTTACCTATCTAGTCCCTTTTCTAATACTCTTAAATTTTTTTACTCCTGAACCTGAGTGGAAGATGTATCAAAAGATTTTCTTCTCACCAAGAGGCATGTAATTTGTGAAGGCTGAGCATGTGTATTGTCTAAAGTACACAACACGAAGTCAGGTCGGTGTAACGCAAGATTAAGCTGGCCTTCCCCCACTACTAGTCCTGTTGCATCAAGAAGTACGTGCCATGAGTTCCGATGAGCCTCTGACACCCAATGCATAGAATAGCGAGTTCCGTTCACATCTGCTGGATAAGAGAATAACCCTTTAGGTGAATGCTTACTTTTTCGCCTAAAGTACTGGCTAAGTTGTGAGCCCTTGATCCTCAAGTCCATCCATGTCTCTGGGGCAGAGATCACCTTTGAGTCCTTGTAACTGGCAAATTCCCTAATGCAGTCCACCTCCTCGCGAAGTATTGTCAAGTAGAAATTGCCCCTAAAGAAAGGGTAGCTCTCCCCTACTAACATCATAGCATCCTTGTAATTAGGAGTAAAGAGGACTAGATACTCATCTTCAGTTAGTCCACAGTGCTTTAAGACTTTGTTTCGAGCTTGAATTTCGGGGATTGAGATGAAGGTCCCAGGAAAAGAAGATTTTGTTGTAAGGAGTTCCATAAGCCTAGAAGGCTCCAATTGGATCTTGTCTATGTCTGGGAGGTTACTTCCAAAGGAGGGAGAGGAAGACTCTCTTAGACCACTTCGAGGAGATTTGCGCTTATCATTGGGCGTGGTTGCCTCGTTGTTATAGGGATCATCCTTGTCACCTTCTTCAACTAGTCCATTGTAGTACTGCGGATACTTTGTAAAGACATATTGTTGAACATATTGCATCTCTGTTGGTGTGATAGGGCCTGACCACCTTATACCCTCAACACCATGGAGCTGAGATATGGCTTCAGCTACTAGGTGAGCAGGGATCATGTTATGTGCCTTCTGTTTGTATTTCAGGTTTAAGTGCGAAACACTCATTAGACTTCAGTTCAATCTAATTCTAATAAAAATCATGAAGGGAAGTAGGGAACAGCATAGCCTAAAGATTTGATTTACCTTAACAACCATACTGGTTGGTCTGCCATTTTGGAGTGGTGATTTTGGAAGAGAAGCGAAAAGCGATTCGCCATAGTCAGATTCAAGCATAGCCTAATGATGAATAAATTCAAATATCAGAATTTTGAATTGTGTACCAAGGACACATGCTAAGATAATATTTGTTGTAGAATAAGAACATGGTCTAGCACAAGATCACAAACCTTGGGTCCTGGATGAAGAATAATCTGTTCTTCAATATTTCTTCCCATAATCTTACATAAACTAATGCAGCCAATATTAGGGGTCTGAGAGATCAAAAAGGTGTATACAAGAAATGAGGAGAAAGTTAAAGGAAGAAACAAAAGTGGGAATTAGAGAGAAGACCAAGCCAAATCCACCCTTCTTGTTGCAGAAATGAATCTGATATGGGGGGTAATAAAGATATCATATCAGAGGAACCAAAAAGAAAAAAGAAATAAACAAACACATTACGAAAACTACATACGCGACGATGACAACAGCAATCTATAACAACAGGAACTATGAAATAGTAAATCCATTGATCAATCATCAATGTAACCATGGTTTACATTTGCATAAAACATAGTTTAGTCCAAGTGGTACGTATAATTAAGTAATAGTTAACTCTCAAACGCGTACAATTCAAGTAGATACATTAAGACATTAGGTGCACTCAAATGTACGTAACCATAAGTTACACGGAATTTATCCTAAGTTGATGGGATCGTCAACATAAACTCACAGTAGCACAAAAGTTCTTAACAAACATAACTCTAACCTGTCTAATGTTAATCTGCTTTGGCATGGCTAATTCTTCAAGAAAGAAGCAAATGCAGTAGGTCCTTTTTTAACTATATGGTATGAGCAGCAGATGCTACGCTAGGACTACGTAGTGTTTTAATCTACTTTGCACTTGGTTATTACACTTGCAAATTTTATCTTGCAGTTTCTTGTTTCCATCTAATACAGTTATAGCTCCATATATCCTGAATCCTGATCAGAATTTTTGCTCAAAATTTTGTCCTAGAGATATAACCTGCCCCTCGAAACCTGCACTTATTAACTTAAGAGGCCGTTTGATTTTATTCTGAATCTGATTGGTTCAATGATGTTCAACTTCGCTCTCTGATGCCTATCTTCCGATCAGATATGACCCTGTGATGGTCATGAGATAACTTAGAAATGGATGGCTTAATCAGCTAGCTTTTGGAGACAACTCTAAAAGCAATTCATCAGTCAGAAGTTTAATAATTTATAAAGTGTACAGTGTACACTGTAGTGACAATACTATACGTGTGAAACCAATTTTCGTTTATGGATGCTCTGGTTGAGTTAAGACCTAGTTAAACTGCAAATTAACCAAGGCACGCCCCAATGTGCCCTGTTTAAGTCTTATTACTAACTTTGCTTTAACTTTTAATCGTAATAACAAAGAGAATAATTCCCAGAAGAAACTACGGAAGACAACATCATTACAATTTTTAAGTTGGAGATGCCTCACCAAATAAGAATTTAAAAGTTTAATTAGACATTGACCGTTTGTGGACATTAGACACGGTTTAAGTAGGACCTATTAGGTGCTAATTAGATAATTAAAATCTTGAATTACCAATAGAAATATATTAATCATTATTCATTAAAAAAATTTGCCAGTAGGAATCTTTTGGAGGTGATAAGGACTACTCTTGGAGGCAGCCTAAAGGCACATCTGAGAAAATGGTAATTTAAGAGTCAATAATTAGCACAAACCCTCCATTGGCATAGGATTAAGATTTTGGTCACTGATGCAGATATAAAAACACAAAATTTGAGAACCACCCGAGGGTCTGAACCTTAGGATGATGTGTCCACCGAAGGGGGCACTATCAGTTTTCAATTGAATAATGGAAACTTAGTTTTATAAGAAAATTGGTTGTCTGCAATCTGCATTTCACACTAGCGCCAATTGAGGGAGAGTATTCACTATCATGATGAGAAAGATGAGGATTTGCACTGTTTAGCTGTCTTATTTTTCTTTCCTAACACACAATAGCATAAACCAAGTGCGGCATTATCTATGTTATGAATAGGGATGTTTATCAAGAAAAAAAAGGGTTAATGACTACTGACTAGAGATATATTACGCTAATGACTTGGTTTACGGCTGGGAGTATAATTACCACTAGTTTTCGAACCCGTCCTACGAACGGATGCTGTTATTTTAAATTATTCTAAAAAATATTAGCAATTATGCAAAGCTATGAGATATATATGAAAATTATATTAATCACTCATTCAAATTTCTTGCACCACTCTCAATAAAAAGAAAAGACCAAACCTTGATAAAACCTATCGACTTCTTTTAGTTGTTAAGTTTAATAATTAAAGTTTTATGAGAATGCTCAATGTGGCGAAGATGATATTGAAACTATTTGAATAGTAAGACACTCTCAATCATAATAAAAGAATTATGATAAACATTATTTAAAATGTAAAACTATACTTGTTGAGATATTATATTCCCCTTTCAAACAATACAAGTATACAACTATGTTTCGAGATTAGTTCAATGCATTTGCATCAAGTTTCTAATTTTCTGTTAATTATTCATTGAGGTTAGTTCAATGTAGTTATTACATCTAGTTTCCGATTTTCCATTAATTATTCTTTGAGATTAGGTCAATACAGTTGCATCAAGTTTTCGATTTCCCGTTAATTATTCTTTGAGATTAATTCAGTGTAGTTGCATCAAGTTTATGATTTCTCGTTCGTTATTCATTAAGGTTAATTTAGTGCAGTTGCATCCAGCTTTCGATGTTTCGTTAATTAGTTTTTGAGATTAGTTCATTGCATTTCCATCCAGGTTCCAATTTCTCATTAATTACTCTTTTAAATTAGTTCAATACATCTGCATCCAGTTTCTGATTTCCAGTTAATTATTTTTAGAGGCTAGTTCGATGTTCAATGCATTTGCTTCTAGTTTCAAATTAAATTTCTGATTATTTATGCTTTGAAGTTAGTTCGACCAGTTACATCCGATTTCTGATTTTTAGTTAACTATTATTTGAGGTTATTTCAATACATTTGTATCAAGTTTCTGATTTCCCGTTAAATATTTCTCAAGATATTATATCCAATTTCTTATTTACCATTAGTTAATCTCTGATTTTAGTTTAATGCAGTTGCATCCAGTTTCTGATTTTCCGTTAATTATTCTTTGAGGTTAGCTTAATGTAGTTGCATCCAATTTTTGATTTCTAGTTAATTGTTCTTTGAGGTTAGTTCAATGCATTTGCATCAAGTTTTCAATTTCCCGTTAATTATTTTTTGAGGTTAGTTCAATGTAGTTACAACAAATTTATGATTTTCCGTTAATTATTCATTGAGATTAGTACAATGCAGTTGCATCCATTTTTTAATGTTTCGTTAATTAGTCTTTGAGATTAGTTCATTGCATTTGCATACAGTTTCTGACGTTCCGTTAATAACTCTTTGAGGTTAGTTCAATATATCTGCATCTAGTTTTTTATTATTTATGCTTTGAGGTTAGTTCAATGCAATTACATTCGATTTCTGAGTTTTCGTTAACTATTCTTTGAGGTTATTTCAATGCATTTGCATCTAGTTTTTTATTTTCCGCCAATTATTCTATGAGGTTAGTTCAACGCAGTTGCATTCAATTTTTTATTTTTTGTTAATTATTTTTTGAGATTAGTTTAATGCATTTGCATCTAGTTTTCGATTTTCCGTTAATTATTATTTAAAGTTTGTTTGATATATTTGCATACTGTTTCCAATTTCCGTTAAATATTTTTCAAGGATTTGCATCCAATTCCTATTTTCTCGTTAGTTATTCTCTGACGTTAGTTTAATGTAGTTATATTCAGTTTTCAATTTTTAGTTAATTACTTTTTGAGTATGGTTTATTGTATTTGCATAAAGTTTCCAATTTCCTGTTAATTACTCTTTAAGCTCAGTTCAATGTATTTGAATCCAGTTTCTGATTTCTTTTTAATTATCTAGTGTGGTGTGTAATATCAACTTCAAACAGGATATAAAAATAAATTATGTTTGATTTACTATGTGGGATCATAAAAAATTATCTAGTTCCCGATTTCCCATTAATTATTCTTTAAATTATACATGCCTCACTATGTGGGATCTTCAAAGATTATCTACGAACGTGTGATGTTATATTAATTATTCTGAAAATATTTGCAACTATGTATGCAAAACTATTATATATGAATATTATATTTATCACTCATCCAAATTTCTTATAACGTGAAAACCCCACTATCCATTAAAAAAAAAAAACTCACATTTGATAAAATCCTTCAACTTCATTTTGTTGTTTAATAATAGAAGTTTGATTAAAGTTTTGTGAGATTGTCTAATAAGGCGAAGTTCATATTGAAGCTACTTGAATAGCAAGACGTTCTCAATCATACGAAAAGAGATAAGATAAACATTATTTTAAATGCAAAACTATACTTATCGAGATATTCCCACAACATATAACACAACTATGTTTTGAGGTTAGCTTAGGCTAAATCCAATGGTGCGGCAAAACACCAAATATCACAGACATTTTGATCCAATGGTACGTCAAAACGCTAACCCGCCAACGCTCTCGGTATAAGTTTACTTATATATAGCGCCAGTTTTAACGAGATAGCGTCAAGTCTACACGCCACTCAAAGTGGCGGGTAAAAGAAATCTAAACCACACGCCTTTGAGAATGGTAGCTGGAGAGTCCAAAAAATAAAAAAAATCTTTTATTTTTATTTCCCCACACGCCTGTGGGAATGGCGGTTGGAAAGTCCCAAAAAAAAAAAAAAAAAATCCCCGCCATAGGCACTGGCGGTTAAGAGTCCTAAAAAAAAAAAAAACTTTTTTTTATTTTTATTTTCCCACACGCCTGTGGGAATGGCGGTTGGAGAGTCCCAAAAAAAAAAAAAAAACCCGCCTAGGCCTAGGGGCGGTTGAAAGTCTAAAAAACTTTTTTTTTTTTTTTTTTTTTTTCACAATGGGAATGGCGGTTGGAGAGTCCAAAAAAAAAAAAAAAAAAAAATTCTATCCATAGGCAAAAATAACCATTGGGTTTTGCGTATACACTATGCTATTGTGGTTTGGGGGGGATGGCGACCAAACCATTGGCGGTTGAGAGTCCTAAAAAACAAAAAATGGCGGTTGGAGAGTCAAAAAAAAAAAAAAAAAAAAAAAAAATTCTATCCGCCATAGGCATTGGCGGTTGTGAAAATAACCATTGGGTTGGGAAACGCTAAGCCGCTAACTGTATACACTATGCTATTGTGGTTTGGCGGGATGGCGCACCAAACCATTGGAATTAGCCTTAATGCATTTACATCCAGTTTCTGATTTTCAATTCTGTTATTTATTTTTTGATGTTAGTTCAATGCAGTTGCATCTAGTTTCCGATTTTCCGTTATTTATTTTTTGAGGTTAGTTCAATGCATTTGCATCCAATTTCCAATTTCCTATTAATTGTTTTTCGAGGTCAGTTCAATGTATTTGCATCCAATTTCCGATTTGCCATTAATTATTCTTTAAGATTATTTTAATGCATTTGCATTTAGTTTTTTATTTATCGTTTATTATTCGATAAGATTGCATTTACATCTAGTTTCTTATTTTCCGTTAATTATTGTTTGAGGTTAGTTCAATGAATTTGCATCCAGTTTCCGATTTTCCGTTAATTATTTATTGAGATTAGTTCAATGCATTTGCATCAAATTTATTTTTTGAGATTAGTTCAATGTAGTTGCATCCGATTTCTGATTTCCCATTAATTATTATTTAAAATTAGTTATACGCATTTGCATCCTGTTCCCAATTTATAGTTGATTTTTTTTTGATGTTAGTTCAATACAGTTGCATCCAGTTTCTGATTTCCCATTAATTTAATCATTGAGGGTTAGTTCAATGCATTTCCAACCAGTTTTTTTATTTCCCGACAATTATTTTTTTATGTTAATTTGATGTATTTGCATCCAAGTTTTGATTTCATGTTAATTATTCTTTGAGGTTAGTTTAATGCAGTTGTATCCATAGTCCGATTTCCCATTAATTACTTTTTAAGATTAGTTTAATATTTGCATTTGCATCAAGTTTAGGATTTTCCGTTAAATATTATTTGAGGTTAGTTCGATGCATTTGCATCCAGTTTTCGATTTCTTATTAATTGTTCTTTGAGCTTAGTTTCATGTAATATTATATATATTTTAAAATATTGTCATTATTGGTTTGCCATTATTATTATTATTTTTTCTATTATATATTTTGTGATTCAATTCTGGAGCTCAATAATTTTAGTTTTCTTCTTCTGTAATTAGCTATATTGTTTAGGAAAAATTGGAGACTCTGTGAAACTCTAGATGAGGCTGTTTCTTTATTTATATCATACTTTTTCGTAATTAGTAATAGAGTTTAGAAAAAAATGGGAGTTCTGTGAGTGCTCCAAAAAATAGATCGGTGAGGGTACAACTATAATATATATCTAAAGATTTGGATTTTTTTTTGTTCGTAGTTAGTATTAGAGTTTACAAAAAATTGGAGACACTGTGAAGCCTTAAAAAATAGAACCAAGAGGGTATAGCTATAATATATATCTATCGATATAGTGTGATATTGTGATAAACGTTCAGAATGGAACAAATAACTTCACACGAAATCGTAACTTCATAACCACCAACCCATTGATTGGTTGGTAGTGTGGTTTACTATTAGCTAGTTTGGTCATGGGCAGTGTAGTCAATGCGTTAAAGCGCATCTAAGTCGCAACACTTTCTTTATGCTTTAGGCGCAAGGCGCGAGGCGTGGCGCGCGCCTGATTGAAGTGAGGCACATAGTAATAAAAAAATAGATTTATCAAATAAAAAATAAATATGACATGAATTATCACTGATTTGCTTAGCCAAACTTTAAAATTAATTTTATGTGTTTGTAAACGTGAAACTATTGTAGTCATTTAAAAGAAAAATCTTAAGCAATAAGTAAAGAGCAAAATAAAACTCGCATATCTCAATACAATCTAGCTCAACTTTAATAAACTAAAATAATGAACCAATTGAATTGAGCCAAATGAGCTCTTCATGAAATAGAACATGTAATTCAAATTTTAGAATCCCGTAAAACTTCATTTAATTCATTTTTGTGTCTTCTCTCAATCCATACAACTTAACAAAAACTAGTTAAAATTAAGTTTAAAGTGTACTCCAAAATGAAACTTACTAATTTTTTTTAATTTCTTGTATCATACAACAATTGGATCGAGTGTAAATCTGTAACGTATAGCAAAAATTGTAAAAAAAAATAAGGCGCGCGCTTTGTGCGTCTTGCGCCTCAACAAAAGGCGCAAAAATGCACAAAAAAGTCGCGCCTTATGTTACCTCCTGTGCCTTGGTCAAGGCGAGGCACTTTGCCTCTCTGCGCCTCTTTGTGCCTTGACTACATTGGTTATGGGATCCGGTGTAAAACACCAAAACGAAGCAAAAAAAAAAAGAAATTAACTTCACACGAAATATGGATTTGGGGTACAATTTTTTTTTATAGCAATTTTGGGAAACTAACTTGTCATACGTGACATTTCTTTTTCAACGTGACATTTCTTTTTCAATATCTGTAAATGTCTAAAATTATCTTTTTTGAATTATTAGGACATTACACCAAATTAAGACTTAGCTCTTAAATTAAGATGAAGAAAATGGATAGTTTTGGTTGTTGTTAATGACTGTTCTTCATGAGGATGAAAATGCCTACATATCCAGTTCCGTGTATTGGAAGTGGTGGTGAAGTTTGAGTTAATAACTCGATCAGATTGGGATTAACCGTTAGACTGAAATCAAGCCACACGTAGTTCTTGAAAGTGGCTTTTATAGGTGTTGAGGGTGTACATCGGGTGCGACACGTGTACTGAGTACAGGTGTGCAGTTGAGATGAGTGTCATGTTTCCATAAGAGGCATGTGGGTAGTAGTCATAGGTGTTTAGGCTTGTTTGAGTTGGCATAGGGTGTAATGATGGTGGATGGCTATAATAGTTCATGTATTACGACGGGAATGAGGCTTAAAGATAATATTGGTAATGATGACAGTAACAGGTGATGATGTCATGAGATGTGACCGAGTAGTAAGTGGTGAGTCGTTGGTGTTGTCGTGTATACGAGTCTTTGGATATGGCGAGTGCCTGGAGTCGTCTTCGAGTGTGACGAGTATCTATATGTCTAGGGTTGAATTATACTGAAGGAGTCGTTGCATGTGAGCCTTATGCACAACACGTGTCTAGTGGGATGTCCCTTACAATATCCACATATTAAAATATAATAAAAATATGTGGCACACGTGAAAAAAGAATATACGGATTATGCATTTTTTTCACGTGTGTAATAAAGTGCAATAAAATCACAAGTTGGTTACCTAAAATTGCTCAATTTTATTTTTGTACCCCATATTTCATTGCCCGATTATGCATTTATTTCATCAGTGTGTACGTGTGACTGTGCTTTTTGTTATTGCAAATTGTTGTTGTTATTATTATTATTATTATTATTTTTAATTATTTATCTATGGGGAGGGATAGAGCCACTCCCATATCATCTTACAAGTTGAATTAAGGGCTGATATTTTGTAGATATGATCTCCCTACCATGAATAACATGCCCACCAAATTTCGACTCATTCAAATATGTATAATATAATCAAATGTTATTATTATAAAATCGGAAAATTCTGAACCGTTAGATAAATATTTAAAATTGAACACTAGTTTTCGCAAAGTTGGACATATCCAAATAAAATGAAATTTTGTAGGTATGCTATCCATTGTGAGAAGATCATATCCACAAAAAATGGTCTTAATTCAATTTGTAAGTTGATGAAGTGGCTCAAAAGTAGCTCTAATGGGAATGGCTCAATCCCTCCCCTTTATCTATTTATCTCTTTAATATATCTAGAACATAATAGAAAGAGTTGTATCTTGTCTGCATACAAATTGTATTTGACAACCAATTACTTCTCAAAATTCTAAGACAAAATTGTCTCTACCACTCTACGAGTGAGGTGGTACGAATGCAACTCGATTTTGAGATGTTATTAACAATTTTTAAGGGTTAAGTCTATTTGAGTTGAGACTTGGGACTGGTAATGGTGAATTGGTGATCTATTAGTTACAATATATACCTTCTAAACCGTAGATGACATAGATAATGAGCTATTTTAGAAAACAATTGTCACCTCTTGTGGACAATTGAGTAGTGCTATACAAACTTACTTTTTAGACTTATTATTGTGATTCACTATTTGGATAACGTTGGTTTGTATTGCAATACACACGGACACATATCTCTATGTAAATCAATGATTATGACTTTTGACACATCAGTAGCTTTATTGTGCACAACTAGACAAGAGCTTACAAATATACAATAATCACCATATTACTTACAAGAGTAAAGAGCAGTGAGGAAGTGCAAAGAGATAACATAATATAACAGCCGTGCAATGTAAAAAAAAGAAAAGAAAAGAGAGAAAAAGTTACTTACACAGGAATATACAGACAGGAGATGATCAAGCAATGGACCCAAAATCCCAATTGGTTAATGATTGCAGAAATACAATCTATTTCGAGACTTTTCGACAAGATCAGATGGTCACTATCGTTCCACCATGCAGATTTTTTTATGTTTTTAGCTCAAGTGGTTTCTGAATTGGTACATTTACAGCTGAGTATTTGTAGACAGTGAACTGTTAATTTCTCTTATTCTTTTTCAAATTTTATAAAGGATTGAACAATTCCAAATTTCTAAACCATCATCTAAATATTCGGCAAAGGATTTTCCACGAAGCTACCTATGAAAAGGACCAACAAAGTAGCAAAATAAAGAAATCTAGTATAACGTCACTTAGGATGTTAACTCGAGCTAATAGTACGTGGCATAGTGCACATTTTAGCAAACAATCAATTTACAACGATTAATACGACTTTTACAGTTCTACACTATATCACCCTAAGTCCTAACAACCACCAGCCGGATGGCCACTGTAGTGTCTAGACCATATGGCAATTGTCACCAAGTGTTAACAAAGCACGCGCCACCCCTACTCCAGTAGTAATTTATACCACTCCCCTTCATCTGCTGCCTCTTCCCTTCCCATTGCCCTCCACTTTTAGGTAATTCACTGGAAAAAATGTCAGAGTTTCTTAGCCAGGTGAATGGGTCATGGACTCCGTGACAACCGAGAGAAAATTCTTTTGGGTCTTGTTATTCCACGTTATGGGTTTGGTGAGTGGTCTAGCCGAGCACCCATCTGTAATTTCGAACTGCAAAGTTTAAACACACACAACTAGTCCAACCCCGAATATCACAAAACTTTGATACTGGAGCTCAGAAGATGGAATTCGTGATAGGAAAGCAGCTCTGAAGTTCCTACCATCATATAATACACTTCAAGTCTTCGCCCCAGCAATTTCAGACTTTGTTTCTAATAGAATGTTTTCTTTTTAATACAAAACTTAACCATAAGTTGGATCTATAGGCAGTATGCATATCGTATCGTATTAAACAATGCCGATATGCATATCGTATTTTGATATTTTCAACTAAAAGCAAGAGAGCCAATACCAGATATTTGGGTGGCAAGCTCCTTTTCTTCAAGTAGCTAGAACAGTAGTAAGATATTAAGATCTGACATTGAAATAGTGACTAGGCAAATCTGTCTTTACAAAAACCAACATACAGTCTGGTCGCAACCCCACATTAGCTCTGAGTATCTGGTTTCATTTTTAACGTATATCGCCCTAAAAGAATCAACAAAATATTTGGGCACTGTGAGAAATGAAAAAGTGATATGCTGCAGCACAACATACTACCGCACTTATACAAAATATCAAAGGATCCTCATAGAGTTCATGAACATAATCACATCTAAAATATTTACAAATCAGCAGGAGTATGTAACAAAATCCTCAAATGACTTGGTTGATGCACTAGTAGCCGACAGTGGCTGGTGGCCTAATGTCATACTGAGAGTGATACACCTTGTAAAGTAGTACTTAATGCTTATTAGTGACAAAACGGTGGCCCAGTCAAGAGAAAAATGCTTCGCAACTAGGCCACATAATTTCAAGAGTCAACCTAATTAGGAGAAACATTACATTGTAAATGAACCTTCCTCCTGCCAACTTTTCAAACAAATTTTGAGTGGATAGTTGGGGTGATGACAATGAAAGGCAGCTTTTGTCTGATGTAATAACTCCGGTATATAGTTTCTTAAATAAAGAAATAAGATCAACTATGGAAGCTGTTAATGGTGGTGGCATCGTTCGGTTCTCAGTGCTGGATAGAATCTAACTTCCACCGCATCAAACAGTTCAAAGTCGGCATTCATAACATTCGTTTTCAACAATGAAATGATAGGTAAATCGGGAGTGTCAAATGTGATCTCCCCAATTCAAATTCAACCCTTCACTCAAAGTCACGGCATGGCTGTGGGATTCTATGAAACGATCATATATTTATTGGTAGTGATAGCGAAGTTATTTTTAAACTCTTGGTCATCTTTGATAGTGGAATCACCTAACAACAAACAACCAAAGCCATTCTCTTCTAGCTTATAATTTTTCGCACCAAACTTAAGTTATATTTGCTTTCATGCCAAGCATAATGTCCCATGTCAACATGAAATTACTCCAAATTTTCCTTTGGTAGATAATGGATGCACATTGCACCATGTCCCACATTCACAACCGAATGACAATGTAAATTAGTGATTTAGTTTGGCAGAGAGAAATACATCCCATAATATGTAAATTAGTGATTCCAAAAAAGAGCCATTAAAAATCCCAACCACCGACTCCCCTTTAAACTCACTCAATTACCAAATATAGTCTCCTCCAGTTGTAGAAGTCTAGATGAAGATCATGATTAAAACCCAGTATCATCTCACACTAATAATACTATATTTCTAGAACTTTAATTATCGCTGACAATCTAAGCAATTATATGATCCATCAAAACAGGGAAAGCTTGACACAGAAACAATGACCTTACTTCTCTCTCACTCGTAAAAGCAAAGTGCCATAAAATAACCTTACCATCAAACAACCCAATTCCATTGCAAGAGGTGATGGTGGTGGTGGTGGAAGAGAGAAGAGTACCCATAGAAGTAAACCCCTCTCAGCCTTCATTTTCTTTTTTACGTGATCTCCTTACTTCAGACTCCCCAAACTCACAGCCACCGGTTGATATTCCAGTCAGTGATCACAAAGTACAAGAGTACTGCCATGCCAAAAACAAAAATCAAAGAGAGGGGCAAGGGAAGAGGAGAATGAATATTACCACAAAGAAACTCCTTGTCATAGTCTTCTTCATCCTCTCAGCTATCTCCCTTCTCAGACTTCTCAGAATCACAGCCAGTACTTCATCTTCCACTCCACAACCCTCTTCGCTCCAGACTCCTAAATGTTCCTCAAAATCTCCATGTACAAATCTTCCATCAGACATACCACACTCTCTCATGCACCAAGATACCTCCTCTTCTGTTGCCGACCTCACAAAGAAGGAACTTCAGCTACTTAGAAATATCATTTCCAAAAGATGCCCCTGCAAACTTCTTGTTTTGGACTTCCACCAGAATACCTTTTCCTTTCATCCCTAAATACTAATGGCACCACCATCTTTCTCGATGACAACCCTGAAAACCTTAAGACAATAAGAACAAACAATGCAGCGACACAGATATACAAGGTTAAGCACCATGTAGCAGCAAAAGAAGCATACAATCTGCTCAAACAGGCAAGAGTTGACCCAGTCTGTGCACCTCAAGCAGGGCCACTTCGTTTTTCTAGCTGCAAGCTGGCCCTAAAACAGCTACCAAATTCAGTTTATGAGCTTAAGTGGGATGTGATATTGGTTGATGGACAAAGTACAGACAAACCAGAAGCACCTGGCAGGATGTCTGCAATATACACCGCAGCAATGATAGCAAGGACTGGGAATCTCACTGATGTTCTGGTCCATGATGTAGATAAAATGATTGAGAAGTGGTTTACTCGGGAGTTTCTTTGTGAAGAGAACTTAATTTCGTCCAAAGGGAAACTGTGGCACTTGAGGATAACAGGCAACTCGAGTTCTACGAGTTTTTGTTCTCGTACAACAATTCAAATTTTGTAGGCCTACATCCAATCCATTTTTTAACTTTTTTTCTTCAGTTCTTTCTGAGTTAAGCAAGTAGAAATATATATAACTATTTCTTTTAAAAAATTGAACCTCAACTTTCACCTCTCTTTATAGAGGATTCGCTGTAAGCATTGTAGACAGGTCCTAACATCTCTTGATTACCAAGGCATTCGATTAACATTAAACATTTGCTTCCTATATATAGGTTACGCTTCACTTAGCAGTAAGCACTAACCTATGATGTAGAGGTAATTAACTTTTTTTTTTCTTCTTCTTTTCTCTTCCCCACCAAGGCATTCGATTAACATTAAACATTTGCTTCCTATATATAGGTTACGCTTCACTTAGCAGTAAGCACTAACCTATGATGTAGAGGTAATTCACGTTTTTTCTTCTTCTTCTTTTCTCTTCCCCCCTCCCCCCTCCCCCCTCCCTTAACCAATAATAGTTATTTAGGTATTATAAATTAGTCATTACGTAACCAGGTTACACATGGATGTGAGATACGTTAATAACTTCCAAATACAGTCTCGAAAAAAGATTAATGAGCTCTATACAGTCACTATATTGATACATTGATTACATTTGCTAAAAATCACAACTGAGAGTATAAACATACCAAAATTGATCTTTTTTTGTCATTGAAAGGTTGTAATATGTTGCAATTACTTGAACGGCTACTGGGATTATCCATCACCTGATTCCCTTCGCTGTACAACAATGAAATAACGTGAATCCAGATAATTAGTTCCAAAAGAAACAGGGTAATTAATATAAAAGTTTGCATACATCCAGAATAACTACAACACACTGCACATTACAGAAAATAATAACCCCCAAGCCACAAACAGTAGTTGAGAGCCCTTTAGATTAATGGTCACTTTTTGCGTAAATGGTATAGCAAAATCTGTAACACTGGCCTAAATGATGCCTCCCAACTAGTAGCCATGGGGGTTTACCATTGTATACTTGATACTCAATCTAGTGCATCCAGGTCACGCCCCAAATTTCAAATAATCCAAATTTTAATTAGGTTAAATCCCACTTTCCACGGATTTCAATTATCTAAAAACCAAGGTGTAACAGCCTAACAGGGTGTATAAGATACTCGCATCCAATATTTTGAAAGAAAAAACCCTTAAGATTTCATGAGAAAATCCAAATTCTGGGATGTTTTCCATTAATCCCAACTTCGAGTAATTCCATTCAATACCATAACTCAAAACCAAACCCAAATCCTGACGCAATGTCCTATGATTTATTACATCTCTGGATTATGATCGTGCAGTACTCACTTAGGCGACCAGGGATGGGTAACATATAAGTGTAAACATCTCTCCCAGGTTTGGTCCTGATGATACTCACATATGATTTTCAGAAATTTTTAAGACGAAGCATCACCTCCTGAATCGTCTTTTGAACTTCAATGGTCACAGTTCGGATTACCAAATCAGTATTGGTTTCTACCCATCCCCAACCTATACAGAACCAAAGGCATGACTAGTAACCGAGATGAAAAAAGGATACAGAAGGGAACAAGTGTTCTGATTGTCGAGCGGTAAGATATACAAAACTTTACTTACACATTTATACTTCTGAAGGTGGTGCACTTTGCAATTAAAATGCAAGTACACTGGCATTGCATTCAAATAGAGAAGTGGAAACACAAAAAAATCTAGGGTTATTTAGCTTTTGGCCCCACTTTAAATGGGGAAATTAGCGTTTGGCCCTCGGTAAACATGCCATTTAGGAAAATAGAAATGGTGACGTTAAAGTTGACTGAGTCAACTGACAGATGTGGGGCCAAATGCTAATATCCAATTAGAGGAGGGCCAACGCTAATTTCCCCATTAAAAGTCGGGCCAAAAGCTAAATAACCCAAAAATCTATAAATGGAAATCCAATTTAAAGAGAATATTATGATAGCGTAGCTATTGACAAGCACACTTTACCAACAAGCACAAACATAGCTTAGTCATGAAGAAAAAGCGAAGTCATAAAACCAATTCAAATTAGAAAGTTCTTATGTAAATTGAAAACGTAGACAGCTTCAACTGAAGATCAATTAAAGTAATCAAATGCTTAGTTTGATAGAAAATGACTTTTTGATAAAAACCCAACGAAAACGCAATTGATTCTCAAATCTTCATAACACGGCAACTTTCTTTTCCCTAATATTATTTATCCATTAAAAGTATTAAATTGATATATCTTCTAAAGGGTACCTTACACACACACACACACACACACATATCCATATTCCCTTGAGGGAGGTTTGCTTGGCCAGTAAATGCAAAAAGGAGCCCAAAAGTCTGCCTGCAGCTTAACTCAGTTTTGCAATGACCAAACAAGTGTTCAACTCTTCATGTAATCCTAAATGCTCTAAATAAACGTAACTATATCCCTCAGGCGACTAACAATCAGACCATCCTGAGTGGGATTTTAGATGACAGTATATCAAATCAAGTGTCCTGAATGCTCTAAATTACATAGTTTTTACAAAATGCATTGTCCATCAACCAAAAGATCAATACCTCAATGTATTAAAAGATTATCTTTTAAGAATCTTCTTCTCATATAAAAGATCCTTACACTAAATGTTTAACATTAATGTCTGATATCAGCTTCATCATGAACCTATAGTCTCAAAACAAAGAAAAAAGAGGAAAATTATGTATAAGGCCTTACATATGAGAAAAATTAGAAATAACATTGTGAGAATCCTATCATACATATCTGTGCAAGTACAAATTGCAGTTACCCTAGTTCACTGCTTTCCTAGAGATAAGATCTTCATCGACCACTGTTTTATCAAAATATATATATATATATATATATATATATATATAGGGAGGGATCAGTATACCATGGTTTATACCACGCCCCACAACTTCACCTACAAGGTAAAACAGGACCTCATACATTTTTAAACAAGTTAAGACAGTTCAAAACTTACCATCCGTTTGCTGATGTAAGGCTGTAACTTGATTGGCGTTTCAGATAAACTGTTTGTCTTCAGTGACTTTTCACTCTCCATCTGAAACTCTTTCCTAGATTCCCTTCGGCTACCTGACTGCCAAACTCTACCAAAATTAGGTAGCCAATTAGCATCACAACTATTGGTTACTGTCTCTCCTCTCTTCTCCATCTCTAGTTCAATCTTCCGCTTCTCCGCCCAAGCAGCTCCCACCCTATTTGGATTCAACTTCTGAGACTTCCCATTCTTTTTGGAGGAAGAAACTATGTCATTCTTATGTAGCCCTGTGCCAACCTGACCATTTATTTCATTTTCTTCACTTCTTTCAAACCAGGGTGGAGGTGCTCCAGAATGAACATTCCCTTCAGACTCTCCAGAACGTAATGGGGAGATCTGCGAGAGATTCTGCATCACTGTACACAAGAAGAAAAATGTAACATGCCGCAAACACTACAGAACTATTACCCAGACACCGAAAGGTGGCATGTACAGCTTACAAACAACTCATTTTGTATGTAAAGGAAGTGTTAACAAGGTACCTATGAGGTATCTGGAAACCTGTAAACGAGCAGAAGAAAAAAGAAACAAACAAAGGACAAGTCTGACAGTAAAAATGCTTACCCTGGTTAGCGCTCTCTTTAGTACCCAGTCCTCCAACCTGATATAACAGATACGCATATTATTAAGTGAATATGTATACAAAAGTATATAAATAAACCAAACCAGAAAACAAACAGAACACAAAAATATATATTATGACGAAAGGATAAGAGTCCGACTGGTATGTTACAGAACTATAAGTCTGCTTCTTCTTTTTGTTTTTTTATCAGAAAAGATAAATTATATTAACAAAACATCATAGCTATTACATAAATACCCAACCCAGGTAATACCTGTGGTTAGCCCATACCCAAAAGGAACAACAAAAAGTAATAAGGAAAATAAAGAAATAGAAAATACAATAAAAAAGCACCCAGAAGACACCCAACCTAAACCAGAACACCCCCCAAACAGCAACCCAACAGAATCCCACTGACCTAATCCTTTTCGGTTTCCACCTCCTTCGAGCAAAACTGATGTCAATGTGGTCATCTTCATCCTCATTATTTTTTTTTTGGTCGGTAAAGTAGTGTATATACATCGAAAAGAAAAAGGATGAGATATCCTATGGTACAAAAAAACTATCATAATGGATATCCATGGGCAGTGGCGGAGCCACATGGGAGTTACATGGGACACGTGCCCCAGGTGAACTTGGTAGAAAATCTAAAGTATACTTACTGAAGTTACCAATATCTATTATCTAGTGCCATGAAATCCTCCCATATAAAGGTACCCAGCCACCACTTCAATACTCACCATCGATAACACATTGATACCACAATCACTAAAGGACCAAAATGAAATGGACAATTGTTTTCTCATCAACCAATAACCAATGTATTAAGAATAATATTATTTCTTAACGAAATTTACTTTACCTGACTTTGCAAAATTATTGACTTAAAAGTGATATGGAGTATTTTAAAAACGTCTACAAGCACAGCTAGAAGATAGTTTTCATTCTTGTGTAAGTTTCACAAGTCAAGTCTAAACTTTCATATGAAAACTTGATATGTACTTCTCTCATTTCTCATTTTTTGTAGATTTTTTGAAGCGCGAATTGAAATATGTGATGTATATACCATGTCGAATTTCTTGACGTTTGGGAAATTTTCATCAAACTTTTGGAATTTCAAACTATATTGATGCATGTGATTCATTGTTGAATTTTTAATATCTCCATATATGTAAGGTGGTATATTACTAGCTGGGGAAAACAAATTGTGATTTAGCTGAGATGTTCGGTGCCCCATGTGGAGGGCATTCCTGGCTCCGCCACTGTCCATGGGCACATGGCTATAGGATGACTTAGCAACCCTAAGTAGTAGCATAGACTCTTATTTTTTGGGATTTGGTCCCCCATTAAATAGCAAGTTGCATGTACTTGTTGAGGATGATGCCTCAGGAAAAAACTGTTTAAGACTTTGTTAATTTTAATATACAGGTAGGGTCTGTCTAACCCCAGCTTAACTCTAAAAAACAAGAGTAAAAATCTTGAACATGGGGAACCTTCATGGAACAGCAAATTGATACAAGTGTATTGGTTTGAAGCTAAACTACATTGACACAGATACATATGTTTGAGTCCGACACGGATACGAATGTAACAAAAATTGAGGCATATGACATACAATATGTGCATGTGTCGTGTCCAACACAAAATATTTTCAAATTATGGCGTGTCCATGAAACATAGCTTAGCTTTGGAGACTTGCAAACACATTTGGTTAAGCTTAAAAGTTTCCTAAACTGGTTTATGCATGGATATCCATTATGATAGTTTTTTGCCAACTATTTTAGTAAATTGACTAAATTCAATTCATGTGGGATATTTCTCATAGCATTCCATGTGAGCATGAGCAATCATAAATTGAAAGAAGTGCTTCTTTAACTTTTCTTCCAGACTTAATGAATGGAAAGCGAGAAAATCGTAACAGGACCACAAAACAAAGAGAAAACGAATGTTGTACGATGATGTCAAGGCAACGCCCAAGCAAGTCAAAGATCACAGAGTCAATTTATCATATTAAGACATCAAATAACTATAGAATGCATAGGCAATATTACAGAATGCAAATTCGACACCGCCTTCATTATGTATCATAATATGAAGTTAACGAATTTAATAATCGACCACAACTTATCAAAACATATATATGTTTTTTTTTAAAACGACAACAGCTTATCAACATAATAATTTTCACAAACAATGACAACTCATCAAAACAAAATACTTTGTCTGGGTAACAAATTTCATTCTGAAATATATATGAGTATAAGCATCTTACCCCTCTAATACTAGGAGACCAACCATTTGAGCTCTTTTGGCAGTTACCAAGGGATGAATGTTCATTACTCCTGTAAACTGGATCGTAAATAGAAGTAATAAGTAAATCTCAAGTTTTCTATTGCTTTTTTAAAAACAAATAAAAGAAACGGAACAAAAAAAAAGACCCCAAAAAGTGTAGACAATCAAAAGACTCTTTAAAGAAAACTATTAACACCTTGGGATGGTATAACCACCTGTTAAATCCTTCGCAACATTTTCCTTGACAGGCATGCTCCGTAGATCCACATTAGTGTGCGCGCTCAAAGAAAGCAAAGTAGTTTCACGCAGACAGTCGCCAACATTTGCAGCTTCGGGAATTCCAGGACAAGATACCTGAATCTTCTCATTTGTATAATTTTGTAAAGGGAGAAAACCATTTGAAATACTTAATTCATAAGAGTGCATTGAAATTGTTTCAGTACTATCCAAATTATCCGAGTAAATTTTATCATGGATATCTTTCGACTCTCCTAGAATTGTTCCATTAAGTCTTCCGCTTGATGATGAGGTTGCACTCTTCAGCACTTTGCACTTACTCTTCCACTACAGTTACAAAAGAAATTACAAGTTAAAATTGTTACAATTTTTAGTTCTACCAGAGATAGAACTTCACAACAGTATTAAGTACAAAAGCCAATATTATTGAACTAAATCATATGTATAAATCCAATATATAAAGATATATTTTAAGTTACGCCTAAAATAACAGAGACTCAACTTACTCCGATTTAATGAGTTGCAGATATAGGACAAACCAAAACGGTAATATTTCGAGAATAGGACAATAAAGTTTCTTTAAGATCAAAGTGTCAAGAATAACACAATTTGAAGGATCTTTCTCTCTCTCTTTCTACTTTCTGGGTTAATCGCTGCCTTGATCCTGACTCAGTAATATGACTAAACAGTTTAGTCCCAAGCCTACTTTCTGGATATTCTCCACTCTTATTGGGTCAGAATGAAAGCTCCAAAACCATAAGTGATGCTAAATAGCAGGGTAGGGAAAATCACTGCAGAGCAGACTCGGATTTAATACGTCAAATATTGGGATTTTACTAATAAAATTGTAATCATGTCTAGATTTAGATCTCACTTGAAAGTAATGGCATGTAGATGAAATATGATAAATTCCAACAACTTCAGAATGATATAAAGGGCCTAACTAACTTCCCAAACCTCTGGAGGCAGTTCCCAACTCTCACCACCTAGACCCCCTTTTATATTAGACAAACAAACAATAATCCACTTAACTAAACGGAACCTATAGTTCTTTTCAGAGTCATTTCACGAAAAATTCCTAATGATCCTCTCAACCCTTCCCATGTTGAAAAGAGACATAAAATACATTGCAAGGGCTAGATAAATAACTTTGGAAGTTTCCACCCTGAAACACCTTACTCTTGGCCATATAAACTTTAAGGCCAGGGAGCAAATTAGACATTTCAAATAATAATAATAATACCTTAGCTAGCTCAGTGTCAGAAACGCGAAAAGAATCAAGACGGTCCATTCCACCACCATACTTCCACATGAACTCCTTCACTTTCTTCACGTGCTCCGCACTCGCTAAATGCCTTATCCCATTCTCACTAAACCAAGAAAACAATCAAGTAAATAAAGTAAACAAACAAATAAAAAATTAACTAAAATTAACTCACCAGACAAATGACGTGTCGAGAACATCCTCGTCACAGAAAACACACCAAAAACGGTTTTCGAGGAAGGCTTTTAAGTTGGAGATTTTGACAAGGAAATTAGAAAGGAATAAAGAGAGGGATTTTTTGTGAGCTGGGAAATAAATATGTCCTCGGCCTTGATTGTGGTTTAGTTTACATACTTTACAGAACTCGTAATTATTTCTTGTTTTCTTTTTCTTCTTCTCCATTATTTCTTCTTTTTCTTCTCAAATTTTACAACGTTTTATAGTTTGAAAAAGGGACAACGGGCCAAGGAAGGCCCATGGATAACCTTGGTTAGTTGCTTTGTCACTATTCTAAGTCCAAGCTCAATTTAAGCTATCCTAGTTATAATCAATAAACTTAAATGCGATGTACCTAGATGCTCTGTTTGGTTAAATGGTACTTACGAAGAAGAAGGTTGTGATGAATCTCTTCCTGCTGCTGACTTTGCCGGAAACCAGTTTCAAGTTGATTTTGCGAATAGGATTTACTGGTGCTTCCAATCCACATCTAGGAACTTCCCAATTTATTTTGGTTTTGACAGCTCTTCATGTCGTGCTTATTTGTTGGGTTTGTGGAACCGTCGAGCTTTGCTCCGGTGATGGTAGCGAGGAACTAACAATTGTGAAACATAGATGGCTGGATTAAGCCAGTTTTTTCACTCTTGGACGGCCCGTCAGCACTGTCCCACCTTTGTGTAGTTTTTTCTTTCCTGCATCGAAGTCAGCCTGATCTGACCAACTTTAAGAAGTTTGGACGGCCCAAGAGAACCAACTGAGATCGGCCTGATGTGATCAACCTTGAGAAGTTTGGATGGCCCAGGTGAACCGACCGAAATTCGTCTTGACGAAATATTATGAAATTTTGATAGTTTGTCGAAATTTCAATAACCAAATCCACTTTCTCATGAAATTTTCTCCCCACCTATATAAAGAAACTTATGGTTAGGGTTGAGATAACTTTGAGAGATTCATTTCATGGGTATTGTGGGAGCTCTATTGAGCTAGGGTTTGAGTGAGACCTTTTGTTCTTGATTCTTGATATCTCTTATAAACTCTCCAATCTTTGCTATAAAGGAAACTCGGCTCTTGTGTGGATGTAGATAATATTTACCGAACCACCTAAATCTTTGTGTCTCTTTGCATATTTACTTCCTTATTTATTGTTTGCTTGTTATGGGTGATGATAAATTAGTGGTTTTGCTTGTTTGAGTTTGTTGTGATAACTACTAAAGTCTTGGGTGGGTGATTTCCTTGGTGTGATCTCCAAGTTGAAATCATTTGGGATAGAAAGTAGCTAGATTGAGGTGTGACTTTCTAGTGAAATCTCCCAACATTATTATGGTTCTCTGGCTGACCAAGAAGATGGCAACAAGTTCTGGATTCGACCTTCCGAGTCTGGAATACTCAGTGTGTAGATGAGATGAAATTCTGAGCTGTACTTTGTTGCAAAACAAACTCAGCAATGGAACAGGTTTGATTACATGCTTGTTTATAACCTGCTCACTTTTAGTCATTTCTTTTCCTGCTGTTGTATCTGGGTCTTGGCATCGCTACCATTCTTTTAGGTACTCGCATCTTGATGACTACATTACTTGTTTAAATGCTCTGGTAATTAATCTCTACTGTTCTATGGTACCCACGTCAACATGTGTACATGTATTGAAAATGGATCACATGCATGTCCCTCACGCAAACGGTAAACCTAGAGTTTTTAAGGAAAAAAGAAAATTAAATCAGAGAAAGAAGAATAACAATTTAGTTGGTACTAGCGAATGCGGTTTGTCACTTTGTCCTACGATGTTAGTCGACAGTGAAAGTGTCTTCAATTTTGACGTTTTCATATTAAAAGTATTACTTGCCTAAAGGGGTTGGAGGTTTTCCTGTAGAAAATAATTGTTTTGCGTGATTTAAATCTCCAAATGTGCGAGTTATGCATAAGGTGTTTATTGGGTTTTTAATCTCACCTATTTAAAAATTTCTATGTATTTTTAGGGAACAAGAGGTGCGGAGCCTGGATCATTGGGATAAGACAGTTTTAAAGTTGCTGTTTCTAGGTCATCCTGCATCGTGTCCTTCTTCTCTACTGCATAAACTGACCTTGTGCCCTTTTGTTTATGCTTCTATTTATAAATTATTATTCATGATTTGTTTGTTGTTGTCTTATAATTTATTATTTTCATTTTGTCGAGATGTTGATTTCGGGGTGAAAAGTGACACAATAATATTTACTCATGTTCTTGACAATGTACTCATTTATTTGATTTTGATTTTATATTTATACAACAAAAGAAAATGATTTCATTTATACAACAAAAAAAAAAAAAAAGTTCTAGCTATAGGAAGCACGCTTCCCATCCACGCCTGCTTGATTCGACCTGTATAACGTTTACAGCCCCTGGCTGTGTACAACCTTGTTGATCTTAATTATTTCCTAAACTAAATTTATTTAATTACTGTCATATAAATATAAAGGAAAATATCTTCTAAATTATAGATTTTATTTCCTTAATAGTTGGAACCTAGAACAATTATAGGGTCATTAATTATGAATGTGTTTCCTATTTAAACTCCTAATGCTTTAAACTCCAATTTATTAGATCCTAATGCTTGAAAAAGATCCAATACTCTCGCTACCAAATATTAAACTGCATACACCTTATAAGTCTTTTGGATATGCCAAATCATAAGTTGGATCCAATGGTTTTTAGGTGGGTGTGGAGGGTGATCTTTACATTTCTACGGTCTAGAGATACGAATAACTCGAATAACTTGTTTCGGTGTAGATTTCAAATCCTTATTCACGTATGTATTCGTGCATATAGTTTAAATAAGGGTTTCGAACCAATCTAAGTTCAAGGACATCATACAAATTTCTAATGCCCTAAGTTAGGAAACATAGTGAGTAAGTTTCTTATTTTACTTTATAACAAACATGGTTGGTTATACTAAACTACTTGGTTTCCTTATAGATTTTTAAGTTTACTTAACATGCAAACTACAATAAAATGAAAATCGATTTATAAAAGTGTGGAGGGAGTAAATCCACTCATGTTTTGAAACACCCTTCTTGCTTGACTCTAATTATTGCATATTAATCTTCCTTAAAATTCCTAGACAAATTTTAAATTAGATTATATTTTGATCCCTAACAACATAACTCATCTCTAAGATTATGGTGCTAGCATGAGAAACTAAAACAATGACTTATCTCTAAGTCATCACCTTAGTTCCTAACTAAACTCCACACCAACTACCATTTTGGGGTAGGATGTAGAGTCTAGCTTATGTTTCTAAACAACTACTAGAATTAAATTAAAAAAATTATTCCTCACATGAGCATCATTAACCCTCCACAAAGGGAGAGTCTAGCTCATGATCATGGGTTGAAATGAAGGTTACAATATAGATAAGTAAAAAGAGATATAAAGAAGAAATAAATACAAAACCAACTAATTACCTAAGGAAAGCAGAAGTTTTTATTTAGAACTAGAAGTGTTGTCCACCGTTAAAGAGTTACAAGCTTTTTTCTAAAAACAACAAAAGCTATAAAAACAAAAAGTAAAGACAAGGCATGTAAAAGAAATAAAAGTCAAGGAAGTAAATGCTAGCTCACTCCCAAAATATGCCCCCCTTTACATAAGAGAGCCTTTTTCTCTTTTCCCACGTGAAACACTCCCCCCTCATTTACTTTCCTCTTATCCAAAACTAACCCCCATTTGACATCTCTCATTTTTTTAGATAATCATCACCTAAATCTAACCACTTCATTAATTTCATGCAAGGTGTCAAATTTGCACCAATTATTTGCACCTTTGTCTTGACTTTCATGATGACTCATCAAATCTTGCGGGCCCGCCTAGTGGGTCCAAGTGCAGTGTCCAGTGGCAGTTCGGTCTTTTGGCATTTTTACAATTTCCCGCCTATGCGTAGAGTTCGTCGCACTGATCGTCTGGGCAGCTTACTCGTCGCATTCGGAGTCTTGGTTCAAGAGATATGAGCTTCGAAAGTTTAATGCTTCTGTGCACGTAATCTCGTTTCTGACTGGATTATGTATTGTTTGAGTCTTTGGGCTTTAGTCTGGATTTTGTTGGGCTTCATGTGGGTTTGATCGGAAGGCTTATGTATACTCCCTATTTCGTGGTTAAATGCTGGCTTTATCATTATTTTTACATTAGTTGCTCAAACCTGCAAAAAGCACGAAGATACGATTATTTCATGATTATTAAGCACAAAAATGACTTAAATGTTACGTCTCTACGGGGTTTACTAATGAAAAGATGTAAAAACTATTGCGTACGTATTATCTTAAGTTTCTTAAAAACGAATCCTAATTCGAATGCTAATGTGAGACTTCTAGCTAATTTTCATCATTGAAACAGAAACAATACCTTGTCACTAATTACATTTACTAACAAGAAAATAGAAACTATATACAGACTACAAGTTACCTAATTTTTTTATTTTTTATTTTTTTTTCACAGGATTAAATCACTCCCAAACAGAGTGATGCTTAGTCTTCGAAATAAAAATAGATAAAGAAAAGAATTACCTAATAACCGTGAGCAAAATTAGAGTTGGATTGTTGGAACAGAAAGTTGTGGTAACATAATATATTATCCGAAAAAAAAAACAAAGAAAAACAAAGCACACTATATACAACTATATACAGTTAGATATATGTACAATTCCCTACTCAAGTTTACCATCCAGGATGTGGTGATGGTTTGATGTCTTCTTTAGTGAAATGCATTTCCTTAGCATCGCGCCAAAAGATAATGTATTCCCAAATGGTGGCCCATTCTTGTTCACCGGATTCGTTCAAATGTTTCAACATCTTATCATCGTTTGGATAACAATGAACATGTCTCAAGTATCGTGCAGGACGTTTCCATTGCCTAAACCTTAATGAACGAATTATCTTATTTGCTAGGCACACAGAATCTACCTTGACCCAGTTATGAAAAGTAGTTGAAAACTGTGGGAATGTGTCTTCATAATTCGCAAGTGGTTACAGGTAAAAGTATATACTGATCCCAAAATGTGCGAGCTCGTTTCAGATTGGAGATAACACAGCTTAAGATATCAAAGAATGTATGACCTTGAGCAAGCGCATTGAAGACTACACATGCAACATCATTGGCGGTAGAAAAATTCCAATCTCCCATGATGTTCAGAAGGACAAACAACATCGCATTTCCCACGTTCATGGTCATGCTGGCTAAGGGAATGGTTATGTCTAGCCATCTACCAAGTTTAGTTCCTTCATCTTTAATTTCAAGACCGTCACCGTATGCTGTGTGAAAAGCAGGCCATGAAAAGGAACGAGTAGAGTTGTGATAAATGTATGGCCATGTTGCTGCCGGCTCGTGATATGGAAGATCTAAAGTCAGGGCAAGTGTTGGCTCCGAAAAGACATGGTTTGTGCCACTAACTTTGATTGTGAATCCGACTAAGAAAAAGCCATGAGCAGCGTTGAATGCTGGTGTATCTTCCATATTATCATAAAAGTAGGCCGCCAAACTTGGAGAATAAGTTTGGTCAGGGCAAATAACAAGGGAAGACCACCCGATGTTAGTAATGCAATCATGGAAATGAAGTCCATAAGCATTGGAATCCATCATAGCCTGAAATGATTGCTCAGGGATGAGTTTCGGAGGTGTCCTGTTTGATGAAGATGCTACGTTCGATGAAGATGCCATGTTTGATGGAGTGGAGTGATGGGGAAGGATATGAGAAGAAATATGTCCTAGAAAATTTGACTAGATGGAGGAATGAGTATGCAAGAAGATAAAACCTCCTGTAATCAAGTTTAAAAGAACACGTTAAAATTGTTATTATCACAACTTGAAATATGACAATCCTAGCAGGCATTTCTTACAAAAGAAGACACAAAGATAACAACAATTTTAATTAAAGGAGCACACGACGAAACACTTAATAATAATAATTTTATTTTATTTATTTTGGGGAAAGTTGAGTTTTGTAAAAACAGAACGCAACTTTTTTTTTTTTTTGTTTTGTTTTGTTTTTTTAGACAATCATGGTTCAGAATGATGATGAGGATGGTGATAGGAATGCAGACCGTGGACAACACTGTTCAGTTCATCAATTTGTTGGCTAAGCTGGATTTGAAGGGCCCCCTGGTTGCCAGAGATTGTAGTTTGATTCTCTATTAGAAGAGTGTGATTTTCTAATGACTAAGAGTGAGTTTCCAATATTGCCTCTTGATCAACATCATGCATTGCTTGACGTTTTTGGAAATCCATAAGACTTTTGATGATGATTTCCTAACGTGCGTGTAGTTCCCTGATGCCTTGATGAAGAAATTGAATACCTTCCATGGGATTAAAAATGTTCTGCATGTCATTTTCATCAAAGAAATGTACAGAGTTTAAGTTTTGGCTGTCCATTTCATCTGGTAGAGTATCTGGCGTCTAAGAACCATTGGCACAGTCTTTGTGAAGTACAGTAACAGCCGCTCTTTGAAGAGGTATTTCTGGAGAAACTGCTGGATAACCCCAACGCATCATAATTTTCGTGACTAAAGTAGGCAGAGGTGCTAACCTTTTTGTTTTCCTGGTGATCGCGTTCCAGAGGTGTTGGATTATGCAAAAATCATCTCTTTGATTCTGCATAATCCAAAGTAGGTGTAGTTGAGGCTTGGTGACTTCAGATTGGTGTGACGTACCCACCACATTGTGTCCTAACCAGTGGAGCACAGCTCGTTGATTCTGTTTCAAAGAGCGTTGAAGAACAACGTGATTTTTATTTCCGACTTCGCCATGAGATACGATGGCCCGTAGTAAATTTTTGACGGAATTAAATGTGGACTCTGAAAGATGGAACTCCGAGTTTTTCATTGGAATTTGAAGTATGTCGGAGATAATTTCCCTAGTCAATTCAAATCGTTGTTCGTAGGCATGGAAATAGAATTTTCCATTTTCAGGTCCGCTAAATTGGTAGAACATCAAAACCAAATCTCTGGAATAAGCTATTTCTGCATGATAGAGAAGAGACATCCATCCTCAACGTACAATTTCTGTGTCATAAAAGGGAGAAAATCGGCCATCATCAAAAAAAATCAGGTAGTTCTTCTCGGGCACCATCTTTCTTGGTTGATCCATTTGAAAATGTAAGTGATGGAAGGATAGTGTAGAAACTGTGAAATGAAAATGGCTGAAACAAAGAGATTTATAGCCAATATAGGATATGGTACAAATCAGGATGCCAAGTGCAGCTAGATCTAGACTTAATATGTGAAAAACACAAGTGAAACATGTGATGTTGGCATCCCTAATTATGTACAACAACTATGGGTATCCATAGTATGTCTTTTCATGTCCGATGTCCAAAAACAATTAATGAGGTATTAAAATGATAGAAAATACGGAGGAAAGTTTCACAGGGTAGTTAGACCTACACGTAATTTCAGAATTGATGATTATACCTCAATAATAGAAGATGGATAGAATAATCGAGCTGCGTGCATGGCAAGTGTTAGGCGTATCGTGTAGCGTGCACAATCTATTCTGAAAACAATAAGTTGAGATTGATTTATTTTGGTGCGTTATTGATTTTGCTTATTTGTTATGGTTTTGATAACTATTTTATGTTTATGATAAAGTAAAAATATAACTAATATACACATACACAATTATTAAATAAGGTACTTCTCCATTTAATAGGTAACCTGTACAAATGGTTGAGAATTATTTAACACACCATAGTAATATACAAAGCGACAAAGGGAAAGAGATACGTAGGTTACATAGATCTAGATACTCTTGATGAAGTTATGCATGATAGACAGTAGAACAATGATAAATACTGTTATCACGAATACTGTGACAGCCCATTCGCGTTGCTCCTTTTTCAATCGCTCGATCGGATCCATTATTTTGAATGAAAAAATAATATATGAAGATTAAGCTTTGGAGAGTGAGAGAATGAGGTGAGTGAAGGGTGATGAGGAGTGTCGGAATTTATAGGCGAAAATCTGACCATTTGTGGATATCTAACCGTTGTGGATATTTGACCGTTTGTGCCTTGTAATAATTACGATGGAGATAATATTTGGGTTTTGTGATCAGACACGTGATTTGGGTCGGTTCTAATTTTTGGCCCAAGCCCAAATGAATTCCGGAAATTTCCCTTATGTCGCGAAATGTCTCGAAATTTCAACCGCGGAATTTCGATTCGTTTCAACTCCAAATTAAACGAATGAGATGCCAAAATGATCGGCATTAAAAATTCCATCCAATGGAATATGAAGAAGGCATATTCAACCTTTTATATATATATATATATATATATATTTTTTTAATGTTTTTATATACAAATGTACAAGTGGAGATGAACGTGGCAATGTACAAGGGAAGATGTATGTGTCAATATACAAAAGAACGTGACAACAACACCGGACTACAAGAAGAAAACCATTACAGTAAAGTCAGGCAACTGTCATGTCGGCTCTGGGGCGAACCCAATCCAGCTAGACTGTGGCTTAACCTTTATGTTTTGGGGGCCTAGGGTTTAGGACGGTATCATCCCTGACCAATGTGCAATGGTCTAATAATAATATTATCCTTAGTACATATGGTATAGCCTCAAACCGCCCCGAATTGTCATCAAATATAAAACTATTCAGGGTTGGCCTGGTGAAATCTATTGCCCATGTGAACGAGGGACCATCCGATGTTGCACATCACGACTCTCTTTGTGCACAATGCAAATGTGAAAATAAAAGACACGAGTATATACATGTTGCAGTCTTTTAACGTCATATCCTCAAGATGAATGTGAGTCTTTTAAGGTCAGATCCTCAAGACGAATCCCAACCTGTGGAAGCAACGGGACGACGACGAAGTTTATCTTGCTGAGCTGGTGTCAGACAAAAATATACCTTATACCGGCTCATATTAGATAATAGTTTAAGACCTGGACATAAAGGTGTTTGACAATTCATACACCACCCCATCCTTCGCGCACGTCGCTTTCGAGCAAAAGTACTACGACCATTACCTATTCGAGATGGGTGAGATTTACACCAAATGATGAGCTGGAGTTCACGAGGAAGAGAATAGAACAGGGAAGAGAAAGAAGGCTGGGAAATTTTTGGTACCCATTGTTTACCAGAATGCATGTTCGCTCGATTAACAGAAAACATTTATACTCAGTTCTGAAATAGAGTTTTTGTGAACTAAGGTTCTGGCGCTTGTAACCACACACTCTAGGAGATTTGAGAGAAGAAAATAGAAGAGGGTCCGGCTACCTTAATGGTGTACTTTCCTTGTTTTAAACACCTGGAAAGAAATACACTAGTGAATCTTTAGTTTTTGTAGACTGGATCTTTGAGAAGAGTCTTTTCGACATCTAGAGAACGCAACTCATGATAATGTTTAAGGCGTTGGCCATTTACTTGAAATTCGCTGTCATCGTTTATATTTTTCAAAGAGATAGCCCCATAAGGGTGACAACAGAGATAGTGAAAGGACCAGACCATCGAGTTTTTAATTTTTCTGGAAAAATGTGTAATCTCGAGTTGTACAACAAAACTTTTTGACCAATTTTGAATTATTTTCTTAATATGTGCTTGTCATGCACTTTTTTCATGTTGGCTTTATAGGATTTCGAGAGATCATAGGAATCACTCCGAATCTCCTCAAGCTCATTTAACTGCAATTTTTGCTTCTCGCCTGCCGCATCGGTATTATAATTTAGGCTTTTGATGGCCCATAGAGCATGATGCTCGAGTTCAACTGGAAGATGACAAGGTTTACCAAAAACGAGGCGGTAAGGGGACATGCCTATAGGTGTCTTAAAAGTTGTTCTATATGCCCACAAGGCATCCGATAATCTTAGAGACCAGTCTTTTCTAGATGGATTAACTGTCTTTTCTAAAATTGATTTGATCTCTCTATTAGAGACTTATACTTGGCCACTGGTCTGAGGATGATACGGAGTTGCCACTTTGTGAGTGACTCCATACTTCTTTACTAATGATTCAAAAATTTTATTGCAGAAATATTTTCCCCCATCACTAATTATAGCTTTGGGAACACTAAATCGAGAGAAAATATTTTCCTTTATGAAAAAAACGACCGTTTTATGATCATTAGCATGACATGCCAATGCCTCAATCTATTTTGACACGTAGTCAACAACTACCAGTATGTATAGGAAGCCATGACTATTTGGAAAGGGACCCATAAAGTCGATGCCCTATACATCAAAAAAATTCACAATTAAAATTGGATTTAAGGGCATCATATTGCGTTGAGTAATGCGTCCTAGCTGCTGGCAGCAGTTGCATGCTTTGCAATGCTCATGTGCGTCTTTAAACATCTTTGGCCGATAAAATCCACATTGTAGGACCTTGGCCGCAGCTTTCTTACCATTGAAATGATCACCACAAGATTGTTCATGGCAAAAGGATAATACTTCATTATGTTCCCAGTCGGGAATGCAACGGCGTATCAGTTGGTCGGAACAATACTTGAAGAGATAGGGATCATCCCAGAAATAACATTTCACAGTAGATAAGAACTTTTTCCGGTCCAATCGAGTCCAAAATGAAGGGACATCCTCGGTAACTAGGTAGTTTACTATATCAGCATACCAAGGAGATGAAAAAATGGAGTACAAGTGTTCATCTAGAAATGAATCGTAGATTGGTTCGGCATCATTATCGACATCATTGACGATTCGTGATAAATGGTCTGCTACCACGTTCTCGCAACCTTTTTTATCTCTAATTTCTAGAGTAAACTCTTGCAAAAGGAGGATCCAGCAGATCAACCTTTGTTTGGTATCTTTCTTTGCTAGTAGATAACGTAGTGTCGCATGGTCAGTGTAGACTATTGTGGAAAAACCAACTAGGTAAGGACGAAACTTATCCAGGGCATATACAACTGCGAGAAATTCTTTTTTAGTGGTGGTATAGTTACGTTGAGCGTCATTAAGAGTTTTACTAGCATAGTAAATGACAATTGGCTTGTTCTCTCGGCGTTGCCCTAAGACAGCTCCAATAGCGTAGTCACTCGCGTTACACATTAATTCAAAAGGTTTAGACTAATCAGGTGGTTGAATTATCAAAGCTGTAGTCAGGGCGGACTTTAAGGTCTCAAAAGCTTGTTTGCAATCGAAAGTGAAGTCAAATACTGCATCTTTAAGTAAGAGATTTGTTAAAGGTCGGGCAACCTTTGAGAAATCTTGAATAAATCTCCTATAGAACCCTGCGTGTCCTAGAAGTGCACAGTACATATGTCGCGAACTGAAGTTGGTATAGGCAAGGAAGCAATTTTTTCAATCTTTGCTTTATCGATTACGATTCTGTCCTTTGAAACAATATGACCTAGAACTATTCATTTTGTAACCATAAAATAACATTTTTCCCAATTAAGAATGAGATTTTTCTCTTCACAACGTACTAACACCTTTTCAAGATTCGATAAACAATTATCGAAAGAATTACCATATATTGAGAAATCGTCCATAAAGACTTCCATAAAATGTTCAACCATATCATTGAAGATATGAAGCATACAGTGTTGGAATGTACCGGGTGCATTGCAAAGGCCAAATGACATTCGTTTATATGCAAAAGTACCAAAAGGGCAAGTGAACGTTGTTTTTTCTTGGTTAGCAGGATCTATGACGATTTGAAAATATCCTGAATAACCATCAAGAAAATAGTAAAATGCATGACCCGCTAACCGTTCAAGCATCTGGTCAATGAAGGGAAGTGGAAAATGATCCTTACGAGTGACTGCATTAAGTTTTCGATAGTCAATGCATATTTGCCACTTCACTAGAATGTGAGCGGATATGCATTCATCTTTATCATTTCGCACAACTGTAATGCCAGACTTCTTGGGAACAACGTGGATGGGACTTACCCAAACACTATTTAATATGGGGTAAATAATACATGTATCAAGTAACCTTAAAATTTCTTCCCGGACCACATCCTTCATGGTGGGATTTAGACGACGTTGCGGTTCACGTGATGTCTTGACATTTTCTTCAAGATGTATGCGATGGGTGCACACATTAGGGTCTATGCCTTTAATGTCATTGAGAGACCATCCAATAGCAGAACGGTGTTCTTGAATGACCTTAATTAAACGTGATTCCTGATCGGTAGTCAATTGTGATGATATGATAGTTGGGTGACTACCATCTGGATCTAGACGTACGTATTTTAAATCAGAAGGAATAGGCTTTAAGTCAGGGGTGGGAGGAGTGAGAATTAAAGATTCTTGAGGAAAGTCGTCTTCCACAGAGAAAACATATTTATATTCGTCCAAGTCGCTTGATAGGACGGTAGTAGAGTCAATTGGTGGTATTGATTCTAAAAACTTATGTACCTCCTTTAAATAATCATCAACATAAAATTCAGAACCACCAAAAGAATGGAATTGGTGTACTTCATCTTCAGGAAAAGAGTTTGTGAAATATTTTTGTACGAGGGTGTCAACCAGGTTAATCTCACCATCAATGTCATTCTCTGGAATTTGTTTCATCAACTTGAATACATTGACCTCTACCGAAAGATTTCCAAAGAACATGGTCATGGACCCATCCTTACAGTTTATGAGTGCATTAGCAGTTGCGAGGAATGGACGCCCTAATATGATAGGAATGGAGTCACAGGCAACGTCTGTATCCAAAATGACAAAATCTACGGGATAAAAGAAATCTTGGACTTTTACAAGGACGTTTTCCACAATGCCTTTCGGATACTTAATGGATCGATCGGCTAATTGTAGAGTCATCGTGGAAGGTTTAAGCTCATGTAGACCTAGTTGTTTGAATAAGTAATAAGGAAGTAAGTTCACACTAGCTCCTAGGTCTAGTAATGCCATAGCCATATACTTATTACCTAATGTGCATGAAACTGTTGGTCTACCGGGGTCCTTGTATTTGACTATACCATTATATTCAGTGATGGATGGAAACTGTTCAGTAAGGAAGGCTTGTTGAGGCACATTTGTTCTTCTTTTTGTGGTGCACATGTCTTTCAAAATTTTTGCATGTTTTGGTAATTGCTTTAGGGCATCGAGAAAAGGTAAGTTTATTGTCAAATTCTTAAAGGTTTCTCTAATTTCATCAAAGTTTTCATCAGGTTTATTCTTTGCCAACCGGGCGGGAAATGGTGCCTTAGGGAGGAATTTGGCATAAGGGTCCCTTTTCTCGTTTCCCAATTTTTTAGATGGTACCGTTGTTGAACTTGGTGTTTCCATCGTAGGTTCATTCTCTGAAACAAATTCCTTGGAACCTCCGGTATCTTTCGTTTGATCATCTGACATACGGATTTGATTGTCAACAGTTTTTCCAGATCGAAAAGTAGCGATTGCATTCACCTCACCTTGGGTTGGAGCACTTGTACCAGGTGTATTGGTGAGTTCAAAGGCAGTGTTTGCTGGCTTAGGGTTCGGAACTGCTTGGTCAGGAAACACGCCTTTCTGGCTCTTGTCCTGCGCTAATTGTTGAAGTGATTGTTGGATAGACGTTATGATTTGTGATTGTTGGTTCATGTAAGCGAAGAACGTCTCGCTTGTTCTATCAGTAGCAAGAGGCATAGGTTGTGCAATAGGTACTAGTTCATGATTATTGCTGAGAAGTTGTTAATTATAGCCAGAATTTGGATTGGTTTGGAACAAAAATTTCTGATTGTTTTGATAGTTAGCATTTGAATTACTTTGAAATTGATTTTGACTTTGTTGGTATTGCTGATTATTTCTTTGGCGGTATGGAATAAAATTATTGATTTATCAAACAGGTGGATTGGCGAAACCTGGAGGAGCCATTTGTTGGTTCTTCGGGCGCCAAACGAAATTTGGATGTTGTCTCCATGGTGCATTAAGAATGCACATGCCTCCTCCGGTGTTTAGGTAGGGGTAGCATGTAACAAGGGACAATAAGCATCGGGATGGTCTGGACTAAGACATAGAACACATGGGGAAGTGTTAACGTTCATCGCCTGTTGTGGAAGTTGATCGTTTACTTGAACTGCAAGAGCATCTATTTTTTTAGTGAGGGATTCTATCAGTTTTTTCAACTTGGGATCGGGTTTTACCTCAAAAATAGACGTAGCTTTTGTAACAGTATCCTTAGATGACCTAGAAGAATCAGTGTTAACCCAATGTGTACATTTTTTCATTTGTTTTTCAAGAAAAGTATATGCTTCAATATCTCCTTTATCCATGAAGCAACCGCCGTTCATTATATCAAGAGTTTATTTTTGATGATTAGAAAGTCCATTAAAGAATGAACGAACAAGGACAACTTTGTCTAGTTGGTGATGAGGACATTCTAAAAGAAGATCAATAAAGCGACTCCATGCTTCTGTAAAGGATTCATGAGGATTCTGACGAAAGAATTGAATTTTCTGAAGCATTTCAGTAGTTTTCTTTTGAGTGTAAAATTGAAGCATGAAAGCTTGAACAAGTTTATTCCATGTGTCTATGGATTGTGGTTGTTGTCCTGCTAGCCAAATTGACGCTTTATTCGCTAAAGTGAATGGAAACAGCCAAAGCAAGAGTTGTTCCTTAGAGACGGCTGGATGGTGAAATATTGTGGCCACTTGCTGAAGCCTACGAAGGTGATTATACGGTTTTTCATGATCCAAACCATGATACACAGGTAACAAACTAAAAACGTTTGGCGGAATTCGAAAATCACTGACAATGTCCTTGAGTTTGATGCAAGAAGAAGGTCCTTCCTGTAATGCTGTATAGAAGTCCAAAAGGGGCTTCTCAGCTAGTGGATTTTCATCAGCCATAATGAATGATGGAAATGGTGACAAGGAATCTTGTTGATTTAGATTAATAGATGAAGAACTTTGTGGAGGTGAGAACTTACGCAAATGTTTATTGTATTTTCTCCTACGATAAGTATGTTCAAATTCTTTAGTAGAACCAGACTTTAATCTCATGCAAGTATAAAATTAGATCTAATTTATAGAAAGAACTTATTATTACTTGAATTTTATGATTATCTTCAAGCATTAGAGTTGAACAACGTAGGCCTAAGCTGCTGCTAACGTAGCAGTGAAGCTAGGAATACATGTGCATAAACCAACATCTAGGTCACAAGATAGATATGAGGGAGGCTTTCCGTGTAAGCACGATTCTAATTAAGTAACCTCAATCTTTCAAGTTTCCTAGGCACCATTGGAATATGATTAAGATTTATGGAATTAAAATTTATGCAAGAGCTTAATTTTAATTTTTATTATTTATTTATTTTTTTAATTAAAATTTATGCATGCAAGGGAGAAAATACAATCATGCAAATACGACCTACTCATACATTACTAGATACAGTAGCATGTGAAGATACTCTACTCATACGTATATCAATATGAATATGCAAGGTTGTATCATCAATAAATATTTCGATACGTACAGGCAAATACACATTAGTAATACGTATATATAGGCAAATTTGTAAATAGATATTATGTAGACGTATATCTATACTAATAGGCAAATTATAATCACTCATACGTATATAGATACATGAGCATGCGAAGATACTATACTATATCTACGACTATGCAAAAACGTAAACTAAACATGCAACGTATTATACATAAACTAAAATACGACTCTTGTATTGCATAATAATTCGATTTTGTCAATACTCATTGAGATTGTGAGTATCATATTGAGAGCAGCTTCACCCCGTAGGGTTTAGAAACAACTTACCCAACTCAGATTTTAACCCTCGTTGGAATGTTCTCCTCTTTCATGACAAAATCGACTTATTAAACAAGACAATTATCTAAAATGATGATTTTGGAGAGGAAAACAGTGGATTTTGACCTCGAAAATGACCTCCACTAAGCATAGCTGGTGGTGACAGCGTGCGCGCCGTCGAAATCTTTCCGAATTGAGCTCGTACGCATGATTCAGAGAACCATAACCAAAGTTATGGCCAAAATACCAAAACACACCCTAATTACTATGTATAACTTAAAAGTTAAATATGCCAACATGCGATTATATTCCATCCATATATATATATATATAACCATGCAAAACATTACAATTTGTATGTATATATACATTAATATGCAATTCATAACCACTTAACCGCATATATATATTCATAGGCGTATTGACATGATTCATGCATATTATTAACCTAATACGCAAGAGATAGTCCATTAATTATGACATAATAACTATATATGTGAATCATGCTAAAATACGATAAATTTTTGAAACCTGTAGCGTCCCGCAATTATGCCAAGAAATGAAACAGATGTTTCAACCCGTCGACGTCTCGAATCGCCAGGAGATATTTGAAGTAGCTTTTACAGGTGCAGAGAGTTAGGCCTGGTACTAGAACAAGATTTCACAGGGGATGCTGGTGTTGAAACAGGATCACCAACAGAGACCAAACACCCGCGCATGCGAGTTTAGCCAAACGGACGCGAGTCCAGTATCGCTCACGCGCAGGATTCTTTTGCAGTCAGCCCAAATTTTCACAGCAATCTTATATTAGTGTGTAGATTATTTTCCAGGTTTTAACTTTTTGTTCCTGTAAGTGCAACCAAAAATGCAAACTCGGATCAGTAGCGAAACACGATTTTTTTTTTTTTTTTTTTTTTTTTTTTTTTTTTTTTAAACGATGAAAATGAAAGAAAAAATGATGGATATGAATAAGAGAGGGGTTTCCCCTTGGAGCAATTCCAGTTTGTAGCACAAGTCCTTGGTTTTTTAGAATGGCAGCGGCGCCATTTGATCTTTACACTTCTACGGTCTAGAGATACAAATAAATCGTTTTGGTGTAGATTTCAAATCCTTACTCACGTATTCGTGCATATAGTTTAAATAAGGGTTTTGAACCAATCTAAGTTCAAGGACAACATACAAATTTCTAATGCCCTAAGTTAGGAAACATAGTGAGTAAGTTTCTTATTTTACTTTATAACAAACATGGTTGGTTATACTAAACTACTTGGTTTCCTTCTAGATTTTTAAGTTTACTTAACATGCAAACTACAATAAAATGAAAATTGATTTATAAAAGTGTGGAGGGAGTAAATCTACTCATGTTTTGAAACACCCTTCTTGTTTGATTTTAGTTATTGCATATTAATCTTCCTTAAAATTCCTAGACAAATTTTAAATCAGATTATATTTTGATCCCTAACAACATAACTCATCTCTAAGATTATATTGCTAGCATGAGAAACTAAAACAATGACTTATCTCTAAGTCATCACCTTAGTTCCTAACTAAACTCCACACCAACTACCATTTTGGGGTAAAATGTAGAGTCTAGCTTATGTTTCTAAACAACTACTAGAATTAAATTAAAAGGGTTATTCCTCACATGAGCATCATTAACCCTCCACAAAGGGAGAGTCTAGCTCATGATCATGGGTTGAAATGAAGGTTACAATATAGATAAGTAAAAAGAGATATAAAGAAGAAATAAATACAAAACCAACTAATTACCTAAGGAAAACAGAAGTTTTTATTTAGAACTAGAAATGTTGTCCACCATTAAAGAGTTACAAGCTTTTCTCTAAAAACAACAAAAGCTATAAAAACAAAAAGTAAAGACAAGGCATGTAAAAGAAATAAAAGTCAAGGAAGTAAATGCTAGCTCACTCCCAAAATATGCCCCCCTTTACATAAGAGAGCCTTTTTCTCTTTTCCCACGTGAAACACTCCCCCCTCATTTACTTTCCTCTTATCCAAAACTAACCCCCATTTGACACCTCTCATTTTTTTAGATAATCATCACCTAAATCCAACCACTTCATTAATTTCATGCAAGGTGTCAAATTTGCACAAATTATTTGTACCTTTGTCTTGACTTTCATGATGACTCATCAAATCTTGCGGGCCCGCCTAGTGGGTCCATGTGTAGTGTCCAATGGCGGTCCGGTCTTTTGACATTTTTACAACTTCCCTCCTATGCGTATAGTTCGTCGCACTAATCATCTGGGCAGCTCACTCGTCGTATTCAGAGTCTTGGTTCAAAAGATATGAGCTTCGGAAGTTTGACGCTTCTGTGCACGTAATCCTGTTTCTGACTGGATTATGTATTGTTTGAGTCTTTGGGCTTTAGTACGGATTTTGTTGGGCTTTATGTGGGCTTGATCGGAAGGCTTATGTATACTTCCTATTCCATGCTTAAATGCTGGCTTTATCACCATTTTTACATTAGTTGCTCCAACTTGCAAAAAAGGACGAAGATGCGATTATTTCATGATTATTAAGCACAAAAATGACCAAAATATTACATCTCTACGGGGTTTTATAATACAGTTTTGGGTGCTTATCAGAGGGCCCATACCAACCTGTATTATTAGATAGACTAGAATTTAACCGTGGCTACGCCACTCGAGTCATAATTAAATGAATACATGTAAATTTAACTTTTATAGTAAAATTACTATTTTTTTTTCTTTGACATTTAAATTGAACTTGTTAGTGTTAGTGTGATACCCTTAACTGAATATGCCTTAGAAAATCATCTTGGCCGAGTATGTATTGAGAACAATTTGTTCATCTAGAAGCTTCATCCAGAAGCGAAGTGTACGTACTTGCATCGAAAAAAAGAAGAAGCAGAGTGTATGTACAACTTTCACTGTTCATTCCTTGTGTAATCCATATTCAAGTTATACATGTTTTTCAAATGGTGTGCAACATTCAAATTTTTGGTTACTAAACCATTTTATGAATCATAATCATGGCCCAAATTAACCTAGCAAAAGCGACTCAAGCTACAACAATATTTTAGTTAGATACTAAATCCTTGGTTACAATGAAAACTTTATACAAATACATAATGCTCTCTTATTGGAAATGATTGCAGACCTTAGCAAATAAGGTGAGTGACTATTCGTGAGCTAATGATTCTTGCCTCTACAGTCATGATGCACACTTAAAATTGTTAGAAGGTAATAGTTGTATTGAATTAACAAAAGGTGAAGAGTTACATTACAAAGAATTGAGAAATGAGTGTAATAGTTGATTATGTAATAGCATACCAACTACAATACATTAAGAGGAGAATCAATGATAGGTCAATTATGGTTGTTCCACTGAAGTTAAGAAGTCTGGTCTGCTATCCCACCACTTCCCAGTGCCATGAGGTAAGTGTTGCTCCTATTGTTGCACATTTTTCAGTGCCAAAGTTGACTTCCTGTCCAAGCTAATGTGATAAAGAGCTAGAACTTCTAATGCATTGATTGAGCAAAATGCTTCCACTGCAGCTATTGATATGAGACAATCCATAATTTAATCCAACATGCTTGAATAGAGGTGCTATTCTTTAGTCTGTCTTGTGATCCCTACTCCTAAGATGGAGTAACTAACGTGGTCGAAGGAGGAGCTATACACTATTATTTAACCATGTACATTATATTTATACCATGTCAGATATCTCGTTTTCAAAATTTTGAAACTATTTTTTCCATTTTTTTTTAACCTTAGCTTATAACTATTTTGGACTCCACCTGGAAAACCTGCTCTATGTCGCATTAGGTTCTTTTCTTGGCTTTGTTAGCTCTTAGCCTGCTTAAGTCTAGCTCGATCTGTCTAAAGGTTGTTAGCTCTTGCTTAAGTCTAGTTCTGTCTAGAGGTGATACTCTTTAGTCTATCTTGTAGCCACCTCATAACTATTAACTGAAGAACGGAACATAGCATATTGCAGCTAGCATAACAAAACATTGGAGGCAACTTAGTGGCCAAGACCATTCTCACAAACCACCAATCGTCTGAAGTACAAAGTAACTAAATACTTGTACACAACTACATAGCAATTAAAAGTGTCTATTTAATCTCAATTTCAAAAGTTGAAAAGTTGACCCCCATGTAATGTTTATTTCGTAAACAATGACACAATTATATAATTTAATATGTGAAATAATTACACCTGTTGAAGAGGCTTGGAGCGGTGGAGAAGAAGCAGCTTTGTTGAGTTTCTAGTTCTCTGAAGATTTTGCATGAAGAAAAGGGGAATCCTTGTTGAGTTTCTGGTTCTCTGAAGATTTTGCGTGACGAAAAGGAATTTTTTTTTTTGGCTTGAAGATTTTGGTGAAATTTTTTTGGGCGTGAAGAAAAGGGGTTTTGAAGGTTTATTCGGGGTTTTGTCTATTTTAGAGTATTAGGTAAATAGGACTCTTCAAGCATTAGAATATTTGGTAATTTGGAGTATTATGTAAATAGGACTCTTCAAGCATTAGAGTATTAGGTAGATATGATTCTTCAAACATTAGAGTATTAGGTAAATAGGACTCTTCAAACATTAGCACAGATCCCGAGAAAATCAGGACCACTTAAGCCCTTATAACTTGTTTAAAAACTGAGCTGTTTTGTATTATAGATATCTTTAGGCAATATATTAGATATAAACCATAAATTAATCTTGGGAGTTTCAATTTGGACCACTACTTATCTTAAATTCCTAGGACCAGCCTTTTCAATTACGATAGATTGATGATGATATGGATTCTATAGTTATTGTAAGTACCCTCCGTTCTCAAACATATCACTATATCACACGTGTCCACACACCAAGTCGTATCTTCATAGCTTGTACATCACCAGCTTGTACCACACCACCAGGATGTGACAACGAACCAAACTCAGGTCGTCCCAAATATCAAGCACTGCCATATATGGAAGCAAATGATCCACCGCGATCTTGAAGCTTAGTCAACGCACCAATCAAGGAGACATTTACTTTGTAACATCAGAAGTAATGACGAATCATCAAGATAACACAAAATATGGATTTACACTAGACAACGGCCTGGAGCAAATAAGGAAAGTCAGCTCAAACATCTATAAGTAGAGATAGATGAACTACGTAAGACTTGATTTAAGTTTATCTAAGAAATTTGATACGTAGGCAATTCTTGTCCAAAGAAAGAGTACAACCATTCCTTACCAAACTCAACATCAGGTCGTAGACATAAAATCCACACTTCTACAGTTATATATCAAAATTAGGGGTGTTTTTTTTTTTTTTTTTTCCGAAAACCCAATTTTTTCGAATTCTGATCCGATATTTTTCCCAATTTGGCCATGATATTTGTGTTGTGATATCCGAAATTCCGATATCCGATCTTTCCGAAAAATAATTGGATCGGAATTGGATGTGTTTTCAAAATCCGATCCGATCCGATTTCCGATTAATTTTCAAAATTTTAACATATAGCGGTCTATTTCATATAGTTACTAAATTAAAACTGCAGATAGTTTACAAACCAAATAAAAACCCTAAAGAAGTAGAACATTGTCTCTCTTACAATTTCAAAAAATCAATATTGTCATTATAATACATGTCTCAATTTCTTCCATCTTCCTATTTACTGAATTAATGCATTAACATGAAGAAAAAACTTGCTGTGAATGAACGTGTTAAAAGGTGTAACTTGTTTACTGAATTAATACATTTCACAATTATTGCTAAATGAATGTATTAACTGGATAAAAAAAATGGTTATTCTAAAAGAGAATCCGATTATATAATTCAAATTTCCGATTTACTTCCATATTTTGCAAATTTTGAAATTTTCAAAAAAATTTTGATTTTCCGAACTTTCCAAATTCGGAAAAAAAAATGTAATCCGAAAAATAATTGGATCGGATTTGGAAAGGATATTGTCATCCGAAAAAATTGAAATTTTTCCCGAAAGCCCTTTATCTGATCCGATCCAATCCGAAGTCACCCCTAATCAAAACAAAAGTAACTTGCTATACACACTGGTATTAGTAGTATATGTCAAGGCCCAAAATATCGCCGATATATCCTATATATTGTCGATATATATCGTTTTTTTGGTATACTAACATGGATATATTCGATATATCTCAACCGAATATCGAATTCTTTTTTTCCCGATATATATCGCAATTTCCAATATAACGATATATATCGATCGATATATATGATATATCCGATATAAATTGTTGACTTTGACCGATATTGTTGACTTTGACCAAATATTGTTGATTTTGACCGATATATTGATGATATTTCCGATATAATCTACGATATTTCTGATATATCGACATTCAAAATAAAATTGACTGGTTAACAAAAAAATAGATATCCCCGATATTTCCGATATATATCGGTTTTTGAGTACATCGAAATATTCACTATATTTTGGGCCTTGGTATATGTAACATTGAACTGAACACACTGCGAACTCCAGTCGTGCTTATGTTGTGTGTTTATAAGACTCCTTGACCATAGCAACCAGTGGGATTCAGATTAAGTAAAGCAATACAGATATGGATTTTGCATGGTAAATAGATAGGATGATCACCAGGTTTTTCTTGAGGCGGAGCACTTGCGGAAGCAGTGGGAAAATTGTTCAAACGAAGATGGATAGTGGTTCCAAGTGCTGCAGGCACAAATATCTTCATGGTAGTTGCAAGTGAAACAGGGTGTCGTTCCCTGCAGGACTGCAGGGTACTATCATTTTAAGGAAATGGTAGAAAAGACAACGATGAATGCACAGAAAAATATATAGGACTTGATTCCCTCAAAATCATTAATTAACATTCTGACTCAGGCCTTCAGCACATCAGGAAGTGGTTGTAACTTTGAGGTGGCAAAATGCCTATTGTCAGATTTGCACAAAGGCATTTGCAAACATTTGTAGCGAAATTACAAGTTTTTTCTTACTTCTAGCTAGTGCTCCGAGTCTCCATAGTTTGTTGTAGTCCTAGGAAGGCTGGGAGAACGTTGAAAACACGTTTGGTCTTGATTCGCTACTTCGTTTGATATGATTATGTTGATTTGACAGAGAACTTGTCATTCTTACAATCTTACTCCAAAGTCCAAACACAATTTAATATATCCTCAGGACTCTTATGGCTGAAATTTATCAAAATAAACTTAATTGCGATGTAGCTAGAGTTTGAGTGAAAATACAAAAAGTGTTAAATGGTACTTAAGAAGAGGTTAACGAGAAAACAGGTGAAAACAAATTCGAAACCGTCTTTAGATATCTAAAACCATTATTGCACAGTGGGCGAAAATGCTCATCTGCGATTTTAGGAGGCCACGACACAATTTTAAGTAGGTACCCAAAATTAATTAAAATTTAGGACAGTATTTTGATTATTTGTGAGTGGTCCCTACTAAAAAGTACCGGGCGTTAGATTTGCTCGAGATTGGTTATATGTTTTGAGATCCATAAAATAATAAGAAAACAATTACACGCCAATCAAAATTATGATTAAGTGATATATCTACGGAACATTAAAACACAAAAATGATTCAAAAAAAAAAACCCTCGCCTCAAACTCTGAATCCTCAAAAGCGAAAAACCTTCAATTTTGGAAAATCGTTCTCATCGCCTCAAACTCTTAATCCTCATAAAACACAAAGAGAATTTCACTTCAATGAAGAGGGAGAAGAGAGAAGATACCGAGCCCAAGTCTTATGGATCATTATCTTCTAATGGAATTTCACCCCATATAAGGAGAATTTCACACCTAAATCAGGACTTGGACCGAAATTAGTGAAGAAGGGGAGGAGAGTAGGCATTGAGCTTCAGAAATTATGTGGATCATTATCTTCAAATGGAAATCAAGAAGAGAAGGCATGTCGGCATTTTTGACAAAGGAGAATCTGACACCGATAGTCCTGAGTGATTCTAGATTGAAGAAACCTCTATCCGGAAGTCGATTTGACGGGGAAGCGGATGTAATTTTGAGCAAAAGAAGAGCAGGAAGGGTACCATTTCAACCTCGTTTGTCAACACCATGAGCATAGCATAGAAACTTCGGGTCTTAAGGCTACTAGAAGCAAACATCTCGATCGGCAATGACCAAACGGTTGAGATCAACGCTCCATATCAAGTCAATTTCCATACATGAGTTGGTATGTCTTTATGTTTATTATGCTATATACAGCTTGAATTGTTTGCTTACGTTTTGCGAAGAACCATTTAGAGAGAGAAATAGGATGTGGTACATGGTGGTGGAACAAATTGTCTTTTGAACAAAGAGTCCGAAGGTCTCTGCGGCTACTTTTGGCTTATTGTTCCTAGGATGGGTAAGTGAATGAGTTATTTATTATCTGTTATATGATGCATTTAATGCATTGGCCTATTAGTAAATTTGTAACACGTGTTGTCGCTCTATAATATTGTTGGCGTTGTAATAACGTGTTGTTTATTCTATAATATTGTTGGCAGTAATAAAGGGAGTTGGATTGTCTCAAAAGGCATGATAGCTTATTTAGAAGGACGACAGAGGTTTCTTTGGTGTTAAGCCGATGGATAGAAGTGCATGGTGGAAGACAAGTGGTTTCATGTTCAAAACTCAATGGAATTTCAATAGCCCCAACACCTCCTACTTCTCCACGGTCGTCATCATGGTTAAGTGAAGTTGGCAAACTGACCTTTGTGGTAAATCAGTCCCATTTTCCCTTTGGGGAAGTTTAGACCATTTTTTTCTCCAACGGTGAAGACCATATCATTCTCTCTCCTTGAAGAGAAAAAGAAAGACGATGGATAGTTTGTTCTTTCGATTAATGATATTGCCCCGAAGATTAAAGCCATGGAATAATATTCCACTTAAGTTTTACTTGGCTTTTAGCTACTTTAGTAGTAGATCTAAATAATGCTCGGATGTTGCGAAATCTTGAACGGATCTTGGTTTTTGCATAGATTGAAGGTAGAAGAAAACACGGATACTTAAGATAGTCTACACCCTATGATTGCGAATTCGAATTTGTTTGATTATGTCCACTAACCGAAGTTACCGATATAGCTGCTGAAGGGAATGGGATAATAGAATCGAGAGGTGGATCGGGGATTTCGATTCCCTGCGGCAATGATTTTTGCGATTGGGAAGATCATTGAGTGCAGGTTTTTTCATCAAGAGAACAATGAATCGAACCTTGAAATCAAGAAAATTAATGATGAGAAGAAAGCGTCCATGGTCGCTTCAATTTGCAGAAGCCACTCTTTGAATCTTTCAAAAGGATGATGAAATGCCACCAATTGAAGCCATTCTTGCACCACCGGAGGCAGAGCTCAAGCTTGCTAGGCAGGAGGTATGCCTCTCATCTTCTTCGATTAATACCGTAATCCAACAAAAATGTCTCTTGTGATCTTTGACTAATAAAAGAAGCTTCGTCATTAATTACTCTTGTCTTTTTAGGGGATGACAATAAAGCATTAGATCACCTTACCAAACTGAAAGAAGCAGCTTTGCTTGAAGCGGAAAATCAGAAGTCGCTTAGTTGCGGGTATGACTACATTCGAAGTCTCACAAATTGAGTTTTACTCATTGAATTCGCGATTCTTGAATGAGTAATACACTAATACCATATCTCAAGAAACACTTCCTATTTGAGCAAGGCAAGCGATGTATTTTTTTTTTTCACGTCTCTATTATGAATCTTTCATTGGAAAGTTTAACGGGAAATGTGATGATAGTCATGATACAGATTTACTGGGGACATGGTGTTTATGGGATTGAGTAAGCATCCAATTTTTACTTTGGGAAGCACCCCACAGTTCTTACTTTAGGAGAATCTGCGATGCTTGCGGCATTATAGAATTACGATCACCATTCAATGAACCAAATGAGTCTGTTTGCATTGAGCATAACTCCCTTGAGTCCGATCTTTCTAATATCTTGAAGATGTATTTTCATGGATCTATGTTTGTTTGCTTTATAGTTGGATTCGGCCTGCTTATGCTTTACATTCTTCAATAGTATACTCAAGAGCTTTTCATAGGTTTCCTAACAAGCAAAATATAACTTTCCTATTTCTCTAAGAGGGAAGACTTTGTAAAGCAAGAGCATTGAGCCATTGAGGAGGAGGATTGATCTTTGGGTTTATTGATATCGAGGCAGCTTTCAACCGTGAATCGGCGTCTTTATATACATGGTGATGTGTGAGAACACCACACTAAAGTGTGGTACTTTATAAAAACCCGAGAGAGGAGCAATTTCCCTTTGAATATACTTTGATATAAATGCTCAAAGAGAATTTAGCCCATGACTTTTAGAATGATGATGATTTTATATAATATAAATATATAATTTAGCAGAGAGCATAGCATATCCAACACTTTCTTGAGCGGTGTAAGGTTGCAGAATTTACAAGGTGAATTTGAATATCTCTATGAATGGATTCGAGAAAATGGATGATTTACATGTTATTGAAAAGATTATGTGGACATTCTTATAATAGTTATTGCTGCAATTGAAAAAATAAAGGATCTTTCAATTATGACATTCCAAGGGATTGCGGTGTTGAGAACATACAATGAATTGAAGGCTCCGGTCATTACATGAATGTGAAGTATCACCACTCTGATTCTTTGGGTGTGAAATCCTAATGTACTGACTCTCGAGCATATAATTTTTTCCTGAACAAGTAGATTTAAGACAAGTAAACCCATAATGTAATTAACTATAGGCTGTGTTTGATATTTGGAAAATGCACAAATAAAAATTCCCAAATTTGTGGGATAGTTTAGCATCTATGAATCATACAAAAACTCCTAAAAATGCCAAAAAACCTTCCCTAAACAGTCATATTGACAAAATTCTACCACATAGCTCAAGTAATTAATCAAAGCATACAATGGGTAAGTGATTTCCTGATCCAGTTTTTAGACCCGGATCGGGGAACATTTTGGATCCACCTATAAAGTCTTGAATGAGCTTAAATATAGAAACCATAGGCATACCAAATTTCACAAACTTCCATGACCATTTTCTCTTGAAAACAAATTTCAAACTCGATTAATGATTAGTTCGGAGATAATAATTTTTTTTTTCTCTTTTTAGGATTATTCATCATCATCTTTAATGCCTATGGTGTCAACCTGAAATCAGACCGTTTCAAGCATCAATAAAGACCTGTGATCACTTTCGACTTGATGCTAAAGCATTCTGTCGATTGCATTCCAAGTTGGGGGGTTATACATCGGTTGTCTACTAGATGGGTTGACTTAATAATGGCGACACGATTTCCAAACTCTTGGTTCATCCGAGGTTAAGCGTCTCCATTCTCGATTTGGATTATTGTGCGTCCAATCGATTTGAGCGTGGACCATGGCCAATATAGTCGATCAAAGAAATAAGTAGGTGAACAATTTTTCAAAACATTTTTTACAATTTGAAGAGTGAAATGTCAGATCACATTAAGAAGCGCGGGGGCTAAGGAGGAGTCAAGTGCTAACGGTTTCCCCCGGACATACAGTTTTTCTTATAAAGGAGAACCCGGAGCTAGCATTCTTTCTATCTCGAAAAGTACCCTCGGTTACATCAACTTGACACAACATCGGAAGAATTTTTGCATCTTAACAGAATTTTCAAGTGTTGCACAAAGCAAGCAAAGGTCCAAGCAATAAAGGAGCTAAATCAAACAACCTCAATGTCTTCACGGTACAAGAGCTTGATAAGCATCAACAAAGCTTCAGAGTTGGGCATCACTTGCGTTAAACTAAGGTGCATCAACAAAGCGAAAGGTCTTCACTCAGTAGATGCACACATTGACTATCGAGCTACCATTGGACCAGGCCAGTTTAGTAGTTGACTCTAAGAATTTTGTGAAGCCCAAACGTTTTAAACATAACAATGAAACAATCCCGGCCATAGGCCCTAGTATATATATATAGGGTCCTATTCTTTGCGCGGACTCGGTTTGTGTTAGGCGGACGAAGTTGGGCGAGTTGGGCGCCCATTGTGTTGGGCACAACTTGGACTCGTACACCCCCCAACCAAATATCCAAGAAACCGGACAACCGGATCCTTCAAACCCACGATCTCGATCAAGCTCGATCTCTTCAAACCCACGATCAAGTTTCTCTCAAGCTCGATCTCTTACACAATCAAGCTCGATCAAGCTCGATCTCTTACACAATCAAACCGGACAACCGGATCCTTCAAACCCACGATCAAGTTTCTCTCAAGCTCGATCAAGTTTCTCTCCACGATCTCACCAAAATCAAACCCACGATCTCGATCTTTTTTTGGTATTATCAATACTCATTTCATTTGCTTTTTCAATTACTAATTTCATTTGCTTCTAACATTAGTTTTTTTTATTTTTTATTTCTTCTAATAAGGTTTTCAATTGGCGGAATCGGGTAAACCCACTCAATTACCATTTTCATTAGAGAAATTAAAATGTTGTTTGCATAGCCATGTTCATTATTTGATTATTTAAGAGACCATAAGAATGGTGTGTGTATGTTGACATTATAATGTTACGATATTCAGTATTTGACATGGCTGCTTTCTAGTTTATACATGTAACAAGTAGTATATTTACCTAAATGCTGGTTTTGGTGACATTATTATCATTGTATATGAGAATATCGGGTGCAATATGAAGAATCATTTTCATGCATTCACTACTTTTTGGCTTTCATACTCACCTATGTTTTAGACTTTTAGGGTGTTGATCACAAAATAAAATGTTTCTCGAACAACTTTTTATTTGGAAAAGTTAATTGAAGGTGTTCCTACTATATTGGGTTGGGATTCTTTGAGGTTTCGATAAAAGAGATCAGTGGTGATCTTAGTTAAGCGTGTCGATCTGTTCATGCTTTTTTTGATGTATGTTGCTAAAAGGTTAGTGAACTTATGCACCATGTTTTTATCTTTGTGCATTGTTCGAGTGCTTGTTTTCTGCGTGAATAGTTTCACCTATTCAGAGAATTTTTGTGGTGGATTATTTAATTCTAAGTCATTTACCACCAATCCGTCACAAATTCACAACCCTTAAGGAACTAGTGTGCTGGAGGATCTCATAGTTCCCACATGGGGAATCTTATTCCTCTTCTATGTAAAGTATGAAAATGTGATCCATGGTCCATTTGTCATGTACTGTCTGGACTCTGGACTTTATGAGTGGTAAAAATGAGTGTACGCTTAAGTCACCGTGAGACATTTAGTCAGGAGGCACTTTATATCAGGTATTTTTGCTGTACATGTTTATGTAGGATCCATATAAAGAAATATGTCATGCCCAGTAGCAACTAGCCGTAATGGATGGTACCAACTTAGGATATTGATTAACCTTCCAGTTCAATATTCTTTCTTCTTGTTCTTCCGGGATTGTTTTTGGTTTACTCTCAAGTCTCAACTATAATCAATTGGTTTAGGTTTTGTGACTTTTTGTCGGATAAATATTTGGTGAGCCCATTTATATCTTACGCACACATTGCCTGAGTAGAAATGGTGTTTGGTCAGATCTTGTATTGGTTTTACAAGGCTAATCTAGCACTTACACTCATTTTTTGAATTGTTCTCAAAAGCTAGGCTTGCGTATGGACAGTTATTTTCTAAACAAAATCTCCTTATTCTAGAATAGTGCTCTTTATCATTGCAAATCATCCCTAGAAAACCCCTGAATGAGTAAGGTAAGGCAGCGAGTCTAAGGCCCGAGCACCTCGGTAATGGTCGACTATTTTCAAAGGCTCAAACTGTATCCAATGCCTACCTCCTACTCTCCTAGCAGTGGTTTGGTGACTCTGCTTTCGGTTTCAAATTTTAGCTCCCTTTGAGAGAACTTGTCTAATCACCTTCTACGATTGAAAGTTTGAAACAACGTTGGAGTCTTCTTGATTAAGCTTTATGTTGGATGGGTATTACATATTCATGATGGTCAACAATCATGAACACTTCTTTAAATGGCAAATTTGAGGATGTTATGGTATAGATAAAGTTAACTATAAAAATTAAAAAAATTCATCGACGGATATGAGTTCTACTTTTTAGGTTTTAGCCGTTAACTTGTGAATAATTAGTTTCCCTTCTCGTTTTTAATTGTATAGTTCTTGGCTTCTTGCATTGATACTTGTATAGTTGTATGTCATTGTGAACTTCCGAATACAATTATGCCACATGAGCTACCCTAACGACTCGGCCATAACTTCTCGTTTGTTTGTGTTTTCCCTCTTGGTAGGACTTATAAGATATTAAGATAGTAGACTATGCTAAGAAGAGCTATGCTTCTTGGAGGAACTTTAGTTGTAGGTTATAACTTAATATCGGAGGAGGTTCTTAGAGTGTTTTACTACCTTGCTTGATTGAACCACCGATCGCGGATGATTGTTGAGTCTGAGTTATATCTTTATTCGTGGACCATTTGGCGAAACCGAAAAAAAAAGTAGCGATTTAGATTTTTAGAGCATATTATCTGTACTTGAAAATGTAGACTATGGGGTTCGTCTCTCACCTTCCTACTATTAGAAAACTGAGATTTGATTATATTGTAACTTAATGGGAAGTTGCTGTACAATAACTTCTGGTTTGTGGTAGGTTTGTTACACTATGCTTACTTCCTAAACGGAGAAGAAGTTGTGCATTTGCTTGTTAGTATTAGAAGTTGTGAATTTGCTTGTTAATAAACAATTTGAATTAGTTGAATGTTTTATTTTTAACTCCTATTTATTTTGTAGCAATGCCTCAAACAAAGAATGTGAATGTGAAGAATGTAGCAAAAAGTGTTTTCACGGGTGCTAAGAAGTTGTTAGGTGGGGAGTAGTAGTTCGGTCGGCGAGGAGCATGAGAAAAAGAGAGAAAGGGCAACAACTACCTCGGCATCAGTCCGTAGAGGGGATCGGAAAGCGGATGATCCCAGTAATGTAGTAAGTGGTGTAGAGTTAGGAAATCAAAAGAGAAGAAAGCAAACAGTTATGAGTGATGTAGATTTAGATGTAGATGTATATTTAGATTTAGATTTAGATTTAGATGAAGATGAAGATGTAGATGTAGATGATGTAAATATGGATCGTGGGAAGAGTGTAGCTGTAGGTGATGATGAAGAAGATGATAGTGAAGAAGATGACGAAGAGGGTGTTGATGACGCGGAGGATGAGGAGGAGGAGGATGATGATGATGAGGAAGTCCCTGAAGTCCCTGTACCTGTACCTCCAGTGAATATTGTGAGAAAGTCTAACAATGACTTGGAGTTCCAGAGAGGTGTTTATGGAGGTGGCCCTCGTGTGTCACATCTGTTATATGACTATGCGGTGCACGTGGCTCGCGATATTTGGGAGGGGCAGGTAATATTATTATATATTGTCTATTAGTATTTAAATTTTGTATTACGAAACCTTGTGCATACATTAATACTAAGTTTTTGTTGTTTTAGGCGGAGCGAGGGGTGTTGAAGTGTCATGGGCACCTGAACAAGTTGGTATAATGGGATATCGTCGGAGAGTGTTCAGACTGTTCTAATTTTCATGTGGAGCTTCAAAGGACCGGCTTATGTGCTCTGGTCTTAGGTGTATATAAGCATCAGGATCCTGTGTTGGTCTCTGCGTTTGTGGAGAGGTGGCATCCAGAGACCAACACGTTTCATATGCCGTGGGGTGAGATGACAATCACGTTGGACGATGTTTCCCAACTCTTAGGAGTTCGATCAGAGGCAAAGCGTGGTCGGGGACACCGATTTGACCCTGGAACAGACAAAAAAGACTCCTCCACCAAGGTCTTGGCATACCCATGGACAAGATAGATGCGGAGATGAAATCCAATAAGTTCACTTCCAAAGTTAGGATGGATTTCTTGATGAAGCGGTTTGCTGGGAAGGTGACGGATGAAGATTTAAGGGATGAAAATGGGGTTGTTGTGGAAGAAGGCGTCAACCCAAAAAGAGTTGCGATTTCTTTGTGAGAGCTTATTTGTTGTTTTTCTTTGGATGTCTTGCCTTCACCGACACATCGCCCGGAACTGCAGTTCCGTTTGTTATCCGAGGGCGCTTATGAAATTTGCCGAGATCGAGACTACTGGCGTGGGGTGCGACCTTCTTGGCTTACTTGTATGGGGGTCTTGGGACTGCCACAAGTGCCAAGGTGAAGGGTGTTTCGGGGCTATTTCACTCTCCTACGGTATTAGTTTTTTTGTTTTTTTCTTTTCAATGTCAATTTTATATATCTATTACAATATTAACTGGGTGTCTATATTAATCTAGGCATGGATTTATGAGTACTTCCCGGTGTTCAGGCCATTCCCAAACGATGACTATCAGTTGAGCATGTCGCGTACTCATAAATACTCGATTACTTTCGGTCTTTTTATGCTAGCACAAATTTGCATTGAAGCATACCCGAGCGATGATTGATAATATGACTTGTACCGATGTAAGCATTTTTGTATATAAATAGTTTTATTTATTAATTGATATTATTAGTATGTGGTTAATGATTAATTTCCTCGATCATATGTTATTTGATAGGTTGAATGGTATCCCTATCTTTGAAGTCCGAGCTATCGGCGGTGGATGAAATAGCATTTTTCGAGGGATTTATATGCTTTCTTGATAATGTCGAAGCAAATTACAATGTTTTGAGGGTTGTCGCGTCGGTTGGGTCATATGCGGTTTGTACCTTGGATCCCCAAGACCAAAGACCTCGACGCGAACTACTTACGGACGCAGTGCGATGTGAAATTTAATGTTGTGTCTTCCTATTGGAGTAAATGGCAGAATCACTTGATACAACTTGAACATCGAGGACCCATTCCGTCTTATCCATGGGAGTGTGTTAGTAGATACATGAGTTGGTATGAAAACAATAGCCATATTCGAATGATAAACCCTGATCATCTTAATCTCTACTCCTACGAGTCTTCCATATCATAATCGGTGAGTTAATACTTTACAGCGTTAGTTTTTGTTTTTATTTTGTTTTGTTTTGTTTTGGTATTTTATAAATGTAAATGTATATACTAATGTAGTTTTTCGTTTTAATTTTGACAGCACCCCGTCGTTGATGAAATTTCTCGTTTGCTCAATCAAGGCCTGCAATTGGGTGGGACTGCGATTCCAGACGATGCACGGAACGAGTTCATGGAGGCATACAATTTGACCCGGTGCAAGTTCATTGGCGGACGATATCGTTAAGGAGCATTGGATTTAGCAATGTTGAGTTTGGAACGTTTAGGGTTTAGTGTGTTGAGCATTGGCAGTCTTGTTGGAAGTCTTGTTGGAGTCTAGGGTGGAAATGTGTTATAGAGCTTGAGAGATTGAGTGTCTTCCTTGAGTCTGGAAATGTGTTATAGAGTCTAGGGTTTATTGTGTTGTTATCACGATTGACTAACCATTTTCTGAAGTTTTAATTCTGTTATTGTTATGTTTACTTATGCTTTTGTAACAAAGATGCTTATAGAGAAAAATCAAGTGATAACATTTTATTGTTCTTTGAAACTTCGAGAGATTTTTGTGGGATATGTGGAATACTTGTTGAATCTAAGTTTTGTAATCTAAGTTTCATATTCGACTTCGCGAGGTTTTGTTAGTCCGTTACGAGAGATTACCGGATATGACTTGTGTTATTGTCAAATTTTTGGAATATCTTCTTCACTTTCTCCACTCTCATTTCTCTTATGCCATGTATAAAACATTGATCAATTGCCAAAACACGAAACATCCATTTTTTCGCCAAAACACGAAACAACACGCATAACATCTAAAGTTGGAAAAAAATGACTTGCTGTTTTTTGCCTCTTGAATGATTGTGGCACACCGCTTTTGGGACTAGTCCAAACGGTGTGGCCACACTTCTTCAAAGGCAAAAACAGCAAGTCATTTTTTTTTTTCCAACTTTTAGTTTCAAACGACATGGCCACACCGTTTGAGACTAAGTCCAAACGGTGTGGCCACACCGTCCAAATGCCCAAAAAATAGCAAGTCATATTTTTCCAACTTTTAGTTTCAAACGACATGGCCACACCGTCCAAATGCCCAAAAAACAGCAAGTCATATTTTTCCAACTTTTAGTTTCAAGCGACATGGCCACACCGTTTGAGACTAAGTCAAAACGTGTGGCCACACCGTCCAAATGCCCAAAAAACAGCAAGTCATATTTTTCCAAGTTTTAGTTTCAAACGACATGGCCACACCGTTTGTGACTAAGTCCAAACGGTGTGGCCACACCGTCCAAATGCCAAAAAAACAGAGAAATTTTTTTGCCAAGTTCAAATCTCAAACTACATGGCCACACCGTTTGGACTTAGTCTCAAACGGTGTGGCTATGTCGTTTTAAACTAATTACAAACGACATGGCCACACCGTCCAAATGCCCAAAAAATAGCAAGTCATATTTTTCCTAGTTTTAGTTTCAAACGACATGGCCACATCGTTTGAGACTAAGTCCAAACGGTGTGGCCACACCGTCCAAATGCCAAAAAAACAGAGATTTTTTTTTGCCAAAAGTCATTTTTTCCAAAATCAAACAAACATACATACATCCATACAATTAATTCGACAAAAAAATACCATCAAATTTAAGAAAATTGTATCAAAAACAAAATTACAATTCCAACCACATGAACATTAATTACATAGACTTATTCCTAGTCAACATCTATTATTGGTATTTCGGCCCCATCATTAGTGTGCTCGTCTTCCAATACTAAATTGGGAATGTTCAATGCCGTAAATTGTGCTTGTCTTGCTTGTAATGCAGTATCCCAACTATCTGCAATTAATTGTCGAGCTCTCACGCCATCTTCGCGATCGGTTTTGGAACCGGACAATCATCAACAAGTTCAACATGGACAAAATGACATCCCATGCGTAAAGCGGTACCCAACACTTTCTTTACTCTCGGGGATTTGCTTGGGTTCTCAGTGGCAAAATAAGATGGCAGTACATACTTCCTAAATGTACGAGGACGACATTAAATCTCGAAGCAAATAGATATCCAGCAAAGGGCATGCTCATCCACTTACGAGGGGGTGCCCAACCGCATTCATGGGAAATTGTAGGTTTCATGTACCTAATCTCACTGTGAGTGTACAATGTACAGTATAGGGGAGGTTGTCATTAAGTTCTTGTAACAACTCATTTCTCATCCACGACCACTCTTCCTGACTTCTTCCTAATGCAATGCACATTGCTCTATACCAGCAATTGCCATCACCCACAGGGTCATCCACTTTAACAATATATTTGTGCGGTTCTTTTGGAATGTCAAACCGTAATGTCTCGGCTCCCTCGGGATGCCAATGTCTAACTTTTGAGGTGATTTTTAGAAGAGTTATTCCGTGGTGTGGTTGTTTTAGGTGGTAAAGGTGATTTTTGAGAAGAGTTATTAGGTGGTAAAGGTGATTTTTGGTGTGGTTGTTTTAGGTGGTAAAGGTGATTTTTTTGAGAAGAGTTATTTCGTGGTGTTTTTTTTTTGTGGCAAAGGTGGTTTCGGAGAAGACTTCTCTGCAGGTGGGTTTGGAGTAGCTTGGAATTTATGAGAAGGCTTGGAATTTAGCGTACATTCCGATTGTTGCGACGAGACCCACTCTTCATGCTCACGTTGGGAATGTTCAAAACCGGATGAAATCGTTTTGAAGAGTTCTCATCCTCAGTTGGAAGCTTTCTCTTGCAGCTACCCTTAGGCCGACCTTTGGTTTTCGCCTCCTCATGAGGTGGTTCTAGCCATGTAGTTTCTGGCACAGCAATCTCCATAAGTTTTCTAACCATAACCCTCTGCTCTTCTTCAGAAGCCATTTCATACCTTTTCATAAACATATCCATCGAAGGTCTACAATCGGGACCAACACCCACCGACACACTTGGAAAAACAGACAGAGTTTTCCAAAAGGGATCGATAGCACTCAAAGATATGGAACGTTCTTGCTTTTGAAGTTCAATGATTTCGTGAGCACATGACAATCCATGACTGGTGCGCAAATAACACCCACAAATGAACTCAGAGTCTTTAGCAGCACGGCTTACACGGGTATCTAGTTCTTCATAAAGCAAGTCCAAACATTTTCTTGAGACCAGGTTTCTGAGTTCACGAAATAAAGGAATCCGGTGGTGGTGCTGGGTTACAATTAGACTCTTCTCGAACGTACCTCTAATCTCAGACAGCTGGATCTCTAAAATCGGGTGGATCAAGTAAAACATACTTAGAAAATCATGTCTGTTTGTCTTTCCTAGAACACGTTTCACCTGAGCATGAGACCCTTCGACTCTATTGGTCGTTGTACTCCCAAAGTGAATGTGTTGATCGTCAACAACATACGAATCGATCCTTGTAAAGGCAACCAAGTCTCTCGCATGAGATAACTAACAAAATTGGAGTACTCAACCCTATAGTTTTTTTTTCCAAAGCAGCAATTCTACGGTTGAAGATATCCTCGGTCCTCGATTTCACTCTTTGTTCCACGAGAACCGGCCTTTATCTACTAGTTACGTGGTGGGGAAAAAAAATCATTGCATTTACGGAAGGACGACATAGAGATATGCCATCTAGAGATGCTTGTCTTGGCGTCGAGGAAACACAATATCAGAAGCACCCATCAAGGCCAAGTCCCCCGCCGGACCACGATCACGGATGGCCTTTCTTCACCCAAACAAACCGTTAAACCGGCGCCAAAGCCCACTCATAGTCTATCGCATTTGTTTTGATTTGGAGCAACACTTGACAGACCGTGAAAGACTTCAGGTTGAAGTCACCCCACAAACCGTGTACAAAAGGCCACCGATACTTATTGGTTTTGTAGGTGGCGTCTATGATGAAAACTTTTGGAAAAGTCCGAGCCATTTTAACATCGTGCGGATGGGCCCATAACAATCCGTTATCTCATCCGTATTCATATCCTCTCACCTCCTCGAAATAATGGTTTTCGCTAACAACTCACGCAATCTCTGCATTTGCGGCGATCGTTCATATCCAATGTCCTCACCTTGTGCCCTGCATTGTAGACTTGAAATATGCTAGATAGGTTATCGAAACCTATGTCCGATGGACTTCAAAACTTCTTTAGGCTTAACTCCATTTTGAGTCATCTCGACAAGAACTTCGAATTGTAGAACGGTCGGTCGAAAGTAGCAAATGCATGTCCTTCAAAGGGTGTTAAGCTAATGGATGGTTGTGAACACCATTAAGAAGCGACAATTTTCCAACTATCGGCGGTGCGGCGTTGGAAAATACATCTTAACTTAAATGGACATCCACGTTTCATGGTTCCCGTATTTCTCTTATTAACTTTCTCGCTTTTTGTGTGAGCGATACGCCCGAACTCTCGCAATCTAAATCCAGCCTTGGTACTCGGTTCCCGTTAGCATTCTGCGACTTCCCAATTACCACAACCACATTACATTGTTTTTCCCGAGCAGTTGCCCAACCAATTACGTCACTACGTGTATGAAATACCTAAAGATATGAAAGAAAACAACAATCAATAAACTAATATAATTTCATTTAGAAAATAAAAACAAGTGAAAACAATGCCTACTATGTACCTCTTCCGTAGTAAATATTTACATTTGTATCCATTGAAAGCGGTTGAACATCATCCACGTCATTCGAAGTTTCGAGTTCTCAAACGCGCGAAGGATCCTAAATAAAGAACAGTTGTTAATTGATGTTTGGCTTAAGTACCAAATGCCACAAAGCGACATGGCCATGTCGTTTGAGATTTGAACTTGGAAAAAGACTTGTCTATTTTTTGCCATTTGAGCGGTGTGGCCACACCGTTTTGGATTTAGTCTTGAGCGGTGTGGCCACACCGTTTGTACTTTAGTCTTAACGACATGGCCACACCGTTTGGACTTAGTCTTGAGCGGTGTGGCCATGTCGCTCAAGACTAAGTCCAAACGTGTGGCCACACCGTTCAAATGGCAAAAAAAGCGGACAAGTCTTTTTTCAAGTTCAAATCTCTCAATGGCCACACCACCATTTGGGATTGGGACCTAGTCCAAACGGTGTGGCCATGTCGTTTGTGACTAACTTCAAACGCGTTGTGGCCACACCGTTTCAAGTCATAAAAACGCAGATAAATCGCTTTTTTTCCAAATTCAAATCCCAAGCGACATGGCCACATCGTTTTGGACCGCGATCGCGGTGTGTGACGAGACCGTTTGGTGTGAAATACAAGCGACCTAGCGGCGTCGTTTAATTACTACATGCATAATTATTACATGTATAATTATTACATGCATAATTATTACATGTATAATTATTACATGTATAGTCACTGTACACATCAATAATTCCTACATGCATAATTATTACATGTATAATCACTGTACACATTAATAATTCCTACATGCAAAATTATTACATGCATAATTACTACATGCATAATTATTACATGTATAATCCCGCATTACACATCAATAATTTCTACATGCATAATTATTACATGTATAATTACTACATTCATAATTACGTTTAATTTAGATTTACCTTATTCTTATTAAATGCATCATCATCCATTCCTCTATTTTCTTCACTTTGAACTTGTTCTACATTCTCTTTTTGAATGGGGTCACTTGGAACTTGTTCTATATTTTCTTCTTGAATGGGGTCATGATGCATTACATTTTCTTCGTCATCTTCATGTTCTAAAATGGGGTTGGGCTCTTCCATTAGTGTTTAGTGTTAGGGTTTAAGGGTTTAAGGGTTTATGGTTTTTTATGGTGGAAGAGAAGAGAATAGAAGAGAAGGGCTGAAAAGGTTGCAACAAGTCAAATTCACTTTGGTTTGGGGTCTGCCCAACACAAAACAACTTTTGGGACCAATGGCACATTTGTAATAAGTGTTTTAGTTTTTGGGGTCTGCCCAACACAAATTGGGGTCCGGCAGTAACAAGTACCTATATATATTATAACTATACCCTCTTAGCTCTATTTTTTGAGCATTTACAAAGTTTCCAATATTTGTAAAACTCTTTGACTAATTATGAAAAAACCTGACTCCAGTTTTTTCTAAACTCTATTACTAATTACTAAAAAAAAAAAATATGATATAAAGAAGGAAACAATCCCATCTAGAATTTCATAGATTCTTCAACTTTTCCTAAACACTATAGCTAATTATGAAAAAATAGGAGACAGAAAACTAAATTGCTAAAAACAATAGTTTTCACCAAAAACAATTTTTCTAAAACCCTTACGCCATGAAGAATAGTTTCTACACTAATCTTAGGTGAAGTTTAACATAACAAAGTTTCTTTTTAGAAAAAGACAATGAAATAACGAAGGAAAAAATAAATTGAGTTGCCTGAAGATTTACTTTCTATATTTGTTAACTACACATGTGACTGGGACAAAAAATAAAAAATAAAAGTCAATTAATCATAAAATAAGTAATGGTGTACAATCAAAACTAAGCGGACAACAAATAAAATTGAATTGTATGCACTATATGTCTATATGGGCCTAAACAAATAAAGTTGGATAGATTTAATGCATCATCCACTTTGGATAGGAAATCAGAAACTAAATGCAAATACAACCTTATCGAATAATAAACGAGAAATCAAAAATTGGATGCAAATGCATTAAAATAATCTCAAAAAATAATTAACAGGAAATCGGAAATTGGATGCAAATGCATTGAACTGACCTCGAAGAACAATTAATAGGAAATTGGATGCAAATGCATTGAACTAACTGCATTGAACTAACCTCAAAAAATAAATAACGGAAAATCGGAAACTAGATACAACTGCATTGAACTAACATCAAAAAATAAATAATGAAATTGAAAATCAGAAACTGGATGAAAATGCAATAAACTAACATTTTTTTTTGCTTGGTAAGTGTAAATTGAATTAAGGAAAGAAACGAAATAAAAGAACTGTATAGGAGTGGTAGAACCTACATGCTATACGATGTAGGCTCAAGATATTATAAAATAGCAACCATATGGAACCTCCCATTCATATAGCCATGGGGGTCTGCCATTTGATACAAAAGCCTCATTCTCAGCTAAGAAAGATCCAAATTTTGTCGCCTGGTCTGCGGCTAGGTTAGCCTCTCTCCAGTTGTGCGACACTTTCAAGCTTTGCACCTTCGTCGTGCAAATTTTCCATCTGCATAGGAGTTGCCAAGGGATGCCCCTGAGTTAAAAGCTGTGACAGCTACTGCCGAATCTAATTCCACCCAGAGATTGCTCTATCCTTTTGAAAGGGCAAGCTCCACACTCTCCAATATAGTCATGCACTCGGCTGTATAGTTGTTTGCAATTCCGATACCCTTGCTCAAGAGTAAGACAAAATCACCATGAACATTTCTAAAGGATCCACCCAACCCAGTTGGACCTGGGTTTCCTCTAGAAGCCCCATCTGTGTTGACCTTAATTTGATCACCAATTGGAGGAAGCATTAAACTAACCTCAAAACATAGTTGTGTTATATGTTGTGGGAATGTCTCAATAAGTATAGTTTTGCATTTAAAATAGTGTTTATCTTATCTCTTTTCGTATGATTGGGAACGCCTTACTATTCAAGTAGCGTCAATATGAACTTCGCCTTATTAGACAATCTCACAAAACTTTAATCAAATTTATATTATTAAACAACAAAATGAAGTTGAAGGGTTTTATCAAGGGTGAGTTTTTTTTTTAATGGATAGTGGGGTTTTAACGTTATAAGAAATTTGGATGAGTGATCAATATAATATTCATATATAATAGTTATGTATATATAGTTGCAAATATTTTTCAGAATAATTAATATAACATCACACGTTCGTAGATAATCTTTGAAGATCCCACATAGTGGGTCATGTAGAATTTAAAGAATAATTAACGGGAAATCGGGAACTGGATAATTTTTTATGATCCCACATAGTAAATCAAACATAATTTATTTTTATGCCCTGTTTGAAGTTGATATTACACACCACATTGGATAATTAAAAGGAAATCGAAACTGGCTTCAAATACATTGAACTGAGCTCAAAGAGTAACTAACATGAAATCGGAAACTTTGTATAAATACAATAAACCAGACTCAAAAGGTAATTAACTAAAAATAAAAAATTGGATGTAACTGCATTAAACTAACGTCAGAGAATAACTAACGAGAAATTAGAAATTGGATGCAAATTCTTGAAAAATATTTAACGGGAAATTGGAAACGGTATGCAAATACATCAAACAAACTTCAAATAATAATTAATGGGAAATCGAAAATTGGATGCAAATATATTGAACTAATCTCGAAAAATAATTAACATAAAATCAAAAACATAATGTAACTGCGTTGAACTAACCTCATAGAATAATTGGCGGAAAATCAGAAACTAGATGCAAATGCATTGAAATAACCTCAAAGAATAGTTAATGAAAAATCATAAACCAGATGTAATTGCATCGAACTAACCTCAAAACATAAATAATAAAAAACTAGATGCACATATATACATTTTTTGATGGTTGATGCATATACATTGAACTAACCTCAGAGTTATTAATGGGAAGTCAGAAACTGTATGCAAATGCAATTAACTAATCTCAAAGACTAATTAACGAAACATCGAAAAATGGATGCAACTGCACTGAACTAATCTCAATGAATAATTAATTAAGAAATAATAAATTTGATGCAACTACATTGAACTAATCTAAAAAAATAATTAACGGAAAATCGAAAACTTGATATTGAACTAACCTCAAAGAACAATTAATTAGAAATCGAAAATTGGATGCAACTACATTGAGCTAACTTCAAAGAATAATTAACGGAAAATCAGAAACTAGATGCAATTGCATAAAACTAAAATCAGAGATTAACTAATGGTAAATCAGAAATTAGATGCAATATCTTGAGGAATATTTAACGGGAAATCAGAAACTTGATACAAATGCAATGAAATAACCTCAAATAATAGTTAACTAGAAATCAGAAATCGAATATAACTGGTCGAAATAACTTCAAAGCATAAATAACCAGAAATTTGAAACTAAATGCAAATACATTGAATATCGAACTAACCTCTAAAAATAATTAACTGGAAATCAAAAACTAGATGCAGATGTATTGAACTAATCTGAAAGAGAAATTAATGAGAAATTGAAACCTGGATGGAAATGCAATTAACTAATCTAAAAAACTAATTAACGAAATATCGAAAACTGGATGCAACTGCACTAAATTAACTTTAATGAATAACTAACGAGAAATCATAAACTTGATGCAACTGCACTGAATTAACCTCAAAGAATAATTAACGAAAAATCGAAAACTTGATGCAACTGCATTGAACTAACCTCAAAGAATAATTAATGAGAAATCAAAAACTAGATGCAATAACTACATTGAACTAACCTCAATGAATAATTAACAGAAAATCGAAAACTTGATGCAAATGCATTGAACTAACCTCGAAACATAATTGTATTATTTATAGGGGGAATATAATGTCTTAACAAGTATAGTTTTGCATTTTAAATATTGTTTATCATAATTATTTTATTATGATTGAGAGTGTTTTGCTATTTAAGTAGTTTCAATATCATCCTCACCACATTGAACATTTTCATAAAACTTCAATTATTAAACCTAACAACTAAAAGAAGTCAATAGGTTTTATCAAGATTTGGTGTTTTCTTTTTATTGAGAGTTGTGCAAGAAATTTGAATGAATAATTAATATAATTATCATATATATCTCATAGTTCTGTATAATTGCTAATATTTTTTAAAATAATTTAATATAACGACACCTGTTCGTAGGACGGGTTCGAAAACTAGTTTTATTCAAGTACGTGTAGATCCTGGAACAGGCATCCTTTCCATCTTGCGCACCCCTAGAAGAGTGACGTAAATTGGCTGACATGAATCAACGTGGTTTTCTCCATTTTTATAGGTCCAAAACAAGCTGGAATGCTAGGTGCTAGTTATCCTGTAATTAAGGGAAAACCTTCATAACTGTAATTACTAGTGCAGACAACAGATTTTACGCTACAAATTAGCAAAATCAATGTAGAATTGAAGAGTAATATCACAAAATGTTGCTTCATCAATCAAACTTGCATTTGCCAAACACTCGTCTACTTAATATAATTGGTGCGATAACCACAGACAGAAGAAACACTGCAACAAAAAATAAACCAATAATTAAGACTAAACAAAGGCTAGCAGAAAAACTAACAAACTCATAATGGACACAAAAGAATGCTCATAAACTAGAAAGCTCATAAAGGAACATAATTTTATCCTAGGCAACAAAATCGGAGTCCATAGTTAAAAAAATACTGCAGTTCAAACTGTAGAGTCATGGTCCTTGTTATATAATGGATCTCTTTGTTACTTTAACATAGATCCGAGTTGTTAATTTTGTACTTTAAGCACACTTTCAACAATGTCAACACTAATCATGGAGATGAAATATTAGCAAAACTTAACATAGCTTATAATCTGTACTGATGAAAAAGGAATGTGTAAACGTAGCTTACCAGCTGAAGCAAAAAAGAACAAAAAGGCAAGGCGGTATCTAACGATCCATGGTAGGTCAATCTCAAGAGAACACTGTTTCTGGAGTTCAACTGACTTCACAGTTGACCCGTGATTAGTTCCCTCATTTTGCAATTCTGACAGTGGAATATTTACACTTGTAGCAGAGTCTCCATTTACATCCCTCACTTCAACTTTGACAGTCACCGGCATAGCACCCCAATCCACTTCAATTGCCCCGAAATTTGGCTGACCTGAACAAGATTTATCCCTTGATCTTTAATACTGCAAACACTCCTCTTTGGAGAAACAAAACAAACAAAAATAGCAGAGCATGTCGGGACCAAAATAACTTTTCAAAATTCCATATCAATCTTTTAATGTAAGAGAGCCAATAAGTCAGGATTTCAGTGAGCCAATAAGACAACTACTCTTGAGCTAATACCATACCATAAGTGCATGACCTGTATCGGCATCTTGGTTCAATAACTCTCATTGTAGTTGGTGTCAACCATGCCACTAGTTCCACAAGAAATGCCAACGGCCGGGGAATGGCATTCTCCACAGCTTGAGTTAGTCCACTTGAGGTAATGTCATACAGTGGATATCCAGTAGCACAGTCATATCGAACTATTTCTCCAAAATGAACATCACCACTTATAAAGAAGACACCATCTCTCTGCACGTGAAGGGATGACTTGTCACAGAAAGATCCCGAAGAAGTCTATATATCTTCACAATTTCAAAACCAGATGGATATAATTTTGGCCTTGCTGCAGCTTCAAACAGCATATAACTGTCAGGATTTGGAGAATTAATAATAACGTAACCCTCACCTTACTCTTTGCAATCAACTGAAACAATCTATTCCTTTCCCTTGGGAAACGTCCCCAAGATTCCATATAAAATAAGGGGCCAGTAGTTGCAGAAAGATTTGATATAACCTGAACAAATCAATAAAAATTACTAGACAAAGAGGATAACACCTAAGTTCATGTTTGCTAAATAAGATAGAAACCATATCACAAAAAAAATATATGAATAAAATTAAATAAATAAATACGTCTCCAAGACAATAGCTAGATGTAAATCAAACGTTAGCTTATGGCGTATCGAAGCAGATGGACCTAATTAAGGGAAATTATCAAAGGTTCACTTAATAAAGTATCTTGACATTAATCAAAGGGAAACGAACATCTAACAGAAGCATCTACTGCAAAGTGCAATATCTAGGAAGGAGCATATCAAGATTCAAGATTTTTTAAAGATTATTTTCTTTGAGGTATGTGTTTGATAAACAATAACACTACAATAAGTTCAATATGAGATTAAGAGGATTGGGGAATATCACAACCTGTCTTGATTGTTTCAATAAGTTGATATTGGGAACTCAAGAGTACTTATCTCATCGAATCTATCTAATATGGATTGTGCCAGTGTGGTGGACCACCACTCAGTAGTTTTGTACAAGTTATGAACATTTTCAACTGCTTTTAGTATATGAAAGTCTTTATTAGGGGAAAGAAGAAACAAAACAAACAGTGATACTCCTGACCAATTGCTGACTAGTGTCATTTAGAGTAAAATCAACTCTACTACCAAAGCAACCTGTTTAAGACATTACCTGAATAGAAGACCCAATGATGGTAACCTCTGTTCTTGGTCCATATAACTCTTTCTTCAACCATGCCCACTGCGAATCTCCTAAAATACTTCCGTCGGTGAACAATGGATCTCGGTGGTATCTTGTATCTAAGAGAATGACCTGAAGCAAGTGATTAAAAATAGTTTTTGTAAGCACGTAACGATGCGAGTATTGCAAGCTTACGCTTTATACTATATATGAAAATGGAAAACGTCAACAATTCCAAAAGGTTATTGGATTATCTTCTTTGCAAAAACTATATCGAAATTACAATTCTTAACTCCTCCATGGAAACCACTTCTACATTGGCCAACAACCCATGGTCAGCTGCATTCTGCTATGGGAGCTCGTACACACCACACACAGAAGATAGTTGAAAGACCTTGACAGAGAATGTGCATCACCCTATATTACCTCTCCTCGTAATGTTTGATATCAACATCACTTTCTATCCTGTTGATGAACTTAGGTTACTCCTTTCTGAAACTTTCTTTACGAATTCTCATTCCAAAGCAGCTTATGATTTAGGGTAGGGTCCTTTAGCAACCCTTTTGCATGTAAAAAGTTCGCATCAGGGTTTTACCAGTACTTATTATAACTGTCTCATGCAAATATCACTCAGTTGCATTGCGTCCACTATGACAATGGCATCACATAATCTCCCTTCAAACAATTTTCTCGACTAGTTTTGCAAAACCTTTTAAACTTCAGGCTATATGGTTCCATCAATGCAAATACCAACCATAGCCAATACTGATTAGCATAAATATTATAGAATGCAAATGATCCAAGGATAAACAACTCCTTCCAGGCCATGTGGAACTATCATTTCTCATTTTCATTACTAGTTAGCATAAATATTATATAATGCAAATGATCCAAGGATAAACAACTCCTTTCAGGCCATGTGGAACTATCATTTCTCACTGTCATTACTAATTAGCATATAAGATGTGGCCAATCCTAGAATACACATCCTTTTTGACAGTATAATCATTCTTCCAGTTATGCATCTTAAAACACCTAATGTTATGGCCTCAAAGATTTCAACATGAATGACTCTCTATTTGAACAGGACAGTCAATGAGGGTGTTCTAACCCGTTTTTCACTAGTGACTAAACGAAATAAAATTTTAAACAAAGGCGTTCTCAGCACATATACCCTGATGCTCAATTTCTCTATTTTGTTTCTCGTAAGTCATGGAGCATTCGTGAAGCGCGTTTTAGGTGCTATGAATTGCTGCAAGGACCGGGGATCAGTTCAACTCAATATTCTAAAAGAAATTTAGAGCGAACAGAAAAATATGCCACAAAACTACTCAGTAATTGGTTTTTGGAGGTAAAGGTACAAGAAGAGTTGACAGAGCACAGAGGAGGACAACTGAAGTTGGTGTTGCCGATGATCGTAGGATAAAGGTTGAAGTTGGAGCTTCCTTTGATGACTTAACGGATAAGACGACTATAGTAACTGTTAGATCTATCTTAACTATAGGATCTCCGAACATTTTAACTAGAAGTTTTCCTATTTCTAGATTTTCTGGAAAACTACCTAAACATCTAAAACCTAACTTTATCCAAAACTAATTTCTATATTTAGGCATTATTAGAATATCATTTAGTTTATACTTCTAGATCAATTAGCCTAGGTTAAACCTTAGGACTATTTGTAATTACCACTATTGTTATTGATTGAATTTCTATTTCTATTGTTATTTGATTTCTCAATTGCAAGTATTATAAGGCTATGATGAATTAGCATGTAGGCCTTTGGCCAAAAAAGAGTTGATTACAATGAAAAGGTTGGTTTCGTTTAAAAGGAAAAGTATTCTCTTCTGTGTGATCTTGTCGAAGGATAGGATCTCAAATCCTAGATGGATGTAGATCAAGGAAATCGATTTTGACATCAAATCCCACGCACTTCTACTGTGTCACCTAATCTCCAAGGTTAACCTAACAAAGTACAGAACCAGAATTATTATTCTATCAAGCCAAGAGACGATATAAATCCTTTTCTACTTATTAATTATTATACGACCCAAAAAATTAATGTTTTTATTCAAACTGTTACATACATAAACAATTTAACAAAAGTAACTATCTCTTCGTTAAATAAAAACAAATTAAAGAAAACCTTATTTCTGAAATTCTCAATTTTCTTAAGATCTGGACAGTTTTTCAAGGAAGCTAACTTAAACCTTGATTTCTTTTCCCTTGGGGCCAAACATGTAGGAGGCATACACACCAGCCTGCTTACGCCTGCGAAAAGGAAGCCATAGTAAAACCTACAACAGTATCAAGCCTTAACATAGTAAACAAAACCTGGAAACTAAATGATATGCTTGATGAAATTTTATATGATTAGCTACAAAATGCATCGGTTTTTTCTAGGAAAGACAATATTTAAGATACAGAAGTTATCATGAATATGTCATGGATGCCAGATGATTGCTTACCTTGGGCTATCGTGCGGTTCATCAAGGAAATCTAGCAAAAGTCTTTGGCTAATGTTCTTCCCACTGAATTCTTTTCCTGCGTCGTTTAATCCATAATCATGATCATCCCAAGTGCCAATAACCTATAGATTAAGTTAATAAGAAGAACGGAATAAGTAGACATTGATTTCTTTTGAAAATACAGAACAAGTTTAACAATTTCAAGGGATTGAAGACCGAAGTTGAATATTTTTTTAAAAAAAAAAGCTCTATAAAGTGGAATAAGAACCATTCACAGCTCGATGCAAGCACCTGTGTTTTCTTGCGAAGAAGAGAGTATCCTGCATTGCTCTTAGCCTTCTTATATTTGAACTGCATCTCCGTTTCAGAAGCAGGGACAAATCGTGGGACATTCTTCCATGGACCAATTGTCCTTTCTCTTCCAAACAACTTGAAAGGGCGTTTGACGTCTCCATATATGTTATCACCCAACCAAATAAAAACTTGGGGATCGAAGTCGATTATCCCGTTCCAAATCGGCTGCAGGGAAACATTTGGGTAAAACACATTCTTTTAGATCCATTGTAGTGTATATCTCGAGAAAGTGCCAAACATTGTAGAGCTTATTCACACAACTGCACCAAGCATGTGAAATATGTCAAATTGATTGACTATTACTAAGTTTCTTAAAGAGCAAGCATGTGATTGTTGACTTCTGTCTTTTTTGTTTGATCACCCTCTGCAATGCTTATTTTACTAAGAGTCTTAAAATACATAGTCCTTATTCTCATCTTATTCATTTAAGCAGCACACAAAGTGATCAATTGTCACCTAGAAGACTTATTGATAGACCATTCCAAATCCTACAGCCAAAACAATATGGTCACGCTATATGGTACTGTGTCTGGTCTGGAAGAAGCATCCTAATGTCTGGTCTCGACTGAAATAGGCTACAAAGGAGATGAAGGTGCATACAAGGTGGTGAATTGGCAATGGAAGAAGCATAAACTTACGGAAATATGACTGGCTAGGGGAAAATCCACTCAGTGATAGTATTCAAAGCAACAACACTAACTATTGGAAGAATTTCAATGCTAAACTGGGGACTGTATTCAAGATAACCAATGGCACTTCCTTGATTCCATGGTAGACCTGCTGAATAGACTGGGAGTCCAGATAAGTAAACTGTCACAGGCCCTTCTCAAAAATAGATGACACCAGAATATGGCAGCAATCTACTAATGGAAAATTCACAGTTTGCACAGCATTTGACGCCATAAGAAAAAAAGAATAGAAGCCACCATGGGTTTCCTTCCTTTGAAATGCTAAAGTACATCCTATAATAGCAAGAATGGGGTGGAATCTACTTCAAAGAGTTAGGAACACGGATGACAGCCGAAAGACAAGGATGTTTCATCTGGCTTCAAGATGTTGCTTTTGTCAGAGTAATGAGGAGACCAAGATGTACATTTAATTCACTTGTTCCTTTGCATTAAGACAGTGGCACCAAAAACAGAATCAAGATAGTGGTATCACACAAAGATTTCTTTTGATGCCCAGGGTAACGTTTCAACCATCGTTTCCAGCAGCCATGACATGATAAATGGAAGTAAAAACTGGAGCACTCTCTCGAAAGATATCTGGTCTGCTGCCATCACTGGCTTGGATGCAGTGTGGATAGCAAGAAACAAATTCTGTATGACCAATGTAAAAGCCCATTCCTGAAAAAATCTGGTTTCATGTCACAATTTATGGAAAAAGCTTACTTCCAATCCAGTGGTCAAATGAACAACTCATGCCATGATATTGCTATTCTACACAATGTAGGCTTTCAAACCAGAGCAAGAAGAACACCAAGAATTCTTAAGTGCTAATGGCTACCAGCACCTGAAGACAGTCCTCTTTTACTCATCTACCACCTCAACCGACATGACAAATTAATAAAACCATTTGCAGAAGTAATCTTTCCCTTGGAAGTACTTCACTAGACAACTTGGCTGCAATGCGGCCCAATATATAAAACAAGTTTTCATGGTTGTTGGTTGCCCATATATTTGGCTCTGAAAATAGAGAAAAAAAAAATGTAAGGCATGTCCTTGCCAACACACACAAACAAACACACACACAAACACACACAGATTTGAAGAAAACTCATATGCTATATCAGGATGAGAATTTTATGAATATAAGAGTTGCAAATATTCGTGCTCCCCCAAACTCAGATTCCTATCCCCGTTTCTGCACACAAACATTGCATACAACCCGAAAATTGGACCCTTACTACAACTAATCAGGCGACAACGCGAAACACGTGGTTTGGAGGCCATAATAAGACACCATGGCCACTTGTACTGTTGTACAAAACCTCAATTGTGTAGCACCCGTAACTCTAGTATTATTCTGTCAAGACAACAACATCATCTACCACCTCAAACGACATGCCGAAATAATACGCAATCAAAACATTTCCCTATTGAAAATGTGCCAAGTCTCATTTGCATTTTCTAAAGAGTGTCAGTAGTGCAAGTACGATCAGTCTAAATTCATTGTTTACAACCCATATTCATGAATTACGAGTAAAAACAAAAAATATTGTATAAATTTGGCTAACCTGAGGAGAGCTTTGGTTAGCGCATGATCCAAAAGCGATACGTGAGACAACAGGCTCTCCCGAAGCACACACACCAACCACCACCAAGACATGCAATATTGTGATCAACCACGTCCACAGCACCATGGTAGTCATTGCAGCATTTTTTTATCCCAGCAAAAATGTGAAAACAACGGAGAGATTGTGTCGTGTGGAACCTCTGACAACTTTATGGTCGGTCCAGATCTTTGGAATTGGATGCTTCTTAAGTCGTAAGATACACGCGTTGTTTTTGGGGTCCCACACTTTTTGTTCCTTACTTGTAAGTATTGTTTTGACTTACCCCTGGGCACGGTCAATCAACGACGTAAATTGAACATCCTAGCCACATGTTTAGTCTGGATGACTAGATGACTAGATGACTTACAAAGTAGAGTTGTCAAACTGGTGACTGGTGTTATATTGTGTAGTTACTGTTCTTTTTCTTAGCTTGTTGGCAAAACTGTTACAGCATTTGAGACTTTTCGGTGTTTCCGCCCACTGCCATTATTGGAGATATTACTAGAGACAAAGACGTGGGAGCCAACTCTTGCGCTTGACTTGATTTTTTTGTAAGCATTATTATTGAATCTCAATTCACTACATATAGCAAACCCTGTATGAACTATCAAGTGAAAAAAAGGAAAGGAAGAAAGCATGGGGAGACACATTTGTACAAAAATAGAGTTGAATGATATTACCAAGTATTCTTCTCCTGTGCCTGTGATTGGGTTGTACATAGCAGCAGCATCTCTGGTATGTTTCTTGGCTATGTGTTATGATATTGTATCCGGATTTCGTCACCGGAAAAAATGGTTACCATGCCGTCTTTTCTCATTGAATTCACTCACGTTGACTCTACTGTCTGTAGCTGCTAAAATCCCAGTGGACCTTACGACAGCTATGCCAAGTGCTCGATCAAGATCAATTTTCTAAACTCACTGGCACCACTTTAATATGCATATGTATTGGTTTTCTAGCGCTTTCTCTGGGAACAATTCAAAAATCGGAATGTTTCACAAACATGTCCGCCTTGAGCATTTTTGTGGTCATCTATAAACAAATCCACACTGGAGTTATTTTCATGTTCATTACTGAACATATCATAATTATGTGTTGCATGACACTATTACTCATTCTTTTGTGGCTAATTGCATGGGATATTAATTTTGAAAAAGAGTATTATCTTGATGATATCATAGATCACTTCAAAATGGGTCAAGGTAGTTTGTTGTAAAGATTAAAGTTGGCTTGTGTGTATGGTTATAACTTTAATCCCCAATTCCTACTACTTCAGAACCTTTTTTTTCATACTGTCAACGTGATTTGCATCCCTTGTTTAGTTGTACTAATACAAGCTGCATTTAGATCTCTTAGATTGGAGTTTTGTCGAGGGGTTTCTGACTATGATGGGTCAATGTGGATAGTAATCATGACACAGATTTCAACTACTGTTATTGTGGGAGGTTTCGCCACTAGCTTTAGATGGGTCGCTGCGTTTCCGCCAAAAATAGCCAGTGGTCCACTTATGGCGATGTTCCCGCCACTGGGGACCATCCTTAAGACCATACTTCTTCTGGTTTGGATGTTGCTCGTTTTACCTTTACTTCTTGTCACATGTGCATGTTACTTTGTGGCTCGATACCTTGGTAAACTATTTTTTGGGTTCGAATACAAAGATGACGAAGACACAGAGGAGTATAGACAACTGATTCCTGAAGGTGATGATAATATAATTTGGTTGGATGAATGGTCAATTCGAATTTTTTTTAAAGAGATGAAGAGATGGACAGGAGTTAGTGAAAGTGAGAATCTAAATAATCTCTCCGAAATTCTTTTAAGAAGGCTTGATCCTCATCAGCAATTGCAACCCATGGAACTCAAAGATCGAGTTTATTCTAACCAAGAAGGTATTCAAGTGTCTTCTCTATCAATTTTGCTCCTTGTAGCACTTGTGAAAGTTTGCATACCATTCGAGCTCAGAAAACCTCTATGCCAATCATACAACGAATCCCTCCAATTGGTTCAATTTATTGATAGGAATTGTTATGACCTAATTTCTAACCTAATTCTTCCTCTCCTCTTTTATCAGTCCCCCCTTCTATTAGGTTTTCTCTTCTCTCTTATACTCGGTCCTCCGCTCTCTACACTTAACCCTTATCTTGTTTTCATCCATCTATTGTGCCACTCCCACGTGTCCTCTACTACGTGGCACATATATGTCCATCGCCTAGCCAATTATTTGATATCCTCCGCTCTATGGTTTCTGCGTACTCTTCTTTGGACTTCATCCTAATAGCCCATTCATTCCTCCGGACCTACGGAGCCCATTAGGTTCTCCGGACCTAGGAAGTCCATCCATTAGGTTCTCCGGACCTATGAAGCCCATTAGGTTCAAACTAGACCGCAACAGTTGCCCCCTCTTGGGGCTGCGGACTACAAGTCCGCGGTGCCAAGAACTCGTCCCCTTTAGGTACAGATGTGGTGCGGAGGAATTTAAGCTTGATTTTATTCCTCTTGATTGACTTTTTGATTTTCCTTTAGAGGACATGAGCTTATCATTTATGTTTTCTAGATGAGACTCCATATCCAAAAAAAAAGAACTGCTTAAAGATCATCATCTCTAAGAAAGCTAGTCTTGCATCGCAAAGCAATGAAGAAGTATTTCAACGGAAATTAGTGGACTTTAATTCCTATATACAGTACACCCTGAGACCTTTTGAGGTACGCCTTCGCACCATGGCGGAATCAACTGCCAATGGATTTATGGACGACTCAACAGTAGTTATTTGAACTGCGGAGTATTCAGCGTGGTATAGCCAATGGAGCCCAATCAAGGTTGGTGTTGGGGTGATAGTATGCGCACCAGTCCAGTAGTCCATGCCTGGACGGAAGGTTTGGATGTATATTACTACTAGTGTACAAAAATTATGTCATTTTGGTGTATAGATCAACTATTCTAGTACTAGTTAAATTGAAATCATCAACATCCAAAAGAAACTTAGGTCCGTAGACCCCTATGCCCCCAGTTCCACGGTGTCCGCGGTTCCCATTGAGCCGCTGTGGTATGCCAAAAGGTGGCTCGTGTGGGCAGAACCTCATCCATTCCCGAAATTGCTATGGGAGAAACTTCCTTGGCAACTATTCGCCATATTGTCCCCGAAGATCAGCCACTTACCCTTAAGTTGAGCCGGATTCTCCTATGGTTAACACCCAAGAGGAAATTGCTGCGGATTCCATTAACGTTACTGGAAAAACCATTGAGGAAGAATCAACTCCCGGGGCTATAGACGATACTATAGCTGTGGAGTAATTTTACTACCACAATTTATTCATAAACTTGCTATTTATTTAGAGTTTCATATCATTAAGAGTTAAAAATTGTACTCCATTTTGCAAGACAAGTTTCTTGAATTCTCGACTTTCCTCGTATCATGGAGTTTGCATCTCGACTTTCGTCATATTTTGAATGCTGTGTATATTGATACCTAACATTGATTGTTCAACTAATGTGTTGTACACACCAGGAAGTGCAATTGTGCATAAAGAGTACGTAACATAGAAAAACTCACTAAAGATCTTTTAACTCAATCTACTAATACACAACTCGCTCTGTACTATCCAAATGATAGGTTCGCAGTATCACCCATAGTCAATTCGCTCTGTCAACTAGTCTACTATCCAAGGGATAGGTCTGTGGTATCACCCATATCCAACTCGCTCTGTCAACTATCCGAAGGTCTGCTGTATCACCCGTACCCAATTCGCTATGTCCACTAGTTTACTATCCAAGGGATAGGTCCACAATATCACCCATATCCAACTCACTCTATCAACTAATTTGCACACCTATTAATTGCCTTCCCCCTTATTCAATGCTCCTCTGCTCCATGATATTTGTGTGCTCCAGTCCGTGGACCACTTTAGGCCCATGAATCCACTGCATCCTCCGGACCTATAAAACCCCTTAGGCCCAATTTAGACCGTAATAGTCTTGGTATCACGAACTTGTATTAATCTGTGGTATCAAGAAGCTCACCTATTTTCCCTTTTCCTCTTGTGGTGGATGCTATTCACATTGTCTGTGCACTCAACCTCTCTTTGAGAGATAATGAAAAGCTAAAGATAGAACTCCATGGGTTTGAAACCCGACCAGGTCTTCGTTTTAAGTATGAGAATGCTCAGGTTGAAATCAAAACTTTGAAGTCTAGCCTTGATGCCTTCGAAAGGTCCCAGCCCGCGGAGCTAGAGAAGCACGTGGCTGAGAAATAGCGTGAACTTCATGGCCAATTTATGGTGTAGATTAACAATCTTCAAGCACGATACCAACTCATGAGGCTAAGGAATATGCAGAAAAGAAGGTTCGTAAGGAGTTGGCCCGTCGGAACAAAAATTGAAGTTGGCCACTTGGGAATATGCTCCAAAGGAAGTCTCCCCAGTGATACCGCACATTATTATTGAACCATAAGTTCAGCCATATTCTCCCTTGATCGTGTTACACTCTTTTGCTGTGGATATTCATTATACATATGCCCCTTTTAGTTTTGACATTTGTCGTGTGAACTCTGAGCGAGGATGGCAAAATTAAACCACCAAAACTTACAAGCTGTGAGTGCATAGTAGAGTGGAACTCTTACTGTTTCACGATGAAATTAACCTTAACCCGTTGTGTAATGCGGTCTTATCTTTTCTACCAAATAAGCTTTATAATTTCCAATTATGCAAGCCGTAGCGGCAAACATTCCACTGTACTTTATCAATGGAACCACAATGTATGAGAAATTTTACAAGTTGAAACAATTGTAAGTGAAATCAATTCACCAAATTCATATTAAACTTGATATTTATTTGTTTTGATTCGGGATAATTTGTCAAGCTCCGTTTACCAACTAGCTTTGCCTTGTCTTGCCCTCTTAAACATTTGCCCCCAGTTTTGATTTAGACTGGCGTACCTGCCTAGTCCGGGGACATCTAACATATGCTCCCAATTAATGAAATATTTCATCTGGGTCTGATGCTGCCTTGTATACTACATTACCATTTGTTTCCTTATAATTTCAACTGAAGTGAGAAGGTTCGAGTAACCATTGAAGCCTATAGAAGGTATACCGTGGACCTAAATTATGCACCAGCCAATGTCACTTCATACAATTTTCATGTCATTGTTGCACATGTACTTTATTTTCGTTTACAAATGCGTAGAGTGCAATGTGATTGTACAATTTGACCCTTTGTTTGGATACTTAAATAGTTTTGGATTAGCTTGCCACACTAAGTCCATAGACCAACAATATTTCTCACAAATTTTAATTTGGATTGTCCATACCTAGTCCAGGAACAACTAATATTTGCTCCCGAGTCTTTGATTCGGACCGGTGTACCAAGCCAAGTCCAGGGACAACTAATATATGTCCCCCAGTATTGCAACAATTTTGTGTTAAGAAAATTGTGGAATACTACAACCAAATTGTTGTGATTGTCATTCTCTTGTATGCACACATATCATTTCCTTCTGAATCAATTTGTCTTCACAATATACTTGAGCTATCTTTTACTGTAAACCTCTTCACTGCGCATTGATTGTAATTGTATCTCCTTTTGCATCAATTGGGGCTATTACTATTTGACTATAGTTGTGTTTTCAACCGGCTTGGGCAGTGTCTTGTTTACGAACTAATATTCGCTCTTCAGTTTTGATTCAGATCGGCATACCATGCCTAGTCCGGGAACACCTAATATCTGCCCCCGAGTTTTTGATTTGTATTGGCGTACCATGCCACGTCCATGGACATCCGCCCCTATATATTTGATTCGGACTAGCGCACCATGCCAAGTCCGGGGACAACTATTATTTTCCCCCGAGTCTTTGATTTGGCATACCATACCATGCCCGCCGGGGACCTCCGCTTCCTATATCTTTGATTCGGCGTACCATGCCAAGTCGGGGACAACTATTATCTGCCCCGAAGTCTTTGATTTGGATGGCATTACCATGCCACGTCCGGGGACAATCTTTGATTATCTTATGCCAAGTCTGGGGACAACTATTATCTGCCCCCGAGTCTTTGATTTGGACTGGCGTACCATGCCACGTCCAGGGAACTCCGCCCCTATATCTTTGATTCGGACTGGCGTACCATGCTGAGTCCGGGGACAACTATTATATGCCCCCAAGTTTTTGATTTGGACTGGCATACCATGCCACGTCTAGGGACCTCCGCCCCTATATCTTTGATTCAGACTGGCGCACCATGCCAAGTCTAGGGACAACTATTATCTGCCCCTTTTTCTTTTGGAGAACAAGTAAAAAGATTTATGTTATGGAAAAGAAAATATCATTTTCATTACATATCATTTACAAGACACTATATCAATTGCATTATTTGATTCGGATCATTTTACTAGTTTCTTCTTCCATGGTTCTATTAACAATGTTCCATATTGATAAAACAAGTTTTTATCCGAACGTTTATTGGTTTTCTTGATTAATTAAGTCCGAGGTCCGAAGTCCGAAGTCCAAAGACCAAAGTCCCAAGTCCAAAGTCCGTATAGTTCCGTTTTAGTCAAGTTACCTTACTCACGTGGATTTGGTAGGATAGGTCGAGTAAGGGATCATCCAAACCTTAGGGCTCGGAAAGGTTCACAACTGGAATTACAACTTTTGGTTAGTAGGATTTTAGGTTTCTTAGTTGGTTTTAATTAAATTAACGGTAATGCAAATAATGTAAATTACTACGGTGATTTATATGTAGGTAAACAAGATAGAGAAACAGGGAGAGAGTTAGTCATACTTGATATATGCTTGTTACTACTACTTAGACACTCTCTAAATTGATGCAAAAGCACTCAAGGTTCCTTACTCACGATCTTCGTTTCATAGAGTTTGAATAAGGATTCGAACTAACCTAAAGTTTAGAACAACTACAAATTGGATGTTACAATTAAGGGAACTAAGGAGTAAGGTTATAATATTTAAGCTAGGATTTCCTTCCTACACAAACATTAAGAAAGACATTAAAGTTGAAAACATGCACTTAATACCAAAATAGAGATTTGAAAGAAAAGGTGGAGAGTTAATCCTCCTCATGTGAACTATTATTAGTTGTTGATTTGAAAAAGGTTATTTGATCCTTCCTAGACTTATAGACAAGCCCCTAATGGAAGAAAAGATTTGATCCCTAGCATGTATGGCTCACTTAAGAGCTCACACATGCTAGCAAGTGGAACTAAACAATGACTTATCTCTAAGCTCATTGTTTTAATTCCTAACTAGACACTACACCAACTATCATTTTGGGATAGGGTGTAGAGCTAGTTGTTCTTCCTAACAACCTATCAAACCAACAAAAATTGATTTACCGAGTTGGATTAACTCCCCAAAGGGGAAGCTAGCTCATGATCCTTGGGACAAGGATTTATAAACTAAAAAAAATACAAAAGAAAGAGAGAGAGAGAGAGAGAAGAGAAAGCTAAACAATCAAACTCACTTCTATTTAATTTTCTAGAAGAAACAAGTGTTCCTCCATTAAAACTATTACAAGCTTTCTAAATTAAAAACTAAAAACTCACTTAACATTTCTTTCACTCAGGAACTAAAATAATGCCATGTGAGGAAAATAAGTCAAGGGAGTAAATGGAGTGTCCCCCACCCTTGTCTAATTTCTTCTCCATTTGAGAGAAATCTCATTTCCTCCCACGTGAATTATCAAACCACATTAATGAATTTTTATCCACCACATTAAAACAAAGTGACACCTTGCCTTTTTTTCACTATTAACACCTAATCTAATTTATTACATGCAAGGTGTCAACTTTGCACCAATAATTTGTTATCTTTGTCTTGACATGCTCCATGATTGATGATTCATCCAATCTTGTGGCCTCGCATAGTGGGTCCATGTGCAGTCCAGTGGCGGTCCGGTATTTTGGGCAGTGTTACAATTTCCCGCCTATGCGTAGAGTTCATCGCCCTGACGATTGTCCCGGAAAGCATCTCTCGTGTCACATTCGAGTCCCGGTTCGAGAGAGGTAGGAGCTTTGGAAGTTTGATGCTTACGTGTGGATTTGGGAGAATTAGGTATATACTGTTCCTCGTGCTTTATTTCAGGTTTAACCAATATTTTCATGTTTACTGCAAATACCTGCAAAAGTATGAAAACATATTTATTTCATGATTATTAAACACATAATTAACCAAATTTATATGTCTCAATGGGGTTTCATAATATACTTTTGGGTGCTTATCACATTACCCCCAAACAGCACTTTGCTTGTCCTCAAGCAAAGAAGAGACACTAAAATAGATAAGTGGCCAAAAAATGTGTAGTCCTAAACTAATTCTCGTTTCGCAGAGTGCGGTTGGATTGACCATATGCAACAAGGCCTTAAACCACTAGGAATTCCCTAGTGGACGAGTTATAGCCTCGTGAGAGTTTTCTAGAAAAGATACTCACAAACTTCATTTATACTACAACGACTCGGTGTGACGTAAACTTCGTTTCCTAAATTAATCTCAGATATCCATACATCTCCTTAGCAGGGAACGAGGATTGATTTCTTTGAAACTCAAGTTAATATGTATTCAATAATTAAAACATCTACATATGATTATTCATGCAGTGAACTTTTCATTGAAATATACTAGTAGGGTTGTTTCTGGATCCCTTGGAGAGCGTACCTAAATGGGTTCTCACAGGTATGTGTCGAAACACAATTCCATTCAAAATTTTACCACTCAGGTTTTGTTAACTCCAGTGTGCAGTGGGCACACGTTTCCTTACATCTCAATGACAGTCAGAGGAGCCGATGTCGATCAATCACGTCTACTACTTATTATCACACCACCCTACTCCTAATTGAGCTAGAGGTCTTTATTAGGTATTGTGGGGCTTAGGTGATAGTGTACAAGAAAATGGAAATGGATAATCAAAATTTACGAGTATGAGAGAATAGGTTCTTCATATATTTACACTAGAGAAATCCTTGTTTCCTTTCCTTCTTAAACGAGTTTTTCCAACCTTGTTCTTAAGCCTTGGATACTAAGGATTATTATATATATATATATATATATATATATATATATATATATATATATATATATATATGGCTTAAGAACATGATTCTATTTTCCTTTCCTGAAGCAAGTAACTGACTTTTATTTGGGACAAGTCTTTATCTTTATTCTTTCCACATTTCATCCTATTTCTCATACTCATCACTTAGGTAGGTTCTTTTATTTGGTTTAATAAATGGGTAAGGAATTTTTGGTGAAAGTGAAAGGTTTGATGAATGGTTCGATTGGGAGTGACTAGCGGTAAAATTTGTAAAATGTAAGAATTTTTAGCTATGTCGATCCAAAGAAGGCCTAAATTCTCGCTTTAGGGTTGGTGGTGATCAAGTAAGTAGATGCGTAATTTCCTCTAATCGAAAAACTACTCCTCCTGGTCATCACACACAAATCACTCATATCAAGGCTTTTGGTTAGATTCTCACAGATTTATAGTTTAAGTAACTAACCTTTGGTTCCGTAAACTTACCGCTATGTACAATCAATGATACTCAAGACATGAATATTCATGAAAAGATGTATAAACTATTGCATAATGATTATCTAAAGTTTCTTAAAACAAATCCTAATTAGGATACTAATATGAGATTTCTAGACAATTTTCATCATTGAAAAGGAAACAAGACTTTGTCACTAAGTACAATTATTAATATGAAAATAAAAACTATATATAGGCTACAAGATGCCTAACTTTTGCTACTAAAAGGTTAAAAGCACCCCAAAACGTAATGATGCTTAGTCCTCAAGGATCAATAATTAAAGAGAGAAAGTACCGAGAACCGCGGAGCAAAATTAGGGCTAGATTGCCGGAGCAGAGAGAGGTTGGAGATCATAATATATTATTCAGAAAGAACAAGAAAATGTTCAATAGCACACTAAACATAGCACACGCATACATAGCACACCTAAAATAATGAACCATAGCATACTTAAACATGAAAAACAATAGCACACCAAACGTAAGGTTTAGCTAGATATATGTACAATGGCAAACTCAAGTTTACCATCCAGCAGGACGTGAAGGTCTGGCGTCCTCTTTAAGGAAATGCATTTCCTTAGCATCGCGCCAATAGATAATAGTCTGCCAAATTTCTGCCCATTCTTTGTCTCCGGATTCCCTCAAATTGGTCTTCATCTTTTCGTCCTTTGGGTAACATCGAACATGCCTCAGGTATCGAGCGGGACGCTTCCATTGACGAAACCTCAATGAGCGAATGATTCTGTTTGCTGGGCACATGGAATCTACCTTGACCCAGTCATGAAAAGTGGCTGCAAACTGTGGGAAATGTGTCTTCATGATTCGGCAAGCGGTGACTGGTAAAAGTATATACTGATCCTGAAAAGTGCGAGCTCGTTTCAGGCTGGAGATAACACAACCTAAAATGTTAAATAATGCATGACCCTGAGCTAGTGCACTGAATACAACGCAAGCAGCCTCATTGGCAGTAGAAAAATGCCAATCTCCCATAATGTTTAGGAGTACAAATAACATTGCAGTCCCCATGTTCATGGTCATGCTTGCTAATGGAATGGTGATGTTGCGCCATGGCACATGGCCATCTCCTTCTCGTTTGATCTCAAGACCATCACCATAAGAGTCGCGAAACGCTTGCCACTGAAAGGAACGGTAAGAATTATGATAGATGTAATCGCCAAGATGCAAGCAGCCTTCGTGGTATGGAAGGTCCAAAGATAGGGCAAGTTGTTGTTCAGAAAAGATATGAGGTGTGTCACCAACTCGGATTGTGAACCCGTCTAAGTAGAAACCATGCGCATGGTTGAATGCTGGTGTGTCTTCCATATTAGCATAAAAGTATGCAGCCAAACTCTCGGAGAATAAGTTTGGTCGGGTTGAAGAATTAGGGAAGACCACCCAATGTTTGTGATGTAATCATGGAAGAGATGGCCATAGGCATTGGAATCCATCATAGACTGAAAGGATTGCTTTCGGGAATGAGTTTGGGAGGTACCCATGGATGATGAAGATGCAATGTTTGATGAAGATGCCATGGTGGATGAAGTAAAGAAATGGGTAACGATACAGCAAACTGGATGGAAAAATGAGTATGTAAGAAAATAGACCCTCCAGAGAAGAGCACATGTTAAAATTATATTAGTCACAATGGAAATGATGACAATCCTATTAAGCATTGCATACAAAAAGAAGACAAAAAGATAAGACAAAATACATAGTAAGACGGAAAAACGTAATAACATAGATGATTATATACTTATTGACTTAGTAATATCATGGATTCTTATATTGATCTTGGAGATGCATATTTTGCACCAAACTATTTAGGTCTTCTATTTGTTGGCCGAGCTGCATCTGAATGTCCCCTTGGCTGGCAGAGAGTACAGTTTGATTTTCCATTAGGAGAGCGTGATTTTGCAAGGATTGAGAATGATTTTCCAAGATCTCCTCCTGTTCAACATCATGCGTTGCTTGACGATCTTGGAAATCCTGAAGAGTTGTGATGATGATATTCTGACGAGCGTGTAGTTCCCTCAAACCCTGATGAAGAACTTTAATGCCTTCCATGGGATTAATAATATTCAGCATGGCATTTTCATCAAATAAATGGTCAGAATTTGAGCTTGGGGTGTTCTCGCTTCATCTATCGAGTATCGAGGTCCAAAACCAACGGAGTAGTCTGTTTGAAGTACCTTTATATATGCTCTTTGAAGGGGTGTCTCTGGAGAAATTATTGGATAATCCCAATGCATCATAATCTGCGTTACCAAAGTGGGTAGAGGTGCTGACCTTCTTGTTTTCTTGGTGATTACGTTCCAAAGGTGTTGGATCAGACAAAAGTCATCTCTTTGAGTTTGCAAAATCCAAAGTAGGTGAAGTTGAGGCTTTGTGACTTCTGATTGGTGTGATGTACCTACCACATTATGTCTCAACCAGTGGAGCACAACACGTTGATTCTGTTTCAACGAGCGTTGAAGAACCATGTGATGTGTATTTTCGACGTCACCATGAGATACGGTAGCTCGCAGTAAAGTTTTTGCGGAATCGAATGATGACTCTTGAACAAGGGACTCCTATGTTTTTATTGGGATTTGAAGTATGTCGGAGATCATTTCCTTATTCAATTCCAATCGTTGTCCATAGGCATTGAAGTAGAATTTTCCATCTTCATATCCGCTAAATTGGTAGAACATCAAAACCAATTCGGGAATAACCAATTTCTTTGAATGATATAGAAAGGGCGCCCATCCATGACGACGATGATTTCGGTGTCAAAATAAGGAGAAAACCGGCCCTCTTCGAAAGTTTTCAGGTAGTCTTTCTCTGCCGTTATTTTTCTTGGTTGAGCCATTACTATTGAGGGAAGGATAGTGAAAATTGTATGAATAAGAATGGCTGAAAAAGAAGAGATTTATAGCCAATCTATGAGGCTATACCAATCTGGAGTCCAAGTGTAGTTAATGACCCATGTGATTATGAACAACATCATAGGGGATCCACATTAAGTCTTTGTCATGTCAGATATCCAAATATAATTAATGAGATGGTTTAATGTTAGAAAATACGGAGGAAAGTTTCACAGGGTAGTTAGACTTACACGTAATTTCAGAAATGATGATCATAACTCAGTAATAGAATATGGATAGAATAATCGAGCAGCATGTGTGACAAGTGTTATGTGTACCTTGTAGCGTGCATGATTTTCTCTGAACACCATGTGTATCCATTAATTATTTTGGTGAGTTATGGGATGGCCTATCGTCGTTATGGTTTGTTTATTTATTTACTTATTATTATTATTTTTATTATTATTATTATTTATTATTTATTATTATTATTATTATTATTTTTTATATTTTTTTTAGAGAGGAAAAGACAACTAATATACACAAATATTTAATACGGAACATCTCCATTTAATATGTAACCCGTACAAATGTGTGAGAATTATTTAACACACCATATTAATATACAAAATGAAAATCAGAAAAAGAGACGGTTACATAGATCTAGATGTTTTGGATCATGTTATGCATGAGTGACAAGAGAATAATGATAAACACTGTTATCACGATTAGTGTGATTGCCCATTCGCGTTGCTCCTTTTCCCATCGCTCTATTTGATTCATTATGTTCAAGAAATTGAGGATATGTGAAGAAGAATTTGTGAAGAATGAGAGAAAGGGGTTGAGTGAAATTGGAAAAGGAGAGTTGTATTTATAAGTAGATTTCTGACCGTTGGGCATCTGACCGTTTGGATCAGGCCGTTGGGCTTTGTACCCGGATTTTTGATTTTTGGGTCGGGTCAAAATTTTGGCCCAAGCACAAATGAATTACAGAAATTCCCCTTATGTCCCGAAATGTTCTGAAATTTCAAACGTGGAAATTCGATTCGTTTCAACTCCAAATTGAACGGATGAGATATCGAAACGATCAGCATTAAAAATGCCATCCACTAGAATATGAAAGAATCACATTTTTTTTTTTTTTTTTTTTTGGTTTTATTTATTTACACTTTTATATACAAATGTACAAGTCGAGAAGAATGTGTCAACAACACCGAAATCCCAAAAAAAACAACACATAAAAACAGCTTAACTTAGGCAAATTTCATGTCGGCTCTGGGCGAACCCAATCCAGCCGTGATCGCGGGCTTATCCTTTATGTTTTGGGGGCCTAGGGTTCAGGACGGTACCATCCTTGACCAATGTGCAATGGTCTAATAATAATATTACCCTTAGTACATATGGTATAGCCTCAAATCGCCCCGAAACACTCACATAGAAAACTAATCGGGGTTGGCCTGGTGGAATCCATTGCCCGTACGAACTAGGAAATTCCGATGGTGCATATCACAACTCTCTTTGGGCACCATCTTTGGTGCTAATAAAAAAAAAAGTATATACATGTTGAGTCTTTTAACGCCGATCCTCAAGACGAATGTGAGTCTTTTAACGCCGATCCTCAAGATGTGAGTCTTTAATCCCATCCCTGTTGGAGCTTTAGCGGGGACGATGACGAAGTTCATCCCCGCTGAGCTGGTGTCGGACAATAATATACCTTATACCGCTCATCTCGGATAAAAGATCAAGACGGACGTAAAGGAGTTTGATACGGTTCATACACCACCCCATCCTTTTCGCCATTTCGAAAGCAAAAGTACTACTTACACCATTACCAATTCGAGATGGGTGAGATTTGGACCAAATGATGAGTTGGAGTTCGCGAGGAAGAGAATAGAAAGGGAGGAGAAAGAAGGAGTTGAAATTTTTTGGTACCCATTGTTTTCCCCGAGGGCGTTTGCTCGACATCGTAAGACATTTATACTCGGTTCTGAAATAGAGTTTTTGTGGACTAAGGTTCCGGCGCTTGCAACCACACACTCTAGGGATTTTTAGAAAAGAAAATAGAAGAGGGCCCGGCTACCCTAATGGCATACTTTTCCTATTTAAATACATGGAATGAAGTACACAAGTAATCTATTAGTCCTGTGGTAATTTGGATCATTTAGAAGAGTCTCTTCGACATCCGGAGAGCGTAACTCATGATAATGTTTAAGGCTACTGGCCATTTACTTGAAATTCGCTACCATCATTTACGTTTTTCACAGAGATAGCCCCATAAGGGTTGACAGCAGAGACAGTGAAAGGACCGGACCATCGAAGTTTTAATTTTCCGAAAAATGTGTAATCTTGAGTTGTACATCAAAACTTTTTGACCGACTTTGAACTCTTTTCGCAATATGTACTTGTCATGCACTCTTTCATGTTGGCTTTATAGGATTTCGGAGAGATCATAGGCATCACCTCAATTTCCTCAAGCTCATTTAACTGTATTTTCTCTTTTTCACCGCCACATTAGTGTTATAATTGAGGCTTTTGATGGCCCATAGAGCACGGTGCTCAAGTTCAACCGACAAATGACAAGGTTTTCCAAAAACGAAGGCGATACGGAGACATCCCTATAGGTGTCTTAAAAGTCGCTCAGATGCCCACAAGGCATCAGATAATCGTAGAGACCAGTCTTTCCTAGATGGATTGACAGTTTTTTCCAAAATGGATTTTATTTCTCGATTAGAGACTTCTACTTGACCACTAGTTTGAGGATGATACGGAGTTGCCACTTTGTGCGTGACTCCATATTTCTTTACTAATGATTCAAAAATTTTATTGCAGAAATGTTTTCCCCCGTCACTAATTATAGCTTTTGGAACACCAAATCGAGAGAAAATATTTTCTTTTACAAACAAAACGACCGTTTTATGATCGTTAGCACGACATACCAATGCCTCAATCCATTTTGACACATAGTCAACTGCTACAAGTATGTATAGGAAGCCATGAGAATTTGGAAATGGACCCATGAAGTCGATGCCCCATACATCAAAGATTTCCACAATTAGAATGGGATTTAAGGGCATCATATTGCGTTGAGTAATGCGACCTAACTGCTGGCAGCGATTGCATGCTTTGCAATGCTCATGTGCATCTCTAAACAGTGTTGGCCAATAAAAACCACATTGTAGAACCTTGGCCGCAGTTTTCTTACCACTAAAATGACCACCACAAGATTGTTCATGGCAGAAGGATAACACATCGTTGTGTTCCCAGTCCGGAATGCAACGGCGGATTAGTTGGTCTGAACAATACTTGAAGAGGTAGGGATCATCCCAGATATAGAATTTCACAGTGGATAAGAACTTTTTCCGGTCATTACGAGACCAAGATAAAGGGACTTCCTCGGTAACTAAGTAATTTACTATGTCGGCGTACCAAGGGGACGAAAAAATAGAGTACAAGTGTTCATCCGAAAGGAATCACGATAGGTTCAAGATCGCGATCAACATCAATCGACAAGTCTTGATAAATGGTCTGCGAACCACATTTTCGCTACCTTTTTATCTCTAATTTTGAGAGTAAACTCTTGCAAAAGGAGAATCCATCGGATCAACCTTTGTTTTGCATCTTTTTCGCTAATAGATAACGGCGCCGCATGGTCATGTAGACAATAGTTGGAGAACCCACTAGGTAAGGACGAAATTTATCTAACGATATACAACGGCGAGAAACTCTTTTCGGTGGTGGTATAGTTACGCGTTGAGCTTCATTAAGGGTTTTACTCGCGATAGTAAATGACAACCGGCTTATCTTCTCGGCGTTGTTCTAATACAGCTCCTATAGCTATAGCATAGTCGCCGTCACACATTAATTCAAAAGGTTTAGACCAATCAGGTGGTTGAATTATGGGAGCGGTAGTTAATGCGGTTTTTAATATCTCAAAGGCTTGTTTGCAACTGAAACTGAAATAAAAAACGCATCTTTAAGCAGGAGATTGGTTAAAGGTCTAGCAACCTTCGAGAAATCTTGAATAAATCTCCTATAGAAACCTGCGTGTCCTAAGAATGCGCGAATGTCTCGAACTGTTTTTGGTATAGGAAGTGAAGCAATTTTTTCTATCTTAGCTTTGTCGACTTCGATTCCGTCCTTTGAAATGATGTGTCCTAAAACTATTCCTTTAGTAACCATGAAATGACATTTTTCCCAATTAAGAACAAGGTTTTCTCTTCACAACGTAAAGACCTTTTCAAGATTTGATAGACGACTATCGAAAGAATCTCCATAAATTGAGAAGTCGCCCATGAATACTTCCATAAACCGCTCAACCATATCACAAAAAATATGAAGCATGCAGCATTGGAAAGTACCAGTGCATTGTAAAGGCCAAAAGGCATTCGCCTATATGCAAATGTACCAAATGGACATGTGAACGTTGTCTTTTCTTGATCGTAGGTCTATGACTATCTGAAAATAACCTGAATAACCATCAAGAAAGCAGTAATAGGCATGACCGCTAAACGCTCGAAAGCATCCGATCGATGAATGGAAGTGGAAAGTGATCCTTACGAGTGACGGCATTAAGTTTTGCGATAGTCAATGCATATTCGCCATTTTATCGATAATGAAAGCGAAATGCATTCATCTTTATCATTTCGCACAACCGTAATGCCAGATTTCTTTGGAACCACGGTACGGGACTCACCCAAACACTATCGAGATAGGGTAAATAATACCCGCGATCTAGTAATTTTAACACTTCCTCCCCGACCACATCTTTCATGGTAGGGTTTAGGCGCGTTTGTGGTTCACGCGACGCCTTAGCATTTTCTTCCGTGTGTCGCGATGGGTGCACACATTAGGTTCAATGCCTTTAATGTCATCGAGGGACCATCCAATAGCGAACGATGTTGTTGAATGACATTAATTAAACGAGCTTCCCCGATCGCCGGTTAATTGTGAAGAAATAATAACCGGTGACGCACCATCAAAGCATCAAGTCAGATGCGATTTTAATTCGAAGGAAGTGTTTTAATTCAGGTGGGCGGAGTGGGTATTAAAGATTCTTGAGGAAGGTCATCATCCATGTAGTAAAACAGATTGATGATCATCCAAGTTACTTGACATCATTTGTTGTAGGGTCAAATAATGGTAACCGACTCTAATAACTCATTTACTTCTTGTGTGTAATCATCATCGCCCTCAAATTCAGATTCGTAAAAGGAAAGAAATTGGTACACTTCATCTTCGTGAAAAGAGTTTGTGAAATACTCTTGTGGAATGTCATCAATCCCCGCTGACCTCACCATCAATGTCGCCTCGAAGTTGTTTCATCAACTTGAACACATTCACCTCGACCGAAAGATTTCGAAGGACATGGTCATGGAACCATCTCGACAGCTTAATAAGAGCATTAGCAAGCGATGGCGCAGGAACGGACGCCCTAAGATGATCGGAATGGAATCACATGCAACTTCAGATCCAAAATAACAAAGTCTATAGGATAGAAGAAATCTTGGACTTTACAAGGATGTTTTCCATAATTCCTTTTGGATACTTTATGGAACGATCGGCTAACCGTAGAGTCATGGTGGTAGGTTTGAGCTCATGAAGACCTAGTTGTTTAAATAAATAATATGGAAGTAAGTTCACACTAGCTCCTAGGTCTAGTAAAGGCAAAGAGTCGCGGTATTTGTCACCTAAGGTGCATGGAACCGCTGGTCTACCGTGGTCCTTGTATTTTACTATACCATTGTGTTCGGTGATGGAGGGAAACCGCTCAATGAGGAACGCTTTGTTGAGGAACATTAGTTCTCCTTTTGTGGTGCACATATCTTCAGAAATTTTGCATGTTTTGGTAATAATTTTAAGGCATCGAGAAAAGGTAAGTTGATTGTTAAATTTTGAAAAGTCTCTCGAATTTCAAAGAAAAATTCTCATCGGGTTTATTCTTTGCTGCGCAGGAAATGGTGCCTTAGGGCAGAATTTGGCAAAAAGGGTCTACTTGCTTGTTTCCTACATTCGGAGGTGTTGACTCTGTTGAATCCGGGGAATCTTCCGTAGGTTCATTATTAGAAATAGATTCCTTGGAACCCTCTTTTTTTTTGGTTGATCATCCGCATAACGATCCGATTGTCTACGTTTTTCCAGATCATAGAGTAGTGATTGCATGCACCTCACCTTGGTCAGGGGGTGCTTGTACTGAGGGCATTGGTCGGGTTCAAAGGCCGTGGTTCTTCGGTTTAGGGTTTGGAACCGCTTGTGCAGGAAACACGCTTTTCTCGACTCTTTTCTTGTGCCATTTGTTGAAGTGATTGTTGGATAGACGTTAAAATTTGAGACTTTTGGTTCATGTAAGCCAAGAAAGTCTCATTTGTCCTATCCGTAATGGTTGGCGCAGTTGTTGCAAATGTAGTAGTTCTCGATTATTGCTTAGAAGTTGTTGATTATAGTTGGGATCCGGATTACCGGAACAAGGCCGCGGTTGATTTGATAATTAGCATTGGAATTATTTGGAAATTGACCTTGTTGGTATTGTTGATTATTTCCTTGGCGGTATGGAATAAAATTGTTGGTAGGGCTTAACAGTGGATTAGCTTAAACCCGGAGGAGCCCCCATTTGTTGGTTATTTTGGCGCCGTTTAAATTCGGATGTTGTCTCCACGGTGCATCGGGAATGTTGAATGCACATGCCTCCTCCGATTGTTGAGTGGGGAAGCATATAACAAGGGACAATATGCATTAGGATGGTCGGGACTAAGACAAAGGACACAAGGGGGATGTCAACGCTCATGACCGGTTTTGGTAGTTTATCGTTTACTTGAACCGCAAGGGCATCTACTTTTTAGTTAGGGATTCTATCAAATTTTTATTTCGATCGGGTTTTACCTCAAAAAATAGATGTGGCCTTTGTAACATTGTCCTTTGATGACCTAGACGAATTCGGTGTTACCCCAAGTGTGTAATTTTTTTCGCTTTGTTTTTCAAGAAAAGTATAAGCTTTCAAGAGAGCTCCTTTGTCCATGAAGCAACCGCCGCTCATTATATCAAGAGTTTCTTTTTGATGATCGAAAGACCATTAAAGAATGAATGAACAAGGACAGCTTTTTCCAGTTGGTGATGAGGACATTCTAACAGAAGATCAAGAAACGACTCCATGCTTCGTAAAAGGATTCATGAGGATTTTGACGAAAAGAATTGAATTTTTCAAGCATTTCGGTTGTTTTTTCTCGAAAGTGTAAAACCGAAGCATGAAAGCCCGAACTAGTTTATTCCATGTGTCTATGGATTGTGATTGTTGTCCCGCTAGCCGATTGACGCTTTTTCCGCTTAAAGTGAATGGAAACAATCGGGCAAGGGTTGTTCCTTAGAGATCTATTTGGATGATGAAATGTTGTTGCCACTTATTGAAGCTTCACGAAGATGATTAGACGGTTTTTCGTGCTCCAAACCATGATATATTGGTAACAAACCGAAAACATTTTGGTGGGATAATGAAAATCACCGACAATGTCCTCAAGTTTGATGCAGAAGAAGGTCCTTCCGTAATGTAGTATAAGTCCGAGAGGGGCTTCTCTGGCTGTGGTGGAGGATCGCCGGCCATAATGACGAAGTTGATGGCTTAACGAAGGATTGTGATGAAGGTAATTAAAGCGTAAGAAGAACAATTTTTAGGTGAGAACTTACGAATTGCTTATCATATTTTTTCGACGATAGGTATGTTCAATTTCTTTAGTGGAACCAGACCTTAATCTCATGCAAGCGTAAGGAATTTAGTAGGACTCGAATTTTATTATTATCTTAAGCATTATAGTTTAACAACATATGCCTAAGCTTGCCGCTAACGAGAAAGTTGAAGCTAGGAATACGCGGTGCATAAACCAACAGCCCAAAGTCACAAGAGAGATATGAGGGGGAGACTTTTCGCGTGCAAGCACGGTTCTAATTAAGTAACCTCAATCTTTCAAGTTTCCTAGACACCATTGGAATATGATTTAAGATTTATAGAATTAAAATTTATGCAAAGGTGGTATTAATTTTAATTTAATTTAATTTATTATTATTATTATTATTATTATTTTAAAAAAAAAAAATTTATGCAAGGGTTAAAATACAAACATGCAAATACGATCTACTCATACAATACTAAGTGCAAGAGCATGTGAAGATACTCTACTCATAATGATAGCTATATATGAATAGGCAAGCTTGTGTCATCGATAAATATTTCCATAACGCATGGGCAAATATACATCAAGAATAATGATATGTATGCGCTTAATTTGTAAATCGATATTACGAAACGATATCAACAAGAATAACAGCTTAATTTGAATCACTCATAACGATCTAAATACATTATCATACCTAATACAAAGATACACACGCAGAATAGACGACAAAACTAAACATGCAAAGTATTATACCTAAACTAAAATACGACTCTTGTATTGCATAATAAATCGATTTCGACAATACTCATTGAGATTGCTAATGTCCTATAGAGAGCAGCTTTACCCGTAGGTTTAGAAACAACTTACCCAACTCAGATTTTAACCATCGTTGGAATGTTCTCCTCTTTCTTGACAAAATCGACTTATTAGACAATACCGGTAAGACGATAATGAGAGAAATATCAAACATGTAACAAGAAACATTTATACATGAAAGACATATACCCATGCAAAACAAGTACCATTAATATGTAAATATACATTAATATGCAGATCATGTCCAAGTAATCGTATATAAATATTTACCGGTATACGAACTTGATTCATACATAATTCAAGGCTAAAACTTAAATAATAATCCATAAATATTTCCTAATACTATATACATGGCATACATGCAGAAAAACATAATAAAAAAAAATTACAATAATACTGAAAATTGGAACCTGTAGCTTCCCGCGTTTTCACCCTTGAACTGAAACAAACGTTTCAATTTGTCGACGCGATTAATCCCAAAGGATTATCGAATTTTTCAGGTACATGGCCAGATATTTAGGCCTGGAAATGGATCAAGGTAGATCAGGAGATGCTGGTGGTTGAACAGGAGCAACAACTGAAGAAATTCACCCGCGGACGCTGGTCCCACTTCGCCACGCTAACTCCACACCACAAGACGCTGTCCAAATTCCAGAATACTTTCAAATTTTCTAAGTCTTATAATCGCCAGTATTTATCTTTCCTCAGTCCTAACTTTTGGTACCGAAAGTGGAACTAATTTTTTTAGATTACGTGTCTATCAAATGAGGCAAAAATACTTAAAAACAACAAAAACGTAAACGAACGAAAAGGAAAGGAAGGAAGAGAATGGGGGTTCCCCCTTGATGCAACTTCCGATCTTTAGCACAAGTTCTATGGCTTTAGAACAGCAGCAGCGCCATTTGATATATGCTTGTTACTACTACTTAGAGTTTTGATCTCTAAGAATTGATGCAAAAGCACTCAAGGTTCCTTACTCACGATCTTCGTTTCATAGAGTTTGAATAAGGATTCGAACTAACCTAAAGTTTAGAACAACTACAAATTGGATGTTACAATTAAGGGAACTAAGGAGTAAGGTTATAATATTTAAGCTAGGATTTCCTTCCTACACAAACATTAAGAAAGACATTAAAGTTGAAAACATGCACTTAATACCAAAATAGAGATTTGAAAGAAAAGGTGGAGAGTTAATCCTCCTCATGTGAACTATCATTAGTTGTTGATTTGAAAAAAAGTTATTTGATCCTTCCTAGACTCATAGACAAGCCCCTAATGGAAGAAAAGATTTGATCCCTAGCATGTATGGCTCACTTAAGAGCTCACACATGCTAGCAAGTGGAACTAAACAATGACTTATCTCTAAGCTCATTGTTTTGATTCCTAACTAGACACTACACCAACTATCATTTTGGGATAGGGTGTGTAGAGCTAGTTGTTCTTCCTAACAACCTATCAAACCAACAAAAATTGATTTACCCTCACATGAGTTGGATTAACTCCCCAAAAAGGGAAGTTAGCTCATGATCCTTGGGACAAGGATTTATAAAACTAAAAAAAAACTTGGGACAAGGAGAGAGAGAGAGAGAGAGAGAGAGAAAAAGAGAGAGAGAGAGAGAGAGAGAGAGAAGAGAAAGCTAAACAATCAAACTCACTTCTATTTAATTTTCTAGAAGAAACAAGTGTTCCTCCATTAAAACTATTACAAGCTTTCTAAATTAAAAACTAAAAACTAAAAACTCACTTAACATTTCTTTCACTCAGGAACTAAAATAATGCCATGTGAGGAAAATAAGTCAAGGGAGTAAATGGAGTGTCCCCCACCCTTGTCTAATTTCTTCTCCATTTGAGAGAAATCTCATTTCCTCCCACGTGAATTATCAAACCACATTAATGAATTTTTATCCACCACATTAAAACAAAGTGACACCTTGCCTTTTTTTCACTATTAACACCTAATCTAATTTATTACATGCAAGGTGTCAACTTTGCACCAATAATTTGTTATCTTTGTCTTGACATGCTCCATGATTGATGATTCATCCAATCTTGTGGCCCCAAGATAGTGGGTCCATGGCAAATTCAATTTGGCGGTCCGTATTTTGGGCGTTGTTACAATTTCCACCTATCGTAGAGTTCATCGCCCTAATTGTCCGAAAGCATCTCTCGTGGTCGTGATTCGAGTCCCGGGTTCGAGAGGTAGGAGCTTTGGAAGTTTGATGCTTCGCGGTGGATTTGGGAGAATTCAGATATATCGCCTCGTGGCTTTGCTTTATTCGTAGTTTAACTAATATTTCCATGTTTACCGCAAATACCGCAAAAGTATGAAAACATATTTATTTCATGATTATTAAACACATAATTAACCAAATTTATGTCTCAATGGGGTTTCATAATACACTTTTGGGTGCTTATCAATACTCATGCAAGAATCATTTTTCAATAGTTTATATTACCACATTACTACATCTCTAATTCGCCTCGTGTTCTGAGACGACGCTGAGTATTGATCCCTAGCGATGCCCATCTCTCGAGCCGAAGATCGCGACTAGCATAAGGAGTTGAACTAATATTTCATCTCTCGAATATCATTTCAGCTCCTCGCTCGATTCCACATCAGCCGGACAAATTGGAGAGTCGCCCCGACACCATAGAGTCGCTAGGCAGACATTTTGGGTCGCGATGAGATTGTTCCGAGCATCAAAGATCTAAATTTGTACAGCCTCACCATTTTGGGACCGGATGTCTAATCTATGCCTAATTCCTAAGTAGTGATTCTAGAATATTAAAGAGTCAATCCGATTCTCCCACGAAGCAAAGATAACCCCCCCGTGGGGATTAGCTCATGGTCATTGAGGGAATAATAAAACTTGTCAGATACATTAAGTAAATAAATGCAGGACATGAATTACACTAGAAAAGAAATGACTGTTATTAAGGGTAAATTGACTTACAGTATTTAAGCTGCTGGAATAAAAATGACGGAATGTAAGTGCTGAAATAAAACTAACTAGTTGCTAAGTGGATACTAGAGCATGAAAATGCTGAAGCCAGAATATCAAAGGCTACCACCTCATATATATAGGCTGGAGACTGGAGAAGGATTAATTGAGTTTTGGCCGTTTCTCAATTTGAGACATTCAAAACTTTGATATTCAAAGTTTTGTTTGCATGTGAATTCCTTTTTAACCAAAGTTTTGTTTACTTAAACAAAACTTCATTTATTATTTCCTTTTTGTGCTTTGTATTTGTCCCTTTGCTCAATTTCATTTCAATCTTTGAACAGTGCGTGTCTTCTCACATTGCAAGGTGGCACAATTTTGTGACCATCTCTTTGCCACCGCCTATGCCGACTCGTCATGCCTTTTGGCCCCGCCGAGTGGGTCCACTTAGTATGTCTAGTGGTGGCTCGATTTTGGCATTTTACAACTTTCTCGCCTTTCGTAAAGTTTGTCGCCTCGGTCGCCCGGGTTCAAGAGCCAACGCCGGCACCAGATTTATCAGATTTGAGCTTCAGAAGTTTGCCGCTTCTTTATATGTGGACCCGTTATGCACTGGTTTTGTTCTTTTGGAAACTTCGCTTTAGTCGCCTCATAGCTTCATCGGGTTGAGTGGGAAACTTCAAATATTCCAAGATTCCCGTGCATTCGATGCATGTTTTATCATTATATTCATTTTAAATGCGAAACCCCGCAAAAGTAATTTTAAAATATAATTATTACATGATTATTAAACACATAATCGACCAAAATGCTATGTCTCTCGGGGTTTAATATTACAGTTTTGGGTGCTTATCACACCACCCCCACATAACATTTTTCTTGTCCTCAAGCAAAGAGGAGACATTAAAATGATAAGTGGTCAAAAATGTGTCATTCTAAGCTAAATCTCATTTCAGCAGAGTGCGGTTGTCAGATCAATCGTGATGCAACAAGGCCTTGAACCACTAGGAATTCCCTAGTGGATGAGTTATAGCCTCGTGAGAGTTTTCTAGAGAAGATACTCACAAACTTCGTTTATACTACAATGGGGGAAACAAGGATTTAATTCTTTCAAATTTCAAGTTAATATACATACAATAGTCAAAACATCTATGTATGAGCATGCATGCAGTGATCTTATAATGAAATGTACGAGCAGGGCCGTTTCTGGATCCTTTGGATAGCGTTCTTAAATAGGTTCTCACAAGTATGTGTCGAAACACAATTTTTCTCTTATTTTTCCACTTAAGTTCTGCTATCTCCGATTAATGGGTGGGCACACGCTTTCCTCACATACCAATGACAAATCGAGGAGCCGAGGAATTAGAAGTCACAACTACTAGTTATTATCACACTATCCTACTCCTAATTGAGCTAGAGGTCTTTATTAGGTGTTATGGGGCTTAGGAGGTAGTGTAGAAGAAACTGGAATGGAAAATTCAAAAATGATAAGTATGAGAGAATAAGGTCTTCGAGATATTTATACTAGAGAATCCTTATTTTCTTTCCTGCTTCTAACATGGGTTTCCATACTTGGATTTTTCAAGCTTTTGTATTCCCTTTTGATTTGATTTTTTGGGGGGAATTCTAACCTTGATATTTCTTTTGATTTTTGGAAACATATTTCTATTTTTTTCTTTTTCTTTTCTTCTAAAACAGGTAACTGATTTTGATTTGTGAGAAGGTTTTTCTCTTCATTTTTCTGCACTTCAATTCATCCTATTTCTCATACTCATAATCTAGGTAGGCTTATTTATTTGTGTTTAATAGATGGGTAATGATTTTTTTGGTGAAGTAGAAAGGATTAATGAAAGGTTCAGTGGAGCGATTAGCGGTAAATTGTTTTTACAGGTGTGAATTTTTGGCTATATCGATCCAAAGAAGGCCTAAATTCTCGCCTAGGATTTGGGTAGTGATCAAGTAAGTAGATGTGTGAACTTCTCTTATTCGGAAGAACTACTCCTCTGTGTCATTACTCATATATCACACATTTTGAGGCTTTTGGTTAGATTCTTACAGGATATGGAAACTAAGTTGTCTAACCGTGGGTTCCAGAAACTTACTGCTGTGTACATTTAATGATAGTCAGTGCATGAATGCTCATGAAAAGATGTAAAAACTATTGTATACGTATTAAATTAAGTTTCTAAGAACAAGTCCTAATTATGGTGCTAGGGTGAGATTTCTAAATATTTTTCATCATAGAAAGGGAAACGAGAATTTGTCACTAAATACGTTTATTTAGACATCAAGTAAACTATATACAACTATGCATGCCTAATTTTTGCAAAAGGTTCTCACCACCCCCAAACAGTTAGACACTGTATCCTCAAAGTGTTAAGAGGAAGAAAGAGTATACCTGAGAGGTTTTGAGCAAAAATATAGCTGACATCTTCCATAGAAATTTATTGAAACACACTATATATTATACATCATAAAAGTAGAAGCACACTGTTAGAGTAGCACACTGTTAGGTTATTTATTTATTTCACATCAAAATGTAAAACAAATATGTACATGCATCAACTCACATTGCCCCAACCTTGAACTGGGGGATAGTCCATTCTTGCCTCGTCCCTGTAGAAATGCCATTCCTTTGCATCACGCCAATCTATCATAGTTTTCCAGACTTCGCTCCACTTCATCTTTTTTGCATTGTCTAGATGAGCTATCATTTTATCATCATTAGGGAAAGAACGAACTTTCTCTAGATACCTTGCAGGGCGTCGCCATGTCCTAAATCGCAAAGAACGAATTATCTTATTTGTTGGACACATAGAGTTGACCTTTACCCAGTCCTGAAAGGTGGCCGCAAACTGTGGGAAGTACATCCTCACTATCCTGCATACTGTAACTGGCAGGGTGATATAGTGCTGCCGAAAAGACCGAGCCCTCTTAAGATTCTCAATTACTAGGTCTGTAATGTCAAAGGCGGTATGTTGCTGGGCCAATGCATGGAATGTCTTACAAGCTGATTTTGATGCAGTGGAAAAATGCCAATCCCCCATGATGTTCAGAAGAATAAATAACATGGCAGTTCCAATATTCATGGTCATACTGGCTAGTGGAATAGTGAAGTCTGGCCATCGGCCAGCTTCGGCACGTTCACTGACGTGGGCAATGCCATCGCTATACCGGGCAGCAAAATCTTCCCTAGAATAGTCATTAAAGTCATTCTCTATCATGTATTAAATGGGGAGGTCTGGCTGAAGAGGAGGAAGGTCTAGAGCCATAGCAAAGCGGTTGGCTCAGAAAAAGAGTGTCGGGTGTTACCAATAATGGAGTGTAAATCCATTCAAAGGGAAACCCTGTACAGTTGGTAGATCTTCCATGTGATCATAAAAATAAGTTGCCAAACCTGGGGAGTATGTCTACTCCGGGTGTAGAATAAGAGAGTTCTAACCAACTTGAGTGATGTAGTATCTGAAAAGATGTCCATATGCGAGGAGAATTCAAAGAACGAATGGAAAGATTGTTCGAATCATCTTTGGAGCTTCCATTGTAGAAGAAGTGTGAAAAAAATGTGACCTGTTTAGACAAGGATAAACAAATATTAGAGTATGATGAGAATAATTAAGTAAAAACAAATTACCATAAGAAAATTTCACTATAATTAAAAACTAAAAAGAAAATGACAAATAATATAAAATTGCAAAATTTAAATGGTTTCATGGGCCCAAGTAACGGCGAGGATCCTTTTGTGGGAGGGATCCATTTATAATATTTTCTATGCCGTCAATCCGTGCAACAACCCGTTGCAACATTTCACTTTCTGTCTGGTAAATCTCGGCGTGGTTCTCCATTATGAGAGTGTGATTTGCCAAGAATTGGTTGTGGTTGTGCAAGAATTGTGCTTGTTCCTCTTCGTTTATTGTCCGTAGGTCCTGAAATTCAAGAAGACTGGTGATGATAATGTTCTGACGTTTGAATAATGTCATCTGTCCTTGTTGCATTAAACGAAGCCCTTCCATGGGATTAAATACGTTGCATAATGCATTTTAGCAAAGATGTTGTCAACGGAACAATCTTCGTTGGTTTCTGCACCGACATGGTTCTTTGCAACGTCGGGGGTTCCAGAATCCGTTCCTACATACTGAGTGAATGGTAAGAATGTTAGTTGTTCGAAGAGGTGTATGAGGAGAAGTACTAGAAAAACCCCAACGTATCATGATAAGTGTCACAATGGTTGGTAAAGGAGTCGCCTTTTTTCCGCACGCGCATCGCTGCAGCGTTCGAGAAATTTAATAATGCAAAAATCATTGCAGTTACTCTGTAAGACCCAGAGTAGATGGAGGAGGGGTTTTGTTATTTCGGAAGTCTTAGACGTGAAGAACACATTATGAGCTACCCATTGGATCACAGATAATTGGTTCTTTTGCAAAGATCGCTGATAAACAATACGGTTTTTCCGGTTGTATTCGCCGTGAAGGATAGTTGCAAACATCAGATGCCTGATATTGTCGAAAGGTGAATCCTGAAGGTGTACTCCTTGGTTTGTAATAGGAATTTGAAGTACCTCAGAGATGATTTCCATAGTCAATTCACGCTCACATCCGTTAGCACGGAGCACGGACAAAGAATTGCCCGTTTTGGAAATAACCGCTTTTATAGAACAACAAGACCAATTCTCTGGAATAAAATACTTGCTTATGATATAAAAGAGGGTACCATCCTAGACGTGATATTTCTATGTCAAAAAAGGGATGAAAAAGACCATTTTGGAAATTTTCCATAAAATTTTGCTCGGGCACGAAACTTCGAGTGAGGGCCATTAAAGATGGAGTGGTGAAGAAAAAAAATTTTTTTGGAAAAAGGGAAGTTAGATTTTTGAGGTGTCTATCCTTGTTATAAATAGGCACCAATCCGAAAATGTAAAAGATAATGGATCGAGGTGTCACAGGGTAGTTAGACCACGCGGTATCTTCTAAGATATGCTAAAAGTGGATGTAGTGTGGATGAGAAGAATGGGGCATGTGACAAGGAGTGTGCCCTTTTTTTTTTTTTTTTTCAAAAATAGCGTAAGTAGAAGGACAAGGAAAATATAGATATACTATCACAATAAGATGTAAGAACGTACAACGGTATGGAAACACAACATAATGATACGGGAAATGAAATACAAACCTAAATATTAGATAGAACTATATGCCACATTAACAACATTACTATAATGAAACAAACAAGCATGAAGACTTGATTAGCATATTCAATTTGCCGTTGCTCAAACTTTTCTAGTGCATCCATGAAGCTTAAAATTTGGAGCGGACTAAAAACATATTTTTTGAATAAGAAGTGTAGAGGGAAGAATATGAAATGAGTGAATGTGGAGGAAGTGTTGAACTTATTTATAGAAAGAAAATTGCCGTTTTCTGACCGTTTTTTGTGCGTTTTCATGACCATTTTTTTTTGACCGTTTTCATGACCGTTTAATAAAACGTTAGTTTACGGTAAAGTTTGCTGTTAAGTGTGACATCTAAAATATATATGTATATATATTTATATATATTTATATAAATTATTATTACTAATCTTATTATATATGTTCCTACATATGTAATATAATATTAGATATAACTAATATATCCAGGCAGAAATTTTTAGGAAATATCCTACTATTAAGCTGGAAATGCAAACATGTAAATCAAATATCTGACATAAATATTATACAAGATTGGAAAAATAAACTAGCTACTGATGATCCTCAGGGGCTGCAGAAGAATCCTCGGGGGCTGCAGAAGAAGAACTAGGAGTCCCCGGCGACGTCGCGGCAAGACTGAGCTCCCGTGGAGGCTAACTGCTCCTGGATATCACCCAGAGTATCCATCACCTGAGCCTGAAACTGATGCTGGCTCGCCATGAACATTCGCTGGAACTAGTTCTGGCACGTAAGCATATGGTCCTGAAATGTAGTCATGGAAGCTCTCATTTCCTGCTGGAATTCGCCCATGCTGTCTATCATCGACTTGTGGCGAGTGGTCATATATGTCCTTAACTCGCCCAAGGTACGTTTCATCGATACCTAGCGAGTGTACATGTCTCTTAAACCACTGTTCACATCACGTAAGGCATCTATGGGGTGGGTGATCTTACTCATGGCAGCCTCATCAAAGTAGGGTGGGTGAGATGAGCCTACGCTAGCGTGCTTAGCAGCCCTTGGTGCTGTGGCCAAGGGTCCAGTATGCATTTCTTGAAGACAAGCATATTCTCATATTGTGGTATAGGAGTAGTGGGGTGGCGGACAGAAAACCCAAGGTAATCATAACTTGCGTTACCAGAACAGCAAGAGGGGCTGATCAAAGAGTGGCATGTGTAATAATATCAAAAAGAAAGGTAACGATGCAGAAGTTACCCTTTTGCTCCTGGAGGATCCAGAGAAGGTGGAGGAAGGTCTTGTTGATGTCCGGGGGCTTCGAGGTGCCAATGACGTCAGCCCCACCATTGAGTCACAAACCTAACCGGTTCCGTCGCACCGAGTGCTGATACGCGCATTTTTCATCTATGTTGTACTCTACCTCGATTAGCGTATTGAGCATTAGGTCGTAAGTCCATGGGTACACCCGGACGCTGCCGAAGTCGACGTGATCGACTGACGGAGGAATGCCCGTGATCCCGGAGAGCAAAACAAGTGTGACTTCGTGGCGCACACCCTCGACGGTAACCCAAAAATGGTCGCCATTAAAGCTCCTATTGTCGTAGAATTTCATCACCAAATCCTTTGAATAAAGCCCTCCATTAGCATATAACAAGTTCTCCCATCCTCTAGAGTGGATATCATTATCAAAGAATGGAGCAAACATCCTATTTTCAAATAAATTTCCAAAAATTTTCTCCACACAAATACGCCTGTTACCGGCCATCACTGGTCTTAGGGAGAGGCTGGATATTGATTAATGATGAGGGGGAGAAATGGGACTTGCTAACGGAAGGAAATTGTGGTCGGAGTAGTAACAGTCTCGCGCGAGACCTGGATTTAGTGTGGGCCTATCTCGTGCGAGACTTAAACGAGAAGGGGCAAGATCTGAAATTTAGGGAAGAAGAAATGAGCGATGGTGACGCGTGTGGTCAGGTTTAAAGGGCCCGAGATTTCGATATTTTGGTTGGGCCAAAAATTTTCCGAAGCCCAAATCAAGCCAAAAACCCGATTTAAGCCTAAAAAACTAAACGCTTACCCACAACTCGTTTGGACTCCGAATTGGATGAATGAGATATCGAAATGATCGGCACGAAAAATGCTATCCAATTGTATGAGTCATTCAAAGGTCACAAGAGTTTTTGAAAAGAAGGAGAGTGTTTTATTTATAAACAAAGGTTTTATTTATATACAAGGGAGATATACGTGAAAAACACTGGATGTCCAGAAGAGTTACCATCTTAAATCATAGACAACTGTCATGTCGGCTCTAGAGCGAACCCAATCTAGCCAGACTGTGGCTTTACCTCTATGTATTATGGGGTTAGGGGCAGGACGGTACCATCCTGGACAGTGCGCGCTACGGTCTAATAAAATTTCCCTTATTACATACGGCTATCCTCAAACCGCCCCAAGGGAACTCAAAGTAACCAATTCTAGGGTTGGTCTGGTGGAATCCATTGCCCGTTTGTGTTCCAAGTATGTGTCATCTGAGGTTGGACACGAATCTCATGTGCAAAACTTAATGCAAAGGGAAAAGGCAACAATATAAACATATCTACAAGGTGAGTCTTTTAACGTCAGATCCTCAAGACGAGTCCCAACCCTGGGAGAACTTGAAGACGGTGATGAAGATTATCCCTGCTTGGCTGGTGTCGACATAAAAGTATACCTTAAACTGGCTAGTATCGGATAGGAAGTCAAGACCTAGACAGAAGGGTGTTTGACAATGCATATACCAGCCCATCCTTCGTGCACGTCATTTACGAGCAAAAGTACTACGACCATTCCCTATTCGTGATGAGTGAGACTTACACCAAATGATTAGCTGAAGTTCGCGAGGTAGAGAGTAGAAAAGGGAAGAGAAGGAAGGAGGTGAAATTTTAGGTACCCATCGTTTACCGAAAAACACGTTTGTTCATGTTGCAAAAGACATTTATACTCAGTTCTAAAATAGAGTTTTCGTGGATTAAGGTTCCGGCGCTTGTAACCACACACTTCAAAGAACTATGGAGATCATAAGATAGAAGATGGCCCGGCTACCAAAATGGCATACCCTCTATAGAAACAAGATTGAGTACGCCAAACGAAACATCTAGTCTGTGTAGACCGAATCCTGAAGAAGAGTCTGTTCAACATCTGGTGAGCGTAATTCGTGGTAATGTTTTAGGCGTTGTCCATTGACTTGAAATTCGCTGTTATCTTGTGGATTAAGCAAAGAGATTGCCCCATAATGTTTCACACCGACGACACAATGAAAGGACGGACCATCGTGTTTTCAATTTACCGGGGAAAAAATGTGTAACTGAGTTACAAGTAAAACTTTTTGGCCAATTTTAAAATCCTTACGCAAAATGTGCTTGTCGTGTACTCTTTTCATATTAGCTTTGTAGGATTTTGAGAGATCATAAGCATCACTCCGAATCTCCTCAAGCTCATTTAATTGCAGTTTTCACTTCTCGCCTGCCTCGATGATATTGTAATTGAGTCTTTTGATGGCCCAAAGGGCATGATGCTCAAGTTCAATTGGCAGATGACAAGGTTTTCCAAAAACAATGCGGTAAGGAGACATCCCTATAGGTGTCTCAAATGATGTTCGGTATGCCCACAAGGCATCCGATAAGCAGAGAGACCAGTCCTTTCTTGATGGGTTGACAGTTTTCTCCAGAATAGACTTTATCTCCCTGTTGGAGACTTCCACTTGGCCACTCGTTTATGGGTGATATGGAGTAGCAACCTTGTGAGTAACTCCATATTTCTTCATTAAAAACCCAAAAATTTTATTACAAAAATGTGTACCCCCATCACTGATGATAGCTTTGGGGACACCAAAACGAGAGAAATTGTTTTCTTTAACAAATTTCACGACAGTCTTATGGTCATTTGAGCGACATGCGAGTGCCTCAATCCATTTGGACACATAGTCTACAACGACTAAAATGTATAGAAAACCTTGAGAAATAGGGAAAGGTCCCATAAAATCAATGCCCCAAACATAAAAAATTTCCACAATCAAGATAGGATTTAGGGGCATCATATTTCATTTGGTAATTCGACCTAGGTGCTGACAACGAATGCAAGCTATGCAATGTTCGTGTGCATCACGAAAAAGGGTAGGCCAGTAAAAACCACATTGTAATGCCTTGGCCGCAGTTTTCTTTTCCATCGAAATGACCTCCGCAAGATTGTTCATGGCAAAAGGATAATACGTCGGTGTGCTCCCAGTCGGGAATGCAGTGACGAATGAGTTGGTCGGAACAATACTTAAAGAGGTAGGGGTCATCCCAAAAATAATATTTGACAGTGGATAAGAACTTTTATGATTAGGGCGTGACCAAGAGGAAGGAACTTCCTCAAGAACTAGGTAGTTAACGATATCCCGTACCATGGAGATGAGAAAATAGAGTACAAATATTCATCCGGGAAGGAATCACGGATTGGCCAGAATCACTATCAATGTCACCAACCAGCCCTTGATAAATGGTCGCCCCACGACATTTTCGGGATTCTTTTCTTGTCTTTGATTTCCGGGGTGAATTCTTGCAAGAGAAGGATCCAAATGAACAATCGTTGTTTTTCGCCCTTTTTCGCATGAAAGTAAGTACCGGCGCGGCATGGTCAGTATATACGATAGTGGATGTTCCACCTAAGTAAGGGCGAAACTTATCCAAGGCATAGACAATAGCTAGGAACTCTTTCTCAGTTGTTGTGTAATTACATTGAGCGTCATTAAGAGTTTTACTAGCGTAGTAAATGACAACGGGTTTGTCATCACGTCGTTGGCCTAGTACAGCGCCAATAGCAAAGTCGCTAGCATCACACATCAGTTCGAATGGTTGGGACCAATCAGGGGGTTGAATGATAGGAGCGGTAGTCAGAGCGGTTTTTAGAGTATCAAAAGCTTGTTTGCAATCGAAATTGAAGTTGAATACTGCATTCTTAAGCAAGAGATTGGTTAAAGGTCAAGCAACTTTAGAAAAATCCTAAATGAATCTCCTGTAAAACCCAGCGTGGCCTAAAAAGGCACGGATATCACGAACTGTACGTGGGAAAGGTAGCGAAGCTAATTTTAACAATTTTAGCTTTATCAACCTCTATCCCTTCTTTTGAAACAATATGACCTAGAACAAGTCCTTTGGTAACCATGAAATGACACTTCTCCCAATTGAGTACCAGATTTTTCTCTTCGCAACGCGTTAATACTTTAGAAAGGTTGGATAGGCAGTCGTCAAAGGAATTTCCGTAGATGGAAAAATCGTCCATGAAGACTTCCATATAACGTTCCACCATATCACTGAAAATATGAAGCATGCAGCGTTGGAAGGTACCTGGGGCATTACAAAGACCAAAAGGTATTCGTCTGTATGCAAAGGTTCTAAAGGGACACGTGAAAGTTGTCTTTTCTTGATCGGCGGGATCGATGACAATTTGGAAGTATCCGGAATAGCCATCAAGAAAACAGTAGTAACCATGACCGGCTAAACATTCTAGCATCTGGTCAATGAATGGGAGAGGGAAGTGATCTTTACGTGTTCTGGCATTAAGTTTACGATAGTCAATGCAAATTCTCCATTTTAATGGAATGCGAGTGGAGATGCACTCACCATTTTCATTTTGTACAACTTGAATGCCGGACTTTTTGGGAACAACGTGGACAGGACTAACCCAATCACTATCAGAGATAGGGTATATGATACCCGCATCAAGTAAACGTAAAACTTCCTCTCTCACCACTTCCTTCATGGCGGGATTAAGGCAGCGTTGTAGTTCTCGCGATGTCTTTGTGCCGTCATCGAGATGTATGCGATGCGTGCATATGCTAGGGTATATTCCCTTGATATCATCTAAGGACCATCCGATAGTGGAGCGGTGTTCACGAATGACATGAATCAAACGTGCCTCTTCGTCGGTAGTCAAGTGAGCATAAATTATTATAGGGTGACTACCATCGAGATCGAGATGTACGTACTTCAAATGAGAGGGTAGAGGTTTTAAATCCGGAGTTGGAGGATTGGGGATCAAGGATTCGTGAGGGATCATCTCTTCAATGGAAAAGAGCGAATCCGGTTCTTCTGAATCAGTTTGTAACGCAGCAGTAGGATCAAATAGTGGTACCGACTCTAATAATGCGTGGACATCCTTTTTGTACGAGTCATCGTCAAACTTAGGATTATCAAAAGAAAGAAATTGGTGTATCTCGTCTGGGGGAAAAGAGTTTGTGAAATAATCATGTTACAGACTATCAACCAAACTAATCTCACCCTCCATTATAGGATCGGGAAATTGTTTCATTAATTTGAATACGTTGAGTTCGACAGAAAGGTTCTCGAAAGACAATGTCATTGAACTGTCCCGACAATTTATGAGAGCGTTATTATTGCAAGAAAAGGACGCCCCAAGATGATAGGAAAGGAGGCATGTGCCACTTCAAGATCTAGAATGACAAAATCAACACCGGGTAGTAAAAATCTTGGACCTTGACTATGGCGTTCTCTACTATGCCCTTTGGGTACTTGATGGAGCGATCCGCGAGTTGCATAGTCATATTGGTAGGTTTTAATTCATGAAGACCTAACTACTTAAATAAGTAGTAGGGAAGTAGGTTAACACTGGCACCTAGGTCTAAAGTGCGGTAACGGTATACTTGTCGCCCAACGTGTATGGTACAGTTGGTCGACCTGGGTCCTGTACTTTACCACACCTTTGGTAGTGGTAATCGAGGGAAACTGCTCAGTGATGAACGCTTGTTGAGGAACATTCGTACGTCGTTTGGTGGTGCACATGTCCTTCAAAAACTTGGCATGCTTGGGTAAATGCTTAAGTGCATCTAGGAAAGGTAAGTTTATGGTCAAATTTTTGAAGGTTTCACGGATCTCATCGAAATGTTTGTCACGTTTGTTCTTTACTAAACGGGCAGGGAACGGAGCTTTTGGGCGGAATCGCGCATAAGGATCAGTGGTGTCTTTCCCTAGGGACATGGGTGTAGATTTAGAAGGTACAACTTTGTCCGTTATAGGTTGCGAGGTAGGAGTTGGAAGGACGTCAGCCATGGTTTCCGTCGATTCCTCGTCTGGCATACGTATTTTATCATTGATGGTTCGGCCAGAACGAAGAGTGGTAATGGCATTTACCTCACCCTGGCTTGGATTACTAGATCCTAGTGCATTGTTGAGTTCAAAGGCAGTGTTTGTAGGCTTAGGGTTTGGAACTGTTTGGCCAAGGAACACGCCCTTTTGACTTTTATCCCCGAGCTAACGCTGAAGACCATTGGATAGAAGCTAGGATTTGATTATGTTGATTCATGTATGTCAGAAAAGTTTTAGCTGTTTTATCGGCTGTGGATTGTACCAGCGGAACAGCAGGAACTAGTTCATGGTTATTATTTACGGGTTGATTTTGTTAGCCATATCCTTGATTAGCGTGAACAAGGTTGCGGTTGTTTTGGTACCCTATATTTGCATTGTTGGGAAAATTACTTTGCCCTTGCTGGAATTGTGGAGGATTTCCTTGACGATAGGAATTGTAGTTCGCGGGTGGTCGTAGAGGAACGTTGTTAACACCCGGAGGAGCTTGTTGTTGGGCAGGGGGTGTCCAAGCTAAATTTGGATGTTGTCGCCAAGGTGCATTAGGGATGTTGAAAGCACAAGCCTCTTTAGAAGATTGGGGAGGGCACTCGTATACCAAAGGACAATAAGAATCGACGTGCTCAGGACTTAAGCAAAGAGGACATGGGGAAGCGTTGGCAGCCATGACCTGTTTGGGTTTTTGATCATTTACTTGTACCGAAAGAGCATCGACCTTTTTATTTAGGGACTCGATTAGAGTTTTTAATTCCGGATCGGGTTTGACCTCGAACATAGACATAACTTTGGTAGGAGTGTCTTTAGAAGATCTGGAAGAATCAGTGTTTCCCCAATGGGTGCTTCGTGAAGCCTGTTTCTCAAGAAAAGTGTATGCTTCAAGCCCTTGTCTATGAAACAACCGCCGCTCATGATATCTAATGTTTCCTTTTGATGGTCGAGAGACCATTAAAGAATGAACGGACTAATACAGCGGTGTCGAGTTGATGATGGGGACATTCAAGAAGTAGATCAGTAAATCTGCTCCATGCTTCCGAAAAGGATTCCTGGGGGTGCTGGCGAAAGAATTGAATCTTTTGAAGCATTTATGTAGTTTTTTTTTTTTTTTTCTGAGTATAGAACTTTATCATGAATGCTTGTACGAGTTTGGCCCATGTGTCAATAGATTGCGGCACTTCGCCTGTGAGCCAAACTGAAGCTTTATCAGCTAAGGTGAAGGAAAACAACCTAAGCAAGACTTGTTCATTGGTAACAGTCGGATGGCGGAAAGTGGTGACTACTTGTTGCATCCGACGAAGGTGATTGTACAGTTTTTCATGATCCAGACCATGGTAAACAGGTAACAAACCGAAAATGTTTGGCGGAATTCGAAAATCACCTACAATAGCATCGAGTTTAATGCAAGAAGTAGGTCCTTCTTGTAAGGCAGTATAGAAATCCAAAAGGGGTTTCTTGACTGTGGGATTTTCCTGGGCCATAATTAAGGGAGATGATGACAACAGGGATGTTTGACGAGGTTGATTTACGGAGGAGGAACTATGTTTAGGAGATAGCATAAGAAGTTGTTTATTGTATTTTCGGTGACGATATGTAAGTTCTAATTTCTTATGTTTACCAGACCGTAGTCTCATAAAAATATAAAATTTAATTTAAGGCTCATAAGGAACGAATTATGACTGGAGGTTTTAGAATTAAGGAAAGAGGGAGGTGAAGCACGTCTTCCCGAGCTGTTGCTAACTTGAGCAGGTAAGCTAGGATAACGTATGAATATTTCAGCAGCCAGGTCACCTGAGAGAATTGAGGGAGGTTGTTCGTGCTAGCACGTTCTTTAATTAGGCAACCTCAATTTTTTTCAAGTTTCCTAGGCACTGATGGAATAGGATGATGATTTATGATGGTGTATTATGTGGGGTGTTATTAAGATGATTTAGATGAAATTTTTAATTACTATGATTTTTTTTATTATTTTTTTATTTTTAGTTTACGTAATTAATGTATTATGGAGACGTGATTACGAAATATGCAATTAAAAACAATAGATGCCAAAATAGAAACTAACTAACATATACTAGTTTACACAGAAAGTCTACACATGCAAATCTATATTACTTATACGTGCAACTATATGTAAGTTATATGTGAGCTAGGGGAATGTCGAGAACGAACTCATACAAATGAATACCGCGTACGTGAATTGATGTAACATACACATAAAAAAATATTCTAAGCAGGTGGTTTGAAACTACACATACATCCAAATATATTCAAATCATATTGATCGTGTTAACGTGAATATGTAATGACGAACCACATTTATATGCAAAGAGTTCTTATGCCACACACAAACATGCAAGGTAAAACAGGTTATAGTAACAACCAAATAATATCCTCGACAAAGTTTGAGGAGTTTAAGGATTTGAAACCTGGTGTCCCGTGATTCCTCGTACACGATCGAACTAACTCCCGAGCTTGTGAACTTACTTGATAAACTGGACAAGAGAGTCCAAAAGAGTGCTGAAAAGGAAAGTGGCCTGTACCTGAAAACTGGAGTGTTGATACTCCAGGTTAGTCTCGCGCGTTACTAATTTAGTCTCATCTGAGACTCTTTTGTCAGTTCAGTACTTCAAGTTCTTACGGAATACTTAAACTGTGCTAATAGAAATAAACAAGATCTGGTTCACAGATATCTATTAGTAGAAAAATTTGGGGCAAACAGATACGTAATACGTTAGTATTGCAAAAGAATTGGAAATTAAAAAAATGAAGAGGTAGGGGAGGAGGGTTTTACGTGATGTGTTCCAGTTATTACGTTAAGTCCAGAGTCCTTCGGTGTGCAGCGACGCCATTTGATAAAACAAGTTTTTATCCGAACGTTTATTGGTTTTCTTGATTAATTAAGTCCGAGGTCCACAGTCCGAAGTCCGAAGTCCAAAGACCAAAGTCCCAAGTCCAAAGTCCTTGTAGTCGTCCGTTTTAGTCAAGTTACCTTACTCACGTGGGTTTGGTAAAATAGGTCGAGTAAGGGATCGTCCAAACCTTAGGGCTCGGAAAGGTTCACAACTGGAATTACAACTTTTGGTGAGTAGGATTTTAGGTTTCTTAGTTGGTTTTAATTAAATTAACGGTAATGCAAATAATGTAAATTACTACGGTGATTTATATCTAGGTAAACAAGATAGAGAAACAGGGAGAGAGTTAGTCATACTCATGCAAGAATCATTTTTCAACAGTTTATATTACCACATCACTACATCTCTAATTCGCCTCGCGGTTAGGAGACGACGCCGAAGTATTGATCCCTAGCGATGCCCACATCTCTCGAGCCGCATCGCGACTAGTATAAGGAGTTGAACTAATATTTCATCTCACGGAATATCATTTCAGCTCTGGCTCGATTCCACATCATTTGGACAAATTGAGAGAGTCGTCGACACCATAGAGTCGCTTAGCGAGACATTTTGGGTCGCGCGACTAGACTGTTTCCGAGCATCATCGGACTCCAAATTTGTGCTGAGTCTTAGTCATTTTGGGACCGGATGTCTAATCTATGCCTAATTCCTAAGTAGTGATTCTAGAATATTAAAGAGTCAATCCGGATTCTCACACGAGCAGCATAACCCTCCCCCCTGAAGGGGTGGGATTAGCTTATGGTCATTGAGGGAATAATAAAACTTGCTGTATACATTAAGTAAATAAATGCAGGACAAGAATTACACTAGAAAAGAAATGACTGTTATTAAGGGTAAATTGACTTACAGTATTTAAGCTGCTGGAATAAAAATGACGAAATATAAGTGCTGAAATAAAACTAACTAGTTGCTAAGCGGATGCTAGAGCATGAAAATGCTGAAGCCAGAATATCAAAGGCTACCACCTCATATATATAGGCTGGAGACTGGAGAAGGATTAATTGAGTTTTGTCCGTTTCTCAATTTGAGACATTCAAAACTTTGATATTCAAAGTTTTGTTTGCATGTGAATTCCTTTTAACCAAAGTTTTGTTTACGAAACAAAACTTCATTTATTGTTTCGTCCTTTTGTGTTTTGTATTTGTCCCTTTGCTCAATTTCATTTCAATCTTTGAACAGGTACGTGTCTTCTCACATTGCAAGGTGGCACAATTTTGTGACCATCTCTTGCCACCTGCCTATGCTGACTCGTCATGCCTTTTGGCCCCGCCGAGCGGGTCCACTTAGTATGTCCAGTGGCGGCGCCGATTTTGGCATTTTTACAACTTTCTGTATTTGAGTAGAGTTTGTCGCCCTGGTCGCTCTGGTAGTTCACTAGCCAACGTCGGCACCCAGATTTATCAGATTTGAGCTTCGGAAGTTTGTCGCTTCTTTATATGTGGACCCGTTCTGGACTTGTTTTGTTATTTTGGAAACTTCGCTCTAGTCGCTGTTGGGCTTGCTTGGGGGTTGAGTGGGAAACTTCAAATATTCCAAAGATTCCCGCATTTCGATGTATGTTTTATCATTATATTCATTTTAAATACTGAAACCTGCAAAAGTACGAAAATATAATTATTACATGATTATTAAACACATAATCGACCAAAATGCAATGTCTCTCGGGGTTTAATATTACAATTTTGGGTGCTTATCACATATCAGTGAGTTTCACTTCATTATATCCTCGCTCAAATTGACCATTTGTACCTCCTCCACAGTTATACTCGGTCCGTGGATGAGGCTTATCCGTTGTACCCTATCTGTAATTGATATGCTTTCTCTTGGGGCTTAGAACTTTCTGCCCCACCATTTCTCTTCACCATATCTTTCACCGCACCGCTACCGTAGGGAAATAACTTGGTTGTGCTACGGTTTGGTCTCCCTTGATTTCATAAGTCCCTACTGTAATAGGGAATATAAGCACATATTTGGTAATAATAGGTAGATGGGACATCCTTCATTGCATATATCCATTTGCGTCCCAAAATTATATTGTACTGTAATGTAGAATCTACCACCATGAATGTAGTCATAAAGGTAACCGGACTTGCAGATATTGGCAAATCTATCTCCCTTTAACTGGTTCAGTTATGCTTCTATTGAAGCCAAACAAATTATTTTTACCTTCGTCGCTTGTCTAAATACCACAGATTCTATATGCATTTCATCTAAAGCAATGCAAAATATTAAATCAACAGAACTACCACAATCAATTAAAATTCTTTTGGTGAGAAGACTTACACTTTCTCTGTCCCCCTCTGTGAAAGTGATATTATTGTATCATGTGACACTTTGTGGTATTGCCCTGGGTAAAAGACTCACTTCGCACACTTGCTACATCTGCATAGTTCACCTCATCTTATCTCTATGTCTGTTCCGCGTTAGAATTTCACCACTGAATATGACATTTATGGTTCCCAGAATGCGACTATCCTCCGGTATCCTTACCTCTTCTCTATTATCTTTGATATAACAAAAGACACAAGAAAAGGTTATAAACTCTCTTAAATTCCCTTCATCTATCATTTTTTCCACCTTTACCTTTCCTTTCGCTTTCCTTTTCCACCGCACTAACTCCTTTTCCCCCTCTTTTGCTGGTGCGGTATATAATCATCACATTTGATGTATTTTTTCAGTTTCGGATACAACTAACGATGGACATGTGCACCTCGCTCCCTTGGCGGACTCCGTTTATGAACGCTATCACCGCGGTCTTCTCATCCATATTTACAACCTTCATAGCCTCTGCATTGAATCTAGAGACAAATTCTCTTAATGTCTCTGCCTCTCCTTGCTTCACATAGAATAGCGCGGATACATCCACTGCCCTTTTCTTTTGGTGGATATAGTGAGTGATGAATGCCTTCTCCATATCATTGAATTTGTTTATACTTTCCGCCGGTAGTTGGTAAAACCAATCGGAAGCTCCTTCTTTCAAACTAGTCGGAAAAAGCATACACCATAAGCCATCGAATTTATTTTCTTGCCATAACGTCAACTGTTGGCGAAAGTGTTAAACATGATGCACTGGATCCCCTTTTCCATCAAATCGATCAAACCAAGGCGGTATAAATCACCTTGGGACCTCCATTGCTCTTACTGCCGGTGCTAGTGGATTATGACTCAGTCCTGCTATTATCTGGTTCACCACTCCTTGGTTCTTCTGCTGTGTTGGTCGGATGGTCTCTCTCTCCTTTTCTAACATGTATTGAACTTGCTGCAAAGTAATACTATCTGTTATTCCATCGCTTTCCCTTTGTGGATCTGGCTCTCCGTCTAACAGCTGCAAATGTTCTCCCACTGAATCTTCTTCATCTGACTCTCTTTCCTTTTCATTTTCTTTTATTCTCACCTCCACCATTTCTCTCTCTCTCCTAAACTTTCCATTCTCTTCCCTCAGCTTATCCATCTCTATCTCCATCTCTCTCATTCTCTCCACCGCCAGATCTGCTTCTCTTCCTACCACCTCTGTTTGATTGACCACTTCTCTATTGTTTGCTTCCACGACTTCCATTTCTGTATCTTCTCTTGTTTTTCTTTTCGGTGGTGCCATCTCTTCTCTTAGCACCGTGGCTTTTAATCGGTGTAGTCGTGGGTTCAGTCCTCTCGGACGACGCCAATGTTATGACCTAATTTTTAACCTAATTCTTCCTCTCCTCTTTTATTAGTCCCCCTTCTATTAGGTTTTCTCTTTTCTCTTATACTCGGTTCTCCGCTCTCTACGCTTAACCCTTGATCTTGTTTTCATCCATTTACTGTGCTACTCCCACGTGTCCTCTACTACGTGGCACATATATGTCCACTGCCTAGCCAATTATTTGATATCCTCCGCTCTATGGTTTCTACGTACTCCTCCTCTTTGGACTTCGTCCTAATAGCCCATTCATTCCTCCGGACCTACGGAGCCCATTAGGTTCTCTAGACCTATGAAGTCTATCTATTAGGTTCTCCGGACCTATGAAGCCCATTAGGTTCAAACTAGACCGTAACAGGAATGTAATGGTGGGATTGAAGAATCGAAAAAATTCAAGACTTGCAATCAGTTGGCAAGCTCTTGTGTTTATTAGCAGCCTTCTTCCCCAAATTTTTGAGAGTGATAATGACTTCGCCACATGTTCAGACTTGGATCGTGCACTTCATATCATTAGAGAACTGAAAATGTTAACTCCTGAATATATGCTTGCGAATGAAGTAAGAGTCATCATGAGCTTTATTGGTAGCCGTGAATACTCGTCTATTGAAGATCTATATAACTTTATTGAACAAAATGTTTGTTGATATGATGCATATAATTTTAGCTCGATTTCCACATGCTGTATTCAAGGAAGTAACTGACTACCTGGCTGAAGAGTTTGATGAGAGGATAGGACGTGCGTTGCACTTCCTCTACCAAGTCAAGTTGTTGAAAGCTCCAATTCAGTGGTCTTTTCCTGCAGGATATCATATCTCAAGTCTAGCTGACGATCAAGCTCCTGATGCTCATAACCAAGTTGACAACATAGAGGAACCTACTGTAGATAGCATTTCTCATCATGTTATAGAGAATGTTGATAATGCTTTTCATATTACTGTTGACAATGAAATATTTCTAGAAATCTAAAAGAAAAAAAGTGTAAATGGTAAAACATCAAGAAACAAAATCTGTTTTATTATCTCATTTACTAGATCAGAACAACTTCAGGTGGGCTTTCATTTTGTTTTGCTGATTGACTAGAAATTGTCACGAAGCTTTTAAAAATAATCGTTCTCCTAATTATTTCTTGTTTGTACATTTAACCTTTGCACTTAATTGTTACGGTATATGAGATTATAGATGAGGAACATTTTTTTTTTGGATAAGTATACATCTTTATTTTACTTTACCCAAACATTGATGATCAACTAACCACGGTCAATAGAATTAGGCAAAGAGTTAATTTCCAATTTTTTTTTTCTGTACCAGGCTACATGCAAGCAATTAAAGGTCATATAGAGGCCATCAATAGGACGTGACAAACCATTCAACAACTACAACATGCCATCAGGAGGCCACTCCATGGACGTTGATGTTTTCAACATAGCAATTGAATATTGTGAACAACAAACTAAATTACAAATCAAAAATTATAAAACAATTTTCTATGCATGCTGAATCTAAGTTTGCCATCACCTGCATCCTGCATGGACTGACAACACTGTCTTTACATCAGTGTATTGAGAAATTATCTTATGTTATCACTTCAGATAATCATGGTCAATAGAATTATAGAACTTCTATGTCAATGTCCCAATAAACTTTGTGAAATCAAGTGTAAAAACCAACAAACCGTGTCTGTCCATTCACGAGCCACAGTAGGCCACTACTTGGACCACACACTGATTTCACCTCAAATCTCAATGCACCACATCGAAATACTGATAAAGGTTTCTCATGTGAGATAGGCGCATAAAGTTAAAACTTGCAACATATTTTGCAGAATCACCAAGAAAATGAATTATTTAAGTTGCAAAATTACGAAATAAAGTAACCAAAAGACCACAACTTCCGCAAATAAGGATGACATATAGGTTTATTCCAACAAAACTTCTGGATACACGACATTTGTAGTGCAATTAGAAGCATCTGGTGGAAGGATGATACTAATTCTTTTTGATGATGTGCATCTTGAGAGGGCCACATACAATTGTCCATGACTAAAAACAGGTGTCCGTAGATCTATCCCAACGTATTTGACTGATTGTCCTTGTGATTTATTTATCATCATTTTATACGCGAGTCTTACAGGGAATTGACGCCGTGTCATTGGAATTGCCATGCCATTAGATGAAGGCGTCAAAGAAATTCTCGGGAGAATTACCGGCTCACCTGCTTTTTCTCCAGTTAAAATCCTAGCCTGAATCACTTTAGGAGCACATTGAAGAACTATTAGTTGTGTTCCATTGCAAAGTCCATTTCTTGGTGCTACATTTCTGAGCAGCATAATTAGGCTCCCACGTTTTAGCTTTAGTTGGAAAGGAGGTAAACTTATTGACCCCGGCAATAAGTGTTTGATTTAATATAGAATTTCATTTTTGAGAATACTAATCTCCAGGGGCAATTGGGAAGTTTTGGCGGTTTCAGAAGAATTAAGCAGGAGTCAAACTCTTAGTTTCCTTATTGACCCATCAGTAAGTGTTTGATTCAATATATAATTTCTTTTTTGAGAATACTAATCTCGAGGGGCATGAGATTAAATCTCAGCCACCACATGGCTTTTCCCAAAACCAGTCCTATTATGTTATATTGATAGAATAGTTTGGGTGGCACACGATCCAAATGCAATTTGTGAGACCACATGGTGTAATGAACCATATGCTCCAAGACATGCAAAACTATGTTCAACGACACCACCAGGCTTGCCATTGCAACATCTCTTCTAATTCTTCTTCTTGGGACTTGGGGATAATACTGTTGGAAAACTAATACTTTGTTACCTGATCTTCAGTATCAGTAATGAATAAAGAACCAATAACAACGACCAATGATTCCTTTTACGTTAGGGATTGTGTGGTTTAAAGAAAGAAAGAAAAAGCCCAAAATCAGTTTTGCAAAAACAAACACATTCCCGCACCCCGTGATGTTATTTTTTTTAGTAGTCATTTTTTGTTTTTTTATTTATATCAACACGCGCTTACATTGCCCTTGTCGTGCTCTAGGCTTTGTTTCAGCCATATTGGAACTACATTAATCCATATAGTAGGTAATATAGTTAAAGCAAAAGAAGCTAGTTTGTGCGCCACATGATTTGCACTTCTACTTGTATATACAACAGTTGTTGGTGTTGTGAATTCCTCTAGTGTTGTAGACATGTCTCTGAGAATAACTTTAGATTGAAGAGTTAGGTTTTCATTTTTATTCTCCAAAAAGAACACAACTGGCTACACATCTAATTCAATTAGTAGATTTGTGGATCGGTGCTGCTTACACCAGGTGACTTCCTTGAGAAGCCCCTTGCATTCACTGATTCAACATCTGTTGCCCAGCCTCTATCAATTCCTGTAGTGATGAGGATCCCATTAGAATCTCTTAATAAGTAGCCATACCCAGCATTAAACTCTTTCCCTCTAAAGTTAGATGCAACATTCATTTTATAGTATCCTGTTTCAGGGGGTTTCCAAATTGCTTGGGGTTTATTATGGATTTGTAGCTGGACCTGCATGGAATTATCATTATGCACAAAATGATCAGTCATTAGTAAGTTAAACTTTGCTAGAGAAGGGATTGAGTTGTTGTATAGAATATTGCATCACTCTAGCTAGCCAAATTGTGTAGTAAATCAAAAGGCATGTATGTGTCCAGAAGTTAGTCTCGATTTCCCAATTAGGCGGTGGGAAGTACCAGTGGTGGATCCATTCTTGTGTTATTAAATGGCTGCAAGTGTTTAGGCTGAAGTTCCAAGGAGTGTTATACCAGACATCCCTTGTAAAACAACAATCAAAGAGAATGTGGTGTAAGCTTTCATCTGATTTTTTGCATATCAGGCATGTTTTGTCAGGAATATAGTAAAGAGTTGAGAGATGTTGTCTTGTGGGGATCAGATGATGTTATGGTAGCATTTCCAAGCAAATAGGGTGTGCCGGGGTAAATGTTTGTTATGCCAAAAAGATGAATTTAGCTTGATATGACACTGACTGCTGGTGGGGGGATTTAGGATGTTGGACATGGATTTCACCGTGTGGTTTTCTTTTTTGGTGAGGTTCCAGAAGAGTTTGTCATGAGGTTTTGTTTTTGGCATGTAAATACCTTTAATATGGTTAGCTGTGAAGGAGTAAAAAAGAGTGTGAAGTATGGATGTGATCCAACTCTTTGTGGGGGGTTGACGAGTTGTGATACTGATAGAAACAGGTGGTGTGGCTGTATATGGATTTGGTATTTTACCCTCTGACATGTTTGGAATCCATGAACCTACTTGCCAAGTGGTGTGTGCAATGATGTCGGGTAAAACTTCCATCATACCCTGCTAGAACCAAGATTTCCCTTTTTTCTTTTCAAGACTTGTGAGTTTTTTGTGTTGGAAATACTTACCTTTGAGTTGTGTTGATAGCATGGATTCCGGTTGAGTCCAACTGCTCCAAAGAATGCTAGTCAGGTGAGCCAAGTTGTTTAAATGCATGGGCTTGATTCCCAAACCCCCATTTTCTTTTGATTTACAAATGAAAGACTAGGTTTTCAGATATAGGGGTTTGTTCATATTTTCCTTGTCAATTCCCTACCAAAAGTCCATTTGTAGGGCATCTAATTTTCTAGTGATATTAAGAGGTGACCAGCCTCTTTTTGTGTGTGTAGATGTGTATGGATGGTGTGGATAGATGATGGTCGTTCAACAAAATAGAAGCACATCAAAACCTAATTATCCCTCAATAAGTAAAGGATGAGTAGGGTATCGTTCAACTTTTAAGTGTATGTTATGTGAAGGACAGGACTGGAAAGGGGGTTTAAGGGATTAAAAAAATATGATTATAGAGATTTAGATTCTAATGCTAAACTAAACTAAATTAACTAAACTATTGGGAATTTATAAGAGAGGGAATTCAAGAGATTAGAATCCACCAATACTTTTAATCAATGACCTTCTGCTTCATAGTTGTTCTTACAAGAAGACTACAATTAGGCAATCGAGTAAGTGCCAATGCCCTCTTGGACAAAACATCGTTAACAATTAACTCTACTTAAGGTTGTTCCTATGTTTATGCTATTAATATCTTCTTTCCTTTTATGTAAGCTCGGGCAGCCATTCAATGTATTACCAAGAGTAACATCAAGGAGTACTTCCTAATAGGGCGGCCATTCAATGAATCACCACTTAAGGCAAACACAAAGAATACTTCCCCTAGGCAGCCACTCCCTGAGCTACCCCTTCTAAGGCAACACAAAGAATACTTTCCTAACTCTAAAGAACTATACTACTAGAAGAAAAGTAAAGAACACTAGCATTATATTAATATTGCAAAACATAAACCCTATTCTATACTTCTATCCCCTGGTGTGGGCAATGGAACTAATAACTAAAAACATAAAAAACTAACCTGATTGAAGAACACCATGAACTAGAAGAATCATTAAACCTTAAGCACTGGCTTCATCTCCTCCCTTGAAGGAGAAGATTAGCCTTCCATAAATAAGGAAGAACACGAAGAACGAGAAGAAGAAGAGTCGAAGAACATAAGACTAGAAAGACTAATTTATTAAGACTCAGCTAGTTAAAACCGATCTTTTATTATTAATCTCTCTCTGCCTCAAGTTTTGGAGACAAGAATATAAGTGAATTGGCCCATTACATGAGGCACTTAGGTCCTCTATTTATAGGGGTTATAATGAGCTCTAGAAGCATTCTAAACCGTCATTTGTTTCCTAATACAAATAGACTTCTTCCAGAGTCCAACTTCATCTCCAAAACTTAGAAGGAATTGGCTACAGTGTCGATTCATGCGTCTGGACGCACTATTCATGCGTCCCAGACTTAATCAATGCGTCCCAAACGCATGGGTCGCATCTAGACTCACGATAGTCGCGTCTCAAACGCGAGACTCTATTTTTCCACCTTTGGTCTATTTTTCTTTCCTCTTTTCCAGGTTTTGGTCCAAGCAACGAATCCTTTGGCCTTAGGCTTCCAAATAGGGTTTAAAATAGGTCCAAGTCGCATCTTTAATAGCTTCAATTCATTGGCCTTCTCCATGATTGTCCACGGGCTTCCCATGTGATCCTTAATGCTCCGAATTGCTCCATTTTATCTCTTTTTCTCTAATATTCTACAAAACTCTCTTTTTCACCTGTAGAATCTTAAAACATAACTTATAAACACTATTAGTCTACTAAGATGGCTAAACAAGAGGCATAATCGAGGGTTAAATTGCACGTTTTGAGCACTTATCACAACTCCCAACTAGCCTTTTGCTAGTCTCTTAGGAAATAAGATAAAAAAAAATAGATAAGTGATCAAAATTACATCCTAAAAAATAAAATCCTAACTCACTTTCGCAGGCATCGCGATTGCATTTACCATATGCAACAAGGCTTTAAACCTTTAAGTTCCCCAAAAAGGACGAGTTATAGTCTCGTGAGGGTTTTCAGGTGATATACCCACAAAATCAATCAATAGCATGATAGTATTTTTCAGAGAGAGAAATTCCTTACCCACTTAGTGCTTACTCCAATAGAAAGTCTCCATTGCTGACTACATTGCTACAAAGACTCATAGATTATGATGGGAGATAGTAAAAATTGACAAAATTCTCAATCAAGGCTTATGTGTGTACTTAGTCAATCTCCTATACTCTCCTATCCAAGAAATGGAATCCCTAGTTTACTATAGGTAGATAATCTCGACTTTCAATCCTCACCGGTCATACTCTCAAAAAAGAATCTCTCAGAAGATGGTATACTATTTTACCTCATGTATGTGGGGAAAAGAATAGTGAATACAAGCATCCCACATACTACCTTGAAAAATGGACTTCTGGATGAAATTAGTCTCATGGAAAGAATGTTAATCACATATGAAGTGTCGGGTCCTTCACTTTAGCATCCTCTCACCTATTCTAGACTTCGTACCATACTATAATGATAAGTCATGGGTTGTAACTTGGCTTGGGTATTGGTTTATGAAGGAAAGGTAGAAAGGATTCTAAGGTTATTTTTGAAAACACTAAGGGTTTTGCTTCTTTCTTTGGAAGATTTCTTCAAATTGTGTATTGCAGAGAAAATTCTTCCTTTCTCTTAGCTTTTCCATCCATTTTGTTCAACTTTTTTTTTTAAAGCTCAGTGGTATATCCTTGATTAGTACTGGATATGCTTGTTTTCCACTAGCTTCTTTCACTTTGAGCAGAATGATGGGCTTCATTGTATCTCTCTGATATTTCCTTGTAATCTTCCTTTTGTGGTATTTCTTCCTCTTTGTGCCCCTCGTATTCTCAGAAACATATGGGTATGGCTGATAAAGATTTTGGCTATACTCCTTGTTTGGAGTCGGGTAAACGGTTTTATGAAAGAAAATGGCTTATTGTAAGGCTCAAAAGGGTTTAACATGATGGTCATACTAGGTGGGATAAAGGCTGAATGGGTTCACTACTTGACTTATCAGTATGATACTCTGTTTCGAATAGACTACAAGATCTAATGGCTATCTCCCCAGTTGATGTCACTTCGTAATTAACCAAATCAACGAATAATGAGACTATATTACAACGACATAAAGAACTGAAAGATGTTGAGTCACTAAGACTCGGATTTTTCGTAAGAACTCTCCAAAGAATAGGTATAAAGCTCAAGTCTCACGGGCTAAGTCTAAAAATTCTACTTCTAGTTTACTAGGGGTTTAAATCTCTCTTCTAGCAAAAATACACAAAACTAACCAAGTACTATGGTGGTGCCTTGATAAAGAATTCTATCAATAAGAACTATGTTCGAGAATAATAAATAGTCTAAGCGGTAATGAAATCAATAATATTAACTATCTATCAAACTCAATACTAAGCAGTATAGAATATATATTCCAGACTCATCATTAAAATTCATTTTTCTCATGCTACTAATATAGAAAAAAAAATATTTTAGTTTTTTTGAAAACTAATTTTCGAAATTCATTTCTCAAGTACACCCTCCCCCTACTTATGCATGCATTGACCTCAATGTATAAAGAAGTAAATGAAATGGATGAGAAAAAGGTAGGATATTACCATTGATGCTGAATATCAGAATTAGTTCAAGAAACAAATTTTTAGGTCTTTTTATGTCAGATCCCCAAGACATAATGTGAGTCTTTTAAAGTCAGATCCTCAAGACTTTTGAGTCCTTTATAGTCAGATCCTCAAGACTAGTATTCCCACCTCAAAACTGATCTCTCAACAACATGCTTACTTCCTGTAGACATTTTATACTCGGTCTACTAGAGTTATGAGACTTTGACTCCGGCGCTTGCAACTCTTCTCAGTAAAGGATAAAGTTATGAAAATCTGAGGGCCCGGCTATCAGTGGCACTTATACTAATGAGATCCTAAGGAGTCAAGCTTACGACGCTTGGCTTCCTCATGCAAAAAACTTAAACTAGACAGAGTAATAGGTTCAGCAAGACATAGAATGTAATCTTTAAGGTGTGTAGGTAACTTACCCCAATTTTCCGCTTCAACAGTGGTATGATAAATCGGATCCTTGAGAAAAATGGCCTCCACGTCTCCAGTAGGTAACTCCAGAAAATGCTTTAGTCGATGAGCATTGACTTTGAAACGAGTCCTTCTCTTTATGTCTTCTACTTCAATAGCTTCAAAAGGTGTGACATGTCTTACTATAAACAAATCCGGAATCCATCTAGATCTCAAACTTTCCGGGGAAAATTTCTAGACGAGAGTTGTAGACCGTAACCTTCTATCCGTGTTCAAATTCTCTCTTGAGAATTTTTTCGTCATGTAATGCTTTAGTCTTATCCTTGTAAATTCTCGACTTATCATAAGCATCACTTCTCAATTCCTCTAAATTCACCGATCTGAAGCTTCCTCCCTTTCTCGCTTGATCTAGGTTGAAATTCATCTCTTTCTTTGCCTAATAGGCTTTATGTTCTAACTCAACGTAGATGACACACTTTTCCATATACCAAGCAATAGGCTTACATCCCTATGGGTGTTTTGAATGTCGCTCAGTATGCCCATAGTGCATCTTGGAGTCTAAGAGACTAGTCTTTCCTAGATGGATTTACTGTCTTCTCTAGAATACTCTTGATTTCCCTATTTGAAACTTCTGCTTGACCATTAGTCTGAGGATGATATGGTAAAGCTAGCTTGTGAATTACTCCATACTTTGCCATAAGATTCCCAAATACACGGTTACAGAAGTGAGAACCGTTATCACTGATGATGGGTCTCGGTGTTCCAAATCTTGGTAGAATGTTCTTCAGAAAGTCCACGATGACTTTATGATCAGCGGTCTTCGTAGGAACTGCTTCAATCCATTTTGAAACATAGTCCACAGCAAGTAGAATGTAGGTGTAACCAAAAGAAGGAGGAAATGGTCCCATGAAATCTATACCCCATACATCAAAGATTTCTGAGATAAGGATCGGTTGTTGAGGCCACTCGAACCTTTTCGAGGTCTTACCCAAAAACTGGTATCTCGGACATGCTTTGCAATAAATATTTGCATCTTTAAAAAGAGTAGGCCAATAGAATCTAGCTTGTAATACCTTGTCTGCAGTATGTTGCGGGCCAAAGTGTCCTCCGCAAGGCTGATCATGACAGAATGATAGAATGGATTCCTGTTCCAATTCTGGGATGCATTTTCGAATAATTTGATCCGAACACTTCTTGAATAAGTATGGATCATCCCAAAAATAATATCTGGCCTTTGAGTAGAATAAATCTTTTTCTTGCTTTCTCCAATGTGATGGTACCTTGTCGGTCACAAGATAATTTGCAATGTGGCTGTACCATGGCACTTCTGATATACTGAACAACTGTTCATCAGGAAAAGTCTCATAGATTTGTAAATTGTCTTTCATATTCTCCACTAGCAATCTAGAAAGGTGATCAGCAACGACATTCTCTGTTCCTTTCTTATCACGTATCTCTAAATCAAATTCTTGTAAAAGTAGTATCCATCGGATCAACCTAGGCTTGGCATCCTGCTTAACGAGTAAATGACGCAAGGCAGCATGGTCAGTATAGACAATCACCTTTGAACCTATCAGATATTGTCGGAATTTGTCAAGAGAATAGACGACGGCTAAGAGTTCCTTCTCAGTGGCAGAATAATTAATCTGAGCTCCATTTAGAGTCTTGCTAGCATAGTAGATTGCATACGGCACTTTCTTGTCTCTTTGTCCTAGAACGGCTCCTATAGCATAATCAGATGCATCACACATGATTTCAAATGGCTGGCTCCAATCGGGCGCACGAATGATTGGTGCTGAAGTGAGTGCTTCCTTTAACTTCATAAAAGCTTCAACACATGATGTATCAAAATCAAAGACAATATCTTTCCCTAACAGATGTGACAGCGGTCTTGCAATTCTGCTGAAATCCTTGATAAATCGACGGTAGAATCCCGCGTGACCTAGGAAGGCACGGATATCTTTGACAGTTCTCGGTTTGGGTAGATCCTTTATAATATCAATCTTCGCTCAATCTACTAGAATTCCTTCCTTTGAAATTTGGTGACCTAGCACTATCCTTTCCTTTACTATGAAGTGACACTTTTCCCAATTCAGAACTAAGTTGGTATCGCAACAATGTTTAAGGACTAAGGAGAGATGGTGTAGGCAATCCTCAAAAGATGATCCAAAAACTGAAAAATTGTCCATAAAATCTTCCATGTATTTCTCCACCATGTCGACAAAAATACTCATCATGCATCGTTGAAAAGTGGCCGGTGCATTGCATAGACCAAAAGGCATATGACGGTAGGCGAATGTTCCGAACGGACATGTGAATGTGGTCTTCTCTTGGTCCTCAGGGTGAATATGGATTTGAAAATATCCTGAGTAACCACCAAGAAAGCAGTAGTAAGCTTGTCTAGCTAATCTTTCTAACATCTGATCGATAAATGGCAATGGAAAATGGTCTTTCCTTGATGTGCTATTCAGCTTCCTGTAATCGATGCAAACTCTCCATCCAGTCTGAATCCTGGTTGGAATCAACTCATTGTTCTTGTTCTCGATCACTGTGGTTCCGGACTTCTTTAACACAACTTGAACTGGACTAACCCATTGACTATCAGAAATAGGGTAGATAATGCCGGCGTCAAGGAGTTTGACAACCTATTCTCTAACTACTTCCTTCATTTTCGGATTAAGCCTCCTCTGTGGTTGCTTAGAAGTCTTGGAATCCTCTTCCAGATGAATCCTATGTTGAACTATCATAGGGCTGATCCCCTTGATATCATCAATTGTCCAACCTATAGCTGACTTGTGTTCCTTTAAAAGTGCTACTAACCTAGATTCTTGCTCATGATCAAATCTCGATGCAATGACTCTTTGGGTAGGTTCCCAAATCTCCCAAGAAAACATACTTGAGTGTAGACGGTAAAGGCTTCAATTCTAGCTTAGGTGGCTCCTTCTTAAGCTTTTTAGGTGGTCCATCAAGCATAGGCGATTCAAGCTTTTCTTTGAACTTGATGTCATCCATGACAGGTGATGAATCCAAAATTGCATTGATTGACTCAACACTAAGTTCCTCACAATCTAAGTCTGTCAGAGCTTTCAATAACTCGTCAGCAGGATATGAATGAGTCAGATAATCCTGTGCTAACGCTTCAATCATGCATACCTCGTTCACAGCACATACCTCCTGTGGTTGCTGTAACATATGGAAAACATTGGTCTCGACTTTCATATTACCAAAGGATAACGTCATATTACCGTTTCGATAGTTGATGAGTGCATTTGCAGTGGCCAAGAATGGTCTGCCTAGAATGATTGGTATCTGCCTACCAGATGTAGGTTCTGTGTCGAGTACTATGAAATCAACCGGATAATAGAAATCTTCGATCTTGACTATGACGTCTTCAATGATTCCTCTAGGTATCTTCACTGATCTATCTGCCAACTGTAAAGTAACATCAGTCGGTTTTAGATCCTTCAAGCCCAACTTCTCGTAGATGAAATATGGTAGAAGATTCATACTGACACCCAAATCTAATAAAGCTTGTTCCTCCAAAGAATCTCCAATTCTGCATGTAACAGTTGGACTTCCAGGATCTTTCAGTTTCACAACCGATAGATTTTGTAGGTACGATGAACATCGTTGAGTGATAAAAGCTTCTTTCGGAATGTTGGTCTTCTTCTTCACTAGATCTTTCAGGAACTTGGCATACGAGGGAACTTGCTTGATGGCGGTCAGAAATGGGATATTAATCTGTAAATTCTGAAATACATCGCAAATCTCCTTGTACTGGTCATCTTTTCTGGTATTCACTAGTTTGAAGGAAACGGTCTCTGGGCGGATTCTTCAATATCGGTTCTCTTCGTTCGGCTTTGGTTGGTTTGGTAACAGATAGTGGAGTGACAGGTGGAGTCACTCGTGATGGCTTCTTCTTACTTACTTCCACAGTAGTTCCTTCAACTTCTTTTGCAACAGTTTCTTCAGTAGGTGGCACAACACTAGATATATCTGGAATGTTAGAACTGGGTGGGATGGTGGGGACATAAGTTACCTTAGGCTCTGCAGAATCTTTTCCTGGTTCATAGACAATCCTGTTATCAACTTTCTTGCCTGACCTCAGAGTGGTGACAGAATTAACTTGGGCATTCGACTGAGTAATCTCCAGGTTATCCACGGGAGGACACCTCTTCCTTTCGGATTTGGCTCCGGCTGGCTTGGTAATGCTCCTTTTGATATCTCTGTCAAGGCGGCAACGATTTGCCCTATCTGGCCTTGAATGACACTAAAGTTATTTTCCAACTTCTAGGTTCTTTGATTTGCACTACAACAAATGGCACTTTCAGCGACGAATCTTTTAGTGACGATAGAAAAACGTAGGCAATAATTACTATCAGCGACACTGTTTATCGTCGGTAATAATTTTTTGTCTAAAGGTGAACTAATGACTTTGGCCACAATTTTATCGTCGTAAATAGTACCGTGAGACATATAAAAATTGCAGCTAACTTTTCAGCGACAATAAGAGTGTAGTTAAATACTTTGTAAACTTCCGCGTTGATAAAATCGTTGGTATTTGTCATAGCATTTTCGACGCTTGTAGAGACTGTAGCTAATTGGGTATTTTAGTGACACTTGTTTCGTCGAAAATATTCTTCCCAATTTTCTAGCGCCAATGATTTCGGTATTCCCGCAATCCCACTTATTGTTTTAACTTTTGAGTCAAAAATTCAAAACAACAATCCGTAAAATCAATAAAGAGAGAAAAAAAAAATCAAACAATATAAAAAATTAGAAAAAAGAAAGAAAAGAAACCCTATGTCTGCCTCTTCCTCCCAACCCCCAACCTCAAAGTCTCTGAATATCCCTCCATCTCTTACCCCCTCTCTCCCACCTCAAAGGTAACCTTTTCAATTCCGTTTAATTTATCCTTGAAGTTTGCTTCAATTTTTTTTTGTCAAATTGCAAGAGATCCACTCGCCTCTAAATAGGATTGGAACAAAATGAGAGCAGAAGAGGTTTTTTCGATTTGTTCTCCCTTCGTAATTCGTTCAACCAAAGCTTGGTAAGCTCCATCATTAAACTTGTTTGTAGATAGTTCAGATTGGAAAGTTGTGATTTTTTTTTGTTCAATTCCAGTTCCTTCACTGCCCAGCGGCGGCAAAAATATAATTGTATGATATGATTTGAATCTGGGTTGCGATTGAAGTAGAAGAAAGGCCTTAATTTTGTATGGGTTATAATTGCTTTTTAAAAGGAATTCAGTGGTTTTATTCTACTTAACGAGGAGAAGAGCTTGAAGGAGGAAGACGAATCAGGTAAACCCACTTTCAGTGTGATTTTTCTCCCCTCTAAACATTTCTAATTATTTTTCTTTTTGGGTTTTTCAATTTGGGGCGAGGAACTTAATCTACTCCTTAAAATTACTTGGGAACTTATTCTAAATGATATATGCCTTCTAAATATTAATCCTTTTTCTGTTGTTGGCAAAGGAATTTTTAGAAGTGATATTCAAGTGTTGGTAGTTGGTACTTAACTTGTTTTATGGTTAAAATTCATTTTTTACGAGTAACACTACCGGATTTAGATGTTCTGATAGGAAATCGCTCTACTAAGTTGCTTGAGGCATCAGAAATAGTAATAACCCTCCGAACTCGGCGAAGTTGTAAGTATTACTTTCCTTTAAAACTATTTTCTTTATTTATTTTTCGTTATAAATGAAAAGCTCAAGTATTTATTATTTTATATTATTAGACTACGGAGAAAGTGGTAATTAGAAAGGAGAAACACTTGGGAAACGATGACGTGGAAGGTGAAGAAGAAGAAATTATTTACAAAATTGAGATTGGTGCTAATAGGTACTATCATTTTTCCTATTTAAAAAAATCTCATTTATTTCATTAATTAATTAATTTGGGTTTTTGGTAATAGGTTTGATTTGCTTTGTTTCGAAGGGTTAGTACTAGCGCTTAGAATATTCAAAGGACTTGATGAGATTTTTAATTATAGAGTTTCAAATATACCAAGAGATTCGATGCTTAAAATGCATGTCAAGCCTGAGGTATTATTTCGATTATTTGTGCATTGTCTTAATTATGTTTTTAGATGTTATTTATGAAAAGTGGGGATATACTGCGGACTTGTGAGATTTTTGTATATGTTGTTTGTCTTTGTTTTGAGAGACATTACTTTTGTTGAGGCAAGCTTCAAAAGTTTCATTGACCTTCAAGATAAGCTCCATCATAACATATGCCGGTAATGCTTGCTGCTTTTATTAATGATACCGTATATATTAAAATCATGACCTATATAATCTTAAATTGTTCGTTAGTTGTTTAGTAAATGTTTGTCTCTATATTATATTCACAATACTAAACTTACCTCTTTATGAATGAACAACAAAGATCTACTCGAACTAATGTGGAACAATATTGTATATTTTAGATTGGGACCCTTTCTTATTTATTTACTCACATCAAAGCTAATTATTTTATTAGCTATCTTTTGTCTGAACAACACTTGTAATATGTAACGATTATTTACCCACATCGATGAAATTGACACTTATCTTAAGTAACGATGCTAGTGGAATGTTGTACTTTCAGGTCATTAGAACTTTCAACTCTTTTTATTTATAAAATCCTGGTGGCAGGTCTGCTCTAATTCTTGCTTGGGAATTAGAAAAAAAAAGCTAGCCTATGTACTAACCAATTATTGTTGGAATTACACCATTGTGTGCATATATTGAAGTAAATTAAATAATGAAATTTGCTTACAACATTTGCTTTTATATAAGATGATATAAATGATATCTCCAATTTCCATCAAGAGAGCGGTTGTAGGAGGAGTGGGGTTACTCGGTTTGTGACGTCCCTATATTCCAAAGATGCTATAGCAAGCCGGTCTACCTTCTAGGAAGTTATGGGCGTCACATGTTGAAGACTAGGTAGCTTGGGATTTGTTTCCTATGCTGCATTCAAATTGCAAAAAGCCGTAGAAGGTTTCCATTGTGTTTTTTATATGCATAATTCATCTTTTTTCTCTCGGATAATGTCTTGAAAAAGGGTATCATGTCAACTTTGTTGTCAAAATGGTTCTTTCTTTTGTTTTAGGCGGAGAACCCTTGTTGCTATTGGGACTCATGATAGAGGGCCCTTTCACTTATGAGGTAGATTATAATTCTTTTGTCTTATATTTTTTTTGTTCAGAACTCTCAGTTTTAGTTTGTATTTGGATGAGTATTGTTTGTTATTTTCTTCTCATTTGTATATATAGAGATCCTCAAAGTTACTCATTCAAATTATTTCCGGGATAACAATCATATATTAAAACTGGAATTATATATTTATTTCTTATCACCGGTCACAAACAAGTATAGAAACAATCGTTGCAAAAAGTGAATATGGGACTTGAGGAGACTTCTCTGCAAATCATGGCCCACCCAGACTTTTCACAATCCGTGGTTGATGAGTGACTATAAGCTGAAATCATTGGATGCTCTAGGTTCTTCCAAGTGGTCTTGATTTCAAGCTCTTACATGGGGGGTTCCTCGGTTGGAAATTAGGGGAAAGATCACTGAATCCATATACTAACAGTAACACGTGAACTGATAATTAGCTTATTGGTGGCTTTAAGTTCCAAGGATGCCAGATAGCTGCTTAGTCATACATGCATAAAGGGAATTTCCTTCTGCAGTATAAATGCCTTTATACTTCTTTGACTAGATTTTATGATTAGTGGTATATGTTTGTAAGAGTATCATATTGCTTAGCACATGTCTTGATGGCTATAATTCTTCTGCATTCTACTTAAATGTTGTGTTTATTTATTTACAGGCCCTTCCACCCACAGAGATAAATTTTGTGCCACTGAAACAGGTACACATTTTGATAATATTATGAGCCCTTTCTCTTTCTTTAGAAATGATAGTTTTCAGGCCCTAAAAATGATTATTGTTTCTCGATTGCTCAAAGGTTAAACTAAGTCTCTTATCTAGCTCATGCAACTATTCTCCTAGTAATAGTTGATTTGTCTAGAACAGATTTCACAAATTTTTTAGATTTGGCGATCTTAATCTCATTAAGAGTATGGGCTTCCATGCTTTATTGTCATTTTCCTATATGCTTACTGAAAAAGTTCAGGATTCCGTGTTTTAAATATAATAGTTTGGGATGGGAAGACAAAACAATATATGGAAACATTGTTATGTAACAGGGACTAATCATGTAAAATTCTTACCTAAAAGAAACTTGAGTACCCTTTTGGCATTCTTCTCTTTATTCATCTATATTTTACTAGGTCATGATATTGAGGAAACTGCAATTGGAAGGGGAAGGATGCATAAAAAATGACAATGGTAGTCAAAGTTTTCAAAATCGCAGTAGACGGTATGTATCCATGGGACTACCAATTATTCCTGTACAATCCTTTCTTTGTTATCTGATCGAATAATGTGTTATTGTTGTTGTGTGTGTGATTATTTTTGACTTAAGCTCCTAATGTTTACTGTCAAGCTTGCATGATTCATTTTTATCTTAGACATCTAGGATATGTCATTCGACATGAATCTGTTAAGTGCTTGATTGGTATCATAAAGTCAATGGGAGCATGGATGGACCAACAGTTGCGAATCGGTGATTTGTATCCGCCTAAGAGTCCTGAGGATGACGTGTCAATGGATAATCAAAGTACGCCTCGTGGAGAAGGAGCCATCTTTGACTATGAGCTACATTCGAAGCAAATTCGAACATTGAAAGTCGCTACTCTAGAGCAACGTCGTGCTTTCAAAATAGAATTTCAGGTATGGAATTTGTAAAAGTTTGGATGTAAAATAGAATTTGTAAAAGTTTGGACTAACAGGATTGTGATGTTATGCTATACTGACTTTCCAGTTCTAAGTATGTGATATGCTTAGTAATAGGATACTGCTGCATGAATGTCCACATTTAATGAGAAGCTTTCCTGCTACTCCACAGTTGTGATCATAGCAATTGTACAATAGTAGGACGGGGGAGAGAGAGGACCTTCCAAATAATACTTTAGTTGATTGCTTATGTGAGGTGTTGGTTCTTAATTTCTGGTTGTTATTTTTTGACGTCTTTAGCACCAAACTATATTCAAGTCTGAAGGAATTTATTTTTTATTTATTTTTTTGTTTTTTTGCAGATGGACTTGTAAAAATGCTAAAGGTTGGTTCTATTACAAGAGATCGGCAATTGTTCAGTCTGGCCAGTGACATGACGTTCTTCCGTTTTATAGAAACGATTTAGACTTAACAAAAGTACTTGTAGAGGATGGTAGACTATTTTTCTATATTTTGACCATGTTAAAACTTATGTACAAAAGGATGTAAAATTTTCTTTTTATATTTAATGAATATTTTTGTCTTGTTTGATATTTGATGTTTTTTTGTGTTTTAATTGAATGTTAGCAAAAAATAAAAATGATACGTGGAAGTGGCAAAATATTTGTACAAATGGTTTACATTTGGCGACGATATTAGGGCTGAAAAAATAAAAAATTCAAATAGTTTAGACTTTTATCGATGAATTATTTTTATTTTTAGTGATACTAAAAATGTTGCTAATAACACCAATTTCAAATTATTTTTATCTTTAGTAACACTAAAATTGTTGCTAATTTTAAAAAATTGGGACTTGTAGTGATGATTATAACGCCGCTAATAACGCTAATTTTTTTTAAATTTCTTTGACCTTTAGTGACGATATAAACGTTGCTAATAAAGTCTTGATGGCGACGATTTTGAAGATGTCGCCAAAAAAACATCTTTTGCAACGTTATTGTATAGAGAATTAGAAAAATATTTAGCGACGCAATTGAAGCAATGGCGACAATTATTATCGTCGGTGAAGATATCATATTTGGCGACATTGTAAAATCGTCGCTTTGTATCTTTGCCGACTATAGCTTTAGCGACGATTAGGTGACGCTCCAAAAAACGTCGCGAAATCTAATTAGTGACGTTTTTGTAATATTCAACGACGTTGTTTTTTGTCGCCAAAAACCCTATTTCTTGTAGTGTTGTCTGTTTCAGCTCATTGACAATGGTGGTGATAGCATCTTCCAGATGTGGGGTAACTGCTTTGCTCGACTGAGGTGTAGGGGCAATATATCCACTCATAAGAGATCCGGTACTAACTCTCGTTTGTGTTGGCTTGGTATTGCCGGGTTCGTATTTGTTGATTTTCGTATGGTTGGTTCTTTGGCGGTTTTGAACCGACATTGGTTATATTCGAACCGATTTGGTGATTCTGAAATCCTGGAGGAAAATTCCTCTGATTTGTATTTTGTGGCTTCCAATAATTTTGTCCCTGATTGAACTGGTTATTTCTTCCTAAAGAGTTGATACTATATGCCTCTGCATTAGTATCTAGATAGTATGAACACTCTTCAGTGGTGTGGCCTTCATCAGAACATAGCTCACAAATGGTATAACAAGGCTTGGATGGCTGAGGTTTATCTTGGAAATTGTTTGGTTTTGGAGGATTCATGGAGAACTGATCAAACTTCTTGTTCAGATTTTCAAGTCTTGTTGATAGGCTTGCCATAATTGATAACATTGGTTGATTTGGGTCTTCTTAAATTTGGTTGCCAAATTTCTTCGGCATCCCCTCCACTCTAGCTACGTCCTCGTTGCTAGTACTCCATTGTTGAGTGTCTTTAGCTAAATTCTCGAGAAAGTTGTAGGCTTCCTCTCCATCCAATGATATAAACTTACCTTGATGCATTGACTGTATCATCTGCTTGTTCATAGTAGAAAGTCCTCGAAAGAAAAAATGAGCCAGTGTGCTCTTATCATAACCATGATGTGGACATGAGACTAGCAGATTATTGAATTTCTCCCGGCTTTGATGATATTCTTGATCCACCTTCCCTTTGAAATTGCGATGGAAACTCGCGCATGGCATCCAATCTTACGGGGTGGGTAGAACTTGTTCATAAACTTTGTTCTCAACTTCTCCCAGTTGTTGATTGAATTGATCGGTTTGTGCGGTTAACTATTCGGATGCTTTACCTTCGAGGGAGAGTGGAAAAAGAATTAACTTGATACTCATCCCCGATATTACGGTTCTTGAAAGTTCTGAGGACTGATAGAAATTTGTTCATGTGAACATAAGGTTGAACATTATCTAAACCATTGAACTTTGGAAGCATAGAGATTAATGATGCTCTAAGTTCAAACTGATTAGCTTCTGTCTCTGGAAAAATAATACTGCTGGGTGGGTCTCCAATGATTGGCGAATAGAAATCGCTCAGCTTCTTCCTCTGTTGTGCTTGCATGGGTGGGATAGCTTCAGGATTATTGGTGTCCAAAACACCTCCATCATTGCATGCGGCCATTGTATCAGTCTCGACTAGTATTCTTGTGAGTCGGTTATTAAACCTTGTCCACTGTTGTGTTCTTACCGGACGATGATATGGACGACGGGGCATACACTAGAAAATGCTATGCAAAAATGACGAAAAACTATCCTATAATGCTTGAATAATATGCAACTATTCTAAATTATACTAAAATATAAAACTACTTTCCTTCAACTGGGTTGGGCTTTGCAGCTAGTATCTCGCCCGTTGTCTAAAGTCTCTCTTCTAGGGTTATGGTGAATCACTTGGATTGCTTAAGTACCACTTGCCCATGAGGCGATAGTCCGTTTGTCAAGATTCAGACAAGAAACATTAGAGTTTGATGTTTCGCTGTGTTGGCTTACAACTTCAATTGTTGAAAAGGTCCTAAATGCAATTATACTAGAAAGCAATAAAACTAAACTATGATGCAACTATATAAAGAAAGCAATAAAAAGAATGAAGATTCAACTAACCTGGATGGTAGATCTTGTCTTCGAGATGTCTTTCAAGCTTCTCTCTTTCTCAAAAGGATGGATGATGCGGCTAATTATACTTCAATATCCAAAGTTCTAATCTTGAAAGAAAACGTTAAACATAAACAACTTAAACCGGCAGCGACACCATTTGACCAGCCTCTTTTTGTGTGTGTAGATGTGTATGGATGGTGTGGATAGATGATGGTCGTTGAACAAAATAGAAGCGTATCAAAACCTATTTATCCCTCAATAAGTAAAGGATGAGTAGGGTATCGTTCCACTTTTAAGTGTATGTTATGTGAAGGACGAGGGATTTGGAAAGGGGGTTTAAGGGATTAAAAACTATGATTATAGAGATTTAGATTCTAATGCTAAACTAAACTAAATTAACTAAACTATTGGGAATTTATAAGAAAGGGAATTCAAGAGATTAGAATCCACCAATACTTTTAATCTATGACCTTCTGCTTTATGGTTGTTCTTACAAGTAGACTACAATTAGGCAATCGAGCAAGTGCCGATGCCCTCTTAGACAAAACATCGTTAACAATTAGCTCTACTTAAGGTTGTTCCTATGTTTATGCTATTAATATCTTCTTTCCTTTTATGTAAGCTTGGGCAGCCATTCAATGTATTACCAAGAGCAACATCAAGGAGTATAGTTCTTTAGAGTTAGGGAAGTATTCTTTGTGTTGCCATTCAAGGGGAGCGGGGAGTGGCTGCCATTATTTGTGTTTGCCTTAAGTGGTGATTCATTGAAACACTAAAGAATACTCCTTGATGTTGCTCTTGGTAATACATTGAATGGCTGCCCAAGCTTACATAAAAGGAAAGAAGATATTAATAGCATAAACATAGGAACAACCTAAAGAGCTAAACACGATGTTTTAGTTTTAAATGAATATATTCCCACAACAATGAAACTAATATATTAATATATTAATATATATTAATATAAATCGTTAACAATGAAACTAATATACTAATATATTAATATATTCCCACATCGTTAACCTTAAGAAGATATTTAGTTTTAGTTTCATTGCATGATATTAATATATTCCCCTGGTGTGGGCAATGAAACTAATAACTAAAAACATAAAGAACTAACCTGATTGAAGAACACCATGAACCAGAAGAATCATTAAACCTTAAACACTGGCTTCATCTCCTCCCTTGAAGGAGAAGATTAGCCTTCCATAAAGAAGGAAGAACACGAAGAACGAGAAGAAGAAGAGTCAAAGAACATAAGACTAGAAAGACTAATTTATTAAGACTTAGCTAGTTAAAACCAATCTTTTATTATTAATCTATCTCTGCCTCAAGTTCTGGAGACAAGAATATAAGTGAATTGGCCCATTATATGAGGCACTTAGGTCCTCTATTTATAGGGGTTACAATGAGCTCTAGAAGCATTCTAAACCGTCATTTGTTTCCTAATACAAATAGACTTCTTCCAGAGTCCAACTTCATCTCCAAAACTTAGAAGGAATTGGCTACAGTGTCGATTCATGCGTCTGGACGCACTATTCATGTGTCCTAGACTTAATCAATGCATCTGGATGCTCGATCTATGCGTCCCAAATGCATGGGTCGCGTCTGGATGCACGATAGTCGTGTCTCAAACGCGAGACTCTATTTTTCCACCTTTGGTCTATTTTTCTTTCCTCTTTTGCGGGTTTTGGTCCAAGAAACGAATCCTTTGGCCTTGGGCTTCCAAATAGGCTTTAAAATGGGTCCAAGTCGCATCTTTAATAGCTTCAATTCCTTGGCCTTCTCTATGATTTTCCACGGGCTTCCCATGTGATCTTTAATGCTCCGAATTGCTTCATTTTATCTCTTTTTCTCTAATATTCTACAAAACTCTCTTTTTCACCTGTAGAATCTTAAAACATAACTTACAAACACTATTAGTCCACTAAGATGGCTAAACAAGAGGCATAATCGAGGGTTAAATTGCACTTTTTGAGCACTTATCAAGAGGTAGAAGGAAAATTCTCAGCTGGTAAACAGGGAAGAGTGTAGAGCCTAAATATTTTTCACCAGGAGTAATGCTTCTCATTTTAAGAACTTACTTCAGAGCATCACATTGTGCAAAACTCATATTCTTGCTAAAGTGTACACCTGATTTAGTGTAATTGATTTCTTGTCCTTTTATGTCACAAAAGTTTTTTTGGATGTCAAGGACAGATTCAACTTCCTCCATGTTTGCCCTACAGAAAATGAAGACATTATCGGCAAAAAGAAGATAAGTTATAGGGTCACTATTTCTAGAAATTTTAATACCATTAATTTTTTGGTTTTGTTCTGTACATTTTTTGTTTATTAATCTTGATAAAACTTCCATGCAACATATGAACAAGAGGGGTGATAGAGGGTCTCCCTGTCGAATCCCTCTGGAAGATTTGAAAAAGCCATGTGGGGAACCATTTACAAGGATTGAAAAATTGGGAGAGGATATACAAAGCTCAACAAGATGTACAAGTTGTGAGTCAAGACCGATGGACTTGAGAATAGTAAGCAAAGAATACCAATTGACCTTGTCAAAGGCTTTTGACATGTCAAGTTTAATAACCATGAGTCCAGATTTGCCTTTTTTTTCTTCATTGTGTGGAAGATTTCATGTGCTAATATAACATTGTCAAAAATTTGTTTGCCAATGACAAAGGCACTTTGATAAGGTGAAATGCAAGGGTAGATCTTTGATTTTATTCTATTAGAGAGAGTTTTGGATATTATTTTATAAACAATATTACATAAACTTATTGGTTTGAAATCTGTACATAGCTCCGGATTTTTAATCTTTGGGATTAAAGTTATATTAGTATGGTTGATACTGTCAAGCTTTAAACCAAGAGAGAAGAAGTTTTTGACTAAGCCTACAACATCCTTTTAGAGGATATCCCATGAGGATTGATAGAATAATGATGGGTAACCATCAGGTCTCGGTGCTTTGAGAGCACCGATGCTGAAGACTACCTCTTTGATTTCTTCCATCGTGATTGGTATGAGCATATCGGAATTTTCTGAGGTGGAGATGGTGGAGGGAGAGAGAGATTGAATGTGTGTGATATTAACATGATTCGTCTTAGTGAGAAAAGATTTAAAGTGGCCGACAAATTGCTCACCAATAAGTTTAGGGGACTGGGTCCAAGACCCATCACTCCGTTTGATCCACTCAATTCTATTTATTTTTCTATGATGGAGGGTTTTGATATGGAAGTATTTTGTATTCCTATCACCTTCTTTTATATCTTGATCTCTCGATTTTTGTTTCCAAATATTTTCCTCACTCTCAAGGAGATGGTCGAGTTTTAGGCAAGTTTCACGTTCGAGAGAGAGAGATTTAAGCTTGTGGGATTTAGGTTTTGGATAGGAAGAAGTTGGATTTTGAGATCATGTATATGGTAAAAAATGTTACCAAAAAATGTTTTATTCCAGAACTTGAGAGCCTTTTTGGTTGAGATAAGTTTCTTGGAGATAGGAAGAGGATGGTTGGCTTGTGTTTGAGTAGAACGTGGATGGTGCAGGTTGATTGGATGAGTGACTGGTAATCATTGTATTTGGTCCACATAGATTGGAAGTGGAATTGTTTGGGAGTGTGAGCTGTTAATGGAGTGGTGTCAAGCAGAATGGGGCAGTGGTCAGAAGAAATTGCAGGTTTATGTTGGACAATCGAATCAGGGAAAAAGAGGATCCAGTCGTCATTTACTAGTACTATGTCTGGTCTCTTCTAAATATTGTCGGGGTAGGCTCTTTTGTTTGACAAGGTGAAGGGGTAACCTTTCTAGCCTAAGTCAATTAGACCAAGATCATTGATAATAGTGTGAGCTGGTTCCCCATCATTAAAGTCATATGATTTTCCTTCGAGATGTTCTTCCAATGAAAGAGTAACGTTAACGATGATGATTGGGTGATTTAAATTGGATAGTTTTCTTATTGGATTCCAGCTAATATCTCTAGAAGGTTTGTACGGGCTGCCATAGAAGTAGCAACCCACCCAAGCAGTTGGATGACCTCTATTTACAAGAGTGGTGATAGAGTTATCGGTAGAGTCGGTGATGGATATATTTACACAGGATTTCCAAAGCAGGCAAACCCACCAGCTAGGTTAATAGGTGGGATTATGTGATAGTTGGGGTAGTGAAGTTGGTGTATGAGAGATGATATGGTGATCTGAGATGCTTTTATTTCAGATAAGAAAAGAATGTCAGGATTTAAGTTGGTAATCAAATCTTTAAGATGTCGAACTGTAGATTGATTACTACAACCTCTACAGTTCCAAGAGAGTGTCCTCATATAACAACCATTGGTGACTGGTCTAGTTCAGTCACTAACCGAAGCGAAATAACATTCAAAGTAAATAGGGCACAACATGCTATACAAACTATACACCATAGAGACATATTAAAGTTCAAGTATTTAACCAATACTACTAATATAACCAAAATAGTCATCATTATAGAAAGAAGGATTAAAGGAAATCATGGGAAACACAATAGTATATATTACAGGGGATGAATATTGTAAGGGGGATATGAAATAAGATTTAGGGGTGATAATATAGAAGCCTGGCCAAAGATAAACTACCAAGTGTATATAGACAGATGTGAACCGAGCATGGTAGAGCATAGTAGAAAAATCATGGAGATTGAGGAATGCAAAATCTGTATGAATGATGTGGATATTGATACGGAAAGATGGGGTGAGTGTGTACCTGGTCGTATGGAATGCTTAGTGAATCAGTTTCCATCGGAAGTAGCCTTGGTATGCTTTGAGAAGGCAAATTTTGGTCTATATCTTGAAAATTACTTGGAGAATGGGTGTAGCCTGGCATATCAATTTCATAGCTTGTATAGCTTTGATTAAATTGTGTAGCCGGTGCTGGTGGGTAGTGAATCAGAGGTAGGGAGAAATTGCCTATTGGACTTGAGAGATTGTTGGTAGTGTTGGTCCTAGCTCCCCAGCTTGGGGTGTTCCAAATGGGTTGTATCATGTAACCATGGGATTGAAGCAGATTTGTGATTGTAGGGCTATGGAATAGATCCCATACTATTTCCATTGTAAAATTTGTGACCCTGGGAATATGTACGAGATTTGCAAGTGCTTAGAGAGGATCTGCCATGGGAATGATAGTTGAGTTGAGGTAATCGATGGTTGGTTGATTTGTAGTTGGGGGCTGTGGTGGTGGTAGTGAGAGTGGTGTGTAGAAAGTTTGTTCACCTTGATGGAATTGTGGAATTGGTGTAGATGGTGTAGATGTGCCATCTGGATTCTGATGAAATTTTCTTTTCTTTGGTGGTTTTGGGTTAGAAAGTATTCCTTTTGCCTATGATTTGCGACTTGCTCTTGGTTTTGAAGAAGATATATGGGTTGTCGGTGGTGATATTGGGTTGAGAGGAATGAGGTGTAATTGGGAGTAGTTTATTTTTTTTGCTATTTTTTTGTCGGTCTGGTTGGATGGGTGAATGGGTTGTTTGTTTATTGGGCTTTTGAATTTCTTCTTTGATTTGTTTGGGCCCGACTTGCCTAAGAGGGTGGATAGTGGCGGTTCAGTAGCTTGCTCCATATAGGATCCAGAGAAAGATTGCGTGATATTTTCAGAGAGTGTTATGTGTCTCTCACATGGTATGGGTTCCACTGGTTGGAGAATTATCGTCGTTCCCCCGAAAAGTGCGATATTGTGACTATGTTCCTCTTTTGCAGGAAGATTGATGGTTGTTGAAATCGGATTCAGTGGTGGAGCATCAAGCAACATGATAGTTGGTGATATTGTTTGTACACTCTGAGATTTGGTTCGACATTTGTAGGTATTATGTCCAAATCGGAAGCATAAGTGACAATAGTTGAATGGAACACCTACATATTCGAAGCTGATCCATGTCGGAGTCCCCAGACAGATTTTTTATCATGTGCCCTTGTGGTAGTGGTTCTGTTATATTTGCCTCCACGCACTCTAGCTCGAAAACCGATTGGTGAATCATCCGATGGTTCTACTTCCTCAACTCTGCCTGCAGCAGCTACAATTAACTAGCCATATGACATCTGCGTTTTGGTGTTCGAGATGGAGACCAGTAAAAGTGATCCAGATCTTGGTGCTGTTGAACTCTACTTGTTGTGGCATGAGTCCTGGTGAGAATGGTTTGAGCACAAAAAGATGCCCCATAAGTTGCCATGGTTCTTTCTTGATGATTTGATCTTTATCGATGAGTTTTTCAAAGTTGAGAATAAAGCTATGATCAATCTTGAGTGGCTATGATATCCAATTTCTTCTTTAGAGCCCATTTGGCTATAATAGCACCCATAATTTCTTCTGGTTCGTACTCTTTTTCAGTAATAAGTTTGCCAATCAGAGTTGCTGCCCATCTTGAGCGGGATTTGAGTAGTAAATCTCGTGGGATTTTCATAATTTTGTCCTCTTCTTTGGAGCAATTGATATGGGATTGGGCAAGGTTGTGGGTGATATTCTCCATTGTTTCTGTGTTGCTGTGTGGGTTGTAGTTATCGAGAGTGGTGGATATAGGCTTGACAGATGTTATGGTAGATGTAATGATGTTGTGGCTAGTAGATATGTTTGCAGTGGTACAGGGAGATTCAGGTATGGTATTGTCAGCTTTCATGGGGATGGAATGTGCCTCTGGGCCCATGGGATATTCAAGTGTGTAGGTGGGCAGATACTCCTGGGGGTTGTGGTGGATTCCGTGGATTGTGTAGGGCTGAAAATAAGATTTGGTGTTGTGGATGCAGATTTACAATATATGTAGAACCAAAAAATTTGCCTTTAAAGCCCATGGTGCTTACTTCATATTGGATCTGCAGATGTGGAAGAGTCAGACATGTGAAAACTTGGAGAGAAGTTAGTTGAGGAAGCCAATATGGATGATGAAAAAATAATAATAAATATTGATGGATAGGATGGATAAAACCAAATAAAAAACACATGGGTAGGATGAAAGTAGGGATGAAAGATTCAAACTTGAGAAAAACATATGATTGGACTATTGAAGCTGCATAAGAGTACGGGTAACTAGAACAAATACATGCCATGATGAAAGTTTCTAGTACTTCCCTGGTTCTAGTAGGATCTTGTCCTGCTTGAACTGAAGAACTGATTCCGCCGTCATTGGATGGGGAAAAGATGTTGTAGTTGTTTACGTCTTCCATTTGAACCCCGTGATGTTATTGGGTGTGGGGGGCGACTAAAGTCCCACACTTAAGTGTAGTAAAAGAGAAAAGGTCATGGGTTCAAACCCAACCAAAGACATATTTCATACATATTAAAAAACTAAGTAATGTTTTAATAACAAATACTACGGTGAAAACAAATGAGAGATTGTGTGGAACCACTGGCAGCTTTTTGGTCTGTCCAGATGTTTAGAATTGGATACTTAGTAGTGGCGGACCTAGGATTATTTTTATTGAGGGTATGCAAAGTTTTATAATCAACTTTAACAACTAAAAGCCAAAGCGGAAAGCGGTCACATTGTCTTTTGATCGACATTTTTTCCACCTATTGAACTTATTGATAAACTTGTTAGTGTTTTCACAGTAGATGTTGATGACAAAAACTTCAATAAAATGTATCCTACGAAAGTTTATACGACAAGTAGATTATTGTTGATGAACGAGTATACCACTTCTTGATGAATGGTTAAAACAAAGTATAACGATATTATCCATTTTTGACTCTCCGAGCAATCCGGACAATTTTTTGTATGTATTAAACAATCCAAAATTTAAGTTGTGTTAATAAATTTACTTGGAATGTGAGGAGGGAACACAAATATAATCTGAATTTGCATGTTATCAATGGAAAAGGGTCAAGAATCACAAGGAAAAAGGCAAGGACTGTTCGTAATTACCTTGTTGATGCACCTAACATTTTAAATATTTTTCTCACCAAAATTTGAGGGTATTCAAGTGAATACCTTGGACTATACCTGGGTCCATCCTACACGTGTTGTTTTCAAGTGATCCAATTTTTTTTTCGAAGTAAGCAAATATTGTATTAAGAGTAAAAAGAAAGTGTACATAGTATAATGTGGACTTATAGCCTGCTAAAAATAGCATATTTGGCCACTTGATTTGTTGCAAAGTTGGCTTCCCTCTAAGTTGGAGTTAACCTGCAACATCCAAGACCTTCCTTATATCTCTCCCATCTTTGCTGCATCCACCATGGAAGGTGCGAGCATCCAAATGCATGAACTGCGGCAGTATGTAGAGTCTGACTCTATTCATAGTCTTCTCCAATTTTTCTACACAACAAACTCCACCCGTTCAAGAATGGCTAGAAATTCCACTATATAGTTAGTAGCATGGTCCATGTGTCTATATATCACAGCCACAAACTCACAAGCGCTATTTATAAACACAACGCCATGTCCAACATACCATGATTACCTTGTGAGTGATCCAATACTTAAGCATCAAACCACATAATTTGGAAGGCGCTACGTGTGAAATGAATGATTTCTCATTAAGAAATAAATAATGAATTACAACTACCCTTTATATAGGGTTTCAGAATATATAGTTACACAACTATGTAACATAATGAAAACAAAATTCTAACATACTAATAGAATACAGTTTCTAATAACAAACTTGTTTCTAGAAGCTTTACAATTATTATAACTAATTGTCTAATTGTATTCTAGAAGCTTGCTGATGTGGACTTTAGTCTAAATTCCCCGGCCCATCTAGCATAAATGGGTATAGGAACTACTAATAGCTTGGATTGCAGATAGAGATGCCTTTGTTTTGATAATCCTTTTGAAAGAATATCTGCTAATTGATCTTGGCTGCACACATACTTGATTTGAATGGCTTTATTTGTAACAAGTTCTCTGACATAATGATAATCCACTTCTATGTGTTTAGACCTTGCATGGAATACTATTTTAGATACTAAGTAAATTGCGCTGATGTTATCACACAATATAAGTGGTTGAGTGTAGAAAATATGAAGATCTCTGAACAAGTATTTGATCCATGAGATTTATGCTACAGTGCGAGCTAAAGATCTATACTCAGATTTTGTGTGTGATCTTGAGGTTATTTGTTGTTTCTTATCTGACCAAGATACTAGTGTATTTCCATAGTATACTAGGTAACCACTTGTGGACCTTCTGTCTAAAATTGATCCAGCTCAGTCAGCATATGAGAATGCTTGGATGTGTAAACTTCCTTCAGATATAAGTATTCCATAATTTAAGGTATCCTTAATTAAGATTCCTTAAAATCCTCTTTGTAGTCGCTAAATGAGTTGTTCTTGGAAATTGTAGGTACTGACATACTTGATTCACAGAGAAGGAAATGTCTGGTCTACTCCATGTAAGATATTGTAAGGCTCCTACAATTTGCCTGTACTTAATTTGTACTGTCTTCCAATAAATCTCCAGTGACATCATCAAGCTTTACATGAGTGGCAACTGGTGTGGAGACTGGCTTGGCATCTGACATATCATGTTTATAAAGGATTTCCAAAATGTATTTGGTCTGACATAAAAACATATGTTTTTAGTCATTGTGATTTGCAGAATAAGAAAGTAACTTATATTTCCCAAATCTTTCATGGCAAACTGTATTCCCAATCTCTGAACTATATTGATTCACAATGAGACAATGAATTGCATGTGATCAAAATGTTATCAACATACACTAGAATGTAAGTTACTAGACCATGATGTATGTAACTACACAAAGGGGGACTGATTTGCTTCTGATGTTGTGAAATTCATTGCAAGTAGAGCTCCCATAAGTTCAGAGCACCAGGCCTGTTTTAATCCATAGAAAGATTTATTTAACTTGTAGACATAAGAAGGTTTATCCTTGTTTATGAAACCAACAAGTTGTGCCATATAAACCTCTTCTCTTAAGTGGCCATGAAGGAATGCATTACTGACATCTAGTTGCTTAATGACCCAGTCATTCTGAACTGCAATGATGAGAATTAATCTTATTGTAACAGGCTTTACTACTGGATGGTAGATCTTACTGAAATCAACTTTTATTTTTTGCTAAAACCTTTTGGCAACTAGACGAGCTTTAAACTTATCTATTTTTCCTTTAGATGTTTACTTGATTCTAAACACCCACTTGTTCTACACTACATTCGTATTTCTGTATAAGGAACCAAAGTCCAAGTGTTTCTCTTTTGCAATGCATTATATTCTTCAGTCATGGCTTTTCTCCATTCTTTGTGCTTGACTAAAGCATGTTGGAAGTGAAGGTAGAGCAGTAGTAGCATTATAACAGCTTGGTATGTAAAGGGTGCTTAATGGAGTGTGATCAGCTCCCAAATGTGCGTTTTATTACCCTTACATTACTGCATTACAACCCTTCTTACGCATAATGAAAAGACAACTCATAGCTTTTATTATCTTTTTCAGGTTACAGAGCATTTCATACCACTTATCATAAAAGCTGCATCTTAGCACCAAAAGGAGCCTTATTAATGCTTATTATGAATACTTGAAGCTGCTATGAAAAAGGTGCTGAAAAAGTCAAAGTCAAAGGTCAAGGATTCAAAACCAGAAAACTGAAAGTCACGTCCTTAACTCAGAAGACTAGAGATGGATGACCTTGATACAAAAGAAGACTTGCTCAAAACCTAGCTTGATTAAGAAGATATGAAAAAGCAAAAGAAAAAGGAAAAAGGAAAAACATAAAACAACAATGGTGAGGTGTCTTGATTGTAGAAGGAGAGGGCAAATAAGATTTTTGTAAAAGTAGGGGTATAAGAACCAAAAAGTAGGAGGAGAGAAGGCACCTAGACTTATTCTAGTGTCATGTAGGAGTAGTGTAGGATTTATTTTTCAAGTCATTTACATTCAAGTTTGTTTTACTTTTTGTTCTTCAATTCAATCATTTTTTCTTACAAGTTCATGTTTTAATCATTCCATCAAAGTTATTTCTTTCAAGTTTATGTTTCCATCTTTAATCAAACAAGTTTTCTTTCAATACAAGTTGAGTCAATACAAACAAGTCCTAAAGCTAAGAATACTACCTTTTCTCATTCACAACTCCCACCAATCCATCTTCCAAACATTCTATGGTGAACCTTATCAATACTTTTTTATTTACTTACCACCAACTAACGTCAAATGGTGCCGCCGTCATGGATTGAAAGAACATGGATTCTTGGTTGAGCTCTAAGGAGGGAAGCACCATTCTATCCCTTTAATTTATTGTTTTTAAAATTTTTTGTCAATATATTTCGTTATTTTTCAATACTGATCTGTTTTATTTCAAATCCAGGTTCGAGGTTCAACTGCTAGAGAGGAGCTGAAGCTGCTGTCGGAAGCCGAACTAACTTAGCCATAACTGGTGGAGCGACCGCCCAGGCACTCCACTGCCATTTTTTTCACAGTTTGATCAATTTTTTCGTGTGGTTATAACTAAAGATCCGGATTTTGTAATAGAGTAGTATAAATCAGTGGACTTTGTTATGATAGATAGACATTAAAAAAAAATAAAAAAAAAAAAAAAAAAAAAAAAAACGAAAAAAAAAAAAAAAAGAATTTTTTTTGTTAGTTATGTAGATTAGCATGAGTTGAGCACTTGGTTGAAGTTGTGCAGCTTACCAAGGGTTTGAGTTTTCATTGCCTTGGGAAGTTCAAGTGTGTGAGGAGAGTCGTGAATCATACGCTATCGCACTTTGAATCAACTTGGTAATCAACACTCTAATTACGATTAGCTCTAGTTAATCTAGTTAAAAATGTATAGATCGCCAGAAGAAGGTGTTGTTTTATTTTCGCTTCCTCTAGATGAAAAGTTACATCATATAATAGAGGAAGATAGAATAGGCACTATGTATCCCCGTTTTTCATCTAATACAGGTTGAGGTCAGCCATAACCTCTAGATTATTAAAAAAAAAAGTATTAGTATTAGTTTACTTTTATATATTGGGCCCTTGAAAGCAAAGTTGTTTAATTATTAAAAACCCAGATTGTGGGATTTTTAAGTAGACCTTTTTTATAACCTAAAACAGGAAATGCTCGAACAGTTGGGCCTGATTCTCAGATCACGCGCCAACCAATGTCTCCTCAAGCAGTGTATAAGCACGGCTTGAGAGGTAAATTCTAAACCTCCTCGAAGCCCATGTAAAATAATACCTTGTGTGTTCAAGCATCCTTACGTGATTGTTTGAATTTTAATTTTTGCACTGCAATTTCAATTCACACATAAGGCTAAACCCGAGCCATATAACAACCATTGGGAACTTATTCCCCAATGTAGATAAAAAGGACATTGCTTGATTCTTGAAGCCTAGACCAAATGTCACACCCCAAATTTCCAGACAATATTTAAAACAATGATATTCAATCATCTGGAAACCCGGGGTGCAACAAAACCCAATACCCTGTTATCAAATATGATATAAAAAAAAATGAAATCAAAAGAAAACTAAAAGGAACAACTCTTCATCACATTATTAAACTACAAAGAAACTAACCAACTCTATTACATCTGTCTCAAAATAAAACCGTACACTTCAGAAAAACTTAAACCAGAAGACTCCAAGAGCAACTCCAAACCACGTGTCCTCATCCACTGCACTCCACCATCTATATTTTCAAGAACACACCCACGTTGCAAAACAAAGCAAACATGGGTCAGCAAATTGAATTTACTGGTATGAGTAAGACTAAATATAAAATAGCAATACATTCATATCTTTCGAATAAAGAAATATACTATTCAATCATTTCAACTTGGAATACAAGTTAGTTCTGTATTCTCAAAACGGCATACAATTTCTTCCCAAGTAAAATTTTAACCACCCCTAATATACATTTCTAAGAAATCTCAGAAAACATTATTCATCATGCTCAATTTCCAAAATAACTCACAATATAATTTCCACTTACATTCAACTTATTACATAAACATATGATAACTTATTTAAATATGAGTTTTATACACTTTACCTTTAAGCCAGCACGTCGTCTTAGGGTAGGACAACGTCTCTGCATAAAAAGTTAATAAATCCTACCCTCTTACAAAACAAAGTTAGATTTCCCAAACGTAATCATTTATAGTATACATCTATTTTACTCTTACTGCAACCATCATGGGTATATATAATCTGGCATAATATATCGCCAATATTAACTAATATTCATATCACACCACCATATCCATCATATCACGCTAACCATATTCACATTCCTTCGTAAGAAATTATATGCATCATATCATAATATATCACCACTAGGGAGTACATTCATCCCTCGTGAGTATCAACTCACACAAACCACGTATACATTTCTTTGTAAGAAATCAGGTACATCATAATACATAAATATTCATATGCAATAACTCAGTCACATGTAAAATCAATTTTTTACTTTAATATCACTCGTCTACTTATGAGAACGAGGAAAAAGTCAAAACCAAGGAGTACATTCATCCATCGTGAGTATTAACTCACACAAACCACATAAACATTTCTCATAAGAAATCATATATATCATATGCAATAGCTCCATCACACGTAAAATCAATATTTTTTTTTGCTTATTAATTATCTCGTTGACTCATTTATTAAAAGACACAGCCCAACCTTTGGTTCCTACTCCACGATTTACACTACACACATTTGCCAAATCACACATATCCGTGTGCCTAACTCACACCAAGTACCACTACAAGACATATGTCTCAAGCGGGGATATCGCATCCAGAAAACATATTTTCATCTTGTAAACTCGTAACTTATGAGTCACAGCCATCCCTGGGCTTTCCATACACATAATCACAAAGCCTCCTTTGGGCATAACAAAATATCGAGTCATTCATGGCACATTCAATGAATATCTTGGGTCATTCCCGCCACATTCAAGGAATACCCATCATAATACTAACAGATCATTCATGGCACATTCAATAAATACCTTAGGTCATTCCCGCCACATTCAAGGAATACCTATCATAACACTAGCATGTCATTCATGGCACATTCAATGAATACCTTGGGTCATTCCCGCCACATTCAAGGAATAACCACCTACATTCCCGTACATTCAAGGAATATAGCTAACCCGCAAGGCGAATGCATTAGTTCCTCTCTAAGGCGGCTTTTCACATGACATCATTAGTCATAAACATTTCATTTCTTTTCTTTTCATCAAAGGGGCGTGGAGAGATCCAAAGATGTGGGCGACACATTAAATTTTCACCGGACACTTTTACACCGAATTTTAACACTCAAGAGTTCTCATTTATTATAATATTTTTATTACAAAACAAACATCGTCTCAAACAATAGAATCATTACTAAAGATTCCAAACAAAATAACTAATCAACTCACTTTATTATCAATTACATAAATCATAGATATCAAAAGGTTCAATCAGGAATAACGTATTAATTAAATGTCCCGTGAATACATTTTAAGCAAGCACAATCACGTACACAATTAAGTACTAACATTGTACACATATAGTTATCACAAAAACTATAATATAGTGTAGTGTAGTGGCATCATTTTTGCTCAAAGCTGCCTACATATCCAAATCTTTCAAGATTGGAATCAAGCCTTCGTAGTTCTTATTAGCCACATAGTCAAAAATCAAAATCCATCAGTGACAATATATATATATATATATATATATATATATATATATATATATATATATATATATATAATATATATATATATATAATACCACGTCAAATCTTTATTAGATAATTACAAACATGTTTATACAAGTTTCAATAACGTCTTATTATTGGATTTTGCCCACAAAGTTCAATATGCCAAAAGTCAAACTTGGTCAACTAGTCAAAGGTCAACAGTCAAACCCAATAGTCAACAGTCCTAAACCGGTGGTCATCTAAACAGGTCCTAATCCAAACCCATGCTTAAAAATAGTTCAACCCATGGTCCTAAGCCAACTAACCAAAACAAACAAAACATAGCATGGCCCAAGCCCAAAAATCTAAACCAATCTATCCTAACTAATCAAGAGCTATAGAAAGTTATCTATATATTCACAACAACAAATGTCAATTTCTTTACAGTGGGTGTGATATTCTAATTGGATTGGTCAGCATCAGTAATGTGCATACAACATACAAGACAACTATTTTTAAAACTGGTAATGATCCTTCACTCCTGTTCCTCTGTCTTTCTATTTTCTCCTTTTTGGATGATTTTCCCTATATAACTACTGTGCTAGATTACAGCAGGTGCCACATCAAAGGCAACAACATGGTAAAAGTCCACTTTAGTTCTTTATAATTTTTCTTCTTATGTTACTTTCTTTTTGTTTTCTTGGGTAGGCAATCCAAGTTCTTATTGTGCATACTTTTGTTGGGCACCATGCTTGCCCATAATTTGAATTGACAGAGTGCAAAAACTAGTGCTGGTAACAGTAGGTTAACGTTCAGACAATCAAGAATGTGCAGCTCAACATCAAAGCCAGAGAGCTCATATATGAGCTAATATAATAACGTTCCCTGTTGGCAATAATCACTTTTATCCACAAAGTAATTTTATGTTGGAAATGAACTCAAGTATAATAGGAACACTCGCATGCATAAAAAGACAGAAACCTGAGGAGAATGAGGAATGATGATTGGAGGCCCACTTGGAAACATAAGGACCAACCAACCCACATAAAAATTAAAACTAGCCCAAGGAAACAAAAGATTGTATTCTGACCCAAGCCCAACTAACCAACATATCTAATAAAATTAAAACCCGACCGGGAGCACCGGATCACCCTCTCTTCTTCTTCCACCACCAAACCAGCAAACCCTAAGCATTAACCCACCGACCGCCACCACCAATCGGCCCAAAAATCATTCGAAATTGATTAGGGTTAAAAACCCAATAACTTTAATTAATCAAAAACTCTAATTCATTAGTTCAAAAAAAACACCTCCTCAACCATAAATCGACCTCTATTAACAACCCATACAAGCTTCAACAACACCCAAACCATTAACCCACAAAACCCATATAGATAATTTCATTACCACAAAACACTTCCAACCACCAACAAAATCCTTAAGACATCAGGAGCAATGAAACCAAACCCTCGTCATAGAAATTCTATTCGCGACAAATTAAACAATGATTTGGTATCTAATAATACCACATACTCATCATCATCACAACATAACAATCAAGAAAAAATATAATCTGACGTAGATGCAGTACTTCAAAATTTCTATAACCGCCGGCCACCATTGACTACAGAGAACATGCGAGGAATCATATCTATGCCTTAATGGCAATTAAATCCTTTTTATCAAATCAACATTTTTATAGCAATGTTCCAATATATCAAATAAGGAAATCACTAACAGATATTATTAGCAGTCAACTAAAATTTTAAATAACATGTTCAGGCTACTCACTGTTTGTAAACCGAACAGATAGATTTTCGAAAGCGGAAAAAACCCTGAAAGACCAAAGTCGACTGTCGCGTGAAGAAGATGGTCTTCCTCGTTCGAACCCTTTTCTTTTTACTCTCACCCAGCAACCACTCACTGATGTTACTCTCCTCTCCATCTCTTCTTTAATTTTTTTTCTTTTCTGTGTATAACTCTCTGTCTTCCCAAAAACTCTATGTGAGAACTCATTTTTGTTTTTCAAACCCCCCGAAAAACCTACGGGGTTTCCTATCCTTAACTACTATCTATCCTATTTTTGTATTATCTATTATTATTATTATTATTATTATGGTACCAGCAAAAATAAAAGAAAAACACGGGGTGTTATACCAAACAAACAAATTAAAATCAGTCAACTAGAGCCTAAAGTAGTCACACTCCTCCAGAAAATGACAAAAATATACCTACGAGGCCGGATTTAGAGTAATTAGTTACCATTCTGGTGGATCAACTACCTTCCTCACTCCCCTCCCTGAGATTCATCATGAGTGAGATTCTTGGTAGCACATCACTCGGTGAAGTGATTGATTACTCTTCTGAGCCGTGTAGTAGATCCATCTTAATCTCGCACCCAATTGTTCCTTTGAACATGACATAGTAATCTATATATCAAACAAATATTTTCAAAAATCCAAAAAGAAAAAAAGAATTTCTACTATTTGTGCATCATCATTGATTGAGCATTCATGTCTTATCAATATTCATCACAACCGTCATGAAATTACAATGCAAACCCAGAACCTTGTTCTTTTTGTGGTAGTCCTTATCATTGGTTATCTCATTGTTCATCATATACCGAATTTGAGTCTACTATAGAAAATCTTTACGATTATGAACCTCAGTTTTCAAGCTTCCCTAGTACCCCATACACTCAAGAGTTTTCCAGTCATGCCGACAATTTATGGAGTTCCACCACAAATAGTCAACCACCATTCATGTATCCACATAGTCAGTTAGAGTGCGGTTTCACCTAAAGCCCATTACCATTCACATCACCATCCATACCAAATTCATATTCCACTCCACCATCCATCACAGACTAACTCTACCAGAAAATGGCCAAGCAAACAATTTTAATTCAGCAAATAACAACTACCTTATGTTTTCTCCAATCCGATTCAAAAGATGCACATCTGAGACTAATTTTCATCCCACCAGTCTAGAACTCAACCAAAAAGAGAAACAAGGTCTTAGTATAACAAAGCCAAATGCAAAAGTCCATCCTGATACTTCTGACTAATTAAATCCCCATCAACCTCCACGTGACTATCATGAGAATTCCAAATCTTATGTTGATGACTATATGCCCGAAGTCATAGTTTCTCTCATATGCCTTAATACATCATCACCCATAAATGAGAAAATTTCGGCAGAAGAAATTCAAGAGCATGTATTTGACTAAACACACTTGGAAAATGGTATTGAGAAAATTTATAAAGGTCTAGGCAGAGAGGACAAAGAAAATGAAGTGCCTGGAAAAAAGGGAATACAATTTATGGTGGAAAATGAATTTCAATTTAGTCTAGTCGTTATATTAAAGACTTATCGATGGAACAAATTTGTGACATCCTTACTATTGCAGATATGAACTACAATCTTGTAGAAACGCCAAAACTAGATGAAGAATTCTCTGAGTCCTCAAAATCATGTGAAGAACTACCACCCAACCATCACCATCCCAATTTAACACCTCTTGAAATCCAAACTCCATTCATAAAAAACCCACCAATTTCTGAAGACTGCACCACTAAACCATTTCAAAGAAACCTCAAATTTGCACTTAAGCCAATTGGCTTTGAGATCCTTCATAATTTTCTAAACCTTCCTAGTAAAGAGACTTTGCCCAATATAAAATGCAAGAGTCCATCATTTCAGTAGTTGAGAAACCTGGTATGTCCTATTCCCCATAATTTGAGCTTCAACCTCTCACTATTTTGGACAATTCAAACATGTCGGGTTATTGCATAAGTTCCATGATAAGTTACACAAGCATCATCTTATCATTCTGCATCTTACACTCCAAATGTATCATTTCATTCTGTTTGGGGGTATGTGCTTTAATATGTTTTTCTATATTGATCCCAAACTATTTAGATTATTAGAATATAGTTAATAACATATATATCATCGATCTTATGCATAGTCTTGGGGAATCTGACTTAAAATGATATAGTCTTGAATATCTGACTATAAAAAAGATTTATGTTATGTTTTCTCGATGCATTCCATGAGAGGGCATCATGCATTAAGATAACCCAATCCTCCTCTTGGAGAGTGTGGCTGGAAGTGCCGGAGCCTTAGTCCACGTATATCTCGTATATTATTTGTAAAACACTTTTTACTTGTCGTTTGAGTAAGTGTGATTCTACGGAGTGAATATACAATTTTCTTTCTCTTTATTTTACATTTCTTTGTCAAAATAGTTGTTTTTCTTCGTTCTCATTATGCAAGATTCTCGATACATCAATAGTTATGTGATTTTTCCAAAAACAAAATGAGCAATGGATTCCATATAGACCAACCCTTAGAAATACGCAATCTCCATTCTTTTAAAGGCGGCTTGAGGATCAGTTATGTGTTACTAAGGGTCGCCCATATCACCATGCACTTTCTGTCTCAGCTTAAACCACATAGATACCAATTGTCCCTTGGTCACCAACGTATCATCACTTCAACCAGAAGAAGTCTGTGTTTTCAATGTGCTAAATGCATCATGGAGGCAACATCCAAATTTTACATGGAGTACAATCCACAAACCCAACCACTTCCAGGGTTCGTTTACCAATCACGTTAAACCACCAAATACATACAGACAAGGACAAAGTACCTATAACAATCAGAATAGAGCATTGGTTCTATCCCATTTTAACCAGAACTACCAAAATCCATGAAAGAGACCTAGTTCCACCACCCACTAGTGTCCAATCAGATAAACCCTCCTATTACGTCTTGCACAGTAAATCCCCTAACACACATAACTGAAGCCATAGTCCAACTAGATTGGGTTCAATAAAGAGCCGACACAAAAGTTGCCTAGCTAAGATCACCTGTTGTGGTTGGTTTTAAAAATTAAGAGTTAAAGAATCATTGCTTTTTGGTTATGAGTATCTTTATAGCAGCTTTATATATTTTTCAAAACCTGAGGATATAAATATGAAAATTATTTGCCCCGGAGTAACCAAAATGATACCAGATCAACGTATAATTTTATCTTTTTATCAAAACTTATATATGGTTAGAGATACATTTAGATTGAGAAAAATAATTACTCTGACGACACACACACACACACACACTTCATATGTGCCAGTTTAGATAGTTGCTTACATATTTTACATTTTGCACTTTTTTTATTTCTTCACTTGTTAGTGTAATAATAATCATGTATGCATGTTATATTTTCTTATGTGGAATTTGGTATATGCCAAAATTTTCCATTTTTCTTTTTTGCATTACATATGTTTTCAAAAATACAAAAACCCAAAAAAAAATAAAAATCATAGTAGAATAATTATCCTTAGTACAATAAATAATGTATTTATTGTTCTATATCATACAACCCACGCCCCAAACTTATTTGGGGGTGGCATATTTTCATTATGAAGAATAGAATATAGGTGTATCGTTGTTTTTACTCATGTTTCTATGATAATCTCTTTCCTTATCTTTTCATACTTTGAGAACAAAACATATTTCTATTTGGGGGTGGTATAGTAACATTTTACAAAAACTAGGCATTTCTTATATTAGATATAGTAGTACATTAAGGGGTTTAAAATACACTTTTGGGTGCTTATCATGTGTAGTAACGGTTTAGGGATTGATGGTGAAGAAATAAAAAGGCTTTTTAGAATTTGGTGAAGGCTCAAGGGGGGTAACTAGAGAAAAAAAATTATCTTTTTTAGGTTTTTAACTTTTATTTGGTTATATCGATCCAAAAAGGGCCTAAATTCTCTCCTAGGATATGACGTGGTGATCAAGCAAGTGGATGTGTTATCTTTCTATCTGGACATCCTTGTGTCATCACTCAATAATCATTCAGATGAGGCTTTTGGCTAGATTCTCACAGGATATGGAACTTAACTATTCTAACCTTGGTCTTGGAAACTCACTGCTATATAATCAAATGTTGATGCATGCCATTTATGAAAATGTACAGAAACTATTATATGTATATTAGTCTGAGTTCAAAGAATGAATTTTTACTTTATTGCTATAGTGAGATTTCTAAACCTTTTATTCATCATAGAAAAAGGAAAACAAGGCTTTAGTACTAAACAGAAAAATATTTTTGGTCTTTTTGAAATATTTTAAGAAAGAAAGAAATATATACAATCTATCTAATATAAGAAATGTTATATAATAAATGTCTAGTTTTTGTAGAATGTTACTATACCACCCCCAAATAGAAATATACTTTGTCCTCAAAGTATGAAGAAAATGAAGGAGATTACCATAGGAACATGAGCAAAAATGGCAATAACCTGTACTATGTTCTTCGTGATGAGAATATACCACCCCCAAACAAGTTTGGAGTATGGGTTGATAGATATAGAATAAGAAATACATGGTTTATTGTACTAGGGATTTATGTAATTATTCTACTATAAAATACTTAACATGCATGCAGATTTATACTTAGAAGTTAAGAATTACAAAGATGGGAAATGCATGTATGTACACAACTATCTATATAAAATGTGTGTGTGTGTGTGTGTTTTGAATCCTGTTTTTCTCAAAAGGTATCTCTAACCATATAGAAGATTTTTACAAGAAGATAAAATCATACGTTTATCCAGTATCATTTTGGTTACTTTGGGGCATAAGATTTTAATTTTTATTTCCTCAAGTTTTGAAAACTATGTAGAGATGTTATAAAGAGACTCGTATTCAAAAGCAATGATTGAAAACAAACCGTAACAGGTATTTTAGGCAACTTTCGTGTCGGCTCTTTATTGAACCAAATCTAGTCAGACTGTGACTTTAGTTATGTGTGTTGCGGGATTTACTACGCAGAATGTAGTTGGATGGTTTATCTGATTGGACACTAGTGGATGGTGGAACTAGGTCTCTTTGGTGGATTTTGGTAGTTCTGGTTAAAATGGGGTGGAACCAATGCTTTGTTCTGGTTGCTATAGGTACTTTGTCCTTGTCTGAATGTAGTTGGTGGTTTGACAAACCCTAGATGTGGTTGGGTTTGTGGCTTTGGGTGTTGCCTCCATGGTGCATTTGGTATATTGAAAGCACAGACTTCTTGATGGTATGTTGGTGCGCAAGAGACAATTGGTATCTATGTGGGTTAAGCTGAGACAGAAAGTGCATGGTGATATGGGCGACCCTTAGAAACACATAACTGATCCTCAAACCGCCTTGAGAAGAATGGAGATTGTGTACTTCTAAGGGTTGGTATATAAGGAATCCATTGCATGTGTTTTAGAAAATCACATGACTAGTGTTGTAACGAGAAACTCTATTATAAGCATAGGAAAAACAAGAACTTTTATGAAAGGGTGAGAGAAGGGTTTTTCTTTTTGGTTTTTTGTGTTTTTGTTCCTAAATTACTTAAAACAATAACAAAAAAAGAAAAAACTACTACTAAGAAAAATCACTATGAGGAGAGTGATCCTCCCAATAGAATTAAAAAATGTTTGAAATTAAGTGATTCTAATTGAGAACCTGCGTGGGGTTTGGCTTGCCTTAGATTGTGCACTTTCTTGTTTTGCAAGAAAGCGAATCTAGTGAAGAGGACTAGCTCTATTGCTAGATACTATAGTCTCTCCTCTCTTAATCTATAGTTAGCCCTATTTTGTAGCTATTCTAACCAGAGAGAAAGACGAAACTAGAAATAATTAGAAATCACCCATAGAAAGAAAAATTTTTTCTAAATCAAGGGCTCTAGCTGCCAACCATCCCATGGTTTGGCATGCCTATGGAAGACGAGACATGCTAAACAACCATGAGAGACAACCGTAAGATACCTTCACTCAATCCCTATCGCCCTCTGCTTTGTTTCACATCTCTTCTTTATAAAGGAAAGACTACTCAATGTCAAAGGTGAGATTGAAAGAAAAATGCTTATGTAAAAATAGAAAACAGGGAAATAAAAATAAAAATAGGAATTATAAATGACAGGAATAGAAAAGCTATTCTAAAAAGAGTGTAAAATAAAGAAAAAGAAAATTGAATACTTGTTCCATAGGGGTACACTACTCAAACTACGAGTAACAATGCTAACAAGAAATATGCAAGTATACGTGGACTAAAGGCTCCGACACTTACAACCACACACTCCAAGTGGAGTGGTCCGGTTACCTTAATGATGCACTCTCATGGAATGGATTGAGAAAACACGATGTGTCTTTCATAGTCAAGACTATGTGTGGGGTTGTTTTAAGTTAGATTCCCCAAGACTATGCATATGAGATGGATGATATGTTGTTAATTATATACTAATAGCCTAAAACATTGAGGTTCAATATAGAAAAACATATTAAAACATCTACCCCAAACAGAATGATATGATGCATGCGGAGTGTAAGATGCAGAATGATAAGAGAAAGCTTATATAAACCATCATGGAATTTATGCAGTAACCCATCATTGAATTATCCAAGAGAGTGTGAGTGTGGTAGTAGTTGATCTTCATGAGGCTTAGATGATGTGACATATGGAAAATTGGGTTTCTCAACCACTTGAAGAAAGGGATCATTGTATGCTCTCAAGAACTCATATGCCACTTTAGATTCTATTTTCTCTTTTTCTGGTATTTCAATCAATGCGGGGCTCTTCTTAACTGGAATGATAGTCTCAGGAGTTTGTATGTTGGGCCAAGTCTCTTTACTGGGAAGGTTTAGAAAATTATGAAGGATTTCAAAGGCAATTGGCTTAAGTGCAAGCTTGAGGTTTCTTTGAAATGATTTAGTGGTGCAGTCCTTAGAATTTGGTGGATTTTTTATGAATGGAGGTTGGCTTTTGAGAGATGTTAACTCGGGGGAAAATTAGTCGGGTGGTAGTTCTTTATATGATCTCGAGGACTCAGAGAATTCTTCATCTAGCTTTGGAGTTTCCACAAATTTATGGTTCATATCGGCAATATTAAGAATGTCATAAATTTGTTCCATCAATAAGTCTTTAATGACCAAACTAAAATTAGATCCACTTTCCACTATAGAATTGATATCCTCTTCTCCAGGCACTTCCTTTTCTTTGTCCTCTCTACCTAGAACTTCATAAATTTTCTCAATGTCATTGTCCAAGTTTGTCGAGTTACTTTCCAATTAATACTGGTTCTAGAGTTTATTTTGTCGGAGTGTTCTCATGCATATAGTCATCATCATAGAATCTGGAACTCACACGATAGTCAGGTGGATGGTGATGTGGTTTTAATTGGTCATAAATATCAGGATGGGCTTTAGCAATTGGTTTTGTTATAGCAACACCTTGTTCCTCTTTTTGGTTGGGTTCTGGACTGGTGGGAAGAATATTAGTCTCAGAGGTGGTATCGAATAAAATAGATTGGAAATAACAGAAGGTCTTTGCTATTTGTTGTATTTGAATTGTTTACTCGACCATTGCTTGGTAAAGTTGGTCTTTTATGGATGGTGGAGTGGAATACAAATTTGAAATGGATGGTGATGTGAATGGTAATGGGCTTTGGGTAAAACCGCATTCTAACTGACCATATGGGTACATGAATGGTTGTTGACTACACTACTAAAAAAAGGGCTTTTTATGACGGCTATTTTTTTTCTACATTGACGGCCTTCTGCATAAGCCGTCATTATTTCTATCTCACCATTAATTTTATGACGTTTGATGTCAAATTTTGACGGTTATAGGGTAGCCGTCATAAATATCTTTGACATTTTTTTTTATCAATGTGTCAAGTTTGTAACTAATAATTGTATACTTACCGTTCACTTTATGACGCATGATGTTAATGTTGACTGTTATAGACTAGCCGTCATAAATATCTATGACGTTTTTTTTTATCAATGTGTCAAGTTTAGTGTCTAATTTATGAGTTCTTTTTCACAAACGTCAAGTAAAAAATTGTCTAACTTTTTCCTTCTAGCAAAACAGGTATAAATTAATTTTCTAACTATTTAGGAGCAATTAAAAATGAAGAACGAGTTGACTGGTCAAAATAAGTAGTTATTATGACCTATTATGATGCCTGCTTTTTTTCTATCTCAACGACTTTCTTGAAAATTGTCAAAATAAATAGCTTAAACATTTTTTTATGACGGCTTGCCCAATTTATGACAATAGTAATACCCGCGTCAAGAAATATTATGACCTTTCTACCATAGCCGATAACTCATAGAGTGTCTAAATTGTGAAGAAGCCAAGTGGTCAATAAAAATACGCAATAAGTGAAAACATAGGGCATCCTGCTGGCCCAGTCTCTATAATTGAAATGTCAAGACTCGAGAGTGAAGACCAGACAAAATAGGAAATATAATAGAGTAAAATATCTAATAGAAAAAAGAAAAGAAAAATTCAGTTGCAGTCCTCTCTTCTTCTTCGAAAACTAGGGCACTTTCCCAAATCCATGAACATCAAAGGGAACCGTCGTTGAGACCTTGTATTCAACACTAAATTTTCTGAATCCATCCACACACTCCAGCCGCCGCTCAAAACTCCTAATCTCAAACCTACCACTCGTTGGAACTATCCCTCTGCAATCGAAAAGGTATTTATTTCCGTAGTTCTTATCTAAAGTTAGTGATTTTGAGTGCAATACAGAATTGGGTCTTTCGGTTTACGAATTTCCAAGTTGGGAATGCATGCCTAAAGTTTTTCTTATAGTTGTTTAATTTCATGAAAAGTTCATTTTTTTATTGAGATTTGGTATGTCAATTTCTTCAAAATGGAGATGGTTTTTTATAAAGTTTTTTTATTTGACTAAAATGGAGATGGTTTAATCTAGGTTTCCACTACTTTCAGTACATTCTTCTTCATCTTAACTATCAATAGTACGATTTTTTTTGTCAGTAGATGCCATTCCTCACAGAACAAGGTTCTTGTTTTAGTATAAGGTTTGAGATGTTTCACTCTCCATCCATTGCTCTCTAGTGATTTATTTTTGTTTTTTTTATTCCTTGTGGTTTATTGCCTCACTTTTACGCAGAATCTTAAAGGTTGATTTTCCAATGGCTATTGGTCTGTCGTGATAGGATTTGTCGGTGTTCATCAATCTGAATTTCAAGCACATCAATAAATCCTTGTGGGAATTCCAAAAACACTAATTTAAGGATTTCTTGACAGAAGAAAGAAAGCTATGACCCCCCTAATTAAGTTTGCATAATTTCGTCACAGTGGTTGATATTAATATTTACTAATTTATGATATTTATTTTTCGTGGAGACTGTACCTTAGCTTTCCTATTTCCTCCTATTATGCTTTCTCCAATCCAGGATGAAGGTATGTTTGCTTACAGATAATTAGTTGACTCCATCTTTTCTGATTCTTTGAAGGTTCAGATGATGGCAATGCATTCGTTCTGGCAAGGAAGTATGATGATTGCTTTGGATTCTTGGTCACATTCATGTTTCTCAAGAAATCATGATTGCGATATATTTATCTATTGAATTTGAAGGATTGAGGCAAACAGCATTGGGGATGGAGAATAAATTAACAATACATCCCCCCAATCTCAGTGGTAACACGATGAATATCCTTGAAACATCCAGGTTCAGGATAGTCACGACGTTTGCAAGATAAAGATATAAAAGGAAAAGAAGAATACAATATACAACAAGAATTAAGGTGTTACTACTTAATAGCTCGATTCACATTTTGCATGACTTGTAACTTGAAGTAAGATTCATGTTATGAGCGTGTCTTACGACTTGATAAGTATGTCTGTGGTTTTGCATGTTGAAATATGATGATTAATAACTTCACTTCTAATGTTTCATTAATATGTTGTAAGTTTGTATCTATCATTTATGTCTTGTGTCCTTGCCGTGTCTTCTTATTAAGATTTGTCTATGTTGCGGAGTCCTCGACCGTGTCCATGCTTCATGACCGTCTCTAGATTTTTATTTTATTTTTTCCTTTTTCATTTATTTTTATTTTTCATTTATTTTTATTTTTTTTTAAATCATAATGACTTTCCAGCTTCATTTTGGATTTCAAAATTTAAGTTGGTTTTTGTTAATGTTTCTAGGTTGCTAGTTGGATGAGTACAGAACTTGAACCTCAAGTTATTAAATGGGCCCCTGGATGTCTTATGTTTGTAACTGGATCTTTTGAACTCTCATTTTGGGTTCCAGACTTGTCAAAATTGGGGTCATTTGTTGGTGCAAAGTAGAGTTTCCATGTAGGAACTCTAGTGTTTGTTTTTAATGAAAAGAGCTTCAAATCTTCTACAGGTATTCTACGGTTTTATTCTATAATGATCGAGGTATTGAGCCATCTACAGATTTTACACGTATTCTGTATGCAATATATTGAATAATTGATTGCCTCATTTACAGAAGCAATCAATGCACTGGTTTAGATAAACTAGATGTCTGCAATTCAAACTATCCCCCCTATAGTGAAGAAGAATGTACACATCTAATTTTGTGGAGCTATTGCGGAATTGGACGACATTCTTAACTTGGTTTTATATGTGCTGGCTGTAGTCCCAGTTAATATATATTACATGCATGAGGCGAAGCAGACACAGTCGACCGTTCAGGTACTCTTGTGAGATATTAACACCTCCTTGCTGTTATGAATTCTTTTAGCAGGAAGGGTTTCCCTTTGGCATTTGTATATAATCCTATATGTTTTTCTGCTAAAAGCTAAAAAATTTCTTACTAAAAGCTAAAAGTTTTCTAAATATCCTGATCTATCTATGTGAGTATAACCATACTCTCCTCTTTACCTTCTCCGTCTTTAATATCAGGGGTATAAAAAATGTCTTATTGCTTATACCAAACTTTACATTTATAATGGGTGCATTATTTCATTTAGTAAGATGACTTTCACTGACCATTTGTAACTTCGTAACTTTCTTTTGTTAAGTAGTGACTTGTCATGACTAATAATAGATTCAAATTAATTAACAAATGGGCTCTTTACTTGACTCCATGTGAATATTATTATTTTACTAAACCATGTGCTTATCTTTCTCATTTTTCAATTATTTTTAATTGTAAAAGTTCATTGTTAACTACAAGTCAACAACTTAGATTATTATCTTAGGAACTCCTGCAAGCTTTTGCAAATTATTTAGGGGCATCATTGATCAAGTTCCCTAGCTTGTATACATTGTGTGCAGGCCATTGCTTGTAATTGGCATGCAAGAATGGGATAATCTTCAATGATGGATGGATGACCTGAGCATAACGTGATTTGTTTAGGTCTAGGTAATGAATAATTTGTTGGTCTCGCTGAATATTGTAATGGAAAAGTGTTTTACAATGTTAGTTATTGGTCATATCAAATTTTTTGCAACAATCACTACACCAGAATTGAAGATAAAGGACGAACCAATAAGACTGGTTTAACCGTCCTTAGCTAACTACTTGTACACTTGTCACACTTTCTCAAACCCCCGTTGTAGGTACAAAATCACAGACTCTCTAAAAGATTTGCTACGAAAACACTTGTCTTCATAAAAAACATGAAACCTACCGTCGTAAACATAAGAATTTCTCGTCGCCATCCAAAATGTCATTTTCTTTGCAACCGTGTTTTTGCTTCACTTCAACTTACTCTCTTTCCTTTCTGCTAAAGCCGCGCAATAATCGCTTGATTTTGTGAGCCATGGGGATCGATTCCGAATGGAAGAAGAACCATTTCAAAACCCCAAAATTTTTCTCACCAAACACTTAACTCAAAACCTAAACCCTAACTCATCCCATCTTCTTCTCACCAAATCCTCTTCTCAAAATTCTCAAAAGATCATTTCTTTTTTGTTTTGTGTTGGTGCAATCAAATTCAAAGGAGATATGGTGCTGTGAATGAACTCTCAAAGGTAACTTTAATCTCTTTTTTCAATTTTGCTTATTTCCTCATTTCTTTGTTATTTTGTTTTTGTGTTTACAATAGGGTAACTCTTCTTCGGCTTTGCCGTACAAGAGAGCTCCACGAACTTGGCTTAGAATCCCTTTTTAAGGTAGATGGTATTGAGTAATTACTATCTTTCTGTTTTCATTAGCTATTTCTAAATTTGAGATAGAAATGTTAAGAAAACTAGTGGTTTTGGGGTTTTAGTTCGAAGGGAATATACTAGTTACTAAGAAATTGGCTCTTAGGTTTAGTTTATATATGGAGAAAAGAAAGTTGTTCAAGTAAGTGGTTTTGGGGTTTTTAGGCTGTTTTGCAGTAAACTGGTTAGGTATACACAACGGGTTTTAACATAAATATGCCTACCGGCTAAGATTTTTAGATCCTTAAAGCAATCACTCATCATCCTCTTAATTTCTTATACTCCAAACCTTGAAAGATTCATCTGCCAGGCAGAATTTCTTCATTGTTGGTGATAGGCATGTTGACAATTAAGTAAGTAGTCAAATAGTAATATAATTTTTGTTAATTAATAATTTGATGGTTAATATAAAGAGAATGGAAACAGGTCACACACTGTCTCTACATACCTTCTCATATGTTATTAAAAAATATACATATAGTGTTGTATAATGGAATATTTTCTAGAGTTGCAAAAACTTATTGGAATGCTAGCAAGTCTCGGTAAGTTTTGAATAGTAGCGTGCATGGTTGGAATTCTAAGTGTTATGGTTAGGTATATGGATCGAGAAGTCAGTTCACGACATTCTTAAGTTTGGTTTGCTTTGTTTGAAGCAAGTATCAAAGTTGTTGTGATGATCTAGTGATTATCTTCTACGCTCACGTCGATTATGTTGATTACCTTTATATGCAACTCAAAACAATATTGTATGATAGAATGATATGGGATGAGATGAGATGACGCAGCATAAGGCTATTGGGCTCCAGGTTGGTAAGTGTTTATGTGATTTTTCTTGTTTAGAGGTATTAGTTTTTTTATTTTTTTATTTTTGTATTGATTGTATGGTTTATAATGGTTTTGGTATCAACGTTGGTTGAATTTGATGAAAACCAAACAATTTGGAAAGTATTGGAACTATTGGTATCATATGCAGGTCCTTTGTGGATTGCATTATTAATTGGGATTGTTATTGGATGGGTTTGGAGGCCTATAATAGGTGTCTTTACGAAGAGATAAACTAGGTTTTTTCAGTTTCAAAAGATTCTTCGTTGTTGTTTGGTTCAATTTCGCCATTTTCATTGAGTTCTAGCTCTAAACCAAGCTTGAATTCATTGAAGGTAGTTGTCACAGCCCAAATTTCTAAACAATTAAAAAAATGAACATTTGAAATATAAATATCTCAAACATCACTATATTCAATTGTCTAAAAACCCAGGATATGACGGGGTGGATACAACACATGTAAAAACCTAAAACCCACATCATAAAGAATCTTAACAACAAAAATCTCCAAAATTTCTTAACCATCACTTTATTAAAGACTATCTTCCGTTCAAAAACATCATATAAAACTCTAAGAATAAAAGGTCCTCAACATCGTATTCTCATGTCATATGAACAGGAACTAAACTATTACATACTTCCAAAAAGAACAGACCTAAAAATAAACTCCCGGACTGCTCCAGGCACGAATCCCAATCACACGCTGCGGTTCCACTGCCTTCCACCTATGTTCCCAAGAACACACCCACGTTGCCAAAACAAAGCAAACATGGGTCAGCAAAATGGAATTTGCTGGTATGAGTAGACTAACCACATATAAACATTCAAAACTTTTCTTATCCCACTAACACTTTAACTCTATCATAACCTAATCATTCATAGCTTGGAAGACAGGTAGTTCCGTCATTTCAACCGGCATAGCTTCTTCCCAAGCAAAACTTCCATTATATAACTCATTATAATAACTCGTTTTAATATCTAAACCATTGAATTTAAAACTTACCGATATCCACTGTTGTATAAGGGTAGGACCGCGTCCCTGCACAAAAATATTATTAAGTCCTACCCTCCTGCAAAAGAAAGTTAGCAATTTTATATAAGATGTGTAGATATCCTATAGGTCCAATGCAAGCCCAAATACACTCGCATAATCAAATTAATTTATCTTATTAATTAATCAATTACTTTTCTTATACACATATTTCACAACCTATGTACCTTAGGTCATTCCCGCCACATTCAAGGAATACCCAACCTTACATTCCCGTACACTCAAGGAATACAACTAACCCGCAAGGCGAATACCTTAGTTCCTCTCTAGGGTAGTCCAAACAATCTGGTCATTCATGGCACATTCAATGAATACCCGGGTCATTCATGGCACATTCAATGAATACTCATAGATAACGCTAACGGGCCATTTATGACACATTCAATAAATGCCCACCTAACATATGACATCAACAGTCATAAAACTCAATTATGAAATTTTAGGCGTGGAGAGTTCTAAAAGAGGGGGTAATTTTGTTTACGCATTATTGAACTTGATTGCATGTATTATTTTCGAGAACGAAGTAGTATCTTGATTCATGTATTTTTTATTTACGCGTTATTAATTTCAGGGATGTCTTAGTGTCATAACGTTGCATATCATAAAATACTGCAAAATCACATAGTAGTTAATACACATACACACGTATATATAGAGGTCTTAGCCTAAAGCCAAGCATGCTAATAGCCCTAGACCTATCTTAATAACCCAAATCATAATCCGAGTTAAAAGGTCAAATCATAATCGGGTCAAAGTTAAAAGGTCAATCCAACTCGGGTCAATGTCACTGGTCAAAGTCAAAGTCAACCATCATGGTCGAAGTCAAACTGTCGTTTCTATGTTCAACCGGTTCGGGGTCATAACCATGGTTCATGGCTAAGGTCAATGTGCATGGCTCATGGGCTCATGACTAAAGTAATGGTTCGGACCCAACTGGCCAAGCCCAAACCTTAGAACCCGAAAGTCTAAAACCAACTTATTTATTCCACCTGACCCAATTGGGATCTATATTAAGTCCTATGGACTGGCCCCAAGCAATATTAGAAACTGGCCCAAAACACAACTGAGTTCGGCCCGAAAATAAACAAAGAAAACTGTCCCAAAACTTAACTTAAACTGGTCCACAACTTAATATGAAACTGGTCCGAAACAAAGGATTAATCCGGCCCAATAACTAACTAGTGTTTAGGCCCAAAAACTGAAACTGAACTGGCCCACAACAACTAATTAGTTTGGCCCAAATCCGGAATAGAACTCGGCCCACAACTAACACTAAACTGAAATTTCGGTCCAACTACCATTGAAATTTCGGCCAAGCCAATAAAACATTTCGGCCCAACAACTTAAAATTTAACTGGTCCACAAATTAAAACAAAACTGGGCCCAACAACTAAACAAACTAGAATCGGGCCTAAACAAAACCGACCCACTTGGTCTTGACCCAAGCCCAAGCCCAGACACAGCAACAGTGTCATCTTCTTCCCCAATTCTCTCCTCCACCAGCCACCAAATCGCGCCGCCACAATCTCACCTCTTCATCAAGTCGGTTCGACTCCTATTGGAAAACCCAACACCTTTAATTAACACAAAAACCTCAAATGCTTAAATCTAGATTTCACCAAAACTAGATCTGGAGAGAATTTCGGCCACCATTAAAGCTTGTTCCAAGCTCCAATCCGCCCTACTGTCAAGCCATTCAAGTTTCAACAACACCCCAAACCATTAACCCACCGTATTCCATCCCTAACTCCTCCGCTATCAACCAACAACTTAGAAAACCCCACAACAACGAGTTCAATAAAAAAAACAGCACATGCGACGCCATTGACGCCGGATTCCAAGCTTCAACAGCCCCGACAACACAAGCTTAAATCGATAGCCCGACGCCCCGACCACATCAACCAACCAAAAACACCAAATAACAGTTACAAACAATATATCCATACTCTATAGTATCACAGTAAATATAATCATAAGTGTTCAAATGAAAATACTGGACGATTCCTTGTTGTTGGACTCGCGACGCCACCATTGACGACTTCCGAGTCCCAACAGTTCCGACAGTTCAATATCTAATTCTAGAGTTTTAAGTTTTAACAACACGACGAACACGACGCAGAATAAATCCAGATAATGAGCAGTATAAAACCAGAAATCTATACACCGATACACGAAAACTATAACTTCGGTGAAATAGCAAAAATAGCTACTCACCTTAACTAACAGCTCGACGAATTTTCCTAGCCCGAATCGTCGTGCTCCACCTCTCCAGCAAACCAGCTTCTTTCTCTGCCTCCATTTTTATATTTTATTCTCTTTCAAAAACCCTATTCTCTAGAACAATGTGTTTATATACTTAGGTCCGAAACCCAAGCCCAACACCGACTCGGGCCCAAAACCAAGCCCACGTATCCCGAGTCCAATCCGACGAATTTTTAAAATAAACAATTAAATTAATTAATTAAATAGAAAAATACGTATAAAAAAACACGGGGTGTTATAGTAGTTGACTTACTCTCATATCTCAGTTTCACTTTGGTTGTTATTGAATTCGGTAGAAATGTTTAATAGTTTATACTACTAAGTGGTGTCTAACGTAAATTGAAGTGAAATCGTATTGATTTGATTATAGTTATGCCAACTTGTGGAGGTGAAAGATGGAGGTCCGGCATGGATACATATGATGGATCGTTCTACACTGGCTATGGCAGTATGGCCTACCAAGCTTGGAGGAGAGATCCTAAGGTAAAATCTTTGACCATTGATTCACTATAATAGAGAAACTAAATGTGATTAGATATAAAGAAAAAGGTTAATAGTGATTGTTGGTGCATTTGAACTGGGTTTACTTGCAGGAAAAAGGTTAATAGTGATGCTAGTCATTTGTTCTTGACGTTAGAGATGCATATAGAGAAGTACATATGGATGAGAAACTGTTTTATTGATCACACTACCAGCATAGAAATTTTAGTTTGTGTATTATTCCAGATTTCCAGTTGTTAACGACTTTTGAGTGCTGTTTGTTTTGCTTTTAGTTATCCTTTTAGACATCTCTTACTTGCAAACTACAAGTGAAGGTTTCTTTTTAGTTAGTCATTGAAGGTAATGAATATCATTGGTATATTTATCCCAAGGATGGTAGTTTTGTTTCTGTTTTGAATGACTTCCTTTACTGTTAAGCCTTCATGAATTGTGCTTGTGGGCTATGGCCAAGCTAGTTGGGGGGGACACTACCCACTTGCCACGCTGTCTTGAAGTATTACCATTTGATGAATCGATGTCAAGGTACCTTTACACAATTTGTGACTTGAACTCCCCAAAAGAATGTTAAGGTCTTATCCCTTGGCTCATAAACGGTTTTGTAAACTATATACAATTGCTTCCATTAATTTACATTATGACATAGATTGATGCGCTAGTATGAAATACCAATTTGGGTAAGGAATTGGTTATCGGACATTATAATATGATTGTTTGATTTTAGTTTTTTGTGAAATGAGACTTGTTTGAACGATACTATCTTGATGTTTAAAAACCGTTATCTAGATTATGAGTAAACAATAATTAGGGAAATTAATATGGAAGACAAACAAAAAGTTATTCATTTAATTTGGCATTCAATTATAGTTCAGTTTACACTATATCTAGGAAGATATATGATAGGTCCTTAATTTTTATAGAATTACCTTGATGATCTTCTCCTCATAATTTATACATATTGGGTTACTAAAGTAGCATGTCATATTCTTCATTAATCTGGAAAATGATAAACACATTAATTCTTTATATATGGTTTTCCAATACTTGGTTGACTTACACACCAAACAATCTAATAAGTCATGTATTTTCAGCCATGTACCTACACAACCACTCGGTGTAAATGGACTAATTGTTCTAACCGATCAAAGTCATCTTTTCGTATCTCGGTATATTATACATTTTTACCATGTTTAGATTTATCAAGGAGCTAGTCTTTTTTTATAAGGTTATGATGCATGTTAAGGTGTATGCAGCTATGTGTGTGGTATTGAGCGGAAGAAGACTGTTTTACTTCATGCTTAGAATTGTCTCAAGGATAATTATACTCTAGCTTTTCGTGGCTTCAAATGTGATGAACTCATGTATGGTGCACTTCAATAACAATTTTTGTTTATTAAATATATCGTATCTTTAGATCCTAGAATCAAATTATATCTTGTTAAAAGAACTTTTTTCGTTGCAGGTTTCTTATATGCTACAGAAGGGATTATTGAGAATATGGTGCAAGTGATGGAAAGCTAAAATCTATAGTTTGTTATGAAGCTTAGTTAGCAGCTCTTTGATTATTTTTTTTAATTAATTTATTTAAATTGTTGATTGAATGAGCCACTTAACGAGTAATGCTATTTATACTATGGAGTTATAATATGCTTTTTAAATTTGGTATGCGACAATTGCCTAGTCTGTATGTGAAGTATTGTGAAGTAAGGGTGGGGGATATCTTTTGAATTAGCTACAGTAGCAGTCGCAGGTCATTTGGCCTGCGCATTTTTTAAAAAAAATTATTTTCTCTGAAAAACGACGGTTTTGTCTGTCCTTCTTCTTACGACGACCTTGCGACGGACATGTTGGTCATTTTCTAATTCCAGTTACGACGGTCTATACCCGTAGCAAATATTAACAACAAGGCAATTAACGACGGAAGCTAGGACACTAAAAACCGTCGCAAATCAGAAAAAACGATAGACTTGGACCGTCGCAAATCACAAATTCTGGTGTAGTGGATGTATACTTGTTAGTTACTGTTATTCACTTGATATATTAATGGAAATTTCAAAGTTGCATACTTGTCATGGTATGGTTTGAAATATTGGTATGAAGTACATGTGAACTGATCTTCCGCTAAAAATATATGGGGTTGAGGTTATTGTGAATGTTCTAATTTTATTTTTGAGAATTTTGTAGCTGTTTTATTGGTGAAATAAGTTTATAGGTTAGGCATTGAATTACAGGTTATTATGCAGTATTATCTTTGGTAGGAAAAATATAATAATAATATAAATAATATAATTTTAAAAAATAAAAATAAATTAGATGACGGTTTTAGAAGAACTGTCATAGTGTAAATTATTTGTTGACGTATTTTTCTTCCATAAAATGATGATTGCACAGTAATCAATGGCCATTTCTTGACAGTTTTGTCGTGAAGTGTTAGAAAATATTATAGATTTCTTGACGGTTCAAACTATATTTTATGACGGTTGCATATGATGTATCATAATAAAATTTGCATACTATGATGTTTTAAAGACTAATATATGTCATAATGGGAAGGACTTTTAAGACGTCTTTCTATGAACCGTCATAAATTTAATGATGGTTTTGGTTGACTTTTTATGACACCCCTAATAATGACGGCTATTTTTTCAATCAGAAAGTGTCATGATATGTATTTCATGACAACTAAAAGCTGTCATAAAAAGCCCTTTTTTTAGTAATGCTATCTGTTATGGAACTCCATAAATTGTCTACATGATTAGAAAACTCTAGAGTGTATTGGGTACTATGAAAATTTGAAAATTGAGGTTCGTAATCGTAAGAATATTCCATAGGAGGCTCGAACTCGGTACATGATGTGCATTGAGACGCCCAATGAAACAGACTACCACAACAAGAACAAGGTTCTGGGTTATGACGGTTGCGATGCATATTGATAAGACATAGATGCTCAAACAATCAGAATGATGCACAATCTGCAGAAATTCATTTGTGACTTTGAAGTTTTTGAAAAGTTTGCATACAATGTCTATAAATTAGAAACTATCACTACTAAAAAAAGGGCTTTTTATGACATCTTTTAGTTGTCATGAAATACATATCATGACACTTTCTGATTGAAAAACTAGCCGTCATTACTGGGGGTGTCATAAAAAGTCAACCAAAACCATCATTAAAGTTATGACAGTTCATAGAAAGGCGTCTTAAAAATTCCTCCCATTATGACATATATTAGTCTTTAAAGCGTCATAGTAGGTAAATTTTACTATGATACCTCATATATAACCGTCATAAATTATAGTTGCAACCGTCAAGAAATGACCATTGACTACTGTGGAACAGTCATTTTATAAAACAAAAAACGTCAACAAATAGTTTACACTATGATAGTTCTTCTAAAACCGTCATTTAAAAAAAAATAAAAAAATAATATATATATATATATATATATATATATATATATTATATATATGTATATGTAAAAATATTTTTCTGCCAAAAATAACAACACCCCTGTAGAACTTGCCAAAACAACACATTTAAAAAAACAAATTGCTCCATAAAATGCACATGTACACCATCACTCCTATTCAAAAATATAGTATTCATTCTATCATTGTACTTACATTTTCCTCCAAAAGAAAAATACAATACGAAAAATATACATTACATTGAACTTACAACTAGATGGTTCGACTACATTTCATTGCTTAATGCTTACAAAGTTACATCAATATAAAATGAGAGTGTACTGGCAAATATTGTATTAACTTTAAACCAATCTGTGGCACCTTCCCGCTTCAAAAGCTAAAACCTACATTAAACAGAAACCATTGTATAAGTGCCCTGGACTTGCCAAGAAAAGAAACCACAAGTAAAAGACAAGTGGGGAAGTGAGAACAAATAACTAACTCGAGTATCACTCTCTAATAATGCGGCTTTAACTGAACTCATTCCACCACCAAATCTGCTCATAAATAGTTGAATCAAGATCTATCCTAACAACACAACCATTTAGTCGGTAAGGCAGAGCATACATACCCTAGGATGATCTTGTTCCTTTCAGAAGCAATATATGTGAGTAAGATTGATGCACCACTAAACAAAAGACGCCCTTTAAGTATAAACCAGCATCAATGAAGAGTTAACACTTACTGCCATGGCGGAAAAATGTCTTATCACCAATGGGTACTAATTTCAATAGGATTCAGAAAAAATAATGAAAAACATTAAGCAATTAAATGAAAGAAAAAACCACATAGCATCTCAATATCTCTAAGGGAGCATCCAACTTGCTGCCAAAAATTGGGAACTTCCATGAGTTGCCTAGGACCTTTCTGAAAGTCAGGCGACCAAATATGCCAACAAAGAGAGGAGATATATGAAGCTAGTCACTTAAAAACTTGGCTAAGACTTACTAAACCATGGAAGCAGTCCTTGTTTTAGGGTTGACATCTAACACGTACATCCCCACCCCATTCTTAAAAAACATGATATGTAAAAATGTGTAGAAGATAAAGCTTACAAGAATCCCGGATTTGGTTGTTCAAAACTTTCTGTTTCACATTACTTCATGAACGAGTTCCTGAATTTCATTACAAAATAAGAAAAAATAATTAAAAAGAAACAAACAAAAAAAGTATCTATAAATGTATGTGAACTGCAATACAAGAATTAAATCTCCAACCCAGTAAGTGTTGCACCGCAAGATTAGTTAATCCCCCAAAAAACCAGAGATAAGTCGTAATGCTATAGAAAAGTTGGGTCCTTCTGTAGAAACAATATTTTAAGTTTAAATCATATATTAACATGCATGTTTATACATCTAATATCTAAAAAGGGCCAAGACCATTTCTTTTGGACACGCTTGCTAATAAAAATATAGATCAACAATCAACAATCTAGCCACCAAAGTGATTTACATAGCAAGTAATAGTTTTAGACCTTAAATGTAAACCTTGTATTTAATTCGAATCAACCCTTCACATGGTTCGCTCTTATATAGATCAATCAATACAACAAAGTAGAAGGTATTAAAAAGAATCACCTGACCAAAAAAGATATAACCAGGAATCAATATAATTAAGAAGAAAAACTATATAGGTTTGTGAAAAGTTGGGAAAACACAAGCGAAATGGTGTGGCCGCACATCATAAACACCAAACCCTTCCATAAGAAAAAAAAAAAGGTAATTAATGAGATCATATCACAATTTTAATAGTATGTTCCATATTGTACTTTAATAGTATGTTCCAAGTTGAACTGAATGAAAATAATATGGAGCCTATAAGGTTTCAAGTGCAAAAGCAAACAACACTAAGTGTGTATTACTTAAATTTGAAATAAACACTAATGTGGTCTGCAACTATATAAAGTATGGTAGGCCTTCTTACATGGTATACACCTATATTGGCTTGTAATCTACCACTTGGATAGCCAATATATCCTCATGAGAGCACAAGGGAGTCTTAAGAATCAATGCTTTTGCATAGGAAACTAGGAAGTAGCAACCAACCACTTTTGGAATACAAAAAAATTAGTGAACTCTGATCAAGTTGGGCTCAATACCAACTTCAGTATAATAAAGTTGTGACATTCTTCTCAAACCAAGTTAGCTAGAGCACTAGATGTAAAAATAATCAAGTTATACAGATTTCCAACACGAATATTCACAGATCATGTACTTATTCCATCCATGGAACTATTGATCGTCCAGGCACACTAGCAAACAATTTGTATATCTTTCTAAACCTCCAGTTATACAAATAAGCATGAAAAACGAATGAATACCAAAAACTAAACTATGTCTGCCATTTTATCAACTAACTCACGCCCCATGCCTAACCAATACCTTGCATTTATACAACAATCATAATATGTGAACGCAATCAACAAACTGGAGAAACCTCCTTGGTTCTGGATGGACATGATTAAAGCTATAGATATGAAGAGATCCTAGTTCACTTTTATATCCTTCTCTCATGTTTATAGAGAAGTGAACCGAGTTGTGGACTATTTATCTTCTCATCATGACGCATCTAACTTTGTTGTACAGTTTGTCCCTCCACTAGATCATAGATTGCAATGCATTGTAAATGATGATGCAAGTGGACAAACTTATGTACGAAATAGTTGAATCAATACAGGTGGGGGTCTGCCTAACCCTAACTTAATTTTAAAAAAAAAACAATCATAATATGTCCCACAGTTCAAAATCACAAGAAATGTTAATGGTATAGCTAGTTAATTCATAACTGTTTTTTAAGGAGAATCACTTTAGGATTAACCAACAGTACCATGAAGATAAAGTACTATACCTTGTGGTTTCAGCAACTTCAATCCCAGATGCTCAGGCAAATACAGAAAATTGATGTATTATGTGGGAAATTGAAAATGAACCTAAAGAATGAGCACATGCAATGAAAAATGAAAATAACCATTAATTTCGAATGATATATCTTTGATCAGTATAAGCCTCTATAACATATGTCCAAGCTACTTTGTCCCTTTTGAGCATATCCTCAAACAAGTTTTGTCCATTAGTGAGAAATCATTCAATTCCAACAGACAACATTTAAGCTTGGCATTTCATGAAATAAATCCCACACAAATTAAACACCCATAATGTTTACATCTCTAGAAAGCACGGGTAAAAAGAATTTGTTCGTACAATTGTTGGGACTTTCTCTATAATCATTCAGCCAAAATAGAATTAAAGCAAATATTATGTGATATCAAAATTCTTGTAGAGAAGAAACATAAAGCAGAAAAGAAAAATCAAATGTAAAATGAAATAAATTTAGGTTTCAATTTAAATAACACAACCGAAGCAAGCAAAGAGAAGAAAGTTGAAATTCTAGGGCTTGACTGGGTTGCTTGATATGTACCTTGAAATTTAAAAAATTATTTTAAAGCAAGAACTTCAAATCTATCCAGTCCTCTATGCTTTTATCTTCCACGTTCACCTCATTTTTCAGCACCACCTGTCTTTGGTTCTCATTCTTCCCTTTCTAACGTAGTTGGTTTTCATGACCACGGTTGGAACTTTAGCCGGTAAATTAACGTAGATTCTCCTGAACGAGGAGGGAAAATTGAGCGAAATAAGAGTGGGGGCAAAAATTGAGCGAGAGAAAGAGTGGAGGAACAAGCGCGTGTTTCATTCCAGCATGGGAGAAAAGAGATAGTGAGAGATATGGTAGACGAGGCCTTAGGATAGGGTTTCCAGAGAATGGAAGGCCGAAAGGGACAAAAATTGGTTTTGGAGAAGAGAGGGTTTCGGAGAACTTATTTCTTTTATTTTTTTTGTTTTATCTCTTCTTTTTCGATGAGACCTCTCTTGAGTCATGACTGTTCAGTTCAGTGGCTTTGCTCCCAAAAGCAAAAAACTCCACAAGTCCAAAAGCAAACCAACCCCCTTCTACTGACCGGCTAACCTAAGTCGTGTCATAACTTTTCTTGACGCCTTGTCTTAATGACGTCATAAATTAGGCAAAACCGTCATTACAAAATTGGACCAACTTGATTGTTTAAGAAACCCGTCATAACATCATCATATTTTCTTGACGTTTGTGACATACACGACACAATATTACAACAACTGTCATTAAAATATCACAAGGACACTTATCTTGACGGTTTTCAACAAAGGCATCAAGATATAAAAAAAACAGCCGTCATAATAAGTCCTTTTTTTAGTAGTGTATGCCCTGTTTGAATTTAATAGTGGGTCGCGAAACTAGGTTTTGAGAACTACACGTGTCGAGGGAGAAGATCACTACTTCACCAGATGGTGTGCCTCCAAGAATCTCACCCACGCTATTTCTGAGGGAGGTGAGTGAGGAAGGTGGTTAGTCCACTGGAATCTGGTAGTTTACTACTCTCTTTGTTCGTGCTCGATGTTTGTCCTGATGGACATGACTAAATTGGCTCTACTTGATTGATTTTATCTTTTTAATTCGGTCTATGTAACAAACATTTCACACAACGTCCGTTCTAAAGTGGGTCTTAATCCCACTTTTTGTTCTTTTATGGCTCGGGTTTAACCTTAGTGTTAAATGTAAAGACGGACTGAAATGTAAATCACACAATCATCCAAGCATGCTTAGTAACACACCAGTATCCTCTTACACTTTGAAGCGAGGAGGTTTAGAAATTACCTCCCAAGGTGTGCGTACACGACCCTTGGGGTGAAGGCGACATGGTGGGGTTGAAGTGTTTGGTGTCTTGCGTGTCAACCCACCATTCGAGTTTTTCATTATGGTTACAAATTTAATCTAACTAAGACCCACAAGTCGGGTAGAAATATTGGCAAAGCCAATAAATTACAATTGATTGCCTTTGTGGGCCTAAAACAACTTTGCATTCGTGGGCTTAAACTATAAAAGCGGTAAACACGAAAATTAACTACGTTTAACTTAATTAACTAATAACTTAATTAAACAAAATACGTAAAAGTTTGGAAAGTGTTCATCAAATATTTGAACTTCAACCCCCAAGTTGGGTTGTGATGTGCACGTGTGGTACTACTCTTTCGTGCCACACACATCCAATCGGTCCAAGTTGGTTGAATCCCCAACTCTTGGTAAGTAAACTTAAACCAAAAGACTAAACTCCCAAAGCTGAAACTATTTTGTGTTTAACCTAATTAATATTTTATTATTATTTTAATACTAAAAAAAATAAAAAAAACATGATAAAGATAATGTTAAAATATGATATTATCCTAAAAATCTAACTAATTGGTATAAGTACCAAACCTCGATAATGAATCTAAGTACCAAGCCTTGATGGAGAGTTATGTAATCAAGTGAGTGGAGCGTTGCAAAAAGGAGAGATCTATTGGAGTCCCAATAGACCCCCTTTCATTAGGTCCCTAGAATGTCCTCACCGGACTTACTACAGATTTGATTTTTAGAGTCTGTTGTAAATCCATTTTGACTGAGTTGTATTCTTTTTTACCAATTAATAAAACATCCTACTTGCATGCAAAAAAAAAAAAAAAAAAAATGCAATATTATTCAAAACGCAATACCCTAAGGGGGAAACAATATGGATTGAGTCGTAATAGTATTCAAAAATGCCCCGACTGTATATTAAGATCAAACCCTCTTTTGAATCTAAACAATCATCAAACTTCGTTGGAAATATTTTAGAAACATTTGAATCGAGATTCAATCCCTTGCAAATCTTCAAACACCAATTTCCCTTTCGCCTTTCGGTAGAAATATTGAATAAAAAACCTCAAGATTGTTTCAGTTTCGGAATGCACATCTCTGCAACAACGTTATTGAACAACTTATTTACTCCTGAACACAAACACAATTCTTTTACATTTAACTTCGTTACAATATCAAAGATCAGGTCAATAGGTAAATCATGAAAAGATAATCATGAAAATATGTGGGATTCATAGATCTAAAATTCCCTAATTCAAAGAAGCCCTAACCCTAATCCAAAAAATATGAATCCCACATCTTTTCATGATTTACCTACTGACGTGATCTTCGATATTGTAACGAAGTTAAGCGTAAAAGAATTGTGTTTGTGTTCAGGAGTAAATAAGTTCTTCTATAATGTTGTTGCAAAGATGTGCATTCCGAAACTGAAACAATCTTGGGCTTTTTTATTCAATATTTCTATTGAAGAACGAAGGACGAAAGGGAGATTGGTGTTTGAAGATTTGTAAGGGAATGAATCTCGATTCATATCTCTCTAAAAGTTTTCCAACGTTTGATGATTTGGTTAGAATTTTTAGTCTTCTTAGAAGTAGTTGCGAATTTTTTCATGTAGAAATTAACTTTACTTATACTGATTCTTTGTGGATAACTAAATCCTGGTCATTACCTATAATGTTGTTCAAGCTAACTTCGTCTAAATTCTTGTTGAAGTTTTTTATTTGGAATAGGTCAGTTTATGATATTTTGCTTCGAGATCAATACTGGAAATGAGATTGACATCTTCAACCCTTACACTTTGCAGATTGAGTGTCATTTCGATATATATCGAGATTTTGACCATTTTAAAATATAAATGGATATATGTTTCTCAAGATTTCCAATATCTCAGAATCGACTATCCGATACCTTAAATATTGTTATTATTGACTATAAACCTAGTTTTTCGGATGATGTTAATGAAGAATTAAACCTCTTCTCTTGTTATGTGAGGGATTTAAAAAAAAAAAAAAAAAAAAAAAAAAACCCGTAGATGGATATAGGGGGTGCGTATGTAGGCGGTCACACCCCTTGAGATTAGAAAAACTCCACTACCACATAACTAATTCTCCAGAAATTTTTTTCAAACTATATTGACTCGCACCCCCCAATTTTTTTTTAGCAAACTTCTACTACCGCACCCCCAAAATTTTCACAACGTTATAACTATAAATAGTATGAAAAAAAAATCATTAAAAACATTCAAATAAACCAACTTTTTTTTTTTTACTTCTCTTTTTGCCTTTACAAAATTACCATTTATCATTTATTTTGAGTCCAAAACCAATAAAGAGGGACAAGTGTGTCTTTGAATGTTTGATGGGTTAATTATACTAAAATAAATAGCCAAAGACCAAAAGCCCAACCGGTCAGTTTGTATAATTCTAATCACCCATTACAAACCCGTAAACTCTCCCTCCTTTCTTTTACTCTCAATTCTTAAATAAGCGTTATACCTCAACAAAAAAAAAACAAAAAACAAATTCAGAAAGGACTTGCGACGCAGCTTGTTGCATGCTTATCCTAATTATTTGTAAAACTCGTTATCATTATCAATAAAATTTTCACTTAAAAAAAAATTACTTTCAATGTTAATCTTTTATAGTTTTCTCCACATGACAGTAGGATTATATTGACTAGCTTATAGAATTATAGGAATTTAACAATTTGTTGAATTGTTGTAGATGGACTATATATATATATATATATATATATATATATATATATATATATATATATATATATATATATATATATAGACATAGTAGTATCAATTAATGGCTTAAGTGTTTAAATAGTTAACTTCGCCAGTCCATATTAAATTCTTAGTAGTCAACACATTCTAGTTTTGTGAATTGAAATAAATACATAATTTTGTTGATCTTTAAAGTTTAGACCTTTTGACAAAAAAAAATAAAAAAAATTGCATAGTTTTTTTTTTTTTTTTGGTGGGATGTGCAAATAATCTCGCACCCCTAGCTTAGAATCCTGGCTCCATCCCTATATAAGGTATTCTAATTCAATTATATTTAGATGTACTCCAAATAGGCATTTGTTTAATGCAATCTCTCTTTAACTCTTTACTTTTTTGTGGATCTTATTGGATGAGTTCTCTTTACTGTATATTCATTCAGTGGGAGACGAGCCAAGCACCTTGTCTGTTGATTTCCATCCCTACGATGTAAAATATATCAGCTTTGAAGTAAAGTAACTGTGGTTATGAGTCTGCTTGTAAGTTTTTCACTATCAAGCATCCTTTATACAAAAGATCTTTCTTTGTGATTAGTTTGTATGTGTTTCTTCGTTTAACTCTTAGAAATGAAGTGATTCTCAGATGTATATTTGTTCCTACTGTTTATTTTTAGATTGATGCATCCTTGCCTTTGACTGACAGGATATCGTTGCAACTGGAGGGGTTAATTCAATTGTGTATGGTTGCTCTTGATTTGAGCACTGGACTCATTTTATCTTCACTAACAGGCCACTCTGATAAGGTTTGGTGAATCGACTATTCATTTCTTTGTTGTGTGGACTGAGGATCTTAAGGTTTGGGGATTAAGGTCTCACTTTTTGAGCTCTTTGTTGGTGAACAACATTAAATTTGTTGATCAAGAGTTTCTTGTTACTGGTTTAGCAAATAAGGTAACGTTTTTGTGCCCCGTAAAAGTAAATGCCATTTATATTTTCACTTAACGGGTATAATGTACAACGTACTATACATGTTTTTGCAATTTAGATAATTTACTTTTTTGTTTGCACTGTAGTACTCTGTACAATTAGTTTTTTTGCATTTTTAGACTATGACTCAATTCTAGTCGGTCAATCTTGATGTGGCCACCGGAATACACAACGTGTCCGTTCATTTCATTAGGTGGCATTAATAAAGCACGTAATCCTACATCTTTAACATGCTAATATATTATTGATCAAAAAAGAATTAAAAGAAAAATACCTTCAAAGCCGGAATTGGAGATTGACAATAAAGAAAAACTTTTCAAAGCTGAATCCAAAACACTTAGTCTTCAGCCTTCTAATAGTATTCACCAAACAATACACTACAAAACACTTTTGCTTTTCTCCTACTTTTAGTTGTACTTTTCCTGGAAAGACTAATGGTCCCTTTCACCAAAAAGTCATTATCTTATATAGAGAAACTTTGAGAATACGTAAGTGTGTGCAGTGGGATCCACTTAGGATTCCAAGTCTTATCTTCAGAGGACAAGTCCTTGTCATACAAGTACTTGCACTTGATATACTAAAACATTTTTAATATATATATCTTTAATATGGAAAGTGCCCATTAACAAATCCATATTTACAATAAGGCCCCTAGAACTTTCAAGAAAGTCCTTTCCTACCATTAATTATATCTAAGTACACGTTTTTTTTTTCTTAAAACTGAAAAAAGAAATTAAATACCAAATTCACAACTTCTTCTTCTCCACAAAACCAGTTCACATAAACCCTATTGCATAAACGAAACAAACATGACACACAAAAATTAAACATGACACTTGTATAAACGAAAACAATCATAATAAGTCTTGACTGTTAAATTAAAACATGACACACTTGACTGTGAAATTAAAACAAACTTAACACACAAAAGCTAAACCTAGAACACTAGCAAACACCACAACAACACTTCAATCAACACAACCTTTTCTTCGTCATGCTCGTAATGCATACACCAGCAGCATTTAGAGCCAACACAACCTCGTTAACTTGCTGCCTAGATGGCCCTGCTGATGTTGGTGTTGGTGTTGCTGGTGATATATATTGTTGCTACTTCTGCTAGCCTGGGTGATCTTCTAAGGCGTCTATCAAATCCTAGTGGAACTTATGGACTTGGTTCTCATTCTTACCAAGCTTCACTTCCCTCTCCATTCTCCTCCATTATTTCAATACAACAAATTCTACCACAGTTAGTACAAACTCTCAAACATATTTCATCATCTTCCATCGCAATCTCCATATATAAATATCCTCCTACCATTCTTTGTTTGCATCATTTTTCGAACTGCTTCAACTAATTTCTCAAATTGTTTACTATCTCCCTGAATATCAAATGTTTTTCCCTTCACTATTATTTGTTTTCACTAAATAAACCTAACTATATAGTCTGTTTGAGTTCTTACCTAGCAAAAAAAAAAAGGCTGTTTGAGTTTTTATATCAATATAAGCCAATAAATACATCCAACTGATTAATCCGTTTCTCAATCCTCACATATATTCAAATTTCAAATAATTTCAATTTACAAGACAATATTTATGCATGATTTATTAGGTGTTGACACTTGTTAGTTGATGTCTTTTCAGCCATACCCATTTTTAATTTTCAAACAAGGTTAAATGGGCGCGAAAAAAATGGAGAGTAAAATGGGTCACGTGCCTTTCATGTGCTGTTTTCAGCTGTTGTGGCATACCAAACAGTGATATGATGCCATAGTAGCAAAAAAAAATGACATGTCAATATTTTTTTACCCGAATTTGGCCCATGGTTGTTACCTGAAAGAAAAACCATTGTACAAAGTACTGCAGTGCAAAAAAAAAAGTAAAATATCTAAATTGCAAAAAAATGTAAAGTAAGTTGTACATTATGCCCATTGAGTGTTTATATTTTAGTAGTGTAGACTCGCCTGAATTTTATTTCCATTTTACTTGGCCCTTTATGGCTTCTGCTATAGCTTGATGCCTCCAAAGCTAGCCTGTCTTCTTTCTTTGCTCTCTCTAGAGCAGTTGAAGCATCTCTTTATTGGCCTAGTTTTCTCAGAATGATAGGAGAGCATATAGTAGCAGAGTCCTTTAGAAAGATCTTGGAGATGACATCGGTGCGGCATACTCTCCAAATCCGTTTCCTTGATATCCTCAACTATCCATGCCACCATGCCTTTTCTTTCCTACAAAACATGGAGTTGGACTTTCCACCATCCATCTCCCCAACAATGTAGTTCCGAATCACCGTGACCCATATCATTAACCCAATATACCTTTCAATCACACTGATTTTATCTCCAGTTTTCATTCTATCACAATTATCTCCCGGTGCCTCTTCCAAGTCACTCTTGAAGAAGCTTGGAAATAACTTCAAGTTAAGTACTAAGCTTCAGCTTTAATGAAACGAAAAGGTGTTAAACACGCAAAAATGAAATAGCTCTTAAATTTGCATTCATTAGCAGTTAAATGGTTCCTGTGATGCTGGTATAGTGGTATCCCCTTTTTTTTGAGTTTTTGAGTTTTCGTGCTCATGTTTATTTGATTGGAAGTTAGGGTCGTATGCCTATCACATTAGGCAAAGTGCACCCAGAATAAGAGGAAAAGTTGTAATTGTGAATTATCAATCAGACAAACACATGCATGCTGTTTAATATAGCCTTTTCTTTTCTCAGACGGTTCGCCTATGGAAAGGGTATAAAGACTGGAATTTCAGTTGCCACCACATTCTAAGCGAACATGCTTCTGCGGTTAGTTTTAGGATATTACCACTATATTTTGATGATACTTTATTTTTTAAAAAGAAATAAGTTAGGGTTAGGCAGACCCCATCGATATTAAATTAAACTCGTTCATACAATTTTCCCACTGAAATCATCTTTTACTGGTCTATGGAGCTCTCTACTTAAAGGATTACCATTTTGATGATACTTGTATAAAGGAAACTTTTTACCCTGTTTTTTTTGTAATAATTTGCATATTTTAAACTTGATAGGTTGAAGCTGTCGCAGTTCATCCTTCCAACTTGGTATCGGCTTCACTTGACAACACATGGTGCTTTTGGGATATATCCAGTGGATTATGCCTCAGACAGGTTTCTCTCTCTCTTAGACAGTAGATATCATTCTTTTTATCCAATATATATAGGATACAAAGCTCTATGTCATAGGATTTTTTGAAGTGATTAACTTTTACTACATGTATACTCCAAGAACACTACTTTATGGGGTCATGGTTCATGCAAGTTACAAGATTAGCCAAACTAGTGGCGGAGCCAGTCAGGAATGTAATTGAGGGTGAGCCACCCAGAAACCAAGCATAAAAATAAAATACACTAATTTTTTTTTAACTAAAAATTCAAACCCGATCAAAAAACAAATATATTTCGAACATAAAAAAATCATATAAAATAATTGCAATAAATAATAAATATAATATAAAAAAAAAAAAAAAAAGAAAAAAAAAATAATTCAATCTAAACAAATACTTCTTCATAGTTGTCTTCGACGACCTTCTTTTTTGTCATTCAACTTCATCTTTAAAAAGCGTTGCAAGATCAACTCGGTATTAATGCTATCAAAAACTTCTTTTTCAATATATGTTATTAAACAATCATTCAACCATTCATCCGCCATCCGATTGTGCAGACGATTCTTTATGATATTTATAGCAGAAAATGCCCTATTCACGGTAACAGTAGTAACAGGTAAAATCAGTGCCAACTTAATCAACAAATACACAAGTGGGTACACAATGTCTTTCTTCGTCTCAACCATTTTTTTGGCTAGGTCGCTAATTCCATTTACTTTACCAAACTTAGTATCATAACACACATCAATGATATAATTCTCAAGCTGATCCGCTAATTCCATCTGATCTATCTCTAAAAAATCATCAGGATAAAGTCGAGCAAAATGGACCAACTTTTGCTTATCAAAAGTAGCAAACGACTCATAAGGATCAAGACATGACATGCAAAGAAGTAATTCTGTATTTGCTTCATTAAACCAGTCGTTTAACTCTTGAAGTTGCAAATCAATACAGTGATAGAATAATCCAACACGATAGTAATGTAAATTGGTATTTCCTTCCGCTCTTCGTCGAGACCTCCCTCGAGCCACATACCTCTCTTTCATATTTGGAACAACCATATCATGTTTGGCACATAGTGAAGAACTTAAATCAGGAGACTATCCCACCCATCATCTCTCATCGTCTGTAAGCATACCTTTGTTATTTTAACAAGAATCATGGCATTGACAATGTCTTGGTCTTCACACTGCAAAGCCTTTGACAAATCATTGCTAATTCCTAGTATCACTTTCATCAAATGCAAATTTAAGATAAATTCAAAAGACTGCACTGAACTCAATAATCTGTAAGCCTCACCTCTTTGTTCCGAGCTTGAACCATCTTTCGCTATATTATCAAGCACATCAAGTACTGAACCCTAAGTGTTTATCATGCCAAGAAGCTAGTGTATAATATAATAGTGTAAGCCCCATCGAGTGTCACCAGATCGTTTAAGACTAGTCTCTTGATTCAATCCTTTTCCACTTGAAATTTCTCCACTTTGTAAGGCTGCAACAACTCTAGCCTTCATTGCTTCGCGTAACATATCTCGTCACTTACATGATGCTCCAACAGTATTTACCACATTAGAGAGAACACTAAAAAGGTTAGCAATTGACTCATGGTTTTTTGCAACTGATACAAGGGCTAACTGAAGCTGATGAGTGAAACAATGAACATAAAATGCAAACTCATTTTCTTTCATTATAAGTTTTTTAGGTTATTCAAATCACCTTGCATATTGTTGGTCCCATCATACCCTTGTCCACGCAGTCTAGATATGCTTAACCCATGCTTAGAGAACAACTCATCAATTGCCTTTTTAAGTGTTACTGCACTAGTTTCCTTAACATGCACAACTCCAAAAAATCTCTCAATCACACAACCTTTCTTGTTGACATAACGCAAAACAACTGCCATTTGCTCTTTAATTGATATATCACGTGCTTCATCAACTAAAATAGCAAACAATGAATTTCTATAATCCTTTAAAATAGCATTTGTAGTTTCCACAGCAGCTGCATTCACAAGATCTTTTTGTATATCAGGCGAGGTCAATTTCCAATTTTCAGAAGCATTATCAAAAACGTTCTTAATGACTTCGTTATGATCTTTCAAAAATCGTATAAGTTCAAGAAAATTGTCTTTATTGATCAACTCCTCTGATTCATCATGGCCACGGAAAGCTAAACCTTGTCTCAAAAGAAACCTAATACAATCAGTTATTGCAGTTAGATGTATTCGATAATCCCTTCGACCTTGGTCAGATTGTCTCTCAAAAAATGTTTCGATATGCTACTCTTGATTTAGCAATGCCCGCGTGCTGCCCCGTAACCAATATTATGAGCACTATTTGGTCCTCCAACATGCTCTTTTAATTTGGATTTCCTTTTCCAATTAGTAAACACCTTGTGAGAAAAAACATCTCTGCCTCTTTGTGCCCCCTGATCAGGTTTAAAGAGATAACAATAGTGACAAAACGCGACATCTTTGTGAATATTATATTCTAACCAACTAAACTCTCCACTATACCAAAATAGGATATTCTTAACGGCGCAGAACCGTTACTAAAAATATTTGTAACGGTTTATTTCCTTAACTATTTGGTCGTTATTAATATGTTAAGTTATTTACTTACGGCTTCTAACCGTTACAAATACTTTTTATTCTGCATCACGCGCAACAGGAGCAGTACTAAGACTGCTTCTAGATAGACTCAAAGTGGCATATCTATATAATAAGCTAAGGTTTTTTTTAGCACTACAGGACAAAATTACAAACAAAGGATGGTCCAGATCTAGATCTATTTTAGGAAAATCTAACGGGTGTTGTGTGCAGACCACTTGCGAAATTAGAAACCCAAACCTTCGAAAAACCCAACAAAGTTCGTAGACAATACAACGGCTGTTGAGTGCAGCAAAGAAGGCTTGATTCGTACTTCGTAGACAATACATCTCTTTCTCTACCGTAGCTGAAAAACATTGGTACACCAACAAAGTTCCTCCTTTCTACAGTTTCAGTCGATTTGCATCTCTTAAAGGTTTTTTTTTATCCCCGTCTCAATTAAAGTTGTGATTTTTTTTTCATTGTTCAATTATCATCGTTGTTGTCTAAATTTCGTTGATCAATTATCATTATTGTTGTTGTCTAAATATTTCGTTTAAAGTTGCCAACTTTTAATGGTGGTAGCCGTCCATTACTTCATTGTTGGTGTATTGGTTTTTGTGTGTGTGTGAGGGTGTTGTCCTTTAATTCTACATTTGTTTTTAATTGTTTCTCTATATGTATGATGGGTCCTTTGTTGACTGGTACTAATACTCTCAACAAAGAGTCGAGGAGCTCCCTGGTTTTGATGTGTAACCAAATTAATTATGATGGGACTTGAGTTTGGTGTTTGGGAATCAGTAGGATGACATCAAATCTATAGGTGCAAGCTTGATTCGTTAAACGAACTTTTCGGGTACGCTTCTTCTCAATATCTACCATTACTTTTACTACTAACAGTCTTGAGATGGTGAATGAAAATATAAAATCGGTTATGTAAATGATGTTGATTTACATAATGTGTAAAATCCTGTGGTTAGGATGATGATACAATTGATAATGTAGACTTGAGTTAAGTGAATGGTGGAAAGTTACATATGTGATTCCTGTAGGCTTGCGCTATCTGAGTTTATTTTCATTCATGTCCTTAGCAACAACGAAACAGGAAAGCTTTAACCGAGTACTCCTTCCATCACTTTTCTTCTCACGACAGCTTTGCAACCTCCATATACCATTTTCCTATTTAAGACTGCTTTATATTATATGATGTATTGTATGATATTGGTGCTTCTTTCGTTAGATATTTGGCAAACTGTTTTACTTCATGTTATTTTAGGTAGTATTTGAATTTTATTTTTTACTTCCAAGTGAGAGGATTGGAGTCAACAGCTTACAATAAGGACTGTAGTGGTGTGGTTTTGCTGACAATCACTCATCTGATGATATTAAAATCCTATTTTTTGTTCAGGAGGATATTCATGAGCTTCTCTTGAGTTTCACAGAAGTTGGTTAGAGCTCCCCTAAACCAATATTCCAAGTATAATATTTCACCCGTTTTTGTTCTTAGAACTCCCCTTATTAATCCATCATTTCAGTTATGATACCATTTAACTTTCTGCATAATTTTTTTCCTAGGCAATCATGGTGAAAGAGCGAATTGCAACAATATGAAATACTATTATGTGATTTCACTTTGTGTCATAACCACTTTTAAATATCACTTGAACATAGTCCCGATAAACGAAATTGGTTTTTTTTTACATAGATTTACACACACCCACACATATATATATTTGTCTAGTTACATATCTATCATTATATTGATTGTTTGTTATTTACGAGTACAACTATATCAACATATTAACGGGTGTATCTTAGGTCGCGACTTAATTACCACAAACTGGAGAAATGAAAGAGAGGGGAAAGGAGTCGTTAATTCACACAGTCAATTCCATAGCATGACATCCTATTACGCCTCCCAATCCGATATATGTGCCTCCCCATCGAAGATATGCTACGCCCCCGAATATGGTATATGTGCCTCATAATCGAAGATCTACTCCTCCATCTGATGTGCTTCATACTCGAAGATCTACTCCTTCCCCATCTGTTGTGCCTCATAATTAAAGATCTACTCCTTCTCCATATGTTGTGCCTCCTCATTGAAGATCTAATGCAGCTCCTAATAGGCTATCTGTTGTGCCTCCTAATCGAAAATTTACTGCAGCTCACAATAGGCTGTTTGTTGTGCCTCCTAATAGAAGATCCACTGCAGTTCCCACTAGGCTATCTGTTGTACCTCCTAATCGAAGTTCTATTGCGGTTCCCAATATGTTATCTGTTGTGCCTCCCAGTCAAAGATCTATTGCACCTCCTAATCGGGCATCTGTTGCACAACGTCTTCAAAGAGAAAGGGAAATGCAAGTGCCTCTAGATCACAATTAAATGACTATAGCACAACAAAATCGGAGACAGAGAGAAAAAGATGTTATCTCTGATTACATAGTAGATTCCTTTAAGAAGACGAGGTCAACGTACGAAGTTGGGTCATCTTCATCAATGTATGATATCTCTCACAGAGAAAACTAGCCTCCATTCACAAAAGATGTAACAATGCAAAGTTGTAAGGATAACACTATGTAAGTCAAGTGCTTAAATTCTCACTCTTATGTTAAGTTTCAACATACCGTACAGCGTGATATATCATAGGTCTATTTTTGTAGTGATCATGATATGACTGGATTTGATGAAAGTGAAGAAGAGATTCTTAATCCTCATAAAGGCCATGCGCTTCCAGTTCCAAATCGCCATCACTTTCTGGGAAAGATGGATGTTCTTTGTCCATTTTGTTCGGCCCTTCATTAGAAAGATGAACAGTTATCGAAATCAAGGCGCAACCGACCTTTATTTGGAACTTGTTGTTTACAAGGAAAAGTTAAGCTACCGCTTCTTTCTCCACTGCCTACGACACTTAAATCTTTATTCGAAAACGTGCAAGATTATTCCGTGAACAGATTCGGCAATACAACGTGTGTAATGCCTTTACCAGTCTTGGTTGTAAATTTAATGATCGTGTGTTACATGGACATGGTCCTACCTCATTCACTGTTCATAGGGAGTTGCGGCACCAAATCAGTTCATTGTTGCTTGATCCGGGGATGGAACCTAAGTTTTCACAACTTTATATTTATGATCCCCTAGCTGCTTTGGATCACCGCCACAATCGCAACCCGAATTTGTCAAGGGAAGTGTTGAAAACTGTACAAGAAACTCTTCTGCAGACCCACAAGTTTTGTGATATCTATAAGCAAGCATTTGAGGTTTTAACTGAAAATGCTTTTGAGAATAACAATGTTCCGGTCCATCTACACTATGATCCGCGTTCGGATAGACGAAGGTACAATCTTCCGACAACTGATGAGATCGCAGTGATATTGCCTGGAGATGGGAGTAAGGTTGATGCCATGCGTGATATTGTACTTTGCTTGAGAGGAGGGCATGAGTTGGAACGGATAAGCGAATGGCATCCCGCTTATTTGCCTTTGCATTATGTTCTTCTGTTTCCTTATGGGGATTTGGGTTGGTCAACTGATTTGAAGTTATGGGACGTCAAGAGAAATGCTCCAAGCAATGCAAGACTCACCCAATTATTGTATTATGCCTACCATTTGTTTGAACGACCCACAGAGTACTAATCCATCTTGCTGGGGTGTAAATTGTTGCATGAATTTTTGGTTGATGCTTGGGCTGCATATGAACAGAACCGGTTGCGTTACATTAGACTAAATCAAGACACCATCCGTTCGGATGTGTACAAGTGCTTGACAGATGTTGCACTTGAGGGATTAAGTCCTGATCAAATTGGCCAACGGTTCATTTTGCCTTCCTCGCATGTTGGAAGTCCAAGGCACATGTACGAGATTTTTTAGGATTCAATGGCTATCACCCGACACTATAAGCACCCATATATTTTTCTTACTGTGACTACAAACCCTAATTGGCAAGAAATTAAAGATGCGCTCAAGGAACACCAAACTTCGACACTTGGGCCTGAAATAGTTGCACTGGTATTCGAGTTGAAACGAAAAGCAATTATGAAAGAAATCTTGAAGAATGATATCTTTGGTTGGGTGGTTGCATATGTCTATACCATTGAATTTCATAAGCGCGGTCTTCCACACATGCATTGCCTTTTATTTCTTGCGTATGATGATAAGATCTGAAACAGTGAGCAAGTGGATAAATTTGTATGTGCTGAATTCGGACCCGACACCCACCCCCGCATTGTTTGAAGCAATTGAAGAAGTGCATGGTTCATGGCCCCTGTGGTGATTGAGATCCGAGTGCTTCATGTATGGAAAATGGTCAATGCACCAAAGGCTATCCAAAAGAGTTTGTGGAGGAAACAATTATGGATAAAAAAGGGCATTCCATTTACCAAAGACGCGACATTGACAAGAAATATTTTATGAAGGGGAAGAATAAAATGGTTAAAGTTGATAATGGAGATGTTGTTCCCTACAATGCATATCTGTCTGAAATGTTTGACTGCCATATCAATGTTGAAGTTTCTGCATCGTGTCAGGCTGTTAAATATATTAACAAGTACATCTACAAAGGCTATGACAAAGCAACAGTGGTGGTAGCAGGAACACATGATGAGATTCATCAATATATCGATGGAAGGTACATTGGACCAACAGAAGCTGCATGGCATCTATTTCAGAATCCAATGCATAAAGAGTTTCCAAGTGTCCAACGATTGGCGCTTCATTTGGAAGGTATGCATAGGGTTGTTTTCAATAGCAAAGAGCCCATGGATGCAATTCTTGCCCGAGCCAGAGACCAAACTTCAACACTGACAGCTTTCTTTAAGCGTTGTGCTGAAGATCCAGATGCACGAGCATATACCTATCAAGAATTTCCACGACACTATGTTTTCCACAAAGACTCTCAAGAGTGGACTCCTAGGACTCAGGGACCTTCCATTGGTAGGATGTATTTTGCAAGCCCTAATGCCGGGGAGAGGTTTTATCTACGCTTGTTACTTACTGTTGTAAAAGGGTATACCTCCTTTGCATATCTTTATAAAGTCGGTGATACCATGTACAACACATACAAAGAAGCATGTATTGCCCGTGGGCTGTTGGAAGCTGATGATGAGTGGATACAATGCCTAGAAGAGGCGGCGATAATGAAAACTGGATATCAACTGCGGAGGTTGTTTTGTGTAATTCTTTTAAAGTGTCATCCGTTACGACCATATCTACTTTTGAGCAAATTTGCATTGAGTATATGTGATGATCTTGGACACTGGCTTTGAATAAAGCACGGCTTCCCAGATCTAACTGATGAGCAAATAACAGATTATGGTTTATATCTGGTGGAACAAATCCTTTTAGAATCTGGGAAGACATTGGAAAATTTCCCGCCCATGCCAAAGCCAAAAGAGGATTGGAGCAAAATTGTTGGCAAAAGGCTCATTTGGGAGCAACGCCAACTTCAGCATGAAGGCATAGGAGAAGAGGTTGTAGTTGATGTGAGTCGTCTTAATTACGAACAACTTCATGCTTATACTGCTGTGACTCATTCAGTATTTGGTGACAAGGGAAAACTTTTCTTTTTGAATGGAGCACCTGGTACAGGAAAAACTTTTTTGTATAATACAATTGCAAAGGCCTCCCGCAACATGGGTCTTATTGTCATCATGGTGGCATCATCGGGAATTGCATATTTGTTATTGTCTGGTGGACGAACTGCTCATTCTACATTTAAGATTCCAATTGATGTGATGGATACCACTTTTTGCGGCTTCGCTAAACATTCCGACCTTGCTGACCTATTTAAAGAAACAAAACTAATTGTTTGCGACGAGGTGCCCATGCAACATAGATACTGTGTTGAGGCTGTAGATAGAACACTTCAAGATATTTGCGAAAACAAGAAGATATTTGGTGGTATCACTACAGTTCTTGGTAGTGATTTTCAACAAACACTACCTGTTATACCATTAGGCCAGAGAGAGGAATTTGTTGGTGCATCACTACGGCGCTCTTTCCTTTGGAGTTATTTAGAAGTTTTGCACTTGGTACAGAACATGCGGCTTCAAATGGTGGAGTCTGAGAATGTTGAATTCGCCGATTTTTTGTTGGAGGTGTATTATTAATGCCTTCTAATTAGAATATTTTTTCTCCATTAGTTCCATATATAAATGAACTATTTTAGAAACTAATGAATTCATTTTTTGCTTTGATTCATTTAGATTGGTTTGAATCCCAAAGAATGTGTACAATTGCCGAATGGAATACGCAAGTGTACCAATATCTAAGAACTCATCTTCTCTGTCTATCCCCAATTGGATGTTATGGACACACCGTCTCCAACTTTCTTAACTGATCATACTATTCTTGCTGCTCGTAATGATGATGTGAGTGCAATTAATGAGGTTGCACTGAATTTGTTCCCTGGTGAAGCGCTTGAGTATTTGGCTGCAGATAAAATCATCGAAGATGATATTGATAATCCACATGGGGCTCACTATCTATCCCACCGAGTTTCTGAACTCTCTCGACCCTTCTAGCTTATCTCCTTTCAATCTCAAGTTAAAACCTGGATGCCCTATAATGTTGCTCAGGAACATAGCACCTAAAGATGGCCTTTGCAATGGGACACGACTTATGGTGCTTCAATGTATGTGCAAAGTCCTTCAAGCCAAAATTTTGACTGGAGAGAAAGTTGAAAATCCGGTACTCATCCCAAGAATATCTCTGGTTCCTTCAAATTTGGAGTTGTTTTTCAAACTATTAAGGCGACAATTCCCTGTTCGACTAGTTTATGCCATGACAATTAATAAGTCGCAAGGCTAGTCAGTGAAATATGTTGGCATTGATTTGAGGACACCGGTTTTCAGTCATGGAGAACTCTTTGTGGCCATGTCAGATGTACTTCTTCAAAAAGAATATCTGTTTTTCTTCCACCTAATGCAAGAAATTGTACCACAAATGTCGTATACCTAGAAGTTCTTCTCTAAGGACATCGATACCAATGAGAAAAGGCGAGTAAGAAATTAAAGAATGCTACTTTTATTGGTTAAGAAATTAAAGAATATGTTGTATCCATATACATACTATGTAAGTTTTTATGATAGTTTTTTTAATGATAGCGTGGATACTTAAAAGTAAGAATAGAGATTATTTCATTTTGAGAACCATCTCTTTTGTAAACAATATGCTAAATGTGTCAAGTCTAAAAAAATCATGTGTATGTGGTTTGCTTGCAGGTACTAAGTTAAATTGCCAGAATTTTTCAGCGACATGATTGCAGTCATTGCTCCATGACGCATTTATCCATATGGTAGCAGAATGGTGTGAACAGTATGTATAGAGGGGAGAATGAGAGAAATGAGGAACTCAATAATTGGGTTTGGAGTATTTATTTTATTTTATTTTTCCCTTTTGTTACTAGAATTAGTCCCAGGTGAAAAATTATACAAAGTATTATTTAATGTTTAATGAGTTGTCTTTTAGTTTTAGAAGTAATTTGTGTTATGTATAAATATGAAGTTATATATTTTGGTTTGGTTGATCTATGAGAATTGTATTGTTTGATTTTCAGGTTATGACAGGATTTAGGTTTTTGAAATGTTGAAAATACAAAGGAGACTCTGCTGGATTTTTTTATTTTAAAAAATAAAAATAAAAATGATGATGCTCTTAATTGAAGACTCTCTTCCCTTATTTTTTTCATTCTCATTTTGATATGTGTTGAATTAATGAATGTGTAAGGGTATATGTAATGAGTTGGTTTGTGAGAAATGAAATGCATAGAATTGCAATAATTAAGCTCACTTGAGTATGAGTAGTATGAAATGATTATGAAGTATAAAACTGTTGGAAAGGTTATATTATCGATCCAATGCTACCATAGAGATGGTCTCTTGGGGTGTTGTTCAAAAGCAATGTGTCTAGAGTGCCGACTGGCATGGGCATTCACTAGTACTCAAACAGTTGATGGAATTTATACTAAGTTAAAAGACTCGTGACCAAACACAATTCAGGAATGGGGATCACACAAATTCAATACCGAATTTCATAATCTGAAGATAGAAATATAATTTAAAAATAAAAAACGAGCACAACTAGAAGCAGAAAATCTACCTATTTTTAGAAAAGACCATCAAAGTACTAGAATTAATAGAAAAAAACATAGATATAAAAAGAAAAATCTGTACCTTTGCTGCGAACCACAGTTATAATACTGAACAAAGAGAACAATATACATAACCTCCACAATAATAAAGTAAACAGAAGAAAGAGAGAGGTTAGTTTACTAGGCAAAAATCACCAAATTTAAACGGCAGTGATGCCCTATGTAATAAAAGGAAAACAAAGGGAGGATTACACAGTATTTATGCGACAATGAGAGCAGCGGAGAAACACAGTGTACTTGCAATGGTAGTAATTGAAAGAGATTTGAGAGAGAGGGATGATGCGGCGATGGGCCTGGCTGAGTGAGAGAGGATCGATGAAAGAGAGGAGTTTCTTTATTTTAGTGACTCATTATTTTATCTTATTCTTTTCACATGAGACTTCATTTAATAAACATATAATCATATCTATAAGTGGAAGTCAAATTCAATAAATCAAACTACAATATACCCGAAACAATCATTTTCAAGTGATTTCTTATTAAAGTCATCACAAATCATTGGTAGTATAATAGGACTAAGGAATTGGAGTATACCTTCCGTGCTTGGATCCCAATCATACGACAAACAATGATTCCCTAATCCGATGGCACAAAAACCGAACAAATAAACATCCACGCTGAATGGGTCAATTGATTCTTCAAATATGTATTACAAGCAAGAGCAAACATGTAGAGTTATAAGAAAAGGAACACAAAAAATGGGAATAGACGTAAACCATAGAAAAATTGGAAGTATAAAGTTGTTGTTGTTGTAACATAAGCCATAATGACAACAGTGAACAAAGAGATGATATAAAAATGATGATAATGGGTGATAATCGGTCATCTTGATCCAGAATAAAAAAAAATGATTGATCGATACAATAGGAACACAAAAACCATACGAAATTGAAAGCCCCTAACACACCCCCCCCCAAAATGAAAGTCACGAAAACAAAATTTGATAGGTATTTTGTCCGACCAGGAGATCAAAACAAGCTCTGTGGAAGATGGGTTGAATAACCAAAAAAAATCAGCAACTACACAAAACCCTAGTGCAAAAATTGGAAAATGAAAATTGGAGTGACAAAATTGAAAATCTAATTATAAACACCAATTCATTCTCCAATGCATCCTCTAAAACCCCAAGTATGAAAGAAAAAGAGAGAATTAAAAGAAAATAAAGATGTAAACATTAAACCCTAGAACCCATGATTTTCCCAACTCTTAAGCAAATGAAAAAAAGAGAGAGACGATCAGAAAGGAGAAAATACCTTAATCGAAGAGAAGGGGATGATGATTTAAGCTTCCCTCATTCGCCGATCGATCCTCTACATATCTAAGTTGATGCCCTCTCTGAAACTGATAAGAGGAAGATGCCACAAGGGCTTAAGTAGATTTTTCATTTTTATTTTATTTCGGTTTAATTGTTTCCAACAGTAACTAAGTGTTACAATACCGTGAGCAAATAACTCAATATTTACTCACGGAAAACTATGATTCCTTAACGTTTATCTACTGTTAGCAAGCTACTAACGGTTAAGAAGTGTTACAAAGCAAAAATAATGAGCGTTAGAAATCCACCCAAATGGTGTAGTGCTCCATACCACTCTTTCTGAAAGCGACGGTTCCCCTTGCCTATTGTCATTGGAGGAAAAGTATGATTAGGCTGGCAAGGACCCCTAAGCAAATATGCTCTTCTCACTGAGTCATGATCATTAGGATGATAATCTGAAATCTTGTTCCTCAATCCAGGGTCTCCCAGAAGACTAGACAAGTCAAGTTCTTCACGATTTTCATGTTGAACCCGTTTTGACGTAGGTTGTTCAACACCACTATCCTTAGTTTCATGGTGACTTCGCTTTGAAGAGGATCCTACTTCAACACTAACAACATGATCTGTGTTGCTAGTTGGTTGAGCGGGCAACGACTTTTCTCTGATCAAATACTTTAACATAGCTATTTAAACAATTAAAATAAACCACCAATCAATTTAATTGAAATTGCACGAATTAAAATAAACCACCAATGATGTGCACAAAATAAAATAATAATCACAAAGATATAAAAATATAAATAATATGGTTTAGGAATCAGTACAAAAAAACAATAAAAAATTAAATAATATAAGAGTTACCTAGTTGCCTCTACAAAACCGGTAGGTGTAAAAGTGTTTGTTTGGGTAGAAAAATAGAAGACTTAAATTTTAATATAAAATAATAGAGAATGGAAGAGAGGAAGAGTAGAATACGTGAGCGGTTTTTCTTCTTTCGGTTTTTTTTTTATGAATAGGAGAGGGTTTATTTGTTTGGGTTTATATATTGGTGGGTTTTTTTGGTAGAGTGATTGTTGGGTTTTCTATTTTCCTTTTTTTGCCTTTTTGGTATTATTCTCACTTCTCACGAGCCGTCACGCATCAACACGGTACATGCACATTTTGGTTTTGTTTTTAGTTTTTCCTCCAAGTACAACAAATCAAGTACATAGTACATCGAGACATGTTGGGCTTCTAAGCACTTCGCCTGATAACTGGGATAACTACTTTATTTTTTTGAGGTCAAGGTGAGGGTACGCCAGGGTGTACCTCCCCCCTGGCTCAACCACTAAGCCGGACCACCTTACTCCAAACATTTGGGGTAAGGAATCTTTTGTTTTTTATTCTGTTCCATGTTGGAATCTCTTGTGTATTTCTAAATACTAGTGTGTGTGTGTGCAAAGTGGAGGAGATGAACAAATGGTATTCTCGCCACTTTAGTGCATAGTAGATAGTCCCACATTGGTTATCCACCACATCGGGTAGGGTTAACTGGGCTTGGGCTTACTGTTGTGGGTAGTGGTTTGACCAATAGCCTAAACTTGTTTTGCCTTTTTCTTGAGCAGCAAGTTTCAGTGTTCTATTAGGAGTTGGTCTCTCTTTCTCCTAACCTCTATAAATAGGACTGTGAGTCCATAGAGAAAATAGACTTGATCAGAAACTCAACTCAGAGAAACAGAAAACTCAAACCGGTCATTTTCTTCTTTCTTTCTTCTTCCCCGCCGCTAGAGAGAGTTATATTGTTGTTCTAGAGGGTAGTCCGTTTCTAGTGCAAAGTCAGGCTGCTGTTAACCATTGAATCTGTGAGGAAGACGCATTCGTTGCCTTTCTGCCTTGGAAATCTTTCTTTCTTAAGGACGACTTAATCCGCCTTGGTTATTCCCAGCCATCGGCTGTCCTTGTTTCTTCATTGCATTTGTTCCTTCTTTTTACTACTTTAGTTGCTGTGTTCATACAACTATTCTAACAATCTTAAGGAAAGATTTTTGTAGTAGAACAAAGGAGAGTGCTTTAATACGGCAATCAAAAGATAAGTTTTTTACTTTGAATTATTTTTGTGTTATTGTGTTATGACTTTAGAAATTTTCTAATAATTTTGTTTTTGTTAGGGAAACCAATTAAAGATTCAATATTTATTGATCTTTTGTGGTTTATCAAACCCTATATGGTTGTAGACCTTTCTCCTACGTTTGTGGGAGTCAAATATGAGATTTCTATCAAGAAAAACGTCAAAGTTCGTCTTTTTGACTACTGCGTCACTCGTTACGGAAACTGCTATAACTTTCAGCTCAGAACTCGGTTTTGTAATCCGCTTTTTGGGTTGAAAAGCTGATTCAAAGAGTTTTCCAGTAGTATAAGGCTTGATACCAAATTCTTCATGAGCTGGTTCAGAGTTACAGTTCTTTTGAACTGTTTTTTCTAGGAGGAAAATATGGTAATCCGATTTTTCAATCGGTTAGGTATCGTATTCTTTCACTCTTTGCAATTCTTTTGGTTTGATTATATGGTAATATTCTTGCCTTGAGTTGCATGCTAGTTTTTCTTAGGAGGGAAATCCCTAAGCTTAAACTTCTTTAATAACCTAGTCAACAAATTATACGTGTTTATCACTGAGGAATTAATTGGTTTGACTAGAAGTAGTTTGATATTAATTTTCTTTATACATATGTAGATGTATGTAGATGGTCTAAGAGAGACCTTAAGATAGTTAATATCAACCACACTCAAATCTTGGATAATAATTATAATGTATTCAATGCATAATTGCTTATCTTTATTGAGTGAACGTGTTGTTAGACGATGGTTATAATTGTACTGTTGTGAAAATACATGTTAGATGAAGTAACTTGTAGCTTATATCCAATATAGCATATGTTAAAGTTGTGTAGCATGCTAGTTTTGGATATTAATCATCGTGGATTTACTTTAAACTTGATAATAGTTTATTGGTAAATTTTTCTAGTTGAAGACATTAATGGATTGAGCCATTAGATGTTATGGTAGTACTTGAGGTCTTGTTGATAGGGTATTCTATCTTACTTGAGCTCATATAAAAAGAGGAGGTGGAGTCCTCAGTTGTTTTGCATATTCAGTGGCTAGATTTGCTTAAATATTGTATACTTTTTGTTGTGAGGGGTACAGTTAAAGTTTACTTTTCCTGAACCTATGATATGATATTTACCATGTTTGGCATGAATGCATTATTTAACATTGACATGAAGTTTAACCATGTCATATATTATTAAGTAATGAGCATCGTTGTCTACGAGAGGAAACAATATGGGAAACAATCAATATCCTCTTAAACCTAATTTAGTCAAGGAGATGTAAGGTAATGGTTTGTCTTCTTAGACAATATCCTCCAGTGACTATTTTAGACAAGGAGATGTAACGCTTGTAGATTGTCTTATTAGGCATTATCCTCCTATGACTATGGATAAATAGCCAAGGTGATGTACAAGTGCGTGGATTGTCTCCCTATGTGTTGGAATGTTTAATGATGAAAAATAATGATATTATCTTGGGTAAAACCTTTTTCATCTAATTCTTCTATTCTTTAAAATTCATTTGAATCACTTGTGGATTTCCTTTCATATAGATAGCATGAACATAATATGACTATGTTTAATATGATCTAGAATCATAGACTTGAGTAAAGTATATTCTTGTCATAAGAGTGCATTTTATTGTTGTTGTTTCTTTTAGTGTTTGTAGCGGTATAATGTGTTTTGCATGTAAGTTTGATTAGGTTGAGTAACCATTGAACTGTGGGGGTAGTGACCCATATGCATGACACTTTTTTTACCATAGTTCATATCACAAGATAATTGGAAAGACACCGAACTACAAAGTATGGAAAGGTCTTGGGCCTATCCAAAAATGTTTCAAAATGTGGGGGTGTCTTGCCAAGGCTATTGTGAATGAATCTAAAAAAGAAATATATATATATATATATATATATATATATATATATATATATATATATATATATATATTTTTTTTTTTTTTTTGAGACCTAGAATTATCAAGTAGATGTTCATTGGTGAAACTCATAATAGTGATGTTTGTTTTCAGTTGTCATGAGTGATAACAATTTTGTAGATACCACACTATTATTGAATGTCTTATATGCTAATTTTATTTGAGGTTGTGCTTTATGAGAAATTGGCATAGAGTGGTTGAATGTTCATAATGAACTACATAAGATAATCCCATTATTTCTGCACAAGAAATTTGGAAGACTATCAATGAGTATTTCCACCATTAACGGTGATGATGTTTATATGTTTCTTAAGGAAGATTCATTAACCTATAAGGAAGTTGTCTGTCTATGAGAAGTGTCTTTTTTGAAGGATACAACTCCTATAAACTGGACTCTTGATTTATTGGGGGATCTATAGGTTGAATTGGATCTTCAAGAGAAAACTAAAACGTGATAGTTGTATTGCAAAATACAATGTTAATAATAATAGCCAAGGGGTTTCAATCAGAGACAAAATTTATACTATTTTGAAACCTTGCTCATATAACTAGAATTTCTTCTACAGAATTCTAAAGACTCTAGTTGAGTAGTTGTGCGGAACTACAATACCAAGTAGTACCAGGTGATGAGCTGAAGGTATACAATTTAGTTAAATCTTTGTATGAGTTGATTCAAGCGCCTATAAATGGCATGAGCAATTCAACAACATATTAGTGTCATATGGATGTCAAAGTACCGTTGTTGATAAAAAAAAATGTGTACTTTCTTTAGAGCAAAGCAAGACATATGTGTTAATCTCTCTTTGTTTAGATGATTTCATATCATGAGTGCTAGCATTGAGAATGTGTATGAGACAGAGAAATTCCTATTTGAAACACGTCATAAACCGTCATTGAAAATGATAGTTTATTATGTTGTTAAACTCATTTTCAGAATCGCTATATTCAGTTGTCAAGATGTTGACGTTTGAATATGGTTGAAGCCACATGGCCGCACTTTAAACCGTAGACCGCCGGATGGTATAGGGGAATTCGGGCACTACGTAATTGAATGACCGGTGAATATAGGAATTAAAACTCATGTTGGTCTCATTATATTGTTATAGCACTTAGTAGAAATATTTTTCATTGAAAAGTATGGGTATTATGATAATAAGCATGTGTTAACACATTTTGTGGCAAATATCCATCTTATGAAAAATAATCTCCTTGTGTTTTCTCATACTAAATATGTCAATATCATTGGTAGCCAATTGTACTTGATGGATAATGTATGTGAGACATGACATTGCCTACATTAATGGCATACCGAAATGATAACCCATTGTGTCCTTATAAGGAACTTTGATGTATATTGTCGATTATCCAAGTACTATAGCAGAGCCATTGATTATGGATCGATATTTAGTAGATTTCCATCATTGTTAGAAGGGTAATATGTTATAAACTGGATCCGAAGAATGTTTATGTGTTTACCTTTGGTGGAAATTGAGTGTCTTGGATATCATCCAAGTTTAATCGCCTTTAGAAAAGGCATGTGATGATGCCGGAGTGGGTTAGCAACCTCTTGGCAAATCTTCCCATTGGCTCTAAACAGACCCTCCCCGATATGTATATGTTTTGTAAATCGTCTCATTGCAATAGCTAAGACATGTTATCTTATGTGCAATGGGAAAAGAATACATGTAAGTTGAGATATAACTTAATCAAGCAGTTGCTAGAGATTATGTTAGGTTGGATTTAGTTTGGCCACATGTCTAACCGCACCACTTCTTTGGAGGCAAGTGGTTATACGTCGAGGGGATGGGACTTTTGCCTTAGATAGAGGGCTTATTAACCGACGGCAACCCCACCTATGTGATTGGAGATCCCATGAATTAGGTTCAAAGGGAAAACAAGTCACCTCGCCGCCTCTGGTATGCTATTGTCTTTCTTTGAGACGTCCCACCCTATGACTAGATAGCATTATTGTATACTTTGTATAACTTGAATAGCAATGAGAAAAGGCTGAGTTATTTTACTCTTAATGGAATCCATAGTCCATTATTTTTTATGAGATAGTGTATTCTAACCGCTATGTACACTTGATGGATATCCACCTACGTGAATGTAGAACTGGGTCGGTTCTTATGAGTATTCGTGCAAGTACTCTAGAGCATTCACATAACATAACACAGTAAAAAAGGGCAAAAAGCTTAACACCGAGTAATAGGCATATAATGAAAGAGCAATGTGGGTGCATGTCCTCTATTTTACTACAAGGGAATGTTGGTTCAAAGATTTTTTAATCCACCACTTTCACGTATTATAAGACATGTTACCCTATGACTAGTTCAAGCCCGTAAAGCACCAGTATCTTATGCATTGTTTTTTCGATTCTCTCTGGCATTTTGTTAACCCATTTCTTTTGTAATATCCTATTCCAAAATAGTGGGGGACTATTAGTATTTTGAAATAGTGGGGGATTGTTGGAATCTCTTGTGTATTTCTAAATACTAGTGTGTGTGTGCAAAGTGGAGGAGATGGACAAATGGTATTCTCGCCACTTTAGTGCATAGTAGATAGTCCCACATTGGTTATCCACCACATCGGTAGGGTTCGGGCCTGGGCTTGGGCTTACTTGTTGTGGGTAATGGTTTGACCAATAGCCTAAACTTGTTTTGCCTTTTTCGAAAGAAAGCAAGTTTCAGTGTTCTATTAGGAGTTGGTCTCTCTTTCTCCTAACCTCTATAAATAGGGATGTGAGTCCATAGAGAAAATAGACTTGATCGAAACTCAACTCTCGAGAAACGTAAAACTCAAACCAATCATTTTCTTCTTCTCTTCTTCTTCCGTCCGGCCCCGAGAGAGAGTTATATTGTCGTTCTAGAGGGTAGTCTATTCTAGTGCAAAGTCAGGCTGCTGTTAACCATTGAATCCTGTGAGGAAGATGCCATGGTTGCCTTTCTGCACCATTGGAAGGGGCGAAATCTTTCCTTAAGGACAGCCTAATCCGCACCTTGGTTATTCCCAGTTACTGCTGTCCTTGTTTCTTCATTGCTACTGTTCCTTCTGTTCTACTTTAGTTGCTGTGTTCATACAACTATTCTAACATTCCAAACAACAGGTTCTTATAAGGACATTCATCCTTTATTTATTTTTATTCTAACTTCTTTTCATTTTTTGATGCTAAATTAGTAAAATATCGGGTATTTTTCTCGGCATAAAGAGAGTAATAGGTAATACAAAATCAAATGAAGTTTAGTAGCGATTAAGGAAAGATTGGAAGTGAGAATCTGAGGCCTTTAGATATTATTAAGGTAAACAGGTAATATGGCTTGCCATATGAATATGGACTTTCGTGTGAGTTACATGTTAATCGAAGTAAATTTAATACAATAACTTTTTTATATATATATATATAGACACGAGAAAGAAATGCAATGCATCTCCTTACAGTATTTACTAAAGAGCGAGTGAAGATTTTGCCTTGTTGCCCTACGTTTATTCTAGATATTTATGAATGGGGCTTGGGCCTCGTGGTGAATTGGTGTGCTTATGTGTTTGTTTGTGTTTGTGTGTGTTTAGGTTGTTTTGGGTTAAGTTATTTGATTTATGAAAGATTAGGATATGCCTACGGCCCATAAGACCTTGACGCGCCTGTCGCGCTACCCCCAACAACTCGTTGCACCTTCGGCGCAAGGCGTACGCGTGTCTTTGGCACGAAACAACACGTCGCGCTTGGGCCAAGGCCAGCCGCACCTTTGGCATGAAACAACTCGTCACGCCTTCAAAGAAGGCGTATATGCGCCGGGAAGAAAAACAACTCGTCAAGGGCGCAAGGCCGATAATTGCCTATTATCCATAAGCCCAATAGCATCAATTGGGTCAGCCAATTGTGCAGTACCATGTCAAATTTGGAGGCCCAACAGTTTATAAGCTTAGCTGTAATTGTTGACTTTTGGCTGATTTTTGGATGCATACCCCCACTATTACCATTTTTTTTTAATTGAGCCTGTAACGCCCGTATTTTTAAAATACGTTTTTATTTATTTATTAATTAATTAAATAATTTATTTTAAAAAAATTGGTTGGATTGAACTCGGGACATGTGGGCCTGGTTTTGGGCCCGAAGTTTTTTGGGCTTGGGTTTCGGACCCAAGTATATAAACACACTTTTCTAGAGAATAGGGTTTTAAAAATAATAAAAATAATGAAAATGGAGGCAGAGAGAGAAGCTGGTTTGCTGGAGAGGTGGAGCGCGACGGTTCGGACTACGGAGGATTCGTCGGGTTTTAATTCAGGTGAGTAGCTATTTTGCTATTTCACCAGATTTGTAGTTTTCGTATGTCGGTATACTGTCTACTGTTTTTGTTTTTATACTACTCTTTTATATTGTTTTATTCGGCGTCGTCCTGTATGTTGTTAAAACTCTATTGAAAACTGTTGTGTTGTGGGGTTGGGAGTATATGAGTTTGAACTGTTGGAACAGTTCAAAACTCTTTGGAGCTTTGTCAATGGAGGCGCCGGCCATCAATTTGAACTGCCCTCTAACTGTGTTGGTTTGTTTCGTGGGTTGGGTTGTTGGTTAGAGGGATTACGATTGGTGGTGGTGGGAGGTTGTCAAGGTGCTGCCAAAGCTTTGAGGGAAGCTTTAATGGCGCCGAACGCCTTTACTGTGTTACTGAAAGATGCAATTTTTGTCTTTATTTTTCATTGTTTTGAACTGTTTTGGTTAGTGTTGTTTGGGGTTTGATGAATGGTGGTAGTTGGGTTGATGTTGGATTGTGTGGGGCTGTCGATTGGAGCTTGAAACAAGCTTTAATGGTGGCCGAATTTTATCTAGATCTAGTTTGGAGGTAGGAGATGGAGTTAGCAAATCGAGGTGGAGCTTTCATTAAAGTTATAGGGTTTGTGATTTGGGTTAAAACCGCCTAGTTAAAAATGGGTGGTGTGTGGAGGAGTGGTGGTCGGATTGTGGTGGCTGGTGTGGTGCTGGATCTGTTGGAGGGAGAAGAGAGAGAACGCGATCCGGTGCTCCCGGACGCATTCTATTTTCTCTACACCTGTTAGCTGTTGGGCCTTGGGCCGATTTTAAATCTTTTAAGTTTGGGCCGATCCAAAAATCTATTTTAGTTTGGGCTGGTTTTTATGTTAAGTTTTGGGCCAGTTCTTTTTGGTTTTGTTTGGGCCCTTTTCTATTTGTTTTGTTTAATTTATGGACCAGTTTAATTTAAGTTTTTGGGCCGGTTTCAGTTCAATTTTTGGGCCGAACCACTTAACTGTTTTGGGCCAGTTTTTAATATTGCTCGGGGCCAGTCTATATAACTTAAAATAGATCCAATTGGGTCAGGTAGAATAAATAAGTTGGTTTTAGACTTTCGGGTTCTAAGGTTTGGGCTTGGCCAGTTGGGTCCGAACCATTACCTTAGTCATGAGCCCTTGAGCCATGCACTTTGACTTTAGCCATGAACCATGGTTATGACCCTGAACCTGTCGAACATGGAAACGACAGTTTGACTTTGACAATGACAGTTTGACTTCGACCATGATGTGTTGATTTTGACTTTGACCATGATGTGTTGACTTTGACCATGATGAGTTGACTTTGACCATGATGTGTTGACTTTGACCATAATGTGTTGACTTTGACCATGATGGGTTGATTTTGACTTTGACCATGATGTGTTGAGTTTGACCATGTTGTGTTGACTTTGACTTCGCCCATAATGTGTTGACTTTGACCATGGCATGTTGATTTTGACTTTGACCGTTGACTTTGACGTTGACCATGACGTGTTGACTTTGACGTTGACCGTTGACCATTGACTTTGACCGTTGACCATTGACTGTTGACTTTTTCCAGTTTTTCTCATATTTGATTTTATGGACTATTATAATAATAAAATATTGTCGAACATTATATAACGTGGTTTGTCATTATCTAATTATGATTTGACGTGAGTAGTGTGTAAAACATATATATATATTGGGCTTTGATTGTGGACTGCCTAATTGTGCTACGTTTTATGTTGTATATTGTATATTGTATGGACAAATCCAATGCTAAAAGGCTGTGGAAGCTTGTATAAATTGGTTAGTCCTTATCTAAGAAAGATTTGACATTGATGTTGTGTATTTTTGACACGTGCTGAGATAGAAACTGTAGGAGATATATTATTCCTAAAACGCTATAAAAATATATGCGATACGTTTGAAGCAATTGTGATATCATATGATATATTGGGATGTATATATTAAATGCAATAGTTTTGGAGAAATAAATGTATCACCGCTCCATTATTATATATGTGAGATGCTACTATGAGGTAGTATAGTATTGATGAATATTTGCCCACGGGAGTGTGGTGTAGTGCAATAATATATTGACACGTGAAAGAATGAAATTTGGTTATGAGATATAATTAAGATATTTATAAATATTGTGGTTTAGTGCAATAAGGTAATTGAACTGCACGTGATATAGTGGAATGTTTATGAGTCATAAATGTATGAGACCTGAATAAATTACGTAACGAAAATCCTAGAACCTGACTACCACAACTCATGTGATCTGCCCTGTGTGGGCGTATGTGATATATAAGATGTTGTATATATAAGATGTTGATTGACCCATGTGTTGGGCAATCGTAGCCGAATAGTGGCTTGATTATTCCGTTCGCAAAATAGAACGAGACGCGTGATATTTTATGCCGAATAGTGGCATTACTTACATAATTGCTTCCGTGTGAGGATTTACGGTGTCGCGCATCCATTTCGTGGTGGTTACGCACAGAGTGGTTCATTATGTAAGGGGAGGCATATGGATGTACATGTTCGGCGTTGGGTAGCGATTGTGGTAGCCAGGGAAACTAGGTAAGACATAGATACGACGTGATTTTAGGGACACGCAAAGAAAGCCTGAAATAATCTAATTATGGTAATATGTTTGGTTGGTTATTTGTTTAGTTAGAACCTAAGGCGCCTCGATGGAGGAACTACATGCCTTATTTATGATGCGTATAGTATGTTGGATTAGTTGTTGGAAGTTAAGGCGCCTCAGTGGAGGAACTACCTGCCGAGATTATTGTACTTAAGGATGTTGTATTAGTTGTTGAAAGTTAAGGCGCTTCGGTGGAGGAACTAACTGTTGTATGGTTTGTGTATATATTGGTATAAGTATATGTTGTATTTTTGGGCTACTCACACCAGCATTTTTATAATGCTGACCCGATTTGCATGTTTGCTTATCGGGTGTGTTCATTAAATGAACACAGTTGATAAGTCTTGACAGGTTTAGTGTTGAAGAAGATTGGTTGCTGCTCGTGGTTTGCGTTAGCGTCGCATTTCAAGATAGGTTTTGTTTTCCTTTGAGGTGATATAGATTTTCAGTTGAGATAAATTTAGTTGCATTTTTCATTTGTTAATTTTTGTAATGAAGAGGACTTTGGTTTAAGTTAAAATTTTTATTTGTTTTTAAATTATCCGCATATTTAAACTGTTTATGGGTTTTTTTGGAAGTGGAGAGTGCGTCACACCTCGGAGATCGAAGAGTCGGGAACAAATAATGTTTTTCCGAATTCTGTCGAAATTCGGGGTGTGACAGAGCCCATGCTCATGTTTCCAAGCCCATAAAAAATTCAACCCATAAAAATTTTGTCCAATGTTGACTCTTTTTGTGTGGGGTGGGTGAGGTGAGAAAAACCTTTTAACTCACTCCATAAAAACTTTTTAATTCACCCTCTATGATTTTTTAGTGGCTATAGTTAGGGGGTGTGTCGCCCTCTTGCAAAGCACTTGCAGCAACTGACTCCGAATCATTTTGCCCTCTTTGTTGCTGTTCAACATGTTCATCTTCATCTGACTTAGCCTGGATCAATTTTCTTCTCTGTTTGGGTACGGTGTCTCTACTTCCTTAAGCTTCATCTCATGTTCCTTTGTTGTCTCACTTATTTGATATTTTTTTCTTCAAGTTTTGCCTCTCACTAGCCTTTATAGCCTCAACTTTGCTTGCCTTTGATGGTTGAACTCGGGTACCACAAACTTTGACCACTTTACTTTTCTTTATTTCATACTGAGCAGGTATTGAAGTATCTCCCAGAACTTCAAGCCTTTGATCCTTGTCCAATGCTCTTTTTCTTTGATATGAGGTATTAGGAGAAACCTCAAAGGTAACTTTCTTAGAAGCAGATGAACTCCATTTCTAATTAGGTTCTGAGTGAACCTTCTTCTGGGAAGACCTTGTTGGTGTTTTCAGTATAACATCATCACCTACATTGCCTAGCTTCTTTGGCCTTCTAGTTCTAACTTCTTTCATAACCTCAACCTCTATATTTCTACTCCTTGTTCTACCCCTTGTTCTAGCCCCCCCTTTCACAACCTCAACCTCTGAACTTTCCATACCACCTTTCAACCCACCATGAACAATCTCTTGAATTATTGTTTCCATGCCAGTCCTTATTTCACTCTGGAGTATATCCCCAACATTCCTAACCTCCTTAGTAACCTATTTTAGATTAATCAGAGCACATAACAAAGATTATAATTAAGATCCCACTTCACTATTTGTAAACCACAATAGATACATTGTTGCTGACATATATTGGTCAACAATATATTTATCATGGTACCGTAACATATTACTTCTTCATATATGAAAAAATACTGAAACATGCAGTTCCATAACAACACATTATCAGTGTTTCATATAACAACATTTGCAATTCCAATTCAAAACTATATAATAGGGTACCCATATCATATTACAACTTCAATAACATTATAAGATTATATGAGTACTTCAAATGTCAAAAACTAGTTACCCATATATTATCATTCTTGGGATTTAACATGCAACATTGTTGAACATAGTAAAGAAAACAAGTTACTTACAAGGCCTTTAATTACTTTTGTCTGTCTTTGGAACAGTTCCTCATTATTGTATTTCCCTGAAACTGTTGCACCACTTTGCATGGGTTGTTGTGCCAAAACATCCTTTATCACTTCATCATTCAGTTCTCCCTTAGACAGATCTAGACTTTCCAACACCACTACCTTCCCCTTAAAGGGCCGAATCTTTTTCTTATAAGTCTCTAGATGTACGTTTCTTAAAGACAAGTCTACCTAATCTAGTATTCTTAGGAATCTACCATCAACTTGTCTCCGGACCCCAAGAGATGGGATGTGAAGATATACCCAAATAACAAAACAAATTAAACAACCATAAACTACGAACGAATCCTTTCCAACACTCACCAGGTTAGACATTTCTTCCAAAGACTCTTCCAACATTTCAAACAGAAGTGTGCCCTAAGAAAAGCTGTCAAATTCATTTAAATTCTCGACCAGATCAATATACATCCTATCAATCATCCTAGCAGATCCTGGAAGCACAATCTGCAACAGTATATACAACCTATTCGGCCTAAACACATCATTCTGACTTTTTTCACTAACACTTAATTTTGCCAAGTTTCTAGCTTCTAATATTTTTGTCTTAGAAACCGTGGTTCCTTTAAAAAACCTTGTACGAAATTGGGATGGGATCTTGATGTTTGTCGTGTAGAATGAATTAGAAACCAACTTCACACTAAGGCCCATTATAAGAGCAACATCACTTTTTTTAAATACCAAATCCTTCTTACCGATTCGGTAGCAAAGTTTACCTACTTGGTGCCCCAAAACATCATACACTAGCGTAGTAGTGGTGTGCAGTCTCTCGTTAATGCTTAAAAACTTCCCGAAGCAAGACTTCTCAAAATCTTCCTTCTCTGCAGTAGTGAATGTCTTGAACAATTTATGCATTCTTTCGAGTGACATACGAACAGTCAAATTAAGCTTTCTTATTTTTGAAAGATTGGAAATGGTCAGAAAATTAGGGATTCAAGGGTTTTCAATTTGGGCGGTTTTTTTGGTCCGAAAATGAACACTGAACAGTCCTTATAGCTCACACATATTACTACCGACACGCGCCAGTTAAAGGTTAAAAAGCCATCATTTCTTCAACTATTCGGCGAATAATTAATGCTATCGTATCGTTCCTAACACGTGGCAAAGTTTTTTCCCGCCCAAACTAGATTCTTCATCTGACCAGTTTATCTAAGTACAGACATATTTTTATGTACCAATCATCAGCAACTTCTGATTCTGGTAATTTTACAAAGGGTGGGACTTCAGAATATTTTGCCTATTTGTATAAGAAAACTTTTTAAATATTGAACAATGGACAAACTTGTAACTAAGTTAGGTGGGAACAATGGTGAAATATGGCACTGAGATGCTAGTTACTACTTCTCAACTTCAGTATGTGTTATTAAATGCTACACTTTTGCTTTACTTGATATTGGATAAACTTATCAAAGTTAACTTTTGTTTAACTTGTTATTGGATAATACTATTTTGTACATAAGTTATAGGTGTATATTAAAGTCAACCTGATAGTCTTAATTGTGTTCTTGTATATGGCTTCAGTTGCTGATGTATCATACATAATACGTTGCCGGTTACCTCCGTTTAGAATGGCCCGTCCAGCCCAGTTTTGTGAATGCTAAATACATCTTTTCTTATTGAGTTTCCATACAGATTTCTTTCTCATTATCTCCTTATAAACAACAACGCTGATATAAGGGCACTCCTGATATAATCACAAACAAAACATATGAACATTAACAGTTACTGTGCTGACACTTAAGCACAATGAACCGGCCGTTTCACAAACCTCAAAATACCATTACATCGATTCATGCCCAAACATATACAATGAAACATACTTCCAAATCTCCATAAGGTGATCTGTGAAGTGGAAGTGGGATTTCCAAAGAAACCCAAGTTGCTGACGGTGCATGTAAGTGTAGCTGATGGTGGCATCCGCACAGTCTTCATTGCTAAAACCTGGTGGAACCGCGACTGAAAAGGCAATCCAAGCTCACCACAATGACTGCATAGTTGTCTTCTTCTGCTTTTGAATCATATTTAAGTAGTTAATTTTTTCATCGATCTAGAAAGGGACTTGTTCATCAAGTACATCACACAAAAACTCAATTTCTTGCGCTTGGACAAACCTTCCACAAGACACATGAATCCTTCTAAGGAAATATACACATCAAACACTCTCAATTTGTGTTCTTGAAGGAGAGGATAATCAAGAAGATGAACCTTAGAAAAATCCATTATCAAGATTTGTGTTCTTGTCCTCCATGAAAAACCTTACCAAAATCACGAAGGAGAGGATAATCAAGAAGATGAATTAAAAAAACTGGAAGCTTTGCAGGTTTGTAAAAACTTTTATAGTTTGGCACAAAAATCGAGGTCAACGTTATTTCATGTCTGTACAACAAAAACAACAAAAAATTGCTGATAGTAGATCCATAAGTTGCTGGTTCCTGATTCCGACAATAGCTAAAGTCCATTTTCATTTTTGCTGGGTTGAAATCCAACGGTCATTAATCGCTAGTACGTATCGCTAAGAGAATCTAACGGATAAATATTACTATGCATGTTACATCAGAAGTACAAGAGGAGAGAGTGTGTTGCAGAGGAGAGAGAGTATGGCAGGAGGAAAGAGAGTGTTGTGAGGAAGGGAAAAAAGGTAAAAAAACTGTTGAATTGGTCAAAATTAAAAGGCATGGCCAGTTGGAGAACAATGTGTATTTATCATGGCCGAATCAAGCAATTACCCTAGGAAATATGTCTAGTAAAAAGAAATATGTCATCTGTTCATGTACATTTTTTTTACTTTTTTTGTTGAAGTATGTCATTTGTTCAGGGAATTTTGAAATGCCAGTAATCATGGTAAATCTACAATAACAAATACTAAAAATATTCAACATAATGATCTTAGAGTTTTCGTAAGTCTAAGAGTACATACCAGGGATTGCACAATTCCAAGTCCTAAGCCAGTGCCTTTGTGCTCATGGGCTGTTCCTTTAACTTGAACAAAGTCCTCAAAGACAGATTTTTGTTTCTGGATTCCCTTTCTAGTGACATCCACCTCAATTACGAATTCAACAGAATTTTGATGTTGTTGAGTCGATCGCAAGTCACTGCCAAGTTTCTGGATTTATTTACCCATGCACGGACAATGATATGGCCATCTGAATTTGAAGTGACCTCTGCAATGCAAAAGAGATTAAACCATCCAGAGCTGCAAGGGAAGAATGTAAATCATGACTAGCACTCGCAAAGTCTAAAGTCTTGTTCATGCTCTTCCTTTCTACCTGTTGTGCAGTGTTGCCTCCATGTGTTTTATGAGTGAAGCACAAAGGAACATTTATCTAGTAATCAAGTATATGAAGGAGAAAGTTGTTATAAGAGCATTCCAATGCAAGTCACTATGAGGGGAAATAGGGACTAGTCACCCTTATGGAGCCAAAAACCCTTGCCCAATGCAAGGGTGACAATGAGGGTAGCTTGTAACTCAGTGACAATGAGGGTAGCACTTGCTATCGAGATTGCTACTTAGTTGTGAGCTTTGGACGGAACGTTTTATTCCATCTCGTATGTTTTTTTTGAAATTTTTTCATTTTTTTTTAACTTCGGACGGAATGTTTCATTCCATCCAGTTCCGTCCGGCGCATTTTTTTTTATTTTTACATTCAAACGTAATAAAATATTCCATCCGAAGTTTATAGTCACCTCTGCATTGGGCAAGCACTAGCAGCTTTTCACCATAAGAGGGGAAATAGTCCTAGGTGGAGGTGAAAAATTGTTGTTTGCATTGAGAATGCTCTAACTAGATATATAAGCTACAAAATCAGAAGCACCATCCACTGCGGTCGTGCTAACTCTGTACCACTCCTACTAATCCCTTGTGGGGGTACACCACTACAGAGACCTACAAAACAAATGATTCCCAAATTCAAAACAGTTTGTATACACTTCATCCAACAATGGATTGCGCTACTTTATAGTAAACGATTTAATGTTTTGATCACTTTAAATAAGCTTTCTGCTCATTCAGTATGTAAATTGTTTACTTTGTGACACACCAATGGAAATTGTTGTATCATGCTAATCCTTACTCTTCTCTTTTCTCTCTCTAGGTCATTTTTCTTCTCTCCTCACCTCTTTTTCCCCTCTCCTCATTCTCTTCTTATCTTTTCTCTTTATACCTCGTCTCTTTTCATCTTAGTCGTCCACCTGTCCCTCATCTCATGGTCCCCGAATTTCTAGGTGGGCGTTTTTCTACCAAGCAATTTAGTTGTCCGCAGCCATGATCCCCTGCCTCCCGACTCCTTTTTGTTGTATGGCTTTGAGGCCATCCCCCTACTAATCCTCTGCCCCCTGGATTAAGCCTTACAAATGCCCCCTTTTGAGTCTGCGGACATGATCGTGATCGGGAGGGGGGTGTCGAAAAGTCTACTCCTGTCTTTTCTCCCGTGTCATTTTCCCTTCCTTGCATGTGCCACCAGCGTGCGTATGGCGGTCACGCATGTCCAACACATGCGACCTCGTCAGTGCCCCTTCAATTCTTGTATTTCCACGTGTCAAGCCTCCCCTAGTCCTTATGGTGTCTCCTCGAATTCAACCCTTCTCTTTTTACCTTTTTGCCCCTCCTTCCATTCAAATCTTGTTTGATCTATTCTTTCTCTCCTTTACTTTCCTTATTCACCTTCTCGTCTCCAGCCCATCCCTCCCATTTCTTCTTTTGATTTTATTGCACTCCCTTCTGCTTGCTTGCGACCCATTTCCTTCTCAACCGGTGGTGCTTATTTATTAATGGCATTCTTCCTTGTTGTACGTGTTCCGGCTTGCTTAATCTCGATCGGGCTCTATTCAGGTTAGTTTCTTTATTTTCTTCGTTTCCTTTGTCCCTGTTTTCTTTCTTTTTTGCCCTTGCACTTCCCTACTCTCTAACTCCCTTACTCAACCTGTCACCATGTCTGAATCCCCTCGGTGATTCGTCCTCTTCACGATCCAACACGGTGGTGTCCCCCTCCCGGTGACCCTCCCCTCTCCCCCCCTCCACGAATGGGTAGACCACTAGCCTGCCGCCACCCCGTCATGGTCTCAGAACCTAACTTAGAAGCGATTAGGGATGCCTATGGGATTTCTGATGACGTCCTCATGGAACACGTGCCTTAGGTAACTCAATTCCCACACACTTGGTCCCCGACCGGCTGGGGTGTCTAGTGGCCACTGTTGGTCAGATCATATCCGGTCTGCGATTCCCTTTGTCGGTTCTGGATGTCAAAGTGTGCAATCATTTCAACACCCCTTGACAAGGCATTGGTAACTTCTGGAGAATTATGTATGCCGCGAACCATTATAATAAAACTGGGGAGCCAAAGATACCACACCGTGACATAATCGCTCATATATTATTACATAAAGAAGAGCACCAAGGATGTCAACATGGGATATCACTCCTTTTGTGTCCGTCCCAAAAAACAATCTTTCGTACTGCATATTACTTCCTTGGACAAGACCGACACTATTATCCCTTTTATGTTTCCGAACTTTTTTGTTCAAGTAGACCTCCCTAGCGTGATGTGACTCTTAATCATCTCGCTTCCGGCCCAATGGTGAGTATCTTTCCTAGTTTTCCTTTTTATACACAATCTTTGTCATTAAACAAGCTTTTTCCATCTCATTATATATACAAGTTGGAGGACTGAATCTAAGTCGCACATCTACACTAGAATCACTTCCATTGTCTTCCAAAACTCCGCAGCTTGGACTCGCTCAAAACCGACGCGTTCTTGGTATAGACACCCATCTTGGCACTCCAATCGTTGTCTAACCCTAATCTTCATACTATCGGAACATACTGCGCCCCGTTCTACCACCCTCCCTCCCAAAGAACAAAACCTTGTGCCTCTCCTCCGCCAAAGAAATGATCTCAATCAAAAAAGCCACTCTAGGAAACCTACCAACCATGGATTCACTACCAAGGCCACCCGGTCAAAGGCTCAAGGCCAAGCTTTGGCCGCCATAGTTAAGAAAAGCTCAAAGCCGAATCGCCTCATTACTCCAACCAAGACGCCATCCCTTCCTTCGGATCTATTTCTGCCTAGGGAAGATCAATACATTCCAAACTCAATGGCGGACTCGCAAGCCCAAGCCATGGATACCACTAAGATAAAGTTGTTCAATAATGACTTGACGATGAGGTGACGGAAGTCCCTACTACCGAGAGAGGTCCCTTCTTGTGGAAGCCCTCTATCCAAACGAGTCTTCTCGGGCGGGCCTACCCATAAGCGGAATCGGATATCGGTTTCCACGTAACCTACCCCCGCTATATCACCATCCTCTCGGTCCCGCCCAAAGAAATAACTTGCTACCTTTTAGGTAAAAGATCCACCTGCATCAAAACATTCTACCCTACCTTCAAAGTTCGCCACCACGAGGTTAACATGTTAGATTCTGCTCTAGAGAGTCTATCCATGGCCTCGGCTATATTCTACGGCTCTCACCTTCCTGCAGATATCGCTTTATGCGGAAGGGGCTCGCTTGAGCAACACCGAACCTACTAACCGGGAGAAGGTAACATGTCTTTCATATCGCCTTTCCCTACTTTATACTTTTTTTTCCTTTAACTAATTCTCTTTTTCCGTGTGAGTGCGGATGTCTCTTACATGATCCATGGTCTCTTTGGATCACTAACTAAGGTGGAGGCATTGGAGAAGGAGGTTGTTGGACTGATGGGCTCGCGGGCTTCTTCACGTTGTCTCCGGAAGGAGTTGGAGGCCGCAGTGTTGTCTAAAATCAAGGCTAAAGATGAGCTCAAAAGTGCTAAAAGTCGTCTTTGAAGCCATCCACCAACAGTACATGGGCCGGGTAGATGATCGGGTAAGCAAAGACGAAGCCCTCCTTCTCCAAAGATAAGGAAAAATCGATGCTCGTTCGGTGGCATGAAGAAGACGTTGAGGCACTTCTTCAGCGAAACAAAGAGGACATGGAAAAGCTTCAACTAAGCTTCAAGGCATAGGCCGATAAAATGGTGGCTAAGAAAATCAAGGAAGAACATGCCCTGCCAAGGAAGGCCGACTCTTCCTAAGAAGCCCTTTGCTCCTTTCCCCCACTCCTGATGTTGTGATCTCTGCAGCTACTACCACTACTATTGAAGAAACTTTAGTTAATGCTACCACGGCCGACCCTATTGTAGAAGAAACTTCCACAATCCTGGGATCTTTAGAAGTTTGTGGTTCCGAAATTGTTCAAGATTAAATTCGACATGTGTCTTTCTTATTTATAACTTGGAAATTGTGTTTGGTTTTGCTCATTTTGCTCTGCTTATGTGTTATTTGTAATTTGTCTCGCGTGCTCCTTTTATGAGTTTTAATGTAATAGCATTACTCCTCTTCCATCTTTAATGCCCTTAATTAGTTTTGTGTGCTTTCATTCTCATTTCTCTCTTATCGTGTCTCCCCTTATCTCTCCTAGCTGCATTTGGGACATCTCATCATGCCCCATAGCTTTAACCAAATGTATTGGTTTGCGGAGGGATCCTCCCCTCCCTCTCTCAAGATTGCACTCTACAATTTGAGGGCAACTCAGTTTGCCCACAAGTTAGAATTGAACTCTCAAGGTCTCATCACCTATTGTGTCGTGGTATTTTTCTTGCAATCTAGTGTCGGGTTGTACCCCAAAGGTGTCATTGTATTATTTATGTTGCATACAACTCTTGTCTCACATGCTAGATCCGTGTTGCATTCAAAAGAAAAGCCTTTTCAACAATCTTACATTCCATGGCCTCCCTATCACCTTCCTTTATGTCGTTCGCGATGCATATATGCCCCTCCCTTCTATACCCGCGGTTGTAAGGCCCCTCCCAGTTTGGGGCCAATTTTCCATCACACTCTCTCCTTGTGCTAGGGGTCACTCTGCGCAATACATAACCTCCTATCTGGAACTACCGCGGCTTTACTCTCTTGTTATATTGTCTTTACAAACGCTAGTGGTACTCCTCTAACCTGATTCGTGATGTGTCTCTTCTTTCTTCTGCCAAGTTTAAGTCCTTTGACAGTATGCCCGAGTTAGTCCCATTTTCCATGGCTCTGGTTCTTGTTATAGATGCCACCATCTATGAAAGGATCACTGCTTCCACTCCATATGCTAACGAGAATATGGTTTAATTCATCTGCCCATGCCCCTTTCCTATCCTCTAACTTCCTTTTGAGGTTGTTCATTATGGTCTTGTTAGAGGGCTCAACCTGTATATTACCTTCGGGATTATATGGGGCTGAGAATCCTTGCTTCACCTTGTAAGCCTGCAAGAATTCCTTCACTTTTGACCCTGCGAATTGAGTTCCATTGTCTGTGATGATGGAATCTGACCAAATTTGCATATGATATTCTCCCACAAGAATTTGATCGCTTGCTCCTCTTTCACTTGTTGAAAGGGGACAGCTTCCACCCACTTGGTGAAATAATCTGTCGCTGCTAGCATGAATCTTCTTTTGCCACTAGTCATGGGAAGCGGCCCTACTATATCCATTGCCCACATGGCAAAAGGCCACAATCTTGACACATTGTGTAATGGCTCAGCCATTGTGAAGATTGCCATTGCGAAGATCAACTAAGAGAATCTCTGGCAGTTCTCGCATTTCCTTACATACTCTACTGCATCTCTCTTCATGTGTGGCCAAAAATACCCTAGTGTTAATAGGCACGTGGGCGTGGATTCTCCCAACGGAATGGCTGCCGCAATCCCCTCATGCAATTCCACCAATACCTTTTGTGCCTAGCATGGCCCGAGGCATTTCAATAGGGGTCGACTGAAGTTTTTTTGATATAGCTCCCCACCCAAGATAGTGTATCTCTGGGAAGTCTGTTCTAGCCTTCGCTTCTCCTTTTTATCCTCCGACTCTATCCCGGATAGAAAATGTTTGATGGGGTCTATCCACCCGCCTTCAATCAGCTTTATTTGCAACACATCCTCATCCTCCGTTATACTAGGTCTTTCTAGCCTTTCCATTTTTATGACCCTTTCTTCTGATCCTGGGATTACAGCTGCCACATAAGCCAACGCATCTGCATGTCGATTCTCTCCGCGGTCCAAATGTATGAATTTAACAGTCTCAAATTTCTTGGCTCTTTTTCGTAAAACCTCCAATAACCATGCCATTTGTGAGCATCAAGTTGCGAATCCACCATTCACCTTACATATGACCAAGTTTGAATCTGAATATCCCGTCAACTCCTCTACTCCTAGATCCGTTTGCCATTCTCAATCCCATTATTACGACCTCATACTCGATTCATTATTTGATGCCGAATCCTAGTTTCATAGTCGACTCCATTCTTGTATTATGCGGGTGTGACCAATACTACTATATTATGTTGCCGGGATCTATTATGGATCCATCTCAGGAATATACCCTCCAACCATTTCTCTTATCCTATGGGTCTAGAAGGTCTTGGTTTGGGTCGTTCTCGTGCTCCATGACCATCTCTTCCCCGGTGGGATCTTTGGCTGGAAACTTCGGCTAGAAACTCTGCCATGGCTTGTGCCTTCTCCGTTAAGTTGTTCTAACTGGTATTGGATTTTCGTAAGAACCGAGTAAGACGACTCACTTTAAGATTCTCCCTGATTTTCTGGGCTCTAAATGCTTGCTTAAGGGGGCAAATTCGTCAACACCACAACTGAATGTGATTCAAAGTATAGCTTCAACTTCAAGCAATGAAGATTAAAGCCAACGCGTGCTTCTCGATCTTGTTATACCGAAGTTTCTACGCCCCAACAAAATTTTGCTCGAAGTAGTAGACCGCTTTTCGATCTTGCCGACAATCCGGACAAGAACTTAGTCGACCGGCACATCCGCGGACCTAGGTACAGATACAATTTCTCCCCTTACTCTGGTCGCGGACAATAACGGAGACCTTTTCCCAAATAACATTTCAGTTCACGGAACACATTCTCACACTACGTAGTCCACTGGAAATCCGAGGTCTTCCTTAGTAATCGATACAATGGTTTGCACTTGTCTGATGATTTTGAAATGAATATGTTCAATGTCGCGACTGTAACGCCCGTATTTAAAATATGTATTTTTTCTATTTATTAATTAATTAAATTATTTATTTAAAAATCGGCTGGATTGGATTTGGGATCGCTGGGCACGATTTCGGGCCCGAGCTCAGGCTTGGGTTTCAAACCCAAGTATATAATCACATTGTTCTAAAGAATAGGGTTTTAGAGAATAAAAAAATAATAAAAATGTAGGCAGAGCTAGAAACTCGTTTGCTGGAGGGTGGAGCGCGACGATTTGGACTAGGAGGATTCGTGGAGCTGTTAAGACAAGTGAGTAGAGTTAACTCTCACCACTACTAGAACTATGATTTTCGTCTGTGTAGAATTTATAAATTTACTGTCCATATAAACTGTTATAGTGAGAAGTTTAGTTTTCATTTTTAGTTGATACCCGGGAATAACTTTAACTTTACTGTATTACAATGTTGTCGTCCGTTTTCTGCTCATTCCACTGTTGTTATTTTGCGTTTTGTTTGTCGTAAGGTAAAGAAAACTTAGAGTATTGTTAAAACCTGTCTGTTATAGATTGTTTGTTCTTAATTACTAAAATTTATTATTCTGTTGGAGCTCTAAAGAGGTCGTTAATGGCGGCCCAAATAAAATCGTCGATCCCATGATTTGGAAATGTATTAGTTGGATCTTGATGTTGTATGTTGGGTTTTGCTTTTTGATTGTGGGATTGGTTAGTGGTGTTTTCGATGGGTGGTAAGGTGCTGCCAAAGCTTGGAGGCGTTAATGGCGCCGGTGGTTGGGCTGTTTTGGGTTTAATTGGAGATTGGGGATGATGTTTGGTGGTTGAGGTTTGATGGAGGGGATGAGGGATGTTGGATGAGAGCTGTGGGGAGCTCGAACAGCCGGCAATGGCGGTCGAGATCTATTGGAGAGTGATATCGACCATTGCCAAAATCGGTGTTGGTAGGAGTTAAAGTCGTGGGGGGTTTTCCAAGGATCAAAATCGATGGGGAATGAGTGGAGGAGGAGGAGAACCCGGTGGTGGCTGCTGGTGGAGGCTGCTGGTGTTGGAGCAGCTGAGGGAGATGACGACTTGGGCTTGGGCTTGGGTCGGGACCAAGTGGGTCGGTTTTGTTTAGGCCCGATTCTATTTTAGTTGTTGGGCCCGATTTTATTTGGTTTAGTTTAGGCCAGTTTAGTTTAAGTTGGTTGGGCCGGTTTCAGTTCAATTTTTTGGGCCGAATCCAATTGTGTTTTGGGCCAGTTCAGTTTAAGTGTTTGGGGCCAAATTTCTAATATTGTTTGGGGCCAGTCCTTAGGACTTAAATTAGAGATCCAAATGGGTCTTTCAACATTTAGACTTTTGGGTTCTAAGGTTTGGGGTTTGGGCTCGGTTAGTTGGGTCTGAACCACTTCCTTAGTCAGGAGCCCATGAGCCATGCACATTGACCTTAGCCATGAACCATGGCTATGACCCTGAACCTGTTGAACATGGAAATGACAGTTTGACTTTGACAATGATGTGTTGACTTTGACTGTTGACCATTGACTTTGACTTTGATCGTTGACCATTGACTGTTGACTTTGACCATTGACCGTTGACTGTTGACCGTTGACTGTGGAATGTTGTTTTTCTTGATTTTTCACATATTTAAGAATATGGACAAATATAGTAATAAAATATTGTCGAAAATTATATAACTTTGTTTGTCATTATCTAATTAAGATTTGACGTGAGTAGTGTGTAAAGCATATAAATATTGGGCTTTGATTGTGGACTATGGACTGTGTAATTGTGCTACGTTTTATGTTGTAAATTGTATGGACAAATCAAGTGCTAAAATGCTGTGGAAGCTTGTATGAATTTGGTTGTCATTATCTAATTAAGATTTGACGTTGATATTATGACATTATATAATATGTTGGGATATATATATTAAAGGCAATAGTTTTGGAAAAATAAATGTATAGACACTCTATTATTTTATCTATGAGGTAGTATAGTATGTGTGTATATTTTCCCACGGATTATGGCTTAGTGCAATAATATATTGGCACGCGGAAAGAATGAAAGTGGTTACTTAGATATAATTAAGATATTTCTAAATATTGTGGCATAGTGCAAGGTAATTTGATTTGACCCGCATCGATATAGTGGAATTATTATGAGTCATAAATGTATGACATTTGAATAAATTACGAACGAAAATCCTAGAACCTAGCTACCACAACTCATGTGATTTGCCCCTGTGTGGGCGTGTGCAATATGATTGGCCCTTTCCGGCGTTTCAAATGAATCTGAATGGCCTTCGGGCGTAAGTAATGTGATTGGCCCTTCCGGGCGCTTCATTAAAGTTGAATGGCCCTTCCGCATAGCCGAATAGTGGCTTGATTATTCCATTCGCAAAATAGAAGCGAGGCAGCGATATTTTATGCCGAATAGTGGCGATTTTTACATAATGGCTTTCGTGTTAGGGTTACGGTGTCGCGGCATCCCGCCCGGTGGTAGTTACGCACGGAGTGGTACATTATGTAAGGGGAGGCATGTGGATGTACATGTTCAGCGTTGGGTAGCGATTGTGGTAGCCAGGGAAACTAGGTAAGACATAGATACGACGTGAATTTTAGGGACACACAAAGAAAGCCGTAAATAATATAATTATGATAATATGTTGGTTAACTATATATCTTTAAATATATGATTGTATATGGCTTGGCAGAAGTGTGGGTCAAACTAATTACTTGGGCAGAGACAACCCACTCTGTAATTGAGCATGAAATACGGTACGTATATAATATGCTTGGTTGGTTATTTGTTTAGTTCGAACCTAAGGCGCCTCGATGGAGGAACTACATGCCTTATTTATGATGCGTATAGTTTGTTGTGTGGTTAGTGGGAAGTTAAAAGGCCCTCGATTGGAGGAACTACCGCCTTTAATTATTATACTTTACGGATGTTATATTAGTCGTTGAAAGTTAAGGCCTCGGTGGAGGAACTAAGCGCCTTATGGATTGTGTATATATTTGTATAAGAATATGTTGTATTTTAGAGTTACTCACACCAAAGCATTTTATAATGTGACCCGATTTGCATGTTTGCTTTATCGGGTGTGTTCATTAAATGAACATATATAGTTGATAAGTCTTGGACAGGTTTCATGTTGAAGAAGGTTGGTTCTTTGCTTGTGGTTTTGCGTTTAGCGTCGCATTTCAAGATAGGCTTTGTTTTTTTCTTTGAGGTGATATAGATTTTCAGTTGAGATAAAGTTATTTGCATTTTCATTTGTTAATTTTTGTAATGAAGAGGGCTTTTGTTTAAGTTGAAATTTTTATTGGTTTTTAAATTATCCGTATGTTTAAACTGTTTATGGGTTTCTGGGAGTTGAGAGTGTGTCACACCTCGAAGATCGAAGAGTCGGGAACAAATAATGTTTTCAATTTCGCCGAAATTCGGGTGTGTGATGACCCTCCCCCTCTAACCGTTGTACCTCCTTAGCATTTTGTGGTGACGACATCTCCACTAGCGACCTAATTTGTTCAGATTCGGCTCTATTCCGCGATGTGTGACAATATATGATAAGCACCCAAAACTGTAATATTAAACCCTGTAAAGACATAGCAATTTGGTTAATTATGTGTTTAATAAGCATGAAATAATTAGACTTTCGTACTTTTGCAGGTTTTCGCAGTTAACGTGAAAATAATAGTTAAACCTGCATTAAAACACGAGAATAGTGTATATAGCTGAAGTCTTCCTAATCAGACCATGTTAATCTCAACAAAGCCGGATTAAAGCCCATGGACTCAAACAGGACAAAATCAAGTCAGAACGGGATTACGTGCAGAAAAGCATCAAACTTTTGAAGCTCATATTTCTTGAACCTGGACTCCGATTTTAGCTAGTAAGCTACCCAGGCAATCAATACGACAAGCTCTTTCTCAGGCCAGATTTTGGGAAAATCGACTTGCGGACCACTACTGGACATAGCACGTGAACCCACTCTGTAGGCCCATAAGAAGGGATGAGTCATCAATCATGGAGCAAGTCAAGACAAAAGTGCCAAATTATTGGCACAAATTGACACCTTGCATGTATTAATTATCTTGACTAGACTTTTTGTGCCAAATAGTGTTTAATTTTGGTTTTGTATGATTTGGAGATAAGATGGAATTAAATGAGAGTAAATGGTGGGAGGTGATTCAAGTGGGAGAAGGAGAGAAGGCTATTGAAATGGGTTGATTTAGCGTTCACTCCCATTCATGCATGTTTTATTTTTAGGAAAAAGCTTAAGTTATCTTGAATAGTGTTAATGGAGTCACTTGTTTTCTTCTAAATAAAAATCAGCATTTTCTTTAGGTAAAATCAGTTCTTTCCATTCTTCAATTATCATAGCATAATTTAGCATATCTTTTCAATCCCATGATCTTGAGCTAAACCCTCCAAGGTGGAGAATTAATGATGCTCATGTGAGGATCAGGCTATGTATTCTTAGATTACAAAACCACTACTTAGTAACTTATGACTCATTTGACATCCTACCCCAAAATGGTAGTGTCAGAGGCCAAATTCAAAGCACGGAGCTCGAGATGAAATCGCGTCTTGTGACCCAAATGACTTGGGGCTAGTCGTAGCGTGAGCCCTTGGTGATTTCAGACTCCTCTATTTGACAGGTTGATGTAGGATGAATCCAGGAGTTGAGATGGTATTTCAGAGATGAAATATCAGTTCAACTCCTAATGCTAGTATGATGGACTCAAAGATGAGTATATCTTGCTAGGGATCAATACTCGAGTCCGTTTTCAGGTTTGTCTATGAACCCAAATGGATTAGATATGGTAGTGATCAATTTTCTAAAAAAAAATACATAGTTAGACTTTGCATGAGTATGATTAATCCTCTATCTTTTTCTCTCTCTAGTTTTCTTGTTTAAACAACGAAAGTTTCATGTTTTTTTTACCTTGTCTTGCATGTTAAATTATCGTAGGAAGTAAAAATAAAAAGTTCAAAACAAAAAATCCTTATCACTAGTTCCCTTGAACATATTCTAGTTGTAACATCAGCCTAGTTTTAAGGTTGGATGAACACCTTACTTGAAACATACACACAAAAACATGTGAGTAAGGAAATCTTGAGGATTGGTATGTAAATGGTTATGTAGCTTGCATAGATATAAAACCATCAAAGTGATAACAATATACCCTATAAATTTCCCTGTGGTTACCCCGAAGGTACACTTAATTATCCGGTAGTCTATGCTTTCGCAGTATGTTAAAAGTTTCATTCAGGCCCTCCAAGTGTTCCTCTTCCGACATACTTTTTTCTACCATGTCACCTATGTAGACTTCTATATCCCCTTCCGTATTTTTCCCTCAAACTTCTTTTCTCCCAACCTCTATAAGGTGGCCCCGACATTCTTTAACTCGGAAAGCATCCTCATGTAGCAGTATGTCCCTCCTTCCACCATGAAGGTTGTTTTCGATCTCTTGATCCGTCTCATACATCGTGACCTAATTGTACCCCATAGATGCGTCCATGAAAGAGAACACTTTGAAGCCTGCCGTCCTATCTACTAGTTCATCCACTCGAGGCATCGGATAACTATCTTTGGGACACTCCTTATTTATGTCCGTGAAGTCAACACACATTCTGGCCTTGTCGTTCTTCTTTGGCACTGCGACCACATTTGACAACCACTCTATGTATTCTACTTCCTTTATTATCCCTGCCCTTTTCAGCCCTATAACCTCCTCTCAGTATTCCTTCCACATACTTCCGGTCTTTACGCTTCTCATCTTTTTGTCTCATCGGCTTTCGTCCACATTCATGTGCAAGCGGTGACATGCAAACTCGGGTCTAATCCCATGATATCCTTAATTACCCATGCTAATATGTCTTGATTTTTTGACAGAAAATGTACCGGCTTTGGCCTTCCAATCTTAGGTAAATTGACCCTATCGATATAAACCAAGAAATGAGGCTCAGCCCTTGGTTCTAACTTGGTTGAGTATAAACTCCCTCCCATCGATCCATATGACATAACCTCCCTATTATTTAGGTCTTGTTAAATAACCTCCCCTGTTCAAAAAAAAAGATAAAATTTGGTTGATAAATGTAAAAGATATAGTTTACTCTAATGAAATGAACGATGAAACTCAAAACGTAAGTAAACTAAAACTTATATTACGTGTCTAAATTTATCAAAGATTGTTCTACTCTCGATCTATTGAACAGATATAGTGGAGTAGGAAGTTCGTTCCACTCTTAGTCCTTCCGCAAGATCTTTGTGTTTTCTAGTCTAATTACTCTACTCTAAGTCTAATGAGAGATTTACGAAATGATAACTAGACTACGATGCAACTACCCACAAGATGCAACTAATTGGACTATTTAAACAACTATGGAATACTCGTGGGATTCTATGATAAGGAGTTAGAGGGGATTGATTCCACCTTAGCTCAACTTAATCCACTAACTAGATTTAATCGTCGTCGAATCTGAATTGAATGCGGAGAGCAGAACAACTGGTTATTCCTAATCCCTAATTACACATGGCATTTCTACCAATTCATAACTAGCATGTGAGCGATTACACTCATTCTCATGGTGAACTAATCATTTCTACAAAGTGGAAAGAAAATTACGGCGACTTCTACGATGATCGGAATCAAGCTTTCATCAAGGCTTCTCAACCCCCCGGTGGAGGTTTAGCCGAGAATCATCACGCTATCATTCCCAATCAAATTCGAACAAGACATGATATAAAGATTGAAACTTTGCTTATTTAAACTCAAATGGAAACTACTCATGCAAAAATCTATTCAATCTAATAAAGACAAATAATTGAATCTAAGAATTGAACTAAATAAGTAAATGGAAAATGAAACTAGATTACTAAGAACACTATTTTATTAATCTAATGAATAATAAAACAATGATTCAAATACTAAATTAATAATCTACTTTGTTCTAAAGTAATTAATTAAACATGAAACTAGATCTAAAACAAGATATGAAAAACTAATTAATTAACTAATTGAAATTCTAAAACTAAGTTCTAAAACTAATTAATAGAGGCTAACTAATCCAATTTTTAATCTAGGTCTAACTATCTACCATTAACAAAGATCTAAGCTTTTGTTTTTATATGTTTCAGATCCAAAAATCGTGCATGGGTTTGGAGGCATGTTTTGGGCCTGATTCTCTGGAATCAGGCCCAAAACCCAATTCTTTCAGTCCAAAAAGGCTTTTTTAGCTGCAGTTGGCTTCAATAGACTTTTCATCCACTTCTGCTCCTCTGATTGGGTCAAGGCTTAGACCATTGGAAATCTCTTTCCGAGCCGGTCGCTTTGACGTAAGGTAGGCCCAATTCCGAGGTCTAAGTCCAAAGATACGGCCTTTGGAAGTTCTGCTGACTTTGTGTGCTATTTCTGCCCGCGTCGACTTTTCAGCTTTTGAACGGGCTTTACAAAGGCTTTGTCTTCTTGAATCTTGGCCTTTAATCATGGAACTCCTTAGCAACCGACCTTTGCTCCTTTATCTCGCTAAAGTGGCACATTTCTGCACATCATGGACTTTGAAGCCTGAAATGCAGAAAAAACACGTAATCAGTATTAACTCTTAATTATTACTCACATAATTAGTCTAAAAGTATGGTGGTTAAGGGGTTAAAACTACAGTTTTGGGCTTTTATCAAACTACCCCCAAACAACATTTTGCTTGTCCTCAAGCAAAGATGAGAAATTAGAATAAGTGGCCAAAAATGGAGTTCTATCTACTCTCGTTTCGCTGAGTGTGATTGCATTGACCATATGCAACAAGGCCTTAAACCGCTAGGAATTCCCTAGTGGATGAGTTATAGCCTCGTGAGAGTTTTCCAGTGAAGGTACTCACAAACTTCATCTATACTACAACGACTAAGAAATAAAACTATTGTTTCCTTATTCATGCTCTAAATTAACTATACCTCTCACTAGCAATGCATATAGAGTAATCAAGTTGAAACCTAAGCTAATATATGCATAATAATCAATCATCTACAATAAACATATATACAATGAGTAATACTATGAAATGCCTAGCAGGTTAAGTTTCTGAAACTTCGAAATAAGCGTCCTTAAGTAGGTTCTCACAATAATAGTCAAGATCTGACCCTCCGATTTTTCCACTCAAGTTTAGCTACTCCGATTAATGCAGGTGGGCACACTTTACCTTAATCTTCAATGACAACAAGGAAGCTGGAGTCAATCAAACACATCTGTCACTTACTATCACACTAACCTATTCCTAATTGAGCTAGAGGTCTTTATTAGGTGTTGCGGGGATTAGGAGATGGTTTAAGAAGGAAGGAAATGGATATTCAAAAAGGACAAGTCTGAGATAATAGAGTCTTCATATTATGTAACTAGAGAAGACCTTATTATTTACTTTTGCTTCTACACTTTGTTTTCATCCTTAGCCATATTTCTTTTTCTTTTTCTTTGGCTTTTGACTCCTTTTATTCTATTTTTTTGGAGTTTTTATTTTATTTCTATTTTTATTTTTCTTTTCTTTGGATGGAAACTTCTTTTCTTTATTTTCTGAAGCAATTAACTAACTTTTGTTTACACAGGTTTTTCTCTTCTTCTTTCTTCCTCATTCTATTCTCAGACTTATCTAAATTGGGTAGGTTGAATTTTTTATTTTGTTTTGTTTTGTAACAGGGTAAAGGATTTGTGATTTATGAAAGGCTAAAGAAAGGCTCAGAGGGGCGACTAGCAGAAAATAATTCATAGGTTGAATTCTGGCTATATCGATCCAAAGAGGGCCTAAATTCTCGCTTAGGATATGGCATAGTGATCAAGCAAGTGGACGTGTGATTTCTCTATCCGGATTTTACTTCTCCCTTGTGTCATTTCTCAAATGTTCCACTCATATAAGGCTTTAGGATATATTCTTACAGGATTTGTAAAATAAAATACTCTAGCCTAGAGTTCAGAAACTTCTTTGCTAACAATCATAGATAGTCATGTAATATATTTATAGATAGATGCAAAGATTATTACCTACATCTTAACCTAAGTTTCTAACAATTATTCTAATGCAAAACCTACATGAGACTTCTAGATTATTAAGAGCATAGAGAAAGAAAACAATACCAATATTCCTAAGTGTATAGCATAACTTATTTATTTATATTTTTGAAATTTTAACTAGAAAACAAATGCATATAATACATATTTATATCCTAGCAGATGCTTTAATTACACGTGTTTCTATGCCCCCAAACAAGAAGCCTGCTTTGTCCTTAAAGCATTTAAATAAAGAGGGTAGAAAAATACCATGGAAACGCATGAAATTCTGGAACATCTGCAAAAAAAATTTAGAAGCATACTAATATAAAAACTGACGCAACTCTATAAGAGTTCCACCCATTATGGGGTTAACAAGAATCAAATTGCTTGGGACATAAACAGATACTAACTAGAATTAAAACTTACCTTATCTCCCGCTTTATTCATCATCCTCCTCATCCTCTTCTTCTATAAAGAAGTGAGGTTCGCCGTCTGCCATGCCATGATAATTTGCCGGGCTTCCCGCCATTTATCATCTATTATTGCTAACCTATTAAAGCCACTTGGTGCGGCCCGGGGTGTAGGGTGCAACGACGATAAGGTTGTATCCTCCACCCTTGCCAAAGTCATTGCGCAAAAAGATCGAATAATACTATTGGTGGGTCGCGATTAAAGGCCGTAATCCAATCCGTGAAACGCGTGTACAAAAAGCGGGGAAGAAACATAGCATATAACGGGGAAATAGAGGGCATAAGAAGGTACTTATGCCTCATGCTATGGGCTCGTGGTTAAACTAGACATCAAGGTTAGGGAGGTCATGGCATATCGTCCCATGGCTAAAGCAAGGAAGGAAGGCGCAAAGTGGCATCATTCACGAAGAAAAACGCCATTCCCTAAAATGTTTAGCATGATCCAAAACATAGCAGTTCCTATATTCATGGGACGGGCTACCAAAGGCGGCGTTATATTCCCCTTGGTCCTCGATACGGAAAATGCATGCCCCATCGACTCATGCAAAAACTCATAAGTGTAAACATACATATTATCTACCCAATAGCACCATGGGTCTTGTATTTCAATTGGGCATAGCAAGTCCAAGAACAAATGCTAGCAAGAACACGGTAATTTCCATTGGTTCATCATCAATGTTGATGGAGAACACTTGTTCTCCATCTGGTCTCTCAAAGAAAATGCAGTTATCGTAAAAATAAGATGCTAGTGTTGGAGAATAAAGTTATTTGAGGTCTTACCATAAGTGGTTCCCGGCCTACGTATGTGATGCCTCGCTTGAAACCAAGCACCATAAGTAGTGCTTTGAAACATATCTTCGAAGATGTTTCGGTATTCTCGTTCTCAAAAGCGATGCTCGAACACTGCAAATGATCGGGAACAACCCTTGAGAAAACTGGAAATTTTTGTGTTTACGGACAGAGGTCGTAGTGCGCTCCACTTGAAGCGCGCAGTGCGCTCGATGATTTTCGAAGTTCCGATGTTGTTTTGAAGTAGGCGCTCACCTTGAAGCGCAGTGCGCTCGAGGTGCTGATTTGTGAAAATGGTGAAGAACAACCGGAAGCGTGGGAGTGAAAAGTGAGTGATGGAAGTTAGGTGTAGTGTGGGTTGTGAGTGTAGAATAATGAAGTTTTTATAGGTTTAAAGTTGCTAAAATAGATCAGGAAGTTGCCAAAAAGTTTTTACGGTAATTTCCGGGAATACTAAAATTTTCAAACCCGAAACGGAAACAACTCATATTCTTGATTCTAAAACAACCCTAGTATCTTTTAAGTTGAATTTAGGATAGAACCTACCTATTTTATCGAGATTTCATCCTACCATGATATTTATTCATAAATATGCCTAATCGGCAATATTCTCATCCTAACTCGAAATAACTTCTAAAACTAGGGTCATATAGAAATTATGATGGAATAGATAATACCACCCCAAACAATTTGGGAAGGTGGGATCAATATTAAACAACCACGACAATGAAAATAACCGCATTATATTAAAATTTTCATTCAAAGTCCATTTCACTACAAAATTCAAATTACCAAATTAAACCGACATTAAAATAACTAACAATAATAAAACTACAAATAAAATCATCAAGTTATACTATCCCTAAACACCGGTCGGGCTGGTAGCGGAGGGCACCTTCGAGGAGATGGCTCACGAGCTCGATGGGCCGGCACCATTAGTCTTTTCGGCGGACGACATTCGTGCCTCGATGATGTATCCTCGGAAGGAGAATCCCGTGAGGTGGAAGCGTGCAAGCATATGGAACCGGAACTAGCCTGAGCTTCTAGCTCAGCCCTCATATGTTCCCACCGCTCATCCTCGTTAGGTGCGAATCTCGAAGTTATGGTGGATAGTAGCTTGTCGAGTCCGGAGGTCTTCCGCGAGATAGTATTGAGTGAACGCATGCCACGATGAATCCACGACCATGCGTTACGATCGACCAACACCTCTCCAAGGCATCGCATCAAAACATGTCAAGTCCTCCTCGTCCTCCGGAGTCATTCTCATTTCCACCATCCTCCTCGCCCTCTACCCTATCCTCGGGGCAACCTCCAAATTCGTTGGACACAATCCTTATAAATCACGAAGATTTCGATTGTAGGGTGAGGTAAATCCTATCGGGCCGTCGAATTAAAACTCAACTTCAAACATGATCATGGTTATCAAAGCAGGGAGAGGTGCAATAGACTTTCCCTCCCTAATCATGCTAAGCAAAAACTCCAAAATGCAGAACTCGTACTTCTGCTCCTGGAGTATCCATAGAATGTGGAGGTAGTTCAAACCGATGTCGCTGACCTTCTCCTTCCCTAGGACGTTCCGACCAATCCATCGAAAGCGGACCATTTGGTTGGATTCGAGGGATACTGGCGAACACAATGCGAGCTTGTATTGTAGTTCCATTCGGTAACAGTCGCGTTCATCAAAGGCTTTACCCCATTATATTGGGACTCCTGTAACGTGGCATCAAGATGGATTCTAGGCGAAATGCCTAGAATCTCAGCCAACAACCTAGCAGTTACTTCCTTCCTCTTCTTTGCCGCGTAACAAAATTCTACTCCCATCCAACTCCCTCGTGTTGTAAAACCGTCGGACTAACTCTTCGTGGTAGAAGGCGTTGGTGGAGTACCACAAGCTATTCCAATCTCTACTAATCATTTCATCACCGTAAAACGGCGCGAAGTGGTCGCCAGTAAATGCTTGCTCCGGCAAAATTCGACGTTGTTGAGCCATTGGAGTGTTTGGAATGTAGTGGGGGAAGCAATGAGGGACAACCTCACAAAAAGCGATGGTGGTGGTGGTGGTGTGGCACCGGCAGTGTGAATTTCTTTATTTTTAGGTGGTTTTGGTGATTTAAATTGGTGGAGGTGGTGGTGGTGCGGTTTTGAGAAGATTTGGAGTGGGTTTGGATGTTTGGCGTGGGTGTATTGGTTTTCTTTTTTTTTGTTGTTAGGGTTTAAAGCTTTGTTTTATTGTTAATGGCGGTTTGGGAGGATGAAGATCACATTGTTGGTGTGAAGGTAAAAGGGCGCGAGTCTTGGCTGCAGATGCGAGTTAGTTAGACCCAAGCCCAATTCAAATTTTCGAATTTTGTCGATTTTAAGCGCAACTTCAAACTAATATTGCCGCTTCGTTACCGGTCCGATTTTTGCGAATGAGATATGGAAATGATCAGGAGAGAATTTCCAATCCAATGATCCATAAAACACTTTATTCCGACCGTGGATGACATATAAGATAGTAGAAAATGCCTCGAAGAAATGCGTGCATGGCGTAAAGTTATCTTGACGAATGAACTCTAAATTCATAGATTATGTCAACCCGAATCAGAATATAATTAAACGGCCTAAGCAATTCTAATGGGATATAAAACATTCTAGGATGGAAACACGAAGATTCCACCCCCAAACAGATTTTTTACAACAGAGTTTAGAAAAAAAAAATTTATTTTTATTTTTTATATTTTTTTTTAAGGAAAAACAATAAGCAATAAGGACATAATTCACCCCATAGAGAAACATGACTCAAAAATCCGAGAAAACATGCAAGAGTGGAAAACGTGAATTATGTTAAGCGTGGACTTAGGATTAGGTACTTACAGCCACACACTCCATAGGGAGGGGCGGTTACCTTAATGGTGCACTCACCAATATCGGGGAAATGAAAGGAAATGCACCAAACACAAAAATTGAGTCGTTTATAGTCGGATACTTCGAGACTTTATCTAAACATATGTATGAACATGTAGTTTATCATATATCAACAACCGAAATAGTTGTGGATCATTCCATAAATAAATATCCAGAAAACATATCCAAACACAATCAAGCACCAAGATTTACTATGGCCTTAACCTAGTGAAATGGCGAAGTCAAGGATAGACCTATAATGTAACCTAGCATGCACCTTCTTTTCATCTTTGAGCGAGAGGGTGTCCTAGTGAATAAGTGTGGAAAAGTGAATGGTTGTGGAAGATATGGTGGATATGGATAAGTTGTAGAAGGAAAGCATGTAAACAATGAGGATGTGGGTTTAACCACAAAACTCATTCATGGTGTAGGTAGGAATTTGTCTCAAGTCTGAAAATGAAGGTGTCAAATGGTTTGTCTTTACGGAAGTATTTGTTTACTAGGTGGATTTAAAAATTATGAAGCCGCGGGAGAAACAAAAGGATCGAGTGCAAACTTGAGATTCCTTTGAAAGGGTGGAAGGAGGGAGTCGAGGTGGATGTTGTGCAAAGTAGTTCTTGATAAGGTGAATCATCACTGCTCTAAGAAACTCATCAAATTCCTCATCTAGATTGGTCATATCCACATTACTATGGTAGTCCTCTATATCTTTGAGAAAGTCATCTATCTCCGTCCTCATCCATAATATGTGTATCGACTAGTGTAGGGATGAAAATGTTGGAGTCTGAACTTCCAAAGGAAAGAAATTTGGGCATATGATTATCGGGGAGCGTGTTGTTGAAATAATCTCGGCGAAGCTCTCGATCATGCTAACCTCTCCATTCATAGGCGAATCGGGTAAATGTCTCTTTGTTTAAAACATTTACTTCATAGCAAGATGGACAAAAGACATGGACATCGAACCATGTGACAATTAATAAAGCGCGTTGGCGGTTGAAAAGGACACCCTAAGATGATCGGGAGACAGTCGTTAGCGACTTACGTATTGAGGATGACAAAATCAACGGATAGTAGAAATCCTGAACTTTTACCCGGCACACATTTTCGACCACACCCTTAGGATACTTAATAAACCCGTCGACTAATTGCAGCGTCATTTTAGTGGGTTGCATCTCGTCTAGACCTATTTGTCTATACAAATAAAAGCGGGGAGTAAAGTTAACACTAGCCCCGGTATAATAGCGGTCGTGAAGTATAGGAATCTCCTAAGGTGCATTATCTGATGGGGCGACCCGGGGTCCTTGTACTTAACAATTCCATTATGTTCGAGGATAGAGTTGGGAATTGTTCTATTAAAAGGTGTCTTTTGGTATATTGGTCTTCGCTAGTAGTACCAACTCCTTAGAAACTTAGCATGGTGTGGTAGCTTTTTAATAGCCGAGGAAGGAAGGTTTATAGTTAGATTCTTGAAAATGTCCCTAATCTCCTCATAATTTGTATCCTTAGTTAACATGGCTAATTTTTGTGGAAACGGTGGTTTCTCTCTATATTTAGCATATGTATCACCTAGTTGTTTAACCTTGGCTTTCTGTTTCTTAGGTTGTGTTGTAACTGGTACCTCTACAGTGGTAGGCTCTTCAGTTTCTATTTCGGTATCTAGTAAAATAGCAGGTGTAGGGGACTCTTGGTGGAATTAACTATAGGCATAGTTACTTTGTTATCAACCACTCTGCCAGAACGGAGAGTGGTGATGGCATTTAGTTCACCTACATTTTCATATTCATTACTAGTATTATCGGTTACCTCAAAGGCTGTGTTTGTTGTTTTAGGATTAGGTATTGCGTGACACGGAAACACACCTTTGGGTTGGGCTTTATCTTGGGCCAACTGTTGGCTTAAATTATTAATGGATTGTAGAAGTTGTTGGTTAGATTGAGCCATGGTTTGGAAAAGTTTTGGCTCACTTGTATGAAGGTGTCAAAGGCGATCGGTTGTGTGGGTGTAGTAGTCACGGGTGGTGTATTTGGAACTATCTCGCGAATTATTTATGGCGGATTTTGATAGTTATTATTATTGGGAATGATACCTCTATTAGCATTATAATTATTATAACTACCTTGACCTTGTGCTTGACCTTGTCGGTTGCACTTGGTTGTTATAATTATTATAATTACCTCCGACCCTGTCCTTGTCGTGGTGGAGCTTGGTTATAAACTGTGCGTTGCCTAACATATTGATTATTATGTACTCACGGAGGTGTGGCGTGTTGGTTATTTCTCCGAAGTTGGGATTTTGTCTCCAAGGGGCGTTAGGTTCACTATTAATGGAACAAGCCTATTCATAGGCTATAGGACAGTAAAAGTCGGGATGCTGGGACTCAAACAAAAACTACATGGATTTGAATTTACATTCATGCGGGGATAGGCTTTTGTTGAGCAGAAATGGCCTCTACCTTTTTAGTGAGTGATTGGATTAGAGTTTTAAGCTCGGGATTGTGTTTAATTTCAAACATGCGGACCTTAGCTGTATAAGAAGAACTGGCGGGCCGGTGGATAATAATACTAGGTTGTTATTTCGGCTTAGTTTGATCTTCTAAAATTTATAAGCCTCGAGGCTCCTTTTACTGAAACTACCCATTCATTATGTCAAGGACTTCTTTATGGTGGTGTAAAGAAGTCCTTTGAAAAAGGCAGAACTAGCGTGTCTTTAAAGGTTATGATGTGGACACTCTATAAAGTCGGTTAAACAATTCCAAGCCTGAAAAATGATTCATGAAGGGATTTTGTGAAAATGAATCTTGGGAAAGCATCTAAATCGTCTTTAGGGGTGGGTAAAATGTTCCATAAATAGCTGAACAAGTTTGCCCGAGTCCGCAATTGGGTAGAACTTTGAAGGCGGGTTAACCAAAGGCGCCGCCTTATGAAAACTAAGGTGAAAGGGAATACCCTCGGTTTAATTTGTTCGCACCAGCTTGCGTGGGATGGTGGAATGTTGTTAGGACTTGTTGATCCTATGGCGTGTCTTTGATAAGGTTTTCATGGTCTAAACCATGAAAAAGCGGTGGCACAAATTAAAATATTTGGGGGATACGAAATCTGCTTGGGTCTGCTAGAGCGATGCAAGATTTGGGGCTAAGCAGTGTTATCAGACCCAGCCTGGAGGTTAACCCGATGAAGGGACTGGGTCACTAGGTTAGTGGTTCACTGGGTGGACCAGTGGGTCACTATTTGGACTATATAGTATATATATTTATACATAGCCAATAGCCAATAATCAAAGTTGATTGATGTGCTGGAAACAAAGGTTAGAGACCACACACTAGGGGTGGGCAATGCCCGGCCCTAAACATTTAAAAGTTCCTATTAGAGATATTAAGGTCATACCGCCCTAAATTCAACATGGTCGGTCAGTCAGGCCGGTCCAAGTTCCAAATTTCAGTTCCCTAACCCTACCCCAAGCCCCTCTTTAAAGCGCTTTAGAGTTTTTTAGGGCGGGGCCTATATATATTCTTTTTTACAAATGTCATTTTTCGACAAGGTTGTTTTTTTTTCACGTATTACAAAAACGTATTCAGATTTAATGGTGTGATGTAAATCTTTAGTTCTAGAACTTGGACAGATGTGAATAAAAATATAATTTATAAGTAAGTAAGTGGGAAAATAAATTGAAAATAATAAGTTCTCAGACTTTGATTTGATGATCAAAAGAATAAATATTAGGCTAGTCTTTATTGTTCTTCATGTTACCGCTAGATAGGTTGACAAATTTTGTTATATAAGACAAATTATGGAAGTATCCTTGGGTAAAGTTGATAAATTATAAAGAACAATGTTATTTTAATTTTAAAATATTTAACAAAGAGTTGACAATTACAGACGATGTTTTATAGTAAAATGTAAAACTATAACTAGGCCAATTAGGGTCGGCCTATGTTTAACCTTAATTTCTAGTCCCCGCCTAGAAGCCTTAGGGGTTGAATTCGCCCCCTTTAAACTCTGTGAGGGCTTTAGTTGGCGGCTTTATGGGGCTTAGGGTCGTCGGCTGTGTCGGGTAGGGTTAGGTCGTTAAGGGCCAAATTCCCACCCCGACACACCCACAAACAATTTATTTTGAATTCTAAAAATACCACGGTCCAGATTGGCTCGACCGGCTAGTTAACCGTCCAATTTAGTAGGACGATTTAATTATCAACCCAACCCGATTAGGAGACCGGTTTGCCGATTTATCGAAGTCAACCCACCGAGCGGTGGGTCCGATAATACTACTCTATCAGACCTAGAGATAGGTCGAGTCACTAGATTTTCACACTCACCGTTCACGGTTTATCGAAGTCAACGCGACGCAAGGCCGAAGTCCGATAACACTGCTCTATTGCACCTGCTTTTAGTGGCACTTCCACCTAGAGATAGGTCGAGTCGCCAGGACACACCCCAATTCCATCTTAAAGTATGGTTGTATATTTACACAATTACACACTAGGTGATCAGCTCTAAATGACCGACACACCTACCAAAGTGGTAAACCGAGTCGGGCGACGCGGTCGTCGATCGATCAACATCAAACGCCGGGTCAATTACAACGGATCATGGTCAAGACTTCTTGACGGATTTTAATTCAAAAAAATATAAAATAAATTAAAATAATACTAAAAAACTTAATTTTTCCAATTTTTATTTTGGTAAGATTTAATGACATGTTTTTAAAGTTTGATTATTAAATATTATACCTAATATTGTGGCTATTTATTTTGAATAGTTTTAAATTTATGAATGTTGATACATTTAATTTAGTTTTTAATATTCTATTTATATAAAATAAAATTATAAATATTAATTAATTTCTATATTTTTTATCATGTCCGCGTCTTAATTTTTTTAGATATAACCGAATCGCCTCGTATGTATCCACATCAAACATCAAAATCCGTGTCCGTGCAACAATGGTGATCGGCAAGCAATGTAGAGTATATGAGTGTTACTAGTTTGTAAATTAAGATCTCGTGTGTCAGATCAATCCAAGTTAGTGTGTTTCTAATAACGTAGACGTCATTTGTAATCGACATGCAATCTTAGCACACCACAGACGATTCAATTTTTCATTGAGTACTCTTTTTCATTCTATATTACAAACTCATCACGTGGGACAGGGTGCTGATTTTGTTTGTTTTGATTATTAGAAAGTTACTCCACGGATTATTTGATGTGACCTTTTTAGAGCAAAGTCCAAACGTAGTCAGTACTCAGTGGTCGACTTATCATTTATTTATCCAGCCATCCCGGTGCAAAAAATTGTTATCCCAATAGTTTGAGTCCGATGTGGACAGACTTGTCCACAGTATATTTCTATTGGTTAATATTTTTTCAGTCAGTTTAACAGTTTTTTTTCGGCAGTAATACAGGTTTTTTGGGCAGCCACTCCACCAATCAGAAACTGTTGGGCAGCCACTCCACCAATCAGAAACTGAGGTCTTGTGGATAGCAAACAATTGCCTGTGCACAAACTTTTTTTTTTTTTTTTTTACAGGCAAAATATTAATATTATATATAATAATAAGGTTACAATATAGGGATTGAACACCACCCGAGCTGGATTAAGTTCCCACTTTGAATCCAAAATAATATATTCCATGAAGGTGATAAACCTTCATTCTAAATTCTAAACCCTGTGTGTTTCCAGTAAGACTGTAAAAGTAATTCATTTATATCTTGCTGGAATGTTTCAAGTTCTGGGTGGACGAGGAGTCGGATCGACAACTTTCCCATTTGGCTTACTTCCTCTCCTCTTCTGAGTTTGCCATGGTTCATCACCATCCTCTGAGTTATCTTCGCCATCGCGAAGATCTACCCAATTGACCAATCTCAGTATGGATTTGGTTTCATTTAAGACTCTATTGGTTCCTCAAGAGGCACTAGAGGGACTCTTTTCGTTGTTGATGAAGAATAGGAGTCTAAAACTCTACTATTCATAGCTTCTACCATTGTCGCCTCCTTCTACTTGCTCGTTCAAGTTCGGTGCTCACCGCTTGGGCGTAGAGGTTCCATTTTTCTTGTCGCGGCATCCATTGAGGTGATGTGGCACCCATCACCGTGGGTGATGCACACACATGCGTAGGTTAGTATCATCCACACTAGGTGAGTCAATGACAAAGATCATCAACTACTACATTCGATCAGAAGCATGTTCCTGTTGTTGTGGGATAACCACCAACACATTTTCCACATTTGTATCTTGTGGTATACTATATTGTACTTCTTGTTGCTCAATTGCTTCCTGGCCCCCGTCATCATTTTCTTGTAAAACTTGGAAGTGATTAGTGCTCACAATATTGGCCGGAGCACTCGCTGTTCTGCTAGTAGTCTTGTTGGTTACTTCCATCCATTTAGTCCTCATCTCCTCTCCATTTTCTTTTTTTTCCTCTTCTTGTTTCTCCCCCGGTTTCCTTGGGGGTGTTGTCAACTATCACAGCAGCAACCTTTATTCTTCTCTAGTAACATGTTTGATTTCAGCTTCCTCAAAGATTCGATGACTAGATGTCCAACTATCTTGCAATGGTTACAAAAGTTTGGCAATTTCCCACTTGAATTGTTTGCCGCACTTGCGCTAACCGCTTCCACAAAGACTTGTTCGAATATTTTTGCAAGGTCGGATCAACTAGAACTCTCTCGATAGTAGCCGTAAGTTTTATTGAGAGTGTTTTCATCCACTTGAATTGGGTAACCAATCAATCTTCCTAGTGACATGACTATTTTCTCTTCCCAATATTCCATTGGGAGACCGGAAATTTGATCCATACATAAGCATGTGCCCGCTTTTGTTTTCGTATGAAATGTTTTTCCATGTTTTTTGCTTAACCATAAAATCTGGTTTTCAAACATCCAAGGACCACCACACCAGACTTTGTTGTAATCGGCAGCATTATCAAATCTTAGGAAGAGATGTCTTTTTCCAATGGGTGTGATAACCCATTCTCCACTAGGCTTCCACTTTATAGTAGCTTTTGCTCTCAATTCCTCAATCGACATCTTGTTAAGATCGAATCTAGCTAGCAAGGAGTGTTTATAGTACTTTAACCCTCTCTCATAGGAAGATTTGGAAATTTTAATCGAAGGACACTCACCTTTGTGCCCTGGAGTGGGTAGATCTGCAATTTCAACTTGTGTGGCACCTCCTTTCTTCGCTATATCTGCATAGGAAGATTTGTTTTGGTGTTCATTCTCCAACATAGCTTTTGATTGTTCTTGAGTATTGGTCACATTTGCTAAAGGTGATTCCTTTTGTTGGTGTCATGGTTGAGCCTCCAAGGAAGCCTCAAGGACATACGACCACTATTGTGAGCTCAAATGGTGAAGTCAGACAAGGGTCAACGATGGTCAAACCCAAATCTCCTTTTCCTTGTCTGCCATTAAAGTAGTTAGATAGTGGGCCCTCGGTACTTATTCTGCAATAGTTTTGCTTTCTGCATGAGTGCTGTGGGCCATTTGTAATTTGGTTCGGTATAAGGGGTTATGGTAGTGTAAAGCTTCCAACTAGTGTATGGGCGTATGTATGTATGCTGACATGGGTCATTTGTAATCTTCTCCCTGTGGAATCCATTTGATAAGCTGGTATGTAATTTTGAACTACATCAAAGATACAAGCTGCTCCAATTTTCAAATGGTTGCTCGAAATGACAAATTCAAAGCTGAAAACAAATGTCGCCCTCGTAATTTTAGGTACTATTTCATTTTTTTTTTTATCTTGATCAAGATGCATCATTATTGCATGTGTTAATGTGTTATGACCTAATTCTTCCTTTTCTCTTATGTGAGTTTCCATTTACTAGTCTCCCCCTTCTATTAGGTTTTCTATTCCCTCTTATACTAGGTCCTCCCGCCAAATGCGCTAACCCTTGCTTTTTCTTTCATCATCGTCTACTCTGCTACTCCCACGTGTCCTCTACTACGTGGTATACTTGTCCACTGCCTAGCCAATTATTCAATATCGATCCTCCGCTCTATGGTTTCTGCATACTCCACCTCTTTGGACTTCTTTTTTGGCCCCAACTACCCATTCATTCCTCTGGACCTATGAAGCCCATTAGGCTCGAACTTGACCGTAACAGTTGCCCCCTCTTGGTATCACGAACTTACGTTAGTCCGCGGTGCCAAGAAACTCACCTATTGTATGCCCTTTCTTCTCTTATGGTGGATTCTAGCTCCCCTATTCTAGAGTCTTTGGCCACGGTGAATACACTCCATCCAAATTAGTTTAAATTAGTCATATGCTCTGTGACAATCCTTTGATTCGTAACTTATTGACAATCCATGATTGGGAAGAAACTCCCTATCTACGGATGATGTTTCCTCAGTCCCAAAGCTTTTCGATGGATCAGATTCTGATTCCCCTGACGAGGATGTGCATGAGACAGGAGTTTCCCAGGGACTTCAAAAAGAATCCCAGTATAGAAAAAGGTTCTTCCCTGGCTCGAAATTCATCTTTAACCGTAGATTCCCTTGTTCCTATCAAGCTGCATCCTCTGAAGTATGTGGCGAAGTGAACGTCACAGTTGCAGATACCACACATCCTCCTTTTTTCGTGACACTCAGGAGTCGCCCATTAGCTTCTGTGGACTATGCATTAGATAGCTCCCTAGCTTGAGCTCATGGCAATGTTTCAAAGTGCCCATCTTCCTTTGGATCTTGTTTATGCTCGTGAAGGTTCTTTGGCTCTTTGCATGCATCATACCTCATTTTCTCAAAGTTTAGATCGGGTATGATTAGTCCTTCTCACTTATTTGGTATATGTTTATTTCTTTATGAGTTTGTTTAATCTTTCTCATCTGTTCTCTCTCCCAGATGGCTTTGGATATGATGCAGACATGCGGTTCATCATGGTCTTGGAGATGTATCCTGAACGACATAAAATATGCTATGAAGCTTCTCCGATATACCATAGCAATGGTGTAATCAGACTCTTCTATGGCATGATCCATGGTGTGGAGAGGAACCATTGATCAACCTCCAGGAAGGAAGAGATAACTAGAATTTTCCTTTGAATGAAAATGTTAGTATTCTTATTTCAAACAGCCAATGGAATCATCATGTTCTGAATCTCCAGGAAGCAGGCATCAAGAATATTATCTTAGTCACATATATTAACAGTTACTTGAATGAGGACAGGGTGGTATGGCTAAACTCACCTTCTCGAGTTTTTACCTCAAAAGTAGCTTACCATGCATTAAGAAGAAAACGCAGCAAATCAAATTGGTGCGCATTGGTTTGGGGAAAGCTAGTTCAGCCAAAATATTCTTTTAATCGGTGGCAACTCTTCTCCGGAAGTGTACCTACATAAGATAGACTTATCCATAAGAAAGTCCTTACAACATCTTTATGTTGTCTCTGTGACTCTGCAAGGGAAAACACAAAACATGTACTTGTTCTTTGATTGCCAATACTCCAAAGATGTGTGGTCAGCAGTTAAACATGAAATTGGCTTGGGAAGGGCAGTGAATGCCTCTAATAGAGAGTGGTGTGATATCATCAATATTTGCAAGAAACATACACCGTTAGCAGAAATATATAAGTGTATGCGCCACAATATGTCATATTTAGGAGAGAAATGGTCGAAGGTTCAAAAACTGCTCCAACTATCGGAGGCATGTTGCTAGCTCTATTCTCAAAGAAACGAAAGGTTACTTGGGAATAAGGATAGACACATTCATTGATGCTGCAGACATCAGGAACTTGTTGGACATACATGATGTTCAAGTTAAATTCAACAGAAAGGTCCTTATTCATTGCAAATGGAAGCTACCTCCTCTGGGATATATAAAATTGAGCACAGATGGATCCATGAAACATGATATATAGTGTTGGATATATATGGAGGGTTAACTATTAATAATCTCGATCGGCAATGTTATATTTACTTATGCGGGAGGAGGTCATAAACGATCTATGTTGTTTCAGGAACTAAAAGCAATTGAAGTAGGCCGAACTTCATCTATGTTAGCAACATAGATTACTTAAGGTTAAAGTTTGTACAGACTCTCTATGAGCAATACAAATACTCAATGGCATAGAAGCATCACCATGGTACTACAACAACTCAATTGCAGCGATCAGATATGAAAGCTCATGTTTATAGGATGTTATCTTCTCGCATGTTTATAGAGAAGTAAACCAGAGTGCGGATTACTTAGCTAGTATTTGCAACAGTTTTAATTATCATTATGTATATCATGGCCCCCCTCTAGACAATAGATTAACTGAGCTTGTAATAGATGATGTAAGGGGAAATATATTTAAGATCAAAATACAGGTATGGGTTTGCCTAACCCTATTAAGGGGTATTTAGACTTTGGTCCTAACAATAGTGGGTTTATTAGGGTTTGGTCTAGAAAAGCTTGAATATTAGAGTTTAGTCCTAGTTCTGGTTGTTGACTATTAGTCAACTGAGTTGACCGTGGTCAATCTGCTTGTATTTTTGAAATGATAATAATACCCTTCGTGTGCCACATCACATGAATATATAAGTTAGACTTTGATACAAGAAATAAGGTCATCTTCTAGGACTTGGTCCCTACGGTTATTTGACAAATTAGAGTTTAGTCCTACTTGTCATAAAATATTGGTTAAATTTGGCATAAAATAATCTTGGAACGGGGGAGGCTAATGATTTGAGTTTTATCACTTCTTTGACAAACCTAAGTAACCTGGCCATGTTCTCTTCGGAACTAAACAATTTTGGAGGTGTTTTGCCAAACTCTATTTCCAACCTGTCCACCCAAATCACGGAGTTGTATCTAGGACGTAATCAAATATCAGGACTCATCCTAGAAGGGATTGGGAACCTTGTCAACCTCATCAGATTAGGCCTCGAAGTCAATCATGCACTTTCAAGGAAGTATTCCGTCCTCTATCGAAAACATTCAGACATTGCAAAATTTATATCTGGAAAACAACAACTTGACTGGATTTATCCCATCATCTCTAGCAAACATTACTCAGTTGTCCCTCTTGGCTTTATCAATAATCAGATTGGAAGGAAGCATTCCTTCACGTTTTAGTGATTTTCAATTTCTGCAATCACTATACCTCCATGGAAATAACCTAACCAGTACCATACCTCCGTGGAAATAACCTAACCGGTACCATACCTCAACAAATCTTCAGTACGTTATTTCTTCCCTATTGATTATGCTAGACCTCTCTCAGAATTCTTTCTCAGGACCCCTATCTCTAGAAGTAGGCAACTTACGAAATCTTGGTGCCTTTGACGTCTCGGAAATAAATTAGTTTGGTGAAATACCAAGTACTCTTGGTAACTATTTAATTATTATTATTTTGCACGCAAGTAAGGAAATTTATTAATGAAAGGAATTGTCAAAGACAATATAAGTTACATTCTTTTTCATCTAAATCGATAGTAGGTCCTAAAGGGACTTTCTATCTTAGTCACAAAGTCACGGTCTACTAGTGCTCCATCTTGAAGTGTCGGGTAATAAGGTGGATCCCTTCCTTCCTCGCAGCATCTGTACTAAAGTTGCCTTTTCTCCAAACATGGGATAGCTTCGGTGTTGTAAAATGCAATTGCTCGGTCCATCTCTCTAAACATCCATGGAATTACATCGCCATTGAAGGCTTTTTACAAAACTCTTCGAGTCGGCTTCAATCCAAATGCAACCCTAATTCATCTCCACCGCTTTCTTGGCTGCCATGACTATGGCTGTGCATTCGGCATGATAACTATCTACCCAACTGAGACCCACAACAAGAACCCCAACCACAGCTAAATTCTTATTCCGGCATACTATACCAGCCCCGCCATTACTGGGAACTCCTTGGACTGATCCATCGGTGTTACATTTGATGACATTGCCCACTGGAGCGACCCAGTGCACTTCTTGGATCACCTGCGCTGGGGCACTTTTCACTTGTACATCAAGCCTATCAAGAATGAAAAATTCTTTCATGTCACTGTGTTTTTTTCCTTGTGCCAGCCAACCCGAGATCTTGATCCCCTTAAGAATTTCTCTCTTAATGTTACTCAAGTGAATAGAAATGTCCTCAAAGTGTTCTCTATTCCGAGTTTTCCATACATGTACCATAATAATGGTAACTATTTAATTAAGTTTGGAAAAACTTTACTTGTAGAATAACTTTTTTGAATGAACAATTCCTCAGTCCTTGAGTTCTCTAAAGAATATCCGATATATAGACGTATCTAGCAACAACTTTCTGGTTAGATTCAAACATTTTTGGAGAGCTTTCGATATCTCCAAAGATTGAATATGTTCTTAAACAAGTTTGAAGGTGAGGTACCAATAAAAGGTATCTTTAAAAACACCAGTTCGGCTTCAATTCCTAGAAATTTCAAGCTTTGTGGGGGTGTTCAAGAACTGAAACTTCCAAAATGTCAAATTAAAGATACTAAAAAACAAGGAAGGCCTCTTGCATTGCTTTTAAACGTAAAAGCTAAAACTCAATGTTTCTTCTTCGTCCTCAATGCAAAATCAAGATTTGAAGGTTTCATATAGAGATTTTTTTCGAGCTATTAACGGTTTTTCTCCAACTAACATTATTGGCTCAGGTAGTTTTAGGTCCATCTTTAAAGGAGTCCTCCAGCAAGATGAAATGATTGTTGCAGTTAAAGTTTTCAACCTTCACCGCACAGATGCTTCATGACTGAGTGTGAATCATTGCAAAACATCCATCACAAAAATCTTGTTAAGATCCTAACTTGTTGTTATGGTACGGATTTCGAAGGTAATGATTTCAAAGCATTAGTTTTTCAGTTCATGCCAAACGGAAGTTGAGACTGGTTTTTTAATGGCTGACAAGTAGGACTAAACTCTAATTTGTCAAATAACAGTAGGGACCAAGTCCTAGAAGATGACCGTATTTCTTGTATCAAAGTCTAACTTATATATTCACGTGATGTTCCACATGAGGGGTATTATTGCCATTTCAAAAATACAAGCAGATTGACCACAGTCAACTCAGTTGACTGACAGTCAACAACCAAAACTAGGACTAAACCCTAATATTCAAGCTTTTATGGACCAAATCCTAATAAACCAACTATTGTTTGGACCAAAGTCTAAAAACCCCCCCTATTAACTCTATTTTCAAAAAATTAAAAAATAAGTACTCATTATTTTCGTTTGTTGGGTAATTCTTTCTAATAAAGTATTGATTATAATGTATAAGCTCTTACTATTTTTCTTTTTACTAATTTGTCGAAATATCGTCACTAGTCACTTCGGCACTAAGCCCTCCTAGAGAAAATTCCTATCTCCGCCACTGCTCAAAACTCACCAATCCACCACCACCCACTAGCCAAAACGTCCTCCATGACTCTTCTCTGATCACTATATATTTGAAAATTCAACAGTGATGGGCTCATTCTCATCTTTTCTTCTTTTCTAGTTGATCTCAATCACTTGCTTAAATCAGGTGGCTTTACTATCTAAAATCAAGGATCAAGCTTCTTTCAAATCTTTAAGCATAGTGTTGCTTAGTTCGAATCAAGGAAATTTTTTGCTGGTGATATGGAGGAAGATTGTGGTCAATACGAATTACATGGCTGGATGTTTAGTTATATTGGAAATCAAAGTGTTGAGATGGCTCTCCTTATGAATTGGACGGACTTGTGGATTGAGTCTGACTCAGTGGCTGCAGTGGCATCCTTCAGAACTGGTAAAGTCCCTTGGAACATTCGGAGAAGATGGAAAAAGTGTTGTGCATGCTAGTGTAAACCAACTTATGATTACTTCAACCTGGCAAGAGGCCAACTTCTCAGCAGATCAGGCAGCAAAAAAAACAACCAATATGGAAAATGAAGCTTTGTTTTTATACAATGGCAAGCCCCCATGGATTTATAAATGGGAGGCAAGCACAAGCACTTATTTTAGGTTCGACTAACAGGGGATGTACACATGATTGTTGGTATGTAGAAGACCTACCTAGTAGGGATGCTACAACTCCTTAATGATGTAAACCTCTACTCTGGGGATCACTTGGATTCTGTTTTTCTTTTCTATTCTTTCATCCTTTTTTCTCTACTCCATATAACCCTCTTTGATCTTATTCTTTAATACAATTTCTCGGCTCACTTAGCCAAAAAAAAAGTTACTTAGTTATAATGCCAACTTTGTAGCTTGATCAACTCACCATTTCCTTTGTAACCTAATTGAGTTCCCTCGTTATTCTTATCACCCACCACCTAGTCTGGCCTGTAAGTCAATCCATGCAAACACATGGGTGCCCTAATTATCTTGACTCTAGAGTACATTATACATTATAGTCCCATTGTCAAGTAGCTGGTCATGTAATCGTAAAATATAGAGTGTGACTTATAACCGAGATCAATTTTGTGGGCTAGCATGCATACCACAACACCAAATTCACATGTGATGTTTCCAAATTTTCAAGGAAGATATTTCCTAAGTATTTACGTATGTATTTTAGCATGTGTTTACATGCCAGTTTGTGTGTGTTTCTAACTTTCAATGAAAGTTTAACACAATGACCTAAAAATACAACACACTTTGGTGTTTTTTTTACAATAAATGTAATGTATTTTTTTTTCTTGCCTAAAAATACATAGTATTTTCAGTTTTTCACTACTAAAAAAAGGGCGTTTTATGACAATTTTTAACTGTCATGAAATACATATCATGACACTTTCTGATTGAAAATCTAGCCGTCATTACTGAGGGTGTCATAAAAAGTCAACCAAAACCGTCATTAAATTTATGACGGTTCATAGAAAGATGTCTTAGAAGGTCCTCCCATTATGACATATATTAGTCTTTAAAATGTCATAGTAGGTAAGTTTTATTATGACACCTCATATATAACCATCATTAATTATAGTTAGAACCGTCAAGAAATTAACAATATTTTCTAACAGTTCACGTCATAACCATCATGAAATGCCAATTGACTAATGTGGAACCGTCATGAAATGCCCATTGACTACTGTTGAACTGTCATGAAATGCCCATTGACTATTGTAGAACCGTCATGAAATGCCTATCAACTACTACAAAACCGTCATTTTATGGAAGAAAAATACGTCAACAAATAATTTACACTGTGACAGTTCGTCTACAACCGTCATCTATTTTTTTTTTTTTTTTTTTAAATTATTTTTTTAATTTATATTATATATATTATTATTATATTTTTCCTGTAAAAAATACTGCATAATAACCTGTAATTCAATTCCTACCTAATAACCTGTAATTCAAATACTGCATAATAACCTGTAATTCAATTCCTAATCTGTAAACTTATTTCGACAATAAAACAGCTATAAAATTCTCAAAAATAAAATTAAAACATCCACAATAACTGCAACCCATATATTTTCAAACCATTCAGAAACACTTATTCTTTACATCAATTTATCATTTATCCAACATCACTGAAAAATGCTAGATACATTTATTTGATAGTACATTCAACCAAACTAAAAGTCATTCTAATAAACTCCATCATCAACAAATTAAATATTATCCATCGATCGATCGAACGTTGTCAAACCTAAGAAACAAATAAAGTAAAGAAATATTATTAGTAAATTTGCCCTTTGACCAAAAGCGGACTATTTCATATAAGCATGACGATAACAATGCGATGGGACCTAGTTCTCACAACGAAAAAAAAATAAATGAAAATACCTACAATGCAAATGGGGTGTGATTCAAGATATACACTACTACATTTAAAGTCATCCCATACCTCAAAAAGTAGCAAACAAAATAAAACAAAATACTATTATCGCAATACATACTCATACCTTTGGCTTGGCGATATAAATCGATTCGATAAAGTCAATAAACTCCATCACAATTTCAATAAGCTCAAGATTGGTATAGGTGATAGTGTTGGCCAGCTCCATTAGCTACACGAAAGTACGTCAAGTCAACAAAAAATTTAATATATATGATATAATGCGTTTACAAGAAAAAAATTACATAGATATTTTAGAATATATTAACAAGAAAGACTTGCTAACCTTTGTCTTAATTGATTGACTAGGATCCATCATAAAATGTCTCATGAACCGCCAAGACATAATATCCACACTCGTATCCTCCCGGGTTGAATTGGGCACTACACTAAAACATAAACAAATTGTCAAAACACATTCAATACACTAAGTAAATCTTTCACATTCAAATATTGTATATTTACCTTGACATAGTCCCACTCTGGTTCCACTCTTTTTCCTTCACTTAATGCTAATGTCTTCATCCCACTAAAAAACAAACTTTACAATTAAGTTACAAGTTGTTTGCATATATGACATACAAAATAAAAATAAGATTAATCAACTCACGTGTTCACCATGCATCTTAGTTTTATATCAGGGACACCTCCAGTTGAATCAAGAAAATATACTTTTTTTGCACTTACGTCAATAATTACCAAAACCCAATGGATCCTATACAACCATATATAGGAGTTAAGAAAGTACAATAAATAAAAATAAAATGAGAATGCATATATATTAAATAACATGACCAACAAGCATACCCCGAATTGTACGGAAGAAAAATAATTTGGTCTCCTTGTCTTGCCATTAATCTATTTGAGACCAGACGATTCATCTCTTTTTGTCCAAGATACAAGTTGAAATCGCCGGGGATAATGGAGAATCCAAACCTCGCCGAGAACTTTTCAGATTTCTCATACAAATATCTAAAAGAAAAGTATACTACCATTAGTACGACATGTACGCATAAATTAAACAACTCATCTCTTAAAAATAAAATCCAAGATTCCACTCACCGGATATATACTACAATGCAATTGGCATTCAACATTTGCTTATGACAAATATCCATTATTTCATCTTTTGCAATATAAAACTGCAGTTCACGCTCAAAAATCCTCATGTCCATTTCACTTATATGATTTCCCTTCATTATATTGCCGACCAAAACCGCAAATTCTTCAAATATAATTTCGTCATGCTCATCACAAACCTCATTTTTCTATAAAAATAAATAAATAAACAATGAATAATAAATACAAATAGGTGCTAATTTATATAAATATTGATAGAAAAATATAATAGAATACGTTTTACCTTATTATCAAGTATGACAAAGTCACGAGGCCAAGCCACGTGGTACCCGACCGCACCACCACCTACCGGTAATGTCATCATCAGGGAATTGGTCTTGGTAGAAGAGCAATCGCTGAAATTGCACGTATTATTTGTACACGACATAGCCTTCACCCATTCTATCATTATGGATCTTGTCATCCGGTCCAAATCCCTCAATTATACAAGCATCAAGAACAACATTGCTTTTGGACCCCAAAGCAAGTTTACACTTTAAAACAACCACAAACATTAAAATAATTATAAATTAAAAATTCTAGTGAGTACCATGATTAATGATTTTAAAATTAGAGATTTTACCTTCTCATTTCCTGATTTAGGTTTAGAGATTGGCATAACACTTTTGGCTTTATTAGCACCATTATCATTGCCTTTTGATCCGGCTTTAGCACCATTATCATTTGTCTTTTGATCCCCCATGACCTAACAAACATTATAAGGACAATTTTAATAGATATTTGTAAACTATATATAACTATCACTTTTAGTTAATATCAAAATGACAAGTACCGCTTGTTTCCTAACATAGGTTTTGAGATAGCCAAATTGTCAAATACCACAAAGTCACTTGGCCAAGCCACGGTAGCTAACTGCACCTCCTACGGTGGTAATATCATCATCCGAATCGGTCTTGGCGTAAGAGAATTTGCCAAAATTGCACGCATTATGATTTGTACACGCATATAGCCATAGCCTTTTTCCCCATTATGGATATTGTCATCCGGTCCAACCCCTCAATTAGACTAGCATCCGCAACAATATTGCTTTTGGACCCCAAAGCCAAATTTTACACTTTTGAAACAACAAAACAATTGAGTATAACATTATTGGTAGCACTACACCATAACACTTAATTTGCAACATATAGTAAAATTGATTGCTAACACTTATTCATCCGTTATAATGTTTGTCACACAAGTTTTATGTTAGAAATATTACCAACCGTTACCTATTTTGTAGGCAAATACTTGATTTATTTCCTAACACATACCCAATATTATGTGATGGATAATAAAGTGTGACGTAAAAAAAAAAAAAAAAAATTGAAAACAAATGAAAATGGGTGAAAACATTGTGGTGGGGGGGGGGGGGGTGATGTTTTTCATTCTCGCGCTCATCTCTCGCACCCTCAATAACACCATGACTCTTGTACTTTCACTATTATTGCATAGGAACTAGGACGGATAAGAGTACGGTAAGCTAAGCTATTGTTATTTTTTTCCATCTTTTAAAGCTATTGTATTTTGATAATGACACACCATTATGCTTGTTTCCTATCTATAATTAAGTTTAAAAATTCCTTGAAGATAAATTATAAACCCCCCCCCTTTTTTTTTTTTGTACCTACCCCTTAACTTTCCTGTAAAGTGTCTATATAAGTATTTAGAATATTGTGCTACTAACTATTTGCAAGTATGTTTCAGCGGCATATATTTGCAAATCCACCTACATCCTAGTGTTAGTAGCGTAGGAGTGCACGTTACTCCCATACTGCCTGTGAATATTGTGTATTTTAATCTATTCTATTAATATTAACTAATATCTTTCTAAGCCACAAATAAAGCCTTTGGCACGTGAGCTCTATTGATACTTTTGTGAACTGCTCAAGTAGGTTTGGTGGCTAATTTGATGAATATTCTAGTGTATACTTTTAAGTTTCTTAAGACAGCGTGTACAAGTTGATCCTGGTACACGCTGTGGTTTCAGCAGTCATGCACACTAACCATATCACATCATGTGCACTCTCTCTCTTTGATTATAGAAACTCCGGATGGGAACAATAGTACACTATTCATCACTTGGGTAAAACCCTATGTAAGAGTATCCGAGCTATACTAACGGTTCCAACCTCAGATAAACTCATTTATGTCAGGTTGACATACGAAAAAAAGTTGTGTCATACCAATGAAAAGCGTAACTGTTTACAAGGCTCACACTCCATACTCCTAACGACATAATAGATATTGGCATATCACTTTTGAGTTTATCACCGTTGTAAAAACATTTACCTTCCTATGCCTCTCTAACTCATTAGTAAAAAAAAAACTATTACCTCCTTGCTGCCCGACTTATGTTGAAAGACTACCACTTTGCTATTAAGTTTAGCAACACTACTGTTCTTCAAGCCCACATCCTAAGAGACATAACAATGAATTTAAAATCAACAATCTTTTAAGTAACATTTAAAGATTGCACGTTAAATAACATATACCTGCTCATTTCCTAATTTTTGTTTAGAGACTGCCTCATCGCTTTTAGATTTAGCACCACTAATTGCCTACACACATATTGAACAAGTTAATTCAAAACTGAAAAAATATTTACATTGAGTAGCCATTTATTTAAAGTAATACCTTTCTCGACTTCTTTCTCGAATTCACACCCAATGCTCTCTCAAGACATTTATTAATTGTCTTGTTGTTAGTGCCAGAAGATAATACATCATCATTTGGACTTTCCATTCGCTTTTTACTATTATTCTTGGAACCATTGGAGGCAACTTTCTCTATGTGTTGCGAGCTAATCACTCCTTGTAAGGTCTCCAACTCTCTCACTCTTTCCTTTAATGCCCGGTTTTTTCTTCTTTCTTTACGGATCGTGGACTCCATCTCGCTCTATGTGCTTTTGATCCCCGTTTAGGAAGATTAAATAAATTAGTTGGAGTGACATATTCCCTCCCGGCTCTAACCCTGCCACAATTTCCTGGATTCCCCAATGCCTTCGTAAGAACATCATCGCTTCCTTGGGTTACTAACTTCCCTTGACCTCTTCTTTTTTTTTAGTTGTTCCTGCGAAAACATTCTCTCTTCTTAAGCAAGGTAGATCATACATTTACTGAGAAAGAAAATATCAACCCATCATTCTCAATGTGTGTTTTCTTAGTGAGTGTAGCTAACTGGTGGACTGGCCATGCCTAATTGGGACGGTTGACGGCTTGTCATGGGCTGACTGGTGGACTGCCAATGCTTTTTTGACCTGTTAAGTATTGCGGGTGGACATGAATGGTATGGACATGGTCTGTTGAAGCTTGATATTGATTTGTAAAGGACTGAACAGGGTCCGACATGGGCTAGAAGACTGAACAAGGTCTGACATGGGCTAGAACAGGCCTGTGGGGTGCTGAACATATTCTGACATGGGCTGGAATATAATAGTAGTTAGTCCTTTAGTTTGTTTGGAGTGAAAGCAGCCTTTATAATACATCAACTTCAATACTTGGCTGTCCAGTAATGAGGCCAACTATGAGAATCTAATAACTGGTTTTACAAGATTATATAAGTATTGACTATGGAGTTATTGGTTTTTGAGACAGACAAATTATAATTCATGCCCAATTGCCCATATTTATCTATACTGCATACAGACAATACAGTAGTCACAGTGTGGCTTACATGCATCATTATATTCTTAAACCTCTGTGTTCTATGCCTTGAGGAAAGCTTGTGTTGAAAATTAGTAAATGCCTACAACTTCCACAGGTATGTGATTTACTAGCCTACAGCCAGAAACTTAATTGGTGGAAATTCTTTAACTTTCATCACACATGTTCCAATAATAGGCTTAAAATTTTCCACCTCATGTAACATTGCTTCACCAATATCATTTCCCCAGAGAAAATCCATAGAATGGTACCATATGCATGAGTTACATAAAGTTGGGTGATCTAGAAATATATTAGTTGGTTTTAAGATTTTATTGAAGCCCTTTTTGGTACAGGCTCACAGCAATCCAAAATGATCAATTAAATCAATTGATCTAGTGAAAAACTAAGAATTAACTGACTCACCTGCTTTCGAGGACTAAAGAGGTATATACAAATTAAACTACTATTACCGCATTTTAAAGTTCATATACACTAGACAAGACTCTTCTAGTGTACTTAAAGGTCTTTAAGCTTTCACCCCAATGGCTCTAACTCTTCTTCCTAGCACCTACCGAGGGGGTAGCGATCGTTTATTAAAACACACGGGACTCGCCAAGTGGGAGTGTGGATCTCCGGGTTTTGGAAACACACAAAAGAAAATTCTATATAATGGATGGGCTTAATTTTTCATTTATATAAACATCGTTCCTTTTCCATTGGTACCAGTTAAGGAGAGGCACACAGTGACTCCACCGACAGGAGCAACAGTGGCAGCATGGGCGGGAAGACTGAACAAGGTCTGACATGAACTAGAACATTAGTACTTTAGTCTATTACCCGTGCTAGCATAGCTCAAAACTTACAATTTTTTCTGCCACCTTCCTTATATCATCATTAAAGTATTCGCCACTCTTGTTCTGCCGAGCTAAAAGCCACAAGCCTGCTCTATCATCCTCATCAAACGATTCTCCCAACTCTTCTTGCTATAATGAGATATACAAAAAAAAAATCAATTTAGTTATGAAGTATTTGATATGGTTTACTATATACATTAAGATTTTAAAAGTTGTACAAGTCCTCACCATCTTATCTATCAAGCCAAAGATATCCAAGCACGCTAACTTTCGGTGATTATATTTTACCCTTTGCCCTTCGTGCGATTGTAACTTACTCTTTCTCCTATAATAGATAAAAAAATTATTAATTTAAATAGAACAATATACCTATTTAAATGTCTCACACATACCTGGAACTCTTCTGTTAATCTCGATTTCACAAATGCATCCCAGTCAGCTTTTTTAATTAGCTTATACTTTGCAGGTGGTTTTGAGAGTGCCTCGGGATCATCTTTAAATGGAATAATATATTTGACAGTCAGCATATTCTTGAAGGTCCTCCATCTAACTCCAAACGATTTCAAACCGACTTCCTATACCGATATCTATATCGAATCTTATCTGGGTCACGAATAAATAAACCGAATCCAAGTTACAAGCAAGATAAGAAACAACAGGAAAATAAAAATTCAAAATTCAAAATTCAAAATAAATTACCAGTATGCCAGCCCATAATAGTTTTAAAAGTTCTGGTGGTGCTTTCGTCCACTTTTGAAAAGCACTTAGGGGAATCGGACTCCTCAAGAAGAGCACCTTCCCAACCAGAAAGCTTATTACAAACTTTTTGACCTATAGGCCTACCTTTCCCATCAAAGTGAACTCTTATGATGATACCATCCCAATCACCAGAAAGACAATGCATTACAGTTGCGCCTCTCCTTTCTACCCTAGTACTTATAGGTGTTTCGTCTTCAGAATGGACAACCTCATCTTCAGAATGGACAACCTCATCCGGATCCATGGCTAGGCTAAGCTGAAAAATATAAGCACAGGACATTAATTAGTATTATATGAGATGAACAGGAATATGCGTAAAAGGAAAAACAAATATATATATATATATATATATATAAACACCTAGTAATAGCAAATGCACACCAAGCAAATTGTATTTCTTGTAAATAAGTTTCGGAATCAAAAAGAGAACACTGGTGGTGTCATAACCTAATAATATTGTATTGCCAAGTGTTTCTGTTTTGCTGTATAACTGGAGCCATCAAATGCTACTATTCGAATTTCAGGTTGTTTCTCTCCTTATGATGAATGCAAGGTTTTCGACAAGCTAAAGCCAAATCTTTCTCAAGGCCCCGGCATTTGTCATGGGCGTTGTCACTATGATCGATTGACTCGCAACATACCAAAGAAGCTCACCGATGCCAACCTCTATTCCAAAGACTATTGACTCTGTGAGACCACAACATTAAGCCAACTACCCCACCAGTTACTGGACCTACCATATCCGCCGCTAAATACATGTCGTCATGAAGCGCATGGTGACCCTCGAAGAGAAGGTCACCGTTTCAAGCAAAAACCGGCTACAATGCCTCGCCGAGAAAGAGGAAATCTTTGAATCTTTGTGAAACATGTCGATGCCCTAGAACAAGAACTCATGGCAACCAAACAGGTAATTTTATAGACTCATGGTTTTTGAATTTGAAATACTAACACCTGCTCTACTCTTCTTGATTGCTAGAACTCATTGTATGTATTTGGCCCAAGGTAACTTGACTACTAGCAAGTGGCACATTCAAGGAAAACGCCATAATGCTTTTTATTGCAGACCGATTATTCTTGTTTTTCGCAGGCTCTGGAGGATGCCCTTGTCCATGAGAAGGAACTTGAAGCCTATGTAGATAAAAAGAAGAAGAAGAAGAACAAGTTGAAGAAACTTTTGGTATGTATGATAGCAAGTTCAATGCTTAGTGATTGTGTAACATGTCATCTCACTTAACGGTTTTTCCCCTTACACTTCCTTCTTTTTTCAGAATCGTAGAATCATTTCATTTGGTGAAGGGCTAGGTGACATGGTTGGATTCTCAGAATAGTGAGGTCTAAATTCAGAAACTTGTGACTTGAGTGATTTCAGCTCTTGAGCCAAAAGCCAAAATCACCTTATTTGTAACACACTTCATTCAAGGAAAACCTTATGTAAATGTTTTTTGTGCAAATTCTTTTCAACAGAATACCCTGTATCAAAGTAGCTAACAGCAAAGGATCCCAAGTACCATAATATTATAGTTGCTGAGACTGTGCCTCTGGTTACAGCTCCCCTAATTGTATTGGTCAACAACAAGACTGCTAGTTCAAGTGAAATAGTCCGTGAGCGTAGAGACTGTGCCTCTGGTTACTTCTTTTGGTGCTACATTAACACTGAGTTAACATAGTATCTCATATTTCTATAATTGTAAGATATTTGAAAGTGACTATGAACTATAGTTGTATTTTCAAGGGTATCCTACTGTATTTGAAATCTGAGATGTAACCTGCCTATAATATCCTCATTAAAAGTTGTAGTAAGACTGCTGTCTAATGGATACAGCATAGAGTCCCACACAATGTCCACGATTGGGTAGATATAGAAATTGGGTGGTGTTGCTGTATCTTGGGGAGGTTCAAGAAACAGATTGTAATTCTGACTCAACCATGTTGTCAGAAATGATAACGAAGCAGAATGGTGAAGAAACCTGTCAGTGGACATACCACTATGGAGGAAACCAACTCCAGCAGTTGTCGTAATTTGCAATGGCTAAGCTACGCTTATTAAGGTAGGCCGCCTTACAATGGGAAGTCAAGACACATGAGTCTTCGACAATACTCGTTATTAAGGTATGCATACGAAAAGTAGATATAATGTGTTTTTCAACCCATGTACATTAGTCATTTGATGTTTTATTGAGATGTACGTGTTATTCAGTGTTGCATTTTAATGGACTATACAAGTTCCTTTGGTACTTTATTGTTATCCTTTTTTATGGATATATTTTTAAGCAAAGCCCTCAGATTTGCATAATTTGTTTTGTATGATTCACTACGTATAGTGAAAGCATAGGATTAAGAACTCCTACTATAGTTTCATCTGGATCCTTTAGACTTTCTGCCAATGAATAACATGAGAACCGACCATGACATTTAGAAGGTTGTGTTGTCTCCTACTGCTTATGGAAAGAAACAAAATTCAAGAGTTTTAAAAGACGACAGAACTCGAGTTTCAAGAACTAATTTGTGTAAATGTTTCTCTTAAATTCATTTCGTAGCTATTATTCTCGGTTCACGCCTTAACCCATTACTTTTTTTGGCTCATGGGTTTAACGCCTATGGTTTTGGGCTGCAAGACTTGGCATTCTCGCTACAGTTTGAAGTCAAGCACTCCAGTACCGTTTGTCAAAGTTTGGTGGGCAAACAGAGGAGTGCCCTGCACATAAGTCAATCTAGAATAGAACTAAGAGTCTGCTGCATATAATAAGCTCTAATCTTTTAGGTTCCATATATATATTACATAGGTTTTACGTTAAAATCACGGATGGTGGTCAGTCATATCATATTGCTATATATATATATAGAGTTGTTATTACTTCTTTTAGTTCTTAGTACTTTCATGCTAATTTATAAACGTTTAACGTTTTGCAGTTTTCGTGAATGGGAAATTTTGCAAGGACCCAAAGCTTGCTACAGCCAATGATTTCTTTTTCAGCGGGCTTCATATGCCGGGGAACACATCGAACCAACTTGGTTCAGCGATCACTCCAGCAAATGTGGCTCAAATACCTGGACTTAACACTCTAGGCATCTCTTTGGCTCGTGTTGACTTTGCACCCTATGGTCTAACCTCGCCGCATACGCACCCTCGAGCAACTGAGATCGTAGTAGTCGTGGAGGGTACACTTTATGTCGGATTTGTCACATCCAATCCAGATAATCGTTTCATCACCAAAGTACTTTATCAGGGTGATGTGTTTGTGATCCCCGTAGGCCTTATTCACTTCGGTTCAACACCGGTAACACTCAAGCCGCGTTTGTTGGTATAAGCGGCCTTTAACCCCCGGTGTGATTACTATTGCCAACAACATCTTTGGATCAATCCGCCTATCTCCGATGATGTGTTTGCCAAAGGCGTTCCAGCTTGACAAGAATGTGGTTGATAATCTTCAAGCTAAATTCGGGATGGACATTGCCTAGAACTGCGAAAATACTACTCTTTGTTTGTTTGTACTACTACCGCCATATAGTCTGTGATTGGCTATAGAAATAAGAAAGGATCCCAAGTACCATAATACTATAGTTGCTGAGAAGACTTTCAGTAAGGGGGATACGGTGATATACACAGTTGGAAAGGATCCCAAGTACCATAATACTATAGTTGCTGAGACTGTGCCTCTGGTTACAGCTCCCCTAATTGTATTGGTCAACAACAAGACTGCTAGTTCAAGTGAAATAGTAGCTACTGCGACTTCATGATAAGCGCAGAGTCTGTTTTGTTGGGAGAAGACTTTCGAGAAGGGTCTAATTCAATCAGATTCGAACTTAATGATGGATCGGTGTGGTAGTCCTTTGTTGGGAAGTATGTAACGCCAAATCATATGGACATCAATGGAAATGGAATAGAACCAGATTATCGCCGTATCCCCGATGGGGGAAGTTGCAAAACATTTATTGCAGGTGCCATACGGAAGGAATGGATCATCACAGGTTTTACTGCCTAGTGTCCAATTGAGATAATGGTTTGAGGATTATGAGAACTTTTGTCGTGGTTCCGCCCTCCGAATGGCTATCTCCCCATTATTTTCCCTCGAAGGGGACCAAGATGTAGTGATGGGATTGAACTTGGTCGCCATCGATTCTTCCTACTCATGTTGCAATAAGTGCCCATCATCCATTTTAGGGCAAAAAGAAACAACAAAAATACCGATTTTAAGAAAGAAATAAACATTTATCGACTAACAAACCGATGTAGCAAAACCGCAAAAGGGAACCGTGTAGACAAGATATGAAGATAGGCTCATTGACTAATTGGCTGGGTTTGAAAATGTATAACAAGCTTCTTTTACCTGTTGGTACATGCTGTCATTAGGCTTGGAATTCTACAAGATAGAAGATGTTATAAGTGATTGACAGATTCGCTAATTATCTCTCTAGAATGAATTGTAATACAACAAATATTTGTATTTCAAGTATAATGAAAGCTAAAAATTTGTTTGAATAATACCGCATAGATGAAGTCTACTCATGAAATAAGTAAAGCTCCAAATGGAAAACAGAAAAAGTGACTAATAGAAATAACTAAATACAAGATTCATCAAGGCTTAAAAAATCTTGATCAATTGACAACTTATAGAGAATCTTACAATAAAAAATCGTAAAACAAAAGAGAAGAAAAAAAACAAAATGACTAGGTTTTAGATGATTCATTCTCAACCCATATTCCCTCACAGTCTTCACGTTGTGTAAACTAACCGAGATTCATCAATCAAATCAAAAGAATCAAAGACTTGAAATACTTCGAATGAACCTTGTCTCCTATGTCCCCATCAAACACGCCATTACCAATATCGCCAACATTATAACATCTTTTAGGAGCTGCCAGAGCAACCCACCACTTAGGATCAAGTTGGTCGGGGAACAAAAAGACTTGCTTGGTTTGAGAAGCTAAGATAAACGAATCAGATTTATGCCCAACTCTACCAAGATCAACTAATGTGAAACCCAAATCATCTTTCTTGATACCATTCCTACTCTCAACCCAATCACACCTGAACACTGGAACGTGAAAATTAAAATAATCAAGCAGCCATATTTCAACAATAACTCCATAAAAGGACATATCGAAAAAGCTCGGTTTCTTATCCTTCGACTTGCAACTTGCATTGATGCGCGTGACCAAGCTCACACCACTGTTTTGAGTGACACGTGAAGCATCCCGATTTTTTGTGGAAAACCGATAACCATTGATGATATATAGCTCTCATAATTTAATACATGCATCCGAGGCCCTTGAGATATCCACATCAAGGTATCCGAGACTTTGTTATTGGTGATCGTCGCTCTTTGTGAAACCCTGTGTTCTTATAAGAGTTAGTAATGATTAAATGGAGTTTACAGAAGAAATGGTACTTTAGAATTGCTTAATTGTACCCTTTCTTTAAGCCAATCACTAAAGGTACGATTGTGTTCTTCTTGTAACCATGTTGGTTTCTTTGACTGACGGGGGTGGATTTTCTTCAGGTAGTCCATGTGCTCCCTATTTAGTTACCGAAAGCAATCTCACATTTAGCTATAGGAACTAAACCAATGGAAGAATGGAAGTAAACTATCAACATATTTTACCCTATGTAAGGCTCAACAACTCCTGTGTTGTGCAACACATAAAGATGCTTTGCTCCAAGGCAAGATTTATCAACTTCAAGCAGCAGAACCCCTACAGGGGTAACTCCCTCCACCAACATATCATTAGGAGTGACTTTACAATTGGGAGGAACTCCAATTGCATCCAAGTCAGATAAGAATTCACTACAAAACTTAATTGCTTCCTCTGCAATATAATTTTCAGCAATGCAACCTTCGACGATTACGGTTTCAGACATAACCCTTCAAAGACCACCATGTACCTAAGACATTTCAATGGGAAAATGGTACGATAATGCTTACTATGTCATACCTAACCAAGGAAAAAGGAAAGCTCAAGAAGTTGGTTTTACCTCTCAAATGGGTACATCCATCGGAAGAAAATCTGGACCACAAAGCTTCACCTCTCTAACAAGATGAATCGTGAGATGAACCATGATATCAAAGAATGACGGGGAAAGTATTTTTCCAAAGATACATACGGTGACAACAACATCCCTTTGAATTTGACTCAACCGCGCGACATCTATTACTTTTGCACAAAGTGCAATCAAGAAGAAGCACAACCCGACAATTGCATATCTCACATGCTTTGGCAAGACAGATCATATTGCCACAGAAGCAACTGCTGCAGATCAAAACGTGGCAATCGCGGGCGAACTTCAGCCCTTGCAATTTTAGATCATCCATTGAAACGCGGGGATTGAAATTAGAAGAGTATCCTTCGGGGACTTTCAGCTCATGCAATGTTTGGCAAACTCTTTTTTTTCATCCCTAGATAATGTAAAATGTTGGGGGTAGGAAAGTTTTACTTTTACCTATCTTTGGTGCCAACTCCGCCCTTCCCATCTCCTCAAGATCAAGACGACCGTTAACACTATCTTTTGTTTTGAAAGGAATGTTAAGCAATGTACCAATAATGCTGTCACAAACATTCTTCTCAATATGCATGACATCCAAGTTGTGTCTATGTGCAAATACTCCCAATAGTCCAGTTCAAAAATATTGATGACTTTTTCCAACATTTCAAAATATCATCGACTCCATTATCAACCCCTTGCTGATGTGGTTGACGTCTTTGCCTTTTCTCTCGCACCGTCCGCTTCCTTTTACCCATTGACTTCTTCAATTTTCGCTTTCCTAACTTCTTTCCCCTTTTGGTTTTGCTAAATTCTTCACAGGTTACATTCTTAACTTTTTTCCCCAAGAAATATTAAGCGGTTTAACCTTTCTTTTTTACTTTCTCACGGTTAATGGTTCGGTTGTGATCGAAACTCTTGTTTACCGTTAAACATCTTCTTCGCTTTCGTAAGGGTGGTTCTTTGGGAGGAATCTTCGGTGGACATGTATACAATCTTCTTAGAATGCTTCACCGGCGAAGGTGTATTCTCACCGCATATTGGACAAGCATAATATCCTTTAACGCAACAACCCGGATAGGTTACCAAGTCGCGGAAAATCATTTATTGTCCACATTAGCACAGCTCTCAATGTAAAGGATTCATGTCGGTAAGCATCATAAGCATCGACCCCGAGATTCCATAAAATTTTTAAGTCGCCAATCAAGGGCCTCAAGTACACATCAATATCGTTCCTCGGTTGTCGGGACTGATATCAACAATGTAAGCATCATAAACTTTCTCTTCACGCACAACCATGGTGGAAGGTTGTAAGTGATCAACATAATGGCCAACAACTATACCTACTACTCATAGAACCCGTGTGGATTGACACCATCCGAGAGAGTCGCGAGATGCAGATTTCGTGAACTGGCCGCAAACTCGCCACATGCAATCTGCATCTTCCATGCTTTGGGGAATCTCACGGGTGACGCGAATTTGTCATCAACTTCTCTTGCATCAGCATGCCATGTCAAATCCTTTGCTGTTTGCACAGACTGAAACATCTTTTTGAACCTTGGGATGGGTGGAAAATACCACAAAACTTTTGCAGGCACACCTTTACTTGTCTCGGTCATATTTTTATTCTCCTTATATCTTGACGCTCCACAAGTAGGACACACAGTAAGATCCTTATACGTGTCACCTCTGTACAGGATGCAGTCGTTAGGACATGCATGTATCTTTTCATACTTCATTCCATAGACGGACAATGTCTTCTTGACCTTATTCAGTGAGGACGGTAGTAAATGACCTTCGGAAGCCTCTCCAAACAATTTCAAGAACTCCGAAAAAAGTCTTGTCGACCACCCACCTTTGGCTTTTAGATTGAATAGTTTAACCACCATTGATAACTTGGTAAACTTTGTACACCCTTCATATAATGGTTTCTCAAAGATCTTGGAGCAATTGTTCAAACTCTACAGATCACCGTGAATTGGTCACGCCCAAAGATCTAGCAAGTTTTTGTACTTGCGCATCTTCGGAGTTTCCATATTGTGATAATCTTGATGGTCTCCATTTCCATCAACACTAGAAGGGGCTGCATTATGACTTTTTCTCCCGTGATATATCCAGCTAGTATAGTGTTGGTCGATACCGATGCATTCAAAAGGTGGTTTCTAACCTCCTTTTGAGTAAACTCACAAAGATTCACACGTTGTTTGCATGGACATCTTATGAGAATGGTCTCACTCTCATTGGATTTGCAAATAGAAGAAAATTCTTAACCCCAACAATATATTCATCTGTTAGCCTATCCTTGGACATCCACATTTTGTCCATTTTCGAATAAAGTATAACACAAAAATCCCGAAAACACCCAAATTTTGCACTTTTTAGTTAAGAAAATAAAAATAAAAATAATCGCTTCAAGATCATTAAATCTATTAGTGATTTTATTCTTCTCTATTACTATGTATTCTCATAGGCACCATAAAAGTGCTCTAATTTTTGTATCACTACTACTTTCCAAAGAGACATTTGCAATTGGAGCAAATTAATTTACTTACTAACAATCTCAATTTGATTACTAGTTCACTGTGAAGTCCAGAATAACAATCGCTCACACTTCTTCTATATATATAAAAGGAGACACTGCTCTATGACTCTCTCTCTCTCATTTTTCACGAATGAGCGCACTCCACTCTAAATGGATTGTTTGACTGCTAAACAAATTATCATTCCAACATATTATTATAATCATTATCTCTAAATGGCGTTTCAGCTTAATAGACTCTTTGTATTCGGTTCTTTACCCGGCAAGTTTTCTACTTCATCTCGTTTACCAATCATGGTAATAATTATTTCTTCTAACTTTTCACACTCTAATTCTATTCATTTTATTATTATTATTATTATTATTATTATTATTATTATTATTATTATTTACACTTAGAGAATTGCTAGCGTCCTCCCCCTTTAAGGGGTAGGACCATCCTACCTCTATATCTGACAAAAGAACTTACTTGTTGACCATTTCTAGAGGTTCCTCTTTTATTAAAACTAAATGAAGTAAAGACCAAAAATCAAGAAGTGAGTTGACTCACTACCTTCTCATCCAAACTAAAAACAGACCGACCCTCACTGAAAGTCCCACCAGAACTGGTCTAGTGATGAACATATCATACCCTGAATTCCGTCATAACGTTCTCTTATATTTTGTACGGGATCTGGTCTGGAGCACTCACTTTCTTTGTTCCATCCCATCATGGTTCCACACTTCCACTATGACCACAATACAAGATATAACTACTTGTGTGATTTGTTCAAATTTCAAATGCTTTAGTGGATTGCTTATGTTGTAAAGAACCTTTCTTGGAAGATTTATGAATTTAAAGAGGAACAGATTTGGAAAGCAACTTTGCCACAAGATATGTTGATAATTGTTCATAACTAACCAAGAGAAAATGACTTAATCAATTTGAAGAAGACCAACTCAAACATCAAAAGAAATTACATAGCCCGTGGTCTCCTCGAATTCTCTTCTATTTCCCTTTTTCTTGTTTCTTGTTTTAATTGGACTCAACCCACTTTTAAAAAAAAATGATTTTAAAGAAAGCAGCTCAAAACATTTATTGGTCACCTTTTCTTGTTTTAATTAGAGGTAGGATGGTCCTACCCCTTAAAGGGTGAGGACGCTTAGCAATTCTCTTTACACTTATTTGTGGTTTTGCTCGACAGTCACAATGCAGACAATGCAGAATTATTCAGGAGTTGTTTACAATATTCTCCATTCAAGTAATAGTGTTAACTATAGTAAATGTAGTTCGTGACCTTAAGTTTAGAAAAGAAGGGGGCACTTGTATAATTCACTTGTGAAAACATCCAATCGGAGGAGGAAACCCATTTTCTCTTTCAGCCAATTCCAAACTTCGTTAACCTCTCATAAAGGTAGGACTCTATCACGTTACCTAGGGCGGGATCTCAGAGTCGATCGACTTCGATTCGATTTCTTGATTTGCTTAAGACATCAAAAGTGATGATGACAGTGGCTTCTATGTTAGCTCATTCTACCTATAGTTCTTACAAGAAGGCCTTGACTACTTCAACAACAAGAACCTGTCTCCCTCAACAGTAAATACAACCCTCATATCGGTCAATAACTTCTACTCTCTCGAACTACAAGGCCTATCTTCTACCTTTAACCTCAAACAAGACGTAATCGACCAGCCTTTTATCACCGTGGAACGGGTTGTAATCGGAATGATCGTCGGAGGGACAATGACAAGTCGTAGTCGACTTCAGGTTACCTTACAACTGCTTACCCCAAGCGTTGCTTCCCTTTTACGCTTTCCCCTATAGCTACCTTTCACGAACAGCTCTTGCAAGCCAACTAAAACTAATCGCGATGTGCCCCGATCTCGACCGCTAGTTCCACCATATTTTCATTGATCATCACCGAGGAGAGGAGAGAAAGCATTCGTGACGGTATGGAAAATCTTGTATGATCACAACATATACTCGCCTAGAGAGTACCGTGAGATTCAATTTTGGTTCGAAAGAATGTATCGGTAGGAGGTTCTTTTCAGTTAAACCGGCCAAGTTAAATGATAGTAATGGAGTGAAGAGTGCTACTGCTAACCTGGTTGGTATATTTCGTAAGTTTCCGGCAAAGGCATTTATTGTTAGAGTAGCAGCAGTTCTAATGGGCACGCTTGTGGTCATCAAAAGAGTGCTTCAGATGCTACTACCAAATCGGTGCTTGAGAAAAAATTAATGTGGCAAAGCCCAAAGATGGAGAGAAGGAGGCAAAGGTGGAAGTAGCCATTTCGACTCCAACTAAGGGGGTAGTGGCAATATAAAAAGACCAAGCTTAGGGAAAAAGAAGTAGGTGGCAAATAAGAATAAACTAAAAGAACTTTCTGGTACTCACCGTTCCTTCCCGGTGATGCTAAGATTAGTGGTTTTAAACAAGTGAAGAAAGCCCAACTCGACTAAACTTGCTACCCCCCATGTGTGATGCAAAGGTTAATGGTCCTAAACAAGCTTTTTAACTCAGAGAAGGCTAGTGTGACCAAAATTGATGGCCAATCTGTTCAGGCTTCAGAAGTAAGTATGAGTGTTAACAGTGTAATTTTTGACGACACATTTCTTACTACTTGATCTGATATATATATACACACACAAATGCGGAAGAATATAAGTTCAAATCAAATTCAATAAGGAGAACTAAGTTCACTTAAAAATATAATGTTAAAACATCCCCGAAACTATGGCATGGTTCGTAAGAGTTTTACAAACAAGAAATCCAGATACGTGTTAAACAACATAAAATAGCATCAGCAATCCAGAATCCAGTTGAGTTTTACAACAGAAAATAGCATCAGAATAAGCATCCGAGTTTTACAACGTAAAATAGCATCGAGTTTTAAATAGCATCGAGTTTTAAACTCGATATATATATACATCGAGTTTTACAACAGAAAATAGCATCAAAGAATAAGCATCCAGTTGAGTACCCAAAAAGAATCACTGAAGCAATCCAGAATCCAGATACGTGTTAAACAAGATTGCAGCCAAAACAAGTTATGTATAGATAATACCTTTAAAAAAATTCCAAACACCCTATTTAATGAAATTTTAAATCAAAACAACATTATAAAACCTTTATAGAATGCTTAACAGATAGCAAAAAAACAAAAGTAAAATCTTACTTGCTAATAAGAAATCACTTCCTTGGCAAAAGCAACGCACTCCACTCCAAGTTCGACTCTAAGAGAACACTGCTACGATTCTGAAATTCAAGATGAGTTAAAAGATGCAGACATTTAAATTTATATATAATTGAGATACTATGCTAGGGTTTCCAAAGCAAATCCCTATGAATCAGAGTGAAGGGGAATATTTACCTCTTTCACAAGATTAACCAATCTCCAATCCCAATTTGACAACTTACAATAATAAACTGTTATGGTTTAGGAGAATCCGGAATTAGATTAGAAAGCGTTGCATATTTGTTGAGTTGGGAAATTCTTTCTCCATATTGATTTTATTACCTTCGGTATTAGATAAGGAATCACAGTTTTGGTTATTTTATGATGGTTGGTTATTGAGTTACCAAAAAAAAAAAGTTTGGTTATTAAGAATTGGGTATACTCATAGTTCGAATTTCGAATTTCGAATTCCGACAAATCCAAAATCCAAAATTCATTAAATTTAACCCTATCACATTCAAATTTCGGATATTTCGACTCTTTATTTGGAATTCCGTTTTTTTGAAAAACCGAAATTCCGGACGGAATTCCAAAGTTTCGTTCGGAATCACGAACTATGGGTATACTATTACTGACTCGAGACTTAACCCAATTATTCATATTCACAGTTCACTCGACCAATCGGTTACAATGGTTTCATTTTTAATTGTTCCCAAATGGTTAGACAATTAATTAAACACCGGTTAGTGCCAGAAGGAAAAAGTTAGACAATTTTTTACTTGACGTTTGTGAGAATGAACTCATAAATTAGACACCAAACTTGACACATTAATAAAAAACGTCAAAGATATTTATGACGGCTAGCGTATAACAGTCAACATTAACATCATGCGTCATAAAATGAACGATAAGTATACAATTGTTAGTCACTAACTTGACACATTGATAAAAAACGGCACATATATTTATGACGCATGACCTATAACCATCAACATTTGACATCAAGTGTCATAAAATTAATGGTGAGTTAGAAATAATGACGGGTTATACGGAAGTTGTCAAGGTAGAAAAAAAATAGCCGTCATAGAAAGCCCTTTTTTTAGTAGTGAAACTACATCATTAACATATCACTTGCCATTTGATGATAAGTTTTGTGATTTAAATAGTTTTATTTGTAATTGCAAATACATCATTTGGGGATAGGTATCTCATCTTCCTACTGTTAGGAATTTGAATTTTGATTCAATTGTAATTGATTGGGAATTTATAGTGCAACTTTGATGTAACTATTATAAGGGTAGTTTGAACCTCTCACACTGATATTCTAATACAATATTGTTTTATCGACCAATAAAAAAATGATGCTTCCAGAAATCTTTTATACCAGGGTAGTTAATCCCAATATTCTGAACCTATTTTAATTATGCAGCTGCAACATCTGGTGGAGATGGAGTAGTTGTAGACCCTTGTACTTCTTCAGGATATGCCCATGACATGGGGTCTTTGAGTCTCTCACCTTGTAGATATCTTCCATCCCTTCATGCCAAGGGTAATTTCTCCGAAAGTGTAGAACCGCCCCGACCAAGTCAAGTATGTGAAGGAAAAGGTTGCAAGTTTTTCATTAGCTTACCATTGTAATCCACTCTAATTTACATTTTTATGTTTTTCTATTTATTTTTTTTATTAATTTTATAACATATTGACACTCTCACATCTGATGCAGAAGAGTGCTCCTATCAACGTTGCCACATTGGAAATACTTTTGTACCTGAATTTCGGGGAAGATTGTTGGCCACAGAGAATTTCTTCTACACATCAAAGGTTCAAGGATTACTTCCTTTAGGGACTATGATTTTTAATATGGAAACATTTTTAATTTTTGGAATATTAGTCTTATGAACAATATCTTATGCATTTTATTGATTGGACATTTTGGATCAGTTCTTTGGATTGTTTTCCAAGGCATTTATATCTGACTTGATGTTGACTGGGGAAAAGTTTTGTGGAGAGGATTGGTCAAAACTACAAAAGAAGTACCACACTATTGAGAAGGAAGATTTGCTCAAATATTGCTTCTCTTCGGCATATATTGTGGCCTTTTTGCATGACAGTCTTGGAATAGCTTTGGGCGATGGAAGGTACCGAATTCTGACTTGCGCTTCACATTGTTAAATACCATGAAATACTTTCGCATGTTGGAGAGATCTATTAGTAACTTTTTTTTTTGCACAGTTTACATCTAAATGAATTCTCGATATTGAGGATACAGATATATTAGTTCACAACCAACTGTGTACCTTTTCTTCTTCTTATTATTATTTTTCTTCTAATGTATTCAAATATTCATTGTATTTAATTGCCTTTTAATTGGAATAATTGTTTTGCAGGATTGGTTTCATGAATCAGGTGGGAGACATCCCATTAGACTGGGCATTAGGAGCTTTTATCATGCAAAATATGTCAGACTTGGACAGAGAACATTCTGACTAGATTTCTGCTGTACTCATTGGTGACTCAACTGGGAGGTTCTCTCTTTTTATTATTGCCGCTGTACTGATTTTCACAGTGTGGTTATTAAGAAAGTGGCGGAAACCATAGTTCAAGACAATCTATGATCTTGAAAAAGGTCGGTACAACTGTTAAGTTGCGGAAAAAATAATAATGTGCAACTTAACTACAATTATATATGTTAGTTAATCATCTGAACTCCTATAAATTCTATAAGAGTTGGCCACCTCAATTTATTTGCATGTCACTATATATCTTATTATACATACTCTAACAAACTTAAGAGCACTGACATAAATTAGGACATAGCATTGAAGAACCAATTTCAAGCAACAAAGATTCATTAAGGAATTGTTCTTATTGTACTACATCAAAAAATGGAGAAGGATTTGTACAAGAAGAATCCATTTCTTCATGGGATAAGATGTCCAAGCAATTATATGCACTCTATAAGTTTTCTTGCCCATACACAATAGTTGCCATGGTAAGTTCTATGAAATGGTTCCTTATTGACTTCAACAATTTTGCCTGCTTTAAATAACTTCAACAGAACTAACTATTTATTGACATAGTGTATCAACTTGTCGTTTTTTATTTCCAGTTTGATGCCTCTAATTTAATTCTTATTTATTTTGGACGGCATTAAATTGAAATAGACAGAATCACCAAAAAAAAAAACTTGAATCACTATGTCAATTGTTAGTTCCATTATAAAATAGCATAAGAATGAAAATAAAAAATAAAAAAAGTTACTTAATTAGCTTACTATTATACATCTTAACTTTCCATGTAACTTAGAAATCTTAGAAATGTTACTGTAATACCAAAACTTGCCATGTAACTTTTCATTCATCAATACAATTTTTTTTCTTATTTAGAAAAAAAAAAAAAAAAAAAAAAAAAAAAAAAAAAAAAAACTTCTTAACTCGGTTGTTAACAGGTTATGGGAATAACATCCGCTTCTCTGCTTCCCTTACATTCTGTGTCTGATCTCTCACCGACATTTTTTGTTGTATTATTGAAGGTATTGATTAATAAAATAACAAATTAACAATATTTGTGAACAACTTAAATCAGGTTTTTCATATATAGTATGCCATTGTTGTTGCAAGCATTGGTACCAATGGTGTTAATGAACATATATATGGTTGGTATAAACGATATATTCGACATTGAAATCGACATGGTATGTACAAATCAAATAAATAGATTGTGAATCATTCAAAATTCACTAACTTTTATTTATTTATTGGCAAGCTTATTAAAAATGAGACCAATGACTATTTGATGTTGGCGGGGTTCGAGCCCCAGACCTCTGGTATCATCACCCAAAGGTTTTACCAACTTTGTTAGTTGGCACCTACAAAAAAAACAAAAAAGAAAAAGGTATGGGATTTAAACCCTGTTTGCACACTATCAAGTTATTGATCTCTTTAAAAATAGGCTTGCCCACACATTTTAATACATTTCAAAATTGACTCTATTGATTTTTCCTTACAGATTAACAATCCAAAATATCCACTTGTTTTCGGAGAATTGAGTTTAAAAGCTAGCATTGCAATAGTGTCCATTTCAGCCATTGTGGTATGCATTGCTACAAATTAGATAAGAGGACGTCTAGTATGCGTAGGGTGCACATGTACGCAGGATGGAGAGACATTGATTGAAGTACTTTTTGGTGCAATACACCCTCTCTCCTGCTTGATGAGTGTCCTAGATTCACTCACACACTCTCTCATGCGCACCCTAGCTTTACTCATTAGATAATACCATTAAAATTTACAAAAGAAGTTATATCAGTCTCAAACAACAATTCACTATTTAATTAAGATTGTAAGTAATTTCCATATATAGAGTTACTAATGTGCTCGATGTTCTTACTTTTTGTTAATTTTCTACTTCCACAGAGCATTTCCATGGGAGTGATGTTTAAGTCGCCACCTCTATTATGTAGCGTTTTCTTGAGCTTCCTAATTTCAACAGCATATTCGGTTGATGTAAGTTATTTACTCTTAGTTTCTTCTTGAAATCAACATTGGGTAGAGCTTAAATTTTATCATTAAGCATCTCTAACACTGGAGCAGCTTAGCAGTATACTAGGATGATATGCCATACACGCCCTCGATCATTTAACTTAAGACCAATGGACAATTTGTACATCGGCTAAGATCTTATATGTCAATTGCTATGAGTCCATAACTCAATAGCTTGCTTTGGTACTACCTTAAACTTTAAGCATCCAACTCAATATAAATATAATTGGGCTATTAGCCGAATTGCCGATCGAATGGCCTCTGTACTCTATACTGGGGTTTGCTCGTGTCGTCCGGCACTGATGAGCGATGTACCTCTATATCCCTCCATCTGAAACTACTATCACACAACATTATTCTAATTTCATCAAGTACTTAATAAATACAAAAACCCAAAAAAAAACAAAACAAAACAAATTATTGAGTTGAAATGTTGGGCCAATTCATCTTTCCGCTAAAAGGGGCGTGTAATCAACTATAAGCTAAATATGTAATGTGGCCAAACACAAAACTCAACCAAGCCAACTTATTGCATACTAGTATATAGCCCGTGCCCATGACACTGTTTCAAATTAGGCCCAAAAGAACCCCAACCAACCTAATGATAAAAGCTTAGCCCACAAAAGCAGCCATTGTTGACCAAATCAACAATGATCTAGTACTCTTTCAAATTAACATTTTAAATTGTACATATTCTATAAGACTTTGGATCTTCATGTCATAACTTGTGAGAAACATTTGTAGCCACCAGATGGGGCCATGCGGGCTCCACACCAAGATTTTTTATTAGATAGATAGGTACTAATTGTAAGCACAAGATCACCTCCAATAAAACTGCACATGTATGCAAATAAGTAATTGTTACGGAAACAAATGCGAAAGCATGCCAATTAGACAAATAAGATTGTGTGGTGATGAAATAGACAAAACAAGTTAATCAAAATACTTACCAATGCAAAACGAATAACCAATTGAAGTGGAGACGAGATTTTACGAGGTTTGGCGTTAGCCTAATCCACTAAGAATAAAATAGTTTTACTAATCAAAAGAGAAACAAATATAGTACAATCACTCACAAACGACTTCCAACATAAACTAGAGTCGAAGTGCTTCTAGCTTACAAACTTGATCATACAAATCTCACACAAATCAATCTCATATTTGTAAAGGTCGAAGTGCACCACCGTGGGCATCAAAGTGGAAACCTATTTGGTTTCTATAAAAACCAAAGTAGAAACCAAAAACATGTGGTCGGTAACCAAATAGGAATTGTATTTCTAGACCAAACCATGGGGTGCTTGTTGTTGCAAATTTGGAAACTTCCAAATCCAATACCCACGTGACGAGTTCTCAACAGTAATTTTATGTATAAATGTGAAGCAAGCCTTCTACAACTTCACAGCCTCAGGTTCATCATTAAACCAACCTTGAAATCTTCAGTTCTCATGTTTCTCCAGTACAATTTAAGGAGTTCTGGTATGTACCTCATTTGAATTTAATACTTGATGCTCTTAAAGAACACGCCTTCGACCGCTTAAAATGCTTGTTGATCAAGGGTTTTCTTGTGTTATCAATCCTTTGACAACAAATATTTAACAATGCCTCGAAGAATGTTTATCTTTTTTTTCATGCTTAGCAATATAACAATCCCATTCTTTGTAAAGTCTGTATTACACAGGTCAAATTCAGGGTAATCATAAAAAAAATCTTGTGCTCAATTGATCTTCTTCACTTCAAATAATAAAAAAAAAAAACATGAATGTAATTAATTAAAGAGTTTGGTTATCCAATAACTGGGTATTGGGAATCCCAGTAACCGTTACAAATTTAAAGAAACTTGTCCCAACTAGTTAGAGCATTCCCAATGCAAGCAATTTTTTTTCACCTTCACGTAGGACTATTTCCCCTCTTTGCTATCTTTGTGGTGAAAAACAAGAAAATGTTGTCCAATGCCGAGGTGACTTTAAACCTCAGACGAAATGTTTGATTCCGTCTAAATGTAAAAATAGAAAAAACGCGCCGGACGGAATGAAACATCCTGTCTGAAGTAAAAAAAAAAAAAAAAAAAAAAAACACAGAAAAAAAAGTCTAAAGAGCACGCTTGACCCGAAAAAAAAACCGAAAAAATTTAAAAAAAAAACACACGAGACGGAATAAAACTTTTCGTCCAAAACTCACAACTTAGTGAACATCTCAGTAGCAAGTGCTACTCTCATTGTGACTTAGTTACAAGTCACCGACTTTGTCACCCTTGCATTAGGCAAGAGTTTTTTGGTATTCAAAGGTGAAATTTCTTAATTTCCCCTCATAGTGAGTTGAATTGGGAATGCTCTTAGGTGAATTGATGACGTCAATTTCTCTGTTTTCACTTTTTTATATTTATTTATTTAATTCGTTTGTTAAATATCAACTTTAGAAAGAAAAACCCAAACGAACGAAACCGAAACCCAAACAAACGAAACTGAAACTCCCCACTTCGTCTTCCGTGTAGGCTCGTACTTAAATACCTTAATCAAGTACCTAATTCCAACAATTTCTCTTCTAAAAATGGTCTATGGCTAAAAATTTCCTATCTCAGTTGACAATAATTTTGTGATTTTTGTCGTGGGCAAATGTCGTTAACTTATATTTCAGGTGTTGATTTTATCTAAACATTGAGATATTGGCATAAGGACCGATATCTCTGTATAAGTGGAATTTATTGCATGTATGAGCGGGAAATAATAAAAGGAAGAAGGAGAAGAATGGACACGCATCAGGATGTGATTGGGTCGAGGATATTCGAAAGTACTATATAAAGACAGGAATAGAAGAAGAATTCATTATCTGATTCCCACAAAAACTATTAGAATCCAGAGAGAGAAAGAGAGGCAGAGAGATTCTTGTAATTGTTTCTCATAAATCAATAAACACATTCCCAATTCTTATAAACCACATCTTTTCAATCTTCATTAAATTATGTTCTTCATCTATCAATCATATTCATTCACTATTGATTTGTTGTTGATTCATCATCGATCATTGTTGATTCATCATTGATCCTTGTTGAAGACTACAAATACATTGGCGCCGTCTGTGATTCAAGGATCAAGAAAGGATTCTAATCTTGTTTTCTTTTCTTCTCCTTGAAAGATCGAATCCATTATATTCATTAGAAGAAGTTTTATGGTAAAGAGTGGATGAATTTGTTCTTCATTCTTAACCATTCCAAAGTTCTTGAATCTGTGAGTGGTGAATCTTCTTTTCAAAATGCCTCCAAAGCGAGCTAAGGCAACAACAACAAATGGAGAACGTACATCTCAAGTAGCATCCAAAAATGAAGAAAGATGAACAAGACGTTCGGTAAGTAGAATGCTAGATGAGGTGGAAGAAATACAGGAGGAAGGGATGTCTTTGAGAGTCTTGCTAAAGAAGTTTGAGGAATTAGAAAAGCAAAATAAAGCTTTGATGGCAAAGAATAAAGCAATAAGGGAGGATAAGGAAAGGCGTGAGGTGGAAGAGATGTATGAGAAAGATGGGGTTGAGTCGAGTTCATGCACTCCGGTGGCCAGAAAGAGTCATCCCGAGGAAGTCAGGAAAAACCATCTGAAAAAAGTACAATCGGTAAGAAGAATGACACCAAGGGTGGTAAGAGAGGAAGAAGCAATACAAGCACCCCCAGCTGATCACAAAAGAAATAGCAGGAGATGATACAGAGGCAATTTGGTAATCAGTTGCTGGAAAAGGTATCGAGATCGGTGCATAAGCTGGCAGATGATGTAGGTCAAAATCTTTTGAAAAAACAGATAGAGAGAGTATCATTGCCCCCAAAATTAAAAAATCTTAAATTCACCCAATATGACGAGACCACAGACCCAATGGACCATCTTTTCTGCTATCGACATCAGTTCTCAATATATCATGGAACTGAATATTGGGATTCTATCCTGTGTCAATCTTTTTCTTCTAGCTTGAAGGCTAAAGCATTGAAATGGTTCTGCACAATACCTGAGGGGACCATCTCATGCTTTCGCGAGATTACGGAAAGATTCCTCACAAACTATTGTCATCAAAGGATTAAAACCGAAGTAGGTATCGGTGTTGTTCCAGCTGAAGCAAGGGAAGAAGGAGTCTTTAAAAGATTTTCTAGACAGATTCAAAGCAGAAACTTAATCGGTGGAGAGGCTTAACGAGTCCAAAATGACGGCTGTCATAGCTTTTCAAACTGGTGTGTGATACTAGGATCTGATATGCACAAATCTCTTGCGTAAGGAAGTTAAAAGTCTACAAGAGTTGTATGACAAAACAGATAGAGATATTTGCATGGAAGAAGGGATACAAGCAACAACGATGCAAAATGTGCTGCAAGTATTGATAAGAGTCCAAAACTGTAGTTTTAACCCCCTTTAACAATATCGCTTTTGAGCAATTATGTAATTAATAAGTAAGAGTTAGTACTGCTATCGTGTTCTTATGTATTTCAGGCATTGGAGTCGAATATGTGTAGAAATGCACCCCTTTTGAGAGATAAAGGAGCAAGGGTTGGTTGCTAAGAAGTCCTATGATAAAAGGCCAAGATTCAAGGAGAAAAAGCCTTTTTAAAGCCCGGTCAAAGCTGGAAAGTCAAAGTCAACGCAGGCAGAAACAGCATATAAAAGTCAGCAGAACTTCCGAAGGCCGTATCTTTGGACTCAGATCTCGGAATTGGGTCTACCTTATGTCAAAACGACCGGATTGGAAAGATATTTCCAATGGTCCAAGCCTTGATCCAATCAGAGAAGTCAAAGTGGGTGAAACGTCTGTGGAAGTCAAATCCAGCTGAAAAGGCCTATGTGGACTGAAGAAATTGGGTTTTGGGCTCAATTTTTCGGCCCAAAACATGGCTCCTCAGCCCATGCACGAAAAAGTGGATCTGGTCTCCTCCATTTGTATGGAGAAGACTTAGCTCTTGAGGATACCTAGATATAGATTAGAAAATTAGGTTAGACTCCATTAATTAGTTCCAATAGCTTGTTTTAGATCTAGTTTTTACTTTAAATTAATTAGTGTTAGAACAAAGTAGATTATTATTTAGAATCACTATTAGTTTTATAATAAAGTATTAGTTTTCATTTCAATTTAGTTATTGATTAAATTCTTATTTAGTTTTAGTTGTTTTAAATTCATAAATTAGGTTGCCTTCATTTTGATTCTTAGACTATTGTTAAAATTAGATTTATAAAGTTTAAATTAGTTATTAAATTATGACTTGTTATTATTGTTCTTGTGTTGGGAATGATAGTATAATGATATTAGGCTAATCTCCCCATTAGAGGGAGTGATTATGAAGCCTAATGAGGAATAGATTGTTTAGTAGAATTGTTTAATTGTGTATGTATTTCAACGAGTTTAGTTTATTGTATGACTTCCAAAATAAGTATATAGTAAATTAAACTAGGGATTATTATAATTAAGTCGAGAGACTTGATTGTAATAATCTTACATGCTAGTAATAATGACTATAGAGATGTAGGTTGTTGCTAGGGATGATAAAGGTTGAGGCTTTAGGTTGAATCATTGATTGAAAACCTAAATATGATCTCTTTTCAATGAATAATTTGATTCTTGCATGAAACTAGTTATTAGGTGGATTGATTACTCTTGTCTATAACTTTCTCTTCCATCAAAACCTTATTTTTATTAGTTTAGTTAATTTAGATTTATTTGAATCCATCGTATAATCGTAGACTAGAAATTTCACATCACACATTACTCTCACCATTGTTCTTTGTGTTTGATTAGTTGAATTCGTTTAAGTCTAGAGAGTTAAGAGTGGAACGATTCCGTACTCTATATATTGCATGAATATATATGTGAGAGTAGGAAATAAATTATTGATACCGTAAGAATAAGGTTAGAGTAATCTAGTTAAGTTTTTACGGGTTGTCAAGTATGAGAGTCAGGAAAGAAAGAAAGAGATAGTGGAGATCAATATGAGAGTCTAGAATCCTCGAGGTCAGATAACAAAAGACCTCAAGAAAATTATACAAATAGGGATAATCAACCTCAGCAAAAGAGGAAATTTGAAAGAACTCTGAAAGAAAAGTTGGATCCCAAAAATTTTATCGCCATCAATACCACCCTTGAAGATATATTAAGAAGGGTGGGGAAAGAAGCTTTTTTGGTATGGCTAAAATATACACTCAGAGAAATAAAGGGTAAGCCTTATTGCAACTTTCATAAGGTCAAAAATCATGAGATGAACACATCTCTACAGCTATTAAAGGAAAGTGACATGCTAATGAAAGAGGGGAAGTTGTGAGAATTTAGGGCTGATATAAGACCAGCAGAAACAACAACTATACAGGAAAAGCCCCTGGGGGTAATAAATATGATTTACAAGGGCGAGATACCTCAGAAGAAGATCATTCGAGACAAGATATAGAAGATCTTAACGGTTAAGGAAGTGCTCGAGGTCAATGTCGAGCCTATACCTATAAGCAAAAATCTTGTATCGAGGAGCATTCCAGGAGCAATAATGTTCGTGCCTGAGGATTTGTCAAAGGTAATGTTGCCTCATGATAACTGTGGGGGATTTTCTGAGTATCCCCTGATCCTCCCCCGTGCCTTATGATTTAGGAGCTCCCTTCTTGAACGAGAAGAGATGAGATGTTTAGAGTTCAGGGTTGAACCGCCTGCAGTTGCCTACGTATCTCCTTGTTTTCTTAGGAGAATCAAACCCTATTTCAAGTAGTTCCTAAGAGCGAATCCCTCTGGTTTATATAGGAAGAGCTTTGAGAGTCTTAACGCTAGGGATGTCCTCACTGCTTGTGAGTTCCTTTCCATCTTTGGACTCTACCTTTCTATTAGGAATCCTCTCCTTACGGAAGCTTGAATCTAGACCATATCTTATTAAAGGTAGGTTTCCTTGTTGATCATAATGTCCTACCGTACATGGGAAGATTATATCTAAAAGGTAACTTTTAAAGATATGCAATCATGATTCCTTCCTTATCATCAAAGATCGTCTTCTTCAGTTTCCTTCTGTTCAGGAACTGTCCATATCAGTTCCTAACGACTTGGAGAAATGTTGTGCTTAGAGGCGGTCAGTCACGTGCCTGGCACATGTGTACTAAACACTCATGCTAAACACGAGATTACTTATTCGCAGAACTGATCCGATGGTCCTCATCTCATTCTGGACATCTATAGTCCTGGGTTATTTCCCATACACGTGTCATCTATCCAATGACGGGAAATCCCCCTTATAGTACCCCCTCTCATGCCATCTAGCACGTGGGCGCTTGAAGCGACATTGCTTTTGGCACGAGAATCTTTTTTCCTACAGTGCGAGTTCAGGGAAGCAATCAAACACTATGAACCTATACGAATTAGAGAATCCCACACCACCAGGTGAGATAATCTTGCATCCTCATATATAAGAAACTCCAACGGCTGAAGCAGAGAAAGATGGGAATCCAAGTAGCAGAGTTACATTCGCAGATAAGGTTTGGGAAGAACAGCCCCACCAATCAAACACTGCGGACCTACCTATCCCTGAAATGAAAGGTAACATTCCCTCTATAAGACTACCAAAAAAAAAAATAGTAGAAAGGGGATTGCTTTATTGTAAGTTCTACTTGATAGGACTAATTGATTTCCAGAAGATAAAGCTTGAAGAGGTGAAAAGAATAGCTCAAGCTCAATGGAAACCGAAAGGAGATTGGAAAATAGTCCCTTTGGGGAAAGGGTTCTTCATGATCCGCCTTACATGTGAAGAAGACTTGCGAAATATTTGGGGTGGTGGGCCTTGGAAATTTTTGTGATCAAGTTCTTTACCTTTCAAAATGGACGCCTGACTTTGATACATCGGTGCAAAAATCTTCAAAAGCGGTGGTCTGGGTTAAATTCCCAAAACTAGGACAACAATACTGAGATTATGAAATTTTAATGTCTATTGCAAGGGGGCTTGGAAATCTAGTTGGTGTGGACAAGCATACTTTAAGCAGAGAATTTGGTTATTTTGCACAGGTTCTAGTGGAAATTGATCTTGCAAGCCCCATCCCGGACAAAATATGTGTGGAGGAGGATGCAGGCAAAATTTTTCTCCAGGAGGTAGTAGTGGGAAAATTGCCTAAATTTTGCCCACACTGCAAAATTGTAGGGCATCTTATGGCTGAATGTAAGGTGATGGAAAAAACTTGAGGAGAAAATCTGACATGAACACTACAGCTAAACCGACAGAACACACTAGTAAGGCAGCAGCAGACACATCACCTCTGACAAGGCAGCAAAAAAAGAGAAGAAATAGGAAGAACAACAAAAATGGCCCTCAAGAAACAATTGGAGTGAGTGGAGCCAAGGACACTCAGAGGACTTCTACTAAGGAACAAGAACAGGGAGAAATTCTCCAAGATTCAACATCTGAACTGGAAGAAACTACTCACCTCACAGACATTATAGAGGCACAAGACCCAATAGTAGCCCCTATACCCTCTATCCAATCTCCTGGGACTCACAGAACAGTTGAGATGACAAGGACTTCCAGGGAGGCAGAAAATACGGTCAATAAAGTGATCGTATATGACCAATCAAAGGAACAAGCCGATGTTATATCCAATGAAGGAGAGCACGCTGGATGTGAGATCAGGTGCACTGAGGTGAGACATAATTTACAGATTGTGGTTGCGGCAGTGAATGAGCCCATTGCTTCTTTGTAGTCACCTAAGAATACTTTTAGAGTTTTGAATGAAGCCAACTCATTGTTGGCATCCACCAATTGGGCGGATATGGCTGAGGAGGAAGAAGAAATGGAAAAAAAAATGGGCATGAAGAAAAATGGCAGACTCAAAAAAAGAATATAACCAAGTCCAAGTGGATGGAGCAGAAGCTCTCACCCCCATCCACAAAGGCCAGACTGGCTTCTAAAATGCATCAATGAATATAAGCTTTTGGAACATAAGGGGAGTGAAGAAAGAAAAAGCAATCACTTACCTGAAGGAGATCATAATTAGTCATAAACCGGACATCTTATATCTGGCAGAATCGTTAACTCTCCCACTAACTAGGACCCCAGAGTTCCTTTGTAGGTTAGGCTTCGATGAGGATTTTGTCCATAATAATATTCCCAATAGAACAGGGAATTTATGGGTTTTTCTTAAGGAAGGGAATAACAATGAATATAGTAGACTTGTCTCATCAACAAATCACTATTAGAACTGGGGGACTGCATATTTCTCTAATTCGTGCCAGATCACCATATGTCTAGAGAAGAGTACTATGGGAGGAATTGTCACTGCTTGGTTTAAATACTGAAGCTTGGGCTATGGCAGGAGACTTCAATGCGGTGACTTCCACTGCAGAAAGAAAAGGGGGCAGGCTTCCTTGTCAGACGGCAGTAAATGAGTTTGTGAACTTCATAAATGCGAATGCACTTCTGGACTCTACGAATCTTGGCTTCAATTTTTCATGGTCAAATAAAAGACATGGGAATAGTAGAATGTTACAGAAATTTGATAGAATATTAATCAATAAAAAATGGTTAGATGCAGCAACAGGGTGGAAGAGTAAGATTCTACAACGGAGATTTTCTAATCACTCCCCCATAATAGGATGGTTCACCTCCATTCCTAAGCCACACAACATTCCTTTCAGATTCAATAAGCACTGGATCAAGCATGAGAGCCTCAAAGCAGTAGTGAAGATGAGTTGGGATGAACCACTAGAGGATGTACCGATTAGAAAAATCATGAAAAAGCTCAAAAGGTTGAAGGAAACTCTGAAAATTTGGAGTTGGGAAACTTTTGGGGATTTGAGAAATAAGAAAGAGCGGGCAGTAGAGGAACTGGAACTGATTTAGAAAGAGCAGGAAAAGGATCCTTTTAATAACAACCTTTATGAAAGGGAGCTGAACAAAGAGCAGGAATTGAACAATATTCTGGACATCGAAGCATCACAATGGAGACAGAAAGCCAGGGCTAGTGACGCTTTCGAGGGAGACAAAAATACAACATATTTTCAAGCCCTTCATAAGCTGAGATTGAACAAAGCTTTGATTCTCGAGATTCAGAAAAGTGATAGAACTGTTCTTAAGCAAAAAGAAGACATTAAGCAACACATTGTCTCTACTTTTGAAGCTAAGTACATGTCACAAGCAGTCGTCCCCAATGCTGAACTAATGGAGTTAATCCCCAAGCTTGTGACAGATGAGGACAATGACCAAATCTCAACTATTCCTTCCTTCGAAGAGGTCAAAGATGTAGTGTTTAACATGGATCCTAACAGCTCATCAGGCCCAGATGGGTTCCAAGGAATATTTTTCCATACATATTGGGATATTATGGGATTGGAGGTCAGTAGAGCTATTATATCCTTCTCAAGGATAATAAACTGCCGCAGGGTTTGAACTCTAACTTTATGGTGCTCCTGCCAAAGGTAACACAAGCTAAAGTTGTAAATCACTATAAACCTGTTTGTCTTAGTAATTTCTTGTTCAAGATTATAACAAAAATCCTATCTCTAAGGATTAAACTAATGGCAAACAAGTTGATTAGCAGTGAACAACTAGGATTCATCAAAGGTAGGAACAACTCCACATGCATCTGCCTAGCATCAGAAATGATGAATGAACTTGATCACAAAAGAAAGGGTGGCAACATAGGGCTTAAGCTGGATATTGCACAAGCTTTTGATACTCTCAGCTGGGAGTTCCTTAAATAGGTGATGCAGAGATTTGGTTTCTCCAAAACATGGTGTGATTGGATTGAGACAATTCTTTGCAGTGCAAAAATCTCGGTTATGATAAATGGAGGACCGTGTGGTTTCTTTTCGACAGGAAGGGCGTTAAGACAAGGGGATCCCTTGTCACCGTTTCTTTTTGATTTAGCAGAAGATGTGTTAAGAAGAGGAATAAACCACCTATTCCAAGCAGGTAGTGTGAAACACATGGTGACTCTCGATGATGCTCCTGGTCCTACGCATTTGTTATTTCAGATGACCTCTTTCTATTTGCAAATGGTGACATCAGAGGCCTCCGAAAGCTTAAGTTAGCCCTTAACTTCTATCTAAAGGCAGCAGGACAATTTTTTAACACAGAAAAAAGTAAGATTTTTTTGGGCAACATGACTTCTGTGAGGAAAAGGAAAGTGGAGGAGTTATTTGATATTAAAGAAGGAGAACTACCTGAGCAATATCTGGGGGTGCCACTTTTCAAGGGAAGAGTTACCAGTAGATGCATGCAATCACTAGTGGATAGAATCAAAAGGAAAGCTTCCGGGTGGGCAGGCAAAATGTTGTCCTTTCAGGGGAGAGTAATCATGGCTCAAGCGATCTTATCAAGCATGCCAATCCATAATATGACAGTGTACAAATGGTCCAAGAAAAGTATCAAAGAAGGAGAGGCTGCTATCCACAACTTCATTTGGTCAGGAGATCCCACCAAGAGAAAATTTGTTATTCTTAAGTGGGAGAATGTATGTAAGCCTAAAGACGAAGGGGGTCTAGGCATTCACAAGTTGGAATAGCTAAACAAAGCACTCTTTCTGAAGCATGCATGGGGTTTCTTGAGTAGGAATGTTAACTGGAGTAGATTTATGAACAGGAAATTCCGAAAAAGAGATGGAAGTGTTCTTACGTATCACAAGCCTTCATCTGTTTGGCCTGGCCTTAGAGGTGCTCTTCATGATATAGAACCGTACACATGATGGATCATAGGTCAAGGACACAAAGTGGACCTCTGGAAAGACAACTGGGCTGGAAAATCAGTCATGGAACTCTTGCCACAAGTAAATTGGTATGGGTACAAGGCGATAGTAGCTGACATGATAGAAGATAACAAATGGAATTTTCCTACTGTTATCTTCGAAGTGTTTGGTCGTCTGGGAATTGATTTGACTGACATCCCACAACCTAGTGGGGAAGAAGATGTTAGAATTTGGAAGCCAGAGTCTGATATGCTCTTCTCGGTACAGTGATCTTATGAAACAATCAGGAGAAAAAGAATAAAATACTATGGAATCGGAAGATCTGGACAGCCCACATACACCTTAGAATTGCCTGCATAGCTTGGAAGCTCATACAAAAAGTCGTGCCAACTGATGATCGTGTGAAAAAGGTTAGGGTAAAGCTGGCTTCTAGATGCCATTTCTATCATCAAGAAGAAGAATCCCTACATCACCTTCTATGGGATTGCACCAAAGTTCGAGAGGTTTGGACTTGGGCAGCACATATGTTTGAAGTAACCCTCTTAGAGTTTAATTTCATGGCCCTACGGAATGCGACAGAAAATAGCAGCCCCATCATTCAAGACCTGTGGAATACAGCTACAGTGCACATCATGGTTCAAGCATGGAAGACTAGGAACAAAGAGCATTTCGAGGACATCCCCATTCACATGGGCAACATGAAGCGAGAGATTCTAAGGGGCATGAAAGTGTCAGGTTTGCTCTCACATGGAATGAAGCAAAATGACATGACAGAGTTTCAAATTCTAAAAAGGTTCGATGTACAAGTGAAGAATGCTCCAGCTCAAAAAATACAAGAGGTACATTGGGTGGCTCCTTAGGGGAATGTCATAAAGTGCAACATGGATGGTTTCGCCCAAGGAATTCCAAGTAGAGGGGGGCTGAGATTGTTTGCATAAACAAAGGCTTAGCAGTAGTGGGCGTTCTTACAGCAGGACTAGGCCACGTTAACAGTTTTGAGGCATAATGCATTGCCATTGTATTGGTAGTTGAGAAAGTTAGGGAAATGAATTGGAATAGCATTTGGATTGAGGCCGACTCAGAAGCTGCTGTTAAGGCATTCAATAGCGATGCTATACCATGGGAAGCAAGATGTAAGTGAGCGATTACACTTCTACAACACTGGAAACTAACCCATACTTGGAGAGAATGCAATTTTAGTGCGGAGGCAGTAGCTAGAAAGAGATCCACACTATTGCAGGGAACTTCAATTTGGAGCACTAGTAGACCAGATTATGTAACTATGATAAAAAGCCCTTTCAGGACTTTCTATAGATTTAAATGAGCGAAACTGTATCATATTTTGTCTCTGACATTTTTTTTAATAAAAGTTCCTTACTTGTGTGCAAAAAAAAGACTCCACATCTACCCACAACTTCCTGTTCCTTTGTATTTTCATCCCATTCTCCTAGTTTCGCGGCTCGGAAATATTGTGCGTTGCTTGTTGCTCATATCTTCTTCCACCGAATTTCTGAACCTGTATCATCCAAGTTGATTTCTCATTAGTCCATTCATATATATTAGTCACTCTTTCCAGATTCTAAACGCCACATGTCATATGACACCAAGAAACAAAAGACAAAACACAACAATATATGTTTGTTTTTAGCCAAGTACTAGATTTTGGACCCGGGCATACGCCCGGGATCTATTAAATATTTTGTGTGCTGAGGTCACAAGGTGCTTTTAAGACCTTTTATGCTTCCCTACGTGGAAAATGAATCAAACCAGTTCTCCCTCGACTCCAACATCGAAGTATAAGTCATGGCAGCCTCCGACTGTTCCTGTTCCCTGTTGTTTGTAGCAGGGACGCTGCTGAAAAGGCTTTACAAAATGTCTCACACAAATTTTCGAATCAGAATATATTTTTATTGAAAATAAAATGAAATACGTTAATGAGCAGCGATTATGGTGCATAAGTACTTGGAAACTAAGGGATCAAATTGAGATAGTCTCTTCACTTTGTGGTTTAGGATATTAATCCATAATTTTCAAATAGAATTATCTTAAACTCGATCTAGCTTGTATAATAGTTTTCTTAGATTTATGGTAATTTAGCGGCAAATTTTCGAATCAGGATATATTTTTATTGAAAATAAACCGAAATACGATAATGAGCAGCGATTATGGTGCCTAAGTATAGAAACTAAGGGATCAAATTAAGATAGCCTCTTCACTTTGTGGTTTAGGATATTAATCAGTAATTTTCAAATAGAATTATTTTAAACTCAATCTAGCTTTTATAATAGTTTTCTTAGAGTTATGGTGATTTAGCGGCAAATTTTTGAATCAGAATATATTTTTATTGAAAATAAACTGAAATACGTTAATGAGCAGCGATTATGGTACATAAGTACTTGGAAATTAAGGGATCAAATTGAGATAGCCTCTTCACTTTGTGGTTTAGGATATTAATCCATAATTTTTAAATAGAATTATCTTAAACTTGATGTAGCTTGTATAATAGTTTTTTTAGATTTATGGTGATTTAGCGGCAATTTTTCTAATTAGAATATATTTTAATTGAAAATAAACCGAAATATGTTAATGAGCAGCGATTATGGTGCATAAGTACTTGGAAACTAATGGATCAAATTAAGATAGCCTCTTCACTTTGTGGTTTAGGATATTAATCCATAATTTTCAAATAGAATTATCTTAAACTCGATCTAGCTTGTATAATAGTTTTCTTAGATTTATGGTGATTTAGCGGCAAATTTTTGAATCAGAATATATTTTTATTGAAAATAAACCGAAATACGTTAATGAGCAGCGATTATGGTGCATAAGTACTTGGAAACTAAGGGATCAAATTGAGATTGCATCTTCACTTTGTGGTTTAGGATATTAATCCGTAATTTTCAAATGGAATTATCTTAAACTCGATCTAGCTTGTATAATAGTTTTCTTAGATTTATGGTGATTTAGCGGTAAATCATCACTGCTCAGCTTACGTACTAATGTGTACAAATCACTAAAACAGATTGATTGTTTCCATATCCTCAAAGAATACATTACTCCCACTTGAAAAGATTTATCACATGAACGTGTCCTATGAACGGGTGTCGTTATATTAAATTTTTCTAAAAAATATTATCAACTATGCATAGCAATGAGATATGAAAATTATATTAATTACTCATTTAAATATTTTGTACCTCTCTATAAAAAGGAAGCATAAAACCTTGATAAAACTCATTGACTTCTTTTTATTGTTAGGTTTAATAATATAAGTTTGATTGAAGTTTTGTGAGAATGTCCAATGTGGCAGAAGATAATATTGAAGTTACTTGAATAGCAAAATATTCCCAATCACAATAAAAGAAGTATGATAAACACTACTTAAAATACAAAATTATATTTGTCGAGTTATTTATTCCCCATACATATAATACAAATATGTTTTAGGGTTATTCGTTCAATACATTTGCATCAAGTTTATGATTTTCCATTAATTATTCTTTGAGGTTAGTTTAATGTAGTACATTGCATCCAGTTTCCAAATTCTCATTAATTATTCTTTGAGGTTAGTTTAATGCAGTTGCATCAAGTTTTCGATTTCCCGTTAATTATTATTTGAGGTTAGTTCAGTGCAATTGCATCCACTTTATGATTTCCTGTTAGTTATTCATTAAGGTTAATTCAGTACAGTTGCATCCAGTTTTCGATGTTTAGTTAATTAGTGTTTGAGATTAGCTCATTGTATTTGCATCCAGGTTCCAATCTCCCGTTAATTACTCTTTGAGGTTAGTTCAATACATCTGCATCCAATTTTTGATTTACCGTTAATTGTTTTTCTAGGTTAGTTCGATAGTTTACAATTTCTATACAGTTTGCATACATGTAAGAGTCCGTTTTTATAAACTCACTTTCGTTTTGGGTTCCTAATTACTCATAATTACTCATGTGAGAAGGCTAAAAAACGGACATTTATGCTTTGAGGTTAGTGCGATGCAGTTACATCCGACTATCGATTTCCAGTTAACTATTTTTTGAGATTATTTCAATGCATTTGCATCCAATTTCTGATTTACCGTTAGTTAATCTCTGATTTTAGTTTAGTGCAGTTGTATCCAATTTTTGGTTTTTCGTTAATTATTCTTTGAGGTTAGTTCAACGTAGTTGCATCCAATTTCCGATTTTATGTTAATTGTTCTTTGAGGATAGTTCAATGCATTTGCATCAAGTTTCCAATTTCCCGTTAATTAATTTTTGAGGTTAGTTCAATGCAGTTACATCAAATTTATAATTTTCCGTTAATTATTCATTTAGGTTAGTTCAGTGCAGTTTCATCCATTTTTCAATGTTTCGTTAATTAGTCTTTGAGATTAGTTCATTGCATTTGGATCCAGTTTTCGATTTCCCGTTAAAAACTCTTTAATATTAGTTCAATACATCTGCATCTAGTTTTTGATTATTTATGCTTTTCGATGCAATTATATCCAGTTTCTGATTTCCCGTTAATTATTCTTTGAGATTATTTCAATGCATTTGCATTTAGTTTTCGATTTCCCAACAATTATTCTATGAGGTTAGTTCAATGCAGTTGCATTCGGTTTTTGATTTTCTGTTAATTATTTTTTGAGTTTAGTTCAATGCATTTGCATCCAGTTTTCGATTTCCCATTAATTATTATGTGAGGTTTGTTTAATGTATTTGCATACCGTTTCTGATTTCCCGTTAAATATTTTTCAAAGATTTGCATCCAATTTCTAATTTTCCATTAGTTATTATTTGACGTTAGTTTAATGCAATTGCACTCAGTTTCCGATTTCTAGTTAATTACTTTTTGAGTTTAGTTTATTGCATTTTGCATAAAGTTTCCGATTTCCCACTAATTACTTTTTGAGCTCAGTTATGTATTTGAATCCAGTTTCTGATTTCCTTTTAATTATCCAATGTGGTGTGTAATACCAACTTCTACTGATCCATCTGTAGTGTCCTTGCAAACATGATATAAAAAGTAAATTATGCTTGATTTACTATATGGGATCATCGAAGATTATCAAGTTCCCGATTTCCCATTAATTATTCTTTAAATTATGCATGACTCACTATGTGGAATCTTCAAAGATTATCTACGAATGGGTGTTGTTATATTAATTATTCTGAAAAATATTTGCAAATATGCAGAACTATTATATATTAATATTATATTGATCACTCAAGCAAATTTCTTATAACGTGAAAACTGAGCTCTCCATTAAAAAAAAAAAAACTCACCTTTGATAAGACCCTTCAACTTCATTTTGTTGTTTAATACTAGAAGTTTGATTGAAGTTTTGTGAGATTGCCTAATAAGGTGAAGTTACTTGAATAGCAAATAGTTCCCAATCATACGGAAAGAGATAAGATAAATAACATTTTAAATGCAAAACTATACTTATCAAGACATTCCCACAACATATAACCCAACTATGTTTTGAGATTAATTCAATGCATTTGAATCCAATTTCTGATTTTCCCTTATTTATATTTTGAGGTTTGTTCAATGCAGTTGGATCCAATTTCCAATTTCTATTATTTATTTTTTGAGATTAGTTTAATGCAGTTGCGTCCAATTTCTGATTTCTCGTTAATTATTCTTTTCGATTAGTTCAATACATTTGCATCCAATTTCCTGTTAATTGTTCTTTGATGTCAGTTCAATGCATTTGCATCTAGTTTCTGATTTCACGTTAATTATTCTATGAGATTAGATTGATGCATTTGCATCCAGTTTCTGATTTCTCGTTTATTATTTGATAAGATTGCATTTGAATCTAGTTTCCGATTATTTGACGTTAGTTTCATTCAGTATTATATATATTTTTAAATATTTGTCATTATTGCTTTGCCGTTATTTTTTTTTTCATTTTCTATTATATATTTTGTGATGTTATTTTTTGTATAATTATTTTTAACTGTGTTTTGAGGCCATGTTAAAGAGATATTCGAAATAAGTTGGTGCTTTATCATAGACACTAAAATTGTATGATTTGTAATAGGGAATTAGTTTTTACAAATCACCTATTTTTTAGCAATTTTTTTTATTTGATCAAATATATAAGAATTGGAACACTAAAAGTGTTTGATTCGTAATAGGAAATTACCTTTTACAAATCACCTATTTTTTAGTAATTTTTTTTATTTGATCAAATATATAAGAATTGGAAATACACTCAAACTCTCCAAATATAAGAATTAGAAATACACTCAAACTCTCCGAAGAGGTTCTATGTAAGTGGGATTGTAAGCTATTAGAAAAGACTATATTTCATATTAAAGTGCCACATAGGAGAGAGAAAAAACTAACTCTCATATTACAGTGCCACATAGGAGAGAGAAAATCCTCCATTAGAGGTCTCTACTTTAGTATATAGATAGTAGACATGTTTTGTACGTACATTGCTGGCAACCACTAGCTTTGGTTTACTAAGTAGTATGCCACCAATCCCACCGCACTCGTTCTTTGCCTTTGATTCCCATAGTTTAATAAAATTAAATCACCCATATTACTCCTCTCCACTCTTCCCACACAGTATATGCACCAATTAGTTTTTCACCCCACTACTTCATAAGACATTCATGTTTTTTTCTTACAATTTTTTTGGTTTCATTATTTTTCCCCATACCAATGATTGATTACTTGTTCACACCACACACATCCTCATTCATAAACGAATAATAATACTAACCTTTTCCTTTTCGTTGTCTGTGCATAGACGTCTCCACCGATTCGAAACTTGATTTCTAATTCCTCATGGCATGCTGACTTAGCAAGTGCTTATATAATATATCTTTCTCTACTTAGTTTTTTCTTTCTACTATTTTGCATCTAGAACTTAACAAGCGCTTATATAATATATCTTATATCTAGTTTTGCATTGCTGGTTGGATGTCTATCGGTTTTACTAATCAAATTCTTAACTAATTAGAAGTTGGCATCCATCTTTTAGTCGCTAGGAGCAAGTCCAATGGAGGGCTGCTAAAAGGTGCCACATAGACCTTTTAGCAGGCCCAGCGAAATTTGACCGGCCAAACATAAAAAACCATTCCAATGGATACATTTTAGTAGCTGTTAAGTATGGGAGACGGACGGCTGAAACTCTGCCGTCCATATGTTAAGTTGTAACGGAAGGCATACTCTATGCCGTCTGTATGGTCCAGGCATCCCAACGGATAGTTTTTTTGAAACTGCAATATAGCAACTACTTCACACAACTCTCTCACCATTTGCTCCCAATTTTCATAAAAATTCTATCTACTCCAACTCCAACTACAACAATCACTATTCCAAGTATAACAATGGATCCAAATGAACATGCAACCACATCAAAAGAAAAGAAATCTACAAGGTATGCCAATTTTTCAATTCAAGAAGACGAGGCTCTTTGCAAAGCGTGGATATATGTTAATGAAGATCCAATTGTTGGTGCGGAGCAACGAGTCACATACTATTAGGAGAGAATATTAGATAAATTTTGAGAGAGAGTTGGAAAAAACAACAAGAGAAGTAAGGATTCGGTGTCAACTCGATTTGGACACATCTAACGAGCTTGCAACCAGTGGGCAGGAATTATCTCATCTTCGGGGAGGACTGCAAGAAGTGGCACAGTGATCCAAGATCGGTTGGCTGAAGCAAAAACAATATATATGTTGGCTCATAACACACACTTTCAAGTTGAGCATTGTTGGGTCCTCCGGCCTCAAGGATAGCCCAAAATAGAATGAAGAATTGGAGAGCTGGTCCACAACTACATTAAGGAGATGAACCAACCTCATTCTTGATGTAGATGATGAAGTCGTGCCTTCAACACCTACAATGCTGTCGGGAACTCTTGGTAGCATTCCAATTGATCCATTTGATCTATTTCCTACACAAGTTGGGGATGGAAGTGGTGGTGGAGGTCGAGGTAAAGATGAAGGTGGAAGTGGAAGTGGAAGTGGAACCAAGAAAAAATGACCACCGGGAACAATGGGTGAGAAAGAAAGGTTGAAGAAAGGCGAAGATAATTACAAGATGATGGAGAAGTATTTGGCACAAATGACGAATGATGCCCTCGATAGGGTGAAGATGATGGAGCTCAAGAAGTGAAAAGAAAACAACTCTAAGTGGTGTTTCTAGTGGGGGTGGTGCTTCTACTACTTAGATTAATTTCAATGTTGTTTTAGTTATTTCATTTCCATTGTTATTGTTAGTTCATTTCCAATATTTTAATTTCAATTTTAATTTTAATTGTCTTGAAACAACATAAAGTCAAACATAGATAATACTCAACTATAGAACAAACATAGATAATACTCAAACTACAAACATAGATAATACTCATACTGCATTCCTTGATCCGCACAAAATTGCCAAAGGTGATTGATGAGGTCAACTCTTAGTTGAACAGTAGTTTCTCTGCTCTGAATGTGACGAAGTGTGTTGAGTCTTCTTGCAATTTCTTTATTTCGATTCCCGGCAACATGCAATGCGACTGGTGGCTCCCAATCCATATAAATTTGCCAATCTTTGATATCAATCTCTCGTTCATCCTCGACAATCATATTATGTAAAATTATACACATCTTCATTATCTGATTAATGTCATCCCTACTCCACATTCGCGCTGGCATCTTGATTATCCCCCTCCTAGCTTGTAAGACACCAAATGCACGATCCACATCTTTGCGACACACTTCTTGCATCTTAGCAAAGAATCCCTCTATTTGAGTTGTTGGGTGAGGGATTGTTTGTACAAGTATAACCCATTTAGGATAAATCCCATCGGCTGGATAGTAACCCATTTTGTATGTGCAACCATTCACAGTGTAATTGCAACGAGGAGCATCACCACACATCAGATTGTCAAAGAGGTGAGAACGTTGAAGCACATTGACATCGTTGTTTGAACCCGCCATACCGAAAAAAATGTGCCAAATACACAAGTCTTGATCAGCAATGGCTTCCAAAATTATTATAGGTTTCTTCATATGTCCTACATGTGTACCTTGCCATGCCGTAGGACACATTTCCCATTGCCAATGCATACAATCAAAACTTCCAAGCATACCCGGAAAGCCACGATTTTCACCTTGTGCAAGTAGACGTTGAATGTCTTCTTCGTTTGGAGTCCTCAAATATTCTTCCTCGAAGACCGCCAACACGGCATCACAAAAATGCCTCAAGCTTTCGAAAAGGGTGCTCTTTGCGATTTGAACGTATTCATCTCATGCATCCGCACCATAACCATATGCAAGCAACCACTTTTTGCATACCTATCAAACATGGCTTTCCATTGCCATCAACCTTGCATGTGAAGTACTTGTCATGGTCAGAGACGAATTTCAAGATTCGGAGGAAGAGATGGCGTTACATCCTAAACCTCCTATGAAAGACATCAAGGAGATACTTCGGGTTTTGCCCAAAGTAATCCCTCATAATCCTATTGTGAGCCTCGATTCAATCACGATAAATGTACTTTCTACCAGGGGCCAAGCCCAGATGATCACGAGTAGCTTCGTGCATGTCTTGCAACAATGAGAAAATAGGTACGAACATGTTCTCATCGTCATTCACCATGTTCTCATCTTTGGATGAGGAGCTTGATTCAACATAGCGAGAAGAAGAAGCAATTTTGAATGTGAGAAGAAAAGTTGCAAAGTTGAGAATGAATGTGAGAAGAAAGGTTGCACAGTTGACAATAGTAATGCAAAAAGTGTGAGTGAAGGAATTGTTGAGAAATTTGTGGTCTATAAAGTTGACACAAGAAATGAGGTTGGTGGAATGGTTAAGGAGTTGAGGATTGAGGGTTGAGGGTTGAGGGTTGAGGGTTGAGGGTTGAGGGTTGAGACTTTAATGACAAGTAAATGAATGTGAGTGAAAAATTGGTTGAATTTGGCTAAGTCAAAATCGTGTTGAGTGTCTGGAAGGTACGGACGACACAGTGTCTGTCGTCCGTCCATTTAATTAAAATGGGAGACAAACGGCATAGTTTCTACCATCTGTATACAAAATACTAACAGACGGCAGAAACTATGTCGTACGTCTCCCGAAACTTATTATGGCAGCTGCTAGCGAAGGTCTTAACTTTGGCTGGGTTTTTGGCTCCTTCCAAATTTAACACCTTTTCAGTAGCCCCATTGGAATGACATTTTTGTGGTTGGGGTGTTATATTTAACTTTAACAACCCATATAGCACCC